>NC_090940.1:289074553-290384061 GCF_040938575.1 Ambystoma mexicanum
TTGATAAAATGCATCATCTGCACAACGTCATTGCAAATATTAGTTACTCTGATTACAAACATCAAAAGGTACATCAATGATATAGCTGAACAAATTGATGTTTGTCTTTTCAGATGCGTTTTCCTTCATGTACCACTTAATCATTGGTCCCCTTCGTTCCACTTGTGTCCACCTTCCATTCATCTAATCTCCAAACTAATGATCCACACATCTCTTAATCTCCCCGGACCCCCTCCCATCATGCTAGTAAACTGCAGGAGTGCCTTTGGATTCACCTACTCGCACATTTATCAGCAATATGGCTCTGGCATTTCCTTCTATGTCTGGCAAAGCTCAAACAGTAACTATCCACTCCCAAGTGTCCTAACCCCACTCGTGGACCCGAGGTTACTTGGATTTCTTGCTTAGTTTGTGGTCTCTCCCTGGTCTCCAGTTCCACTGTGGGAGCGGTTAAATATGGTTCCCAATGGTAATGCCAACAGCAGTTTCAAATTGAATGCAGGCCAGAAAGCCTGCAAATTAAGCAGTTGTATTGTGGTGGTTAGTTGCGTAGATGGCACACCTTGCTATTTTGGAAATGTGACCACGAAATACAAAAAAAGGCAGCACTGGAGAATAGACTGATGGGCTCGGGCTCTGAGCTCACCTCGAATAAGGTCTAAAACCATACCTCCTGGAAACAAGGACTTGTACTGCAAACCCATCTGGGTTTATGGCATGCATATGGGAGCAATAAGTAAGTGAAAAGACACAAAATGGGGAATGCGCGTGTAAAAAGTGCAAGCCCCTGTGTCTGTTGAACACAGTCACAGATTGAATTAGGTAAATGGTTTACGGTGTAAAATGATCAACTGGTGACGTGAGATATCCAAGTGACAGGCCCATGGTATCAGTCTCTCCTCTCAGGGGTCTTGTGATTGCCTGAAGGGTCCCGAAGAACGCGGTTGACAATGATCACACCGCTGAGGTGTCATAATCTAAAAGCTGAGCTGTGAAACCCAAGTCTGTACTGTGCGGTTCAGGGTATGTGATAGACCACATCAAAGGCACGTTAAACTAGGAAGCTTATAAATGTCAGCATGAACCTGTGCAATCAGTCATCTGTAACCCCTGCTGTCGTGCAGCCTGAGCCTGCAATGAGCCTGAATAAGACCATTTATATAGTACACATATTTATATCATACATACAAAAATACACAGACTGAAACAATGTGCAACGTGTTGAAGTGGGAGAATGGAAGACCAGGCTCCCGTCCTTCACCTCTCGCACTTGGCCTAGAGGGTCACGACCCAGACACCCGCCACGAGAAGAGTTTGTCCATTTACCAGACGACCAAATACCCTGGTACAGGAACATACGGATGTGTCCATCGGCCTGCCCAACAGCCCGCACTGGCCATGCCGACACCTGCGGCACGGACCAACTAGACTAAAATCTACACGTCGTTAGAGATGCCATGACGACCTAGACAACGGGAAGCACATCTGTACAAATATACACACTGGACATTCCCACACCGATCTACACGAAGAATATATTCAGTGCTATGACGTAGGCGACAGGCATATTCACGGACGTGCATCTTTATTATTTTTACATAGGCTTTCAGAATGCAGAAACGCAAGACGCGTCATGAACTCGTCTACAAAGCTTGCTCACGCTTCTCTTGAAACCAGTTACCACCATAAGGAATATAATGAAGACACGATACTGGTCATGGAACTATATGCTACTATAACCTTAAGCACCTATGCACCAAACGGACCACTTATGCACCAGGCCCAAGTAGGCCTCAAACAAGAGCTCCCGTGGACATTAACAGAGCAAGAGTCTGGTTGCTGATCCTGCAGAATGGGCCCGGTGAAACAACCAGCCAAGGTCGCAATGTTGCAAACCCACATTCCAAGAACAAAGCATCAAAGGCACGATGTTGCAACCTCGCACTCCGCGCACCAACGTTAAGGTCACACCTGCAAATTAAACCAGGCACACAGTGGAAAAGCAATATTAATTGTGCAGAATTCTGCCTCAAACACGGTCCCTCCCCACGTGACCAAGCCGAACCTGACGAGATGCCAAACCCAGGAGAGAAAAGGCGTCTGGATCCCTCGCTACGAGACACAGGCAGATACACTTGAAAGGCTCAATGGACATCTGCGACAGTGGGAGCGGTCAGCCTTCCAACTATGAATAAGTCCTCACATTGTCTGCACATACCCATAGTGAAACATTGTTGCAATTGCAGGTACACCGAGAGCTGGGAACAGCGGTGGTCCCAGGCTGGGAAGCTCACGGGCGCACCAATCAGAACATGGGGCTCTTATCACTGACGCCAGTAATGTTAACCAATCCTCAGGAGTCTTCATGTAACAATTTTCATGCATCTAATTGTAGGGACAACCCAGATATATCACCTGACTACCCTTTGTCCACTAACATTGTCCTCTATATGTGTGCTATACTAACCCTACCACTCGAGCAACCAATTAAGAGTGGCGATAGGTTTTTTTTGTTAACTTTCTGAAGTGACGCAAATAGCGCGTCATAATACAGTAAAAAGGGCCTGCGAGCCCCACGATTGTGTGTGTGTCAGGACGGACGCGTACGCTCCTTGACCCATCCCTGCCGTTTTGTCTAATAAACAGCAGAGTCACCTTGCTCCTTGTGTGTGTCTCATACTCTATCTCATCTGGGATACACGGGAGGAGTTGGGGCCTCCCTGCCTGGAGGTCTGCGGACGGCCCGGCCGACCCCGGCAGAATTTCCCCCGGACAAGTTGGAGGCACTGCTGAGATCTGTTTAAGATCGACTTTTATTTTTTACTTTTTCCAGGCACTCCCGTTGCGAGGAGGCCCGGCGGCGCGGCCCCCTCTGCCGTTGCCCCCTTCTGAGGACTACAGGACCATCGCGGAGCTGCGAGAAGATCGGACAGCGCAAGCCGGATATTGGCCCTCGGGAGCCGGTTGAGAAGTATCCCGCCCGCGGTTGGCGAGTGTCCAGACGTGGTCCAGACGAGGGGAGGTGGCGAGCCGCTTGGAGGGGTGCACGCAATCGAGCGGCCCTGCATCGAGAGAACTTGGTGAGCATGACACGCACAACAAGCAATGCGAAATTGTGAGGGAGGGGGGAGGAAGTAAATAAGGGAGGTGTTGTACAGATGCGCGGCGAAGGTCTAACAACTTAGTGTTGCCAATGGAATGAATGGTAGCGAAACGAGTGCGAGAGCAGTCGGCTACGTTACGCGAAAGAGGGAGGGCGGAGCACGAAAACATCACGTGCGGCCGCTCGTAAGGCACTGATTGGCCCAAGTCGTGACTACGTGTAAGGGTGGGGGTGTGTGTGGTTTCCTACGATTTGGCATTTATTGATCAATGAGTAGACGAGGATACCTATTGTTCGAGCAAGAAACTCGATAGGTAGATGACGATTCCCTGTAGGCGGTGGCTAGTTGCCTAGTTGCCCAATACGCAAGATAATTGGCTGGTTAAGCCCTCCTGTTGAGGGGCGTATCACACGCGAGGCGACGCAGCGTGCGCAGTCCGATTATATTATTGATTTGATTACCTTGTTCCAGGAGTGACAGGAAGACAGCTGTAGGGTTAGCGGGGGTAGATTGCAAGTGTATTTGAACTTAAAGAACATAATAAGAATGTACCAGTAGCTCGAAGAGATCGGTGACGTCACCAGTAGGGATTTAATAGGATATCGCGAACCCAAGGAACTTTGGTTTTGGGAGTGGTGGGGAAGAGAAATATGATAAGGGAGCGGACGCGGAGATAAACGATAAACGAGTGGATCGGGAAAAGGAGAAGGGGAAAGAGGCGTGGCTGCGCACGGAGAACGCCGGCCACGGCAAGTGTAAAAGGGGGAGGAGAACGGGGAAACAGGACGACTGTATAAGAGCGTCGTAAAGGGTACGCAGCCGCAGGGGGCTGCGTGCGCTTCGGCCGCAGGGGGCCGTAAGGGTGTAGTAACAGAAGGGAATCGACAAATGTAAAATCATACATAAAGGATTGTCGTAAATCCCCATACTTACGGGGCCAGGTAAACAATATAAGGTTGTATATTGTAAACTACTGGTGAAGGGAAGGATAACAAGTGGAGCGCCACTATGTCATACGGGACGGGGTCGGGAGGGTGGGGGAACACCCTCACTACACCACTACAACACATATGCACCACACTGCCACCCCATAGGGAGAAATTAATCAAGTACAGCATAGAGTGGACCCAGGGGACGGATAACAAAATGTTAACACCATGGCCGCCTAATGGGAGTTTCGATCCATATGCCCAACATTCACTGCTAAACCATCTGCACAATACATACAAGGGGAAGAAGTTGGCAAACCATGTGGAGGTGTTTAACTTATGGAGGATGTTCCAGGGGTCCCGACCAGGACCAAATGGAATGTTCACTATGGGGGAAACACCGGAAGAAAAGGAGATCAAGAAAGAAGGAGAGGATGGGAAACAGGGGCGTGAAAGCACAAAGAATACGGGGAACGGAGGAGAGGGAGGAGAAAAGATTGTTAAATCAGACGACATAAAAAAAGGAACCGAACAACGAGATACCCATAACACCGGGAGTGAAAACGGAGGGAGGAGGGTTGTACCCTTTAAGAGAATTAGGAGAAATAGAAGGACAGTTAAGGGCGGCTGAAGGATACTCGAACCCGGCATACAGCCCTCCACCATATGTGGCTCATAGGAAGATGACAGTGGGGGAGGGGAGGATTGGAGAAGAGCAGACTGTAGAGATAGGACATGATGAGTGGGTAGCTGCACAGATATTATTAAAATTACGAGGTTCACTAACTGGAGAAGAGAGGGAGGTAGTAAAGAGAACAGACGAGGATAGTGCAAGAGAGAGTGAAATGAGGGGGGGAGGAGCTATTACGGCAAAAGGAAGAGATTTTAGAGGAAAGATTAGCAAAGCTAAGGGATGAGCAGAATGAATTGATCAAACAGCTTGAGAGGGAGGAAAGAGAGAGAGTGAGGAAAAGGAAAGAAGGTAAGAACGAATTGGAAAAATTAAGGGAACGAAATGAGGAGCAAAGGAGAGAAGCTGAAAGGGTAAAAGCAGCGGCAGACAGGGTATCAAGAATAGTTTTGAGAGAGAAGAAGAAGGAAGAAGAAGAAAGAGAAAAGGAAATGGCAATATGGAAGAAGAGGGTACTATCAGAGACAGCTAAGAAATATGAAGAGGGGAAAGTAATAGAAAGTATAGTAGAGAGAGAGAGTGAAATGGGAAAGGAAGAAAGAGAATGAAAGAATATTGGAACAGATGAGCAACGAAGTGATGGAGGAATTGAAAAGGAAAAGGGAGGAAAATAGTAGGGAGATGGAGGAGAGAAGTGAAGGGGAAAGAGAAGGGAGGAGTGGGGAGAGTGAAAGATGGGGGGGATGTATATAGAAGTAGAGAAGTAGCAACAACATCAGCACTAGGGGGAGCAGTTGGTAACAAAGGAAAAGGGGAAATAGACCTAATAGACTTAGAGACAGTAACAATAAAAGGGAAAAAGGCAGAGTGGGGGGTGCCATTTATGAATGATTTTTGCAGTGAGGAGGAAGAAGGAGTGGAGAGAGAAGGTAGGAAGAGTGAAAGGGAAAGCTTAGATAAGCTATACCTCACTCGAACAAACATAGACTCGCCATGGATCAGTAGGAGAAGGGAGGACATGGAGAGAAGTGAGGAGGGAGTGCAAGGACTAGTGGAAAGACAAACCCATGAAACCACACCATCCCCATCTCCATCACGCCCTCCTCCATCGCACCCTACATGCTCAACCACTGCACGCTCGCTGCGCAGAATACAGCTCGCGCCCTTCATGGACGAACTGACACCCTATGCATGTCGGCTTAGAGACCTCCCTAGTCGCAGGCAAGACAGACAAATAAACACGCCCACATTAAATACAGGAAATGACGAAAGGGGAAAGGATGGAGAAGGAGTTAGGAGCAGGGGTAATAAGGACGGAATTGAAGAGGTAAAGGAACCGGAAGAAGAGGAGGGGTGTGAGGACTCGATATTATGGAACGTAAAGGGTGACACAAGACACAACTTAATGCCACTGTTGGAGAGAGGAGGGGTTAGACCACAGTACGTCCCTTGGAAGCATACGGATAAAGAAAATATAAAATGTAGGCTCCCATCACTAAGTGGAGGTGCGGGTAAGTGGATATATGAAATGGAAAAACACACCGCAGGACAGAAACTAGCAGTAGGAGATGTAAAAGGCCTGTTAATATCAATATTAGGGGATAGAGCGGATGACATTTGGAAGAGAGCGGGATTCCATGGGGTAACAATAACAAACACATCGCATGATGGGGCACCATTTGCAAACTGCAGACATGCGTTATGGCAGGCACTGAGAGTACAGTACCCAGACACATCAGACATAGGAGCAATTACTTCCCGTAAGATGCGTGAGAATGAGGATCCTGTTGTTTATATCCAGGGTATCCAAGAGAAGTGGCGCATGGAAACTAGAGAACAATGGGACAAAACACCAGCCATATTTTATCATATACTAGTACAAGGGCTCCCAGAAGGAGTTCAGAAACAACTAAAGAAAGTAGTGGGAATGGAAGCAAAACCATGGCCAGAAATACAACTGACTATAGTACATCACTGCAGGACATGGCAAGGAAAAATGAAACAAAAGGAAGAGGACAGGAAAACAGAAGAGGCTAAACTAGTACAGAAAAAACTTACTAAATACACAATGGAAGGGGCACTAATAACTACGCCAACACCAATGGCCCAAAGCCCCACACAAGTAGTGGCTGCACAAGATCCTGCTCAAACAGCACCTCCACAGACTATAACACAACAAGTCCCGCCACTACAATTACACACACCAAACATGGGAGGAGGGTACCCAATGCATGGAGCTGGGTATTATAGTTATAATAGGGGGAGAGGAGGATTTATGAGAGGGAGAGGATACGGATATAATGCCCAACAGCAGGTGGGAGGACTTAGAAATTCCTACCCCACAGGGCAACCAGTATACCAGGACAACACAGGGAGCTTCCCATGGCAAAGCAGGGAACCACCCGTGTGTTGGAGTTGTGGGTTATTAGGACACATGTCACATACGTGTAGGGTCAGGCCAGGAACACCAGCATGGAATGAACAGGCACAACCTAGGACCTCACAAGAACAGCAGGGCATACAACAACAGCAGACGTTAAAACAAGGAAGTGACCCACAACAACAACAAATAACACAACAACAGCCACTGCCACAACAACAAGTAGCGCTAACACAGCAACCCCAAACTCAACAAACGAAATTGGGTAGGGCGACGGTCTTGGGACACAACCCTTACACAGGGAATGGCCAGTCATTGTACCCACAATAGGACAGCCCACAGACGGCGTTGGTGTGTCCCATCCTGTCAGTAACACCTAATAGTGCGGAGGAGCCACGCATAGAGGTAACGATAGGTGACAAAAAATTATCATTCCTTGTTGACACCGGGGCAACCCGGTCTTGCATAAGGGAAGGTAAATTTAAGATGTCAGGCGAAGCCATGAACACCCAAGGATTTTCTGGGGCTAAAGGGTTGGTTCCATTTACTGATAACGTTCCCTTATCTATTGGAGATTATGATCTGTCAGTTCCACTTTTATATTATAGTGCCTCACCAGTGAATATACTGGGGAGGGACATAATGAACAGGTTGAATATGACGATCTCCTTTACAGAGGATGGCATAATTTGCTCTACTCCAGGGATTAACATGCTCGCAGCACGAAAGATTATGCAAGCATACTGTGGACAGACAGCGATTAGGGCGGAGCCAGTAGATGGCGAGCTATTCCAGTATGGAACAGACATGGCGTTTGCATGGATGCCAGGGATAGAAGGGAAGATATGGAGGAGGCCAGCAGCCTATCTGTTCCGACCAGAAACACCTGTTAATGAACCAGAAGGAAAGGTGTTTGTAATGGACATTGAGAGCATTATTGCAACAGCTGATTATATTGCTGTACATGCCCAAGATAAAGAAGGGAGAGCATGGAGGGCAGTGATAGCACTAGCAGAAGGATGTAGGCTGACCCAGGTGTCAGATGAGGAGCTGTTCTCAGAAGAAAAGGAGGAAGGTGAAATGGTGTTCATGATGAGTGTAGAAATATGGCTAAGAGTGGCTCACAAACAAGTAGCACAGAAAATTGCAATGGCACTTGAGGCACCCGCATGCACCCCAGTCCCCTTCTTTAAGGAGGATATGTCAAAGGTGCCCAAATCATTATGGACTATTAGCCCTTATGACGTGGGATGCATAAAAAGCATAGGGGGTGTAAGGATAAAATTGAAAAAGGGTGCCATACTACCAAGAGTGAAACAGTACCCACTGTCAAAAGAGGCAGATGAGGGCATATATGAAACCATAACGGCCCTTATAAACAATGGCATATTGGTCCCCTCAGAGTCACCATGTAACACGGCTGTGTACCCAGTGCGCAAGGCTAAAGGGGGGTCTTGGCGCTTCATACAGGACCTCAGGCCCTTGAACAACATAGTAGAAGCAGAGTATCCAGTAACAGCAAACCCGGCCACAATATTGTGTGGCATTCCAGCAGAAGCATCACGGTTTACAGTGATTGACCTTAAAAATGCTTTTTTCTCAATACCATTACACCCAGACTCACAGGATTTGACAAGCTTCACTTACCGAAATACAAAGTGGAAACATACCAGATTGCCACAGGGGTATTGTGAATCACCCTCCATTTTCAATAGAGTAATACAGATGGATTTGGGTAACGTTGAAGTGGAAAGCACAGTGTTACAGTATGTGGATGACATAATAATTTGCAGTACAAACGAAAGTAAATGCAGAGAGGACTCCTTAAAAATGTTGACGATATTGGCTGAAAAAGGGTACAAGGTAGACATGGATAAGATACAATACTGTCAGGAACAGGTACTTTACATTGGCCAACTGATATCCCAACATGGAAGAAAGATTGCACCACAAAGAGCACAGGCCATTTCAAGCACTCCAATGCCACAGACTGTGAGAATTGCAGCAATTTCTGGGGCTGTGCAACTACTGTAGAGCATGGGTATTTGATTACAGTTCATACATAGGACCCCTGCTTGAGGGTTTGAGAGAAGCCAATAAAGGGGAGAAAAAGTTGAGGTGGACTATGGAAATGAGGGAGGCCTTTGATGAATTGAAAGACGCGATATCAACTGCTCCGGTACTGGCATCCCCAGACTATGAGCGACGATTTTTTATATTTTCACATTGCGACTCAGCAGTGATGAAAGCAGTATTGGCCCAGAAAACGAGCATGGGCTATAAACCAGTAGCATTTTACAGCGGTCACTTAGACCCTGTGATGTTAGGTCACTTCCCTTGCGAACAAGGTCTCGCTGCAGCTGCTTTTGCAGTGGAAAAAGCATCAGCAATAACCATGGGGTGTCCAACTACACTGTTTGTGGAACATGCACTATTTGCAATATTGAATAAACCTAAGTCCACACTAACAACGCAGAGGGCATCAGGTTATGAGATCATTTTGTCTAGAGCTGAACTAGCAATTGTTAGATGTAGCACGGTTAACCCTGCAAGGTTCCTAGCAGAAATAATTGAGGAGGGAGATTACGCCCATGACTGCACCCAAATAACTGAAATGTACTCGTGTACTAGAAAAGTTGAAGAAAACGCACTAGAGGGAGGTGAGCTTTTGTTTATTGATGGGTCATCAACTATTGATCAAGGAGATGGGATACGGAGGACTGGGGCAGCAGTGGTAAAAATGATGGAGGCGCCGGTGTGTGTGGCTATGAAATGTGTACAACTACCACAGCATTATTCTGCTCAAGCCGCGGAACTGGTTGCACTGATATTGGCATTGAAGGAAAGTTTTGACAAGCGAGTAACCATATACTCCGACAGTGCATATGTTACATCCACTGTCCACTCAGGGCTATCAAAATGGAGAAGAAGAGGGTTTAGGAGAGCTGATGGCACTCCAGTGCAACATGCCCTCTTATTGGCTGAACTGATTGAAGTTATAAACGACCCCCAAGAACCAGCCCTAGTAAAATGCACCGCACACACCAATGGTGAAGATCACGTCTCAAAAGGGAATGCAGCAGCAGACGCACATGCGAAATATGCTGCATACTTTGGTGAGATATGGAACCCCACAGACTCACAGAGAGGGAGAGGGAGGGGAATGGCTAGGGAGATGTTGATAAATGAAGGGTACACCCATCTCCCAGCCACACAGATTATGGAGCGACAAGCGGCTGCACCAATGGCCGAAAAAGAAATATGGGTAAAAAGAGGATGTACAATGTCACCAACCGACGCACTATGGCGCCAGGGTGGCACTGGGAAAGTTGTAATACCGTTGGCACTTTTAAACACCGCCCTGAGCCAATTACATCACCCAGCCCATACAGGCAAGGAAATAATTGCAGCATGAATTAGAGAAGATTGGTTCTGTCCCGAGTTAAATTCTCATGTGTCGAATTTTATCAGCAATTGTCTCACATGTCAGCAGTTTACGGCCGGTCATACCTTAAAGGTGATAAGAGGTACCATACCCCGGCCAGAGGGACCTTTTCGGCACCTTCACATTGACTATGTTGATATGATCAACATATGTCAAGGTAATAGGTATATGATTGTAGTAGTATGTCCATTCTCTAGGTGGATTGAAGCAGGGCCCTGTTCACACCCAGATGCATTTAGAGCAGCCAAATTCCTAGTAAGGGAGGTCTTCCCCAGATGGGGAGTGTGCGAGGTGTTAAGGTCAGACAATGGCCCACATTTCGCAAACGAAATGTTCCAGCATATCACATCCTTGCTGAGCATAAAACATAAATTTGCATGTGCATACCACCCACAGGCTAACGGTGTATGTGAACGCCTGAATGGCCTATTGAAGGAGGCAATTGCAAAAATACAACAAACAACAAAGAAAAGCTGGTTGTATTGCCTTCCATTAGCCCTATTTGAATTGAGGAATAGGCCAGGGTCCGACCACCACCTCACCCCTCACGAGGTGGTTACTGGACGTCAAATGCGCCTTCCCCTAACGCCAACGTCAAGGGCATTCACTGACCACGAAAGTTCAGCAAGTGTGTTAGGTGATGAAATGTATCAATATGTGTCTTCTTTGATTACTAGTGTTGTGTTTGTGTCTCAACAGCTCGAGCGCACACGGGGCGGGTCTACCAGCAATCAAGAAGGCGGCGCCAGTACAGAATTGGAAAAGGAGAACTTGTGCAAACTTGCCAAAGGTGACCACGTGCTACTTCGCAATTTCAATAGAAAGTGGAACGATAAGAGGTTCACTGGCCCCCATCTGGTAGAGGATGTATCAACAAGAGCAGTAAAACTAAAAGACAAGCGTGCCTGGAACCACTTACATGATGTAAAGATATACAAACTGCAGACCCGCCCCAGCGCCAACGACAGGTCCAGTGGAAGAGCAGCAACAACATCCCCGACAGAGGAAGGAAGCTCTACCACGGACAACGACCCAATTGTTCCCTTACCGTGTCACTACTCAGCTTCCCCGGAGACAATAACTGACGAAGAAAGGGGTGATCCCCATACTGCCCACCCCATGGTCACACGCTCAAAGAATAAAAATACTTCCGCCATCTGAGCCCAAACCCCCCGCCCATTGACCCCCAAGTATAGTTATAACTGAACTGAAAGACATTGCCTCACAAATACACATGTAAACACGTGAATGTTCTCTTTTTCTCTCGCACATACAGGAACTGCGTATTATTGTATTGTTAAGATAATAGCTTACTAACAAGTTCACTGCCCAGGTGTAGATGGTACTCCCAGACGATAACTACCCAGAAGAATTGTCACACCAATTTGTATACGAAATAAAAAGGCCAACGTACCTAAAAAGAAGAAGGGTGCGTGTCTACTACACAGCATTCCTCTTGGCCATAGAATATTCCATGCCCCACCTCTGCCCGTACTTGCCGATCCTAAGAGACAGATCACTTAAGAGTAGCGTGGGAACAGCTCTTCGCCTGGGCACTGAATGACTATTTGATAGGGAGAGCTTAAAGGAAACAAAACAACTAACATTTAATAACAAGCATTTTGAGAATTTTCAGGCGGGCAACTTTAACGTCACAAGAATACGCTGCCAGGACTGCAGCAAGGTAAGAGCAAAATGCCGGTGAGATTAGCATATGTAATAAAAGTAATAGGGATTTTGATGATCACCGGGTTCTTGGCTGCCTCTGTATGGCAGTACAGCTATGCTATTAATTTTATTGCTGCACCTAAACCTAATATACCCCCGTCCCCTGCTGCAACAGGTGTTACGTCAGGTGATAGTAGTAACTTTGCACCCAAGCAAAATAGAGTTAAACGCAGCACATACTCAGACAATAAAGGTATTGATAATTATATACAAGATTCAGCACACGTCACAAACAACATATGGTACCAACACATGACCCGCATTGGTAAGCAGACAACTGAGGACAGCTGCTACGTTTGCTCATTAATACCATACGCCATGAGTGCTTCACGAACATTTGTTGCCACAGAAATTGATGAAAAGACAGCACGGTGCATAATATACTTGGCACTGTTCCAAACAAAAGGAAGATTTCAAGGGACGGTAGTGCACATGACATGGAAAACACGAGACTCATATCCATATGAAAACAACTTCCTCAAGACCTATTTGAGTTACCACAAGAGCAGTTTACATGCTGAAGCATTCAGATACATAACAAGTGGCCATGCAAAAGGAGAAACAAAGAAAGTAACACTGCAGTATCTAGCATGTGATTGGTACGCCACTGAAGTTCCGGGAAAACAAGGATGTTGGGAGAGGCCGCTGGTGACGATAACAGGAAAGGTGTATCTGGACAACAGCTGGGAGATAGGAGTGATTGGCAGCAACATGATAACAAAAGAAACTATCTCAACTATCGAGGCACACAATCACCGATGTTGGACGACGTGGATCAAGTATGTACCAATGCTCACGTGGGTAGAAACAGAAGACCACCCAATAACAATACTACCACTGACTGCGCCCAAGGTATGCTACTAGCATAAAGGAGAGGTGGACATAGGATATAACACCAATTGTGCAAGTGTGATGGAGTTACCTGAGGGGGGAGCAGGAACAGCAGTAATAATGGACCATTATTGGGCCTGTGGAGAAAAGGCATACCATACACTGCCCCCCCTGTGGAATGGTGTGTGCACAATGGTGCACGTCAATGTACCATCACTAGTGGTACCTAAGAAGCATGTCAATGTGGCGAACTTTCCCAAAATGGATGAAGGGGACAAGAGAAAAAAGAGATCTGCACCACTTCAGGAGGAGCAAGGGAACAGGACCAACAGCAATGATACTGTCCTAAATAGAAGAAAAAGACAAGGAGAGCCACTGACAGGAAATTACCTGTGGGGAAGGTCGGAAACGGCACTAACCTCCATACCGCCAGAACACAAACTATTCAGCAGAGCAGCAATGTTCTTCTCCTCAATAATACACCCGGGACTGCAGGCTTATGCAAACGCGAAATGGCTCCAAATAACTAGATGGGAACTAATGATGACCATCAATTCTACAGTAAATGGGTTTAACGCAATAAAAGAGGAGCTGC
This sequence comes from Ambystoma mexicanum, assembly GCF_040938575.1. Classification (NCBI taxonomy): domain Eukaryota; kingdom Metazoa; phylum Chordata; class Amphibia; order Caudata; family Ambystomatidae; genus Ambystoma; species Ambystoma mexicanum. The sequence continues at coordinate 289,088,197 of NC_090940.1, forward strand.
GAGCTATAAGGATGGTAGCACTCCAGAACAGATATGTATTGGACCTTCTCACAGCGATGGAAGGAGGAGTTTGTGCAAAGATAGGACAATCATGCTGCACGTTCATACCTGCCAACGATGCTGATAATGGTACACTGACGGAAGCAGTTTCACAATTGGCCCAGATGCACTCCAAAATGATGGATGAAAGTAACGGTGTAAACAAGGATAAGAGCTGGTTTTCAATATTATGGTCATGGATGCCATCCTGGCTGTCAGATGGACTGAAAATAATAGTGGGTTGTACCATTTTGGCTGGAGCTACGCTGATCATAATTAGATTTTGGAAGGCCCGGAAGGCACGTACCACTGACGAGTTGCTCGAAATGGTGGGAATGCACCCCTTGATGCCAGCAGATGACGGCCAACATACAGGTGTGATAATACAGGAGAGGGAGAAGTTGCGCACCCAAATCATCACCAACCATCTAGACCCACCATCAGTGAAGATCGAGAACCCAAGAAACCCCAGGAGTTACATAGGGAAATGGGTATACTGTACTCCTGGAGGAACCTGTGAATATATGTATTGGTCATTTGAAGATCATGTAAACCATTATGGACATCTAGGAGGAATAACTAAGATATGGCGAGTAAGAGGAGATAACGAGAAGGATATGTTTGTGGTCGACAAGTCGACCAGAGGGGGGACTGAAGTGGGAGAATGGAAGACCAGGCTCCCGTCCTTCACCTCTCGCGCTTGGCCTAGAGGGTCACGACCCAGACACCCGCCACGAGAAGAGTTTGTCCATTTACCAGACGACCAAATACCCTGGTACAGGAACATACGGATGTGTCCATCGGCCTGCCCAACAGCCCGCACTGGCCATGCCGACACCTGCGGCACGGACCAACTAGACTAAAATCTACACGTCGTTAGAGATGCCATGACGACCTAGACAACGGGAAGCACATCTGTACAAATATACACACTGGACATTCCCACACCGATCTACACGAAGAATATATTCAGTGCTATGACGTAGGCGACAGGCATATTCACGGACGTGCATCTTTATTATTTTTACATAGGCTTTCAGAATGCAGAAACGCAAGACGCGTCATGAACTCATCTACAAAGCTTGCTCACGCTTCTCTTGAAACCAGTTACCACCATAAGGAATATAATGAAGACACGATACTGGTCATGGAACTATATGCTACTATAACCTTAAGCACCTATGCACCAAACGGACCACTTATGCACCAGGCCCAAGTAGGCCTCAAACAAGAGCTCCCGTGGACATTAACAGAGCAAGAGTCTGGTTGCTGATCCTGCAGAATGGGCCCGGTGAAACAACCAGCCAAGGTCGCAATGTTGCAAACCCACATTCCAAGAACAAAGCATCAAAGGCACGATGTTGCAACCTCGCACTTCGCGCACCAACGTTAAGGTCACACCTGCAAATTAAACCAGGCACACAGTGGAAAAGCAATATTAATTGTGCAGAATTCTGCCTCAAACACGGTCCCTCCCCACGTGACCAAGCCGAACCTGACGAGATGCCAAACCCAGGAGAGAAAAGGCGTCTGGATCCCTCGCTACGAGACACAGGCAGATACACTTGAAAGGCTCAATGGACATCTGCGACAGTGGGAGCGGTCAGCCTTCCAACTATGAATAAGTCCTCACATTGTCTGCACGTACCCATAGTGAAACATTGTTGCAATTGCAGGTACACCGAGAGCTGGGAACAGCGGTGGTCCCAGGCTGGGAAGCTCACGGGCGCACCAATCAGAACATGGGGCTCTTATCACTGACGCCAGTAATATTAACCAATCCTCAGGAGTCTTCATGTAACAATTTTCATGTATCTAATTGTAGGGACAACCCAGATATATCACCTGACTACCCTTTGTCCACTAACATTGTCCTCTATATGTGTGCTATACTAACCCTACCACTCGAGCAACCAATTAAGAGTGGCGATAGGTTTTTTTTGTTAACTTTCTGAAGTGACGCAAATAGCGCGTCATAATACAGTAAAAAGGGCCTGCGAGCCCCACGATTGTTTGTGTGTCAGGACGGACGCGTACGCTCCTTGACCCATCCCTGCCGTTTTGTCTAATAAACAGCAGAGTCACCTTGCTCCTTGTGTGTGTCTCATACTCTATCTCATCTGGGATACACGGGAGGAGTTGGGGCCTCCCTGCCTGGAGGTCTGCGGACGGCCCGGCCGACCCCGGCAGAATTTCCCCCCCGACAGTGTGGCTGTCAGTGTTGAAATGATTGCACTGTAGCTGGGTCCACACTCACTTTCTCAGTCACAAAGGCTTAACCCACGAGGAGTCCTGCCACTACACCGTGAGACAGTCAGCAGCTTAATATTAAATGCAATTGCCTTTCTCTTCAGGAGCTAAGAAGATTTTCCTTAAGGAAAACTGCCAAAACATCCCCATCAAATGCAGACATCGTCCTGATGCCCAATTACAACCACACTGCTAACCTACAAACATGAAGCATACATTCAAAAAAGACTAACGTTGTAACAACTTCGAAGAATAGCAAGACACACGCTCTACTCAATAACTGTTAACTGATTTTATTAATGTGATACAGTTTATAAAAAACTTTTAACATAGAATAGAAAAACAATGCCATTCAAAATTCATAGGAATTCGTTTTCATAAAATTAATTCACCATCTTATACAAAAGTTATAACATCTACTAATAACTAAAATTATAAGCAGATCACCTCGTCAAATACATTTCTAAAAACTAAATCAGCGAGGCAAATCACTTCAGTAATAAAAAGAAAAAGGAAGAGAATTGAACCCACATAGTACTTCTTATACAGGCTTACCCAATTAGATTCAAATTGATATCCCTACGAGGCTCTCTATAAGCAACCAGACATTATACAATGCAATTAAGAGCTTAATATTTGTTGTATTAATACTACGTCACCAGAAAATGGTCTCCGCTATATGTTCTTTGTCATGTATTTATCTACCATAGTATGTGTTATAGGTTCTGGACATGTTTGGGCATCCAGTTAGTACATGTTTACGCGTCTCAGTAATTTCTTTATTCTGACATAGACGATAGAATCGTTCTGCAAGTGGTAGCTGATTAGCTATTCCAGTAGTTGCCAGAACTGGTAAGTGATTAATCCTGGTTAATAGTATAAAACATCTTAATCTAGTTGCAGGACACACATTTAAGTATTGCTGTGGTTTTTTTAAAGGTGTGTAGCATATACGTCACAAAATGATAGTTCTTTAAACCTTCAAGGTGGGCATAGTTTTCAAGCCAGTCTCATAGATCAACTTTTTTCAACAGGGCAAACTTTGCTGTAAGAGAATATCGCCCTGGTCGTGAGTCTAATTAAGATAGTTTTCCATATTATTCTTTAGGAGAGACTTCCTGGATTCCTTCGAAATTTCTTGGCGCATAGATGCCAAGAGCCGATTATACGAAGTGTTCAACATTTTCAGGTTCAATTCTGCTCTTTTCTTTAATACTAAAGATTTTAACGATCGCAACCCCAATTCTAGCCCGATAATTGCCATGGGTATGCAGGCAGGGAGGCCCAAGATCTTTTTTCAACATTTGCCCTCCGTTACCTGCAACCATTTAAGATCGATCGACTGAAGGGCTTCAAGACCATAGGTGTTCATTGGGGCAAGAACCTATTGGTATAATAGGCGGGCAGCCCAAATGGTAAAACCACCATGACTAATGGTAAAGCAGTGGACCAATGCAGTAATTTGGGCAGCTCTAATCTAGCTTGTTTGCATGGAATGTAATCTCCCCTGATTTCAATACCTAAATATTTGTAATATGGAGTGTGAAGGATCTAGGACTCCAGGACCAGTAGCCTAGAACGGGCGATCTTTTTACATGTGAATACCATAAATTGGGTTTTCTTCAAGTTAATTGTAAGTCTGTTTCTTTTCGCATACAACCATAATGCTTCAGTTGACCTACGCAGGTCACTGAAAGTATGGTCCAGGATGACCAAGTTATCTGCGTAGGCAAGTACAAGGCAATGTACTGCTCCAATTAAAAGGAGGGCAATTGCGTACGACTCGAATCACCTCTGGAAGATCGTAGACAAAAAGGTTGTATAATACTGGGGCCATAACACAGCCTTGCTTAACTCCTCTATTCTGCTCAATTTGGGCAGTCATGCTCCCCTGAGAATCGAGTTTAAGGGAAACAGTGTTGTTTTGGTGCAACAGCCTCAAATAATAGAATAGGCCTTGCGGGCAGCCTAATGACTCTAGTTTCAACCACAGTATTCATCTGCGGAATAGGACAAAGGCTGCTTTGAAATCAACATAAAGAGCATATAAGGGGGGATTACAACTTTTCCTGGCATTAGTGCGTAGGGTATCCAAGATAACCAGATTGTGTATGGTCGAGTAACCCTGCCTGAATCCACTTTGGAAGGGATTGAGCAACCCTTCATTCTCAACCCATATCTGAAGTTCATCTGGTAACAGGGTGGCAAAGAGTTTGCCAGTACAATCCAGCATGGATAATAGCCTGTAGTTACCCGGCTCAGTCTGGTCACCCTTCTTGAACACTGGAATTGATGTAGCCCTCTGCCAAGATCTAGGTACTCTGCCTTCAGTCAGGACTTTTTCAAACAAAATCTTCAAAAGCTCTGCCGAAAATTCCGGCTTACTTTTTAATGCTATGTTAGCGAGGCCATTGGGACCCGGAGCGCGAAATGATTTTAGTTGTTTTATCTTGGCAAGAAGCTGGTCAACCGTTACTTTAAAAGGTGGATTAGGAGAGGCGACATTCTCTGGCATTTTACCCACTTCACAGGTGGGAATATTACGGTCCATCAAAAACCTCTCACATCTGTGTGCTCCAATAGGGTTAAACAGGAGAGATCTTCTATTAGCCCTGGCTTCGCCCAATAGTGCCCATATATTTCAGGTGTTTTGTACAAAGGAGTTGCATCGTTTCCTGCCACTGCCTTAGCTTCTTCGTATATCTTTGTTTTATCCAAGATCTAAACTTCATCTTGAGTAGTCTGCAGGTAGAGTAGTAAGATCTAAGCGTAGAACATGTTTTCTTAGCCCTTCATAATCTTTTAGCATCTCTAATTTCTCCATCATATGGATTTCTCTTGGTAATTATATTTATAGCGATCCCAGCCCCAACCGTCGCATGGGTATTCGCAAAAAAAGGGAAATCCAATTCTCAATGTTATTAATGGACATAGCCCGAAGTGAGCTATAATCGGGGTGGCACTCAGTCGACAATGCATAGGCCGCTTTTAAGATCTTTCTTTCTGAGCAGCAGATAAGAGTAACCGCTTGGTAAACACTCATATTCCCATAGGTTTCACATTATGATTGGCTTCGTCAGAGGCTATTGTTAACGTAAGTGAAGCATGACCGCTCCATACGTTCATACACACCTCCATTTCCTGTACACAAGCAGCAATTTCTGGGGTAGCAAAAATGTAATCTAAAGTACTCAGAAAACCACTGTTTTTCCAGGTTTCTTTACCTGGATAATCACTACGGGTCCTACCATTTATCATTTCCAAATCCCATATGCCAAAGAAACTCAGCCAGTACAGCCATGAATCATGTGGATTCATTGTACTCTTAGGTCTTAAATGGGGGTTACTAGATGTTCCCTTCTCCCCTCTCATATGACAATTAAAATCCCCCACGATTATGACAGATTTATTTTCCTGATTCAGCATCCAATTGACCAGGAGGTCATGGAGTGCTTCCTGAATGTTTTCACTCTGAGTGGCACCCGGTGGGCTTTATAAACTAAGCAGCAACATCTTCTCCACAGTACATTCATACGACATTTCCAGCTCATCAGCAATAACAAAATCATCCAGTTTAGTATGTATGCAGTGTGATTTTATATTATGAGAGACTCCAACAATCAGTCCCCCCATACGGCTACCCCGTGGGCCCTTTTTTGCTAAAGACTGATATAATGTATATCCATTCAATACAATCGACGAGGTAATCCACGTCTCCTCTAGGCATATACAAGTATGCTTAATTATATGAGACAGAGAACCTTCAGGAGACAAATGGCTAAAACCCCTACAATTCCATGAATAAATAAATAAATCCAGCAATCTCATCGCTTTTGAAGCACCACTGGCAAAGATTCCGCTAGCAACTTTAAGATGTTTTGAATATCCACCAACTAGACCTGGTTCCCCGTCGGCATTGGAGCACGCCAGACCTAATCTTAGGCTCCACTTCCAATTTCCTTGGCCATTTTGGGTCTTCTTTTTCAGCGTCAGCATCAATTTCTATGTCAGCCTCCAGTAGGGTCTCTTTGTACTTGCGCATAATTTGGGCAGTCACCAGAAATGCACAGTGAATGGCTGATGCATTACAGTTCAGTCCACTAAGTGGCTCTAAAAACTCGAAATCGTCTGACCTCGGAACTCCCCGCTGTGGAATGGAGTGTAATCTAATCATGAATTTGTTTTTTGTAAGCCAATCATGATCACTGTTTTGATATAAGTTCTTAATTATACAAATGTGGTTACTAATCTGGACCGACTTCTGCCCTTCATCCATTGATGTTGCCATTAATATTTCCCTTATCTGGGGAATTTGTCTTGTACTGTTAGGTGTGGAAGAGATCTTGTCTAATTCCTGCCCTGATTGAAGCATTATAGGTTTTGGCGGTTCTTCCTCTCCCTCAGACGATTCATTGTCCTTCTCAGAAATAAGCCAGCTTGTCAGGTGCCTAGCTCTATTGAGATTTAGTTTTATTTGCCCGGGCCACTTTCTTCTTAATTTTTTTCATATCTTTAACCAGTGGGGCAGTCTCAGGGAGTGGCGATGCAACAACACAAGGCCGTTTCCTCATTACCGCCCTCTTTGCTAGTCTGTTGTTTTTGAGAGAAATTTACCATTGTGGTGTTTGTCGCATTCATATCCGGCTCTAAATTCGTGGTTGCCTCAGCAATCATCCGTACTGCTTCGGAGAGATTGCTCTCAGCCTCCTCGTTAGGATTTTTATTTGTGGCATTCAATTGAGCTGAATGTATTGTGTTCTCCAATATATGTCCGCACATTTTTTACAATATCTTTAGTGCAAATTGTAATGATGCCAGTGATGACTGTGGTTCCGCCAATGCATTAGGGCATGAGAAGGAGTCAGCATTTGTCTCAGTTTCTGAGACTTCTGAGTGTATGGCCAGATTTGGTGATAAGAATAGCCTATACATTGGTGCCAGAGGCCGCAAACACTCTTCAGGTGAATGTGTATGCACCCGGTCGTCAAGCCACACTGAAACAACAAGGAACCAGCCGCTTCAGAAAACCGATCAGCTCTCCGTTGGGAAGTTTTTGGTTCTACTGCTACAATTCAATACTTCTACTTCAATAATTGCCAATCAGTGTTTAGGCCTACAAAAGGGAACCCAGTCGACTGGCAGGGGAGGATATACCTAGGGCTTTGGACAACAACAAAATGGCCACCCTAATCTTACTGGATCTCATTGCAGCACAAGACAGAGTATACCGCAACATTCTCCTTTACCGCCTACACAGTTTTAGGGAGTGAAGCACATCACTCTCTAATGGCTAAACTTTCTTCTCCACAACCACTTACCAAAGTGATGGTAGGGCAAGTCTTCTCTCAAATAGCAATGCAGCATACCACAATACTCCGCTCTCTCAACGTGGCCTTTCCCATCCTTAGGTCATCAGTCTTACTTATTGAAACAGGTCTTTCCAACTATGCTGATGATGCCCAATTAAAGATTCACTTGGGCAAAGAAGAAAACAAAAACAAAGGCTTTCAGTATGATTGGAAAGAATGAAAGACTGCATGATCCACAGCAACCTCTGCCCAGATAAAAATCATTGATTGCCGGTCCCTAACGATAAATAATCCATCTTTCACATGCCTAATACTGAGCCATTACTTCTGCCTCGGTGATCAAAATAAGGAGCCTAGGAATAATGTCCGACTCCAATGTAATCAGTGGGCACACATACAGTATCACTAAAAATTCCCATCACCAAACCCACCTGCTAAAAAAGAAAAATCATACTTCTGCTAGAATTCCAAATATATGGTAGATGTTGTTTGCTTCCTTGCCATAACAAAGCAAACTACTCACTCTGTTTGTATATGTGAGGGTTGCCAAGAAACTACACCATCAAATTCAATTGATTTAAAACCGCTCCGGATGGGTTATCATATGCATAAACAAAGAAACAGGATCAGGTCAGGCAAGCACTAAAATCGCTCCTCTGGCCTCCATCACAGCAAAGACAGGAATTCCAAGAGTTTATGTATTATCCAGAGAGCTTCCTGCCATAATGGTCATACTGGCCTGTCCATACACACCAAACATTACACTCTAGCATTGAGCATCAGATCTGCAAGCACAGGTCTGTTGAATAAGTTGTACGACAAGGTAAGAACGTTTGAGGATAGACATTTCCTGAATGGGCTACACTCTGCAGAACAAAATTCTATCGAACTTAAACCTTGAGGAGAACCACCTGAAATGTAGGAAAGGTCTAAAGACAAACTTGCTCGAGCAAGCCTTCCTGATGTGGTGAGTCACTGCTGTCAGCACAGTGTTAGAGATAATGAACACTAGGGGGGCTCAGTTTAAATAAGGACAAATCCCCTGGAAAGGACCACATCGTTAATATTTCTGTGCCCACACACCCCTCTCTCAGGGATTTTGATTTGTTTATGGTCAAGCTGTAGAAAAGATATGGGGAAACGGGTGGTCCAAGGATCCCATTCCTTTTTTACCGCCAACCAGACACGAAGCACTTAGGCTAGCTCCACGTATGCGCATCGCGACAGGCATTCAAATACATTTTTATGGATTATTTCAGCTTCTTTTTTTACACTAAGTAGCAGGTGGAATCCACAGGGATTCAGACCTCTCTGACCACATCAAAATTAGATGTTGTTGGCTTTCCTACATGGAGTAGGGGTAACTGGTGAAACAGAGATTCCACTCAATAATGCCTCTAAGTACAGAAAATTCCATCAAAATAACCAAGAACATTAAAAAGGTTCTTGTCCATGCCGTTCTTTTTTTCTTCATTCTCGGCCATTAAGTGCTTCAATCAAATTAAGGCTTCAAGACAGCTGAACTGTCAAAACACAACCCCTGACCCCCAGAGATGTGTCTCTACATTTAGTTCTGAAAGTTGTCCATTTTCCCCTAGCTTTCATCCTTACGTTTAATGAAGGAATAAAACAAACTAAGACAAACAAAACAAATACATATTTTATAAAGTAAAGCAAACAACACTTACTTTTGAAGGCGAATGAGGTAGGTTTTATTGTCTATGTCGTAGACGTTGTTCACTCTCATACCAAGGAGACTAACAAAACATTAAAAACAAGAAATGAAAATCAATAAAACACAAGAAAACAATTGTGAAAATGTTTCACCACTAAATTACTATTAACTATTGCTGCAGTAACAGTCTTGCCCCAAGTTACCAGAAAAGCAGACACATATTTCTTGTAATGCTTTCAACACTGCCATGACTATCCTGTGCAATTGCAGAGTTCATATTCTCTAAGTGCCTGCCAGTTATTATAGCCTTATAGACTGAGTGAGGGGTCGTTATTGCGGGATAATGACCGACCACCAAGTTATAGCGTGATGCAAGGCAGAGGGCCATACGTTGGGGAAGGATCATTATCCCAAGCGATATTGACCCATCCCAAGGTCTATAAGGCTATTAGCACATGGTCCTAGCAGCAAAACATGTTTTGGAGTTTTTGTGGAGAAGTTACAAATGGTGCTTTAACCCCTTAACTGCGGAGGGTTTTCTCTCCCAGTGCGGATCCCTTTTTTGAACATTTTGGTATGTCGCATTCAATCCTTTGTATCTTTTTTGTTACAAGTGATGATATGCCAGACAAATTTGCACCCATTTCTTCCCACATTTAGGCAGTCATAATGCCACCAAGGATTCGTCGTTTGCTGTAGCGGGGTGTGAGAAAGTAACAAAAACGTGACCACATTTTGCGTTTTTTCAGAAAATGCCAATGAAAAGATGTACAAAGCATCCTGTGTTTTTGTTCTTGTAAGAGCTAGGAACAAATGGTTTGCAGTTCTGAATTCGCCATTTTCCAAGCTTTCAAGAACAGGTTGAGTGGAAACAAAAATACATTTTTCATAAGGTTACCATCAGTTTTGTGAGAGGAAGGAGATTTTTCCCTTTTTTTAAAATTGGACATGCTTGGACGGAATGGAAGAGAAGGGTAGGAAGCACAATGGGAACACAGAAAGATAAACATTTCCGAAAAGTAGACACAATTCCAAGTTCAGGAAGGAGTCATTTGCGTAGGTCAGGCAAAAACTTTGTACCTCCAATTCCTATAGTTTGGGAAAAATGGGAAAAGTGACAGAAAAATAATATATGTGCTGGACATGTTTGCACTAGTCAGGTAATGGCTTCTGTGAACATTGAGAAAAGCAATGCACCGCTACATTTCCCCCCTCCCCCTCAACTCTTCTAGTTAGTAAATCACACATTTTTCTTAATGTTTCACAAAACAAGCAATACCACGAGCCAAAAATGGAGCCATGGTGCACAACATTTTTATGCTGACAGCATAAACAGGCGTATTTAGCATTTGAAAATAAGGAAAACGAATGTGGTGAAGAATGGCAAGCATACATTTTTTTAAAGAGCACAGGCAGGAGACCTCTAGGGGGCGCGGACGTCGAAGGCTGCCTGAAGCTCGGCCCCTTCCACAGAAGGGCAGAATGAAATGACTGAGCAAACCCTAACGCCACCAAAGCACAAAAAACGAAATCGTAAAGTCGGTAACAGGCGAAAGGAAGGGAAGGTGCCCAGAACGGGACGTGGGAGCGAGCGTGAAACGGTGCTCCGACGAAGCCCCCATCAGCTCCCCACCCCCGGCCTGGTAGGAGGTGGCAGACTGGTGCGGGCGCCAAACCACTCAGGTGTGGGGGAAGTGTCGGGTGGCAGCAGGCGACAGAGAGGCAGACCTACGCAAATGCAGACCTAAACAGTGCGTTGCCAAGAAGGGGTTCCGTGTCCCCGAGCAATACCCAGGCAGAAGTGGAGGCCGGGAGCCTCGCCAAACGGAGACTAAGATCTGTTTGGCGAGGCAGAAGGGGAGAGCGGGCGCTCCTCCCTCCCCAGCCACGAAGATCTAAGAGCACCCGTGCTCCCTCAAGGGAAAAGGAGGCGAGCCGTGCCGGCATCCCCACGGTGTGAGCAGCTGAAGAGGAGATGCCGTGGAATCCAGACAGACGTGAATAGGATCCAGACCTGGAAGCCCAGGCAAGACCCCGCGGGTGGAGGAGGAGCGGCACAATAGGTGAGGAACTCCCTGGCAGCCCAGAGCCACACCAAAGCATGCAAAGGTGAGGAAGTAGGACACTCCCACGCATCTCATCCCTCCATGCACCATAGGTACACTGAGGAGGGCATACCAACGAGGGGAAAAGTGGGAGGCCCCCACAGAGTACTTACCACCCCCCACCCCTGGCTCACAACACACGACGTCCCCCTGGGGAGACGTGCAGGGCAGATGGGCCAGCACCCCTTCTCCTCAGGACATAAATAAAAGGAAGGAAAGCAGAAGGGCCCCAACAATGCCATAAGGAAGATGGGCAAAGGAGGGGGATAGGCACAGCCATACCAGCCCCCTGGGGTCGGCAACAAACTCAAGCAAACCTGCTCCGTCAGCCAGCACCGCCAGCAGTGCACTGTATAAAAAACAAGGCCCACCCCACAAAAAGAATATCGTAATCCTAAGAAAGGGCTATGCCCCGACTCTACCACCAGAATCCACTGAGAAACCCAGAAAAGTTAGACCCCTTGTGCATCCAAGGAGCAAACCCCGACAGAAAATGGGCCCAGCAAAACATTCCCTGTACGAGGGGGCCAAAGGGGACATCGCCAAATCAGGCATCCTGGGAAGACCCACAGCAATGCAGATCCAGGCGGACCCACAGGGCAAAGTCCCGTGTGGAGAGCAACAACCACCAGGGTCATCAGGCAAACCATCATCATAGGGTCGAAAGAAGAGTAAGGGCACCCAACCCAGGGACACCCCTCGGGGGGGGGGGTCTGGACCGGCTACAGCAATATAGGAGGGAGGAAACCCCCACGTTGAACAACGCATACACTAAAGAGGACGTGGCATGGATAATGGCTGAAATCAGAGCCCTGCGTTCTGATGCACAAACCTCCATCTCAGAACTACGAGGCAAAGTGGAGAAGATAGAAGGAAAAGTTGAAAACCTTGAACACAACCAGGTCAATGTGGACTTTGTACAAATGAAATTGAACGCGAGAATGACCGACATTGAACTAAGGGAAGAAGAACTCACCCTCAAAATGGACGATTTAGAGAACAGAGAGAGAAGATCGAATTGACGAATAATTGGCCATGGAGGCGGCCGTCGGTGAGACCCCGTCTCAGGTGGAGATCAAGACATCATCAACCTTCTCTTTCAGGCGGAAGGAGGCAAATCCGTACGAATAGACAGCCCACAGAGGGGGAGAGAGTTCAATGGAAGGCCACGCTCCGTAGTGGTGAAATTCCTGACATATAAGGACAAAACAGAAATCCTCCTCAGAGCAAAGCAGACACAAAACATTGAATTTGGAGGCTCTAACAACAAGAGATACCAGGATTGCTCAAGCTTCACACTAGGACGCAGAAGGGAATGTAGACCCCTCACCACTTGGCTCATAGAGCAAGGGATACGCTATAGATGGGGCTATCCCTTTGCGTGGCGTTTGAAGTCAAGGGCGAAGAGTACAGAGTCACCACGCCAGAAGAAGCAAAACAGGTGCTAAGAAACCCGATGGAAACATCCAACACGAGGGGCCCAACAGGCCCACAAGGAACTCATTCATCAAGGTCTCAGCAAACGGAAGCACAGCCCCAGAGGTGGAAGAGGAGCAAAGCAGGGAGGAAATATGTAAAATTGAGTTCCCTGTCACCAGAGAAACTGCCCTGAACTAAAAAGGGGAGCCCAGCCATCAGACCAAAGAAGCCGTAAAAGGTACAGACGGTGGGGGGAAAGGGAGTACACAAAGGTTCCCTGGGTGGGGGAAGAGTTCAATCCTACTGGTCCTCCGTTCCAAGAGGGTGTCTCAACCCTAGGAAACACTGTTGGTGTTCATAGTCGTGGTCACATGTGTTAGTCATGTTCTTAAGGGGGGGGGGGCAGACGAGACCACAACCAGCAGAGATACGTAGTGTAGGGATGCCTGTGGGGAAAGCGGTGGACCAGGTGAAGGAGCACCAGAAATGAAGGACCCAGCCGAGAAACGGAAAGGAAAACGCAACCAATGCTAGGGAGCTCCCTCTTAAAAGTGGGCTCGTTAAACTAAAGGGGCTGAACTCACCCCACCAAAAGGTTGCTGGCGACAAGGGAGTATGAAAGGGCAGCGCTAGATAGTCTCTTCATCCAAGAGACCAGAATGAAAGCAGGAGAGGAAAGGCCCTGAAGGGGGAGGGGAGTAGGGCAGACATATTGGGCCTCCTCGGACCATAAGAAAGGGGGGGTAGGACTAATACTGCACAAGCAAATCCGGTTGACGAACCCAGAGGTTCATGCACTGATGGAGGGAAGACTCCGACTACTTACAGGGAAATTGGGAATGGACTGCGTTCACACTAGCGGGAGTATATACACCCAACCAGAGGCAAAGCGCGTTCAACGACGAGGTCCTTGCAACTATCATGGGGAGAAGCAGGGGGGGGGTCACCGTAATTGGGGTGGGAGGGTGTCACGCTTTCTCCCGCACACCCTCTCCCTGCTCCCTCCGCACGCCCGGTTTCTGCCAAAATCCATCAGGGGATCCCGTTTATGCACTCTGGCAGTCGGAGACTGCATCATCTTACCCGCCATACCAGGACACTGTTTGGACCAGGGGTTTACCGGCCATCCCAGCGCTGGAAAGCACAATGGAGACTCCCACTGGCAGCCCGTAACAATCCACATCGTTTGCAACGATCCTCGCGTCACGTGAGAGGGCCAAAACGATCACGCATCACGTGAGGGGGCGAGCACCGCCAGGAGTCACGTGGCGACAACGCTTCCGCATCACGTGACACGCATCACGTGATTTCTCTCAAGGATTCAAAAGCGGCCAGGAACACGGAAGCGTTGCTTCACAGCTGAACTCTTTCAGTACTGTACGGCTCTTGTTCCTTGTTTTGAACCTTGCTCCTACGATCTGTGTACGACCTCGGATTTTGTCTACTGGATTGCTTTTGTCTAACCCTTGGCATTTGTGAACTTTGGCTTGAACTCTGTCACGACCTCGGATTTGTCTACTGGCTGGATTTGTCTACTCCTCTGGCACCTTTGAACCTTGGCTTTGCATTTTTTACGACCTCGGACTTGGATTTGGATTGCCTCACGGATTTCGTTGTGTTCTGGTATTCTTGGCCACCGGCCTCTGCAAGGCGTTCGCCTGACTGCATAACCTGGATTGCCTCAAACCTCGGTGTGCGCCTATCCACAGAGTCTCGCACACCAAGCTCCGTCCAGGGCCCCACTATCCATCAGGGTGTCATTTTCTATACACTAGGTAAGCGGTGCTCTTTTCCTTGCTGGGTATTTATTGTACAACACGCACATTGTTTTGATAGTCACTTATTGCCTTGCAGTGCTCCAGGGGTCCTTCTGGCTGTTCCCGGTTCCAGACCTGACGGCTCACAAAAAACCTGTGGCCTCAAAGACTGCACAGACACTGAATATCTTGTTGTCTGTGTGGTACTTGGGGACGGAGGCTTACTAATCTACGCGACCATCAAGACCAAGTCCGTAACAGAGGGGGACTTCAATACAGGGGCAGACCCGCTAATGGACAGACAAACTACGAGGGTAGAACCAACAGGGTCATCTCAGGCCGGGGGGATGGATTTAGGAGGAGCCTAACAGATGGGGGCCTCCTCAACATCTGGCGAACGCTCCACATGGACAAGTAAGGCTATACGTTTAGATCCAGCGTTCATGAAACCTTCACCAGAATCGACTACTTATTGGTCAGTAGGGAACTTCTTTCTCTAATAAGGGACAGTTCATCAGAGCGGTGGGGTTGTCGGATCATGATATGCTAACCATGTCCCTGGACTTGGAGGGCACAGGGAGAGTCCAAGTGGTGCTGCAAAGAGTTCCTCTGGAGAGACCAACTCTTCGCCGGGGAGCTCAAAGCAGCAATCAAGGAATATTTCCTGATTAATGATAATAGAGAGGTGGGGGTCACGACGGTATGGGAAGCAGGAAGCACCACATGGAGGGGTATCCTGATGAGGGAAGGAGCCAGGCAGAAAAGGGAGCGTAGGCTACACAAGGATAAATTGGGTAAAGAAATCGCAAGCCTCGAGGAAAGGATGCATGCGCAGGCTTCTTACCAGGAAGAGCATTTTAAAACACTGGGAGTAGGGGACACAATACGAAAACTGAAACTCTTAAAGCAGAAATTCTATGAAAAGGGGTACAAGCCGGACAAGATGTTAGCCTGCAGACTGAGAGCTCAGAGGGCTGAGAGGTGGGTAGAGAAGGTTAGAAATGAGAAAGGAGAATGGGCCACATCCCCGGAAGAAATAGCCGACCAATTTTCCAAATATTATGGAGACCTTTACACCTCTGAAGGCCCCAGGGTAAATACAGAGATGGAAGAGTATATTGCTAGGGCGGGCCTGACAGGCCTGTCCCAGGCAAAGAGGGCATTCCTGGAAACACCCATTGCTGCTGAAGCTATACAGGCAGCGATAAAAAGGCTACCCCCGGGAGGGACTCCAGGGGAAGATGGATACACAATGGGCTTTTATAGACAATTTGAAGGACCTCTGGTAACCCACATGACTAAATTATTTAATTATATCCAGGAGGAGGGTGTCACCCCCACCCCCCATCCTTCACAAAAGCGCTCCTAGTCGTCATTCCCAAAGCAGGAAGAGACCCTGCCACCCAATATCGCTTCTGAACACAGATGCGAAGATATATACAAGGGTCCTAGCCACAGGTATGGAGAGCATCATGCTCCGCCTGGTCCACCCGGACCAGGTGGGGTTTATTAAAGGGAGACAAGGGGCAGACGCCATGCGCAAGACGCTGGACATAATGGAACACTCAAGAGGGGGGGGAAGAAGGGGGACAGGCCCTGCTTAGCTTGGACTCGGAAAAGGCCTTTGATCCGTTGGAATGGGAGTTCCTCTGGGCCCTCTTCAGGAACATGGGCTTTGAAGAGCGGTTCATAAAAGGGATTTGAGCATTATACAAGGGACCCAAGGGAAGGGTGGTAGACAACGGGAAGGCCTCAGGAGAATTCACCCTAACAAGGGGAACCAGGCAGGGGTGTCCACTCTCCCCCCCCTCCTCTATGCCCTATCCATAGAACCCCTGGGGAACATAATTAGAGAAGATACAAGCATTGAGGGGATTAAGTTAGGGAATTAGGAGTACAAACTAACTATGTTCGCTGATGACATGCTTCTATAGCTGGCGAACCCAGAGGCCTCCATACCCAAAGTCCTACGAACTATAAAAGATTATGGCAAATGGGCGGGCCTGAAAGTAAACGCGGAGAAATCCACTCTTCCCGTACAACCCTCCCTCCAACGCCACTGAAGCCAACCAAAACACGGGGAATTCCAGTCGCCCAGCAAACATTAAAATACTTGGGCATCAACCTCACTAGAGAAATAAAAGACATTTACGAAGCCAACCTGCCACCCCTAATGCTGGAAATAACTGCAGATCTCGAGAGATGGGCAAAGTTGACAATATCCTGGATAGGCCGCCTCAATGGCAAGTCTCACCAAGGTCCTATACCAATATCAGATGCTTACAATAGACATTCCACTGAATCATTTCGCAGAACTGAAAGCCAAAATCACAACATTCCAGTGGCCGAGAAAGAAACAGCATATAGCTTACGACACCTTAACCCGAGATAAGGAGGAAGAGGGTGTGGGCCTCCCAGACTGCTACACGTACTTTCGGGCTGCCCAATTCAGATGCTTGGTGCCTCATCCGAGTGCTGATAAAAACAAGCAATGGGTGGCTATTGAAAATAATCTTCTGCGGCCAGTCACTGTGGGAGAATGGCTATGGGCCCCCGAAAGCCTCATTCCCCATTAAAACCATTAACCACTGAGTGGTGGGCCCGCTTCTGAAGCTCTGGTTGCACAGAAGTGAAATTAGAGGCCTCACAACCTGGCCATCGCCCTTGAGCCATATTTGGCCCCCTCGCGCCCAATTAGAAACAAAATCCAGGACCTGCAGCGCTTCCAGAGTTGGTTCATGGCTGGTCTGGAGAGGGTGGGACAGATGCTAAAAGGAGACACCTTCATCTCTCTCCAGAAACTGGAGGAGGGTCTAAAGCTCAACCCCCTGGGAACCTTCCTTTTCCTACAACTGAAGGGAGTCCTGACAGCCCCAAAATGGAAGGATAAACTGCAGAGGCCCAACACCACTAGAGAAGACCCTCAGTGACTCCACTGCAACAAGGGGCCTTGCATCACAGTTGTATAAGATTCTCCTAGCTAGCCAAGGGAAATCAGAGGAGAACCTTAAAAAGGAGGTGGGGAGGTGGTGCTGTGGAGCAGCCCAAGAAGGCTGCCTAGCCTTTCAGCTCCGTGCGGCCTCGGCATTCATATGCTCCCATCTGCGGCTCCCGATATTGTGAAGGACTATCGACTGGCTGAGTTGTTTCTGCCACTGCACTGGACATATTGTGCGATTTTGGTCTCGATTGGCCCACCTCGGACCTGTCGGGCGGCCCTGTCGGATTTGGGCCTAGCACTCCACCCGGCCCCGGCGGTTGCCTAACGTCCGGCCCTCCCGCCTGCCCTGCCTGACTCCCGGGTCCCCTCCCGCTTCCCGCCACTCTGTGAAATCGCAGCGGGTGCCTGGGGGTCCTGCTGCGGACGCCGCCACACTGCGGATGCCACCTGCTGCGTCAGCGATCATCGCGACCTCCCCGGCGCTGACAACATGGGGGATCCTACCGCCCTGACGACGCAGCGGGCCAGGTGAGCGGGGGGTGGAGCGGTGGGCATCGAGACCTCTGCCCGCTGCCTGCGACATTACGGGCCTGTACTGTCATAAGGAAGCGGCCCTCGCCGATGTCTGTCCACTTTCCCGCAGACAGGGTCGCCGCCTCTGCCCGCGCCCTCCTAAGAAAGATCCCGCTGGCACCCCCACGCAACCTGTACACACAAGGAGGGTGCGATCGCTCGCCATCACAGCTTTGCCGCTCCACTGCTGACTCTCTGCTACCCACGGCGTTCCCCCAACTGCCTCAAACCGCCTACCACCACCGAAGGACACTGCATTTGAGCCTGCCGGCCCCGGCCCATCTCAGCTCTGCATCCTACCCATAAGTGGGCCCCCACTGCAACCGAGCCCACCACAACGACAATGCCTAGCAGAAATAAGGCAGGAGCCCAAGGAGGTACAATGGACAAGTACACTAAAGCGGTCCCTCGAGATGAGCCAGCCAGCACATCATCGCCACAGGACGAGCCAGACGTAACCCTGCACCGTGCGGTCGAGGCCCCTGACCTCACCCTACTAATGGAATCCATGGCTAAAAACTTAGCCTCCTTCCATGAAAAATTGGACGACATCAATGCTAATGTCACCTCGCTTAAGGCTCGAGTGGACCAGGCAGGATCGAGGATCACCAAGGTGGAAAATAGGATCTCGGTGAACGAAGATGGCATCACCGCGCTCCAAGACACTGTGGCCTCCCTAACACGTGACATGAAAGGCGTTAAGGCGAAGTGTGACGGTCTGGAGTCGCGCTCCCGTAGGAACAACTTGCGCATCATCGGGGTCCCTGAAAATGCCCTCAAGGGTCGGATGGAGGACGCAGTAGAGAAACTCCTCAAGGACCTACTGGACGACCCTGCCCTCTCTCCGTATTTCACGGTCGAGCGGGCTTATCAGGCCCTGGCTCCACGCCCCAGACCCAGCGACATCCCCAGACCCATTATCGCCAAGATTCTCAACTACCGCGACAGAGATCTCATCCTCCGCCTGTCGCGGGAAAAGGGAGACCTGCGATTTGAAGCCCATTCGGTCAGAATCTTCCCGAACTTCTTGCTGGTGGTGCAGCAGGAAAGGCGCCAGTTCCTAGGCGTCAAAGAGCTGCTCAGGGAGCGCAATGTCCCCAACACCATCCTGTTCTCGGCACGACTAAAGATTACCCATGATGGTAAGATCTTCTTCTTCACTGTCCCTGACGAAACAGTGAAGTTCATTGAATTACATATACCTCTCCCCGGGCGCGAGCCGACCACATGCCATAGACTACACAGCCCACGATGTCATAAAAATGTCCACGGATCCATGACTTTTCATGTGTTGATGGCAACCACACCGTGTCCACTCAATAACTGCGGCCTCTTGCCATGTGTATGCGGGCCACGGGCTAGCTCCTACACTGCTTCTTTGCCTTCTCCCTCACCTGGCCCCTGGAGCTATCCCTGTGCCCTGCTCTCTCATCTTGCCAGAGCGTCTTCTCTGGTCTCGGGGGCTGTCTATGATACCTGTTTTACCGCAACAACACAGTCGGGTCAGCATCTGCTGCCCCACATCAAGCCACAAATGCCGGCCGCACGGCACCAGCGCCCCTCGTTGCAGTTGCAATGTTTGCTTTCACTTTTATTTTGTTCTTTCTATTGACTGGCCTCTGTTGGGCTAGGATGTGGCCCTATCCACGTTGGATCTGGTCCTCCGACCTTTGGTTTCTGGTCGGAGCAGGCCCAAGGGGCTTCGGGTGTGTTTTGGGGTGGGAGATCTGCACTGCATGTTGGGGTTGGGCAGTGAGGGTGGGGGGTGGCATAATTGGGGTTGTGTTAACAGTTAAAAACATGGCTGAGAGACGCATGACCTTAACTCAACACTACTGTGCACATGGCAAGTGCATAAGGAAAAATCCTTACGAATACTACCACTGGGATGTTCCATAATATATTGCTATGGCTCTGAACATTGTCACATGGAATGTTCGTGGCCTAAACAATTTCACTAAGGCCCGCAGGATAACTGCCTATGCCCAGCGACATGGCGCCAAAATCCTCTTTCTCCAAGAAACCCATGCTCTCCGGCGCCTAGCAGCATGTCTCGCCCCCACGTGGGGCAACAACAGATTCTATACGAAGTACTCCACCCAATCCAGGGGGGTCCTAACTCTAATCCATAAATCAGTCCAGTTTTCCCTGCGCTCCAGCCATATTGACTCTGAGGGCAGATACGTGATCCTCCATTGCTCACTCGCTAATATGGAATGCCTCCTAGTGAACACATATGCCCCGAACTTTGATGCCCCTGAGTTCTTTGATGCCATCACCACCACGCTTCTGAAATATATTGGGATTCCCATCATTTGGGGCGGGGACATGAATTTGATCCTAGACAAAGACCTGGATAGGTCCGGGACAGCCCGCAGAGCCCCATCACGCGCAGCCCACAGGTTACACGCCCATTTTGACACACTGAATCTCAGAGTTGCATGGAGAGCTCTCAACCCACAAGTTAGAGAGTACACTTTTTACTCATCGGTACACAACAGCCTCTCCAGGATCGACCTGTTCCTCATATCGAGCTGCATGATGGGCAGGGTCATGAAGACCAAGATACTACCGTGCACACTATGGGACCATTCACCAGTAACACTCCAGATAACACTGGGACACGAACAGCCCCCCCCGCTCCTCTTGGAGATTTAAGTCAGAGGCCCTGCTAGACATAGTCTTTAAAGCCGATATCTTAGCTGATATCAACACCTTCTTCGAGTGCAACAACAGGCATGACACCTCCGATGGAGTGCGCTGGGAGGCATTCAAGGTCTTCATCAGAGGGATGTGCATATCTAGAGAGGCTGGGGTCCTCAAGGCCATAAAAAATAGCTTGCAACAGTCATAAGCGAAATTAAAAGAGCTTGAGAGGGCATATGCCACCTCCCCTTCCCCGACTGCACTGGCACAGATTAGAGCGGAATTAGAAACATTCGAGTCTCACGCCCTAAGAGAGTTCGGTACTTCGCCCGCCCTGTGGCGGCCAGGAAGTATGGTGAGGGGGATAGGCCGGGTAGAACACTGTCCAGACTGGTCCGAACTGAGGGGGGCAGGAACCGCATTGATTGCATCAAGGACACACGAAGCACCATGTGCTGGTCCGACCAGGATATCCTCGGGACATTCACCACATTCTATACGACCCTGTATGGTCCCCAACAAGAACACAGCCTGCATGACACCAACGCCCTGTTAGATCAGATCACCATGACCCTCCTCTCCCGCGCAACCAGCGACCACCTTGAGGCCCCCATCACCCTCGATGAAATAACCACGGTCATCTCGAACTGCCCCAGGGGCAAAGCACCAGGCCCCGACGGCCTCACCTCGGAGTTTTATCGGGAGCATGTAGCCATTCTGGCACCCAGACTCCTGGAGGTGTGGAACGAATCCCTAGAGTCAAACATCCTACCCCAATCCATGCGTGAGGCGCTTATAACTGTATTACCCAAGCCAGGTAAACCGTTGGACGAATGTGGGTCTTATAGGCCCCTTTCTCTAATCAACACTGACACAAAAATATTTGGCAAGATCATTGCCAATAGGTTTCTCCCCATTATGCCCCACTTAGTCCACCCCGACCAGAGTGGCTTTGTGCCCGGCAGATCCACCGCCCTAAATATTCGTCGCCTGTTCAATGTTCTGGCTAGAATTGGCCCCAACGCACAGGCCGTGGCAGTCACCCTCGATGCCCAGAAGGCATTTGATATGGTGTCCTGGTAATACATGTGGGTGGTGCTCCACAAAATGGGAATTGGCCCACGCATGAGTTCATACATCAAACTCCTCTACACAAGCCCCACAGCCAGAGTCCTGGTCAACTCCAGGGCCTCGGCCCCCTTTGCTCTCCACAGAGGTACCCACCAGGGCTGCCCGTTTTCTCTGATACTCTTTGCGCTCGCCATAGAGCCCATGGCTGATAACGTAAGGGACAAACATACGCGTAAAGGTATACGTCTCCGCGATACTCCCGAGATCATTTCTCTATATGCCGACGACGTGCTCCTATATATTAGAGACCTGGCTGCCCACCTAGATCCGATATTGAGAGACATAACCAAAATTGGCACTTTCTCGGGCTTCACCATAAATGATTCCAAATCTGAAATCTTCCCGCTCACCCCGTTCACTACACAACCGTCCTGCGAATTCCCCCTCCGATGGTCACTGAGAGGCATCAGGTACCTTGGGGTGCAGGTGTCACTCACTAAAGATTCACTGTTGGCTGACAACTATGCGGCTGTGGCGCAGCTTGCTAAGGCTCAAATGTTGAAATGGCGCAGTCTCCCACTCTCTTTGTCAGGTAGACTATCTCTAATCAAAATGATTATGGTCCCTAAATTCCTCTACGTCTTCACAAGTGTGTCGATATGGCCCAGAAAGCGATATTTCAGGAACTTACACGCTGCGTGTGCCCAGTTTTTGTGGCACTCGGGCGCAGTTCGTAAGAAATGGCAACACATGACTCTTCCCTATGGTAACAGGGGTTTCACCGGCCCCGATTTTGCCAAATATTAGACAGCTGCGCAGGCCCAACACGCCACATACTGGTACATGTTCTCCGACCCCCCCCCCATGTGAAGCTCGAGAAACTAGCGAGCGAGAGCATCAACACCCTCTCCCTCATCCTCCATCACACACATCACGCCGACGCCCCGGCAGACCCTGTAGAGGCCACCGTTAGGGCCTAGAAATATATCTTGCAGATACAATCTGACCACCACCCGTACTACAAATGGCTGCCCATCTGGCAGTTCCCGGGCCTCAGCCCTACACATGATAAGCTTTTAATGAAACACTGGCATGATCTGGGCTATCGGGCCCTGACCGACTTTTACCCTGACGGGAAGTTTATCACTCCGCACACGTGGTGCCCCGGACACCTAGGTAATGCATTGGAACTGCTACAATACTACAGGCTGAGGGCGGCGTTCCGCACCTGGTGGCCCTTATACCCAGATGAGTCTCCAGACTCACCTGAGATCCAGTATATATTCAACTCGGCTGGCGCTAGGGGGATAGTGTCCGCGCTGTACAAACTGTTGATGGCCGACCCCACAGACGTGCCAGTTAAGGCGCGAGGTACGTGGAGTGAGGAGCTGGGCCTCCCCATCACAGACGCAATGTGGGGGAAAATGTGCACACACACTCGGACCACCTCTCTGAATGCCAGGCATAGGTGCATGCAATACAAGCTCCTTAACAGACTATATTACACACCTCAAAGACTGGACAGGTTTGCACACACCCAGGCCCGCACCCGCCCTAAGTGCGGTTCTCCTGCTGCAGATCATACTCATATGTTCTGGACCTGTGACGCGCTGGGCCCATACTGGAAGGCCATAATTGAAGCTCTCTCAGGCATCACAGCATCCCGTATCCCTGCAGAACCCCTAGCTGTACAGTTCGGCCTGTGGGATAGCCCAGAGTCGAGGAAAATGTCTAGGTTTCTCAATGTTGCCATCATAATAGCCAAAAAATGCATATTACAATGTTGGAAGCGCCGATCCACCCCTCGTTTGAGATGTGGATGAGGGCCCTCACCTGGACTCAAATGTGCGAGGAGGACTACATCAATACCCTCCCGCTGGCCTCCCGCCCCAGGAATGTGTGGACGGAATTTTGTACATATTTAAATAACAAAGACGACCTGGAACTATTGTCCTCCCCTTCTCCTGGTGATGTAATCTAATCCACTGCTGTGCCGCTTGGAGCTGGGCAATGGCCCCACCGGTACCTACCTAACATTCCCATGTATTGCACTACTATGTATATATCTGTTACTCTTGCTATGCTGTACAATGTGTTGATTGTCTGTTCTCTCACCATGCCAATAAAGAAAAAAATAAAAAAAAGGAGGTGGGAGAGAGACTTGGGCCACCTGATGACCTAAGAACTCTGGAAATGCATCTGCAAATCGGCCCACAAAACCTCCATTGTGGCGCAATACAAGCTGCACGGCCTAAAACTTCTGCCCAGATGGCACTATGACCCCAAGCGCCTCTAAAATGTTCAGTCAAACAAGCCCCCGATGTTGGAGGGGATGCAGTGACCAAGCAGACTACTGGCACATGTGTTGGTCCTGCCCGAAAGTACAGGCGTTTTGGAAGGAAGTTCTGGCCTGGATCAAGAATTTGGACAGGGTGGCAGGTGAGTGCGATCCAAGACTGGTATTATTTGGTCTGAAAAAACTAGAGGGCTGATGGGCACGGCTCCCCCATATGGTAGACTTTCTGTTGCTAGCGGCCACGTGTGTGTCTGCTCAAAAAGATGTCCAAACCCCCTAGTGTTCCATGAGACCAATTTCACCTCATCCTGGTTGACCTCTGCGGATTGTTATCTTTCTTGAGTGAATGGGTTTGACCTTGTGTTCCTCTCTTTGCAGTTGTCCGTTCCCGATCTGTGGATCATATTCTGGTTTCCTTTAGATCTCACTGATACATCAAAGTCTGTGTATTCCGTGTACATGCTTCTCTCCGTTGATTCACGATAAAAGATTCTCTGGTTCATCTGTTGGTCTTTTTTAGAGTTGTTCGATTTCTGCTATGTTGAGCGTGTCGTCATCTACGAATCTGACCAGGTTGATGTTCTTAGATCTTATGTGCTTCAACTCTTGGAAAGCTCCTAGTAAGCGTAGTGTGTTCTTTTTGTTTAATATCACTGGGCATTTTGATGGTTTCGTTTGTTTCAGTGTTATCCAGTACTTTTCTTGCATCTTTATAGGGTTTATGAAGATTGGCGTTCGCAACAGGGGGTATGCAAAGTTTCACTCTTCAAGCTTTGCGCTGTCGTCATTGTTTAGGCTTTTTGTGTTGATCCCTGGATCGTGGGTTTTCTTTCGGGTTGCATCGGGATATCTTCTTTCGCCTGAGCAGTGGCTCAGTGTTTTCTTGGACAATTCCAGCTCTTCGTCCGAGATCTCCTCACAGGTCAGGTTTGTGATTTGTTCAGCTGCTGTGGCAATACCTGGATATTGGTCCAGTATGATCATTTCTTCTTCATTATGTTCCTGTCCGTAGGCTGCGGTCTCAGAGTCAGATTCCAAGTCGTATGTTGACAGCTCCATTAGGTCTTTTTGTGTAATGACGTCCTCATCATTTTGTATCATCAGAGTATCCCTTAATGCTTTACAGCTATTATGTGGGTCAACTTGTTTTTTGGGCTGCTAAGGTTCTAATGGTTGGCTTATGGGGTGTGGTAGCGTCCCAATGTTGGTGGGATGGGCTAACATGATATTCCTTAGGAATGCGCGTGATCCTGTGTTCCGCTTTGTTGTCTTTTTCCCATTGGGTTTAGACTTTTGAATTGGATTCTTAGTCGATTGTTTTGTAAAGATTTGAAAGGTCTGTGTTTCATTCACTGGTTGTTTCTGGTTCTGTGGATGATCTTGCTGGAGCTCAGTACCTCCTATCTTGGGCCATGTCTCTTTAGGATCTTGTTAATTTTCTGTTTGTGTCTCTTGGGGTTGTGTCTTCATCGGTTGGGCTGCAGTAGTGGTGCCACGTGAGGAGTTGTCAGTTCTGTTGTTATTTTGGACATCTCTTTCATTAGTGACATCAGGGCTGTGGTTGCATGTACTCTCTCTGTGCGATCTGCGATGGCAAAAATCTGCAAGTCTCGCTTGCCTGATCCTACTTGTCTCGGCCCTCGTGTTCCAGCCGTTTCTGGAGTTGAGTCAAAGTTTTCGATATGGATGTGTTTCGTGTGCATGAGAGCTAGCACAGTCGCCTGGTCTTTTATCGCATCAACATTTGCCTCATGCAATCTGAAGTATGGGATCATGGATTGCGTTGTAGTTGCGATCAGGAGATTTTGTAATTCTTGCATTGTTGTTGGTAGTCGTGTACATGGGTGGACTCCGGGCCGTTCGGTCGGTGTATTTGGGTACGGTATTTCTGGGACCACTTGTTGACTCTGGTCAGATTTTGTAGGTATTTCTTCGTTGTGGGCTCTGTACAGATCGTCCGGTGTCCATATCTGTTCACGTCGCTCTTCGTTGATGGTAAACGAGAAGTTTTGCCCTAGGTGTGTATAGGCTGGTGTTGAGGTATCGCAGTGCCTCGGGGTTCCCGTCTCCGGTTGATGACCACTATTGGCGTTTCGTTTTTTCATGTGGGGTCATGATTGAGTTCAGTTCCAGTGGGTTCAAAGAGAGGCAGGCAGTCCTGAAGGGGAGGATGGTACCATTCCGTTGTTTCTCTGTCTCTTTGAGCCAGGTCTTTTCTTGTAATTGCATCCATAATTCTCTTGCTTTTCTAGCTTGTTCTCTTCTTTTGGATGTCGATTCCGATCCGTGAGGGTCTGGTTGGGCTTTGTCGGTTTGATTGGTCCAGCTATCCGAGGTAGGACAAGAGCTGTCTAGTCATCTGCAGCTCTCTTTGGCTCCAGTGGTTCCTGTTCTTGCCTGTCTTTGACCATCTCTGTGTGGTGCTGATCGGCCTTTGGAATGGCCTTCTCCGGGCTGGTGGAGAGCCGTCGGGCTGTCAGATCTGGAGTACAAGATGGTGATTTAGGCTGATCACCTTCCGGGGTTGTTCTTAGTGAAGGTAGGTTTGTACCTTTGCTTTCTTGGTGCTCCTTGAGTGGGTGAGGCATGGTGCCCATTGAAGTCTCATCTGCTTCGATAAATGTCATCCCATTGCACTTTGGGCGTTCTGAAGGTTGCAACTCACCTATGTCCTCCACTCCTGGTACGTTATCCGTCGACCAGGATCTGTAGCGCCCGCATGTCTGCCCGGCGGATGGAGGGGGCAATGATTGGTTGGGAGTTTCTCTTATACCAAGAGCTTCTGAGTGTGTTGGGCACATGCTTGTGGATTGCATCTCCTTATGTCCGGTGTGTTCTAGCGGCCCCCAATGGGTTGGGCCTGTCTTGCTTCGATGATTGTTCACTATGGTATGAGCTTGTGGCCCCTCTTTAATTTCGTGGATGGTGGTTTCGCTTCTCTGTTGGTCGGCTATGGCATCCGTCTTTACTGTCTCTTCAACAGTCATTGTGCTATTTAAGAGGGACATCACTCTTGGTGTTGCTTTTTTACTTAATGCCTGGTATATTAAGGGTTGGTGCCCCCGTTTGGTAGATAGAGTGACCGTAGGCACCGTATTCTCTACTTTCCCCCTCTTCCGAGTCCTTAGTCCACTGCTTGAGGCCATCTGCTTCTTTAGGGTGTGAGACATTAGTTGGTCAGACTTTACAAAGTAGAAGAAAGGATATGGAGGAAGGGTACTAATGTCTCTGCCTGGAATATGACAAGACCACGTGATCTGTCTGCAAGTGCTTTAGATCCTGGTGTGGGGCGTCGGTGCTCGGTTATCGTTGTGACTGTGCCAGGGCTCTATCAATAAAAGTCTTCCTGATTTCTTGGTCACTTTTAGGCTAGGAGGTGGTAAGCTGGCTCCTCCTTTTGTGGCAAGAGGGCGATCAAAGGGCGCTGCCCCGCAGTCTCGTCCTCTTACCACTACCCGGGGGTGTAACTGAAGGTAAGTCTGGTGGACACACGGTGGTATTGCCTAGATTGTGCTTAAAAGCACCCAGAGCGCACTCGGCGCTGTCCCTCTGCCCATGGCCGCCCGCTCGCTTCCTGCATCCCTTGGAGCCCGCCTCCCCAGCCCCGATTGGTCCGATTTAAAAAAAAAAAAAAGCAAACACACGCCTTAACGAAGGCGTGCAGCAGAAAGACCTGCACCATTTGCTGAGCCACCCCTTCCGAAGTAAGGGTTTCCTGACCCCTACGAGTATTATTTCCCACCCAAAAATGCCTAGATTGTGCTTAAAAGCACCCAGAGCGCACTCGGCACTGTCCCTCTGCCCATGGCCGCCCAGTCGCTTCCTGCATCCCTTCGAGCCCGCCTCCCCAGCCCTGATTGGTCCGCCTCCCCCACATCAAGGTCACTTCAGGGCAGCCCTCTGCCCGGCAGCCCCTGTGACGGAGGGCCCCCAAGGCCGAGGGCGGCTCCGACATAGGCGGCTCCAGGGTGTGTGTGCAGGGGACGCCAAGGAAGCCAGCAGCTAACAGACACCAACAAAAACTGTGAGTGTGGCATTGGTGGGGAGCAGAGAAATTACTCTACTCCAAAAAACCACTGCCACTCTATCTTACCTCCCAATAACAGAGTGCCATAATATTAGCATGTCCGCATTCAGATAGAATTGTGAACATTAGCCTGCGTAACATCTAGATGGAATTGTAAATATTAGCATTTACACACTTAGATAGAATTGTGAACATTAGCCTGCGTCACATCTAGATGGAATTGTAAATATTAGCATGTCCACACTTAGATAGAATTGTAAATATTAGCATGTCCACACTTAGATAGAATTGTGAACATTAGCCTGCGTCGCATCTACATAAGATTATGAATGTTAGCATGCCCACACCTAGATAGAACCCTGAACATTAGCCTGCATCGCATCTAGATGGAATGGTGAACATTGGCATGTCCACACTCCGATAGAATTGTAAATATTAGCATGTCCACACTTAGATAGAATTGTGAACATTAGCCTGCGTCACATCTAGATGGAATTGTAAATATTAGCATGTCCACACTTAGATAGAATTGTGAACATTAGCCTGCGTCACATCTAGATGGAATTGTAAATATTAGCATGTCCACACTTAGATAGAATTGTGAACATTAGCCTGCGTCACATCTAGATGGAATTGTAAATATTAGCATGTCCACACTTAGATATAATTGTGAACATTAGCCTGCGTCGCATCTAGATAGGACTTTGATTGAAGGATAGCATGCCCGCGCCTGAATGAAACTTGAATGTTAACATGTGCCACACTTAGAACTGTGAACACCAGCCTGCATCGCATCTAGATAGGACTGTGAAGGCTTACAAATGCCACACTTACACAAAACTGTGAATGTTAGCATGCTAAAAGTCTGGTAACCCACTAACCAATATAACCTCAAACTCTGCATACTTATCTCACCCAAAAACTCACACAACCATCTCTCGCACCTCAAGCCGCACGCACTTCACAACACTGCAACAACACATAAGGCGGAGCAATAGCACACACGGACTGACACCGATCCAATACCTGCACCAAAGCTCAGCACCCGGTGTATATCGGGTTGAATCTGTCAACAGAACACCACTCCTCTCACTATCCTACTCCCTCTTCACCTTACTAACCCATCCCACCTTATCGTTTGCAGATCTTCCAGAGCGGCTGGGGACCAATTCCGTTGGTGACGGTGCGCGGTACAAATACCTTTAACATTTAACATTGCAAGGTATCAGGGAGGATTTGGCTCTAGATCGCCTGGGGATGAGGAGGGCTTGGGTGGTTGGTCAATGAGCCAGGGCCCTGGAGTCACATGCACCATGGATTGGGCATCCGAGTGTGGTAAGGGCCTTTTATGCACGTTCTGGTTGCTGACAAGTCTCGGGTGTCATGAATTCAAGAGATTAATAATGAGAGGGAAAAAAAAAATTAGGGGTAAGGGAGGGCCTTGTGTACACGTTCGGGGGCAGATGCCTTGCAGTCTCATGCACGGTAGACTAGCTGGCCCTGGGGAGCGGGCCCGCAAGGTAACTGTTTCAACAGTTATCTTACCTTTCTGTTTCTTTGGCCCCAGATGGTTCGTGTTGTCACGGGCCGTTGCCAGTCTTCTGCCTCCTTCACTCAAGCCCTCGAGTCTGCTGCTAGAGACTGTACCACCTGACTCCGCGGCCCGCTCCGTGGCATTCTGGTGATTTTGAAGAGGCTTTTATTGTAGAAATCTGGGGGGTGATCCGCTCCGTCCCTTTCACTGCACACCGGACACCAGACACTCTGAAACACTCTGCTACGCTTCGCTCAGGGGGAAGGTTTTAAAGACAGAGCGAGGTGGCTGGAGGTGTGTCTTGGTGAGCCTGGTTGCAGTAGGATATGATATGATATGATATGGTATTTGTAACGCGCCTATACACAAGTGTTTCAAGGCGCGACGAGGCAGGGAGGGAGGGAAACAAGGGGAAGACAGACAAACGATCCTACTAGGCCAGGTGTCATTCAGATCGCTCAAGTGCAGAGGTAAGGGGAAAAGGAGAAAGTGCAGGGGGAGGAGGTGGGGGGGGGGAAGTGCAGTACAAGGTAAGTAGCGTAATAAAATAATAAATAATAAATAAAAAGGGCCAGCTGGTGGCAAGTGCGAGGTAAGTGCAGAGCAAGTGCTGAGAAGTGCTGGGAAGGGGGGCTGTAGGGATACAGTGACAGTCCCACAGTGCAGGGGGAGCCAGGGAGGCAGTGCAAGTGGAGAGTGGCTGGGCCCTGGACCAAGGTCGCTGAGAGTGGCCCAGATGCAGGTTTAGTGCAGAATTCAGTGGGGAGTTAAGCAGGTTTAGCAGGGGAGAGGGAGAGAGAAGGCAGAAGCGAAGAGGAAGGTTTTGAGGTACTTCCGGAACCGGAGATGGTTCTCCTCAAGTTTCAGGGAGGCAGGAAGGCTGTTCCAGAGGGAGGCCCCTGCTGCGGAGAGAGATCTACCCCCAGCTCGTTGCTTCGAGAAGCGGCTGACCATGAGGGAGTTGGAGACGGATGAGCGAAGGGCTCGTGAAGGAAGATATTTAGGAAGAGAGAGTTGAAGGTATTTAGGCCCCAGAAGGCCTTGTGGACAATGCAGAGGGTTTTGAACTTAATCCTCGCAGCCACTGGGAGCCAGGGAAGAGATTTCAGTCCTGGAGAGATACGGTCCCTGGGCTTGAGTAGATGGTAGTTGTAGTCCAAATTGTAGTCCTGTGAGTGAATACACGAATTCAGCAGCGTTTTCCAAAAAGATCCAAGTTTTACAGGGGCAGCAGCAGCAATACAAGTGAAACGAAGTCCTTACAGCACACCAGACACTCTAGAATTTGTATTAGCTAAATTGGCTTTTTCTTCAGGAAAAAGCATCCTTTTTTTCGACATTTTATAGTAAGCTCCAGCTTGGCTCAATTTCCTTGCACCTTTTGAGAAGCATGCACTGGTGATCGATTTTGGTGTATTAAAGTTGTCCAGCAGGAACATTAGGCCTCTTTCTCACTCACATGCCTTCTGTTGCAGGTATCCTTGGCGTGCCATTACCCCTTAGATTAATGCACCTCCACGGGAACAACAGAATCCAAAGAATATCGTCCACTTTGCTGAGTAGGTTGTGGCTTGTGTTATGGGCACACACTTTCCTTTTGGAAGGGGATGAACCAAAATGATGGACAGTGGCAGCTGGTTTGCTCTAGCCAACATGAAGAGTCTCAAGTTCCACCAGATGGTTCAACTTGGGCAAATGAGAACATGGTAAACTTGTTTTGAGAAAACACCAACCAGTTAAAGTTCATTTGTGGAACATCATGCCACTAACTCTACAGCAACTACACAAAAACAAGTAGTTAAATTCAAAACATCCTATTCTCACGCTTTTCAGAGAGTTAAGTTCACCCTACTAGCCAGGTAGAACCTAGAAGACTCACCACAGATCCACTCTGCCGTCAATAGAAATCACTAGAACTCCCCATCATTTATTCGAGTTCTACATGTATTTAAATTGTTTTTTAAATCAAAACACTTGCTACATGGTATGTGCAGTAGCACCTATCGGTGTTCTTAAGCGCAGAATGGGATTATCATAATAAATGATCTCTGACATAAATAACCAGACAGGCTCAAACAATTTGGCAAAATACTACTTTATTATGAGCTCAATAAAGTAGGGAAATCTTGAGAACAACAAATCGTAGCCAACACACACTCAGTTACATTTCGGTTACACAAAGGCTTTATATCTCGATGGGCGTCAGTTAGGACGTCATCTTACATGGCAAATAATAAAACCCATGCGATGGAGGGATTGTTACGGGAACATATCTACTTATAGTTTATGTAGGTGTTAGTAACAGGATTGGCTGCCCCTCATCTGGCAGGCATACCGTGAACAACCACCAACTACGTATAATACAGATTATAGCAGCATAACAGCGGATTGGCCCCTGCAACAATGTAGGCTCACCATTGCATAGGCCCTCATGATTGGTTGGAATTCTCTACCAACCTTGGACATTCAGGTCGTTAGCAGCATGCAAGCAAAATGAAACCCAGGTACAGAGAACAGAGTCAGACTACTGCCCAATTGGTCTACCATCTCGCATCAGCCAAGCCTTCTTCTTTGTACTTGACCTTGCTGAATGTTCTCTTCCTCTGACCTTTAAGAGGAGTTAAGGTACATCACAATCTTCAGTTGAAGCCTAATGAATAGGCCTTGTTTTCGAGTCTTAGATCACGTGCAAGGAGATCATGATTTTGTCCATCTCGCCTTTCTATTTAGTGCTATTTGATGCCATTATGTCAGGTGTCATTACCCTTTTTGGCCTCTGGAGACTTGGTTGCTCCGTCTCACATATGCTTTCTGCATCTTTAATTGTTCGATACTTGGCCTCCACATTTGTTCGCTCATTTACTTAATCTAAGAGAAATATGTCCTGCGTATATTGTTTATCCTCGATGACTCTCTTTGTACCCTACAATTGCATCTTGCTCAGGCATCCTTGATCTCTGGCCAACAGATATCCTTCGTTTGTGTACAAATCCATTTTCCAGCATCGGTCAGCTCTGCAACCCTGGTCTTTCTCCTTCAAGCTTCTCTATTACTTTTATTCAGAGCCGAAGTCTATCTTTTCAACATGGCCGCTTTACCCGCGTTCTATTTTCTACTGCAGCAAGCTTCTATGTGACTCATCTACCTTGCGTTTCTGCTTATATACATTTACTACTCATCTGGTTACTTATCTTCTTTGTATATATGGTTTCTTCTCACTCGTATACATGTTTAGTTTGCTTCTTCAGTTATATATTCATTCTTTAAGTATTCTTACATCGTTTCTAAGCATCATCGGGTCTTCTCCTTAGGACATCACTTTGCAGTTGTCAGATTTCCTTTACAGCTCTCCTGTGTTCAGTGGTGTCTGCAAATCTCCTTTTACCACTTCAGTTCGAGGGTACATTCGATACAGTTGTCTGAGTGCATATTGTCTCTCATTCACCCAATGCAGTATTGGAATAATACCTTGTGTCATGCACAGTGTCTCCTTGTCCTTCATCCAGCATGTCGGAGGTGAGGGGGCGGGTTCTATCAATGATGTACACATCTGCTCCTCTACATAGCCCCCTCTAGTGGAGTCCTCGACCACGTCCTCAATTGTCTTCATTTTTCCTCCACAGAAGGACTTCTTTGGGATCCATATCTTAGTCACCCCACTGAGGTCACCTGCATTCTTTGTGTGTTCGTCCACACTCCAGGTCATATGGCAGCACTCCCCAGTTGGTTGACAGAACACCCAATGCCCTACATAGTTCATATGATCCTTGCTGTAATAAAGCTTTGCTCCTGGGGGTGCCAGATGGCTTTCTCTCAGGTGCTCACGGACGGGGTTTTCGATCTGTGTATGCTCGTCAGCCACAGCATTCACATCGATCATTATCTTCATCCCAATTGATTTCTTTGTCGCCTTCTTGCACTGTCCTACGATTATTCTTACGAGACAGAATCCCAGCAACACTAACACTAGTATTGCTCTAAGTAGTTTGAAGGCATTTTCTAACCAGGTTGGAACCCATGAAAACGGGTTCAAAAACCAATCTTCATCCTCAGTCTAGTCTACTTCTTTCACCATCTTCGTATGCAGGGTTGACAGCATAATTATTGCTTCAGTCAGGGTTCCATTTTCTCCATCCTGGGCAGTTATGTATGTACACCAGAAAGGGCCGGTCTTGGTGCACATGCCTCCTTCCATTGCTGTAGTTAAGACCAGGACATACCTGTTCTGGAGGGCCATGAGCCTGATGGCACTTAGTTCTGATCGCACTAAATCCTTTTATTGTCGTGTTGATCGTTTGTAGCAGCTCCCACCCAGTGATTTGTAACCACTTGCCGTTTACTGCAGTTTGAATTCCCGGCATGAATATAGCTGTAAATATAACTGCCTTTCTGCTGAACAATGTATGCTCATCTGGAATGTCAGGATAGGCTTCTATTGATTTTGCAGAGAAGTAATTCTCCTCTTTTGTTGAATAAGGTTAAGAAATCTTTTCTTTCTCTGGTGTGTATCAATTTTAGGAAAGTCTGATCTGCAGGTCACTTTGTGGTACTACTACGGCTGGTATCAGTACTAATGAACAAACCCCTCCCCATTATGTTAGCAACTTTATATATGCTCTTGATCCACAGGCCCAGTAGTCGTCCATCAGGACTGCTGTTCCTCCCGTCATGCCCGTTATGTCAAAAACATGACCACACTTTAGGTTTTTTCCAACTTTTATCTTGCCATTATTTCTGAAGCATAGGGACACATTATTCAGGGGTAATATCTACAATGTCACCCCTCATCATCGACCCATGTTAACAACCTTGTGATCTTATGCCATTGGTCCCTGCATTCACCACAACTGCTTTCCATTGTTCTAACAATGCCATTGCCTTGCACACAATCAGTCCCTCGGCCCATCCCTTAGGAGTAAGGACTGGTCCTTTGATTCGCAGTTGACCTCTTTCCCGGCATTCTGGTACTTCTTTCCCTTCTTTATCCTTGCATTGTAACATGTTATTTTCCTCAAATCGGATTCCTGCTTCATTTTTCCAGGCTGATTTTATTTTATTATTCGGGTCATTGTCTCTTGCTTTGCCCTCGACTTCATCTCTTGTACATAATTATCTTCCCTTTGGGATTTCGCTTTATTCACCCATAGTAATTTTGCCGTTTTGCCTTGGAATTGTCCGCTGGTTAGGCAAAGGGCAGTGTGCCTTTTCTACTGGTACTTCTGTGACTATAAATATTTTAGATGCTCCCATAGCATAGGGGATAAGGGAACATACATAACAGCTTTCTTCTGGCCTTCTTCTCCCCACTTCCTTCATGTGTTGATTCTAGATGTTATTCTTTAAATGGGGCGAATTAACACGGTATGAATTTCTATCTTCATTATCTTCTTCAGCACAGTGGCATAACAAAACTTGGGGGCCCCCCTGCAAGCCATGCTGAGCCCCCCCCCCCCCCCAACTTGGCAACAAATTACGGGTCCCGCCACACTTTGGGTCAGCCTAGATTACCATGCTTGCGCAATATGCGCAAACGTGCTGCTGAAAGGGTGCAGCACAGTGCACTAGGAGAAAGATATAAATGTGTGTTTTAATGCAATATACAGCACACTTTCAGAGAGAAATTGGCTAAAACGCCAGACTGTTTGCAATGGTTTAGTAGGGTAACACCAATCCAAAAATCCAACACATGCAAGTCACCACCAGTGCACAGGAACATTACTGCTTTGCTATTAAAAATGCCATGCCACAATGAAAACATGTCCAACTGGCTGCACAATGTAGACCAGTGTAGAAGCATATTAACATGTTAGAGTAAAGCATGCCTGGCCACATTTAGACATACATAGACTGGTGGCACCAAAATGCCAGTCGAAGCAATAACACTTATCATGGTTATTTTATCAAAGATGCCCAGAAAAAATATACAATGCTGCATAAGTAATGGCTAGACTGACAACACCCAAATGCCATTCTAGCCAGGTAAATACACTTGGTAGGACTGCTTTATGAGAAATGTTCAGTTGAAAAAAAGGTAAACCCAAGAATTGACTAGACTGGCTGCACCAAAATGCCTCTCTAGCCACTAATGCCACATATCATGCCTGCTTAGCCTGGACATGGACGACCTTTATGATGTATCGCATAATCCCGCTCATAGGTAAGTACTGGGATGTGAAGAGTGGGACAAGTAGTAATGAAGATTACAGGTAGCTAAATCAGGCATTAACTCCATGTACCTCTACCTCATCACAGTATTTGTGTATGAGGCAGACTGCCACATACACAAGTACTGTACGAGGAAGAATAGGGCTAGGAGTAATGAAGATTACCAATAAGTAATCAAGGCATTATACACAAAATGGCACCTGGGTTTTGCTGTTAAAATGCTTTACGCTAGTAATTGTTGGGCCTTTGTTATTGTTGTTATTACCTGCATTCAAATGCATATTTTTTTAGGCAATTGTAATTGTGATGTGGGTTTAGTACTTGCATGCCAGGCGAGTGATTGGAACGGTAGAGAGGGAACAGGAGACTGCTCATTCTCACAGCAGTCCATAAGTGGGTGTTTTAAGTCTTAAAAGAGAGAATTAACTGTTTGTAACATTAAAACTGCAGTAGAATAGTCTAATTAAAACGAGTAAAGAAGTTAGATGCCGCCACACAAATACATTTTCCTCTCCCCCACCGCCAGTGAAGTTAGCACCTCTCCCAACATTTGAAGGGTGAGCCCCCCCGAAATGTAGTTTTGTTGCACCCCTGAACACAAGCACACACATCATTCACCATATAAACACACACACACACACACCCAGCCATTTAAGGTGCACCCATTCACCATACACTCACAACGGCAGCCACCTATACATTTAAGTGCCTAGGAATCTCAAATCTAGGTGTGCTCTCCCTTTGTCTACCAATTTGTGAAACCTACGCCTTTTCTCCCACTATCAAGATATCTCAAATCTAGTGTGCTCTCCCTTTGTCTACCAGTTGGTGAAACCTAGGTCTTTGTCGCCCACTATCTAGGAATCTCAAATCTAGGTGCGTTTTCCCATTACCTACCATCTGCGAATCCTAGGCCCACCCTCCGCCCAGGAATACCCAGTAACCACTGAAAGCAAGTAGCGATAGCCAGGTCACTGCCCAAGTTAACTAGGAACCTGTCACCCACTTCCAATATCCAACTGCACAGCCCTCTTCCAACACGTAGTTCTCGCCAGCTCATCGCTTAGACCGTCCATCCATAGATGGAGGAACACCAGAACCTAACCCACTAATTGGACAACCTCCCATAGAGGGCATCCAGCTATCACATCGCAACAGGATAAGAGTCGAAACCAACCAAACCACACAACGCCCAACAGGCTGGCTACTGCCCCTGTAACCTCAATACCCTAACCATCCTACTTCGAAGGACCACAAAATGCCCAGACATAGAGTTGGCCGCCGCCAAAGAGAATCAGAACAAGGAAAAAACCGAACTGATCCACACCCTCACCCTCCTCCAGTAGAAACTGTCACAAATACAGAACGCACCCCAACAAACACTACAGCCAAGGAAACAATCATGAGAAGAGAAATATCCCTATATCATACACCGTACCTAGCCTCAACCGCAGCACCTAAACACTCCACGGCCACAGACCGGTCCAGACACGCTGATAATCAACGGGAACCCCGCAAAAGAAGGAGAGGACCCCAGAAGAGAAATGTACAAAACCAAGGCCCTCACTCCGAACATCACTAAGACACAAGGGCTTTGCCAGCAACCCCATCAAAACATAGAAGACGATGAAGCAGAAGACTTCATCAACCCAACCATCAATCTAACAGACCACCTCAACAACTTCACAGATCACCAACCAACCAATCTATGACAACACAGAAGCACTCCAACAACTGCAAAACAAAAGAAGAATACAAAAAACAAACCTTACCATGTCAAAAAGATCCATTGCAACTTAATCAATGCTAGATCAATGTCCAAGCATGCCAGAGAGATTTACGACCTCCTGTGCAAC
This sequence comes from Ambystoma mexicanum, assembly GCF_040938575.1. Taxonomy (NCBI): domain Eukaryota; kingdom Metazoa; phylum Chordata; class Amphibia; order Caudata; family Ambystomatidae; genus Ambystoma; species Ambystoma mexicanum. The sequence continues at coordinate 289,125,860 of NC_090940.1, forward strand.
GGAGATAACAACATCTTATTCATAACCAAAACAAGGCTACATAACGATTACAAAATTACACTTCTTAACTGTCTACCTGACAACTTCAAGTGCTCACAAGCAAGCAGGAAAAACAAAAAGAGAAGGAGGACTGGCGATAGCATACAAAGAACACCAGAAAAGTGAAACTGAAAACCACTAAACATCGAAAACTGAAAATCCCTGATCCTTTGCCTAAGAGCAAACCCAGAAACAAACCTCAAATTCATCCTGGTATACAGACCACCGACATATGATGCATCCTTCACGGACGCCTTCACTGAAGCCATCACCAACCTAGCCATAGAGCAGGAACACCTGATAATCCTTGGAGACTTTAACATCTGGTTTGACGAAGAAATCACTAACACAAAAATCACTAGCCAAACAACTGAAGACAATGAAACTAGATCAACTAATCAAAGGAGCAATGCGCGAGGCGGGACATAAACTAGATGCAATCTTCGCCAACAAAATCCTCATCACCACAGCGCCACCAATACAGATTCTCTGGAGCGACTGCATCCCCTTTGTGGTCAAGATAACCACATCAACAGCCAAACAACACGACAAACTGCCGACCATTATGAAAAGAAACTGGAGGTCCATCAAAAATAGCAATTTAGTAGAACTTCTTGAAATCAACAAACTACTGGCAACGACTCTGGATGAAGTTGACCTTCACAGAAAAACAGAGCTACTGCAGAAATGGATCACCAGAACAATACACGAGATCCCCAAGGAAAAACCTTTCACCCCATCACGCAAAGGAGCAACAGCAAAATGGTTTAGCCCACTACTCAGCGCCATAAAAAGAAAAAAACAGGAAGCTTGAACTAGAATGGAGGAAAAATAACAACCTGGCGAAGAAAATACAATTCCAACGACAAATCCACTCATACCAAAAGGAAATTCATAAGGCAAAAAAGAAATACTACGACAACAGAATGACCAAAGTCGCAAACACCCAAAAATAGTAAACAAAATGAGTAACCCACCTGGCTGCAACAACACACCGATATCTTCACTGAAATTATGCAATGATCTGGCAGACCACTTAAAAAACTAAATCAGCACCATCCAACAGATCATACATAGCAGACCAAGCAACTACAACATGCAAACTACGCAGCCATCCAAGGATCGCCAGAACAAACTCTGAAGCTTCCCCCAAATATCAGCAGAGACATTATCAATGAAGCAGGCCCCCCATGGATCCCTGCCCCCCAGACATACACAAATCAATCCTCACACAAGGAACACCCATGGAATACTACAGAAACCTTTTCAACCAATCACTTTCAACAGGGAAAGTACAGATATCATTCAAAAAAAGCATACATAAAGCCGCTCCTCAAGGACACAGCAGTAAACATGGAGGACCTCTCCAACTACCAACCCATCTCAAACATCCCGTATCCGGCGTAACTACTCAAAACATACGTATTTAGAATAAGACAAGAACTCATAAAAGAACACCTACTGCTGGATCAAGCACAAGTAGGCTGGCTTCAGACCGATGAGGAACGGAAATGGCACTGCTCTCAATCTGGGATGACCTAAAGGCTAATGCAGACTCAGACCAAAGCACTGCTTTAATACTTCTGGATCTCTCTGCAGCTTTTGACACAGTCAACCATGACCTCATCAGGACATTGGAAGAAATAGGAATCACCGGCCTAGCCCTACTGTAGATGAAAGCATTCCTAACAAACAGAACAGAAACCATATGGATCAAACCTTTGAAATCCACTCCATGGGAATCCACCTGTGGAGTACCACAAAGATCCTCCTTATCCCCATCGTTTTTCAACATATACCTGATGCCTCTAATGAATCTCATTAAAGAAAAGACCTCACATGCTACAGCTACACCGATGACACTCAGATTGTCTTCAAAATACAAGATACACAGGAAGGAAACAAAACACTGGAAGACTGCCTACAAGAACTCTACGGCTGGATGAACACCAACAGCCTCAAACTCAATCCGGGCAAAACCGAAATAATGATCATATCCAAAAGAAGGGAAAACAATCACTACATCCCAGGGCTGATGGAACTAGGAACAGCACTGACTATCAACGATGGTAAAGAACCTGGGAGTCTTGATGGACAACGAACTAACACTTGAGCCACAGGTTAACGTTATAATCAAGAAATGTGTCTTCCTCTTACATGCAGTAAAAAGGATCCTACCATTCCTCTCTTTCACCCACAAAACACTCACCATCATCGCACCAGAGTAGACTACGCCAACAGCCTATACCTAGGAATGCTAGAACATCTATTAAAGAAACTTCAGCACATTCAAAACGCTGCAGCTAGACTCCTGCTCAAACTACCACGAAGAGAACACATTACCCCAGCACTGAAAATGCTATACTGGCTATCAATAAAACAGTGAATAAAGTTCCAAACGTTGTGCATAACGAACAGAACAATCCACAGCAAGGAGCAGAGTTCCTAAATGAGAAAATAACCTTCGAATGGATTGTGTCCTCCAATGTATTCCTCATCTTAGATGTATTCCATCCAGCTTTAGCTGCTTCGGAAATGTTTTCTCTCGGCAGAGGGCGCCGTGCGTCGATGTCATCGAGTCGAAGGCCTCCGTCAAGGGTGACGTCATTGGGTATACAAATAGCATGCACAGCGCCCGTTGGCCTCAGTTCCGTTTTTCTGCAGTACGTGTTGCTTCGGAGACTCGGCGTGCCTCGAGTAGTTCTGTGATGCAGCTATTGTGAAGCGATATTCGAGAGGTCTTCGTCGTCGACCCAGACTACCCCGCGTTCGGGGTTCAAAAAGTGTAAATCCTGCAGTTCCAAAATGTCCATCACGGATCCGCACCGAGAATGTCTGTGGTGCCTCGGTGAAGGCCACGACATGGAGGCCTGTAGGAAGTGTCAGGCATTGACGAGGAAGGCCTTGCGAGAGAGGAAGGAAGGAAAAACTACAAGTAGGTCAAAAACCCAACTGAAAAGCCTCAAGTCAAGGTCCCATGAGGAGAAATCTCCTCGATGCGAAAGGCAAAAACATCGGTCTAGGTCCCGAAGTGGTTCACACCGCTCTTCGATGAAAAAGTTAAAAAAATAAAAATAATTTTTTTTTTAAAAAGACACCACCGGTCCCCTTCCACCTCGGACGAATCCCCCAAGAGAATGAAATGCCCCACAAAACATTCTTCCTCCGAAGAATGGGAACAATTTAGAATTAAAATGATGGAGGTTTTTAAAAAGGCTAAGCCTCGGTCCGCGCCTTCCTCGGAAGCGTTACCGTTCCAACACTCATGCGCCCTCGAGCCTGGGTTATCGAAGGAGAAAAGATCAGGAACCCTCCAGGACCCTGAGCGAAAAAGATCATTCGAGTCGAGTCGACCGCTCGGTCACCGACGCCGTGCGGAACCAGACACACCTCGAAGGGTGAGCCTTCGAAGAGCGCCTCGAAGCCAGCTCTGTCGACGACTACTATTTCGTCGACGCCATCGACTCCCTTGTCGATGTCGACCCCGAAGCCCTCAGCGCCGAATGTTTCAAAGGCTCCAATTCAGCCAGAAACTGTCAAAATAGCAGCAAAAGAAAAAGCTGCAAAGACTGTAAAGCCTTCAGTTTCTACTGCAACACTTCCTCCAGAAAAAGTGTATAAACCTCTACCAAGGAAAGAATATTTTAAATCCTTAACTTCAATTTTTGAAGAACAAGAGAGGTCTGAGGAGGAGGGGGGGATGTTCCTTTTGGCCTAGAGTATGGCAACCCGAATGTCCCAGAATGCCCGATTTTTGAGGAAAGCAGAATGTGAGATCTGGTGGAAACCTTGCATAATGCAAGTGGAATTGACACTTCACCTGAGACAGATTTTAGCAGATCAGAACCAGTGGAACATGCCAGTCCCTCATACAGTCAGCTGATGACAAAGGTGGTCGATTATTTAGGATGGGCTAGACCACCAACTCAGTTCATCCAGGATGATCTGACTGATATATAAGATCATGGCCCCACCGAAGATCCGATTTTACCCTTCCAAGTAGCCTTACAAAATAGGGTGGCTGAAAATTGGGAGACGCCGGACTAAATTCCTCATGTGAATAAGTCCCTCACTTCAAAATACCGCCCTTCCAGTAGTGACCCTGGCTATCTGTCCAAACACCCTACTCCTGAGAGTCTGGTGGTGCAGGCAGCCACAGCTTCAAATAAGGTGGCGTACCCTTCCATCCCTCCGGATAGGGATGACAATCTTGTGGATGGTTGGGCACGCAAGGTATTTTCAGCTGGGAGTAAGGCGTTAAAATCGGCAAACTCCACATGTGCCTTGGCAACATTTTCGTAAACTCTGTGGGAGTGCATTGTAATGGCGGCGGAGCACATACCAGAAGGGGAAGAAAGGGAAGGATTCCTAGCCATTGTTAGAGATGGAAAGGAGGCCATGCAGGAATCCCTTCAGTCTGGATTGGACACTGCAGATAGTGTGAGCAGGTCCATGGCCACTAGCACAGTAATGCGCAGATTTGCGTGGTTGCGAAAGTCGGGTTTTGCACCAGACGTGCAAAACCGTCTTTTGAGCATGCCCTTTGACGGGTCTCACCTTTTTGGCAACAAGGCTGATGAGAGCCTTGAGAGATGGAAGACCTCAAAAGCGGCTGCCAAATCTTTAGGAGCTGCTATTAGGCAACCTCAGCCTTTTCTTGCATCAGGACAATATGGGAGGGGACGATCCTATCGTTACTACTCCTCATATGGAAAGGCGAGAGGAATGGCCAGTCAAAGAGGCCAGAAAAAAAAGACACTCGTGGTGGACGAGGAAAATGTGCAAAGGCAGCCCCAGCTGCAGCCTCTTTACCATCAGGGGCCGCAGCAACCGCCACAAAACCACTTCGAGGACTTGCATCACAAGACACCTGTGGGAGGCAGGCTGTCACAGCATCTGCAAGAATGGTGAGCCATTACTTCAGATGTTTGGGCTCTAGAAATAATAGCCCAAGGTTACTCCCTCCCTCTTCTAACGCAACCTCAAAGCAATCCACCAGGGAGACACTCTTTGAAGTTTCCAGAACAGCTCCTACAGCAGGAAGTCTTAACCCTGCTGGAGAAACGTGCTATAGAACCAGTACCTGTATCGGAGAGGAACAAGGGATGGTACTACCCATAGAACCACCAGGGGGCGCTGAAGCACGGACGCCTGATCCGGCGTCTCCCCTCTCAGGCTGATTCATATCATCTAAGATCGATATCTAAAACAATTTTCTTGAACATTTTCGAGAAGGCTTTTCCTCTATACCTCGCCTGGCACCACAGGACCAAATTTCCTCTTGAAACGCTATCTCCTTTGACCCAAACTCATCTATCGGCTCTCCACTACATTGGCGCCATTACGGCCTCCCGCCGTCTCTAACTCACCCAGCCGTGACTGCCGCTCTCTGCTCCGGACCTGGCTTCACTGCCTACTCAAGTTCCTCCTGCTGCCTGACTTCTAATACTCACCAGCTACTCTGTCTGCCTCCAGCCTTCCAGCGTTGCACGTTCGGCGTTGATCTCTTTCGGAGACCTTGCCCACTTCTCTGGAACCCGCGCACGTCATTTCTCCTGCTTCGGGAGCTCTCCTCTGCCACGTTTCAGATCTCCCTCTGCAGCTGTCGCCTGCCTCTGCCTCCGTTGTACCCCGGACGGCCACCTTGCAGTGCCCCGGATGCCCCTGGCACAGTGCCCCCAGACCGCAGTCCGGCAGTCATCCGCCCTCCTCTTCCTCCCGTGAGATCCACGTCGGCCTCGCCATTTGCCTAACCCGGGCCTGCAGCTGGACTGCATCACCCTCACCTCCTGAGCTCACCATCTACAGCTCATCCATGCCTGACAGCCACCTTGCCTCACCGCCTGCCAGGACTGTGCACATTGCTGAGCTACCTCGCCAGAACTACCGGTGTCTGGGTGCCTGGGTGTCTGGGTGCTGTTGGCGCCCTCGCGCTCTGCCTCTGGCCCGCCATCTGGGCTTCAATCGGCCACCTGCTGGGCTGCCCCACCCTTCCCAGGACTGCGCATTGCTGAGCCGCCTCTCCAGAACCACCGGTGTCTGGGTGCTGCTGGTGCCCTAGCACTCTGCCTCAGGGCCACCAGGATCCCTATCCTGAATAAACCTTCTGCTAGCCCTCTTCTACGGGCTACCATAATCCGTATCCTGAAGAAACCTTCTGCTAGCCCTCTTCTTTCTTCCCACTTCAGACCAATTTCCCTTCTCCCCTTAATCTCAAAGCTCCTCAAGCGCCTAGCCTACTCTCAACTCTCAGCTTTCATCTCATCCCACTCCCTCCTCCCCACCTCTCAATCTGGTATCCGCCCTAAACACTCCACTGAGACTGTCCTCACCAATGTCCACAACTCTCTCCTCGCTATGCTAAGCAATCTTCAATTCTCATCCTCCTTGACCTTTCTGCAGCTTTTGATACCGTAGATCACCCCTTGCTTCTTAGCACTCTGCCCTCCTTCGGCTTCAAAGGCTCTGTCCTCTCCTGGCTCTCCTCTTACCTCTCCAATCGATTCTTCACTGTCCCTTGGGGCGGCCGCAACTCCCCCAGTCTCCCCCTGAACTATGGCGTCCCCCAGGGATCTGTACATGGACCCTTTCTCTTCTCTCTCTATATCTCCCTTATCGCCCCAGTCATCTCTTCTTTCGGCAACTGTTTCTTCCATTCTCTTCCTTCACCACACTCTTTCTTCCTACCTCACGGCCATAAAAAACTAAATGTCATCCCACTTTCTTTCCCTCAATACCGACAAGACTGAGGTGCTTTTCTTCATATATATATATATATATATATATATATATATATATATATATATATATATATATATATATATATATATATATATATATATATATATATATATATATGGGATACATTACTCACCGTAATCGTATTTCTGATGCTTGTATCTGCTTAGATTCACATGCTGTGCATAGGCCGACATCTAGTGGAAGCTGCGGAGTATTACAGTTTGTTTTTCGAAGTCGAAAAATGGGCGTCGACACAGGGCGTGCCAGTAATACTATCCCTAGTGTGACGTCCCCTGTACCCATGATCCCTCACGCGTCTAGGATCCCCAGATTGTGTTTTTCCTGACATGAGGTAGCATGAGGAGTAGCGTGAGTACAGATAGTCCAAGCAGATAGACAGAAAGGTAAGACTACAAGCAACCATGCGCCTTCTCTCGGAGGGGAGGAAGGGTGGGTCGCATGTGAATCTAAGCAGATACAAGCATCAGAAATACGATTACGGTGAGTAATGTATCCCTTCTGAGGCTTGTGGAATCTGCTTAAATCACATGCTGTGCATAGATTAGCGAGCAGTACCAGAAGAAGGAGGTGGGATGTGAGAAGGGTCATGAGCAAACAGGTGTCTTAGAACCGCTTGTCCCACTTGTGTATCTGCCTTGGAATGAGTGTCAATGCAGTAATGCTGAGTAAAAGTGTGAATAGAGCTCCAAGTAGCTGCTTTGCAAATGGTGTCAAGGGGAACATTTGCAATGAAAGCCAGAGTGGCCCCAATGCCTCTGGTAGAGTGGGCCCTTGGCGTAAAAGGCAGAGTTTTTTCAGAAAGAGAGTAACACAGCTGTATACAGTTGATAATCCACTTTGAGATAGCGCCCTTAGAGACGCGATCCCCCTCTCTGCCTGTAGCTACGGAGACAAACAGTTGATCTGTTTTCCTTAGCGGTCTGGTTTTATTTACATAGTATAAGACCGCCCTACGCACATCTAGGGTGTGTAGTTTCACCTCAGCTGAGCTTTGTGGGTTTTGGAAGAAAGCCGGAAGCTCGATGGACTGGTTTACATGGAACTTGGATATGAATTTTGGTGAGAATCTAGGGTGTGTGCGTAAAACCAGTTTGTCCTTGTGGATAGTAAAGAAAGGATCTTGCACTGACAGAGCCTGAATTTCACTGACCCTTCTTATGGAGGTAATGGCTACTAAGAAGGCCGTTTTATAAGTCAGGTGTTTGAGACTACTTTTATGCATGGGTTCGAAGGGGGGCCCCATGAGCTTAGATAGCACCACATTGAGATCCCATCCTGGCGGTGGGTTCGAGATAGGAGGGTGAAGTCTCTTTACTCCTTCCATGAAGGCTTTAACCACTGGTACTTTCCACCACGAAACCTTGTTATGGGATGTGGTGTAGGCTGAGAGGGCTGCCAGGTGTACTTTCAGAGAGTTAAAAACCAACCCTGCCTCCAGCAGGTGGAGCATGTATGTTACAACGTTGGAAGGAGTGCAATCAACCGGGTTGATTTGTTTATTCTGGCACCAGATAACGAATCTTTTCCACTTGTCAAAGTAACAGTGCCTTGTATTTGGTTTCCTGGACTCTTTTAGAATGTCCATACACCTCTGTGGTAATTTGAGATGTCCAAACTCTATGACTTCAGGAGCCATGCTGCTAGGTTCATAGAGTTGGGTTCCTGATGCACTGTTTTACCTTGTTGCTGGGACAGAAGGTTGTACCAGGCTGGGAGTCTGATGGGCTTGCATACCGCCATCCTGCGTAGGTGTGGAAACCATGGTTGTCTCGCCCACATGGGAGCAACTAGGATGAGCGTCATCGATTCCTTGTTCATCTTGTACACCACCTTCCTGATGAGAGGAGTTGGTGGGAAAGCGTACGCAAACATCCCTGACCAGTTCATCCACAGGGCATTCCCCTGGGAGTCCGGTTGTGGGAACCTGGATGCAAATCCTGGGCATTGTTTGTTTTCGCTTGTGGCGAATAGGTCTATAGTGGGGAAACCCCACTGAGAGAAGAGATCTTCTACTACGTCTTTGTGAAGGACCCATTCGTGTTCTTCTGGGAGGGAGTCTCTGCTTAGAGCATCCGCTAGGGAATTGAGCTCCCCTGGAACATGTTGCGATGACAGGAAGATGTTCCGTCTGAGTGCCCATATCCATATTTTCTGGGCAAGCTTGGACAGATTTGGCGAACGAGTCCCTCCTTGCTTGTTCAGATAGAACATGGCTGTCGTGCTGTCCGTCCTGATCTGCACCGACAAGTTTAGTAGATGGGGCTCGAACGCCTGCAGCGCTCGGAATACTGCCAGAAGCTCTAGCAGATTGATGTGGTTCTTGGCTACTGAGTGAGACCAGAGACCCTGAGCTGTGTGGTGGAGATGGTGAGCTCCCCACCCCGTCAGGCATGCATCTGTCGTCACCACTGCCTGTACTTCGGGATCGTAAAAGGGTTTCCCCTTTGCGAGATTCTCTCTTGTCCACCAGTGTAGGTTCTGTACGAGTGTTGGCGAAACGACCACTAGATCGTCCCACTGACCACTTGCCTGAGACCACTGTTTCGCCAACCATTCCTGCATGGGACGCATGCGCAGACGCGCGTGGGGGACCAGGTAAATGCATGACGCCATCATGCCGAGTAACCGCATAGCTTTGCGTACTGTTATCTGTTGACCTGACTGATAATGCGGAATTTGCAGAAGTATGTTCCGAATTCTTTCTTCCGAAGGGAAGGTCACTCCTTTCTGAGTATCTAGGATAGCTCCTAGAAACTGTTTTGAGGTGCTTGGCACCAGACTTGACTTTTTCTCGTTGATGGAGAAGCCTAATTCGTGGAGGAGGTCGATGGTCCTCTGAATGTTTGACCTGCAGATTCCTGGGGTTTCCCCAGTTATGAGCCAGTCGTCCAGATAAGGGTACACTGGGATTGCCTCCCTGCGTAGGTGTGCAGCTGCCACCGCCAGTACCTTGGTGAATACCCTTGGTGCAGAAGCTATCCCGAAGGGCAGTACCTTGAATTGGTAGTGGCGACTGTCCACCTTGAAGCGCAAGTATTTTCTGTGCGCCGGGAGCATGGAAATATGAAAATAGGCATCTTTCATATCCAAGGTTGCCATGTAATCCCCCTTTTTTAGGAGTGGGATTACCTCTTGTAGTGTGGTCATACGGAATTTTTGGGGCTTGACATACTTGTTGGCAGGCCGTAAGTCCAAAACTGGACGCATTGTTAAATCTTTCTTTGGCACAAGGAAGTAAGTTGAATAGATACCCTTGTTTACCTGGTGTCCCGGGACGAGTTCTATCGCGTCCTTTTCTAGCAGAATGGCGATCTCCTCGAGGAGGATCTTCTGATGTTGTAAAGAGTGGACTTTTTGTCTTGGAGGATGGTTTAGGGGACGTTGCAGTAGTTCTATGCAGTACCCATTGGATACTGTTGACAGCACCCATCTGTCGGATGTTATCCCTTCCCATGCCTGGGTGAAACTTGATATTCGTCCCCCTACTGGGGTTGCATGGGAAGGGACCCTGAACTGAGCGTCACTGCTTTGGTGGAGGCGTGCCTCCTCCTTTACTGGGGCTGCCTCTGCCTCTACCACGTCCTCTTTTACTACCCCTACCATACGCCTGGGTAGACTGTTGTGAGCTGGTGTTCCACTGTGTACCCTGGGTGTGGGAGTAGCTATTTCCTCTATTGGAATTTTGGCCGCGGGGGCGACGAAAATTGCCATTCCCTCTTTGGTTAGGTGGTTTGGTAGTTAACTGGCCAAGGGATTTGAGGGTGTCGAATTCTTCCTTAGCGTTTTTTAGAGCGTCCTCGACTGCCTTCCCAAACAGGAGATCACTTTCCACTGGTTTGTCTAAGAGCGCAGCTTGTGTTTCTGCTTTGAATCCCGACTGCCTCAACCAAGCATGCCTTTTGATGACAGTCCCCTCTGCTATAAGTCTACCCGCATTGTCAGCGGCGTCCAGAGTTGCTTTTACAGTGCAGCCTGACACGTTCCTTCCTTCCGCACAAATGCGAGCTAGCTGGCTTTTAAGGGGTTCGGGAGCAGAGTCTATTAGTGCTGCCACTTCTTCCCACTGGTGACAGTTGTAGCTAGCCAACAGTGTGGTGGAATTCGCGATTCTGGCTTGGTAGGCTGCCGTGGAAGCTACTTTCCTGCCAAAACCATAAAGTTTTTTACTTTCTTTGTCGGGGGGAGCCTCAGAGGAAGATAATGGTGTACCAGCTCTTTTGCGGGTGTTGGTTACTACTAGAGAGTCTGGCTTAAGTTGACCTCTAATATATAGGGGGTCCGACTGGGCTGCTTTAAACAGCTTCTCCACTCTCGGATTTACAGGTCTTGTCAGGTTTGGGTTGACAAGGGATGGTGCTATTCTGCGTTGAACAGATTTTAGGATGGGAATGGTCTGGGCTACTGGCTTCCTTTCCCCTATTAGTTCTTCCGCAAAGTCCCTTTCTTCCTGGACACCTTGTGTGTCTATGTGGAAGTGGTTAGCTGCCCGAAAGAGCAGTTCATTCAGGAGGGGCTGATTATCTATTGGGGAGTCAGACACTGGGGCTTCCCTTTCGACTGGTGAGTCCATTCTGAAAATATCTGGGCTATTTTCTGACTCATCCTCGTCTTCGTCTTCGCCGTAATAATCTGATCCTGCAGGATCTTCTGGCGTGTCAATTTCCTGACCTTCTATCAGGGAAGAGTTTCCTTGGTCTGTAGGGAAGAGGTAAGAATAGGGTTGGACCTCGATGGGGTCTAAAGGCCTAAATGGTGTCTCAACCCGGGGTCTTTTATTTGAGGGGATAGGGTCCCCTGACCCTGAGGGAGAATCTTCCTGAGGGTTTAAAGCTAGGAGTTGTTCAGGGTGTCTTTCGAAAAAATTCGCCAAGGAAGACATCCTTGACATTACTCTGTCAATGTCCTCGCATGACCAGAGTTTTGAGCTTGGGGTGACCTTGCTGGGACTTTCTATGGATTGGCCCTGAGAAGACTTGGTCAGTTCTTTTGTAGTGGAGGACTGCAAGGGTTGTTTCCTTTGCTGTTTACCCCCTTCCCCGTGGGTGGAAGTGTGTTTCCCCTTTCCCTTATCTTTCGACGCCTGGCGTCGAGGATCGGAGGTGGAATCCCTGTCTTTCGAACTAGCCTTCGAAACTGGCCCCTCTTTACTCCCAAGTGATGTACCCTTTTCCTGGGGTGCAGGCTGGGGGTGGAAGTCGTGTTCGTCTCCGGACGATTGATCTTCCGGGATATTAATGGTCGAGGCACTCTGTGCAAGTGTGGAGGCTTGCCTGACGTCGTGCGGCGACCTCGACCGGGACCGCCCAGAGGACGTCCTTTCGGACCGCTCCTTCTGTGCCTCTTTCCGAGGTTTCGACGACGTCGAATCTCGGGTGGATTTTTTGTGTTTAGCGTGTGTATGTGTAACGCTTTTGTCGCCGGGGGACTTCCCCATAGTCGCCGGGACGGACGACCTTCCGAGGCCGGGGACGTGCGTTCGGCTGTCCTTCGACGCCTTGCTGCCCTCGCCGTCCGAAAGTTCAGCGTCGCTGCCGTCGCTGAAGGTACCCTCCGCCTCCATAGCTGCTAGCTTGGCGTGGTGGGCCCAACGCTTGGTGGAGCGGTCCTTAAGAGTTTTGGCCTTAAACCTATTACAGGCCCTGCAACCCGTCTCGGGGTGGTCTCTGGGTAGGCAAAGGTTGCACGTAGCGTGCTTATCTACCCAAGGGTATTTCTTATTACACTTGGGGCAAAACTGAAAGGGCGTACCCTCCATACGCGCCTGTGGGCAGCGGGCAAGTGTGTGTAGGTAATAAGGTGTCGAGTGTGGAAGTGTACCACCCCCACTCTCCCTACTTGTAGGGCCGAGGCCAGCGGCCCAGGCCCGAGCCGAGGCGGAAGCCTCAAGGCCCAATCCGTCGGGTATTCGACGTTGATCTCCTCCCCGGTTCGGCGTCGAGATGTTGATCGACGAAAGGTTGGCCAAACGGGGCAAATTAGAATTAGTTTAGAGTGAAAATATGGCAAAGCCAGGGAACTCCGATGAAGTGCTTCCGACCAGAATGGCGGAAAAAAACAATCTGGGGATCCTAGACGCGTGAGGGATCATGGGTACAGGGGACGTCACACTAGGGATAGTATTACTGGCACGCCCTGTGTCGACGCCCATTTTTCGACTTCGAAAAACAAACTGTAATACTCCGCAGCTTCCACTAGATGTCGGCCTATGCACAGCATGTGATCTAAGCAGATTCCACAAGCCTCAGAAATATATATATATATATATATATATATATATATATATATATATATATATATATATATATATATATATATATCTCCCCTCTCCCCTCTCATCTCTCCATGACCTGACCTGCCACCCCACCTTACCTTTCTTCGCTCCTCTCATTTTACTCCGCCTCCCGCTCTCTACGCTCAGCAGACCTCTACCTTCTCGCTGTACCCCCTGCCCCATGTGCCTCCACACCCTTCTGCTCCTTCCAACTCTTGGCCTGCCTACACTGGAACTCCCTACCGCTCTCCATCCGCTCCACCCCTACCTACTCATCCTTCTGCTCCTCCCTGAAAGCCCTTCTTCACTCCTGTCCTGACTCCCCTTCCCTACCCCTCTCCCCTTCTCTCCCCTTCTAACCCCTGCCACCTCCCTTCCCCTCCCTCCTTCCCCCTTCCCCAATGACCTCAAATTGGTCACTGAAACCACTTAGGGGCATTGAAGGTCACCAGATAACTCTCCCTTCCCTTCCCTTCCCCTTCCCCTCTCCCCTTCCCCTTCCTCCCACTCCCCCAACCTCAAAACAGACATTATAACCCCCATCACCTACCCCCCTCTCCCTTCCCCTTCCCCCACTCTCCCCCCTCTTAGTAAATTGCTGTACATATTGTTCTAATTACTTGTTTCATGTTTGTAAATATGCTTCTCTCCCTATTGTACCTGTTTTTATACTGTAAAGCACTTTGGCTTAAAGCGCTATATAGACTCAATAAACAAGCATATTTTTTGATTCCCAAAAAGGACGGAGGACTGAGACCCATCTTGGACTTAAGAGGCTTGGACAAGCTCCCCAGGAAGGACAAGTTCAAGATGGTCACTCTTTCTCAGATCCTTCAGGCCCTTCCACTTCAGGATTGGTTGGTGTCATTGGACCTCCAGGATGCTTATTTTCATGTGCCAATCCATCTCAAGCACAGAAAATACCCGAGGTTCGTATCAGTTTAGAGTCCTGCCATTCAGGTTGACCTACGCCCGAGGGTCTTCACCAAGTTACTGGTAGTGGTGGCAGCGCACCTCAGGAGATGGGGGAGTCACATCTACCCCTATCTGGACGATTGGTTGATCAGGGCACGTTCTGCCGAACAAGCCCTGGATCATCTGAAAGTCACCTGCCACTTCCTCCAAAGACTGGGCTTCTCCCTCAATTTCAAGAAGTCACAAATGACACCTTCCCAACAGCTCCAGTACATAGGGACTGTATTAGACACATTGTTGGAAAAGAGCTCGCCTCCCAAGTCGAGGGCTCAAGACATTCTTCAGATGGTTTCCAAATTCCAAAATGCCCCAAATCTCCAGGTCTACGACTTCTTGAGGTTGCTTGGCCTCATGGCATCCTGCATTTTCCTAGTGCCAGAAGCACGCCTGAGGATGAGATCCCTTCAATGGTCTCTAAAGACTCAATGGTCCCAGTTCTCAGGTCAAATGACAGATCTCCTTCAGATTCCGAACAAGGCTCGGCATGATCTTCTGTGATGGACTTGCACAGAGAACATCCTAAAAGGAGAACATTTTTGGCAACCATGGCCGGAGATTACAGTAGTGACTGACGCCTCACTCATGGAGTGGGGAGCTCATGCCAACGATCTGACAATCAGCGGTTGTTGGTCTCCATCGAGTCCAAACTACACATCAACCTTTTAGAGCTGCGAGCAATCAGACTAGCGCTGAAGGCTTTTCTGCCATCTGTCAGGGGGAAAAGTGTCCTGATAATGACGGACAACACAGTGGCCATGCATTACCTAAACAAAAGAGGAGGTGTAGGGTCACTACCTCCATGCAGAGATGCAATGCAGCTCTGGTATTGGGCAATTCAAGAAGGAATCTCCTTAACAGCAGTTCATCTAGCCGGGGAGGAGAATATGTCAGCGGACACTCTGAGCAGGCAAAGTACGGTATCCCACAAGTGGGAACTGGCTCAGGATGTCCTTCAGGAGATCTTCACCGGGGGACCCCTCAAGTAGACTTGTTTGCGACCGGAATCAACTGGAAGTGCAAAACGTATTGCTCAAGGGAATTTCCCCCCACGAGAGGAGCGCTAGGGGACGAGTTTGTGGTGGAGTGGAATTTCCCACTGCTATACACATTCCCTCTGATTCCCGTCATTCCTCAAGTCATCAGGAGATTGAGACGGTTTGGAAACTGCATGATCCTAATTGCCCGGATTGGGCCAGGAGAACGTGGTACCCGGACCTTCTCTCACAAATGGAGGTCCAGGTTCTCCATCCAGAGGTCAGGACTCTCAACCTTCATGCTTGGTATCTGAAAGGCTGAGATACAAGGATTGGGACCTTCCAGATGACGTCATGGAGGTGTTGCTTTCGGCAAGAAGGTCAGCAAAGAAATCTCTGTACCGTTGCCGCTGGAAGAAGTTTTGCAACTGGTGCAGGGAAAAGAATGTTGATCCTTTTCTGTGTCCCATCCCAGAAGTGTTGTCTTTCCTCTTGTCCCTGGCACATAGAGGCCTCAATTGTGGGACCATTAAAGGTTATCTTGCAGCGCTTTCCATTTTCAAGCGCTCTTCAGAAGAATGTTCCTACTTTAAAATTCCTTTGATAACACAATTCTTAAAAAGGGACTTACCAATGTGTTCCCCCCCTCCTTCTTTCCAAGTCCCAGTTTGGGACCTTAATCTGGTTCTAAAGTGTTTAATGTGTGCCCCTTTTGAACCCTTGCACTCTTGTCCATTAAGAACACTAACGTTGAAAAACATTTTCTTGGTTGCTTTAACATCTGCACGAAGAGTGAGCGAATTGCAGACACTATCTTCTGGGCCACCCTATACTGTGGTCCACAGGGACAGAGTTGTATTGAGGGTTAAACCCTCATCCTTACCTAAAGTTGTGTCTGATTTCCTTTTAAATCAGAAAATTATCCTGCCCGTGTTCTATCCTCCACCTCATCCCAATAAGGAGGAGGAAAGATTGCACAGGCTGGACCAGAGAAGAGCTCTAGGCTTTTACATGTCTAGGCTCTCCAAGCTTAGAGTGGATAATTAACTTTTCATTGGCTACACTGGAAGGAAATTGGGTCAATCGGTGTCAAAATAAACCCTATCACGTTGGATTGTGCTTTGCATTTCAGAATGCTACAGATTAGCGGGCAAAGATCCACCCGAAGGCTTGAGGGCCCATTCTACCAGAGGCATAGCCTCTTCGACAGCCCTTCAAAGAGGTGTTTCCATAAAATCTATTTATGAAGCAGCAACTTGGTCATCGCTGGACACTTTTTCTAAATTCTATAGTCTGGATGCTTCCCACTCTAAAGTGTTATATTCAGCTATATAATATTAAAAATCTACTCCCTCCTCCAGAGAGCTTTCTACACTGCTTTGGGAGTCTATCTAAGATGAGGAATACATTGGAGGACACAATCCATTTGAAGAACAAGTTACTTACCAACTGGTAACGTTCTTTCGACTGGATGTTCCTCCAATGTATTTCTCATCGCCCTCCCATCCTACCCCTCTGTAGATTTTCCGGTTTACCACTTCAAATCTCTCAAGGCTGACACCTGGCTACCTACACTATCTATACAGCAGAACAAGATGCGAAAAACAGAACGGAGGCCAACGGCGCCGCACGCGATACTTGTATACCCGATGATGTCACCCTCGACGAGGGACCGGCGACTCGACGACATTGACGCACGGCGCCCTCTGCCGAGAAAACATTTCTGAAGCAGCTAAAGCTGGATGGAATACGTCTAAGATGAGCAATGCGTCAGAAGAACATCCAGTCGAAAGAACGTTACCAGTTGGTAAATAACTTACCAACTGGTATGTTCTTCTAGCATCCGACAAAACCACTCCAATCAAGCCCCGACATTCGCATAGAACCAAAACCATACAATAAAAGAACATTCAGAGGATCAGCTTTCTCTCACCTGGCAGCAGTAACCTGGAATGACATACCAAAAACATATGCAACACAAGGGATCATCAGGAATTTAGAAAACTACTCAAAACATGGCTCTTTGCTCCAAAACCAGAAGGAAATGGCTAGGAAGCATACACCCACCAGGAAACAAGAATCCCAAGGAGTAACCCATGAACCCTAAAATAATCTTCCCCAAACGGAGGGCGGTGGGAAGACACCCCAACAATCCATGTCCACATATAGCTAGTCCACAGAGGAAATCTAGGTAGGCAAGTACCCCCCACAGGACAGGCAGGGAGTGACCAAAACCCTCTAACTCAAACATCGCCAACCGAGGGCGGGGGAACACGCCTGCATCAGCCAGATACACATACCATAAGAGCAACACAGGGGTAACTGCCACTCCTCAACATGCGTGCCAACTAGGTGGACAAAATACAACACCAAATACACAGGACATTAATAGATGTTGAGCGCAGAAACGCAACGTTAAAAATGTATGAAAAAACCTACTAACCCAACTCTAAAACCTCAACTTTCTGCATACACTTCTCGTGCAGAAAATGTACACAACCACTTCTCTGCACAGCAATCCGCACATACTTCACAACATTGAAACAACAGACAAACAACACATAACTCGGCACAACAGCACACTGGGAAGTTGCACCGACCTGAAAACCGCACTTAAGCTCAGCGAATGGTGCAAACTGAACTGAAGCTGCCAACAGGACATCAAAACTCTCACTTTCCTATTCTTACTGCACCCTAATAACCACCCCACTGCCACCCTTTCCAGATCCGCCCGAGCACCCGGGGACCACTGCGATGGCGACAGTGCGTGGTACAAATACCTTTAACATTAACATACACTTACACAGGAGCCACTATACATTTAAGTGTGCACCCTTTCACCATACACTCACACGTCATGGGGTTGAGGGGAGCCCCATTTCTTCAAAAAGAAACGGTTTCTTTTTTAAAATCATTCTGACTTCATAAAGACATTGGGCCTCATTATCAGTCTGGCGGTAACCCTGCCGTTGCTACTGGCGAGTTGCCGCCGGACTTGTACAATTTTACTGGCACCGGACTTCCCGATTACTTGTAATCTCCCGGCGGCCCGGGAAGTCAGGTGCCAATAAAATATAAGTCCTCATTCCCATAGAGTCCTATGGGAGTGGGGACTCAGAAAGCACTGGCACCGTTGCTAACCGTGCCGGTGCTTCCGTCAAGGGTCTGCCTACCGTGGCTGCAGCGCCCAGCAATGTCAGACCCGTCGGGCGCAGCACCCACAGCAGGAAATCACTTTCCCAGTCTGGAAACAAGGGTGCCGGTGAGCTTACCGGGACCCTTGTTTATGGACCGGCAAACTTGTAATGAAGTCCATTATTTCCGTAAAGGACCGAACCATAACAGAAATAATTTCTTTATGAATGCAGAGTGACTTCAAAAATAAACTATTTCTTTTTGAAGTCACAGGGCTCTCCCCACCAGTGGACATGGAGGCCTCCAGCTTAGAGGCTTCCATGTCATGTGGTGGGGGGAGCCCTAAGACATCAAAAAGAAAGTTTATTTGCCTTCATAAGGAAATTTGTTACAGAAATAATTTCTTTATGAATGCAGAGTTAATTTAAAAAAACTTTTTTTTAAGAACATTTTGGTGGCAGGGACATGTGGTGGTGGGGCCCCTGTTACGCCAGTGCTCCAGCATCCCTTTTAAGTCTGACAATTTGTTTTGAAATGTCAGGGAAAATATCACTTGTGCTTTTGTTGGGGATAAGAATAGATGTTTTAGCATGCTCCCTCTGCCGCTTTCAAAAAATGTATTAGGTAGCATCAATAAATCCTTGGATAAGTTTGTGTGGGGGCAAGGAAGTAGAGCGAGTGTCCCGAAAGATGTTCTTTATGAGTCGGTGAAGCTAGGCGGCTTTGGTTTTCCTGACATAAAGTGGTATCACTCTGCATTTACGCTACGCGCGTTGCATCATTGGTTGATGTCTGATCGCAGTACTTGTGCAGGTTAGATTAAAATAGAAGAGGAATCCACTTCTCCTGTCCCACCGGATGTTCTTTTGCTCATGGGTAAAAGATTTCCTGTTGGTACCACTCCACCTTTTGTAAAGCACTTTGTAAAGGAATGGCGTAAAAGTAATGAGATTCGGGAAGAGAAATACTTATTGTGTGCAGGTTACAGTTTATGGAGAAACCAGGCTGTGAAACAAAATACATGTGTCTTGCCATGGATCTTCTGGCAGAGAGCTGGTACCTGGAAGATTGGACAGGTTTATGATGGTCAGAATAGGATTGATTTTGAGTTTCTGCGCTTTAAGTATAAGCTGAAAGCATCTGAAATTTGTCGATGTAATGTTCTGCGTGAACTTTTTGCTGTACTTTTCTCGCTGTTGAATGCTACAATGCATGCCTCACCTACAACTTTTGTTCTCTCAAAGACTGTGCCCTTGTCTGCATCTATTCTGTATAAATTGATTACACCCTCTGCATCTAAGTTACCATCGCAATGTGGTAGAGGGAATTGGGATCCGATTTAGGTTGCACATTGTCAGATATTGATTGGAGCCGCATATGTGTAGGTGCAGATAAATACAAAGTGGATTTAGATTTGAGATATACACAACAAAGAATTCATCATTATTTATACTGGTCCCCACAGAAGATGAGAATGAGTAAATTGAGTAATGTGGACTGTTGTTGGAACTGTAATAGGGAGGTGGGCACTACACTCCACATATTGTGGTTATGTGGTAAAATACAATTATTCTGGGATGGTGTTTTTCCAGAGGTTTGAGTTGGTTCTGGATCTCTCTATACCCAGAGAACCACTTGTTGCTGTGTTAGGTTTACTGCCTTCAAATATTGGTTTAACTACAAGTAAAATGTTTTGGATATATAGAGCTATTTTGCTAGCAAAGAAGCAGATTTTGAAATTTTGGAAAAGTGATACCTCTCCTAACATCGATGACTGGCTGCAGAGTTTGTCCCTTTTGTCCAAGAGGGAGAAAATATCCTTTAAAGCAAAACATCAGCTTGATAAATATAAGGGGATGTGGGGTGCATTTAATGACCTCTACGCTTAAAATATTTGATTGTGTTCTAGGGTTCTTATTTTACTTTGTCTTTGATTTTTCTTTTTATTTATTTCCCTGTATTCTTTTCCCCTCTGTTACTTCTTAAGGATTAATTTAGGAAATGATGGGTAACGAAGTATCACCTTGTACATTTGAGATATTGTATTATGTTCTATTGCTTCTGTAAGATCCTAAATGTATAAATAAGGCTTTGAAAAAAAAGAAAAGAATAGATGTCTCATTCTGGGGTACTTGTCTATCTGAATGGCACCATCTTGATCCAGGGCGCTCAGCCAAATCTCCTTTTCGATAGGCGTCTCCTACAGCTTATCAACTTCCTTCCTTCTCCTGCTATTCCTACCAGAACCTCTTTGGCTCCTCCGCCACCTTTTTCTTCTGCCACCTCTTTGGCGGCTACTTTGCCATCTCCTTCTTCCTCTGCTCACTCTCAGGCCCCTCTACCATCTACGCAGGACATACCTCAATCCTGTACTCCTCCACAAAAGTCCTTCAAAAATGGCAACCTGTTCCACGTCGCTACTCTCAACTTTCGCTGTGCTGTCAAACACTCCTCTGACATCTGCCACCTCCATGAAGAGCTTGACCTGGATGTCCTCGTTCTCACCGAGATATGGTTCACGGCCAGCTCCGTCCCGAGTTTTGACACTCTCCTCCCTGATGGCTTCAAGATCCTCTCCAAACCCAGAACCAAACGTCCCGGAGGTGGATTAGCTCTGATCTTTCCGGGGTGGGTCTCTTCTTCTGTGGCCTACTCCTACTTTGAATGCTCAGTATGCAGGCTTTCTCTCTCTCTGTCCTGGCATCTCTCCGACTGTGGCCACCATCTACAGGCCACCTAGCCAAGTTGCCCTCATCCTCTCCGAGTGGGCTGACCTCTCCTCTTCTCTCCTTGCTCCTACCTTTCAACATCTCCTAAGAGACCTCAACATCCATCTGGATGCTTCTAATCCCTCCCTCCTCTGGACTCTTCCGCAACCTTTGCGACACTCTCTCTTTCCATTCTACCCTCTGGTCCGACACACTCTGCCAGGCACACCTTGGATGTTCCCAGCTCCTCAGACATCCCCCTCTCAAACCCTCTCACCACTCCTCTCTCTTGGACTGACCACTTTCTGCTCTCCTCTCACTTAAAGCTCTCTGTCCCCCAGGCGAAGCCGAACACAGCACTGCCAACTACCTTCTCGGTCATTCGGCCCATGAAGCATGTGTCAGTGGAGGCCTTTCCCTCTACTTTCTCTGCTCCACCTACGCCTGCGGCTGACTCACACTCTGACACAGCCCTTTCTAACATGCATCTTTCTATCGCCAACACTTTGGATTTCCTTGCGCCCATCATAAGAATCGGTTTGAAGCCTACCTCCAAGTGCATCTCTTGCTATAATCACGCCACCCTGAAACGCAAGTGTAGGGTGGCTGAGAGGAAGTGGAGGGCATCAGGTGCATTCTCTGACAAACTGGCCTGCTGCATTCTCCAAAGGCAATACAGACTCTATGACCTGTGCAAGAAGAGAGCCAACATCCAAGCCCACGTCTCTGCAGCCTCTAACAAAATGTCCGAAACTCTTTAAAACCTGCAAGGAGCTGGCCAATCGTTCTGCAGTCTCCACCTCTCCTGTTCCCTCCCAGCACTTCTGTACGGCTCTGGCTTCTCATTACACCACTAAAACGCAGGACATCCTGTCCTCTCTCTCCTCTTCCTCTCCCTCTACCCCTCTTTGCCCATAGGACTGTTTTGAACATTTTACCAAAAATAGAACAACGTCCACATTTCGTCGCACTACAACTGGATATGTTCGGAGTATGTATACAAAAACAGCATGCAGAAATGTTTTTAATGTTTCAGGCAGCATACAGTATGCCATAAAATCTTTGTGTCTTATTTTCAATGTATAGTCTCAGCTCTCAGCAACCTCCAACTTGCAATTACTAACTCTCTGGACATTCTTGTTCCAGTAATCAGGATCCGCCTGAAACCTGCCTCCAAGCTTAACACCTGGTATGACTCTGAACTTGCAGCCCTGAAACGCAAGTGCAGAGCTGCGGAACGAAAGCAGGAGACCTCAGGCTCACCATCTGACAAACTTTTCTGTTGCCTAATCCAAAGGCAATACGCACTCTCCATCTGCACCAAGAAAAGGGCCCACATCCAGGCTCCCGTCATTGGTGTTTTCAACAATATGGCTGAACTCTTTATAATCTGCAGGGAACTAGCCAACCCCTCCACAGTCTCCTCACCTCTTCCCTCCCAGGCACGCTGCAACACACTGGCCACAAACTTCACTGCAAAATCTCAGGACATCCTGTGCACCCTTGCGTCCCTCTTCCCTTTCCCCACCCACTTGCCTGCTATGGCCTCCCATCCTCCCTCTCCTCCTCCTCTCCTACCACACCTGATGTGGTCACCAGAGTTGTCCGCTCCATGAAGGTCTCCTCCAAAGAGGTTACCCCCTGCTCCACCAGAACCATTAAGGACAATATTGACTCTCTTGCCCCGGCACTCGCCAATTTATGCAACCACTCTTTTGCTACTTGATCTTTCCCCTCCTCCCTCAAGCACTCCTTTGTGCGCCCCCTCCTGAAAAAACCTTCTGCAGACCAGTCTTGTACAGCCAAATACCACCCCATATCCATCACTGCCTTCCTTGGGAAACTCTTGGAGAAGCTGGTCTTCCCCCAACTGACCCAGCACACTGAACTTGTTGGTTGCCTCCATGACCATCAATCTGGATTCGGAGCATCCAGAGGTACGGAAACTGCTCTTCCGAACACTCGTGAGGAACTGCTTGCATCTCTTGAATCCAACTCTCCAGCTGTTCTCATTCTAATTGATCTCTCCTCTGCATTCGATATGGTCAACCTTTCCATCCTCATAAAACGGCTCCACGATACCCTAGGTAACTGAGCGGGCACTGGACTGACTGACCTCACCTTGCTCAGCGAACATCTGTCACAGGTTATTCTGGGCTCTTTCTCCTCCCCCACCTATATCTCCACCTGTGGTGTCCCCCAGGGCTCCAACCTTTCTCATGGCTCTTTAACAACTACCTTGCTCCGCGTGTACATCTCATTTCCACCTTCTCCCCAAACTTCAACTTTCAGTGTTATGCAGACGACACACAACTCTTCTTCAAACTTCCCTCTCATCCTCTTCTTACTTCTTCCATCATTCCTGACTACCTATCTGCCATCCATTCCTGGTGTACTTCCAATGATCTCTGCCTCAACGCCAGCAAGACAGATCCTTCTTATTGGGATTCCTGCTCCCTCTTTCTGTCCCTCACTCGGACCTTCGTCTATGGGCTCTTGCCCTTCTCCTTCATCTGAAGCCAGAAACCTTGGAGTCATCTTCGACTCACTTTCAATCCTCCCTCACATTCGGGACTTGCCAAGAAGTCCCACTTTCAACTTCACCTCCTCAAAGGAATTCCTCCTTTCCTCATTTCCCCCATAAGCTCAATGTCTCTAGAGCTCTGGTTCTGTCTAGGCAAGACAACTGCAATAGCCTTTTTCTTAATCTACCCTCTTCTTCTCTACAACGCCTCTAGCTAATCCAGAATAGGGCTGCATGACTTATCCTTGGCTTCAAGCCCCTGGACTGCATCTATCCAGCCCTAGAAACTCTCCACTGGCTCCCGGTTGCTGCAAGAATCAAAATCAAATGCCTCTGCATCATCCACAAGGCTGTCTAGGGCCGGGGACCATGCCATATACAACTTGCTCTCACTAAATACTCTGCCTCCAGATCTTTACGTTCCTCCGGCACCAACTCTGTGTGTCAAGCGCTTCACTAAACAGCAAGCTGGTGGGCGATCCCTTTTCTCTGCAGGCTCCCTCCTATTGAACAGCCTCCGACCTTCCTCTTGAGCCACATCTCTTCAAATTCCAAAAACTCTGAGACTTTCCTTTTTACCTTCTCCTTCCCTTCCTCCCTGCCTCCTCTGCTAAATCCCACCGTTGCTGAGATGGGTGACCAGGGCCCTTATGTGTCCTCCTGGGTCCTGGCCTCCCACACCCAATCGCCTACACCTAGCAATTTGCTTTGGCACCCACTTGCCTATGCCACCACAGGTCTGCGCTTAGTTATTTATTGGCGGCTGACCACTCCACCTAGGCACTTACAGCTGCTCACTCCCTAGCACTTCCCTCTTGATACACCCATGCATTTACCCCCACTCTTCATCCCTTCTCTCTCTCTCTCTGCACTTGCATGTTCTGAATGCTCACAAGGCCTAGTAGGTCCGCCACTTTCTTCATTGTTAGATTTGATTATCTTTCCCATGTTCCCTCCCTGTTGCCCTGTGGGCGCTTTGAAACACAATTTAATTAATTATATAAGCGTCTTACAAATGCACAGTAAAACAAAATAAAAATACCCTGCTGCTGCTTTTAATTCCTTTAGGAGAATAGATTCCCTGTTTATCTTCCATTGTGCTATCATTTTTAGGAGGAGAAAGAGGAGCTGAGGGTGTTACTTCCTCCTCTTTATGCAGATTAAGCATCCACTCCTTCTCAGGCAGGTGTTCTCTCTCACTCGGATCCATCTCCCATAGTTCTAAAACAGCTAACCTTTTTTGTTGCTTCTTCCCTGTATATGTATGTAGCATGCACGTATGTTGTCATGTATCGCAGTACTGTTTTTGACAATAAGCCTTCTTGAGGCCATGGCATGTGTATTTTATTAGTCGTGCCTGTTACCCACTCAGCGTGGTACTTTCTCATTTTAGGTGTATACCTTGTTAATGTCCTGCATAGATGTAAACTTTCTCATCTTAGGTGTATACCATGGTAATGTCCTGCATAGATGTAAAAGGGGAGTGTCCCCCAAGTAGTTTTTAACTGTCAATACTTTTTTCGTTTATTATTTATTTAATGAAGCTACAACAACCACTTCAGGCCAGCACCATCAATCGCCACCCATTTTCCCAAAAATATTTCTCCAAACAATTACCAAGCCTATACAACAACATCCCCTTGATCTCTTCATTTATAATTTTCGCTAATGAGGGCTCTTTACATAAAGACGTGCATTGGCCTTTAACTAGCCTAATGCATACTTGAAACTCACGGTCATCCGTCTGCTTGCCCATTCTGTCCAAGTTAAGTAGAAAGCATTGTGCACTTTGTACTGTTTTGTCCAGCGTACGTCTATGCCAGGAGGAAATACTGGACATCTTTCTTCTAACAATTTAATGTTAGTAAGGTTAAGAAGGCACTGTGTTTGTGAAGTGATGTTACTTTGTATGGCAAATTTTCTGCTGCAAGCATGGAGGAAGAGAGATAGACATGTTAATCATTATTGTTATTTTTATGTATGAGACTTTTATTACCTATTTTGGTCGAAATAAAGTACATTTATAGTTTTTATCAATGTGTATTATCCGTTATTATTGATAATTTAAGAATCCTATTTTATTCTATTTTTCCTTAGATACTACCCTCCTAGGTTTGATTGGTGCCAATCGCTTGCTTTTCTAGGGTCTAATAACTTTGTCAAAGATTATTGCTATCATTCTTATAGTTTAAGCTTTCAACCTAGTTTATCACCACTAATACAAAACACGTAAATATATTTTTTACACTGATATTTTTTCAAATACGTTGCACCCTTTTTCTATGATTGTCTTGTCTTATTCTTCCGATAGATGTATCTCATCTCTATTTTTCTCCATTTTTGAGTGTGTCACACACCCTTCTTTGGCTGTAGCCAGAGGAATCCCCTAAAATAATACTCAGTTCCGGAGTTTGGTGCGGTTCCTTCTCCCTCCTTGAGCACAGGTATTGAGGCATCTAATTTTCCCTAATAAATCCAGTTGCGTTTCTATAAAATAAATGTACACACACACACACACACACACACACGCGCCTCTTTTATTTGCCACTTTTCGATGCTTCTACTAACATCAGTTATTAAGTTTGAGCTCTTCGCTATCGACTCTTCCCCAACCAACCACTTTGCCTTTAGTCCACAGGGCACCTGCAGGGACCGGACATACATTTCTCCAAAGGGACACCAGCCAACCGTCTCAGTGCACATATGTTGTACTAACGCTAATGATGGAAGGGTCTGGATCTGAACCATCCGCACCGCTTCCAAAATGTCCAGTAGCACCTTTGGGCGTTCATATGCGCAGAATGGGATTATCATAATAAATGATCTCGGACCCAAATACCGGACAAACTCAAAGAATATGGCAAAATACTACTTTATTATCAGCTCAATATAGTAGTGAAACCTGGCGAACAACAAATCGTAGCCCACACACACTCAGTTACATTTTGGTTACACACACACACACACACTCAGTTACATTTTGGATACACAAAGGATTTATACCTTGATGTACGTCAGTTATGACGTCATCCTATATTGCAAATAATAAAACCTATCGGACGGAGGGATTGGTTAGGGGAACATATCTACTTATAGTTTATGTAGGGCTTAGTACATGATTGGCTGCCCCTCATCTGGCAGGCATAACTTAAAGAACCTCTAACTACGTAGAATACAGATTATAGCATCATAACAACAGCGTATTGGCCCCTGCAAAAATGTAGACTCACCATTGCATAGGCCCTCGTGATTGGTTGGCATTCTCTCCCAACCTTGGACATTCGGCTCAGTAGCAGCACTTAAGCCAAACGAAACCCAGGTGCAGAGAACAACTTCAGATTACTGCCCACTTGCCCAATTAGTCTACCATCCTTCATCTGCCAAGCCTTCAGCCAAGGCTTCTTCTTTATACTTGACCTTGCTGAGTGTTCTCTTCCTCTGAACTTTAAGGGAGTTAAGGTACATTGCCATCTTCAGTTAGAGCCTAATGAATAGGCCTCGTTTTTAGTCTTGTATCACGTATGAGGAGACCATGATTTTGTCTATCTTGCCTTTCTATTTAGTGCTATTTGATTCAATTATTTCAGGTGTCATTACCCTTTTCGGCCTCTGGAGACTTGGTTGCTCTGTCTCACATATGCTTTCTGCATCTTTAATTGTTTAATAGCCGGCATTCACAAATGTTCGCTCATTTACTTAATCTAAGAGAAATATGGCCTGCGTATGTTGCTTATCCTCGCTGTCCCCCTTTGTACGCTACAATTGCTTCTTGCTGTGGCATACTTGATCTCCGGCCAACAGCTATCCTTTGTTGGTGTGCGAATCCATTTTCCAGCATCTGCCAGCTCTGCAACCCTGGTCTTTCGCCTTCAAGCTTCTCGCTTATTTTTATTCAGAGCCGACATCCATCTTGTCTACATGCCCGCTTTACCTGTGTTATATTTTCTACTGCAGAAAGCTTCTATGTGGCTCATCTACCTTGTGTTTCTGCCTATATACATTCACTACTCATCTCGTTACTTATCTTCTTTTTATACATGGTTTCTTCGCACTCGTTTATATGTTTACTTTGCTTCTTCAGTTACATCTTCATTCTTTAAGTATTCTTATATCGTTTTCGTGCATCATTGTGTTTTCTCCTTATGACATCACTTTGCACCTGACAGATTTCCTTTACAGCTCTTTGATGTTCAGTGGAGTCTGCAAATCTCCCGCTACCACTTCAGTTTGAGGGTAAATTCGATATGATTGTCTGAGTGCATATCGTCTCTCATGCACCCGATGCAGTATTAGAACGATACCTGCTGTCATGCAGTGTTAGGGAGAATTCTCTGTTAAGGCTAATTTCCCAAACCTAGTGAGTCCCCCAGCAGCTTTGCTGGATTTTTGGGGTTTATTTTTTTCTCCTGCTAAGAGTGAGACTCTTGTTCCCCCACTCTTGGACATGATTTGAGATATTCTTTGACTTTGTAATGTGTTTAATGGGCTATGGGGTATTTTACTCCATAGGGTTTCATGTGGTTTTTGGTAAGTGTGCTACACAGCACCCTCAGTGCAGTAACACAGGGGTGTCCTAGTGACCCCCAAACATAGACTCCATACCCTGGGACTGACTACTGTCTCCCAGGGCACGTAAAGTCACCATTGACTTTACTAGTCTTAAATTGTAAACAGAACCAGTACAAACCATCATATTGTGGAAGTACTGGTAGGGGTAATTAGATTGCCCCTGGGTCTGTTTTTCAAGTGGGCACTGTGAAGTCCCCCTCGTTGAGTTTCTGGCTGGTGGCAGTGGTTACCATGAAAAATATTCCAGCTGAATATTTCCTATGGGATTTTCCCATTCATTTTAAACGCACCACTTTTTGGTGCAATGTTAAAGATACCGCTGGGTTATTTAATATTTATTCCCGGTTGGGTCTTTTTGCCAGGACTCGGTTTTAAAATGACGTTTGTGTTCGCTTCTGTAACTCCAACCCAAGTCGAGCCCTTTGTTCCACTTTTTGGCAGGCTTCTCCACAGAAGCCTCCAAAAGTGGTGCCATTCTGTCTGGGTCTACAGGATGTGTGGGAGGGGGGGTTTAGGCACCCTGGACTGAGTTGCCTCGTCCATTAAGCGCACACTATCGGATCGGGTCAGGTCTACCGCCTCGGCAACTCAAGTCGCACTCTTGTGCGATTGGCCCAGCATGTTTGAGTGACAGCTGGGACTGATGAATGGGGGTTTGCTGCATAAAAGCAGGGCTTTGGGGACTGGAACTTCAGAAGTTGCCACAGGACCAAAGAATCCGAAGAGGGAGAAGCTGATCCGACCTGCAACGACGACACCACCGGTGGAGCCCTGCTGAACCGTCTCACCACTTCCCAACGACAGAGAAGATCTTCATCCCGGAGAGTCTTCTTCCTCTGAACTGGTGGGGATAACCAGTTCACCCTCTTTTCGCCTTCCTGGATCGTCTCGTGGTTGAATAGCCCGATCCAAGCACCCCGGCGGCCGGATAGCCACGCTTCACCACTAGCGTGAATAAAAGGGTAGTACCTTTTTAACCGGGAAACTCCGCAGCTGGTTTCTTCCCTGGCAGTGCAACGACCTCCAGCTTTCCTCCACATCGAGATCTTCTCTTCCCCTGGACGAAGCACCGACTTGCACCCGCTGCCAGGAACCACTACCCCCGCTGGAGCTTTCTCACCATTTCAGGTACTGAGTCCCGCCTGGTCTCCCTTGCAACAGACTGTTCAAGGTGTCCAGTAAATCCTTGACTTTCTATCCTGGGGTGACTTGGGACCTACTAACTAACTTTTCCTGACTTGATCCAACCCTTTTTGAACTCTTTGCAAAGACTCTTTAAAAGTACTATTCAACTGTGTGATCTTGGACACGTTCCGCCTTGCTCTCTCTCCAAGAGTGGGCCTGGCCTCTGACTTTCTTGCTCCTCAGTAGACTCTGCCTTTTCTGACTTGCTCTGGTTCTCCTAAAGTGTTGGTATTGTGTATGTTCCTAATTCTGCCTTTTTCCCTCCCTTTTTAATTAACTTATTGGAGTGCCATCTTAGGTTAAGCGCTCACCTCTGTCTGAAAATAAGTGGTGTTCTAACAAAGACGTGTTCAATAAGTGATCAGGGATGAATATATATTAATAGTGACTGTGTTTGAACTTGCTTGCCATATTAGTGTTAATGTATTTTACAAAGTGTGTTTTTAAATAAATAATTATATACTTATACCCAAGCTCTGGTCAGGGATTGCTTGTGCTACTGTATTTTGGTACCTATCTTGTATACTCTATGTACGTTCTAACTCTTCTTGAGAGAAGTCTGGCTGCTCAGCCACGGCTACCAGGTAAATCTGGGTGGTACAGACTGCTACCAATTGGGTTTACTGCCAACACCTGTAGTCTTAAGCCTTTTGCAGTGGTCCCTAAAGCAACTGCACATGTTTCTGCCTAACACATGGTTTCTTCGCACTCGTTTATATGTTTACTTTGCTTCTTAAGTTATATCTTCATTCTTTAAGTATTCTTATATCGTTTCCGTGCATCATTGTATTTTCTCCTTATGACATCACTTTGCACCTGACAGATTTCCTTTACAGCTCTTTGATGTTCAGTGGTGTCTGCAAATCTCCCGCTACCACTTCAGTTTGAGGGTAAGTTCGATATGATTGTCTGAGTTCATATCGTCTCTCATGCACCCGATGCAGTATTGCAACGATACCTGGTGTCATGCACAGTGTCTTATTGTCCTTCATCCAGTATGTCGAAGCTGAGGGGGCAAGGGGGTTCTATCAATGACGTACACGTCTGCTTCTCTAGATTGGCCTCATGTCACTGCTGTCATTTCTTCAGTACTCCAGAACGGATACTAAAATGTAATTAAAATGTCACAAGATAACATCATGTTGTAACTTAGTCCATCTTTATCAGATTCCAGCCACTTTGGTGTGCTGAATTCATATTCTTTACCAAAAAATGAGATTTATTTTCAATCTGTGGACACTACTCACATTGAGTCGTGAAAAAAAGCATAACGCTTAAACACATGTCGAATTAAGTCTATGAAAAGAGTACAAATGACATATGCCAAACTCAATGTAAACTAAAAGATTCCTCAACTTATACAATGACGTGATCTTGAAACACATTTATTTATATTTGCATCTTAGTGCCACCAGACAATGTACCTATTTGGAGATACAATTTCATTCAGAATACCAGGCAACACAAACAGTGAATCAAAATAGCACATTTGCTAAATATATACAATAACAGCTTCATTACACGGCCGCAATGGTAACCCGATAATGCTGGATAATCAAATATGTTGGATGACCTAATCGGTATTCCAGAAGACACTGAGGTGAAAATAAATTAGCAAAAAGGCAGCATAACGGATCTTTGTGGACTCCTTTAATTTAGAGGCACTCTGCTGTGTGTAGGGTGACCAAATAAAAAAATAAGCAACAGGAACTGGCAAAAAACACAAAAGGTAGGAGGACCTGCACTCACAATTCCCCCTGATAATTTGCCCCCAAACGCCGCGCTGGTGAGATCCCACAGTAATTTATTTCCATTTTTAGCACTGCTACTGGATATATATTATGCGGATTTGGCTGTGAATTAAAGCATGTTAACCACAAACACGTTTTCTCTGTTTGCCACTGAAGGCCTTGCCATTTCACAGCGATTCTCTGTGGGGCAATCAGTTGATGTATGTGGCAGTTACCTGAAAGGTTGGGGGTTCGATAAGATCCATGTGATGTTAAATAGTTGGTTTAAGAGATAGGGTAAATTACAAAACTATGATAATCTGTACACAGTTTACAACTCTGTTATCTTGAATCTCTTTGTATAATCAACCTGGGAATGTTCCAGTGTTCAATCTCCCTAACCCCATAACGGGACGGGGTTTTAAATATTTTTAAAAAAAAAAAAACACACACACACTTTGGACAGAGGACACAGGGCCCACTTCAGGGACAGTCCGGGCAAAACCTAGCTGTGTGCAATCTCAGTTATCTGGCTTCAAAACTTCCTTAAGGGGCACATCATTCATTTGGTGTGCCACCTGCTCTGTTATTAGGATTTATATTGGGCACGGCTGCAATTTGCAAAATCTCCAGGTGCTCTAAAAAAAGAGTGGGCGAGTTTGCTATGTTGGGAGGAGAGGGAAAGGCAAGAATGTGGTCCTTTGTGTTGAGATTACAGATCGGAAGCACCTTGAGCTCTGCATTCTTTTAAGCTTCGTGGGTGTGAAATGTCGGGTGCATAGAAGGGTTTGCATACAGAGGGGCACCCACGTGCATATAGTGAGGGCGCGTGTTGGCCAGGAGCCAAGTAGGTCAATTATAGTTAGAGGTGTGTGATGTTTCAGGTCGGGGAAGAGGATCTTTTTTTAAAGTCATTTGCTAGTGGCTGGTTTGGGTTTGTGTGTGATGTGTAAGGTGAAGAGAAATTGAGGGTTAGGCAAAAGTTGAGGAGTGTTTTGGGGTTTCAATGCGGCTTTCAAATAATAGGTATTGCGATTGGTTGCATTTTGGCCAGAGGAGTTTGGCTTTAATGGTTGATGCATGAAGATGTGTTGAGGTTTAGATATTCTGGTAGACAGGGAAGGCCTTCTCTTGGTATTTTGGAGGTGCCTTGATGCAATGTCTTTAAGTCGTTATGTGTTTCTGGAGTGCCATGCATTCTGTTCTAGACAGATGGTCGGGAGTTGGTGTGGTGTTTCCTTATGTTTTGTCTGCCCATTAAAGTTGAACAATTTACAAGTGTTCCACTTCTTGATGGGAGAAGGTTAAACTTTGTCTAGCAATGAAGAGACAGGTTTTTCGACTTTTCAAAATGCCGTGTAGGGTGTGAATTTCCCTTGGAAGTGTGTTCCACTATGGTGGCCAACATTGGAATAGGTGGAGCCTCCTTACCTTTCAATGCAAAATCTTCTGCTTTATAATAGTATGGTTGTCTGTCAATCTTAGGTTTCTGGTTGGTTAGTTGGCTGAGTGAGATTTTTTTTGTGGGAATTATTCTCCTGGACCTTCAAGTGATCTGTGAATGGTGCACAGAGTCTTCACCTGCTTCAGCTGGATCCCTTTTCACTCTGTGTGCAAAGGAGAGGTAGAGCAAAATCTGTTGAATACAGCAGAGATAGTAGAAGCACTTTTTCACCATTGCATTGACTTGGGGTTCCAGCGTGGGTCCGTTGTCCATTAATATGGCGAAGATCCTGATCACTTTAGATGGCAAGGGCAGTTACCCATTTCCAAATGACTTGATAGATGTGCTTCAGGTTCTGTGAGAGGAGAGGCTACCATTATTTCTTTTTTGTCTTGGTTGACTTTTAGTTTGTTGGCCGTGTTCCATTTGCTTATTCGTGCGAGGCAGTTGGAAGGGTGTCGCTGGAGTTTGTTGGTAATTTTATATATGATGTGCGTCATTCGCATAATTGTAAACAGTGAGTCCGTAAGACTTTATGATCTTCATCAAAGACGTCATAAAGATGTTGAAGAGGGGCGGCAAGAGGCTGGACCCCTGGGGAACTCAACAGGTAATGGGTCACGATTTCGAACTGAAAGGGAGGGAGGTACCAGGTGATTTCCATTCTATCCGTTATGAACAATCTTATCCATTATAGAATTGTGTTACGAGGTCTAGTTACTTCAAGCCATCTAATTAGTGCATTGTCAAAGGCAGCTGAGCTGTCAATGAGGCAGCATATGATATGATATGATATATGATCAATCATTTATAACGCGCTTGTACACAAGCGTTTCTATGCGCGACAAGACAAGGGGGGGGAAACAGAGGGAGGACAAACAACAATCTTACTAGGCCTTGTGTCATTCAGATCGTGCAATTACGGGGAAGAGGGGAGGGGAGTGAGTGCCGTGGAGGGTGAGGGGTGAGGAGAAGAGCAGGTGACTCAATAAGTGCTGCCAGAGGGTGGCTCTTAAGTGCAAAGAGTTACAGATACAAACCCTTAAGTGCTGAGAGAGACGGAGGCAGTGCAAGGCCAACTGGACATGCAGGAGCCTGGGCCCAGAGTTCAGGGGTGGCCAGGTGACCAGTGTGCAGAGCTACAACGGGAGAGGAAGAGAGAAAACGGAAGTGAAAAGGAATGTCTGGAGTTGCTTCCGGAACCAGAGGTGGTTCGGCTCAAGTTTGAGAGAGGCGGGGAGGCTGTTCCAGAGGGAGGCCCCAGCCAAGGAAAGAGATGTGTCCCCTATTTTCTGCTTGGAAAAGTGTCTGAGAATTGGAGGTGGATGAGCGGAGAGCTCTAGGAGGAAGATGTTTAGGAAGAGAAAATTGGAGGTAGTGCTGTCCCAAGCCCCAGAAAGCCTTGTGGACGATGCAACGTGTCTTTAATTTGATCCTTGCAGCCACAGGGAGCCAGTGCAGAGATTTCAGAGCTGGGGACATATGATCCCTGGGCTTGAGGCCAAGTGCAAGTCTTGCAGTCCTTTTCTGGATGAGTTATAAAGGCTGAAGAGTAGAGACAGGCATATTTAGAGAGAGGATCAGGGCTCTAGAGACAGTGAGCTTCTGGGGGGAAAGTGAAAAAAGGCAGAATACCTCTTAGGAGGTGCAGCTGAAAATGTGACCTCTTAGAGACGTCGGCGACGTGAGGAAAGAAGGAGACGGTGGGGCCGAAGAGGACACCAAGGTCCTTAGCCTCACAAGAAGGAGCAGGAAGAGGGACCATGGTGGGCAGCCAGAGAGAGAGAGAGAGAGAGAAGAAAGGAGGTAGCAGGTGTCCCGATGAGCAGGGTCTTGGTCTTACTGGCATTAAGGCAGAGATCATTGGCAGCACACCATTCCTGAATTACAGCCAGACAGTCTGGTAAGAGGGAAGGAGCAGAGGTGGCTGAGGGGAGCCTGAAGGAGAGCTGGGTGTCATTTGCATAACACTGAAAGTTAGAACAGAATGTAGCGATGCAGTGGGCCAGAGGGGCCAGGCAGTGGTTGAATAGCCAGGGAGAAAGGTTAGAGTTTGCCCAGGAAAGGAATGATGGAGATCGAGCGATAGTCGTAGAGGAAGGACCGGCAGAGCGCTTCTTAAGAAGGGGGTGCATAAGGGAGTGCTTAAGGGGGAGGGGAAGGTTCCAGTGGCAAAGGAGTGATTGCAGAATTTGCCAGGGCTGGAGCCAGGGTGCCGATGTGATCCTTGATGGATCTGGATGAGCAGGGGAGAACCTGCTTTGACGAGACTTTCATAAATCGGACTTGTCTAGAAACATTGTCAGCGGTGAACAGGGGAAAGGAGGATAAAAGGAGTAGGGGAAGCAGCTGAAGACGGGGCAGGGGAGGCAGAGGAGGAGGAAGCAGAGTTAGAGGAAGAGAGAGTGGCAACGATGCCCTGAGTTTTAGTGGTGAAATGAGAAAGCCAAGGTCGTGCAGAGGGCCTGGGAGGAACAGGAGAGTTAGAGACTGCAGCAGCATTGGCCAGCTCCTTTCAGATTTTGAAAAGTTTGGCCGGGTTGTTAGATGAAGCAGAGACGCAGGCTTGCATGTAGGCTCTCTTCTTAGAGAGGACAGAGAGTCTGTATTGCCTTTGGAGCAGTCGGCAGGCCAGTTTGTCAGAAGGTGCGCCCGATTTCCTCTCAGCCGCACTACATTTGCGTTTAAGGGAATCGTACCATTCGGTTTGCTGCTCAGACCAAACATTAAAGTCTCTCAGGACCATTAGAGGTTTGTGTTGTATCGCTAGGTTAGTAATTACATCTGCAAAGTTTTCAGTGACGGTTGGCTGCATGATGGTAGTCTGTAAATAAGTAGGAATCAGAGGTTGGTTTGGTGGTCGAGTGTGAGACTGATCATGAATGATTCATAGTGCAGGAAGTCCATCAAGTCTGAAGTTTGAATTTCAATGTGTGCCTCAGCGATACCTTGTGTGCCACAGCGATTTTTGCCTATCTGGTTGACTTGGATGAATTTAAAGTTGGTTTGGATTGATTTCTAGGCTATTGCCTTGTGGTGTTCTGAAAACAAGGTTTCTGTTTCTAAAGAGTTTTTTGATTATATCTATTTTTTATTAACATTTGGTTGTAACAATACAATGTTGCCTGGCAAAAGCTTTCATACGACTTAACTGGTGCATAAAAGATGACAATTGTTCCAAGTCCCACTCCACATTATCCAGCCCAACTCCCCTCCTTCCCCCATGAATTTTCCTGTATGGCCCCAAGCTACCCACCTCCATTTCCCCCTTTTACAGACTTTGCTAATCTATATATTACATCCCCAGACTCTCTTCCAAGTTCATGCCCGTGTGCATGCTCCCCTTACCCTATTGTTCCCGTCTTTTTTGATCAAGGTGGTTTTAAATCTGGCATTGACGTTAGATCATTTAGCATTTTTCCCCAATCTATCCCGTTATCATCTCCCTCCTCGCTCTTCTCCCGTTTCCTTAGTATCGTTATCTCAGGGAAGCCACATCTTTGTCCATCTATGACCCACACCTGTACTGTTGGACTTCTCCAACATAATGCGATTTGTCTCTTGGCTAGAATTAATAAAACCTGTATCATTTTCCAATTGGTCCCGTCCCACTTGTTCTTTGCCAGCATCAGCCCCAGAAGACAGAGAGATGGCATGCACCCATAAGCTCCTCACACTAATGTATTGATCTTAGCCAACACTGCATCCCAAAATGCAGTTATCCCTGAAAATCCCCATACCATGTGCCAAAGCCCCACTGAGTTTTCTCCAAACCTTGGACAGTTGTGGGGTATCCTTTGACTCATGTCATGAAGCCTCGATGGAATCATATAAACCCTATGTTGAAATTGCATTGAATCAGTCGGAATCATGCGTCCCTGGATACTTTCTTAACCTGTTCCCAGATCAGCGTCCATTTGCCTTCCGATATCTCTTCCCCTAAATCCCTCTCCCACTTCTCCTTGACCTTTACATCCAATCTCGGTTTCCTACACAGAATGCCCGATATAGGCACACGGTAGCTCCCCTACCCCCTTCCAGCGCCAATATAGCATGCAACGCCAGATTACTTTCTGGTTCCTCTGGGATCCCTTCCCATATGGCCACCATTCTTTTCACCACCAGTGCATATAGCAGGAAGGAACACCAATGCAAGCAATGTTTGTCTCTCCATTGTTCAAATGGAAGTAGCCTTCCTTCGTCCAAAAAATCTCCTATCTTGTGACATCCCCACCACACAATTTAGAGAGAACCATGTTTTTCAGTAGTTGCCACAGTCTGCTGTCAAACCCCAAGGGGGGTTCTGGGCTGTACAACCCTTTGACCCGATGATTACATTGATACTTTTCTCATACGTCCCTCAGGAACTTATATATGTTCTCCCATCCCACTGATCTTATATGGCCCCATAGTAACTTGAGTCCCTGCGTGTGCCCCAGAAAGGTCCCTAGTAATCGTCGTACTTTCCCCTCACTCGAATCATCCCATTTTATGTCCTGCAATTGCACCCATATAAAGTTTAGTTCATAGTCTGGAAGGGACAGTCCCCCATCCTGCTGCGGCCTCCTCAGCATCACTAGGACCATCCACTGCCTTCCAGGGTCACACAACAATTCTCCCTGTTTACCATCTAACATTTTAAAGAAAATTCTCTTGATCACATATGGGATATTGACGAAATAATACAGTAAGCAGAGAAGAACTAACATTTTGCATAAGGCTATCCTCCACATTAGAGATAATGGCAAGGTTTTTCAGAAATCAATTGTGTCCCCATTACCTGCCAGATCTCTACCCGCATTATATACAAACGTTTCCTCTATGTCATGGAATATTTGTATCCCTAGGTAGCAAAAGGACTCAAGTTCCCACTTGAGGCCCCAGTCCGGAAGCGCCTTCCACCCCCTATTTCGTAGGGATGCTTACAGGAACATTATGGATTTGTCTGTGTTTATGAGAACTCCTGACAGCTTCCGAAAGTTACCCAACACTTCTAATAGTATCAGAGCATTTACAAGAGGATTGCCTACACACAATAGAGCATCATCTGTGTATAATGAGAAATTGTGCCTAATACCGTGGATCTCGATTCCTGTTTCAGGTATACATTTCCTAAAGTAGCATGCCAGTGGTTCTAGCACTATAGAAAACAAAAACAGCAATATTGGACAACCCTGCCTCACCCCTCTCTCTAGTACCCAGCGCAAGGAGACCAATCCAGCAGTTTTTACCTGTCCCCGTACAATAGCTTGATCCATCGCATTATATCAGAACCTAGGCCAAATGCTTCCAGGACCTTAAACAGCCATGCCCACTCCATGGAGTCAAAGGCCTTGACTACATCTACTGACATTAGGGCCATATCTGTATCTCTGTGGCGTACGTGTTCCATAACATAATGAAGGTGCCTGAAATTCATGGAGGTGTTCCGGCCCCCAGTGAACCTGCATTGGTCTGGATGTATCAGAACAGGAAACACCTCTGCTAGCCTTTTCGCTAAGACCATACTCAATATTCTTGCATCAACATTGATCAGTGAGATTGGTCTCTTTAAATTGGCAGTGATTTGGGTCCTTCTCCCTTTTCAATAGAACCGTGATCAGTGCCTCTTGTATCGACTCCAGAAGGATCCCCCTCTCAAATGCTGCGTCATACACTCTCTCTTCAGTTGGGGAATCAATAGTTCTGCATACCTATGGTAAAATTCTACCTGGAGACAATCGGTCCCCAGGGATTTATTCCTTTGCATAGAGCGTGTAGCTGCCCAGATCGCCCCTTCTTCTAAGGGGGCATTAAGCACCTCGTTCTGCTCCTCTGTCACCTGTGGCAAGTGTACTTCTTTCAATACATCCATTGCCCCCTCCTCCTCGTACGTACCCTCGATGCTATACAGTATTCGATAGTATTCTTGAAATGCCCCATTTACATCCTCCTGTGAGGTAACCAGAGTACTACCCTCAGAGTCATAGATCTGTGTAATGGCGGTTCTTGGTTCCTCCTTCCTCATTAACCACGCCAGCATCCGGCTTGCTTTGTCCCCTTCCCCATGTATTCCAATAGTGTATTGCTCGCGCTCAAATCTCAAAAGCGCTTCCTGCAGATCTTGTTGTCTCTGTAATTGATCAGCCAGTTATTCACCCACGCGGTGCGCCTTAACCGCTCAACTTCTAACTGTGTAATATTCTGCTCAGCCCGCCCCAAGGAGTCATTGAAGGTTCTACGTACCCCCACTGTTTTAGTTACATATATTCTACTAATGGTGACCTTGAACTTGCTTCCTCCTTTATTGAGAATTTCATGAATCTCCATTCTGTGTTTAGAGATGGAGCAGACATTTACCAGGCTGCAGTGTATCATGTCTCTGGTCTCAGGATCAGGTGTCAGTGTCAATGGATGGCCTGCGGTGCTTCCCTGTGCTTGTGTGACCTGGGGTCCTAGTCGGCAGATGGTTGATTGGTTGTAAGGGTGGAGAGATGCATCTAATATGAGGTTTCATTGTTAAACGAGTTCATAAAGCATGGGTTGGGTTTTTTATTTTATCCTATTCTAGTAAGAATGTAGGTTTTGGGAGGGGGGGGGTATATGGTGATAATGGGAATGTATGGGTAGGGAATTCTTCTTAATGTAATGTGCTTTTAGGCATCTATGTCGTGATGAGTGGACCAAGGTTACGAAGTTGGTGGTGTTCTAAAATTGTAACATCGTGTCTCTGTGAAGGGAGAGGGGCATGTTTGTAGGTGGAGAAGTAGCAGGAAACCAACTCCTCTAGGAATCCCCACACATGGCGATGCACCTTCACGGGGCTCCAACATATGAAAAACAATACGAAATGAAAAACAATACGAAACGAAATAAGTCCAGTCATCCTACAGATGCGAAGGAGCAACTACAATGCAATTTATTTTCATAGGACCACCAGATATGAAAAATAGTAGTGTACCAAAGAGGCCATTCAATGCGTAGTCGTGAGGATTCCTAGATGAGTATAAAGCAATGCCCTTTTACATCGATACCTACACATGAGACAACATTGTATGAAATTAAGCAATTCAGTGTGTTATCTTAGGGATAACGATGTTTGAGAGAGCAAGGACCTTTCAAAGGGACACCTGTTATGAAAAACAAAGGCATACAAATGGGAAAGAAGGCAATTCTTGGACACCTCTGACAGATTCTCCGGCACTACAGGTCTTGACAACATAGACTGCGTGCAACATTCCAAATTTCAAAAAACATTTTTGTTTAATACAGAATATTTAAATTAAAACATAAGATACTACCCACACCTAACACAGTGTACAAAACTACCACTAAAACCTACAAAATCTAAAAAGCTAAATTTCAAATAAACCACTTACAAATGGACACAGACGAAATCACATATCACAGTACATAGAAAAAACCTAAATGTGTCACTAAAACAACATATAATCCCAACATGTTTCTGTTCTTTAAAGCCCCTTTCGGGCGAACATTCTTCAGGTGAACCTTTAAAACATCCACTATTCTTCTCAACACCGTGTTGAATGGGTAGTTTCAGGCAACCAGCCTGCATAGAAGGGAAACAGAGGAAACTAATCAGATCCCCAGGGGAGGGGGTATTACCAAATGTAAAAGTGGAGTTGACTCAGTCAAGAGAACAATTCCACAAAAAGGTTTAGAAATTAAACCAATTAGATTTACCTTAATGTGGTGAATCTTCAACGCACGTCTGTAAATGACAGATAGGCTAATTCTTCTTCATTGAAAAACCAAGATACTTCAAAAGGCGTCTCAATCCGCCGAAAATATCGTCACACCTAGAAAGGACACATCACACTACCAATGAGCCACAGATCACTACAGGACAACAGTCATGAATTGTTCAGGATATATTAAACAAAAATGACCTTCACGCAAGTGAAGCCACCCACAACGTGGGGCAAGGGGAGGAAATCCCTTGTAATGACAACCAAGTCTGCAGATGATTACAAAAGACGACGCAGAACCAATCTGTAATATAAGAAGGGCGGTCACCAACCATCTCAAAGAGCATTAAAATGCACCGATACACCACGGCTCCCAAATGTGTAA
Source organism: Ambystoma mexicanum (assembly GCF_040938575.1). Lineage (NCBI taxonomy): Eukaryota > Metazoa > Chordata > Amphibia > Caudata > Ambystomatidae > Ambystoma > Ambystoma mexicanum. Next base: position 289,166,249 of record NC_090940.1, read on the forward strand.
AAAAAGGGAAGAAAAGAAACCATTTCAAGCCCAGCCTAGGTCGTGCATTAGAGCTCATGCTTCCAAACAGTAGTGTCATACACCAGCGGACTTCACAGCCATTAAATGTGTAAAAACATGCTGAACGTGACCAAGTAGTGGGAGATAGTACACAACACCTCAATGTTCAGTAAGTAAAAAACTACGGAAAAGGGATAATAGCCACCAACATCACTAAAAGTAATGTAGCTACTAAAGTTCAAGAACAACATGCTCACCTCTAGATTAGGAGAAACAAACTCCTCGCTAATGACTCGCGGGGTTTGAAAGAAGACCATGCAGCACCAGCATGTGTTTTCACCAAGTGCAGCAAAACGCTCACCACTTCCTAGTAAACACTAAGAAAGGACTATACTTTTCGATTAAATACTAGCCGGCAAGAAAATACAGCGGCCATCTTTTACATGCAGTCTTCCTAGTGAACACCAAGGAAGGACTACACTCCTCAGTTAGGTACTAGCCGGTAAGAAAAAACTAGCGGCCATCTTTGCATCAAACCACCCAACAACAAGGGGAAGCAGTGTTGAGAAGAAAGTGCACTGGGGGGCACACAACCATTCAAAAGAAATCGACACAGCATTGCAAAAATCAAGCAACAGACATATGCACATTTTTGCAAATATAGATGGCACAAAATAAGGAAAATTCAAAATAATTTCAAAACACAGCCAAAATTGCAAACAATAGTCAGATAGCAGAAAACATTTATGTTTGGCTGACCAGATGCCAATCAATACTCTCATTGAGCCCCAGAACATTACTTTGCAATTTAAAAATAATGTTTTGTTCCAGGTTCAATAATTTCTGGTCTGTCTCGGCTTTCCTATGGCCATGCACCTTTTTCAAAATAAACCACGTAAAGTCATTGCAGCCATGTTTCATATCAAGAAAATGTTTCAATAAAGGAGCTGCAATCACTTGATTTCTGATGCAGCTCCGATGTTCCACCATACGGACTCTACATTGTCTGTTAGTCTTGCCTACATAATATAGGCCACAGGGCATGTGATTAAATACACAACATTGGATTTGTTACAGTTGGTCATTTCATTACACACCCATTTCAGATTAGGTAAAATTTGTATATATCTAATCTCTTTAGTTTGGGCACACATACTACATTTACCGCAAGGAAAATGCCCTTTTATTTCCGGTAAACCCCATAACCTGGTTTGTCTCACCAGTGGTGTACTTTTCTCAGTTACATCATTCCTGATCAAAATGTTCCTTAGGTTTTTACTTTTTCTAAAGGCCACCAAAGGGGGCAAGGCTTCTTTTCCTCTGTATACCTTTTTCCAAGTTTTCATCACAATAGATTTAATTTTGTACGATAAATTTGAAAAAGTATTAACAAAAACAGTACCAATCTTTCTCTTTATTTTCACATTTTTCTCCAAAAGAGCCTCCCGATTATTATTGTATGCTCTTTTTGAAGCAGTCTTAATCACTCTAGGTGGATAGCCTTTGTTTCGCAGTTTCTGAGTAAGTGCGTCCGCACTTAGACGGAAATCCTCTTTTCTACTACTATTCCTTTTTAACCTTAAAAACTGCCCAAAAGGTACATTGTTTTTCAAATGCTTAGCATGATGGCTGTTAAAGTGCAGGAGAGAATTCTTGTCAGTAGTCTTTGCGTAGGGCTTCACTTTTAACACTCCATTCTCATGAAAGATGGTAATATCCAGAAAATGAGTCTCAAAGTCACATATGGATCCTGTAAATTTCAGAAAAAGATTCTGTTGGTTCAACCAGGTCATAAAGCACTCAGCTTCTTCTCTCGTACCATCCCATACAATGAGTATATCGTCTATATACCTCAGCCACTTCCTCAACTGATGTATATAAGGATTAGTGGCTGAGTATATCACAATTTTTTCAAAATATTCAACATAGAGGTTGGCTAAATTAGGGGCCATGGCCGCACCCATGGCAGTGCCCTCTATCTGTTGGAAAAACGTTCCTTGGAACTGGAAAAAGTTTTGGGTAAGGGCAAACTCAGTACATCACAAAATAAAGGCACTGCTCACAGGGTGTCCATCCTCTCTGCCCAGCAAAATTTCTTCAACAACCTCTAATGTCGCCCTTTGTGGTATCATAGTATAGAGGGATTGAATATCCAAACCTATCAATAAAGAGTTGCCTTGAACAAAATCTATGTTCTCTATTTTATTGATGGCATCGGTAGTATCCCTCAAATAACTCTGCATTTTCATCACAAATGGGCGCAGATAAAAATCTGCGAACTTAGACAATGGTTCTAAAATGGAATTGACCCCAGAGACTATGGGACGTCCAGGAGGGTCTACCAATCTCTTATGCACCTTAGGCAAAATATAGAACACAGGTACCCTGCCTTGTTCCCTTATTAGAAATTCAAATTCTTGTTTGCTAATCATCTCTGAGTCATATGCCAAAGTAACATTTTCTTTTATGATCTTCATCAGCCGAGCAGTAGGGTCACAAGTAAGTTTCAAATAGCTCACACTGTCAGAAAGAAGTCTCTCACATTCTTTAACCTAATCACTGCGATTCATCAAGACAATAGCTCCCCCTTTATCTGCTTGTCTGATAATGAGATTCTTATCTTTTGCAAGTTTTAGAACAGAATCTCTCTGGGGTTTACCAAAGTTCGAATTATGAGATTTCTCACAGGATTCTAACTTTAGAACTTCAGCCAACACTTGTCTTTCAAATACCGTGGATTCGGCGGTGTGAGAGTAGCTGGGTGCACAGAAGGTTGACGCATTACGCAGACCACTGCAGTTATTACTATTGTAACCCTCGTGTTCACTGAAATATTCATTAAGGCGTACTTTACGCATAAATGCAAAGAACTCAGTACGAAATTCAAAGGGATCATGGGTTTTGGTCATAACAAAGCTGAGGCCCCTGTTGAGAGTATTCTCTTCTTCACTTGAAAGTACATAGTTGGACAAGTTAATCATCACTGATTCCTTGTTTGGCTCCGTGTCCTGACCTGGTTGTCCCAATCCCCTCGGTTGGGACCCTGCCCTAAAAAAGGCATCGTTTGTCTTTGTCTGTTGCCCCCTCTCTGGCCCCTTCCCCTTCCCCTGCCCAGGTTCGATTGGTAGTGTGATGTGTCCTTTCTAGGTGTGACAATATTTTCGGCGGATTGAGACGCCTTTTGAAGTATCTTGGTTTTTCAATGAAGAAAAATTAGCCTGTCATTTACAGACGTGCGTTGAAGATTCACCACATTAAGGTAAATCTAATTGGTTTAATTTCTAAACCTTTTTGTGGAATTGTTCTCTTGACTGAGTCAACGCCACTTTTACATTTAGTAATACCACCTCCCCTGGGGATCTGATCAGTTTCCTCTGTTTCCCTTCTTTGCAGGCTGGTTGCCTGAAACTACCCATTCAACAGAGTGCTGAGAAGAATAGTGGATGTTTTAAAGGTTCCCCTGAAGAATGTTCGCCCGAAAGGGGCTTTAAAGAACAGAAACATGTTGGGATTATATGTTGTTTGTAACGCTCACCTGATTCCCGTAGAGGCGCCGGTCTTGACTGGGCATATACCGTATCTTCAAAGGTGATGTGTAACACACGGCTGGCTCTTTGGGCTGGACCTCTGTGCACTGTATGTCTGACTCAAAGGGTAAGATGTCTGCAGATAGAAAATATGGGATTAAGGAACTGGGTTATTGAATGTCTCTCTCTTCTTCCCTTTCTCTTCTCCTGTAGAACCCCAAAGGTTAACGCTCTCACCTTAGGTAAGTGAACGCCGTGCTCTCCATCTGCCTCGGGGCAGGGTGCTGTAACCAGTTTCTTCACTGGATAAGGGGAGCAGGCCTCTTGACTTCAGAGGACTGCTGTCCATCGTTTACTGCACGAACGGTAAGTTTCGAGTAATTCTAATGTCTTTAAAGTCTTTAGTAATGATGTTTCTTGTTTTGCAGGGTTCCGGCGATGGCGGATGACGGGCTGAAGTGAGTTGAAGATGGAGCCCGTGTGATGAATAGAAGCGCCTGGAAGCACGTAAGTAAGCGCTTGTTGCCTGCTTCACGATGAGCTCTAGCTGTCTTTTTATTTTGCAGGTACAAGTTCGGAGCGGCTGCAGGGTGCCGGAATACCCACTGGGTTAGATGTGGAAAGGAGTAATGGCACGTGAGTATTAAAGTTCCCCAATGTCTTTAAACGCACCTCGTTTTGTCTTTCAGATGCGGGATGCAGCGCCGAAGGCCTCCGGAGCGTGCAAAGAGTTGGTAAGCTTTTGTCTTTCAGATGCCGGAATGCAGTGTGAAGACCTCCGGAGCGCACGAAGAGTAGGTAAGCCTTTGTCTTTCAGATGCCGGAATGCAGCGCGAGGCGTTGGTGACAGCCGATGGACCAGGTAAGTGAAGAGCTGTCACTGAAGACCGTAATGCTAACCTGTTCTTTCTTGTCTTTATAGGTGTTGCTGAAGACTGGATTCAGGATGGTAAGCCTTTTTCCTTAGGCCCGGGATCAGATGCAGAAGACACGATGAGCGTTCTGCTGCAGAGGATGCAGAATAACGCAAAGCAAGATTCATCCATCGGGTGTGGTTTAAATAGCCTCCTGTAGTGCTTAGGTGTCTCCTTCCACAGCCACGCCTAGGTAAGAAAAGAGTTCCTGCTTTCCAGAAGAGTTCCAGTGTTCTGAATCTAGGGAGTGGCTCCTGCCCCACCCAACAGGAAAAGTAGTTCCAAACAGAAGAGGATCAGAGGCTCAACTGGCAGGCAGGTAAGCAGCATGGTCTGCTGCAGGTAAGTCCACCCAAGCATTATGAGCCCGGCGCTTCCAGCGCTGGGACTGGGCATATTTATGAGCCTGGTGCCACTGGCGCCAGGACTGGGTCCAAAAGGTCCCAATTGGGACTGGTTGGCACTCGGAACCTGGGTTATGGATCTGCTTCCAAGGGAGTTGGGAAAACCCTGACCTTTTGGAAGCAGAGATCATGACATTGTTTTAGTGACACATTTAGGTTTTTTCCATGTACTGTGATATGTGATTTTGTCTGTGTCCATTTGTAAGTGGTTTATTTGAAATTTAGCTTTTGTAGGTTTTAGTGGTAGTTTTGTACACTGTGTTAGGTGTGGGTAGTATCTTATGTTTTAATTTAAATATTCTGTATTAAATAAAAATGTTTTTTGAAATTTGGAATGTTGCACGCAGTCTATGTTGTCAAGACCTGTAGTGCCGGACAATCTGTCAGAGGTGTCTAATCGTTGGGGGAGAAGGAGGGGTGGAAGTAGAGAAGGTTGAGCATCTTATCCTTCTTTTATAATATAATCTATGTTCCTATTGGTGGAGTAAGATGTGGTACATATAAATAGGATCCTGTGTACCTATTTGATTACAAAGAAGATATGAAAGACAACAATGTACAATTTAAAGGATGCCCAGATGGAAGTGCAACAGAGAACACATTTATAACACTTTAAGGGTATTTAAACGTGAGACCATATGCAAAACAATGCATGGCTTTTGATAGGGGATGTCGGTGTGAGCAATAACAAAGCTGCTACCGAATTAAAAATCGAACTAGAAGAATACATTGTAAAGAAAAACAACTGCAAAATAAAGTCAATGCCCTTTTATTGATACAATTCATAATAGAGAACCAGCCAAAGATATTGTAGTCTTAACACTAAACTACATGTCTTAACGTGTAAAAACAAAAAGGTTATGCTCTGTGGTTTCAATGCACATGCTCCTTACGTGTCAATAATGGAAAGGGGAAAAGGTTTTCCAGGGCCCATCATCTCCGATCTCAAGACAAAACAGAAATTGTGCCCATTCTGTCATCTAAACACACACAGTACAGCAAGGCTTCTAATGTAATGTTATGGGTACACTATATAACCAACACGTACACCCCAACTTTTTGAAACTATGCATGTCTCACTTGCCTAGATATAACTCATAACCATAATAGGCCAAGGGTGCACACTTCTAGGTATACGTGTATTCTCACAGCAAAGATATCAAGAGATAATTATAGACTCTGATGACAAGTTACAAGAATACGTCACTCACATTCTGTGTTGTTTCAAGTGTTCCCTGCATTTCTTTCTTGTTTTAGCCGACAGGCCGCATTGTCACCATCTGGTCAGGCATATCTCTCAGGTGTTTCTTTCCACCTGTTAGGGCTTGAGCAGCCCTGCACTCTTTGGACCGGTTTTCATAATCGGAGGGAACAAGGGAAAATACAACCACATTCTTACAGGCCATGAACAGTAAGGATGTGAAATTAACTATCATACTCAGCCTGACGACATTTCAGATAGTGCAAGAGCTAAGACATAGATAAAGAAGGGAGGGGATGAGTGGGAAGGAAATGGAAACAGACAGGCGACTACCGTACTAGGCCTGACGACATTTCTGGTAGAGCCGGAGAAAAACAAAAAGGTGAGGGAGAGGGGTGCAGAAAGGGAGGGGAGGAACAAAACAAGCGACTATCATACTAGGCCTGACGACATTTCAGATAGTGCTGGAGGGGTGGTGGGGAGGAAAAAAACACTAATGGGAGGGTGGAGCAAACAGACGAGGTTGCTATCATATTAGGTCCAGGGACAATTCTGATAGAGTAAGTGCATAGAAGAAAGTAAGGGGAGGAGATAGGAAAAGGGAGAAGGGAAAGGAGGAGAGAACAGAGAGTAAGCAGTCAAAAAGAGCGGAGAAGCAAGAGTGGAGAGCGAATACAATTGCAGAAATCAGTAGTAACACATAATGTTGCAAGGCAGGATACAATATGAAGATGGGAATAGCATGATTCAGGGCCACCATGAGTACAAGATGCAAAGGAAGTCCAGCATGAGAGTTGAGAAAGAGTGACGCACCGTGAATGAATGAAGTCCATAAAAGTCAAATCCAGCATTGGCCACAAGACGGTGATGGTGAAGGAAGGCAACAGGTGGGCGGGGCTTGCTAAGTGGTGAAAAAGAGCAGCAGGCAGGAAGGCACCAGGTGGACGGGGCTTATGCCAGGTGACCTAGATCCACTTGCACCTGCTCCCCATCTGCAAAGGAAAAGAAGCTGGAGGGCTCCTTAAGAAGGGAAACAGAGCAGCAGGCAGGATGGCACCAGGTGGGCGTGGCTTGCTAAGTGGTGAAAAAGAGCAGGAAGGCACCAGGTGGGCGGGGCTTGCTAAGTGGTAAAAAAGAGCGGCAAGCAGGAAGGCACCGGTTGGGCGGGGCTTGCTAAGTGGTGAAAAAGAGCGGCAGGCAGGAAGGCACCAGGTGGGCGGGGCTTAGGTCAGGTGACCTAGATCCACTTGCACCTGCTCCCCATCTGCAGGGCAACATACACAGCAGTACCTTTGGCAGACTCTACCACAGTCTCCAAACACAGTGTACAGAAGGGTTTTCCATCAGATGGAGCCCTGCCTCAAGCCTCCTCCTAGCTCTCCTGACTGCGTCCCCTTTAACTTCCGGGCTTCGCTCTATCCTCACTACAACCCATCAATCTACCTATTCATTTCTTATATAGCGCCATTAAGGTGCTCACAAGACAAAACAACAAAAAAAAACATAAAAGGGGACTTGCAGAAAGATAAGGAAGGGCAGATAGCGAGTTTAGCCTGTGCTCATGTCAAAAAGGTAGGGTTTCAAATGTTTTTTTGAGTGAGCACTCGACACACAACCCTTAAGAATAGAAGTGAGTTCCAAAACTTGGTGCCCGCGCATGAAAGCCTGAGCCTCTGATCTTTTTCAAAAAGACGCAGGGTTGATGGAGGAGGGTATCTTTATTAGAATGTAAGGTCCGCCTAAACAGAAACCTTGAAACTCGGGCTGAGAGATAAGCAGGAGCTTCACCTGCCAAGCACTTGAACACCAAGGTGGTGCCTTTAAACCTAATTATTTGACTAACTGGCAACCAGTGCAGTTTCCTACGTGCCGCAGACACCTGGAACCGACGACCTAACCCAAAAACAGCACGTACTGCTCCATTTTGAATAATCTCTGCAATTGTTAATGTGTCGGTAGCTAGAAACCAACTCCCTTTCCTTGCTACTCCTTATTCCCGTCCGATATTGCTCTTTTCTTGTTCTCCACCCCTTTTTCACTCTCCTCTTGCCACTTCAATACTCTTCTCCCAACCTTCTCTCAGCCAGGTGTTCCTCTCATTTCATACTCCTGCATTCTGTCTCGATCTTTTTTTACTTCTACTCCTCACCTTTTCTCTCAGCCTCCTCCACGTGTTTTCTTAACTTTCCACTCTCCTCCACTACTGCCTTACTTTCTTTCTCTACGTTCCTTCTACTTCAATTCTTTCTTCCCAACCTCCTATATGTTTGGTGCCTTTCCCCCTCCTCTGCTCCTCTATCGTCTTTCCCTCCCTCCTCCTCCCCTCTATCTCCCTCTAGGATTTTTCACTCCCCATTCTGGCTCTCACTTTATCTCCCCTTCCACACCTTTGCACATTCTCTCCACCTCCCCCATTCCTGCTTTTCCCCCCTTCATCAACTCCTGCGCACTATCTGCCACTCTCCCCACTCCTTTCCTCCCAAGACCACATGTACACACCATTGAGTGCTGAGCTTTCTAATAGCTCTGCACACGCACCTCCCGGGTCCATGAATCTTGGACTGTGATCAGCCATGAAGTCCACCAAGCTAAGCATGGGGATTGCTCTTCTGTATTTAGATTGTTGTCAATTGTTGCTCCGCACTGGTTTGTAGGTTTTGCTGTAGATCTGCAGACCGAACCTTCAAGAGGTATGTCCACTGTTTTGATTGTGTCATTCATACTGCCTTTTGAATTGCGGTTTACTGCAAATGCTCTCCTTTTCAGCTCATTGGCTCGGACAGGAGACGCAGTGGTTGCCCTTCTGCGTTATGCTATTCAAACCGCTGCTGTATTCTTGACTGTCCTGGACTGCCACACCCAGCAATCTCCTGGCCCCAAGCGGGTCCTGCTGTCCTTCTGTAACACTGACATGTACTTAACATTAAGTCACTGCCAACAAGTTCTTACATACTAATTGATTACTGAAATGCATACTCATCTAAATATTGCCATAGTCCACAAAGTTTCTGTAGCAAGGAGATGCTCCAGGGGAAGGCCGCGGACAGGTCACCAGACAGGTCAAACAGAGTTTTAGGAGGTCTGGGGGTCCCCTAGGATTCAGTGACAGGTATCTCTTGCAAGCACGAAGGGTACCCTCCGTTTGCCTCTTCAGCACACCATTTCACAGAGCAGGCAGTGGTCTCCATGGTCACCCAAGAACTATCACCAAACCCAAAATATGGGACTTCGTCTCAGTGTCCCGTGTGCAAGGCGTAGTCCCAGAGAATACTCTTTGGCACTGTTACTCAAACACTATATCCCGACTCTCACATGAAGCTTCATTATTACTCAGGGTGTAGGGAACAGTCGTGTTCTCTGAAACTACAGTGTACCTTGCCCTGCTTTAACTCTGGACACTTAGTCTGTGAGAATATACTCCTGCACATATATCTTTTAGCCCTGCTCTCAGTCACTCTGTGAGGCCAGCAAAGCATACTTCGAATATTTTGTTACCATACACAGTCAGCCAAGAACCACAGCACAAGGTACGACAGGGGTGATGTTCCTTGAGCAGGGCCAAAAATAAAAAAAAGATAGTGAAAATTAGATTTTCTCACTAGCCTGCATCCGTCTGTAAACCTCGGTTTTCAAATGTATGGTACAAAACATAGCTCCCAAATTGCCCTGTATCATGCATGACACCTCGAGCCAGTTCTGGTTTTCCATTACTGGTGCAAATTTGAATTTAGCCTACTCTCAGTGCCTGTTGCCATCTCAAATTTAGCCTGTTTTCTATTACTGGTGCAAATTTGATTTTAGTTTGTTGTGACCTTGCTGCAAACTGCCCCTGCTCTACTTCACCCATGGCACGTCCTGTTTCTCACATCTTCTCACACTCTAATCTATCTCCGCACGATCTGATGTAGCCACCTTGCAACATGAGGTCAGGCTTTCCCCATTTCATGTACCTGGACTTTACCTTGTGTATCTACATGTTCTGATGTAGCCGCCTTGCAACATGAGGTCCGGCTTTCCCATTTCATGTACCTGGACTTTACTTTTTGTAACTACATACCTCGATTTAGCCACCTTGTAACACGAGGTCAGGCTTCTCCAATGTGTGTTACTGGATATTACTGCACTTTAATTTTTTGTAACCACATTCTTATTCTTAAACTTAAAGCGCCCAGATACCTCTGGGTTTGGTGCAATATATAAAAATCAAAATAAACTCTACTACGAGATCTGTCCCAGAGAGCGCCTCGCCTACTCCAGACCTCAAAGGATGCCCAGTCAACAAACCTTTCCCATAAACCTCTGACCTTCAGGCAAACCTACCACCATCCAGAAGCAGCCAAGTCTTCTTAGGAGGAGTCCCCAAACCGGCATGGTGGGAGCCAATAGAAGAGCAGAGCATCAAAACAATATGTTCCTCCTCAGTATCCAACTATGATCATATGCCGAATGAGAAACTTTCATTGGCAATCATCATCGCCTGTCGCTCTTGTTTGGATCTGCCGCAGGTGTGAAATTAAAATGCCAGATCAAAGAGAAGGGATTTCACCTCTGCAGGGCATGTTCTGCACCATGAGGGGTTGCGGAAAGACGTTACTCAAAACGTCAAGTGAAACTTAATCCACTGCCAGATCTCTCCCAGCCAGGTATCTAACAACTTGCCCTTCCCCAGGGTACATTGCATCAATAATACGGGTCCCAGTTCTGTGAACAAAGGCCTTCAATTCAAAGTGGCCAAATCAGGATAGACCCACCTATGAGAAAAATGTGCCAGCCGAGGCACTCCGAGCTGCCAGGTCCACAAGAAGGGCCCACTAATGATGTAGGCTGTGTGAATATTGTACACACAAGCCTCTACCCAGACAGGAACCCAGATATACAGCAGCACATATTATGTTCACCAGTCTCACAAAATGTGCAGTGAATTATCTTTCCCCCTCTTCCCACCAGGATAACCACATAGTTCGTGGGCTACCCTAGCCCTTCCCTGTCCTCAGACATTCAGAGTACATATACACGAAAGAGACAGCACAGAGGCAGAAAGCAGAGAAAGGCTGCAATGGCAAAAAAAAATTGAAAAATACTTCAATGCAGGTCTACAACGAGAAAGCAGTTTCCCAAGAAAGTACATTCAAAAACTGTCCATTAACCAGTCACACAGCGTCGTTCATATCTCTATTCACTGGATATTTTACAAAATTAACTGCTTATTTTATCATCTCTAGTAAATGACTTTCATTTTTATAAATCATTGCTATCAGGTGCAATTTATTCTACTTAAGTTGACCAAGAATACAATGAGCATAACAAATGGAAATTATATAGTCAGAGGAAAATTCCACTGGACTCCAAACATGCAGAGCCATGTGATGTGTTAATAGTTCATCCAGTCCTGTTTTCCCTTTGCCTCCTGGAACTTCCAGACTTGAATATATAGTTTAAAAAAATACATCCTACAAATACCCGAATTGAGGAGGTACTCATAGAGGACCTAGGACAGCGTGAGAGTTGTGTATAAGCATATCCATCAAGTCAACCCCTTAGGGGCGTGGTCCACAGAACTAATTTGTATTCCCCGACAAACCCTGTCTTCTATGAACTTCAATAAGTTCACCCTCCCAAAAACTAGTCTACCATCCCATAACATGCAACAGGTTAAGGTTTAGCGTGTATTTGGCAACCATGACCACGTTTCTGAGACAAGCCCAATAACACTGGCAAAGCCAACAGTATTGGCCTTTGCGTAGGCATGGTATTGTAATGGCTCGGCCGGTTTGTGCTCTCTTCACGAGCGTGGAATTCTCCTGTGAATTCCATGCTCGTGCCGAGTCGTTGGCGGTTGGAGGAACGGGGGTGAAAGACGGGGAGAGAGCGGCAAAGACACGGCTGTTCAGGTTGAAGATTAAAGTTACTTCCAACTTACAAGGCTCTTTCTCGTCATTACACTGGCGAGGAGCTTCAACCTGATACCCACGCGCCTGACGAAACTGTGTATCCTGTTGTATCTGAGGCTCTCCTTCAGCCCAGCAGCCTGGTCGCACTCTCCTCAGCAGACGGTCTTCTGTGCTTGACGCTGGTGCCTCCCGTGCCGCGCTCCCGGACGTGGTCGAGCGCGGCTCACACCAGCCTCCACTGTTGTTGCTGTCGCCGCGCTCCCGGGCTGGGTTGAGCGCGACGTTAATCGCTTCCAGCTTTCCTCGCAGGTGAGGCCGCGCGCGCTCTGGTGGGGATCGGCCCGGGTGGGTTCCCCCTCCTCGCCGCTTCTCCTGGAGGTTTCCCAGAGTGACTGTGTCCCGCGTCAGGCGATTTTACCGTCCCGCTCCTAGAGGAGGAGAAAAATAACCCCGACGGCTGGAAAGGGGCGGATTTGACTTTTCTCCACACACAGTTAACCCCTAAGGTCCCAGGAGTGCCAACAGGCCCTTTCCGAACTAACTCTCCATGTTCTAACCGCAGAAGTTTTTTTTCTTTTGCTGTTTCTGCTGAATTTGCCTTTAACCCTGTTCAAGTGTCCTTGGGCCCGCATCTGTCCTGCCGACTGTGCTGTTCCCCGGTGAGGTTTCTACTAGTTCCTCGTTTGCAAGATTGCCTCTTCTACAGCATTGTTCAGTCATGCAGCATAGCAATGCCCGTCCTCCCCCCGCCTTTTTACCCAACCCTGGTGAGCCTCCCATTTCATGGGAGCTTTGGGTGGACACTTTCAAAGTGTACCTTAGAGCCTCAGGGGGTTCCAGGCTGTCAGACGACGATAAGGAGGCGGCCCTACTTAACTGTCTCGGCACGGAGGGCCTAAGGATCTTCAGACATCTTCCAGGCCATAACGTGTTGGCGTTGCCCACTGGCGATGGCGAAGGGGAGGGGGGCCAGGCGGTGGTGTTGGCTTATGAAACTGCTCTCAAGAAGCTGGAGGCCCGTTTCGGCAAGAGAGCCAACATAGTGTTGGAGAGGTATCACTTTTTCTCGAGGGCGCAAGGTCCTGGTGAAAGCATTGACTCCTACGTGACGGCCCTGCGCACCCTTATATCGACCTGCAAGTTCACGGGCCTTATAGAGGAGTACATTTGCGACCAGATCATGATGAGGACAAGTGATTCCAAGGTTAGGGAGAGGTTATGGACGGAAAAGGACCCTCCTTTGGATAAAGTGATTGAGATAGCCCGCGCCCTGGAGGAGTCCAGAAAGAGCGTCAAGGAAATGACTGAAAAAGTCGATGTGGTACACATGGTTCAGCCACGCAAGGCAGAGGATACCCGTGCCAGGGACAAGGACCAAAGAGGAACGTTTAGGGCCAAAGACCTTTGCAAGAAGTGTGGCTGGCGAGGACATGTTGCAGGGTCCAAGGAGTGTCCTGCTTCTGCGGTTGTGTGCAGGAAGTGCAAGGGGAGGGGGCATTACGCCTGCATGTGCAGGGGTGGTCCGCAGAGGGAGAGTGTGCGCATGGTGGATCCCGACGGGGCCGATGAGGATGTAACTGTTGTTGGATATGTCAGTCCTTCGCAGGTCCCGGGTGTTCGCGCCAAGGAGGGGGCGCTCTTGAGTGTGGGACCCACCAAGAAGAGCGCGTGGGCTACCCTCAGTGTGAATGGGGTTCCCCTTAGTGTATTAGTTGACACTGGCTCTCCTTATACCATGGTCTCTCCCGAGCTGTACAAGGCTAAGCTTCAGAAAAAGGTGTCCGACTTGATTCCACCTGACATTAACCCTTGTGCTTATGGGCGTGTCCCCATTAAAGTGTTTGGTTATGACTGGGTTGACATAGAGTTCCACGGGCGAAAGACTAGAGGCAAACTTTATGTGGCACACAAGGGTGATCCTGTTATTGGTTGGGATGAACAGGCAGCTCTTGATATCGAGGTTCGCCCGGGTAAGGCGGTCCCAGTTTTGTGTGTGAGCAAGGAAGGTGGGGATGAGTGGAAGGATGCTAGTCTATTGAAGGCTGATGTTCTCCAGGCCAAATTTCCCTCGGTGTTCTCTGTTTTGGGCAAGTTGCGTGGTTTTTCCCATAAAATAGTTTTGAAGAGGGGTGCTACCCCGGTGGTGCATAAGGTCAGACGGGTGCCCATTGTCGCACGGAAGTCACTTAAGGCAGAACTGGACAAGCTCTTGGAGGCTGGTGTGATTGAAGAGGTGGAATCCTCAGAGTGGCTGGCTCCTATAGTATTGGCGCGCAAATCTGTTGGAGGCATGAGGATGTGTGTCGATCTCAGGGATTTGAATTGCAATATCTGGATCGACAGACATCCCTTGCCTAACATCAACGAAATGCTCTCTCTTGTGGGAGGAGCGTCTCATTTTTCCACTCTTGATCTATCCTCTGCCTATCACCAGGTGGACCTTCACGTCGAATCGCGCCCCCTCACTTCATTCATCACCCCGTTTGGGGCCTTTCGGTTTAGCCTCCGCCCTCTGCTGTTTTCCAGCGAGTGATGCAGAAGCTGTTCTCCGGTGTGGGAGGCGTAGAGTATTTTCAGGACGATATTTTGGTGTGGGGCAGGTCGCGCAGGGAGCATGATGAGAGGCTCTTGCAAGTTCTTGGCATATTGGAGAAGAGTGGCTTGACAGTCAAAATGAGTAAATGTAAGATTGGAGTGGGGAGCGTCACTTATCTAGGACACACCTTAGATGCTAAGGGGATACATCCCAAGGATGATTTGGTGAAGGTGTTGTGTGAGGTGTCGCCTCCCGCCAAGCTGAGATCATTCTTAGGGTTGGCCGAATATTACAGCAGGTTCATTCCCACGTACTCTGACAAGACTGTTGCCATGAGGGCGTTACTCAAAAAGGGTGTTCGTTTTGACTGGTCTGAGTTGTGCCAGCGCGAGTTTGAACATTTGAAGGCTCTAGTCGATCAAGCTCCTTCTTTAGTTTCCTTTTGTCCCTCTAGGAGGACGGTTTTGACCGTAGACGCGAGTGAATACGGTGTGGGTGCCGTACTTGAGCAGTGGCTTGATGGGGCTTACCGCCCTGTTGCCTTTGCCTCCAGGGTACTCAGCGAGACAGAGCGCAGATACGCCGTGATAGAAAGGGAGGCCCTGGCTGCGGTCTGGGCATCGAAGCACTTTAGGACGTTTTTATGGGGTGTGGAATACACTTTGCGCACCGATCACAAACCGCTAGTGCACGTTTTAACAACCAAAGGATTGTCCCAAGCATCTTCCAGAGTGATGCGTTGGATGGCTGACATGGGGGGGGGAGTATAATGTCAAGGTCGAGTATGTGCCTGGTGAGAAAAATGCAGTGGCGGACTGTCTCTCTCGTTTCCCACGCCAAGATTCGTATGTTGGGGATCCGGTCCAGAATGTAGCAGGGGACGAGTGCACGTTGGTGGCCAAGGTGTTTCCTGCAATCAGTGAACAGGAGTGGGATATTGAGTGTGGTCGGGATCCCGTTTTGAACAGCATTAAGTCAGCTCTCGCGACTGGTGCGGGCAAGGAAGATTTGAGTAAGTCATTTGGTCAAGTGTGGTCAGAGTTGTCGGATGGTCCATGGGGCATCGCTAGAGGTTCTAAGTTAGTTCCGCCAGAGTCTCTAAAGGCTAGGCTTGTGGAGTTAGCGCATGAGGGACACATCGGAAGATCTATGACGAAAAGGAGGCTCAGAGAGGGGTATTGGTGGCCCAAGATGGATGAGGAAGTTGAAAGGGTTGTTAAAGACTGCGCAGCCTGTTCCATCAGTGATAAAAGTAAGATGACCTTAGCGCAGCCAATCCACCCCGTGGAGGTGCCCCAAGATGTGTGGTCCAAGGTAGCGGTGGATATCATGGGGCCCATAGACGCCTTGGGAGGTGGGTTGAGATTTTTTGTGGTATTAGTTGACTACACCTCCAGGTGGGTGGAGGCCACGGCTTTGTCTTCCGCGACTACGGAAAAAGTAATTGATTTTTTGGCATCAGTGTTTGACAGGGAGGGTGTACCTGCGGGAGTTGTCACTGACAATAGTCCCCAGTTTGTATCAAGTGCCATGCAAGAATTTTTCTCTAAGTTAGGGATTCGTCACCACAAAGTGGCTTTATACAACCCAGAGGCCAATGGGTTAGTGGAGCGCATGAATCGGTTCGTGAAAGGAGCGGTTCAGTTGGCGATCGCTAATGGGTTGCCGTGGTGCAGTGTGCTGTCCGAAGCACTCAAGGCATATAGGCTTACCCCTTCGTTCCTTGCGGGTTTGTCTCTGTTTGAGCTAATGAGGGGGAGGAAGCCTGGGTCCAAGCTGAGGGTCGCTGCCTTGGGGGGTGGTGTTCAAACTCGTGTGAACATGCAAGAAGTTCTCAATAGAGTGCGCGCCAAGCAGGCTATGTTTTGGCAAAGTCAACTTAAACGGAGGAGGCCCTTGCGTGTGAAAGTGGGTGACCATGTAGTCGTGAAGAATCCCAGGTTCGTGGCCAAGGGTCTTAGCAAGTTCATGCAGCCATGTGTGGTGACCAAGGTTGGTCGTGGCTATGTAAGGTTACAGGACGGTACCAGATGGAGTTTGAGACGTGTGGTTCCCGTGGAAAAGCCTGGCGGCGTCTGGCGGAAAGAAGATGCCTCCTACGCGGGGGATCAGGATAGGAGTTTTGATGGGAATTGGACAGCTGCTCCTTGTGAGGAAGCGTGTGGTTCCGCAAATGACAGTAGTGGTGATGGTACGGTTGGATGTGGCGAGGGAATGACTAGGTCTGGTGATGATGCGGCTGGTTATATTGCGCCCGTTCCGGGGTACACGGGGGCCAATAGTAGGGTGCACCGGGGGGTGCAGGAGTCGGTGAGAGTATGGTGGTCTCTTCCCCGGAATGTGAGGGTGTTGCGCCTCTGGGTGGGGGAATTGATGAAGTTTCCCAAGCTAGCTCTGAGGATTCTGTGGTAGCGGCAGCACCGGGGGGTGCAGGGGTGGGTGAGAGTATGATGGTCCCTTCCCCGGAGTGTGTGGGTGTTGCGCCTCGGGGTGGGGGAATTGATAAAGTTTCCCAAGCTAGCTCTGAGGGTTCTGTCCTGTTCCCAAGGGAAGTGGGGCCTACTGAGCCTACTTCTTCTGGGGAGACTAGCAATGACACAAGTATCTGCCGAAGGAGAGTGAAGAAAGTGCCAGCTAAGTAGAAGGACTTTGTCCTAGAGTTTGCCGATGATTGAGGATTTTTATTTATGTCTTCCTTAGGCCAATCTTCTCCTCCTTTCTGTTAGGCAATCTTCTTTCCCTGTGTTCCCTTTCTCTGTGTTCCCCTTGCTTTTCTTCCCAGTTCCTAGGTGTGGTGTTTGGGGCATGTTCGCGCTCTTTTCCTGTGTGTGTGTGTGTGTGTGTGTGTGTGTGTGTGTGTGTGTGTGTGTGTGTGTGTGACGGGGGGAGAAGTGTTGTAATGGCTCGGCCGGTTTGTGCTCTCTTCACGAGCGTGGAATTCTCCTGTGAATTCCATGCTCGTGCTGAGTCGTTGGCGGTTGGAGGAACGGGGGTGAAAGACGGGGAGAGAGCGGCAAAGACACGGCTGTTCAGGTTGAAGATTAAAGTTACTTCCAATTTACAAGGCTCTTTCTCGTCATTACACTAGGCATGGGAATACGCATTTGCCAGGTACTGCTATGATGGTGCTACCTGGCCATACGATTGCAGCAGGGGGAAATGGTGAAGAAGAGGTGTTTACATTGTCCCAGTGTAACTAAAACTAGATCTTCTCCCCGCACCTATGGTACAGAATCTTACAGTGGAGTATGAGAAAGGCTCCTCTCCTAGTTTCAGGAGTTCTTTCTTGAAAGATACTTCCATTTGTCAGGGGACTCGAGTCTTACTGATCTGAGATGCGAGTCTCCCGTCGATACAAGACTCATTTTCTCTGTGGAATTGTGGACTTATGCCAGTATCTGACCTGGCTCTCTTATACTCCACTCGATCTACCCCCTGGTTTGGGGTGCTGTATGTTACTTAGATTCATTCTAGTGGCCTTTGCCCTGGTCACATGTACCTGTCATTGAGTTCTGCGATGATAGCTCGGATGTCGATGGTGCTGAACCTGCCCTTCATGGTTGCGCGTCAGCGGGCATCAAGTCCAGAGATGATTCTCTCAATGTTATCAGTCCACAGTGCCAGCCAGAGCAACTCCACGGTGGG
This sequence comes from Ambystoma mexicanum, assembly GCF_040938575.1. Classification (NCBI taxonomy): domain Eukaryota; kingdom Metazoa; phylum Chordata; class Amphibia; order Caudata; family Ambystomatidae; genus Ambystoma; species Ambystoma mexicanum. The sequence continues at coordinate 289,184,367 of NC_090940.1, forward strand.
AACCAGTAAGACACACTCTAGTCATGCTGACTCCGAAGCGACAGGAATCGAGCAGATAGTAATGGATACTGCGATGCGGTAGCCCGACGGCCATGCTTGTAGAGACTTGGTCATGTTTAAATCAACGGCTGCGACTCAAGACAATGCAAAAACAAAAGCAAACATGTGTTTTAAAATTGTTTAGCAACCCTTCAAAAAACTAAAATAATTGCAATATTTGGTTCAAACTTTAATCTAATATACCATTTTACAAGTCAGTTTCTGTTATTTCAGAAGACAAATATAATTCAGCAGCTTAAATCATCTACAATAAAGTTAATTGTCGTTCTTTGAGTAGATTGCCCATTTCAGAGCTAACGAATATTGTTTTCTTTCGGTTAAATAATATGAAAATAGCATCTTTACAAGATGGCCGCTTCGAATATTTACGCTTAATCGTAGTTCTGTTTTGGATCCCTTTTCAGTTTCAATGTCACCCCGCCTCCATCCTTTCTCTCCCAATATAGGAACTCTTCTGATTGCGCGATCGTGATCAGAGTACGTGGAGACCTGTCGAGGTACGCGTACGCTTTCCAGTGAGTGAGTAGCTCAAGCAGTCCAGGTTTTTCCTCTACTATCCGAGACTTGTAGTCCTGCTATTATAATGGAAAAACACACTCTTAAGTAGGGTGGCCAACTTTTTGATATCCTTTTATGGGACACTTGCACACAAGGCGGTGACGACCTTACAGCGTCATTCACGTTTGGTCCGCCCCATTTGTAATTTTAATGTGTTAATGGCTATTAACACGTGGCTTAATTAAAATGCAATGGTGTGTGCTTGGGAGGTGATGGTCATGTTTTTTTAACTGCAAACATGACCATCACGACAGAAACAAAGCATTCGCATTTGAATGAAGCCAGGTGTCAGAGCATTAGCAGTCCTCCTGCAGGCTGGGTGAATGGAAACAGGGCGAGGAAGTTGATGCGACACAAACTTGGGCTTTGAAGTTCTTTATTTACGGAGCTCCCCGGAGCCTTCAACAGCTGCTCCTCTCAGATTCGTATCTCGCGTCCTCAACCGTCTCCCCGTGGTCACGCGGCTCTTCGCTCCGAACACTGACACAGAGCACGCGTGACCACCGCGAGCCGAAATCATTACATGCAATTCCGTACACATCTTCCCCTTTATAATAGAATACAAAATTTTAACCACACAAAGAAAAGACGGTCACAAACTAACTAATCAACCTGAAAACATAGGAGATGCGATCACTCCAGGTAATAATTAAAATGTTAATACTAATCTTGCGTTTGCATTACTCTTTCACGTAATGAGATCAAGGTATTTTAATTTTCATAATCCCTCATCCACACAGGTTTTGATCTGGTCCTATGCGACCCTCCTTCTTTAGCTCTCTCCTCATTATCAATTCCGACATTTTTCCCGTCTACAACATCTTCTTTCCTCACCCTTCCTAACGTACTGTATCCAACCTTCACCACACCTTCCCTTACTTTCTCATCCGACCTACTGACATTCACATCACCTACTTTCGCCAACCTTCCTTTTGACCACACTTCACCTCCCTCCAAAATAACCACATTACTTTTTACTGCATTTATCTTCTTCGGTCCCAGGAATTTACTTTCCACACATTTGTTTACTAATCTAGGATTCTTAACATACACCTCTTCACCAACTTTCCATTCCTGTTCTTTCACCCTCCTCCTGTCATCAAACAATTCTTTATTTCTCTCCTGACTCAATGTAATAAGTTTCATAATGTGTTCCCTATCAACATTTACCACTTTGGCCATTCCCAACCATCCTGGACAAAGCCTTGTCCCAGGTTCCCTGCCTTTCAGTGATACGAAAGGAGACACACCCGTCACAGAGTGTGGCGTGGTGACATAATTCCACGTCAATAACCTTAATACTTCCCTCCACGGTTGTCCTGAATTCATGGCCATCTGCAGACCCCCTTTTATGTACCTATTTATTCTTTCAACAAGACCATTTGCCTTAGGATTGTACAACGCTGTCCTTGTGTGTTTAATGCTATAACCTGCAAGAAATTTCCTCATACTCTCGGATACAAATTGTACCCCATTATCAGACACAATTTCACTAGGCACCCCTTCTTTAAGGAACAGTCTCTCTAAAAAACAAATCAACTCCTTGGCTGTAACCTCTCTCACCGCTTCCCACTCAAACCATTTAGAATGAAAATCCACTGCAACAAATAAAAACTTCTGGCCACCTCCCAGCCCTGCTACAGGACCCATAATGTCCACCGCCAATTTGCACCAAGGCTGGTCTGGCACCACATTTGGTATCAAAGGGGCCTCCCTCACTACTCTGCACTTGTCACTCATTTGACAGGTCATGCAATCTTTGACAAATCTTTCAGCACATCTATCGATTCCCGGCCACCAATAATTTTGCCTCAATTTTCTTTTCATGGCAGCCTCTCCCGGATGACCCTGATGAGCCAAACTAACCAGCACCGACCTGATAGACTGCGGAGGAACAACACATCTTCCTCTTCTTAGCCTGTCCCCACACAAATTCAATTCATCCCTTATCTCCCACCAATTATTGAATTTACTATCCAAATCTCCCTTTGCAGGCCATCCCTTCACGGTGCAGTCCTTTATAAGACTAAGCTCCTCGTCAGTATCCTCTTCTCGTATCCACTCAACCTTGCTAACTGCATTCAGTATTTCTGCCACAACTGACTCCTCCTCTGCTTCTCTGTCTTCTGCAAATCCACCACTTACTGGCAACCTGGACAAACAGTCCGCCACCACATTTTTCTTTCCCGGCAGATAGCTCACATCAAAGTTACAATTCTGGAGCCCCAAACCCCATTTGCTAATCCTTGGGGAACCTAACGCCCACCTTCCACTCTCAAAAAGTTGAACCATGGGCTTATGATCTGACCTAACCACAAATCTTCTTCCCCACAAGAAATACTTGAAATGATTCACTGCCCAGAACATAGCCAAGGTTTCTCTTTCAATAACAGAATATTTGCACTCTGCACCCCTCAACGTCCTAGACGCAAACGCAATAACTCTTTCAGTATTATCCCTGTCATACTGCACCAATGTCGCTCCCAGTCCCAGCATGCTCGCATCAACCACCAAAACAATTTTATCCTTATGATCAAACCTTCCTATGGATGGTGCCTCGCTCACCGCTTGCTTGATACACTCAAAAGCCACACCACACTCTGCTGACCATTCAAATTTTGCACCTTTGTTGAGCAAACTTCTGAGGGGAATCGATACTTTTGCAAAATCCTTCACAAACTTATGGTAATATTCGGCCAAACCTAGGAACAATTTCACTTGTTCCTTACTCTCTGGTACCGGTGCAACCTTCACTGCTTCAACCAAATTTCTCTTAGGCCTCACACCCTTTTCATCTATTTCATGACCAAGAAATTCAACCCTGTGCACTCCAATCTTGCACTTGCTCCTTTTCACCGTTAATCCTGCCTCTCTCAATCTATCTAACACCTTTTTCAACACCCCCTCATGTTCTTCGGTGGAATTCGCATGTATCAGAACATCATCCTGAAAAATAATAATGTTCTTCACTCCGCACAGCACCGTCTCCATCACCCTTTGGAATACAGCTGCCGCCGAAGCGAGCCAAAACGGCATCCTGCAATATCTAAAAGTACCAAACACTGTAATGAATGCCGTCAATTGTTGACAATCCTCCTTCAGTGGAACCTGATGATATGCTTGAGAAAGATCAATGACTGAAAATATTTTAGCATTGTTCAATACGGATAACTCATCACCAATTATCGGCAGGGGGTGTCTATCAATCAAGATATTTCTGTTCAAGTCTCGCAAGTCTACACACAGTCTTATATCCCCATTTGCCTTCGCTGCTACTACCACTGGCGACAGCCATTCAGAGCTTTCACTTTTCTCTATTATTCCCCTTTGCAGCAGTGATTCCACTTCCACTCTTAGCTTTTCCTTTAGTTCGTGAGGCACTGGCCTCACCTTGTGCACTTTTGGAGTGGCTCCTGTCTTCAGCTGAATATGATGTTCAAATCCCTTCAGTACTCCTAATTCATCTTGAAACACTTTGGGGTATTCCTTCTCCCACCTATCCTTCAGCTCCGCCACATCTGTAGGCCTTTCCGCATTCGCTTGGATTCTAATACCCAACTTCCACTGTTCACCCCATCCCAGGAGTGTCGAACCTTCTTGAGTAACGTATATCTCCGCTTCGCAGCTTCTTCCTTTATAGTAGACTGAAGTCTGGAACATGCCAACAATTTCAATCTTCACATTCCCATACGCATAAGGTTCGATCTTATGTTCTTTCAGTTGCTTCACATCTCCTTGCATGCGACCTAGAAATGTTGCTTTCGACATCAAAGTCCACGGCGAACAACTGTCCACCTTCATTGTTATTGCCTTCCCGTTGACCTTGAATACATCTAAAGGTGCTCCACTTTTATTAGATACCTCTGACACTTCTAGTATATGCTTTGTCTGGCTGCAGATCCCTTCTGCATCATCTTCTTCTTGCTCGGGCACCCTACTTCCTTCCTCAATATTCTGCACCACTCCCGACTCACGACAAACTTTCGCAAAATGACCCTTTTTCTTGCATTTAAGACAAGATATGTTTCTGGCTGGACAGAACATGCTAGTCGAAATGTGACGGTTACTTCCACACTTGTAGCATCTTATCTCCTTGTTGGAAACTCCTTTACGAAACCCCTTCACTACTGCCACTTCTCCCTCCAACTTCTCTCCCTTCATCTTAGTTATGTACTTCTGGGTCTGTTCCATACTTCTTGCCGTTTCGATAGCTACTTCCAGTGATGCGTCTTTGGACAATAGTCTCTCTTGTATCTTTACGTTATTAGTACATCGCACTAACTGATCCCTTATGAGAGAGTCTGTGAGCAGTCCAAATTCACATGTGTGACTAAGGGACCTCGATGCTGCCACAAAATTCTCCACTGGCTCCTGTGGACCTTGTGTCCTTTGGAAAAACTTATGCCTCTCAAAAGTTATGTTCTTTTTGGCTTCAAAGTGTATCTCCAACTTTCTTTCCGCCATGGAATATTGATCCACTTCTCCTTGGCCCAGCTGTGGAGGATCAGGCAATCCATCATACACGCTTCTGCCTTCAGTTCCCAAATTGTGAAGTAAAATTGCTTCCTTCCTAGCTGATGCAAACTTGTCCCCACCAATGGCAACCAGGTACGTGTCAAACAGCCTCTTCCACCTGTCCCACCTTATTGGTGGTGCCCCGGGTTCAGCCAGGAACGGTGGTGGGGGTGCCATGCTAGCTGCCGCCATCTTTATGTGTGTCTAGGTGCTTTAATTTCCCTTAAATGTCACTTAGTTCACGGCTAGACAACACTGTTCACTTCTTCAGGTGCACTAATCTCCCAGTGATTAAGCTGCACTGTGGCACTTCATTAATTATATATTCACTTCCCCCAACACCATCCTTATTTCTGCCGCCTCCTTGCCTTTACAAAGTCGCAATGTGTCCGTGGAGACGCTCCCACACTGTAATAGCCAATTGTTGTCCACCTTTCTGGTGAGCCTCCCCCTCTGGTTGTGCCCAACCCCCCTTTTCCTTGCTCCTCACCTCTTTATCCAATGAGCCAGGGTGGGCGGCACCAACCAGGAACTAGCTGTTTGCTTCTTACAGCTACTCGGAGCAAGAGAGAGGAGGGGAGACTGTCCCCCTGCAGCGCACACTTCCCAGTGCCGCTGAGACAGCCTCTGCGGCTCCCTTCCCCTTCACCTCGGCTCCTCACATGTTTGTAGCAGCCTAATCTCCTCGTCTCTGGCGGCAGCGCACTTTTCTTTCCTGGCCGTAAGGAAGACGTCACCAGGCTCCACGGCGAGCTCCGTGTGTGTATATCCTCGTCGCCACTTGAAGGAAGTTGACGCGACACAAACTTGGGATTTAAAGTTCTTTATTTACGGAGCTCCCCGGAGCCTTCAACAGCTGCTCCTCTCAGATTCGTATCTCGCGTCCTCAACCATCTCCCCGTGGTCACGCAGCTCTTCGCTCCGAACACTGACACAGAGCGCGCGTGACCACCGCGAGCCGAAATCATTACATGCAATTCCCTACATAGGGTGGCCAACTTTTTGATATCCTTTTATGGGACACTTGCACACAAAGCGGTGACGACCTTACAGCGTCATTCACGTTTGGTCCGCCCCATTTGTAATTTTAATGTGTTAATGGCTATTAACACGTGGCTTAATTAAAATGCAATGGTGTGTGCTTGGGAGGTGATGGTCATGTTTTTTTAACTGCAAACATGACCATCACGACAGAAACAAAGCATTCGCATTTGAATGAAGCCAGGTGTCAGAGCATTAGCAGTCCTCCTGCAGGGTGGGTGAATGGAAACAGGGCGAGAGATGAGAAAAAGGGGTGGGGGCGCTGTTAAATAGGAACAGAGGGGCGTGTAAGAAAATAACGAAGAGGGGGAAATGGATTGGACAAGTGAGGACTGGAATAGGAAAGGGGTGAGGAAGAAGAACAGACGAAAAAGACACAGAGAGGGGGGTGGGCACCACCAGAATAAAGCGGAAAGGAAGCAAGGGGGGGTGCAAACCTGAGTTGTTTGAGAAAGACTAGAGCAGGAGGGGTACTGGAAAACAGAGCGAGGTGGCAGAGGATTTATTTATTTATTTATTCGCATTTGTTGAGCGCACAGGCAGCCCAGAGGGCATCGTGGCGCTTATTACAGATATGAAAATGACGTGTTGTACATACAGTGAAGTCATTACTTAGTTGCAAGAGAAGAGTAGTAGCTACAGGAGAGGAGGAGAAAAGAGTAAACGACACAAAGGAAGAGGAATTAGTTAAACAAGGTGGTTTTCAATTTTTTTCGGAAGGCAGTGAGAGAGGTTTCTGCTCTGAGCGTGCTAGGTAGTGCGTTCCATAGCTTAGAGGCAATGTAGGGGAAACTTATTCCACCTGCTCTAGCTCGTTTGATGCGTGGGACCCTAAGTTGGTTGGTGTGGCATTGCCTAGTTGGTCTGGTGGAGTGAGATCTGGCTAGCGTATCAGACAGGTGCAGACAGGTTGATACATTTGTGTGCGGTGGTAAGTATTTTGAATGTAATGTGCTCTTTGACAGGTAGCCAGTGTGCTGCCTTTCTGGCATGCACGATGTGGTCCCTATTTGGTATATTGAGAGCTGCTCTTAGTGCATTATTCTGTGTTGTTTGGAGTTTATTGAGATTGGAGTTGGAGGTGCCAGCCAATAGCGCATTACAATAATCTAGTTTGGCTCCAATGGTGGCTCTGGCAATAGAAAGGCAGTTATCTTTGGTTAGGAAAGGTTTGATGGCATTAATGAGCTTAGTGCTCAGGGCGGAGGCAGAAACAATGGAGTTGACTTGCTTGTCCATGGAGAGTGAGGCGTCCATGTGGACTCCTAGTGTTTTAACAGATGGTAGAACTGGGATGACACAATTGTCTGTGTAGAAGTTGGTGTAGAGTGGGTCGAGGTTCGTGAGCGTGGATTTTTGACCAAGGATGAGAATTTCGGTCTTATCTCCGTTAAGACATAGGCCGTTCGTGGCCATCCATGCTTGGATGGTGGCGTATATATTCTGGAGGGTGGCTGCGTCTTGATGGTAGAGTCCTGTGAGCGGGAGGAGCACTTGGGTATCGTCAGCGTAGTTGGTGTATGTGATCCCAAGTGCGTCCAGTTTATCAAAGAGAGGTTTGGTAAAAAGATTATAGAGGGTAGGAGCCGTACATGAGCCCTCAGGGACACCATACCTGATGGTGGTAGGCTCTGCGTTAGCTATATTGGAAAACACTTTCATTACTCTTCCTTCGAGGAAGGAGGTGATCCAGTTTGTGGCTTGTTCAGAAAAATGTGCGGCCTGAGTGAGATGGTTCGTGAGGATGGCATGATCGACTAAATCAAATGCCGCCGAGAGGTCTAGGAGCAGCAGAAGGGCCGGCTTGCTTTTATCTAGAATTAGGGTAATTTGGTTCTTCAGATCTAGTAAAGCGGTTTCAGTGCCATGACTTTTGCGGAATCTGGACTGCCTTTTACCTAAGATAGAGTTGTTTTCCAGGTAGGACTGTATCTGCATGTGTGCAGCTTTATCTAAGATTTTTAGAAGAAAAGGAACCGTTGTAATGGGCCGGTAGTTGTTAGGTTGGGCAGGGTCCAGGGTTGCCAGAGCTTTAAAGTTTACCGTGGCCATGAACGAGAAGACGAACCGTTGTAATGGGCCGGTAGTTATTAGGTTGGGCAGGGTCCAGGGTTGCCAGAGCTTTAAAGTTTACCGTGGCCATGAACGAGAAGACGACTTGTAGTGTATTTCAAACGGTAAATAAATCACTACTAGGGGTCACTAAAGTGGAGTTAGGGGTGCGTGCATGAGGGAAGGCAAGGACTAAATCTTCTCAAATCAATAAGAGAACCTTCTCTAAACTCCCAAGTCAGGAGGCGCCAGATGCAAGCTGGCGTGTTAACGTGCAGTGTGATTGCTATGAAGTCTGTGTCAGGCCCAGAGAAAGAAAGCAGCAGGCGCCAGCGCCGTGCTGTGTAGATGGCCACTTCAGTTTGCAGAGTGGGTGTGCTGGAGGAAGGTTGTCCCGACTTGCTGTCTCCCGAGAGTCAAACTCCAGGGAACAAAGCAAGTCGGGATAACCTGTTTCCCGCACAGCCCCTCTGCAAACTGCAGGACAGAGTCCCCAATTACGGGACAATCACGCAAAGTACGAGACAGTTGGCCACCCTACTCTCAAGTTATCACGTACCGTGACAGGGATTGATCAGTTTCTCACGCCTGACATGGAGGAGCCTCTTATAATATCTGAGAATGTGAGCGGTTTTGGGAAGGAATTGTGCCAACATGCTCACTGCTTTAAATGGAAAAAAAGTAGTGCAGGTACTCGTCAGACTAGGTTTAAGTGTGTGGGGTTCAGCCCCAGCAGAGGCCAAAAATGTCACTCGTGTTCGGGCCCTGCCAGGACTACCCCTCCACCCCCCTTCTATTGGGCACACTCTTTGTCCTTCTTTATTTGTGTTCTCTGTGGAGAGAGAGTCTTGTGAGAGCGCCCCATGACCGTCATCTTGCAAGACTTCACCGTGCGCAAAGAATGTTAACTCCGCGCACAGGAAGTCTGCACGAGAGACTGAAGAGAGAGGCCGCAGCGCGGGGCTCCTCCTGCTTAGAGGCATAACAGGCCTCAGCATGCAGTTCATGTTACAGCTGCACACTTGGAAAGACAAGGTTATAATTACAATGGACAGTGAATGTAACTAGTCCTTGTGTTTGAATGCTGGAGAGTCAAATAACAGTTGGTGTTGGAGTCATCTTTACAAGATACAACATAATTGGCGACGACGATAAGTGATCAAGCCCACCACTGCAGAAGATGATGCAAGGAGCAGCACCACCCCAGCCTTCTTGCAGACACCAGGTGGACCAGCGATGCCGCACCCCCAATGGGAACCCCTATTCACAACGTACGTAGAAGCCTTGGGAGGGGGGAATTACGCCAGAGCAAGGATGAAGGCCATGCCAGTACCAATAGTACTATTTTCGGTTGGGGGATAGTGGGCCTCGTTACACGGTAAGCGGAAAGGGTTTACCGGTACCGGTATTTTACCGGTACCGGAAAATCCTTACCGCCTTACTACGAGGTCCCTTTGCGGGTTGGGGAATTTAACGCCTGCTTTTTGCAGGCGTTAAAAACCAACCCGCAAAGGGACCAGTGGAGCTAATTACGGTACCGTAATTAGCGCCTTCCCCATTCCCATAGAGCCCTATGGGGCAAAAATGGGAATGGTGAAGGGCAATGGTGGAAGGGGGAATTACCGCCCCGCCAACCTTGGAATGGGGCGGTAATTCCCCTTTCCACCAAGGCGGTGCCAGTATTTTACCGGCATGAACCATGGCGCTAATACCGCCATGGTTCACTGCCTTCCGTGTAATGAGGCCCATTGTATGTAAATATGTGCTCTTTAAAGTGCTTTGGATTAAGGCGCTATATAAATAACACATTATCATTACTACATGCCATGGGGGTGGAAGGGCAGAGATTGCCAGATTGAAGTCAGAATCGGTAGCAGATGATGAGGATGATGTATGCAAAGAAGCTTTCAGAAGGACAGTCAAGATTCTCCAATAAAGAAAACACAGTGTTGCACAGAATAAAGTTCTAGAACAGGAAGTTTGGGAGTGCAGAACCGGTGAATGACTATGTCACAAGAATGCTTAAAATGGCAGCGCTGTGTGAATTTGGGGACAATACAGAAAACATGATATGTGACATGCTGGTAGTGCACACAAACAGCAAAAGTGGAAGACAAGTTCATATTGGAAAAGGAACTGCACTTGGATGTAGCCATCCAGATTGCCACAGCAGCGGAAGAGACCACGCTGAGGTGCAAGGAAATGGCAAGAAGTTTGCAAGATGCGGAGGTACATGCCATTGAATACATAGGAAATAGAAAGAGGCCCAGAATTGATGCCAGTTAAGAGAGGGACAAGCAAAAAGAACCTTTTAAAATGTCACAGGTGCACAAGCACCCGCCATTTGGTAAATGACAGGGTGTGCCCAGCCTGAAACAAAGAATGCATGAATTGTAAGAGATTTGGACATATTGCCATAGCGTGCCACTGGCAAATAAGACAAGGGTCATCTATTGAAGCAAGAGAAGACATGGCGGGTGACGAGTCCTCAGAAGAGGACAGACCAACAATCGTTATGGTGAACAGCTCGACAGTCAGAAGAGAAAAGCTGCACTGTTTGACCAAAGTAGATGTTAATGAGACCAGAGTAATGGCGGATTGACATTTTACCCATCCACATCTACAAGGAAATTGTAGGAAAAAGGGAAGTTGAAGGATGAAGCACAGACCCATACTATTTGGGGGTGGGGTGCTCAGTACGCCTGTTGGGCTACATCAAATATCAAAGAGACCAAAGAATTCAAAAGAAGACCAACAGTGGGAAGAGTGTACTTTTTTTGGGGGGTGCTGTTGTGCGGCTTTGGAAATGGCCGCTGCCTGAGAGGCTCCAGCGACAGCCTCAACATCCTGCGGAATATCCTCCACTGTGGGTCCCAGCTCGACATCCAGAGCCCCACATCTGCATTCATGAACACTTGGGCTTCCTTTGAGCCCTGATTTGGCAGCACCGGCACACCAGGGGAAGCGGGCCGATGCTTTCAGGCTTTGGCCTTGCCTGACTTGCTGGAGACGGAGTGAGGGAGGGGCACCTACGCCACGGCGGTTGGCTGCCTGAGCAGGGCGGTAACGAGATGCACCTTCACTGGGCTGCTGCTGCAGGGGCGTCCAGTCTGGGGTGTGTGAAGGGAGAACGCAAGCTGCACTGCCCACCATGGTGTCCCTCCCTGATCCTCCTGAGTGGGGTGGCCTGCCCCCTTGGCGGCCACTATGGGACTGCCCGCCCCCCTGCCTGGGGCCCTGCTGGGTGAGACGAAATACGTGGCCCACGCCGCTCATTGGAACAACTACAGGAGGTGGCACGCCCCATCCCCCTTCCCAGCCTTACTGTATTGGCCTCCTCTATTACGGACAGCCCTAACCAACATGCATGACGGCAGTCCCGCTGTGCTGAGCAGGTGAAGTGCTCCTCCCGACCCCATACTGGTGGCCGCCGCACTATACTGGACCCCTGTGGCGGCCCCTGGGGGGTAGCTCAACTGCATCCTGAAGACCAGAGGGGGAAGACTCCAGTTGCGGCCCCTGCCCCATCTGTGTCTGGACGCAGACTCCACTGTCCAGAGGACAACGGCCTCTTTGCCTTCGCCGGAGTTGACCTGGGCTGGGGTAAACAACGTACAGGACCAGCTGCAGCTGGTGTCTGCCGTAGCAGATCCCACACATTGAACTGTGCCTACTCCCATTCCCGAAGCTACAAACACCTGCTCTCCCGACTCCGGCACCATCAGCAGCACCGAGCTCCACCGTAGAAGCAGAGGAAGGGGAGAGCAGAGCCCTCGCTTGGAGGGGGTACCTATTGCAGCAGCCATGTGGGCCTGATAGTTGGCATTACCTGTTTACCTGGCCAGTCGCTGCTTTGGGTGGCCCACGTTAATTCCCAGTGCCTCATTGGTATAGCAGTAAGTGGCAGATTCTGTTTGTGCGCTGTGGTGGATGCTCTGCATAATGACCCCAGTGCCTATACACCCTGCCCAGTGCTTGCCGGTGGGGGGGGGGCCCCAACGCCAACCCGCCCCACACCTAGACAATCTGAACGCCACAAGAAGTGCCCTGGACTAAAAGCAATTGAGGCAACGGCAGAATAATAGAATATACCACTGTTGAACCGCACCCCGTGGCTAGGGATGTCAGTAGAATGCAACAACCTTTCATAATCTGCCCTGATCCCGGCATTCCAGCCCCCAGACATATAAATAAGGTGTCCAACGCACATCACCAGGCTTGTAATCACATGGACCCAGACCCCTGGGGGCTTAATAATCACTTTCTCTGGGTGGCTATGGAGTAGTTGAAGAGAAGTATCCCACCAGGAGGTAACAGCAAGCACACTCGCCTCTCTCACAGAGGGGTGGACTCCAGCCCCGAACACCCCCCCCAGTGACTATTGGCCGGGGACACCTTGTGCCTTCACAAACCTAGTACTTCACGACACCTCCTCTCTATGCTGCAGTGGCCTTAATTCTATCTGGGAATCACATGACAACGTCACTGCAGTTAATCACCCTGAGATTGGCACTACTATGGTAAACCCTAAATGGCAAGCCAGGATGGATCAGTTTCCTCGCTCTGACCAGCCTCGTCCGTCATCAGCGGCTTCTCCGAGCCAAACCCCGCCCCAACTAGACGTGGCAGGCTTGAATCAGACACTACTGGCCCTAAAGAGCAGTACAGATAACCTAGGGGCAAACATTGACGCTCTAACATGCAAAGTTGACATATCCCCTATTCAAATAGATAAACTGTGCAGGCTTGTGTCTGAAGCGGAACAGCGGATTGGAGACAGCGAGGACCATGTTGCCACCCTCCAGCGGGAAATGGCCGAAATGCAACAAACAGTGAAGAGGTCTTGGCCAAGAATGGGGACTTGCAGGGCCGCTCCAGACAGAATAATATCTGAATACTTGGCGTGTCAGAGTTCAAGGCTATCGAAAATATGGAGAAATTTGTTGAAACACTGCTTGTGGAAATCCTGGACAATCCCCCATTGACTGCTTGGTTCATGGTCTCGAGATCCCACCGGTCCCTAGCCATCCGGCCTCCCCCGGGCACCCCCAAGTGCCCGATTAATAGTTAGGATCTTTAACTACAGGGATCGCAACATTATCCTTTGCTCTGCCAGGCAAAAGTGCGAGCTGCGCTGGGGCTCCTCCACAATCCGACTATTCCCAGACTTCAGCCCAGGAGTGTAGGACCAGCAAAAAATGTTCCAAGCACCTAAAACAACCCTGCGCAAAAAAGGAGTCAAATGTGCGAGCTGTTTCCCGCCAAGCTCCGGGTGCAGCACAGTGGGTCCACCGTCGTCTTCACCTCACCTGAAGCTGCGGAGCGCTTCACATCGCACTTACCTGATCCTGGAGGATCGCCTGGTCACTCCCTGCATCGCCCATGAACAACCACAACGGTAGGATGACCCCCAATTGTTCTCTCATGAATGATTAAAATAAGACTTCGGAGCCCCTCGAGCATGGCCCAGTAGCGACACCATTGAGGCTGCTACCACCCAGAGTACACGGGCCGCCTCTAGCGTTTCACTTCCCGCAGTCACTGCGGACTGTTCTGTTTGAAACTTAGGGTTAGTTACAGGAAGGTGGGAGGGTCGAGAGCCGGTAGGTTATTGTTTCTGGCGTGGGAGGGACAAGGGAGGGGGGAAGCCAATTAATTGGCGGGAATGTTTAATAGTTTTTGATATTAAGGACACTGAGATATGTTCAAATACTCACACGGGCTGCATTGACATAACACAAACGACTGAAAGGGATATCACAGCGCATGATCCCGGTGCATACCCCTTGACATTACTATCCACGACTCCACCGGAGACATGACTAACCAGATATTGGGCGGGCGATCTGGGACTACTCTTACAACTCTCTCTTGGAATGTAAGGGTGTTCACTAATCAGAAGAAATCGTGACTAATCATGGACTATGGCAGGAACCGTGGGGCGAACATGTGTCTACAAGAGACTCACCTGGCCCCTGGTGCCCCTCTCCAGATTACCGGGATGAGACATTCACATGTATGTATGATTCCTCCTCCACCTTGCACTCCAGAGGGATAGCCATCTACATACATGGTTTGCTACAATATAGACTACATGAGCCGATCAAAGATGAGTACGGGTGATTCATTATGCTTGCGGAAGAGGTACTAGGCACTAAGCTTCTCCTCATAAATGTCTATGCACCCAACACTGACTCTCCTGAGTTTTTCCACCAATGCGCCAGTCATATTCACAAGTTCCCGGGGTACGAGACCATATGGGCAGGCGACTTTAACCTCGCCCTTACATTGGATCTAGACAGCAACAACACAATTGAACCTCCCACGGGCGGTGAGGGCATGGACCTCCATTTCCCAATACCATGATCTGCTCGATGTGTGGCGGAAGAAACACCCAGACATCGGGGAATACACATTCTTTTCGGGAGTACACAGCAGCGCCTCTAGGATTGATTATATAATGGCCACCACCCCTATACTGCGGACCGTCACTGAGGCATCCATCCTTCCCCGACTTTGTCCGATCATTCACTGGTGTTGGCCCGCTTTGAGGTCACTAAATGCCCCCCTGGCCCACTGCGTTGGCGATTTAGGGCCACAGCCCTTGAGGACGTAGCTTTCCGAGCCGAAATTGAGCAAGATATTAGTACTTACTTCCAAGCAAATGTAAGTTCAGTCCTGGATCAGGGAGTGATATGGGAAGCCTTCAAGGCCTATATAAGGGGATGCAGTATCTCAAAAGAGTGGGAGGTCCTGAAGGCCATAAGACGAACCATGCGAGTGTTGGAAAACAAAATCCGCGAGGGTGAGAACAGACAGGGTATACTAGACACACATGAGTTACGCTGTGAACTGTGCGCGCAAAGGGAGGAGCTCCTACAACTGGCTAGCAGTCAAGAAAAATTCATTGGGGACCCCATACTAGCAGCAAAACATGGGGAAGGGGATCGACCGAGTAAGTCTCTGGCCTGGTGTTACGCTCACCAGTTGGTCTTCTGCTTGTCTCCGTCTCTTTGCCGGAGGAGGAGGTGAGCTGAACCTTCTGATCCTTCCTTCGTTTGTCTTTTAGGCTGGTTTTCTTTTTATGCAGGTAGGGTCTGCCGCAGGACGACGCCACAGTGTTCTAGTAGGTAACAGACGACCGGTGGCCACAGTCCCGCTACAGTCAGGAAAGGGGGAAACAAGCTGTGAGGCACAAAAAAAACCCTTGGAGATAAGCAGCAGTAATATTCCAGAAGGATGCTACTCCTGCCGGTATTCCCAGGTGGATGGATGAGGAGGTGGTGCTCCGGACAGGAGTAAATGGGAAACCAAGTGCTAGGGTATCCAAAGGCTGTCTTAGGACTAGCCACAGTGAAAATATCGCCGCTGAAAGCCCAATGCTGGGAAGCAGGAAGGTAAACGGGAGGGGAGAGCGAGACGAGAAGGGAGAAAACCAGGGAGCGTGGAAGTGATCCGCGAACAAAGTTAACCAGAGGGAAGGAAAGAAAGCGAAGCCTTAGGGCGGAAAAGGGCAGAAAGCAGACCCAGAATCAAAGCGGGAAAAAGGTAAGGCAGAAAAGCGAGCGAGCAGGCACCAGAAGGAGGTGCAGCAAAGAACCAGCAGGGTAGAGAACAAGGGAGGAAAAGGCAGCAAAATGCCCAGCTGAAAACTCAGGAGCGTAGCAACAAAGCGGAAAGCAAAGCAAACACAGTTGCAACGCAGAGACCGTCGGGAGTGGGAGGACTAAGAGCTCCCGGCGGTGGCCATCTTGAAAAAGACTAGACCGACAACAGAAAGTGTGAGAATGACAATAAAGGCACATTCTAATGGTGGCTCAACCTCCACCGATCCCAGGTCTTCCATGAGGGCAGGTGCAGGACAGTATGCCCCCTCTGATTTCGGGGACAACCCGCTTGGCAGGATGGGAGCGATGAAATCTCTGGACAAGATGGGGTGCATGAACAAAGACTGTGTTTCCCATGAATCTTCGGAAGGATAGCCTTTACAGGATACCAAATACTCCAGTCTTCCCCTGCAAAATCGTGAGTCAAGAATCCTGGCCACCTCATATTCATCGGGGTCTTGGTCCTGCAACTATTTGCGTACTTGTATGGTTCTACAGTTCCCCTCAGCCGGTTGAAGTAAAGAAGAATGGAAAACTGGATGAATACGATGAAGACTCCTGGGGAGTTTTAGACAGAAGGCAACAGGGTTGATCTGGCTGATGATTTCATAAGGCCCCAAGAATCGGCGCAACAGTTTGGATGGATGAACCCAGCGAGGCAAATATTTTGTAGAGAGCCAGACTTTGGATCCTACCCTCAAGGTAGGGTTGGTACTTCGGTTTCGGTCCGCCAACCGCTTTTATCTTTGCCTTGCATCTTCCAAGCTAGCCTGGGCCGTCCTGTGGGCTTGGGCAATCTCTAGTAGAGTACTATCAACAGATGGTATGTTGGTACAAGGGGAAACCTCGGGGAGAATGCCTCTGGGATGTATGCCATAGGTAAAAAAAAATACTAAGTCCCAAAGCCGAGTGGATCGAGTTGTTGTAGGCAAACTCGGCGGTAGGGAGGAGAGATACCCAATCATCTTGTTGGTGATTGATGTAACACCTCAAATACTGCTCCAGAATGCCGTTTAGCCTCTCTGTTTTCCCATTAGGCTGAGGGTGAAAATCTGAATACAAGGCTAGTTCGATACCTAGTTTCATGCATACCGCCGTCCAGAACTTCGAGGTGTACTGGCTGCCCCCGATCAGATATAATCCTTGAAGACGGAACACATCCCGAATGAACACTGATGCCATGAGAGAAGCTGAGTGAACCCCTTTTAGTGGTGAGAAGTGTGCCAGTTTGGTAAATGAATCAATCGTTACCATGATACAGGTGTATCCTTGTAAGGGAGGAAGTTCTGTAATGAAGTCCGTTGAAATGAGCTCCCAGGGCTTGGTGGGAAGAGGGGTTTGTTCCAGCAAACCAATGGGTCATTGGGTCCGGTTCTTGCTTCTGGCGCACTTGGGACACCTCTTGATATATCTTTTAACGTCCTTCGCCATACCTAGCCAGTAATACTTCAGTTGAACGAGGTTGTACGTGGCTTTCACCCCCGATGTCCAGCGGTTTTGTGATCATGGGTCCAGCGTAATATCTGTGCTCTTAATTCGCCCTGCAGTATGTACAGTTTTTTGTTGACAAACATCAGGTCTTCTTTTCCCTCAATGTGGCCTGAGGCTCCAGGGAAATGCAGGGGTGGTTCGCTCGCTGTGGCATCCTTGACTTGCGAGAGGAACAAAGAGATCACTGACACTAGGCAATGATTCTGAGAAAACATCTTTTCCCGGAAGGTTACTGCTGAGATTATTGGGTAGATCTCTGCGGGAAAGAGCATCCGCAACGATGTTCTCACTGCCGTGTATGTAGCTGATTACAAAATCCTGTTGAGAGAAAAAATGAGCCCAACAGGCTTAGCGAGTGTTAAGACACTCCATGTTGCGCAGCACCCGGAGGGTCTTATGATCCGTTCTGAGAACAAATGGCTGAGTACCACCTTGCAGCAGATGTCTCCACGCTTCGCAAGCAGTCTTCATGGCTAGGAGTTCTCTCTCGATGACTGAATAGTTACTTTGACTGGATGTGAGGGTTTTAGTAAGATAAGCCCCGGGTGTTCCTGGCCTTCGTTTTCCTGCAGAAGGACGGCTCCTATAGCATTGGTGGAGGCATCTGTCTCCACTATGTAGCCTTTCATCTGGTTAGGTTGTGTGAGAATAGGTGCGGAAGTGAATTTATGTTTGAGACTCAAAAAGGCCTTCTCTGCTTCTTCTGTCCAGCAGAAGGGATTGATGGATTTCTCGAGAAGTCTTGTTATGGGAAGGACTGTGTCGGAAAAGTTGGCAATACATTTCCTATAGAAATTAGCCAGTCCGAGGAAACGTTGTATGTCTTTGATGGAAGTGGGAGAAGGTCAATTCAAAATGGCTGAGACTTTCTTGGGGTCCATCTTAACTCCCTCTTGAGATAGATGAAACCGAGGTAAGGAACCATGGAGGCCTAGAAAGTGCATTTACTCGGTTTGACCAAGAGATGGTTTTCCTGCAGACGTTGAAGGACGGTTTTGAGATGTTTGGTGTGTTCTTGTTTGGATGAAGAAAACACCAGAATATTGTCCAGATATATAATCACAGAATGGAAAAGGAGATCGGAGAAAATGAGGTCCATAAATCTCTAAAATATGGCAGTAGTGTTGACTAAACCAAAGAGCAATACCGTATATTCATAGTGCCCAAAGGGTGTCCTGAACGCGGTCTTCCATTCATCTACGCTGCGAATATGCAACAGGTGATGGGCGTTCCAGAGATCGAGCTTGGTAAACACAAAGGCGCCTTGTACTGCCTCCAATATGTCGGATATTAAAGGCATCGGATATCTATCCCGAATGGTAACCCGATTGAGACCCCTGTAGTCGATACATGGTCTTAATTCTGTGGATTCCCTCTTGGCTAGGAAAAATAGTGAGGCCCCTGCAGGGGACCGGTAAGCCTGGATAAATCCATTCTGCAGATTAGCGTCCAAATATTCTCTTAACACAGCTTTTTCACAGAGGGAAAGAGAAAACATGTGCCCAAAAGGTATCAATGTATCATGAACTAGTTCAATGGCACAGTCCTCTGTCCTGTGAGGGGGGAGATCATAGATCTTCTTATCCGAAAAGACATCCTCGTAGTATCTGCACTCCGGGGGCAAACAATGCACTGTGCGGGTCTTGGTGTCATCAGTCAAGAGAAGAGCAGGCTCAAAATGCATGGTGCCAAGGCAGTTCTGTTTGCAAAACTGCGAGTGAAAGCTAAGTGTGTTTTCGGACCAGTCGATCAGAGGGTTGTCTCCTAAACCAAGCTATCCCCAAAATAATGGGAACATACGCGGCTCTGATTATGTCGAAGGACAACTCCTCAGTATGCTGTAATACCTGCACTTGAATCATTTCAGTAGAATGGGTAATGGGACCAGAACTCAAAGGAGTACCGTCCACTCATTCCACCTTTTGGTCTTCATTGTCAGGTATCCTTTTGATGCCTACTTTCTCGGCCCACACCGTATCTATGAAGTATCCAGCGGCCCCACAATCAATGAAGGCCAGGGAGTCAACTTTCTTTCTCCCCATGTGAGCATGAGAGAAACCACCATGATTCTTGAATCCTCTGAAACGTTGCCGGGAGCCACTGCCAATGTAACAAAGGGATTATTATGAATCCCTCTGACCTTCATCCCTATTAGGTCAGAGGCGGTCTGTTTCCCGATCTCCGGGGAGGGACCTCGGGACAGTTCCATAGCAGGTGTGCGGAAGACCCGCAATACATACAAAGACCAGTGTCTCAACGCCGTTTCCTCTCCTCAGGAGTAAGCGGCACTCTGGTGGTATCTATCTGCATAGGTTCATCTCTACCTTGGAGTGGAGTGGTAGGGGTTGCTGGACTTGAGGAAGTTGAAGCCCAGCTGATAACTTGGTTCTTCTTTTTCTCCTGTTTGCGTTCCGACAGCCGGAATTCAATCTGTAATACAGTAGATAACGGACCCGAGAAGTAGGAAGGGCAAGGAATCCTTGGCAACTCATCCTTTAGTTCCTCCTTGAGACCTCTGCTAAAGATAGAAAACTGGGCTTGTTCTGGACATCCGGCCTCTACAGCCAAATGTTTAAAGAGCGTAATGTATAATAGTAAATCCATCTGTCCCTGGGTGATGTCCAACAAGTCCTCACAGGCCCCGCATGTCACCTTGGGTCTTTCAAATGTCTCTTTCATAAGAGCCACAAAAGCATTGAAGTTCTTAAGGACCCGATTATTTCTGGTCACAAGAGGTGTTGCCCAAGCCAGGGCATTGCCAATCAGGTTAGACACCATAAATCCCACCTTGTTTGAACCAAAAGCGAACATAGTGGGACAGAAGGCAAAGTGTACCATACATACCTCCAAGGATTCTTTCAGGTGTGGTGATCCGTCAAATTTGCCTGCAGGAAGGTGCATGTGAGGCAGGTCAGTAGGAGGTTGATCCCTATTGGTGACCATTTGGTGTAGCACTGTATTCTCAGCCTTAAGATTCTGCATCTCCATGTTCATGATTCGACTGCCGCCATCAATTCTTGGATCTGTTCTGGCGTAGCCATCTTCGGGGTAGACTGGCATTGCAATCTGTCACGCTCACCCGTTGGTCTTATGCTTGTCTCCGTCTCTACGCCAGAGGAGGAGGTGAGCTGAACCTTCTGATCCTTCCGTCAATTTTCTTTTAGGGTGGTTTTCTTTTTATGCAGGTCGGGTCTGCCGCGGGACAATGCCACGGTGGTCTAGTAGGTAACAGACGACCGGTGGCCCCAGTCCCGCGACAGGCAGGAAAGGGGGAAAAAAGCTGTGAGGCACAAAAAAAAACCCTTGGAGATAAGCAGCAGTAATATTCCAAAAGGGTGGTACTCCGGCAGGTATTCCCAGGTGGATGGATGAGGAGCAGGTGCTCCGGACAGGAGTTAACCGGAAACCAAGTGCTATGGTATCCAAAGTCTGTTTTAGGACTAACCACAGCGAAAATATTGCTGCCGAAAGCCCAATGCTGGGAAGCAGGAAGGTAAATGGGAGAGGAGGGGAGAGCGAGACGAGAAGGGAGAAAACCAGCGAGTGCAGAAGTGATCCGCGGACAAAGTTAACCGGACAGAAGGAAAGAAAGCAAAGCCTTAGGGCGGAAAAGGGCAGAAAGCAGACATAGAAGCAAAGCGGAAAAAAGGTAAGGCAGAAAAGCGAGCGAGCAGGCACCAGAAGGAGGTGCAGCAAAGAGCCAGCAGGACAGAGAACCATGGAGGAAAACGCAGCAAAATGCCCAGCGGAAAACTCAGGAGCGTAGCAACAAAGTGGAAAGCAAAGCAAACACAGTTGCAAAGCGGAGACCGTCGGGAGTGGGAGGGCTAAGAGCTCCTGGCGATGGCCATCTTGAAAAAAACTAGACCGACAACAGAAAGTGTAAGAATGACAACAAAGGCACATTCTCATGGCATCTCAACCGCCACCGATCCCAGGTCTTCCACGAGGGCAGGTGCATGACACATGGGCCATACGTAAGGAACGTCCGGCAACCAGTATAGCAGAGGTTGAAGGACAGAACGGGGCACGTATAAAAGACTTCCAGGGGATCAAAAATGCATTCAAGGAGTACTACGAGCGGCTATATACCTCTTGTTCCACCCCCGGGCATGATGAGCTGACACGGTATCTAGACGAGGTGGCCCCGGGATGGTTAGACCAGGACCAGGGGAGCGCTCTCAATGGCCCCATTACTGAAGAAGAGGTACGTAATGCAATCAAATCTCTGCCTAGCGGCAAGGCCCTCGGAAAGGATGGCATAACGATAGAATTCTATTTATTTTAAAATGTGTTTATTGGTATTTATAATTACAAACCACATTCAGATTGACCGACTTGGTCACTAAAATTCTGTCTTTGCAAACAAACAATAACATTTACATATCAAGAACATCAAACATTAACTATCTCCTATCTGGGGGCAAGTGATGACTGATTGGGTCGCAATCCGGGGGGAGTGGCCGGGGGCCACGGTCGTGGGTATGGGCTTTCCGAGAATGTCAATGCTGGAGGGGTCTGATTTCGAGTGTCTTGGTCGACCATTTAGGTCATGTGATAGGGCCGGTGGATTGTTCAGGGGGGCTTATCATCGGAGGAATGAAACAGTCTGGACATGGTCTCTTTCCATGCAGCCAGGGCCATACTTGACTCGTCCGTAGATCTAGCCACTCTGTGCTCCCAAGCTCTTGATTCGGCGGTCGCCCATCTTTCAAATTCTTTGCACCATGCTCTGTGATTCGGCCCTGCCGGCCGTTTCCATGCCATGGCGATGGTCCTCTTGGCTGTTATGCATAGCAAGTCCATCAGCTTAACCGCATATTTGAGTTTGGAAAATCTGGGGTAGCAGCCTAGGAGGCATTCGGCTGGGGTCCATTTATACCTAGTGACTTCCGCCTCTTCACAGGTTCTTTTCACCATTGACCAGAGGCTACGTGTTTTGGTGCAGTTCCATAGCATGTGGATTAGGTCCGCTCCCTCTGTCCCACACCAGGTGCACTGTGTCTGGACGGTTTTGTTGAACTTGGCAATCCTGCTCGGGGTTAAGTATGTGCGATAAAGTACATTTAATTGGATGAGCCGAAATCTCTGGTTTCTAGAGACCTCTTTCGGAAAGGAGAGCGCTCTACTCCATTCCACATCGGACAGCTCTTGTCCCATGTCTGATTCCCAGCGGGTCTTTAGTGTACCACTCCGGGGAGTGGGGATGTCAGCGAGAAGACAGTAGATTTGAGATATTGCCTTTCCCCCCTCACTCAGGCTGTATAGTAGTGTCAAAAAGGGGGTTGCCTCAGGCTCCTCTGGCCAGGTGTCCCATTTTGTGCGTGCTATCTTGCGGATCTTTTGGTACCACAGGAATTGGCCAGCGTGAATGCCCTCTCCCTCTTGCAACTCAGTGAAGTCCCTGAATATGCCTTCAGTGTACAGATCACCCCAAGTGTATACACCTTTGTCCTCCCAGAGCCTAATGGTGTGGAGGGTGGTGACAGATTTGTCGAGTCCAGAAAGTATTGGTACTTCTTGGAAGTATGGTTGCTTCCAGTGTAGTGTTGTCTCAGTTCGACGCCATATTTTCCTGCCCAGGGTTGCCAGAAAAGGCTGATCGTGTAGCAAAGTTTGAGGGGCCCAAATCAGTTCCTTCAGACGGATTGGGAAGATCATGGCCTGTAGCAGGGGGGTCTCTGAAGTAGTCCTGTCCGCTAACCATTTGGTTACGTGAGTTAACTGGGCTGCAAGGTAGTACTTCTCAAGGCTCGGTAATTGGATCCCTCCCTGTCTGTGTGGTAATACTAAGGTAGATAGTGCCACCCGATGTCTGCCTTTCCTCCATAGGAACTCCTTAATTATTGTGTCCAAAAGCTGGAAAAAGGGTTTGGTGATATAAAAGTGCACATTCTGGAACCCGTACAGGAATCTGGGTAGAATGATCATCTTGGTTATTGAGACCCTGCCCAGCATGGATAGTGGAAGCTTAGACCAGAAACGTATGGTCTTGCGCAGTTTGGGTATCGCAGCTTTCGTGTTTTGTATGTGCATTTGTTCTGTGGTGTGCATTATCTGGATCCCAAGGTAACGGAAAGATTTGGTCTCCCACTTTATGCCCACTGAGGGGAGCTCTTCTGTGGTTTTATATTTCAGGGCTGCTAATGGGAACATGCAGGATTTCGTTTTGCTAAATTGTATGCCCGAGACTTTGGCATAGTTATCAAGGACCTCCAATATTGTCGGGACATTGAGGTGTGGGTTGTTAACGTATATCAGTACATCGTCCGCATATAATGAGACGATGTGATCAGTCCCGCCCAGCCTAATTCCTGCATCAAAAAATTGTTGCCTGAGGAAGATTGCAATGGGTTCTAGACCCAGGATGTAGAGCATGGGGGAAAGTGGGCAGCCCTGCCTGGTGCCCCTGCGGATATCCCATATGTCTGACACATACTTCCCAGATTTCAGCCTGGCCCTAGGTTCATTGTACAGGATAGATACCCATCTGATAAATCGTTGGCTAACTCCAAAACCCTCCAAAACCGCCACCAGCCACTCCCAATAAATGGAATCGAATGCTTTAACTGCATCCAGGGATAGTAATGCGAGTTGTTTTTCGCTTGTATTGGTCTCAGCTATAATGTGCTGAAGCCTGCGTAAGTTTAGGGACGTGTTACGCCAAGGTACAAAACCATTCTGGTCTTCATGCACTATGTCACCTATCACTCTAGATAGTCGCTTTGCCAGTATCTTCGTCAATATTTTAACATCATAGTTAAGCATGGCAAGCGGGCGATAGGAGTCACATTTATCGGAGGGTTTATTGGGTTTGAGCATCGGGACCACTAAGGTTTCCCTCATACTGTCAGGTAGTATACCAGTTTCAAATGTCTCTGAGAAGACCTGGTGTAGTAAGGGCGTCAGGGCGGGTTCATATGCCTTGTAGAATTCTGGGGGGAGCCCGTCACACCCTGGGGCCTTACAAGTAGCGAGGGACCTGATAGCCTCTGTAATGTCTTCCGGTGTGATGTCGGAGTCTAGGGCTTCGGACTGTGTTGGCGACAATTTGGGCAGGCCGATTTCTTCCAGGGTATCTAGTATCTGATCTTGAGGGACCTTGTGTGTGTGGGAGTATAGTTGTGCATAAAAGCGCTGAAAAGTGTCGTTTATGCTCTGTTGGGTTCTATGTTCCGTGCCTTGTTCGTCCTGTAGTGCTGTAGTTGCATGCCTAGGGTGTTCTTTTTTACAGAGCCATGCTAGTAGCCGACCCAGCCTATCAGCCTCTGCATGTGCTCTGTTAGTTCTAACGCTAAAATTGAACTTAGCCAGTCTGTCCCATGCTTTAGAGCAATCCTCTCTGAGAGAGCTTAGTTCCTCCTCCCTCCCCAGTGTGTCAATAGGGGTGGACTCTAGACGCTGGACTTCCAACTCTTTCTGGTTCAATTCCTCCCAAAGTGTTCTCCTGATGCCCCCTGCTTTTGCAATTGCCTCTCCCCGTATCACCGCCTTTAGGGCATCCCATAGCGTACTAATGTGGTCTACACTGCCTGTGTTTTCTGCTACGTAATTCTCTATGGATTCTTGGAGCTCCTCCCTGAAGGTCGGATCTTTCAGGGCCTCGACAGACATTCTCCACATAGGAATGGGCGGTCTAGGACTGTTGTTTTGCCAGTCTAACAGGAGTGGGGAGTGGTCAGAGATGGTCCTCCCCAAGTATTGCGTACTACCTATCTGAGGCATGTGTTCTCTGCTTACGAAAAATTAATCCAACCTCGTGTGAAGTTTGTGTGGGGAAGAGTAATATGAGTATGTCCTTTCGCCCGGGTGAAGGTCCCGCCAAGCATCAATCAGATCTAGTTCATCGATCATGACATTCAGGGATGAGGTGGCGGCGGGAAAGCCGCTTACCGGTGGATAGGACCTGTCTAAATCAGGATTGTGGACACAGTTGAAATCACCTCCCCATAAGAAGAAACTGTCCCGATATTGTGACATCTGGGTGCTGAGTACCCTTAAATGGGCTGGGATATTGTTGTTGGGGAAGTATGAGTTTACTATACATATTTCTCTTTGTTCTAACGTTCCCCATATGATCAAGTATCTACCTTCAGGGTCCTTCACCATCTTACGTAGGAGAAACGGTACCTGGGGGTTGAACCAGATGAACACTCCTCTGGCGAATTTGGAGTAGGGGGCTCTGTATCCTTGTCCCCCCCCTGTGTTCTCTGAGTCTCTTGTCGGCTTCAATGGTGCAGTGAGTCTCTTGTAGGAGAGCAATGTCCACTCTCTTTCTGTGTAGGTAAGATTTGATCCTGTTCCTGTGGAGGTAGGTGCTCAGGCCCCTTACATTCCAAGTCAATAGTCTAATGTGTGTAGCCATCTCGGTTTCGTAAAAAGCTTAGGGAACCCCTCCTTCCAACGGAAGTGCGGATGGCAACGTCCAGTGCCGCCAATTCAGCACTGTTTTGCAAGGTCCAGCCCATCTCGGCCCTCAGGTCAGCCCCCCGTCCCGCCAGTTGTGTAATTGCGTTCGGAGATTTACCAACTTGAACAACTTCCATCCCGTGGAATGGATCAATGAAAAAGAACAACAAAAAATTGCCCCCAGCAGTCGATACAAACTCACGACGCTCGGGGGCTCTCGGGCCTTCCAGTCCTCTCCAGGACTTCCGGCTCGGGTGGTGTGTAGGTATTTTACCTGCACCGTTTCGGTTGGGGTGGGTCATTGGTAGTGTTGCATGTGGGCCTTCGAGCTCCTGCCCGTTTCCGTCACCTTCCTAGTGTGGCGATGTGGTGCATTCCGAGGTTGTAACCATAGTTAATGTGTCATTCAGCTTCTCGTGTGGTCAATGTCCTTGCCCTGGTGTTTATTGCTTCTCGTCGTTCCTTCCGCATCTTCAGCCAGGTTGTTGTGTTCAAGCCATAGATTTGCCGCCGCTGGGGTTTCCAGAAAGATTGCCTTCCCGTTGTGGAGCACTTTGAGTCTCGCTGGATATAGCAGCATGTATTTAAGGTTGAGTTTCCTTAGGGTGGCCTTTACTGGTATGAAAGAGTTTCTTGCTCGTTGTACCACAGGGGTATAGTCGGGATACATGACTATCGACGCCCCGCCTCTTCTGATCTCTCCGCCTTCTCTCGAGAACCTCAATATGGTCTCCCGATCCCTGAAGTTTAGGATTTTTACTATTATTGGTCTCGGATGTGAAGCGGGGGTGGCCGCTTTTGAGGGGATCGGTGCGCTCGCTCCACGGAAAACCTCTGGGTGAGTTTGCCTGCCCCGATTTCCTGCAGGAACAGCGATTCAATGTATTCAGTGGGGTCAGGGCCCTCTGAGTCCTCCGGTATCCCTAGTATTCGGACATTATTGCGGCAGGCTCGGCCTTCCGCATCCTCTGAGCGTGTTTCCAGTCGAGCTACTGTAGATTCCAGCTCTTTGACTTTCGTTTTAAGTTCCAGTGTGGTCTCTGCGGTGTCCTGCAGGGAGGCTTCCGCGGTGACCATCCTGTCGGTTAGGTTTCGAGCATCTTGTCTCATCAGTTGAATGTCCGATTTTATTTCGCCAATCTTGTCTTCCATGGCTGTCCTCAGTGCTGCTATCGCCTGTAGGATTTGGGAGTCTCGAGGATCTGCCTGAGTCGGAAATTCTTCGCCAGCGCTCGTCTCCTGTGGCATCTGTTGTTTTGGTCTAACTGAGGTGAAGGAATCCATTGTGACAAGCTTGGGTTTTTGCCTTGGAGGTGACATTTTCTCTAGGGTTTTTTGGTGAGATGCTATGTGATGGCCGCTTCAAGCTTGTGATCGGCGTGAAGTAACCGTGGGGCCCCGTGGGTCGCCCTTTCACCAAGGTCTACGGCTGAGTATTCCGAGAGGAGTATGCAGTGCCGTTGTTGCCAGTGTTAGTAGCGAGTTCGTTGGGCCTTTCTCTTGAGTCATTTGTGCATCTGTTGCCCCTGTTATTTGTCGCTGTTTGGGCCTGTCTATTGTGAGGGAGCCCTCAATGCGGCCCTCAGTTTGCCTTTGGGAGTTGGCTTCCCCCGCTGCCGGGCTTCCTGTTCCTCGCTCCACCTCGGGACTCTCTCTCGTGTTCTCATGCCATAGGGCGTGTGGCTGTCTTCGCTGTATCTCGCAATGATGTGGCCCCTTCCACTGGCTTTATTCTCCTGCACCGGTGGTGCTGGAGTATTGATGGCTACTGTTCTTTGGGGTGGTTAGGCAGTCGTGGTGTTGGCCTCCCGCTGGTGTAGTCCAAGCCGTGGTGGGTGTGGGGCACTGTAGCCGGTGTGCCTTCCCCACTTCCAGCTGGGGCTAGGCACTCTAGCTCTATGTAGGTGTAGGTCCTCAGACTGCGCGGGTAGGCCGTGTGATGGCCCCTGCCACGGGGCTCGTGGGGTTACGTTATGGTTTGGGTAAATCCAGGGGGGCCGGAGGGGGCTCGTGTCCCTCAGGGTCGTCTGCACCGGGTCGTGTGTGCAGGCCGTGTGGCGGTCGCCGCCTGCAGGGCCGCCGGTGTCTGTTAAGGCCCAGTGGTGGTCCGGGGTGCCCGAGTCGGAGCGCCGCGGACCGAGTTGTCCGCCGTGGATGAGTGTAGCCCGGCAGCAAAGTCCTCCCAGCCGCCGGGTCACAAGAAGGGCCTTGGTATCCCAGAAGGCTCAGTGTGCCACTCCGTGCGGCGCTCCCTGTCCGCTTAGGGGCCCGCACCGGCCCGGGCCTCTAACTCCCGCCTTCTCCTCCTCACCTCTCAGTGGCGGTGTGCCCCGGGCGGCAGGCGCCTCTCGATAGTCTCGGCGCAGAGATGGGGGGCGCCAATGTCTGAGCGCCGTCGATGGCGCAGGTGGTCAGCGGCTCTGCACCCTCCGGAGCTGTGGGTGTCGCCTCCCTCGGTTGTCGGGCTCTCCTCGGCTGCGGGCTCAAGACGGAGTCGCGGCCGCCATCTTGGATTCCCGGGGACTGAAGCGCGAAGGTCGCGTTTTAAATGTTGCCGGCTCCGTTTTCCTCTAATTTCACCTTCGAATGGTGCAGGATCGGGTGAGGCAGCTGGACATATAAATTATTCCCGTCCTCGGATCCGGCTGGAAGTTGTTTTAAGGATCAGTTCCAGGATCGGGGCAGGAGCTCGGGAGAAGTGCGTCTTCAGCCCATGGATCTAGGCCACGCCCCACATAACGATAGAATTCTATAAGGCGTACGCTGATCTGTTAATACCACACCTGATGTATATGTACAGTAGCGCCCTGGCCAATGGTACTTTACCAGAGTCCACCAGACTGGGAATCTGGGAAAGATCCTCGATTGCTATCATCATACAGGACTTTATCACTTATAAACACGGATAATAAAATATTAGCAAAGGTACTCACAGACCATATTCTCCCCCACATGCCAGCTCTGGTACTCCCCGACCAAGCCGGTTTCATCCCGGGTAGATCCACTCAAAATAATCTAAGACGTTTATTCACCCTTATGCACAATGTAAACCCTGAGGTGCCATTGGCGGTTGCTGCCCTCGATGCCGAAAAGGTCTTTGACTCTGAGTGGCCCTTTCTCTTTGAAGGACTTCAGCCCTCCGGGTTTGGGCTCACTTACATTAGCTGGATCAAACTACTATATACCGCTCAGCGGGCTGCAATCTACACAAATGGGTCGATCTTGTCGTACATCTACCCAAAACGCACCACTCGCCAGGGATGCCCCTTCTCCCCGGTCCTATTCGCTCTTGCGATGGAGCCCTTAGCCTGTCACATCCGAGAGTTACATGCACACAGCGGGATCCGCATCCAAACACACCTTTCCATTATGTCCCTGTATGCTGATGACATCCTTCTATATATCAAGCACCCTACCAGAACTTCACCCCATTGATGCAGGAAGTGGTTAGATTCGGAGAACACTCTGGGCTCAGGATCAATTGGGAAATTCTACCTATAACCTCTAACCCCAGAGGTACAACAGATAGATGTGGATGACAGGTTTCGGTGGTGCCCACAAGGGATATGATACCTAGGCTTCATGGTCTCCATGGCGCGAGACGGCCTGTACAAAAATAACTATATCACCCCTTTAGAGAATATAGAACATAAAGTAGAGACATGGATATGGCTCCCTATTACACAAGCAGTCCCCAAACTGCTGTATATCTTTAGCAATGTCCCGATATGGCCCCCACTCAGTTACTGGACTTCCATACGTATAATGATGACCAGGCTGGTATGGTCTGGGAAACAGCCTAGGATAGCCTACGACACGCTGGCAGGACCCTATGAACTTGGTGGCCTGGAATACCCTGACGTGTATATATACTATTTGGCAGCACAGCTGCAATACATTGCGGGATGGAACTCCCACAACTCTGACTCCCCATACTCCTTGCTAGCGAGAGCTATCACTACTCCCGATGCACTAATGGGTATGCTCTGGGGCGATAGAGATACAGTCCCGAGGGGAGAGATCCAGCCCATAGCAGTAACAAGTAAAGCCTGGGAACGCATGAACCAACTGTTAGAGACTGTCCCCTCCTATTTGCCAGAACTACCACTCTTCAACATAACCGGGATTCCACAAACACACAACAGATCATTCAAAGAACACTTTCAGAAACTGGGAGCTCAGACCCTAGGAGACCTAATACAAGAAGGGTGATTCATATTATGGGTGGAGCTCCGCTCTAGAGGAGTACACAACGCAGTGACGTTGCTACATTACTATAGGCTATGCTGTATTCTTAAAAATAAATGGCCTAACTTCCCGCAAGCCCCCACCCCTCAACCAGCTCAATGCTATATAACCAGCTGTACATTGTCAGGGAAACTGGTATCCAATTAATGGAAACATATCTGTATACAAACCTGTTATTTATCCATAAACTGTTGACACAGGCTAATCCACTACACATTTGTTCACCAGATCCATCATCCCCCATATACCCTGAGTAGGTACTTTCCGGAGAGGTCCCCCTTCTGCAAGAGATGTGGTATAGAGCCAGCTGACTTTTATCATGTTGCATGGTGTTGCCCCTGTATAAGAACTTTCTGGGTCACAGTAGAGGGGGCAATGGCTGATATACTACTCCCCATGAGGGACTCCTCACCCAATCTATGGCTACTGGCACTAATTGAAAGAGGAACTCGCACAGAGAAAAAACTGCTGGGTATGGCCACAGCATTGGCTAGGAACCTAGTGGCGAGGACATGGGGTCGATCTCACCCCCCCCCACATTTGCAAAATGGTTAGATAATATGAGGCTGTGTGAGTAAAGAGAGACCAGGTATGCTGCAACACTCCCAGCCTCCAGTCATCCATTTGACTATTGGCCACCCTTCAGACAATATCTACTGGACATTGCTCAGAGGACACAGTCCCCTGATTCTACTCCAGGTCACTGATCAGCCCCTAGCGACCCGCGCCCGAAGAGATAGTCATAATAGGATATTGCAACTAACTCCTTCAAAGTCTTCCCAAGTGATATCTATGAACCCAAGCGAAACATGTATTTGTTGATGTCTTATTGTTGTACGCTGTGAGAGTCGACTGGAGAGGGAGGGATTGGGCTGTTTCGTGTTAACTTAGTGTTGTTGATGGTAAAACAATAAAGAACATTTTTTTTAAAAAGAGTGTACTTTTTGGGAGAGGGTCTGGCAGTGCTGGACTGGGATGATCAGGCGAATTTGAATATTGAGCGGGATTTTAGAACAGAAGACCAAGTACTCTCCATAAGAGCAGAAGGAGCATTGGTGTCAAGCTGAGTTCCCAAAGTTATTTTCAGAAGGTTTTGGAAAAAGGAAGAACTATGTACATAACATTCGGCTGAGATAAGGTGCAGTGCACGGCCATACACGTTGGAGGTAAATCTGACAAATGTGGGGCAGAGTCCCCAGGTCCATAGCAAGATGAGTCAACGAGAGTTTCACTGAGAAAGGAATGGGATCATAGACCGTTCCATGTCTTGTTTTGTCTTGCTTCAAGATACAGACCCAAGCACACCTACCTTTGGTGACCATCAGGCGAAGAAGATACTTTCACAGAAATTTCCGAACTTTTCTCTTCCCTATGTGAGGAGTTTGGGCACCGCTAATGAACTGATAGAATAATATAGAACAATTCCATGTTCTTTTCCTTTTAGTTTACCATTCCCGCACAAAGGATATTGCATCATACCCTTTCTTTTGCTGTTATGCCGTAGGTTTGATGGGATCAATGTGTTAAACTGAGGGATTTCCTAGATTCCTCCCTAGCTTGCCTGCTGACTGAGAATGGGGATGTAATGGTCCAGCTATCTGGAGCAACCTGATAAGGTCAGTTGTTAATAGAGACACTGATTAGTTAGCTGTTCACAAACAAAGTAACATTTACTTTGACTGAAAAGCTCTCCTGTTTACTTGCAGGGTGTTCCATGAAGTCCTTCCCTGAAGAAGGCGGTTAGCATAATATTTACCTGCCAAAACGTCCCAGTGACCATCTACTAGCTCCTTTGAATAACAAGGAGCTTGACATACAATTATTGCCACAGGCATATGCTGGTTATGTGTTTTGACATTAAATGGGGACATAGGCAACAGCCCATTAGAACATAGACCCCGGTCACTCTGATACTAATCATGTGTAACAGGATATAGGAGATAGTCACCCTTGGCCAATGTATGTTTGAACTATGTATTAACTACAGGGTTCAACATCTGTTTAATATAGTTGGTGATATAGCTCAAATACTAGACATCAACTTATTTCCATGGGCTTTACTTGGACTCGCTTGTGTTTTGTTTCAGCGACAGATAAGCATCATCACTGTTAGGAACTCTGCGACCATGTGTTCTTTTTTTTTAACCTTGTGTCACCTTGAAGCACGGACACTTTAATCTAGTATGTATTTATCCTGTTTCTAGTTTAGGAATGTATTGATAACTTTGTAAGAGGCCACGTTGGCTGGGGCATGTTAATGAATTTGAACTGTTGTCTTCTTTCCCCTCTTTTTTCTTCTTCTTTTTGTGAAAAGAAATGAAACCTGTTAATTTAACAAATGCTTTTACAAATGACTCATTCAGTTTGGAAATGCGGCATCACAAATAGAATTTAAGGTATGTCTTAACTTTTTGACCGTAAATGACAGGTTGGAGTTAACTTATTCCAGGAGCACTTTTGGAATTACTGCAGTGCCAATCAAGCACAAGGTAAGACCGGTCCCTGCAACAGCTAGAAGTGCATTGCAGGATCAACTCAAGAAGACGGTCAAAGAGGGCACGATTGAAATGGTGGAGTCATTGGAGTGGTTAAGCCTGGTGGTATTTATTAAAAAGCAACAGTCCAGCGATATTAGAATCTATCTTCTCAGTCTCAATTTAGAGATCATAACAGATAAAGCATTGCCAAGCATTAACAAGCTGATCTTAATGATGAAAGAAGTCAGGTACTTCTCAAAGTTGGATACGAAGGATGCATATCATCAAATCAGTTTGTACAAGGAGTCAAGGTCATTGAAGGAGTTCATCACACCGTTTGGCACATATCAATTAACTTGCTACTGCGAAACATAGGAAACGTGTCATACTTCCAGGACTATATCATCATTTATGCCAAAGACGAGGAGACACATGATGTTGTATTGAGAAATGTGCTTACTAATCTGCAAGAGGCAGTAGTGAAGTTGCAATATGAGAAGTGCATTATTAAGGCAAAATAACTTGAATACCTAACATACAAGATTTCACACGAAAGTATCAGTCCCAAGAAAAATATGCTGCAATCAATTGTGAAAGCTCCTGCACAGGTCAATGAGGAAGAACTGAGATTGTTCTTACGACTAGCAGAACATTACGCAAAGTTTTTACACAAGTCTCAGAAATGACAGCGCCTTTGAGAGAACTACTAAAGAAGGGGTCAGAGTATGAATGGCAGACAGAACAGAAGAGAGCCTTAGAAGAGGTAAAGAAGATGATAGAAGAAGCCCTGTGTACGACCATTCACCCCGATGTCGAACATCTACAACCCCACAGATGCAAGTACAAGGGATCTAGGAGCAACGCTTATGCAGAAATGAGGAAACGTAGCACACATTGTGGCATTTGCATCCACGACACTGTCGGATGCAGAGAAAAACTACTGCACAGTGGAGAAAGAGATGTTGGCATGCGTATGGGCAGTGGAGTATTTCAGGAGCTATGCAGGGGGCACCAAGTTTCATCTAGTTACGGATCACAAGCCGTTGGTGCACATGCTGAGCCCAGGTGGCACAGACATCTACTCCGAGATTAGCGTGCATAGCGGCAAAACTTCAGAAGTACACATATGAGAAAATGCATATCCCAGGATGGAAGAATGCATAAGCCTACTGTGTGTCATGTTTACCGGCCTAAGGGGGTCAAGTAACTACGTTCTTTCAAGGTGAGTGTCTTGTGGCATCAGTTGGAGACCTGAGGTGTAGAGAATTCATGGAAATGAGTGAGACCAATTGGTTAGAAGAATCGGCCAAAGATGAGATTGTCGCGCAAGTGACCAATTGGGTCAAAAATGAAT
The DNA here is from genome assembly GCF_040938575.1 of Ambystoma mexicanum. Classification (NCBI taxonomy): domain Eukaryota; kingdom Metazoa; phylum Chordata; class Amphibia; order Caudata; family Ambystomatidae; genus Ambystoma; species Ambystoma mexicanum. Next base: position 289,218,179 of record NC_090940.1, read on the forward strand.
GATCAAACGAAAGAACAATTCCAGAAGGCTTAAGACCATACTGGAAAGTGGCAGAGGAGATGTATGAAGGGAATGGCCTACTGCTTAGGGGTGATCAAGTGTTAGCTCCCATGGCCATGAGGAAGCTTATCATGTGTATAGCTAATTCTGGACATTTAGAAAGCAACATGACTAGGCATAGAGTAAGAGAGTCGTATTGGTGCTCTGCATGGACCAGGACATCGGAGTATGATGGACAGATGTCACGAGTGACTAAACAGTGATAAAAGGCTGAACGTAAGACGAGCACCACTCGTTCACACGGAGATCCCGCAAGGGGTATGGCAGAAGTTAGGGTTGGACTGTATGAACTGTATAGGCCCGCTAGAAGCCATGCCGTCTGAGCACAGATATGGCATGGTGATAGTGGATTATCTGCAAAATGGGTGGAGTTGGAATGTGTGCCCAATCACCACAACAGTAATAGATGTTCTCACATCAGTTTTCCAAAGGGAATGACTGCCAGAAGAGATAGTGACAGACGATGGAATCCAGTTGACATCCAATGAGATGGAAAAATTCATGAGAAAGACAATATTAAGCAGATCAAAGCAGCCAGATCAAATCTTCCCCAGGCAAGCCAATGGGCTAGTAGAAAGGACAAATAGATTTATAAAAAAGGGCCTTGAAACTGGCCATGGCATCAGACATGGATCCACACAAGACAGTAAAGGAAGCAGAGACTGCTCACAGGCTGACGCCTAATGGAACCACAATGGTGTTGCAGTTTCATATGTTAAGAGGCAGAAGAGCTGCATCCATGCTAGTGCCTCCATGGTTATGCAAAGTGAGGGAGAATGACTCAAATGAACATGGTAGAAGTAGTGTGGAGAATAAAGAGGAACAAGGACCGTGTTCAAAAGTGGAGACCTGGCCACCAGGGGGCGCACGGATGAGCTCTGACTCCATGTGAGTTCCTCCACCCTAGGTTGGCGATATGACCTGAGCCCCCATCTCACGACCCCCACCCCCAGGAAATAAACATGGGATAAGTTAGATGAAGACCCCCCTCCCAACACCCAGAAAACAACATGAGCAAAAACGGACCAGGCAAAGCTGAAAAATCGCCTTCCGAAAATATACGCGCCAGCAAGCAACAAAAGTGAAAGTGAAACCCTGTGCAATCAACGCAGTGGCCCAGCAGTGGTTCTTCCAAGAAACCGGCTGCCTGGACGAGCAGCCCGCAGTGCATCCCCCCGCACCCCTTTACCCCCCTCACGCTCCATCCATTTGTGGGGGCGGCGTGGTGCAAAGACAAGAGGAGCGGAGTATGTGAAAGGGGCCCTGTGCATCAAACCTCAGCCTGTGTGTCACCGCAGAGCGGAGGAAGCCCCCAAAGGATCAGAGGTGAGAGAACACCCACTACACTCGGGGCGTGTGGAACCCTCATGAGGCTGCGACAACCACGTGACACCCGCGCGCAGTACCCCGCCGCCAGACAACCCCGACCCTGCCAGAGACCCGAGGGTCCCCAGCACGGTGCCCTCTGCAGGAGGTCCACCGACCCCAGGAATCTGCGCACCATCGCTGGTTCCCCGCGGGTGGCACCCGGCGGGAGGAGGAGGGGGGAAGAGGACCTGAGGCATCCACCTCCACGCACTGGGTCCCCAGTGGCATAAGCCCAACAAGGCATCCGCTTGGAGCGAGCCCCTAACACCCCCATAAACGAGTCCAGCACCTCACATTTAAAGTAAAGAGACACAGCAAAAGAGCACATGCCGAATTGGAGCGGAACTGAAGCGGCCACCGACGCTCCAATGAACTGGGCTGCCCTAGACCTTCTCGATTGGACTCAGCACAGTATCTAACCATCCTCCAAGAAACGCACCCCAGCGCAAGCTCTGCACGCAGAACTGGTAATGGGATAGGATCACCTATGCTCGAGTCCATTCGCACCCGTGTAGGGCCCCAATAAGGGACACAAAACAACAACAGAGCAAAGCAAACCAGAGAGATACCTCCCAACGGAGCAAAATGTACCTCCTGACCACAAGCAAAATAGGCTACTCACAATAGATAGCTGTAACAAGGCCTGAGAGAAAGGCCAAGCAGCACCCACCCAGGACCCTGCAGAAGACCAAAGCAACCCATGACCACAAGCAGACCTGATGGTGCGTAAGGTCAACCACAGATACCTACCCACCCCACATCAGGCCTCGGCCCACACCGTAGCGCTGATAGCGGCCAATAACCTGGAATCATTCTAGAGCCATCCGGACACGCCATAGTGTGGAGGGTTGGGCCCCCGAACCAGGGGCGTGTGCCTCCTCCGCCACAGCAAACACCCCATGAACATTAAGGGAAGACTGGCCAGATATGCCTATACTCCACCCTAGCCAACCGCAGGGTCCAAGAACAAAGAGAAAATGGAAGCTGCCGAGGTGGGTGCAGCAGCCACTAAAGGAGATATAGCAGCCCTCCTGAATGAAATAAAAAATATGGGAGCCAATTTAGGCAGTAAAATAGATAAAATAACACAGAGAATGGACAACATTGGGGAAAGATTGGAAGGAGTCGAGAATAATCAAGGATCCATAGACACCCTAGAAATGCAAATGGACCTCAGAATACGAGAGATTGAGAAAATAGAGGAGGAATTCCGACAAAAAATTGACGATTTGGAAAACTGAGAGAGAAAAAACAACCTACAATTTTTCAGCATCTCAGAACACGAAGGAGAAACGAAAGAAGACCTCAAAAAACAATCCACAACATGGATCTGGAAGCCCCCTCACCCTTGGAGGAGCCCAGATAACCATCTTCCAGGACCTATCCTCGCTCACTCTAGCATTGAGACGCCTCTGTAATCCACTGACGAAGTGGCTTAAAGAGCAAGGCACCCGATACAGGTGGGGATACCCCTTCTCCCTCATCTTTGAGCACGGAAGTAGGAGGATACAACTACGATCAGAAGAGGAGATCCTTGACTGCATCACAGAACTCCTCGGAACGGGCCCAAAGGAAGGAGATCGAGAAGGACCCGAGCAGAATAGAATGCAATGGGAACTCCAGGGACCAAGGAGAAAAAAGAGTGAAGGGCTCAAGAAAGTACAGGCGAGGCAACAACACAACGGAAAGCGACAAATGAAACATCATCGCAATCGCCCGTATCCAAGAGACAGAAAATCTGGAAACACAACACGGGCGACCGCCAAGACTTAGGCGACCAATATATTCCCAGCGCGGGACCAGAATCGAAAAAGAGATCCTCCTCGTGGGAAGGGGCGGATCAGACAGATTACGATGAACAACGAAACTGCATGTATAAACATATTACCTTATATGAAAGTTATTGTTGAGTTAAAACTGTTGGGGGCGGTTAGGGGAGAGGTTGGCAGGGGGGCTCAAAATGTTAACATGATTCTACTTGCAACAAGGACCGTGAGGTAACGGTTCCCACTGGTGGTCTGACGTTGGATTGACAGTTTTCACCCAGTCCGAATCGAACGCCACCAAGCAAGGATGCAAGCCCTTGTTGACAGGGGGAAAGGTGGAGGAAGAGGACAGAGAGTAGGGGGTATTATGTTGTATACCTCCGAGGAGGGGGAGTGGGAGGGAGCAAATAAAAACACTGAAGCTCAAGACGGCCAGGCACATCCCAACAGAACACTCCAACTTCGTTGGCAACCAGCGACAAAAGAAGGGACCCGGTGAACAAACCAAGGAAACATACCAATGGTAGATAATCACAACACTGTAAGCGACAGGCTCGACACAATTAAAATTGGGACACTGAATGTTAATGGACTTAACTCCCCCACCAAGAGGTCGCTTGTGACCAGAGAATTCAAAAGGACGAAGCTCGACATACTCTTCCTACAGGAAACTAGATACATTAAAGGGGAAGGAAGAAGGGCCCTGTATGCCAAGACAGGCACCGAATATTGGGCTCGTGCCCACTCAGGAAAGCAGGCGTCGGCATCCTAATAAGCAAAGGGCTACAATTTGAAGTCCTGAAAACCTAGGCAGACGTTCCTTTGGGTAAGTGGCAGAGCACTCATACTAGTCGGCAAGATACAGGGTACCACCATCACACTTGCATCCATATATGCCCCCAACTCCAGACAGTCCAGGTTTCTGCAACACATAGTTCCCAAAGTCATGGTTGAAGCAGAAGGCGAAGTGATCTAAGGAGGCGACTTCAACATGTGGGCAGACCCAACTCTAGACAGACAAGCTGGCAACCCACAAGCGAACGTCCCAACAGAGGCCGGCCGCTCAGTGATAATAGAAATGATGGACACCTACAAACTCAAAGATGCATGACATCATGAACCCTCAGCAAACAAGCTTCACATTCTACTCTGCGCCATACGCCACATACACCTCTGTCAGCCGACGCTACCCTACAGAAGCTCGAAATGGCGTTGCAACAAAACACTCCGGAAGGATCCGATATTCTAAGAACACCTTGCGAAGGACATCGACCAATACTTCGAGCAGAATAATACTGGCAAAATCTCTGTAAATACAGTATGGGAGGCAGGGAAAGCCACGTGGAGAGGCATATTAATCAAAGAAGTAGCAGCAAAGAAAAGAGAGCGCCAACTAATAGAAAACAAGCTTAGAAACGAAATAACACAATTGGACCTTAGTGCCCAATCCGCCAGCATTGATAGAGACAAAAAAATAGAGGAGGCTGCCGGCAAAAGAGAGGACTTGCGGCAACGGGAAACCGACCAAATCGTGCGCAAACTCCAATATCTGAAACAGAAACAATATGAGAAAGGGGACAAAGCTGATGCCCTGCTCGCAGCCAGGCTCCGAGGACAATGTAAATAAAGATGGGTGTCAACCATAGAATACAAGACCGACCCCCACGGGAGCCACCCCCTCCCATCCCCGAAACCTTTGCTAACTTCTATGAGAAACTGTACACCTCAGATACCACAACGGACAAGAGAGCAATTGCAGAATACATGGACAACATAACGATCACAAGCCTAACCGGAGACGTAGCACAAGTACTCGACACCCTCATCACAGGCAAAGAAATAGAAGATGCAATCAAAAGGCTCCCAACAGGAAAAGCCCCTAGAAACGACGGCTACACGTCAGGATTCTACAAAACCTTCCTCAACACCCTCCTTCCATTTATGGTAGAACTTTTTAACCACCTCCTCCATACCGGATCCACTCCCGAATCCTTCTCCGAGCCACTGATCACAGTCATCCCCAAAGAAGGAAAAGACCCCAAGCAATATGCATCCTACCGCCCTATTTCCCTCCTAAATATGGATGCCAAAATCTACACAATGGTCCTCAATGCATGTTTGGAGACTCGTATGCCCGCCATAATTCACAAAGACCAGGTGGGATTCATCCTCGGCAGACAACGAGCAGATTCCACCCGTAAAAACCCTCCACCTCATACACGAAGCCAAGAAAATGCCAAACACACCTACACTATTTTCAATCGATGCAGAGAAAGCTTTCGATGGGGTGCACTGTGAGGCTTCAAAAGCAATAGAACTAAATCCATCCTCTTCCCATTATGTGAACCCACCATGAACCAAAAAGTGGAATTCGAGCAACTGGGCCTTACCATCAGAGGCCCGACCCTTCAATACCTGGGCATCAACCTGATGAGAGACATAGCCGATATATACGAGGCTAACTTCCCCCAACTCCTCACCGCCTTCAAAGCAGACCTCGCAAAATGGGGACCCCTTACGATCTCCTGGATGGGACGCTTGAACGCCATCAAGATGGTTAGTCTCCCACGCTTCCTATATCCCTTCCAAGTACTCCCTGTAACAGTTCCAGCAGACTACTTCAAACAAGTAAAAAGGGCAATAACTGAATTCCTGTGGGAAGGGAAGAAACCCAGAATACCCTACAAAACTCTCATACTACCCAAAGACCAAGGGGGGGTCGGTCTTCCAGATATCAAGAGATATTATTAGGCAGCCCAGTTAAGAGTCATCCCCCCATCTCAGAGACCAGAAGGATCTGCAATGGGTCCAGCTGGACAACAACAACCTGACACCCGTGATGCTCTCAGAATGGTTATGGGTCCCCAGATCACAACTCACATGAAGACTATGCAACCATCCAATACTGGGGACAATATGGAACATATGGAAAGAGGGAAAAGGGATGATGGGAGTGACCACATGGCCATCCCCCCTGAGCTACCTTTCCGCCCCAGAGATCAGAGAAGAAATCCCAGAACACTCTAGGTATCAAACCTGGTTCGATGCGGGACTCGAAAGGATAGGACAACTATGGAGAGATGACAAATTCATAGCAATCACAGAACTGGAAGAAGCCCTCCAACTGCACCCAATCCAGATTTTCCTTTACCTATGCTTAAAGGGTGCCTTATCCAAACGAGAATGGAAAACCAAAACACAAAGAGAACTCACCCCTTTTGAGAAAAGTCTCGACATGACCTCCACGAATAAAGGCCTGATAGCACGCATGTACAGTGCTTTGATCTGTAAAGATCAAAATCCGAACCTCCGCCTCAAAGAGAAATGGGAAAAGGATTTCAATAGAGAATTTGAAAGGCAGCACGGCACGAAGAAACTTGGTGTGACTTCGTCAATATACATATCCCATGCCAAAGACGAAACCAACCCTGAAGACCCAGAATCCGCGTAAGAAACCCACCAGAACGAAGACCGGACACCCTTCAGCAATCCCTATGCGAAAAGGCCTGTCGCACGACATGAACATATGCAAACTAATCGAGATAAATATCCCTGCATGCACCAATCATCGACTAAATTCTTGCCAACGAACCGGAAAAACTTGCCAGGCCATTTTAGGGGGGGAGGGAGGGATTTAAATTACTCTAACGTATAAGGGAAGAGAAAGTTAATTTTGTTGATAGTAACATTCCTGTTTAACCACAAGACATAATGCATAATACCCTTATGTTTCAAAACCAATAACATTTAATTAAAAAAAAGGGGAGTAACAATCACGGGGCAGTTCAAAGAACAGAGGTAGAAGGGCACATAGTGAAGATCAGTCTACCTCACAAGGACCCCCTGCCAGGGCCCAGGTAGTCAATCCACCCCATCTGCAGCCGAAAGCCACAAAAGGCTCCTCTGGCAACACCAATCAGGAATAAATCGCCCCATACAGCAACAGCAGGAACAATATCAGAGAGACCAACCACTGATGGACTAAGAGATCAGGTGACAACAGCGTGTGTCATTCCTTCTGGTTTTTCGGTTCACTCTCTGGAACTTGACTGCTAGCGGCCATCTTGAAATGGTCACTGACATCACTTCCAGTGGCCATCTTGCATCTGTGACATCACTTCCTGTGGCCATCTTGGCTCCGTGACATCACTTCCTGAGTCCATCTTCGACAAATCTCCAGCTGAAAGCCACAAGAGGCTCAGCTGGCAACACCAATCAGGAAGAAATCACCTCATCCCAGCAACAGCAGGAACCATATCAGAGAGACCAACCACTGATGGACTAGGCGATCAGGTGACAAGAGCGTGTGTCAACCCTTCTGAATTTCCTAGGGGCATCCAGCCAGGGGCGTCCCAGTTAAGGACCGAAGAGTGAAGGGTGAAGACCAGCCTCTTTGCCTCTTAGCCTATGAGCCTTTGCTTTTGCCTTTCTCCCAGTTGCATCTGTGAGTACCCGAAGCTTCCTAATTACTGTACTGTCTCTCCACACTGTCCTACTAATCTATAATTAATTCACTCCTGCTCCTCCTGCTGCTGCTCCTACTGGCGCTTTCTCTAATCAAGCTACAGCTTCCTCCTTTCCTATCCCTAATATAAAACTCAGAACTTGAATCTCCTCCTACTCCATTTCTCTTGCACCTCTTTCCAACAAAGACGACAAGCTAACCATATCTCCTCTAACACCTATCCATCTCACCTTGCCTCTCTTCGTCTGAGACTCAACTTGTCTACTCTTCCTTACCTCATCAACCTAACATTGCACTCTGCAATGCTCAGTCTGTGTGCAACAAAACTTCCTTTATAACAGACTACTTTCACTCCAGCTCTCCTCCCCTAGACCTTCTTGCTATCACTGAAACCTGAATTTCTCCATCTGACACTGCAACTCGGGCAGCCCTACACGACGCCAAACTATTCTTCATTCACTCTCCTCAACTGACTGGCAGAGGTGGAGGCGTCGGACACCTACTCTCTACCTGCCTCAATGCCTCCCAAATCTCCAATGTCACGTCCTTTCCTACCTCTTTAGAATTCACCATCTCTGCTATTGCTCTGCCTCACTCGGGTCACATCATCTTCATCTATCGCCGTCCTAGTCCCACTGTACTATTCTTTGATAATTTTGGGCAACACCTTGATTCTCTTTCCACTAAACATCACCTAATTGTCTTAGGTGACTTTAACCATCCCTCTCCAACCACGTCTCAAAAATCTGAACTTCACTAAGAAAAGACTGACCAAATCTGAACTTCAGTCTTTTCTTAGTGACCACGCTCTCCACTCTATCCATAACCTACCTATCTACACAGGGATAACTCTTTGGATCTCTTATTCATCTCTGCCTCTCTCGCAGCCATTAATGCTACTGTCACACCATGCATATCTGATCACTCAATTGTTTCCACCACTATCTCCTTTGTACCCTTTGACCTTTCCGCACAACTTGCTACCTATTACTAAAAGGAATTGTAAACCTTCTGCCATTCCCCCTTTCTCTCTGACCTACAGTACTCCCTCTCGATACCTCTTCCACCAACACTGCCTTCTCCAGCTTCCAATCCCTACTATAACTCTCACTTCCCACTGCTTACGTTCACCCTTAAGTCTCAGCAACTTCAACCATGGATCACCCCATTCATACGCTCGCTCCACACAGACATGTCAGCTGCTGCGCAACTGGAGCCATACCCACTTGTATTAGGACCTGCAACTCTACATCTCTGCCCTGACTGTTCATGGAGTGAAAGGGAATTCTACCTAACCCTCATTGACTCTCACTCAAACCATCCTCGCCGGCTACAGGGCACCATAAACTCACTCCGCCTTAGTCTATGGCGATCAACTTCACTCTCACAGCTAATGACCTAGCTGAATACTCCTACATGTTATACTCTGCCTACACTACCATCATCCTATGCCACCATCTCCCACTTTAGTCACACTAATACTGACAAAGTGCTATCTCTATTGATGAAGGCTAACCCCTCTTGGGCCCCATCAGACCCTCTTGGTCCTCGGTTAGTCATGCCTATTGTCCCTATAGTGGCCTCTCACCTTACTGAACTCTTCAACCTGTCCTTCAACTCATCTTGTTTTCCCTCTGTTTTCAAAACAGCCACAGTCATTCCTCTCCTAAAAAAGCAAGGGGCTGACCCGAACCTACCGGATAACTTTCACCCTGTGTCTCTCCTTCCGCACTACTCTAAGTGCTGGAAAGGGTTGTGCTCAACCATCTTACCATTTTCTTAGACATCCACAACCTTCGAGACTCCCTACAAGCAGGTTTCCGCCCCTGTCACTCCACGGAAACTGCTCTCATGAATGTGTTCAACTTCATCACCTCTGCTAAGCACTCAAACATATCCTCTATCCTAATTCTGCTTGACCTGTCTGCTGCCTCTGACACAGTCGATCCCTCTGGTCTTCTTAATACTAACTTTCTTCTTGGGATTGGTGATCAAGCCCTTGCCTGGATTGAATCCTACCATGCACCTCGCCAATTATGTGTCTTCTGGAGCAACAACACCTATCAACTCACTCCTCTAACTGTTGGTTTTCCACAAGGCTCTGTCTTGGGTCTGCTCCTGTTTACACTCTAAACTTCTGCTCTTGGGGCACTAATCTCCTCCTTTGGGTTCTTATACCAACTCTTTGCGGACGACACCCAATTCTTCTTCCCTGTTCCAAAACTCTCCTCTGATCTCTCTATCAAAATTTCCAACTGTCTTTGCTATTAAATATTGGATGGCTTTGCACTCTCTGATGTCAAACTCTACCAAAACAGAGGTACTCTTGTTCCCTGCCAAAAGCTCTCTCTCATCTCTTCCTCCGCCTATCCAGTTTCCACCTGACACTCTCCCCTACTCTTCATCAGCTAGAAACCTCAGCGTCATCCATGACCCTTCTCACACCTTCTCTACTTTCATCTCCAAAACTGGAACCGCAGCTCGCCTCAACCTCCTAAATATTAGGAAAATCAGGCACCTCCTTTTAACACTGCCTAGCATCTCTTGTCTTCTCTAAACTGGACTACTGTGCCAGAATCCTCTTTGGACTCCCCAACTATGTTTTCTGTCCTCTTGATAAGATAATTAACTTCACTACCAGGACTCTCTTTGAACTCCCTCACTTCACACCTACTACCTTGTACCGTCACCTGGATGGCTGATGATGCAAAGCAGTGCCAGATTTAAATTTCTTCTCCTGGTTCACAAATCTATCCATGGTAAAGCACCACTGTATCTATCCTCCTCTATCCAACTCTATAAGCCTTCTCGTAATCTCTGCTCTGCCTCCTCAACTACCCTTGTGGTGCCTTGCCCTCCCTGTGCTTCCTCTCGCTTCCACTCTTTCTCTCTTCTTGCTCCACTTGCATTGAATTTTCTTCCCCTGGACATCCCAGAAACAGTACACATGGATTTGTTCAAAACCAAACTAAAAGCCTACCTCCTCGCCTCTGAGTTACCCTCTTAACCTACCTCTCATCTGCCTGCTAGCTAAAACAATTTCTCCCCTCTAACCTGCCTCTGTCTCTCCCTTCCTCTCCCTCCATTCTAGCACTTCACCCTGTGAGGAACCTGAGGGTGTACTCACTTATTTTCCCCCTGAATCCCACTCTCAGGTGGCCAGTGAAAGGCCATCGCTTTTGCATCCTGACCCTGGGGGTGGATATGCAAGGGAGGATCACCTGGGAGGTGGAAACTTGGGGAGTGGGGAGAGGACGTCCTTAGGTGACACATGGTATCCCCATTTCCTTTTCATAATGAAACCTCTATCCCTCAACCCTTTGTAAGCTACTGTCCGCCCTTTCCCTTTTCCTCCCTCCAAAATGTCCCCCAGAAACACCATCTCAACACTGGGATGAGGAAGAGAGCAACTAAGAAGGCACATCCTGATTTGGTTGAGTGAAACACCGATCAACACAAAGACATATCAGTCAAGTACCAAGACGAGGAGGAGACAACACAGAGTAGTACATACTTCCTTTATTAATGCAAAAATCCCCAAACACCAGTCTGGTACTGAGACAATGAAGAGGGCAATGGAGCAATACAGGTGGAACAGCCAGGCACGTCCACCTGATGGGTTTCTCCATAGTCAGGCAATTGGACTTAATGACCCACACCTGTGGTAATTTAATACACCTAATGCATATAAAAACTCTAGCCGCCTGGAGAAAAAGGAAAAATGGCTGGAGACACCAGAGCTGGGAACTGTGTCAAGCGGGAGAGAGAGGCTGGCCACAAGTGGGTCTGGAAGTCTTGCAATCTTCCCTAATGGGTACATGCAGCAGGGGCTGTGGTACGCCAAAGAATCCCAGCCATCCAGGGGAAACCAGGAAAGTGAGCAGTGCTCTCTGTGGCTACCGCAAAGAAAAGGCAAAGCTTGTGGAAGCCAGAAAGCGTAACGAGGAGCTGCTGTGTGTAAACAGTGTGTGGAAACATGAGAAACACTCATACTGGGGCGGTCCGGGAATTTGAAACAAGTACTTTTGAATGCTGAACACATTGAAAGTCAGTGCAAGTACTTTTGAATGGCGAAACAAGCACTTTTGAATACTTAACAAACTGAAAGTCATGAAAAGCACTTTTGAATGCCACACAAAGTAAAAGTAAGTTATGAGCACCCATGAGCGGAGTGAAAGAAAGGTGGTGCATGTAGCAGATAACACGGAATGTATTGCCTAAGACAAGGATGGGCAAAGCCAAGAGAATACCAAAAAGGGTATGAGATGAGAAACCAAGTACTGGCTAAAGCTAAAAGAGTTCAAGGAACTGCAGGTTAAGAGGGGACCTGTATTGGCAAGAGCCAGACGTATACAGAAAAGTATAACAAAGTGCATACTGGCCAACCAAGCTACAGGGAAGTGTTAGAAGATTGTGACTTTGATGAAAGAACCAAGTTCCACTGTCAAAGGAAGGCAGTGGCCAATTGTTGATGGAAAGCAGCCAAGAAGGGCTCGGTTGCGTGACCTGTAATGGGTGGAAGATGTGGTCCGACGAATTCGTCTAGACCGGCTTCCCCCCTCTTTATGGAAAGCCAATGAAAGTATCCATAAAGAAGCTTGTGTTTTGCAAGAACCTTGTATGTGATTTTAAATTCAAGATACAGAACTGCCTATGTGCACCAGTGAAAAGTACTAGGGCCAAAAGAGCTGGGAAGTGTCTCAAGTAACTGTTTTGTAAATCTGGAAGATTTGAACTCTTGGGGAAGGGAACTTGATATTTTGTGAACTGTTTTGAACTTGGGGAAGCTGATTGCGAGCCAAGAGCTGGAAGAAGCTCTGAACTTCATTTTGAACACCATTCATTTTGTTGCTGACGTCCCATCACATTGCATACAGTTAGTTGTGAGGGCATGTATAGGTTTTGGATACAGACAGAAATGTGATTTAAACATCCTGACACAGGCTATCCTTAGTTTTCTTTAGGTAGGGAACTCCCACCTTGGCTAACCTTTGAATACCAAACTTGAACCTGTTATCTGTGTCTGCCTCATGATGCCTTCACAAACCATCATGGTTACATCCCGAGCATGGCTGGCCGTAATGCCTACTTGCACTTAAAAATGTCCAATTTTGGTTGTCCTTGATCTATGCATGTCCACTTATGCATTGTCCTCTGTGACTGTTCTATTTACTCCCCTCCACAACCTCGTCAAAATGTCCCTCAAACTCACCCCATTGTACGAAGGTCATTGCTTCCCATCACATCTGATTTCTTATCTATTGTATGTTCTTTTGTGATCAAAAGAGCATTGTTCCTGGGGCGTGGCAAAGATGGCAGGCTGAACCGATGTGTGCACAGTGAGCTCCATCCATAAATGTTGAATTAAATTGTGATTTCCAACAGTACATGCTGAGCGAGCAAACCCTTGCTTGAGGGGCCGCTCTTGGAGCACACAGGAGGCGGCTGGGAGTGCATGCGCAGCCCGAGGAAAGCATAAAAGAGGTGCGGACCAGGTATGGAAGAGGGCCCGCAGGAGAAAAAGGCGTGCAACCGCTCTGGTCCAGAGCAAGCGTTTTGGTGGCCGGGGGAGCCCGTGCCGCACTGATAAGGGTTGGACAGGTAGGTGATGGTGGGCTCAGGAACAAACCGGCAACTGGCCGGGAAGGAAGGTGATGGGTGGGGAGAAGGCAGGAAAGATCTCGGAGGGGCAGCGATACCGCAACAGCCAGCCACTGCAAAGGATGGGAGGGGCCCCAGCCGTGCTCTGAGGAGACCAAGAGGAGAGGCTGGGTCGATGGGCTGGCGACCGTTGTGCAGGTCGGCATGGGCCCAGCCACCCCAAGGGTGGAGTGGTGGTACACCCCAGGGAGGCGGGCAGCTGACCGGAGGCAGTGTCTCTCAGTATGGCGAGGAGGAGGAGCGGGGGTGGAGGGGCGCTGATGCCGCCGTAGAGCCTGGAAGTAGTGCTGGACCCTGGGAACGACCGCCGCAAACACAGGTGTTGAGACCACAATGGGGTGCCGAGGAGACGAGCTGGGATCAGGTTGGAAGTGGAGGAGGGAACATGGCACCCGCAGTGAGGAGCAGCGGCATGGTGGAGTCTGGCATAAGAAAAGGAGGCCCAGTGGGGTTGATTGGAAGTCCAGGCACCAGAAAGTAGAGAGCTAGGGACCAGCTGGCTGGAGGAATCCGCAGGAGGGAGCAGCAAGTGGAGGAGGGCCCTGGGGAACAAAGATTGCAGGACTGAGAGGAACTGGCCTGAGGAGAAACAGAAACTGCTGGAGAAGGAGGGTGACGAGGAGGCTGAGTGCCGTGGGGGCCATCCTCTGCAGAGGAGGGTGAGAGGGGGGAAAAGGAAGGATTGGGACCCTGCTGGAAAAGACACAAAGACTGGGGGAGAAAGAAAACCCCCGGGATCTGCCCCTTGAGGTGTGAGGAGGTGCTGGACTAAGCGTATAGGGGCGCTGTTACTCGCCGCTTCTCTGGCCGGCTCTCCGGGAAGTCAGGTTTTAGGTTGTCCAGATGGAAGAGGTAAAACAGCAAACCCTCAGGACTCTCGTAAACTGGGGTTCACCCAGAACCTAGGCCTCCTCAACTTGAGGGAACTCTTTTTTATGATATGCCCCTCTGCTGGTAGGAGTCAACAGACAGAGGAGTAAATCACACAAAAGAAAAGGGAACACGCGCACCGCCAAACCAAGCTGTAAGAAAAAACATCAATAGATTAACATATGTGGAAAAGAACAAGCACAGCGTGTTCCCAGAACTTCCTGAATTATACCTTGAATACAGATGGATGTGACGTATGGAATGTGGACCTAGGAAAACCAAGGATGAGTATTAGCCCCTTAATTCTGGGATTGCTATAGTAGAAACAGGAAAGAAGAAGAAAAAGGCTTACCAAAGCAGGATATGAGCAGAGAACTGTGTAAACACGACAGTCAGAGACACAAAGGCGTGGAGAAAATAACCAACAGGGAGTTATTATAGGGGACTAACTGAGCGGCACAAGGGTCGCGCTAGTGCAGAGTTAGTGCACAATATCTGCATAGCGTTTGTGCGTGCACGCGATAGTAGTCTGGTTCTGGGAAAGTGTCTTGTTGAATGTCCCCTTTGTAGTCCAGAGATTTCAGAAAGATGATCTATGGTCAGTTGATGTATGTATGTAGTACTGGATGGCAGTATGGTGTCTAGTAGTTAGGGCAGTGGAGAGCAGGGAAAGCAAAGGAAACCACAAGTGCATAAACCCCAGTTACGGAATAGAGCGAGGAAAGCCATAAACGCTAGGCGGAACGGAATCCAAACTGAAGCTGAGGTTGGCAACAGCTGAGCAGGAAGGTGGCAGAACGTGAGATGAAGACGGTCCTTGTAACTATTCCGGGTCGGCAACAGGCATTCAGCTAGGGAGAAAGCAGTAGAAGATACGTGAAACGAACCGAGGTCAAGACCGGAATCAAAAAAGGCTTGCTGGAAACAGTACAGAAGTAATGCTGCAAATAGAAGCAGCGTTTTGCATTAGGCGACGGTCTTTGCGCACTCTGTAGGAGGCAAAGCCTATGGGGCCATATCACGGGTGAGGTCAGCTAACCCATCAGGTGATGCCGCATACGCTTGCACCACAGAAGTCGTAGCTGGTGCATGTCGCCATGGCAGCCTCCAATGCTGCCATATAGGGGCAGCCATATGATGTGACAGAAAAACACGCCGAGTGGCGCGAGGGACCCGCGGCACCCTGGGTGTAACAGGCGCAGGTCTCTGGGAGCGAGTGCAGTGAGTGGTCGGCAGGGGTGCACCCAAGAACAGAGAGGAGGCTGAACTCAGAGGAACTGTTGCCTGGAGGAGAGGGGGCTGGTGGCAGTGGCAGACAAGGATTGGTGAAGCGCCAAGCAGCATAGAAGTAAAGAGGAGCATAGCACCCCTTCCTGGGGATGGTGCAGGCAGCAGGAGGCGGGTCCTGGAGGGTGTAGATGGGACCGAAGAGGAAAGGGGCAGTGTCTGAGGAATTGGGGGCAGGAAAATTGCCAACAGGGCAAACACAGTCCAACCTCCGCTTTGGCAACTTGACATCATGCAGCAGCGAAGAGATGGCGTTCACCAAGGAAGACCTTTTGATGGCCCTCACTAAGCTCAAGGGGTATTAACTGAGGCGGTCAAGGCAGAGGGGGCCAGTATACGGGAGGACCTCTCGCAGACGATTACAGCGAACAGGAAGGATATTGATGCGCTGGGCGACAGAGTGATGGAGTCGGAGGGGCGTATCACGGGTTTGGCTGAGAAGGTGCCTGAGCTCGTCCAACAGGTGAAAGGGACGGACCGGATAAAGACCCTGGAAGAGAAATGTGAAGATCTGCAAAATATATTGCAGAGGGACAATATCCAGATCAAGGACCTTAAGGAGGGGACAGAGGGGTCGAATCTGGAGGGCTTCATCTGGGAGCTGTTTATGGGCTTCGAAGAGGGAGAACAAAGCTGCATGAAAATTGAGAGAGTGCAGAGTGGGTAGTCGAAGAGCAGAAGCAGGGGCAAGGCCGAGGGATGTGCTGGTGATGATGCACAACTTCAAAGACAAATTGTGGCTAATGGCTGCGGCCAGACGGTAAGGGAAAATTCAGTTGAGGGGGGCCAAATTCAAGTATTTGATTACCTATATCTGCTGATGCTGGCGAGGAGAATTAAACTGCTCATGGAGGAACTTAACAGGAGGGGAATGAGATACTGATGGCTTTTCCCAACATGGTTGAAATGCCGCATGGGGAATGAGGAAAAGATGGTCCTCCATGTGGAGGACGGACTGAGGGCACTGGGCTTACGCCCAAGGAGCCCCATGGAGGACAATTTGGAGAAGCGCCAGGAACAAGCATTGGGAGCGTAAAAAAAGTAGCTCCCAGTGGTGGGGCTCGAAAAAAGGGAGGAAGACATGAGCTGGCCAATGGACCACAGCAGAGAGATTGGGAATGCTGGCAGGCCTCTCTTGCTAGTAGGAAACAAAATGATTTAAGGCTGGTACTGTTGGGAAATTATTACGGGTTTAGGGGGGTAAGCATTGCATAATTTGTGTTGGGGGCCACGTCGGGAACCTGGATGTGGGATCCAGGGATTGCTACGAGTTGGGGTTTTTGTGCTAGTCTGGGGGGTAGTCAAAGGCAAAAGGGTATGAGAGACCTGGTTATGGAGGCTATGGTGTCCAGGGAGGTATGGGTATACACAAGCAATAGGGAATGTATAGGCTTGACTCATGGAACGTGAGGAGGCTAAACAGCCTGAGCAAAGAGGGCCATTGTTACGGGAAGTAAAGAAGGGTGGAGCCGGGGTAGTGTGTCTGCAGGAGACACTCTTGATGGAGATAGATGTATGCTGGTTATACAACAGGGATTACACGCTCCAGTACAATGTGGGGGACAGAAGGGCGGGGGTGGCTATCCTCTTGCACAAGTCCATGAAGGTGGAGGGAGCTGTGGTGAGAAGGGACCCCGGGGGGGGGTGTATGTGCTGGTGAATGGGAAACTGGAAGGGCAAAAGTACATGTGGGCATCAATATATGCTCCTCATCAAGGGCAAGAAGGGTTTTGGGAGGGGTGCCTGGTGGAGATGGGCTGGTTGGGAGAAGGTGAGCAGCTGGTAGCGGGAGACTTTAACATATCGGTTCTTCCGTGAATGGAACAATATGGTGGGTTAAGGGGATACACAATGGGGGCAATATCCAAGCAGTTGAGCGACAGATTTGAGGAAATTGGGCTCAAAGATGCATGGAAAGTACACCACCCACAAGAGAAGGACTACTCATTCTATTTGCACGTCCACCAAATGAACTCCCGACTAGACTACATTATGGCAACCCAAAGGATAGTGCAGGCAGTGGTGAGGGCCCACATCGGGGGCATGACTATCTCAGACCATGTGCCAATCAGGCTGTAATGGGAGCAGGGGAGTACGGGGGGACACATGGGGTATGTCGATTGGAAGAATACCTTCTTCAAGACCAGGGATTAGGTGGGAAGTAGGGGCAGAGATTGACCGATTCATTGAGGAGAGTGGGGAGACGGAGGGGACGCTGGAAGAGATGCAGCACTTATTCAAAAAGGAGATTAGAAGCTGCCTAATAAAAGCATCTAAAAGGCTGAGGGAAGAGAGACAGGTGGCGGAGCATCATCTGGAAAGGGAGATTCAAGAGCTGGAAGCAGCTCATAAGGTGAAAGCCACGAACAAGGTGGGCAACGAGAGGGCAACTTAAACAGCTGGTGAGTAGGTCATTGGAAACCGCCCTCCTGCGGAGCAGGCAGACATTTTATGACCATGGGAATAAGGTTGGGAAGTTGCTGGCGAGGTAACTAAGGATTAGGGAATAGAGAGCATTTATAGCTAACCTGGAGGATAAAAGGGCTAGGCTGGTGGGGGCTCATCTGGAGAACGTAGGGTGATCCTAGGAATTCTTTGCCAGTTTGTACGAGGAGGAGCCATGCGATGGGGAGGCACAAAGAGCGTATCTTGAGGATTGGTCGGGATAGCGTTTATCCTCTGAACAAATAGAGCAGAGCAGTTTGAAGAGTCGAAAACGTGGGAGGAGGTACAGCAGGCGATAGGGAGGTTGAAAACACACAAAAGCCTGGAGGAAGACAGTTGACAGGGATGTTTTGTACAACATTTAAGCAATCATTGGCCAAAGGGCTAGCAGAGGTCTTTTTAACGACTTCCGAGAGAGAGACAAGATCTCATTATCCATGGAAATGGCAAGGGTGTTGGCGGCTCGACTGGATAAGGTGTTCCCGCGATTGATAGCGCAGGATCAGTCTGGATCCATTCAGGGGCGGAACACGTTTGAAAATGTGAGGAGGGCTATGCACATAATTGACAAGGCTGTGAGGGTGGGGGAGAGCTAAGCCCAAATGCTTATTAATGCTTGATGCAGAGAAGGCGTTTGACAGGGTAAACTGGGAGTTCATGAGCCAAATGTTAAGTAGGGTGGGGCCAAATTTCTTAAGAATGGTTCATGCCAATTGCCAGACGCCATTGGCTAGGGTTAAAGTGAATGGGGGGCTGTCAAACCTGTTCTCCATAAAACGAGGAACTAAACAGTGGTGTCCACTGCCACCCCTACTCGTTACGCTGCTGATGGAGCTCTTCGCGGATCAAATTAGGGAAAACAAGGAAATACAAGGGGTCCAATGGGCGAACTTCCTTCACAAAATGGGCCTATTTGCGGACGATGTGGCTCTCGTGGTCACCAAATCAGACATATCACTACCGGCAATAATGGGGGAGATACAGGCTTTCTCTAGGCTATCAGATTTCAAGGTGAACTATTCCAAGTCAGAAATACTGAACCTCTCAGTGGTGGGGAGAAGAACGGAAATGCCTGGAGAGGGACACCGCGTTCAGGTGGATGTGGCCTGGTTAGATATGTGGGGGTAACCTGACCGCAGGTATATCTCAGACATCTCGGATTGTTGGAGCAAACTATCCACCGGTGCTGAGACAAATCAAAGCAGACCTGGGAAGGTGGAGGGGGCTATATGTGTCATGGCTAGGTAGGATTGCCATTGTGAAAATTAATATCCTCCCACGACTATTATATTTATTTCAAGCAATCCCATTGTCAGTCCTGGGGAAGATGATGAGAGGTTCAGGAGGACATCATGGGCTTCATATGGAATGGGAAGAAGCCCTGCATTGGCAGGATAGATTTGGAGGGGTAGTGACACCTCTGGACTAGTGGGGTGACGAGGGTGGGGGTTGAAGCCGTTATTGTTGATTACTTGGTTGATGGTGAGACTGGTCAGAGGATGTACATGAAATGTGAACGTATCTATGTTTACTCTTGTGCTAATAAAGATTTGGTTGAATAAAAAAAGAGCATTGTATCTCCTGTAAATAAAATAAAGTGGTGCAAAAAGGCACAAATCATGATGGGAAACGTTGGAATCTGGAGACAGTGGCTATGTTTGAAAAGGGGCCTACACCGTAGAAAGTGTCATCATACCACACGCAAGCACCACAGGGAAGAAGACCTAGTGGGGAAAACTGAAGACACCATAGAGGATAGTGAGCAGGGAATGACATGCAATTCAAGAGAATTGGAAGATAGGATGAGCAGAGGAAAGGAGCCACTGGGTGAAAAGGGTGCCCATGCACCCACAAGAAGCAGCAAAGAAGAAGAACCATCGCCCCGTGCAGTGAGCGAGTATGGCTGGCCACTGCGTGAAAGGAGACCTACAAAGTAACAAGACTTCGTAATGGGGTAGGGCTATGCTGCTCAAGAAAAGGAGTTCTGTGGAGAGAGAGTCTCATCCTGCGAGACTTCCCCTGTGCAAATAGTGTTTGCTCGGCGCACGGGAGAGACTGAAGGGAGTGGGCACACCGTGGTACTCCTCCTGCTTAGAGGCGCAGCAGACCTCAGCATACAGTTCATGTTACAGCTGCACACTTAGAGAGACAAGGTTATAATGACGATGGACAGTGAATATAATTAATCTGTGTTGAATGAATGCTGGAGAGTCCAATAAATAAGTAAATACCAGTTGGACATTCTTCATGACCGTCTCCATGCCCCTTTCCAGTTGTTAGTCTTAACCCTTTCTACTTCGCCCCACCATTGCATGTCACCAGGCTGCACAGCAATGATCCGTAATGACCGTATTTAGCCATGACCGGTAACCATGATAATGTTACATTATCAACATTTATATTGCACCCATGTCCACAGTAGTGGTCTTATGGCATCAGATCTTGTACGAGAGGTGCTGTACTGTGACCCAACAGGGTGCTGTCAGAAAGAAGAGGGTTAGGTGGTGAGGTGAAAGAAAAGGAGGATTAGACAACAGATGCAACTATTAAGTGGGGGACGATAATTGGGATGAGGGGAAGGGATAGTTATTTTGGGTAGTATGGATGAATGGTTTTTAATTGTGATTAGTGTGTGAGGGTGCAGAAGTAAGGCTTGGACACAATGGTGGTACATGTTTGGGTAGACACCTTTATTATAGGGAAAAGGGTTGGAAAATGCCTCTTCCTTAAACTAAGAGGGGATCTGCCTCTAAGAAAACTAAGGAAATTGTCAGAATGGCCAAATTATAAAGTCTGTCACTGTTGTGTCTTAAAAAGGCTACTTCTGTCCCTAACACTATTAACTTATACCAACTGTGCAGTGTGAGAAACCTGACAGTGTCTCTCTAGCTAGTCCCCAGGGATCTGTCATACAGGTGGCCAGGACACGGCCATCGCTATTGGATCCAGTTCCTGGGGATGGACTAGTGAGGGAGGATCACTTGGATGGGGGTCCTCAGGGAGTGGGAGTAGGACACCTTATTTCAACACCTTTTCCCCATCTTACCATGAAGGGCATTCAAGACCACTACCCCGTTCCCCCTTTTTCAGCACAAACACGTTTGCACGACACACTAGAGAACGGACTAACACCAGAGTCGTTTACCTGACATGTCCCAATACAAGGGTCAGGCAAAGTCAGGCAATTGATCAGAATCACACAAAGCTGACGGTCCTTTCCCTTTTCCACATGGATAAAAGGTGGCGCAAGAGAGCACAGTACGAGCAAGGCAGACAGCACAATGAGACAACTATCCAGGTCCGGCAGTTCAAGAGGAAAGGCAGGGAATATCGAGAGGCTGACCAGGAGAGACACAACCTTGCCCTTTCTAGCGCAGACCCGCTAAACCTCCCAAGTGTGCTGCAACAGATGTCAACGGTGCACAGCGCATGTCGACGTTGATAAGCGAGACTGGCCTTGACTTCAGTTACGGAGAAAGCCAAGCAGTTCATCACAGCTGGTGAGTCGAGGTGAGAGCCAGGCTGTGGTGGATGAAAGTCGCAAAATGGCAAAGTGAACTAATTTCAAAAGAACTGTAAAAGTGTTGAGGGGAGACCAGCTGCACCCCTTTTCTGACACAAACACTCTTGCACAACATGGAAGACAACAGACTAACACTAGAGCCGTTTACCTGACATGTCCCAACACAAGGGTCAGGCAATTGACCCGAATCACATACACCTGACGGCCCTTTCCCTTCCCCACAGGGATAAAAAGTGGAGCACAAGAGCAAAGGACGAGCAAGGCAGACCGCACAGCGCGAGAGCTTACTCAGCACGGCAGTTCAAGAAAAGGAGAAAGACTGAGCATATCGAGGGGGTGACAGAAGCATAAGACCGCAAACAATAGCCAATGTGTGTTGCAGCAAATGTCTACAGTACACAAGACCCTCCTCCGCTGATAACCAAGCTGGGAAGAGACACGGGTCTATGTGGTACAAACCTTGACTCGAAGGAAAGAAAGCAAAGCAGTTAATCACAGCCGGTGAGTCGAGAAGGGAACCAATAAGAAAATGAACTGTGTTGAACGAAAAGTCGCTAGCGGCTAATTGAGCTGTGAAAAGCTTAAAGAACTAATGATGTAAAGGGGAAAACCAGCAACAGAAGAGTCTGACACCACGTTGGTGTTCATGCAGGAAACTCTGGGCGATTACCCGATCATTGAAACTACCAGAACTAGAAGGCCTTGGGTAAGGCAAGAAGAGGGGTCACAGTGGTCATACAGGGGTCTTGTAAAATCCTCTGTACTTTTGAAAGTCTTTGACCAACAGATGAATGTGAAGCATAGGGAAATGAATCCCTCTTGGTGAAATTAACGAATGAACAGTGTGTTGACAAGAGTGAACCCAAGAGGGTTGTCCACAGTAAATTGTTTGAAAGGACATTAAGACTCATGAATGCAAGGAAAGCCATAGTGAGCCCAAAGGAGGGAGGCTGACGTACGAAAGGGGCCCGAGCCCGACAGAGGGAGATCCAGGGGTGGAAAGTCATCACCCCAACATGCATTTTGGAAAGGAACTTTTTGTTTATTTGTTTGAACCCATCAGGACCTGGCGGCAAGAGACCTTTTGATAGAAAAGAGACTTAACCACTGGATACCCTGATTGCTGAAAGCGGAACTGTTAGCTCACACTGGGAAAGCTCGAGCGTGTGCTGTGCTCCAAGATCCCAACTTGTCCCGTGCTGAAAATGTGGGGAAGGAAGACCTCAAGTACCGCATCCTGACTTATCATTTGTGAACACTGCCTTCTTTCTTAAACAACATTATCCCACACCACTTTTTGTATTTAGCGTAAGGATTGACAATAGGTTTTTCTTAGTATAGGCCCTTTTATTTGAGACAGCGCCACTAGGATTGCCTTATTATTGTTCGATGGTTGACGCTTGCTCCCATCTTAGTTTTCCACCCTGCATTTACAGTTTAATAAACACCCTTGAACTGTGATCACTTGTGTCTGTCTTTACTGTTGCCACCATGGGTTCTTTACAGCAATCTCTTCCTTACGTAAAGTGTTATTTGTAGATCCAACCAACAGAAAAGTTCCCAGTCTTTTCAGTAATCAGAACTGGTGGCAATAAAGAAATATTCATAAATATAGGACTCCAATGTTAGTGTCGTAATCCCTTCTCCTAGATTACTTGTAGTGTTCTTCGTAGATCGAACCAACAGAAATGTTCCAAGTCTCCTGGATAATCACAAGTGGCAAAAACAAAGAAATGTTCAAGAATGTAGAACTCCCAAGTTAGGGTTGTAATCCTTCCCCCTACAATCCTTCTTATAGGTTTTCACTCCTTTTAGGCCCTCTCCTGCCTGCATTTTCCTTTTTGGGCCTCTCAAGCCTATACTTGCGTAACCAAAAGTCAATGGGCAGTTCACAAGAATATACTCCTCCTATTTATCCCAACAACTTCGGACACCCCTTTTGCCCAAACGTAGGATTTGTTTGCACAATGTCATCTTCACTTATTTTGGATGCGGGTCTCAGACTTTCAGTATTCAGAATGGGTTGGTTTCTTCCTTGCCAAGCAAATGTTCTCTCATGGACTGTCACTCTTTTGGGTACGCGTCTCACACTCGTAATATAACTGCTTGGTTCACTCTCCTGCCAAGCAGTTATCTTTTCATGAACTTCTTATTTGTATGCAGGACTCAGACTCGCAATATTCAAACCTGCTTGGTATTCTCTACTGCCAACTCTTCATTCTCCCATGGACTGTTCCTCTTTGGGTGCGGGTCCCAGACTTGTAACATTCACAGTTGCTTGCTTTACTCTCCTGTCAAGGAACAGTCCCAACATGGACTATCTCTTTTTGGGTTGTGGGTCCCTGACTCGCAATATTCTGTTTGGCTTTGTTTCAGTTTCTCATATAGGTGTGGGTCCCAGGCTCAAAATATTCTGATTGGTTTTTGTTTCTATTTTGCATTTGGGTGCGTGTCCCAGACTTGCACTTCATTCCCAGGGTCCCAAACCCTCTTAATACTTTTGCTTCACTACCTTGCTCTGCTGGACCTCTAGCTCCACTAAAGTAACCCACGTACCTGTTTGCTACCTACCTCCTGGTAGGTAACAGCTTTTCTCCAGCAGCTGCTACTTCTCTGGAGGCTCTGGTCACGATCAGGGCTTTGCTGTGGTCGGCACCAGCTTTCCGGATGTCTGCTTCTCCCTAGTGGTGCGTCCTCCCTCCTGGAAGCTTCGCTGGTGTTCTGGATGCCCGGAGGTTCCACATGGCAGCTTCTGGGACGTTGCTTGCATTCTCATCCTCCACTCTGCTGGCTCTCGTCCCTTTCGCCGTCGCAACATTCAAACCTGCTTGGTATTCTCTACTGCCAACTCTTCGTCCTCTCATGGACTGTTCCTCTTTGGGTGCCGGTCCCAGACTTGAAACATTCACAGTTGCTTGCTTTACTCTCCTTTCAAGCAAAAGTCCCAACATGGACTATCTCTTTTTGGGTGCGGGTCCCTGACTCGCAATATTTTGTTTGGCTTTGTTTCAGTTTCTCATATAGGTGTGGGTCCCAGACTCATAATATTCTGATTGGCTTTTGTTTCTATTTCGCATTTGGGTGCATGTCCCAGACTCGCACTTCATTCCCAGGGTCCCAGACCCTCTTAATACTTTCACTCCCTTTCTCCGCTGGACCTCTAGCTCCACTAAAGTAACCCACGTACCTGTTTGCTACCTACCTCCTGGTAGGTAACAGCTTTTCTCCAGCAGCTGCTACTTCTCTGGAGGCTCCGGTCGCGTTCGTGGCTTCTCTGTGGTCAGCAGCAGCTTTCCGGACGTCTGCTTCTTCCTGGCAGTGCGTCCTCTCTCCCGGACGCTTCAATGGTTTTCTGGATGCCAGGAGGTTCCACATGGCAGCTTCTGGGACGTTGCTCGCATTCTCATCCTCTACTCTGCTGGATCTCGTCCCTTTCACCGTTGCACTGCTCTCTGGTTTCCTCCTTGGATGATCACTCTCCTGATGCATTTCAGCTGTATGATTTTTAAACTCCTGCTTTGGAAAAGAGAGTTGCTCACTCTGCTTCTCCAGAGTGATCCTTGGACTCCTGGTCATCTTCTTCTCAGTACATGCCGTAGAGTCAGATGTAACATACTTTGCATTTTCTAAGGTTTGAATCTTCTCAAGTATATTAGGTTGACTAACTTGGCAATAACAGATTTGGCCTTATCAAAAGAAGGGAGGGGAGGACTGAGCATTGGAGAATGGTTTTATGTGTACTAATGTGGAGGCATACCGCGTTCTCTGAAGGTGGTCATCCATAATCCCATGAGGGGGTTCCTTCCCCATGTGATCCTCCTTTGGTGCACCGACCCCAGGGGGACTATTGTACTGTGGACACACTGTCCTGGTCCCATGCAAAAGTTCTCCCTGTAGGGGAGAAGGCATTACATCCCCATATTCGTCACATACCTTTCCCTTATGCTGCTGGTTTCCTTATCTCTATGTGGCAAACAAGACAAAAAGTCCACATTACCCTCTTCTTTACCTATTCTGTGTTCCGTGTGAAAGCAATAAGGTTGGAGATCAAGAAACCAGCTCATAATTCTGGGGTTTGTCTCTTTTTCCGGAGAATCATCTAGGTGAGGGGTGAGTGGTTAGTGATGGCGATAATTTCTACCAGTAAGATCATGCTTCAAATACTCCACCGCCCGCTTGATAGCTAGAGCCTCCAGTTTGATTGTCGCATCCTTGTTTTCTCGGGGAAAGAGCTTCCTACTGATGTATAATACTGGGTGCTCTATTCCCTTGTATTCCTGGGACAAGACTGCCCGAGACCAGTCTTTGAGGTGTCGGTTTGAAGAATAATCTCTTTGGTGAAATTAGGTACTTTCAATACCGGGGCACTACTGCTATGCTTGATTTATGCTTGATCCAAAATGGCGCGGGTGTGCAATGCATTCTGGGAGCGCTCGGAGCCATGTTGGATATTTACTTCATATCGCAGTGAAAGGCTGCACACATTTTGCTGAAGTGTTAGATTCTCAGTGCTGAGACAAACATGATTTTCCAAACCTGGTATGCGGTCAAGGCCATTTCTGCTGGGAAAGCTAACGTTGTTATGGCTAGCTACTGTTCTCCCTGAAGCGTGTTTTTAGAGCAGGGAGGCACTGCGTTGCTTGGGGTTAGCTCTCGATTGACCCAGCTGGCAACCGACGGCTGTTCCTCAACTGCGCAAGTGCAATTTCCAGAATGTTCGAGAATGATCTCCCCTTTGTGGAGTGTGTATATATGCGGAAGCCCGGAGGTGGTCAGGTGAGACTTCAGCCGGAGAAGGACGCTTATGTCCGGCCTTCCTGTGAGCTGTGGTGCTCTCGGCCTGGCTGTTCCCGGGGTCTTCCAGCCGCTTCTGGACGAGATGAGGAATTCTGTTACGTTCACGGTGATGTATTTCCTTTTGACTTCTTTACTGCTTCTGTGATCTATGTCCTTATTTTTATGAGTTATTTCTATGTACTTGTAAGCTTTGAATAAATAGCCATAAAGAGCTGATTTATCTTCTAAGAGTGCGTGGTTGTGAGTTATTGGCCCTCATTACAACTCAGGCGTAAAGGGTTAACGCCACCGTTAACCCTTAACGCCTGATTCCCACCTTAACGCCTGCTTTTTGCAGGCGTTAAGTTCCATGGTGCTAAGGCACCTTGGTGCTAATTACGGCACCGTAATTTACGGTGCCGTGATTAGCGCCTTCCCCACTCCCATTATGCCCTATGGGGCAAAAATGGGAATGGGGAAGGGAAAATGGAAAATGGGGATTTACCGCCCCACTCACCTTGTAATGGGGCGGTAAATCCGCCATCCACCATGGTGTAAACGTAGTTTACACCATGGTGGTAAAGTTGGTGCACTTAGCACCTCAGTTGTAATGAGGGCCATTGTGTCTGTCTGTTTATGGTTCAAAGTATTTGCTCTATAATTGCATTGATGATTTATGGTTGTTTCGTGCATTTTTCGGGGGAGAGCAATACATTTTTGGCATCACGAACAGGATGTACGTGATGAGTTGTTCCGTGCATCCAAGAATCTGTTGAAACATAGATAGGATTTGGTTGTCGTGTAAGTGAAGTTTTTGAATAGTGAAGTTTTTTTCTCTTTTGTAAGTGTTTGAGTGCCTGTGGGAGTGCTTGCAGTGTGGAGAAGAAACTATATAGATTCAATTAGGTTTTGTTTTGTTTGCGATAATGAGTAGTTTGTTCAAGAAGAAGAACGTTACCGCTGGTGGTGACTGTTCTGATGTTGTTATTCCAGGTTGGACTAAGAGTCCGTATGATAAATTGGCTCAAGCGTGGGCATGTGGTGCCGGTTTAAGTGAAACCTGGGATCAAGGATTGGGAGATGCCGATCCGACTGATGTAATTGCATGCTTGCAACAAGTTCCAGTAGAACGTGGCAAAGAATGTGCGGCATTAGGTAGGCGAGGTTGGGTTCTTTTGCATGCTTATAGGAAAATACATCAAATGAAGGTGGAAATGAAAAATTAGGTTTTGCGATTAGAGAGAGAGTTAGCTGCAGAATGGCAGACTGCGTTAATGCAGCAGATTCAAATGAAATTGTTTAAAGATAAGGCCGACACATATCAGGCGGTGGCCGAGAGGGCAGCAGTCCGAATAGCCCGGTATAAGTATAGGAAAAGACGGTGAGGGGTCAACAAAAGAAAGTTGGCAACTGTAATTGCTACCGCTGGCATAGACTGGGATCCGGACAAGTGGGATGGTGATATTTTTGATTCGACCAGTCTAGAAAGTAGTTCCGCAGAGGAGTCTGACCCCAAACCAGAGGTGAAACAGAAAACAGAGGTGGCTAAGCATGTTAGGAGGCGGCGAGCCGGACCACACCCGCAGAATCCTGGTGGTGGTATGGTGGATTTAACCACTTTTGAAGATTACACACAACAGGAGGTTGGGGAAATTATTACCCGGTTGAGGCAAAAATCAGGGGAAGCTTTATTGACATGGATGGTGAGATTACTAGACTGGGGTGCTGCAGGGTTGTTGGTAGATTCTACTGATTCACTGCATTTTAACCCCTGTCAATTGCCACCAATATACAGAAGGTCTTAAGGACAGGACCGCCCCCTGACCCAAATGGTCAAGATACGCAGGTGTCTTTGTTGCACCTGGTAGCCCAAGCATGTAACCGTAAATACCCTATTACCACAGATTGGCCCAGTGAAGAAACGAAGTGGTATACGTTGAGAGAAGCAATTCAAAAAGTCAGAGAGCATGCGATGAAAGAGGCGATTCATATAGATGCTCCTGATCACATGGGAGCCGTGCCGCTCTCAGTTTCAACTCGAAACCTGGTGATTAGGAAATGCGCCACCCGCATACAAAAGTGTCATTATGACTTTGCTCGTAGGCATGACGGGCAAGGCTACTGATGAGGTAGCAGATGCCATTCGGCAACTTGCAGATTTGGGAGAGTAGGATAAGAGCGATAACAAGCCATGGGAGAGAGAGGGGCGTAGTGAGAGAAGAACTGAAGGCAGGCGGCAAGATAGCAGAGACTCCCGAGTGTCCCGAAAAGACATGTTTTTGGCTTTGTTAAAAGATGGTGTGCCACACGAGGAAATTGATGAAACCAGAGTAATGTATGAATTATATAAAAAACGAGGACTTGCAGCCAAAGAGCGCTACAAACAGGTTAAGAAACAAGTAGTCACCACGCCACAGGGTGACGCCTAACCTTCTGCTCCCCCTGCGGAAGAACAAGATGAAGGGTCTATGGGGACACCTTCCCCGTACCAGCCAACAGACGCTGATTTGAGAAAGGTGGTGACTGCGATGCTAGAGGCGGAGACGAGTCACACTCATTCGAAGTTTGACTAGGGCTTCGGCCAAGCTCCAGCAGCGTCTGCCCGCATAAAGGTGGATAGGCGGCCTCATGTCGATGTTAAGATTTTTTGGGGGCCAAGAAATGCACAAGGGGTGCGAGCATTGATAGACACCGGGCAGAGGCCTCTTTGATTCATGGTAATCCGACACGATTTAAAGGCAAACAGTTTACGATCACAGGTTTAGGGGGAAAGGAAACCCCCGCAGTACAAACGCGATTGGAGATGAAAATAGGCAGTTTAAAGAGGCAGAAATACCAAGTGTTGATTGTCCCGATACCTGAATATATAATTGGCTTTGACATTTTGGAAGGGCTAACCTTGGGACTTGGCGGTAAAACGTACCAGTTTGGGGTGAGTGCATTAATTTGTACACCCATTACTGTAGGCAAATTGAAGATGCCCCCAGTGCAAGTGCAAGTGCCAGTGGCAACCAAGCGGGTAGCTATGAAACAATACCGCATTCCTGGGGGGCACAAGGAAATTTCAGAGTCCATCAAAGAGTATGTGGAGGCGGGTGTATTACGCCCTATTACCACATCATGGAACAATCCGCTCTATCCTATTAAAAAGGGGGATGGGTCGTGGAGGATGATGGTGGATTACAGGGAGTTGAATAAACGTACTCCTCCCTTAGTGCCCGCAGTCCCAGATGCTATCACTTTGATTGAAATTGTCCAAAAGTTTGAGGGCACTTGGTATGCAGTGATCGATTTAGCTAATGCATTTTTCTCTGTGCCAATTGCTGACAAGTGTCAAGAACAGTTTGCATTTTCGTGGGGTGGACGTCAGTACACTTTCACGAGACTTCCCATGGGGTACATGCACAGTCCGACTATTTGTCACCGGCTGTTGGCAGAGCACTTAGACAAGATACAGTGTAAACCTGACATACAAATCTCTCATTACATTGATGATATTTTGATCCAGGGCAAGGATGAGCACAGTGTGCAAAGTCAGCTAGAAGTCATTATAGAAGGATTGAAAAAGGAAGGGTGGGAGATTAATCCGAGTAAAATTCAAGGTCCAGCTGAAACAGTGATATTCTTAGGGATTCAGTGACATCATGGGCATCGAGAAATGGTGCCAAAAGCTCGACAGAAAATACTTGAATTCACCACTCCAACGAACAAAAAGCAAGCTCAGCAGTTTATAGGACTGTTTGGGTTTTGGAGACAGCACATTCCGCATTTAGGGCAGATATTGGCCCCCCTCTACAAAGTGACATGAAAGAAATATGAGTTTCAGTGGAGGGAAGAGCAGCAGAAAGCCTTTGAGATGGCGAAAGACACGGTGCAACAGGTGCTTGATTTATGGCCCTTGAAGGAAGGCGAAGTGGAATTAAATGTGTCTGTGCAAGACAATTATGCTAACTGGAGTGTGTGGCAGAAACAAGACAGGAAACGTGTGCCATTGGGATTTTGGAGTCGTAAGTTGCCCGACGCTGGTAACTCATATACTCCATTTGAGAAGCAATTGCTGGCATGTTATTGGGCTCTTGTTGATACCGAGCAGATGACGTTGGGTCATGATGTATTCATGAGACCTGAAATACCAATCATGCAGTGGGTACTGAGCTCTCCTAAACCGCATCGTATAGGACATGCTCAAGAAGCCAGCATAATTAAGTGGAAATGGTATATTCAAGACAGAGCCAAATCAGGAAAGGGTGGAGTGGCAAAACTACATGAGCAAGTAGCCAACATACCGCCCTCAGATTACATACCGCCGGAGGTGCCTGAAAAACATGAGTCTCCTGTGAAATGGGGAGTACCTTACAGCGATTTGACCGTGGAGCAAACAGAGCATGCTTGGTTCACGGATGGTTCAGCTCGATACGTGGGAACTGAGCGGTACTGGAAAGCAGTGTCATACAATCCCAAGACAAAAAAGATGTTGACAACGACAGGGAAAGGGAAGAGCAGTCAGTTCGCAGAACTTTACGCAGTTTACCAAGCATTGCAACAAGAGACCCCTGGTCAATGTCATGTGTACACAGATTCATGGTCAGTGGCGAATGGATTGGCAGTGTGGTTGCCGACTTGGCAAAAGAATGGATGGAAGATTCATTCAAAAGAGTTGTGGGGAAAGGAACTGTTGCAAGATATTGCAGAGATGTTGTTACAAAGTGAAGTCACTGTATATCATGTGGACGCGCATTGTGCCACAGATTCATTAGAACGTTGGTTTAATTCTGTTGCAGACGAACACACCAAGATTTCGACAGTGGATGCAGAGGCTCGGGGAGACGATATGGAGGGTTTGGCCAAATGGGCCCATCAGAAAAGTGGGCACCTTGGAGAAAAGGCTACTATCAGGTGGGCACAAGCTCGAGGCATCAGTCTTCCGTTAGAAGTAGTGAAAACAATCATTTTGCAATGTCCCGTGTGCCAACACCAATTGCATAGACCTATACCTCAGATTGTTCAAGGCACATTGAGACGAGGAAAATTACCAGGTCAGATTTGGCAGATTGATTATATCGGTCCTATGCCAAACAGCAGAGGTTGTCAGTATGCATGCACTATTGTGGATACATACTCGGGATATTTGATGGTTTTGCCGTGCAAACGTGCAACCCAATTGAACACCATCAGGTTGTTAGATCAGATCATATTACATTATGAAGTGCCTTTGCAGATTCAAAGTGACAATTGGTCAGATTTCAAAGGCAAATTAGTCCAAGAATTTTGTCAGGAAAAGAGCATTGAGTGGATCTACCACGTGCCCTACCATTCAGCTGCGGCAGGGTTAATTGAACAAATTAATGTGTTACTGAAAGAACAGTTGCGCAAATCTGGAGACGGCAGTTTGGCAGGCTGGCATGATTGTGTGTTTGATGCGGTGCAAGTGTTAAACAATAGACCTGTGTATGAACATGAAACTCCCTTGATGCGATTAATGACTCCTACTTTACAGGTTCAACCCAATTCAGTTAGAGAAACACTATTATACTGGGAAATTACTCCAGGTTCTTTAGCTCCCTATCGAGCAACTCCAGAGTCAGCAGGGGTAGACTTGCATTCCAATGAAGAAATCAGATTAGATCCCAGAGGAATAGTTGTCATTGAAACAGGGATTGGAGTACAAATTCCCCCAGAGCATATGGGATGGATTGCCCCTAGATCTGGCCTAGCATTGAAGGGAGTTCAAGTGTTGGGAGGAGTAATTGATGCTGATTACCAAGGAGAGATCAAAGTCATCCTAATGAATAGTGGGGATCAATTGTTATCAATCCACAGGGTTGATCGAGTGGCCCAATTGATAGTCATTCCCATTAAGTTGTCCATGATTAAGAAAGGGGAGCCTCCTACAGTGTTAACTACCCGTGGGGATCGAGGTTTTGGCTCTTCAGACAGTATGGTACCAGGTGCAAAGGTGTGGGTGGAAAAGCCAAGTGGCCCACCAGTGCCCGCAGATGTCATTGCATCAGGCAAAGATCAAGTGGTTTTAATTATGGAGCCTGGTAGAAAGAAATGTCAATATGTACCTGCAGACAAATGTTACCTGAGAGAGTGATGTGCAACACTGATATCTCTTTTCTGGGTTTGCTTTGTAGATCCTGGGTCTGGTTGGTGTAACTGTGGCACTAAATGGACTCCATTTGGGCGAATTAAACAATCTACTGTTACCAACGACAAATGTCACATCTGTGCCAGTGATCAAGGGGATACTGATAGTGATGAATAATGTTGTCCCCAAGCAGCCCTATGCCAGTGCCGACAAGCCCGCCAGACCGAAGACATGGATCCGTGAAATGCAACAAACACATCAGGAGCAAGTCAAAACAACCTTGATGCCAGCCGTGCAGGAGCCGTTTGTAGGAAGGAGGAAACACTCTCCTATGATTACTCAAGAAGAGAATATGTGGATATATCTGGCACAGCAAGTACTGAACATATCACACTTTTGTCTTACTGATGTGCCCTATGCTGAAGCTTTATTGACTACATGTTTAGTAGCAGTGCCGACACCCGTTCCGGTTTTAAAGCATATCTTCGGCGTCACACACAATGATTCTTTAGTTCAAGACTCAGACATTAGACAATCTTTTTCAGTTTATGAATATTGTCGGTTCTGCCAAGAGACCGACAGGAAATGGAGAAATTTGACACGTGTTATTACTTACAATATAACTCAAGGTGATGTATGTTACATTATGACGTGCAAAGCACAAGAAATTGGTAAATGCCGACAAATAGAGTTGACCAATCAGTATAATAACACTATGTTTGAGAGGCGACTATGTTCGCGAATGTCACGCAAATGCACCAGTGTAAATAACACTATGGCCCTCATTACAACTCAGGCGTTAAGGGTTAACGCCACCGTTAACCCTTAACGCCTGATTCCCACCTTAACGCCTGCTTTTTGCAGGCGTTAAGTTCCATGGTGCTAAGGCACCTTGGTGCTAATTACGGCACCGTAATTTACGGTGCCGTAATTAGCGCCTTCCCCACTCCCATTATGCCCTATGGGGCAAAAATGGGAATGGGGAAGGGAAAATGGGAAATGGGGATTTACCGCCCCACTCACCTTGTAATGGGGCGGTAAATCCGCCATCCACCATGGTGTAAACGTAGTTTACACCATGGTGGTAAAGTTGGTGCACTTAGCACCTCAGTTGTAATGAGGGCCTATGTCTTGCAATCATACAGTGATAACTGCTAGTCATTTGAATCATGTGAAACTTTCAACAGGATGGCTCTTTTCATGTGGTAAAATTACATATACTTATATTCCAGCTAACATTTCTGGAGGTCCATGTGCTTTAACTCGATTAGGACTAATGATGTTTCCTTTGCACTCAGCATAACTCGAGGTAAAAGGTCAACGTTTGAATCTGTAGGGCTATCTCCTATCTGTGATTCACATGTACATTTGATATCGGAAGCTGAGGTTCTAGCATTATCCCTTTCATTAGTGGGTGTTTGGGGTTTAGCTGCTGGAGGTTACAAATCTTTGATGAAATTAGTGTGCTTAGTAGTTGAAAGTCTTAATCATACTTCGCAGGCTTTAGAAGAATTATTTCTTGATAGTCAAGTTATTAGACAAGCAACTTTGCAGAACAGAGCTGCTGTTGATTACCTATTGCTAAAACATAATTTAGGGTGTAATGCCTTTGAAGGTATGTGTTGTTTCAATTTAAGTGACCACTCACGATCTATTGAAAGTCATATTCGAGGTTTGAGGGATCTCATTTCTCAAGTGTCTCAAGATCGTAACAGAAACTGGTGGGATTGGTTATTTTCATGGATACCTGATATTGGGGGCACACGTTACATTTTTGCTTGCATTTTTATTATACTGTTTATTATAATTGCTTGTTGTTGTTGCATTCAATGTATTCCCAATTTAGTTTTAACATTTCATAAGTTTCAGAGACCGGTTCCTGTGCCACTGGGTTATGGAAGATAAATATACAAAGGGTGGAATTGTTATGCTTGATTTATGCTTGATCAAAAATGGCGCGGGTGCGCAATGCATTCTGGGAGCGCTCGGAGCCATGTTGGATATTTACTTCATACTGCAGTGAAAGGCTGCACACATTTTGCTGAAATGTTAGATTCACAGTGCTGAGACAAACATGCTTTACCAAACCTGGTATGCGGTCAAGGCCATTTCTGCTGGGAAAGCTAACGTTGTTATGGCTTGCTACTGTTCTCCGTGCAGCGTGTTTTTAGAGCAGGGAGGCACTGCGTTCCTTGGGGGGAGCTCTCGATTGACCCAGCTGGCAACCGACGGCTGTTCCTCAACTGCGCAAGTGCAATTTCTAGAATGTTCGAGAATTAACTCCCCTTTGTGGAGTGTGTATATATGCGGAAGCCCGGAGGTGGTCAGGTGAGACTTCAGCCGGAGAAGGACACTTACGTCTGGCCTTCCTGTGAGCTGTGGTGCTCTCGGCCTGGCTGTTCCCGGGGTCTTCCAGCCGCTTCTGGACGAGATGAGGAATTCTGTTACGCTCACGGTGATGTATTTCCTTTTGACTTCTTTACTGCTTCTGTGATCTATGTCCTTATTATTTTTATTAGTTATTTCTATGTACTTGTAAGCTTTGAATAAATAGCTGTAAAGAGCTGATTTATCTTCTAAGAGTGCCTGGTTGTGAGTTATTGGGCCTCATTACGACCCAGGCGGTAAGTTACCGCCTGGGCCGTGACTTTACCACCATGGCGTAAACTATGTTTACGCCATGGTGGTTGGCGGACTTACCGCCCCATTCCGACCTTGGCGGGGCGGTAAGTCCCCAATCCCCATTTACCCTTCCCCATTCCCATTTTAGCCCCATAGGGCATAATGGGAGTGGGGAAGGCGTTAATTACGCCACCGTAAATTACGGTGGCGTAATTAACTCCATGGTCCCTTAGCGCCATGGATTTTAACACCTGCTAAAAGCAGGTGTTAAATCCGCCATGGCGCTAAGGGACCTCGTACTCAGGCGGTAAGGGTCGGCGCTGTTTACGCTGCCGTAAACCCCTTACCGCCTGGGTCGTAATGAGGCCCATTGTTTCTGTCTGTTTATGGTTCAAAGTATTTGCTCTATAATTGCATTGAAGATTTATGGTTGTTTCGTGCATTTTTCGGGGGAGAGCAATACAACTACATAGTATAGTCTTTAAGGTATTAAAGCAGGCCTGATCAGTTTTGTCCCACTTGAGTTTTTGGGGTTCTGCGTTGTTCAATTTGTCGGTAAGACAGAGAGGAGGTGATGGAGGACTAGTTTGGTAGATGGAGGAATAGTTCGGTATGAACTGCCTATAATATTTTACCAGGCCCAGAGAGACTGTTAGGTCCCATTTAGTTTTTGGTACCAGGGTCTCCTGTACTGCTCTAACTTTTTCAGTTTCGGCTTGTAGAAAACAAATATGCGAATGCAGATTGAGCCTGATGGCATTTATTGGGGTTAGCGGTAAAACCAGCTTTCCTCAGGGCCCTGGTAATCTCGTTAAGATGTCTCAAATTTTCTTCCCAAGTTCTACTATGAATGACTGTCATCCAAGTAAGCCCTACAAAACGCAGAGAATGGCCATAGAACCTGATCCATTAACCTCTGAAAAGTCGGGGGTGCCCTGTGGAGACCAAATGGTAGAACCTTAAATTGAAATAGCCCGATAGGAGTGGAGAAAGCTGTCTTCTCCCAGACCGTTTTATTCACTGGTACCTGCCAATAGCCCTTGGATCAATCATGGAAAGAAAAACTGCAGAGCCTAGTCGATCAATAAGGTTGACGACCCTGGGCATAGGATAGTTGTGAAACTGGGATAATGCATTTAACTTTCTAAGTCAGTACAAAATCTCCATGATTGATCTGGTTTCGCTACTAGAACTATTGGCGAGGACCACAGGCTTTGTGATGGTTCTGTTATATTGGAAGCTAGCATTTTCTTCACTTCCCGCTGGACTACTCTCTACAGGTTTCTGGAATTTCTATAGGGTTTTCGATTGCCAACTTTATCCGGGGGGGGGGGGGGGGTCAGGGGTACGGATGTAGTGGAAAACCCCCTTCCATTTCGATAAGCCTCATCATCTTTCCAAAATACATTACTCTGAGAGTTGAAATTGCAGAACACTCTAAGAACAAAATTTTTGCTAGTTTCCACAAAATCTCATCCTTACATAATCTATACCAGCTTTCATAAGAACCAAACATTTCCCTCATCAGTTGAACTTCACATGTGGGGAATGTGAGAAACCAAAGGTTGTCTCACTTACTAGTCCCTGGGAATCTCTTTCAGGTGGCCAGGGCAGGGCCATCACCTTTGGGTCCAGACCCTAGGTGTGTACCAGTGCAACAGGATCACCTGGGTGAGTGATCTTCGGGGAATGGGGGCGAGACAACTGATGGTGAGATGTGATATTCCCCCCTTTCCCAAGACTATACCTCATCCTATTTTATAGAGAACCCCTGATGATCCCTTCAGGAGGTTGTTGCCTCTTGGAAATCGTGAAGGATACGCAGAGAAGGGCAAATCCCAGACAAGAAGAAGCCTGTGTTGTGCTCCAAGGATGCCAACGACCCTCCCAGGTAAACGGCCTAGTTGGGGAGGCAAGACCAAGCTTGTGGTATCAACCCTGACTCGTGAATCAAAGCTGCCAAGAAAAAAAAAGGAATGCACACAACCAGTGAGTTATCGAAAGACATGAAAGGCTGGTGTTTGTGTCAAGAAAAGATTGAAGCCGCAACATCGTATGTTACAATTAAAGGATGCATGCGTGCTGATGAGACGCGAAAGAAAGCAAACGAGTAGTGAACTTTAAAGATTCGGATAACTGTGAAGCCAGTGATACAGTGTAGCAGAGTGGTCTGGCGAAAGGAAATAACCCTCTCAAAAGTCTCATCGAAATGTTTGATGTCTTGTTAAAAAGCGACAAAGTGAACGATCTCTGAAATGCACAATGGTCAAGATTAATCCTGTCAAAAGTGGAAGTTAAAAGGTGATTGCTTTAAGAGAAAGATTTCTTGAACTTTTATGATTGTGTTGTAGAACTACCAAGAGACACTGGGGCAAATACCATAAGGGAAAGATAAAGTGAAAGTCGAAGTGAAAGTCAAAGTGGTCCTGCAGAGGTCCCTGGAAAAAGCCTTGCATAGTCGAAGGTCTTTGTCATCAATGAAAGGTCCGAGCTGACCGAGCTAAACCTGGAATATGAGATAAATTAGGGAAAGGGACCCCTAACGAATGTGAATAAAGCTTGGGGATGGGATCCCCATGCAAGTGCTGTTATTGCGAGGTCTGAGCCCAACTGATGGAGACCTACGTGGCGTTGAAGCAGGTACTTTTTGTGCTGAGAGGTCCGACCCGACAGAAGGAGACCTATGTGAACTTTTGCTGAACTGTGAAAGAATTTTTTGGTGAATTGAAAATACGGAACTTTAACGTGAAAGGCCAAGCATGCCTCGACCCCCGTTTAGAACTGCC
Organism: Ambystoma mexicanum; assembly: GCF_040938575.1. Taxonomy (NCBI): domain Eukaryota; kingdom Metazoa; phylum Chordata; class Amphibia; order Caudata; family Ambystomatidae; genus Ambystoma; species Ambystoma mexicanum. Next base: position 289,255,899 of record NC_090940.1, read on the forward strand.
TTTTTTTGATAACCCGAGCCAGAGTGTGTCATCCTGTCTACGTGGGCAACCTTACTACATGCTGTCAAACGTGGGAAGGAGAGCTGACTCAGCCACCTTGATCCTTTGTTATAACACTGACTTTCCTTTGCATAGACATTCCCCTCTACACAATTCTTGTATAAGAACTAGGGCAGGCATTAGGTTTTTTAGTATAGGCCATTTTGATTTGACATAGACTGACTAAGACTGTCTTTTCTTTATTATTTGATGGTAGAGACTACTTCCATCATAGCTATAGCGCAAAGTAGGAGTTTTTCCAAATCCCAGGAATTTAATGCAAGTTTTGAAACTTGTAGTTCTTGTGTCAGTGTCATACTTGTGATACCATGCCTCCCGTACAGGAGCAAATTCCACCTTAAGCGGAGGATCAATTGCCTGTAAAAAGGGTGCGGGAACCCTACCATGTAGGAAGCTAAGTTTCCCTGCCTCTTATGCTCATGCGCCAAATGAGTCATAGACGGGTACTCATGAAATTGCTCAATCGTAGCTATCAAATCCGCCTCATACAGCGCTTTCTTCACCTTAAGTGGATTATACTTTAGACTCTCCACATCCTCATTGATTCCATTCAATATTACTGCACAATCAGAAGACACTCTCCCTATCAGGCTTGTACTACAATCCTTCCTCAACATCCCTTCCCTATATGCATTCAGATCTTTATAAAGGGAGTCCCTCGCTGCATTATTGAGGCTCGCAAACAACATCAACTGTTTTCACTGTACACACACCCTAAGGGATGGTAGACCCAGTTTAAAACGAAGTGCAGAAACTGGGACGCCGTTAGGTACTCTCAGTACTCGTCACCAAATATATGCCTCAATTTGATCTAATATGCTAAAGGATTCCTCAACCCATAGTTCCAGGCCATAGGTCAATTTCGCGATGATCTTCCCTGTATAAAAAGAAATGGCGGCTTTCAGAGAAAATCTCCCATACTTAGTATTCATTCTTAATAGCTGATTTGTTAATGCAACATCTTTTTGCTTTAAAATTATCTTAATATTTCCAAAGCCCTGATTTGCTGTTATATGGAAATCCAAATAAGTAATACTATTGGCACATGTTAAGGCAACCTTTTCCAAAAACCACTTGGGTGAGCACACTTTTTTTCTTTTTCGACAGCTGAAGGATACTGTTTTTTTCAGGATTCATTTGTAGACCATTCAAATGGGCATAGTCTTTAAAAACTATTAAACGTCGCAGATCTATCTTTGCTTTATCAAAAATGTAAAAATAATCTGCATAAATAATCCAAGGGATTTTCAGAGAACCCAATTTTGGCATAACAAACCTTTTGCCTTCAAGAAAATCCCCTACATCCGAGAACTATAGATTAAAGAGGCAAGGTGCCAAAACGAATCCTTGTCTGAATCCGGATGCACCAGGAATAAGAATAAACCTAGATAAATCCCTGTCCTTCTTTAATCTGATTCGTATCCCCGAATGCAGGCCCGTTATCAACCATAAAAGACCTCCCGGCAGCCCGAAAACAGCCAATTTAGCCCACAATCTACTACGATCAACCCAACCAAAGGCTGCCGAGAGGTCCATTGAAGCCACAAATGTATCTCTAACCCCCCCTCCCCTCCACCAAGCATCTTCTTGTAGGGCACACACTACTAAACCATTCAAGCTAGTCGAACACCATTTATGAAAGCCTGTCTGTAGCTTAGTTGGACGCCCAGTAGACTGCCCACTCCTGCAGATGTTTTAAAATCAAGGACACAAAGATTTTATTATCTACGTCCAACAACGTAATGGGCCTATACTTTTTTGGGTTCTACTGCACACCTTTTTTATAAATAGGCACCACCAGACCTTTGTGCCACAACTACGGAACAGCTTCCCTAAAAACAATATCCTTAAAAAGAAAACTCAAGACTAATGCCCATAGCCGAAGATTTAACTTTAGAATAAAATGTGTCTAACCATTCGGGCCGGGAGTCCTGGATGGTTTACTTTGCATGATCAGGTACTCAATCTCATCTGCTTCAGTACTGATTATTGGGTCCTTGCCTGCATGGATATGCATTTTCAAGCCGTCATACACAGACTCACCCAACCTTGCATATAACTCCTTGAAGTGTGCACACCAAACATTTTCAGACACAGGGTTTATTTGCACCACTCTGGCATCTTTGTTTATCGAAATTCTCAGCATATGTTCAGCCTCATTTTGTAACAATTTCACCCGATATCTGTTACAAACATTTGTATAGCTCTGCTTCTTCTTATTTATACTGGACCTCATCCCATTCATAGAAAGTCATGCGGTCTTAATCCATCTGATGTTACGTCACATTTCTATTTTTTGCCTGCCAGGACTTCATGAGTGTGAACTCTTTTCCCCCTCTTCATACTCTTCCCCCCCACCTAGTCAATAAATCATTTGACAACAATCATTTTCCAGTCATATTTCGAGCGATTGAACATATCACACAGGACATTTTCTCCATTGACCTGTCCGACCAGCTAATTCTATTTCTAGTTGAGTCTACCCTCAGATTCCTAAGCATACTCTGTAATATCTCACACAGGGAAATACCAAAATGAACCCTTAGGATTGAATGGGCACTCCACGAGTTTGTAAGGATCGCAAAACCCAAACACTCCCTAAACAGCGTTTATCAACAAATATTTAATCAAAAGGGGTCTCCTCTGTGCCAAGTTGGGTTGTTGTCCAGATCACCTTGCTCATTCCCATTCAGCTTTTGTAGCCCCATAGAAGACCGTGCTACCATCCAATGCCGCCCGCCTGCATTTTGTGGCCCTTCCAAACCATATCTGGAGTCACCCCCCATTCCTTCCCCCCATGAATCTAGATCATGGCAGGTGGCATTGAGATCCCAAGCCAGGATAAAACTGAGCCCCCCCCAGGATAAACTCCTTTCCAAGTCGTTATCTCATCCACTATAACTTTCACAAAAGATTCTAGCGGTGCAATACCCCTGTGCCAATAAAATACATGTTGATGATCAGACAGGGTTTCCCTTATTCCAACATGGTCACCTAAATGGCAAGTGCCCGGAATGGGAGGTCAAGCACTTCTTTCATGACCAGACCTTGTCCTGAACGTATTGCTGTTAAAAGACCCCAGCTGCATGACCACCCCTACTGAGTCAGCCATGTCTCCTGAAGGAGGATGCAACTGCCAAATTTTAGACACTCCAACGCTTCCACATTCGGTAACAAGTGAGGGCTCCCTCTGGAGTTCCAGGAGCCCACCTTCAAAGCTATGCCATCGGTAAAGAAGCTGCACACCATAGCCCGCTATTGGGGCTCCCATGCTGTGCAGGGCAGACAACACCCCCGACCAAATCATCAATGTCGTATTCCTCTTATCCTGTTGATCACATGCCTCCCATGATACTCCGCTCACAGTATTCAAGGTCACTCGTATTTCAGTGGATGTTCCCTTCAGCCCCTTACCAAGCAGATTTTCTTCCCCATTTTCAACCAAAAAGCCTATCCTTAATAAACTACCCCCTTCCGCCAATACCAGGTCTCTGACTAATCTGGAGCCGAGGTGTAATATGCATTTCCCCATTGTTCTTTTATCCCCGATTCTACTCGGTCAATGTCGGCTGATGACAATGCTGCCAAGCAAGGAACCTCTGCAAAAATTAAGAGCTCATTTGACTGATTTAAACAGACTGTTACTTCCCCCCCTAACATGGAGGACATAATGATCCTGTTGCCTAAAATACCACCTCCTGCAATTACTAGCCCTCCACACTCTTACATCCTCCCCTCACCCCCCTTCTCGAGTTGGTTCTGCCAGCCGGCCCCCCAAATCCTCTTAAGCCTCTCCTCATACTCCTGGTCCTGCGACCTGTTGTTAGCACGGTTTGTTAAGTTGTCATCGTTCTTAGACAGTGAGGGAGGCCTGTACAGTTTATCAAGGATATCCTTGGATATTGTTGGAATTGTCCTCACATGTGAATCAAGCTTCCTCCCCTGCATCCTAGTGTTCCTACTGACCCAACACCCCTCCCCATGAACCCCAATTGCCGAGCCTTCTGCCGCAGGCCCCACAGCTTCATTCAACCTTAAGAGCGGGGTCTCCCCTACTCCACCCCTCCGTCTGAACCGCCGACTCAACTCGGCTGGGCTGTAAAACGTTTGCGGAAATCAAAGGGATGTTACTTAAGGGGCCACCATACCCAGTACCTACTTCAACCCGCTCGCTCCCACCCCCTCCCAATCCCACACGCAGGCACTTCTTCCACTCCTCCCCGACTTCCAGTACAGGTGTTTCCTGCACAGGCGTCATATTAAATGGCCTACCTGTCTTTTGTCTTTGGTGGTAATTTAGGGCTTCCATGATTAAGTTAAAAAAATAAATTACACGTTGAGGCCATTCTACCTCTATGACCTTTCTGGTTTTTCATTCCCCCTCCACCTTTCCCCCATCCAACCCCCTAACGTCCTCTTGCACTCCCAATTTCCACTGCCTCCTCTAGTTCCATGGCCACATTAGACAGTGTATCCCGCACTACTCCCCTGTTCCCCCTGCTATGACCCCTCCTCTGTACTCGCACACTCTTGTTGGCTTGTAATTAGAATCGGGTTTCGACTTTGATCGTTCATACTGGCACTGTCCTCATCCCCGATTACAATCAGCCATAGATTGTTCTTTCCTTGCGTTTGGCTCGACTTCTTACAGTTACATGCCATCCCTCCCTCTTTGAGTGTTAAGAGGTTGCATCCCGTTGATTCCACTTGCAGCTTAATTGCACCTGGACAAATAGTGTGGGCCCTCGCTTCACTCCAAATATTATCATATAGCTCCACAAATGAACTCAATACCCCATTTAAAGCGGACACTAATGGTGAAGTCAATCTTATATGTTCATCGCTTCAAGCAGTTTATGGTGGAGTGACACGTCTCTACCCCGAAGGAATGAAGCGCTGTCCTGTTATCTTTCAAACAAATCAGTCAATTCTGTGGAGGACCCCACAGCTGAGGTATCACAAGTATGTTACACTAAGCTTTCTCCCCCTCCCAGCTTATCTCCTTCCCACGCCAAATTCAAAACAGTATCCAAGTCATTGTTCAAAAAATCCATTAAGCTAATATCATTAATGTGAGAATGGTCCACAGCTGCCATCGCCTGCATGGACGAAGTAGGTCTAATATCCATGCTTGCCAGAGTTTTTGGGTAGAAATCCGTGATTTTTATTCCCGCAATCTGGGATATGGACGGACCATATTGCCCGCGGTGGGCCATTCAGGGCGCATGAATTGCTTTACACTCTACCGTTGACCCCCCCACATCCAGTGAATCTACTGCCTTGTTTTCTCCTTGCAAACCTAGGAGTCGACAGGGAGGCCCGGTTATGCAGGATTTCACATGATATGTCCTCTTCAGAGCCGAACACCCCTGCTGCAACCTCCTCCCGATACTTTTCGTTTAAGGTGTTCACGCTTGTGCCCGCCCCTACTAGCGGGTTATCACTCATCCCAGCAACAAGGGCTTGGCTTCTCAGACCTCTCTGCAATGCCATATCCTATACTTTGAGTAAAGTACCACAGCCCACCCACTCTTGTCAACACTGGTGTCACGTTAATGCTTCAACAATAACCATACGTGCACTGAGGTTTAGGACAGAGAGAGTTACTGATTAAATAGCTGTTCCCTCAGTGTAATCAGGGCCGTTGATATGCACCTTGCGTCGCGGTCTGATATAGTCAGAATTGCTCAGAGTTAGTTGCTATGGCTAAGAGCCGTTGGTCACTCACTGTCATGGTGAGCTTGTATTCTGTGCTGTGCAGTGCTCACTCCTCACAAACCCCCAGTGCACCACAGCAGACCACCTTTTCCACCACTTTCTGCTCTGTGCTGCAAATGGGGTTTTGTAGCCTTGCAACCAAAAGTCCACTGCTGCAGCTCCGCTTCCACAATAGCAGTGGTAAGGATACTGGCTCCTTACTCACATCAGAACACCTTTTCCACCACTTTCTGCCCCTTTACTCTCCCTGGTTCGCTGTCAAAATGTCAGGAAACTGGTTTAACAGAGTCTGAATATCCTGTTTCTTACTGGGTGATAGATCAGCAGGAATTAAATGAATCCATCTGCTTCCTCTGCCAGAAAACTGGCCATCGATACAGAAGTTGGTTCAACTGGATCCTCCCTCCACTCCTTTATCAGGTTGATGTGATAAAATTGTGTTCTGGCCCTCCTGATTGGCTGTGACACCCGATAATTACAGGGTCCTGTTTACTCAAGTTTTTCGTAGGGACATGACAACGGAAAAGCATTTTATGTTCCAAGGTGTGAAGGAGTACCAACACTTTCTGACCATCGGAAAAGGAATGAGTGATGGTATTATGGTCATAGTTTGCTTTTTGATGTTCTTGGGATTTACTAAGATGTGAGTGAACTATAGATATAACCACAGCCATATGTTCCTTTAAGCATTGTGCAGTGTGAGATAGGGGTAATATTACCTCTTACTGTTCTTTCCATGTTTCTCTTAACATCTGAAGAACATCCCTAGGGTCTCGACCATGTAGAAGTTAGAATGGGGAGAAACCTAGGGAGGCTTGTGGGGGGCGGGGGATGCCGAACAGCAAAGAGGGCCCACGGTATCATAGTGTCTCAATTTCTCCCATCGACCTCTACCAACTTTTTAAGTCCAGTTTTTGAAGTCTTTTTAAATCGTTCTACCAACCCTTCAGTTTGTTTGTGATATATTGAAGTTCTGAGGGTCTTTATTTGTAGAATTTCTTTTACTTTGGCCATAAACCGGCTCATGAAAGTTGTTGCTTCATCCAGTAGGATCTCTTTAGGAAAGCCTACTTGGGACAGCAAGGGAAGCAGGTGTTTGGGAATGTGTTGGGTAGTGTTTGATCTCCCAGGGAAAGCCTCTGGATATCTAGTAGCGTAGTTCAATACAACCAAGATATACCGGTATCCCAGTTTGAAAGGTTCCAGTGGGCCAGCAATGTCCATTCCTATACTTGAAAAGGGTATGTCAATAATGGGAAGTGGCCGTAAGGGAACTGGTGGGGGGGCAAGGGAGGTATGAACACTGGTCTTCTGACAGAGTGGACAAGTCGGAAAACACAATTTCTAACCATGGCATAAATCCCTGGCCAGTAAAAGCTGTTTAATATTTGCGCATGTGTCTTTGCAACCCCTACATGTCCAGCTGTGAGGTAGACATGCAAGATTTCTAACACCACTCTCCTATGGCTATGTGGTCCAACAATTTGGGAACAGGGAGTAAAATCGGGTCCAACATCACCCCTATGCACCAATCCATGTTTAAGAAAAACAAAATAGACCATCTTCATTTCTTCCCTCTTCCTCTGGAATGAATTTGAGGAAGGCCTGTACTAACACTGGGTCATTGCGCTGTGCAAAGTCCAGGTCAGGGATGATTTCTGTGTCATCTTCGCTAGGGGGAATCTTTCTCAGCTCAGGGGTACTTTTTGGTTCTATATCTGCCTCCCCAAAACCCTTGGGTCCCCTCTATGTATCTTCTGGTTTAATCTTTTCTACCATTTTGGGGAATAGTGCTTTCTTCAAAATATCTTGAACTATTTCGTCCCCGGGCTTGATGTGAAAGGGTTGTTTCCCATTGTTTTGTAATAGTATTTTGACATCCTCTCTAAAGTCTGTGTCTGTTACCCCCGCCATTACATCTAGGCCATATTTCCAAGCCAGACCACACTTTGCCGGCAACCTGATGTAAGTCCCAGGGGGGTGTCAATACTAAGTCTGTTGGTGTTAGGTGTCTTTCACAAGGTTCTAGGACTGCTTCCCTACTACTGGAGAGATCAAATCCTATTGATTCCTTAGTGGTGACTGAGGGAGGACTAGCTTGTTCACTAAGTTTGGTAAAGCTAAAGGTCCCCCAGTTTGTATCAACCAGATCTGATTCCACTACTAACACCATATGTGAGGGTGCAGAAGTAAGGCTTGGACACAATGGTAGCATGTTCTTCGGTAGAAACGTTTATTATATGAAAAGGGGTTTCAAAATGCCCCTCTGTCTCTAAAACTAAGAGGGGTTTCCCTGCATATAAAAAAACTAAGGAACTTGTCTGAATGTCTAAATTATAAAATGTGTCACTGTCATGTCTCAAAAATCCTACTTCTGTGGATTCCAAGATGGCGGCCAAACGGGGAGGACGTGTGAGAGACTAGCTTCGTCATCAAATGGGCCTAAACAAATAAGCAGAGCACTAGAAGCAAATTTCCCCACAGTCAGGACCCCTGAAAGCACCCACAAACGAAGTGAGGGACAGTGCAGCGCTGAAGGCAGAACGAGGAGGAAGAGCCTGGTGGTGGCATTACGAGTGGTATCTGAGGCACTCAATGCAGAGTGAGGAGGAGCAGCATTGCAGCGGCCCCAAGAGCGGGTTGAGGAAGGAAAACAACCCATGGTTGTGAGGAGAGCCGAGGGCATAGCAGATATGGCAGCACAAAGAGGGACAGCCTAGCAGCCACACACTAGCCCGGGCGTGGGGCGGCCCGGAATTAAGCGTACCGAAAACATTGAGGTCTCCATGCAGTCTGGTGCACACTGCTCTCCATCAGGTCTGCACAGACATACACGGGACCGCATGATCAGACAAATACACAAACACCAGGTTAGAGCCTTATATGCAGCGGAAAATCTGTGCGGCTATGGTCCCCAGCCCACATAGACGCCCTAACTTTCCCTGAGGCCTGAAGCACTCTCTGCCCCAGGGCCTCTGCACCTCACAGCAAAGAAGGAGGACATAGAATACTCCACGCCGTACCTGGAGTCCCTGGGGAAACGGTGGATAACCCAGGAGTGGCATCCTGGGAGGCACCAACCAGGAAGCACACATGCAGGCTCCCACCACCCCCCCTTGGAGGGGGCGCCAATTATTAAACTACTCCCAGAGGGACCTGACAACCATCACACCCCCTCAGAACAGAAGACCTCCATGGATGGGTAGTACAGGCTGCCATGCTGCATCAACAGACTATCTCACCCCCCCTACAGGTGGTAACAAACAACTTACCCCAACCACTACAAGCCGAGAGGGGGAGGCTGGTCGGCAGACTAAGGAGGGGGAGACCAGGGGGATAATGAGACGCGCAGCACCACGGCATCAACACTGTCAAAAAGCAGGGACTACCCCCCCAGGAACAGCACGCTATTCTAACCCCAAGGGATCCTCAAGCCCCCTGACATGCAATTGATAACGCTGCTTTAAGAAAAACACAAAGGGGAAACAACGAGGCAACTGGCAGCCCTGGAGGAAGGCCCACAAGAAGTGCAACACCTGATGTAGGCGATGCAGGGGAGAGCAGAGGACTACGTGGTAAACTACCCACAGAGGCAGCCAGGGGATACGCCAAGGGGTCACAAGCATAAGTACTTGGAAGGGCCACATCCAAGGGACATACCAAAGGGAAAAACACACCAAGCAAGAAAACCCAAACAACCACGACTCGAGAGAGTCCCATCCAACGCTGCGCGCTAAGGAGCCGCACCCCGGGGAAACTGCAAGGCAAAACACAGAAGTTCCCGAATATCCCAGAAAATGAACCAAGTACCACACCCCCCAGGATGGCGGCCTCAAAAACTGACATTGAAGCCTATTTCCTCAAGTTCCAGGATAAACTTACAGCAATGTTTCAAACGAAATGTACCGCCTTTCTCCTTTATGGGGGAAATTAAATAATCGACCATTGACATTAAGGGAGACGTCACAGCCCTGGGGGAAGAGGACAAAATTGACGTGGCCCAGAAGATTTGGCAAGGGTAACCCAAAACATGGAATTGCAATGTGAAGATCTCGAAAACAGCCTCCACAGATCGAACATACGCATCCGGAACCTGCCAGAGACAGTTGACGACGGCGACCTGAAATCCATGGCCACACAGATTTTCTTGAACCTCCTGGGAATGGAGGGGCCCCAGGATATCCCAATCAACAGGATCCATAGAACTGGCCCTAAATGACAAGAGCCAGGCACACGAGCAAGAGACGTGGTCGTCACACTGTCAAGGGACCCCCAAAAGGAGGCTATCCTCCGAGCAGCCCGGCCAGCGAAACCAGTCACCTTGAACGGGGAAGAAATTCACCTATATCAAGATTTGGCTCAATCAATCCTCCAAAAAAGAATAGAAATTGGGGCGGTTGTGTGACAGCACCAAGCCAAGCAAATTAATACAAGTGGACGTTCCCTTTTGGGCCTCTCTTCCAGTGAGAAGGCTGCCAGCGAAGGATCACCACAAGGGAGGAAGGGGAACACCTTGTACACATCGAGGAAGAGGACATCCGCCTGGCAACAAGGAATGCTCCACGGCTACCCCAAGGCCCCAAGTCATGGGAATGGACACCACAAGGAAAAGGCGAAGGCGACCCAACTACGGGGCCAACTTTACCCAGATGTTCAAAAAGACAATGACGCTGCAATATTGCATGAAAACTAACTTTGCAAATCTGATAACATTCATCATGGAAGCAAGACACCCAAGAAGCAGACTCAGGGTACAGAGGCTGCCACTGGTCGAAAGAAGTTGGAATCACAACAGGGGCATTAGGACGCCCCACTAGATGGCCCTGGCAGGATTTGCAATCTCAACTCCCAGGCGTAGTGCCTGGGAGTCCCTTAGGTGCTGTCAATCGCTCCAGGGTGAAGGGAGGGGGCAAAGTTACAGGGGTTGGTAGGGTTGAAGGTAGTTGGTTAAAGTGCAGATTTGTGGAGGGAATAGGAAGCCCAAGTTGGGGTAGGACTCCCGGTTTGGTTTCGTCTAGTTCTGGTTCATTGTTTTCTCCTCCCGGGCACTAGTACCAAGGCACACGAAGAAATGTAACATAAAATGGTCAAATTCTTCACACTTAACATAAGGGGGCTAAACACACCGGTGAAAAGGAAAAAGCTTGAAACGCTTCTAGCACACCACACTCCAGACATTGTGGCACTCCAAGAAACACATATCAAGCACGCCGACAAACACTGCCTGAAATTAAGGCGATACCTGCAGATACTACAGGCAAATGCCCAGGGCAAAGTGGTGGGGGTACTAATCGCAATTAAACAAGTGCTGGCAACGCATATGATAGCTACGAAGGCAGATAAAGAGGGGCAGCACTTATTCATCACACTCCGAATGGAAGAATCAATACTGACAGTGGCAGCGATATACGCGCCAAATTATGGGCAAACGGCTTCCTGAGGACAGTTCTTACAGAATTGGAACAATTCAGTCAAGGAGAGATCCTGGTGATGGGGGACTTTAACCTGGTATGGGATCCAAGGAGAGATAGGATAGCAAGGCAATCACTCAATCACACTCCACTGTCAGCCGCCTTAAAACTGAAAATGGAACACCTAGAACTTCAGGACGTCTGGACGTTATTGAAGGGGTCAGAGTCAGGCTTCACCCATTACTCTCATGTACATCTCTCCTTCTCCCGCATAGACTATATATCGGCATCCACTATACTTCTGGCCAAGATCACACAGGTCGATCTCCATACCATCACACTCTCAGACCACACCCCCATATCCATGACACTCATTCTTCAACAGCATAAGCATTGGCTCTGGAACTGGGGTATCCCCAAGGAGGTGCTCACAAATAGTCATGAGGTGAGAGGTAGAGGGGAAAATCAAGGAATACTTTTAATACAACGTAGATGCAGGGGTCCCTGAAGCGGTTATGTGGGACGCATTCAAAGCCACGCTTAGGAGGGAACTAATTGCCCTACGGGTGAGGCGGCTTAAGCATCTGGAGGCCCTGGAAACAGAAATGGAAGATGACCTTCAGGCCATCATGGGTAAAATGGTCCAGGACCCCAGTAGAAAACTGCGAAAGGTTTATCAGAATGCAAAGGGAAAGCTACACCTTTTATAGACGAGGCAGGTAGAAAGGAACCTCCTAGCGTTAAAACAGAGATACTACATGTTCACGCTAACAAGGCTGACAGGCTGCTTGCCAGACAACTGAAGCAGAAAGCAGCATCCCAAACAATCCAGGGGATTGTCAACCCACAAGGTATTAAAGTGAACACCACCCCGATATAGCTGAGTAATTTGTCAACTTCTACTCCGCATTATATAGGTCAGACAAACCTGGTGATTCACAGCGGAAAGCATACTTGAGCGCACTTAACTCCCCAAAATTACTGTAGAGGACCAAGCAGCATTAGAGGCTGAGATTTCGATAGAGGAAGTTGAACTAGCAATTAGGAGGCTACCCCTTAATAAAGCCCCAGGGCCAGACGGGTACCAAGCAGCATTTTATAAAACATACTAGCAGTTACTGGCACCAAGGCTGGCCTCATTATTCAACTTCTTTGGCGAATCCTGCTGTATCACCCACACAATGGAAGAAGCCAAAATGATATTGTTCCCCAAACCAGCTAAAGACCTCAGCCCATTGCCCTATTAAATGTGGAGGCAAAACTTTACACCAAGATCTTCGCCAATAGGCTAAAAACCCTGCTCCCACATCTTATCCACCTGGACCAATCCAGATTTATCCATTATAAATAGACACATGCTAATATCCAGAGGGTCTGTCACATTATAGAGAAAATCCAATGCAAAGGAAATCCTGCCATTCTTCTCTCGCTAGATGCCGAGAAGGCGTTCGAAAGGGTTGAGTGGTCCTTCTTGTTCTACACCATGGAGAAGACGGGCTTCGGCGCATACTACATTAACAAAATCTGTGCTAATTGCCAGGACCCAATAGCCTGGCTCTTAATCGATGCAGACCTCTCCCAACCGATGAAGTTGGAAAGAGGAAGCAAACAAGACTGCCCCCTCTCTCCGCTCTTATACGCCATCCATTTGGAGCCGTTTCTAACTGCCATACAGGCTAACCAATCGATACAGGGATTGCCATTTGGGAGGAGATAAACGCAGTCGATATGCTCCTTATCCTTACAGACCCAGAGACATCCCTTTGGGAGGTGGTGCAGGACATAGGGACGTTTGGGGCAGTGCCAGGACTGAAAGTAAATATAACAAAATCTGAAATACTGAATCTCTCAGTAGGAGTGGAGAGGCTTAGGCAGGTTAAAAAGTTATCCCAATTCCAGTGGGTACAAGGAGGGATTAAGCTCCTAGGGGTCATCATCACACAGACGCTGCAGGGGCTCTATCAGGAAAACTACTTACCCCTGCTAGCACTCCTCAAACAGTTATATCAATGGGGTCCTCTTTCAGTTTCTTGGCTAGGCCGGATAAACGCTCTGAAAATTGTAGTACTTCCCAAGCTCCTCTACATATTCCAAGCCCTCCCGGTCCCAGTCCTGGAGTCCTTCTTTCGCGCACTGCACAAACTAATAACCCCTTACATTTGGAATAACAAACCACCCGCACAGTACTGAGAACAATGATGCTTCCCGTCAACAAAGGTGGGCTAGGAATGCAAAATTTCCGTATGGACTACTGGGCTGCACAGATGTGGGTGGTAAGGGATTGGTTTGCAGGCAGCTCAGAAAAAAGGTGGACCCAAATGGACAAGGCAGTGGTAGGCTCCCCCCTAAGCGAAGTACTATGGCTACACAAATCAGACTGCCCAAGGAACATGCAGATAACCGAAATCACAAAATTGGTTGAAACCACATGGGATAATCTGGCAAAGCAAAGGCAAATCAACATCTTCCCGTCCCCATTCACACCGATGTTTGGTAATCTCCAATTCACCCCCGGGTTAGAAAAGGGAGCCTTCACATGCTGGAAAGAGGCAGGCTGCACTAAAGTTAGAGACATATTTCAGGGCACAAACATCAAACCATTTACCCAATGTAAGACAGAGTTATGACTAACAGAGAGGGACAGGATGCCCTACTTCCAGCTATGACATTGGCTAATGAACCCAACCATGCGTGAGGCGGCAACTCGCCCTCTCACTCCATTCGAGAAATTCCAGAACCTGGGGATAGACACCTCATATGCAAGCTTATATAGATTGGGGCTGAAGCGGAGCAGAACAAAGACCCAAAGTAAAAGACCAAATGGGCAGACACACTGGGGGAACCAATTCCGGAAACGGAATGAGAACAACTGTGGAAAGACATTCCCAAACTCACCCAAGCCATTCAAATACAGGAGTTTTGGTACAAGATAATGACCCAGTGGCACCCCACCTGGCGGCGCCTGCGACAAATCTATCCAACAAATACCCAGCAATGCTGGAGGGAATGCGGCGGTACGCGGGACTGGCTACATATAAGGTGGGGTTGCCCGAAACTGTGGGACTTCTGGAAAGTAATTAATAATAACATGCACAAGTTATTTGGGGAACAGAAACACAGAGTCCCAAAAGAAAGCTTACTTTGTATAGGTGGTCAAAGCAATAATTCATGGGTCGAAGTACAAACGAAAGGCCTACGTAATACTATCTATGGTCTGGTCATAGCGCAGAAATGGAAAGCCAAAACCCCCCCCCCCCCCCAACAGAACAGGACTTGCTAGCCAGGGTGTGGAACTTTGTGTCCCTGGAGTGGCTCACGTAATCCCTGCAGGGGAACCAAGCCAAGTTCACGACGGAGGCAGTTATGGTCTTCTTGCATGATGACTTTAGAGAACCGTATTGCCTCTACAAAGTTCGAATTCTGGGGATAAAGTGATGAGGCATGAGAGGTGCAGTGGCCCTGGGAAGGTGGAGTGGGAGAGGTGAGGGGGTAGGGGAATATTCCAATGTTATGTTGTTTGGTTTAAGAACTGTCATGATAAAAACGTAATAAAAAGAAGTTTAAAAAAAAAGCCTGCTTCTGTCCCTAACACTATTAACGTATACCAACTGTGCAGGGATAATCTCTTCCTAAAGTAAAGTGTTCTTTGTAGATCCAACCAACAGAAAATGTCCTAGTCTTTTGGGCAATCAGAACTGGTGACAATTGAAAAATATGCACAAATATAGGACTCCAAGGTTAGTGTCGTTATCCTTTCTCCTAGATTCCTTGTATTGTTCTTAGTAGATCTAACCAACAGAAAGGTTCCCAGTCTCTTGGATAATCACAAGTGTCAAAAACAAACAAATGTTCAAAACTGTAGAACTCCCATGTTAGGGTTGGAATCCTTTTCCCTAGAATGCTTCTTATAGGTTTTCTTTCCTTTTGCGGCCTCTCAGGCCTGCACTTTAGTTTTGGGGCCTCTCCGGCCTGTACTTGCTTAACCAAATGTCAATAGGCAATTCACAAGAATACACTCCTTATGCTTCTTCTCTTCATCCCATGAACCTGGCACACTCCTTTTGGCCAAGCGTAGGATTTGTTTGCACAATGTATTCTTCACTTATTTTGGGTGCGGGTCCCAGACTTGCAGGATTCCAAATGGCTTGGTTTATTCCTTGACAAGCAAATGTCCTCTCATGGACTGTCACTCTTTGCGTGTGAGTCCCATATTAGTAACCTTCATAGTTGCTTGGTTTACTCTCCTACCAAGCAACAGTCCCAACATGGGCTATCTTTTTTTGGGTGCGAGTCCCAGACTTGCAATATTCTGTTTAGCTTTGTTTTAGTTTCTCATATAGGTGTGAGTCCCAGACTTGCACTTCGTTCCCAGGGTCCGAGACCCTCTTAATATGGCTTCCACCTTCACCCCCTTGGATCACCGGACCTCCAGCACCACTCTGGTAACCTGCGTACCTGTTTGGTATCTTCTGATAGTGTGAGAAACCAGAGGGTATTCTCAATTCAACTCTGCTGGGACCTTCTGCACAGGTGGCTAGAAAAAGGCCATCGCTCTTGGATCCTGACCCTGGGGGTGGTTATGCAAGGAAGGATACCTGGGTGGAGGGTCCTTGGGGATTTGGAGTGAGACATACTCAGGCGACAATCTATTTCCCTTCCAAGAGGAACCCTCTATTCCAAGGACAATAATGGGATATTCTTATCCATGTGCCATTGATCAAGAAAGGGGTATGAGATACCATCAGTCTAGGCATACCAGGAAAAGGGGAAAAGGGCTAAATATGGGTTGGGTGAGATGTGGTACCCCTCTTTTTCTGTTGATGACAAACCTAGCCCTTTCCCTACCTTTATGGGCTATTATAAACCAGCTCCCCTCATTTTTTCAAACGTGACATTTGACAGTACTGAGACGAGGAAGAGGCAATCCTTTGTCGTCACACTTATACAATCTGAATGACACAAGGCCTAGTAAGATCGTTTGTCTTGTCCTCCCTCTGTCTACCCTCCCTGGTCTTGTCACCTATGATGGCGGGCTCTCTGTCCGGCTTCTCACTGCAGGGGCGCTTTTAGATAGACAGAGTTTCTTCACTGGTCCACGTGCGTGGCAGCCCAGACCGGCTGTGGCTGAACCACTTCAAAGGTAAGTATCTTTCGATAATGATTATTGTCCGTTTTCTTTTGTAATGTCTTTTTCATTGATTATTGTCCGTATCTCTTGTAATGTCTTTCCTTTTTCCCAATAGGTGATATGAGGCTCAGCGGAATTGCAGTGCAAGAAGCGAGCCCCAATGGAGAAAAAGAGAGTTCACGGTGTCCCAATAGGTGGTAAGTTTGGTTCTTAGGTGAAGTGCGAGGATTGGTTTGAACGCGACCTTAGCGTAATGTCTTTATAGATTTTCTAACCTTGTTTGTCCTTTTCTCTTGTAAGGATGGCCTGCCGAATTCAGACTGGGATGCTGTTATCCGGAGATGTGCCGGCAGGTGAAGGATGCCTGGATCTGCGATGATGCTGACCGAAGATGGAGTACTGAGTAAGTGTTGAGGGTGGGAGTCAGGATCAGGTAAGGATGTGCTCCGACTGCGGTTCCTGCTGGAATCAGGTATGGATGCGCTCCGACTGCGGTAGCTGCTGGAATCAGGTAAGGATGCGCTTCAGGCGATGGTTAATGCTGGAATCAGGTAAAATGCGCTTCAAGCGATGGTTATTGCTGGAATCAGGTAAGATGTGCTTCAGGCGGCAGTGATTGTTACGCTGCTACAAGCAGACTAACGCGAAGCGCTTGCATGCGGGTGGGGGGCAGTCTTAAATAGCCTGGTCCCTGGCATGCCCATTTTTTTCTGAATTGTGGCCCCACGCTGCCACTCCCAGAAGATGCTGCACGTGCAGCCCAATGCATTCCTATGGCCACGCCCGACCTGGAGGCACATGGAGGCCCTGCAGGGGAGAAAATAGCATGTGCACTGGAATAAAAGTGTGCAGAGCACATGTTTTCATGAGCCTGGCGCCAAAGGCGCCAGGACTGGGTCCAACTGGACCCTTTATGTAGTGGAGCTTGTGGTCCTTGCCCTGTGGCCATGCCAGCCTCAGACGAGTACTGTTGCCAAGACCAGACATGTGTTACTAAGGGGCCTAACTATAGTCAGGCAATTAGGAGGAAGGACTCACACCTGCAACACTTTTACACAAGCCAGGTGTATAAAAGGGGTGTGGACATGAAGGTGAGTCAGAGGCGAGATGCTGATGGGAGCTGTGATGAGCTGTTCTGTAGCCAAAGAAGCACACTGAGGACTGAAGCAGTTGAGGGTCCCGACAAGTGTGAAGTGGGTGCAAAGGATGAGTGGGAGCAAAAGCTCAGTGGGGCAGAGGCAAGGCGAAGGAAGGAGATCAGATGACGGGTTGTCCTTCATTCCATCAAAGGGATTGCTCGTTCTCCGTGGCACTGCAAGAGTGTCTGAGGGGCGGAGAAAGACCCCCTGGAAGGAAGCCGCCAAGTTTATGGCCAGCGCAATATGGACAAGGACTTCAAAGTGAGCCAGTAAGTTTCCCAGATAGAGAAACACAGTATTACTGTAACTGCGAGGTACATAAAGTGAATGGCTATTATTAAATGAGAGCAGAGACTGATACAATGTAGCCGTGTGGTTGCGTATGACCTATGAATTGAAAGAAAGTCACTGCATATTGAATACTAATCTAGAAGGAAAGCTTAAAGAAAGCCAAGGCATATTGAATACCGAACTAGAAGGGAAGCTTAAAGAAAGCCAAGGCATATTGAATACCGAACGTAAGTGAAATTTAACATTGAAGCAAACCAGTAAACTTATAATACTGAATACATGTGGCACAATGAATGAACTTAAATCATGGATCTGAATATATTTAAGCAACATAAGACTGCATTAAACTTTGAACTGCAATTGAATAATACTGAATGATTGTTGCACCACGAATAAGCCCAAACTTGAAAGCTGAAGGAAACACAAACGGAAAACCTTAATAATTGAATACAGTGTGACAAGGCTACGATTTAAAAAGGGGTGTGTGATACATGGTGGCAGAGTCACGAGATGGCTAAGGAGAAACTCGAGGAGCTCAAGAGTACATCCTAAGCCCAGAAACCAATAAAGGAAACCAAGTGAAGTTGACGTGGTGCCCAGGAACAAGTACCAAAGAACCTGCGTGAGGCATTGAAATGTTGGGGCAGGGAACCCTGAGTCTTGGCAGGTCTATATGTGTTGTCTTGGGATTGGAGTCTCAAAACCACCTTTTTGTTTGGATTGTGTTATTTGAAGCTTGGGGAAAGGAACCCCAGGATTGGTTCTGAACTATATTAACTTTAACTGGAGAAAGGTAAACTTCAATACTCTTTTTCATGGAACCTTCTTGTGCTTGGGGAAGGGGAGCTAAGAGAAAGCTGTGTGTTGGAAGAAGCTCAAAACCTGGAGTTAAACACTGTTTCTTTTGACTTTGACATCCCTACACATGTGTTTGTTCTAGTTGTGAGGGCAAGAATAGGTTTTGGACACAGACGGACTATTAAGTTGAACTCTTTCACTCAGACTTTTCTTAGTTTCGTTCAGGTAGGCAAATCCCACCTTAGCATAGGGCAAGTTAGGCCTTCAACCATCCTTACATTTAAGTTAATAAATATATTTTGTTTGAACTTTAAGTCTGTTGCCTGTGTCTTGCTTCATGATACCTTCACAAATGGTGTCAGGGGTTGCATGCGACTCAACCATTACAAGTTGAGGGATCCCTATGTGGTTGGTAATTCAAAAAAAGTAGGGAAGGACATTAGTGTAAATGTTCAAGAGCAGGATATAGTGTTGGCACTAAAGAGGGCTATTGCCTTGCAGTTATACCTCCCGATTAAGTGTCAAGACTTATTCTATCAATCGCAAATCCTTTTTGATACCCTTCCTTTAGCAATTTATCACTTGAAACACAGGGATACAATCTGGCTGTCAGTCAGAGAATCCAGAACCTTTTTTTGAGCAGGAGCATTAGGTCCTATAAAGCCAGAGCAGGGGAAATGTGCCATCTTCCTCCCTTCCTCTCATATAGAACCAATAAAAGAAGATCTAGAAGTAAAATCTGATACCCCTGAGGATCTAGATATATTTTCTGGATCTGACTCGGAAGGGGGTTCAAGAAATACCATATTTTCTCCTGATACAATGGTAGCTATAGGTGTAGTGGTAGCACAACTAGCCAAACACCAGATCGAGGCTGAGCAAAGACTACAAACCGGACTGAAAAGACTCATAGCTGCCCAAGAAAAACCCAGCATTCCCCAAGAAGTCTTACAGTCGTACAAAGAGGGAGATGATCTGGGAAATGATTTCCTGAATTTTGAAAGGCTAGCTAACCACTTCCATTGGGGGGATGAGTTGAAAATCTGTTAGCTAGATATTAAAGAGAGGCTCTTGCAATGGTTATGTCAAACTGGTAATTTCTACCACCACAAACACCAGTTGAACTCGGAGAGCGGGTCAAAAACACAAATGCCCAAATCACTCTCTTGTGAATTTTTACTACTAGAATGCAATAGGATGAGAGTAGGTGATTTGCTGGAATGTAAGGTTGCTATGTTATATGCCAAATTGCATATGTTAGATAATGATACTACCATAGTTGACCTCATGAGAGCATTTAGATTAATGGAGAACAGTGATAAACATTGTGTGCTGAATCACTTCAAATATACCTTTATTAACAAAGCCAAGGACAATGTTGCAGTATGGTTAAACCATTCACCTGGTAGAATCAAACGTTTGCTGAAAAATGAGATATCAATCACTGGTAAAGAACGAGATATGGTAGATTTGGCCACAAAGAGTAATAATGGCATTTTCATACACTACTGTTTGGGATGTCGAAATTCCCCCAAATATCTATCTGGTTTTCCTGATGCTGGTTTCATTAAGGTGCTATTTATTGTTTAAATTTAACAAGACAGATATTTGGGAAATAGCTGGAGCGAAATGTGGTATACCTAGACATGATGGATGGTGTAGATTAGGTGGAGTCATGAAAATCAAAACTGCTGAACACATTTTATCTCACTGTGAGAGTCTGAGCCAACTACGATGGAAATACCTAAAAGCATATGACAACTCTTGTAATTTTGAATATGTTGATGAAATGTGGATCAACCCTTTAAATGGAAATGATGCATATCTAATCTTTCACATGATGACATTTTATGATTTATGTATGATTATTCTTAGTGATTTGTCTGCCGGCATATTTTATTTTTTAGCTCCTTTTAAGTGTAAGTGTGTAATTACAGAGAGCATTTTGTTTTAGATTTGTGTGTTTTTAGAGTTTGTCACATGATATGTGTTTTTAGATGATGTTACATGATATGCAAGGCCTTAATTGGCTGTGTGTGTATAAATACATAAATAAAAACCTTGTCCCTATGGTTAGGAAGGAAAACCCTGCACGTAGTATTAGAAGCCTTAAACCTGGAGTAGTTCACTAATTCTTTATCTCCTTCACTCCAGCGGGCTCTTTTACAATTAAATAGACCTACTCTCTCTCTAGCCATTGGGACCGCCTAAAATGTATCGGATGCCAACAAATATTTTCACCCTTTACACAAACATGAGGAGAGGAGAGACAGCAAAGGACCTCCTAAACCGTCTTTTATCTCCACAGAGAAGGTGAACTTGCCTGCTGGTCCAGAGATTTATATAGCGGGGAGAAAACAAGGATAGAAAAGAGACCTGAACTCAAACCCCAGGAAGAATTGAAGCAAGAGGAGACTAGAACCACCAAACCCCAAATGATGACACGCTTCTCCTGTAGGGAAGCAGGACATTTAGCTCGAAATTGTCCCCTAAATAGAAAAGAGGAACCCATGGAAATCAGGTGTATGGTGGGGGAAGAATGGGACTACCCAAAAAATAATGAGGAGATAGAAGTCTAAAGTAATTCCTTTTGTGGTACAGATGCTCAATCCACTTATGAACCAGCAGTGGTTAATGGGATCCCAGTACCTGCGTTTATTACCTGAGTCCTTATTTATTTATTGTCTGAGTTTGTTTATTACCTGAGTCCCTAGTGGACTCAGGTAATATACAAAGCACCGTTGGGGCTGACCTAGTGCCTCCTGAAAGGTTAAAGGGAGCTTCCCTAGTGAAAATAATATGCGTACATGGAGGTCAGGAAATCTACCTTCAAGTAAAAGGGATAACTACCACCTTTCCTTCAGTCACTGTCCCTGGGCTAACAGAGGAAGCCATCATTGGAACCGACGTCCCACATTTTTCATTGTTATAACATAAAGTTGGTCCCTCCAAGGTCTACTTTTCCCTGTCTTAAAATTGGTGAAAGAATACATTTGAAGCAAATAACATTATATGGGACTGGAATGAGATCCAGCATAGATTACAACATGAAGTCCCACCTCAGGACCCTGCAGCATCAGTCCCTTGTGCGGGAGTCCGTTCTCATAGGGGAAGGGTTTGTGGGAAACCTGAGGGTATTCTCACTTCCAATCCCCCGGGATCTTCAGCACAGGTGGCCAGGGAAAGGCCATCACTCTTGGATGCTGACCCTGGGGGCGGTTATGCTAGGGAGGATCACCTGGATGGAGAGTCCTTGGGGATTGGGAGTGAGACATACTCAGGCGAGACAAGGTATTTCCCATTTCCCTTACAAGAGGAACCATCTATTCCAAAGACAGTGATGGGATATTGTTATCTATGTGCCATTGATCAAAAAAAGTGTATGAGATACCATCAGTCTAGACGTACCAAGAAAAGGGCTAAATATGGGTTGGGCGACACATGCTACCTCCCTTTTTCTGTTGATGACAAACCTAGCACTTCCGCAATCATTCACCATGATTATTTAGATGGATGAGCCATATAGAGTAGGAGTGCAATGTTCTGATAAGGCGGGAGTGGAATAAGGTCAGACAGTTTATGCAAACCCTAATTGGTAAACTAGATTATACTTGAAAGTTAGATTTAAAGCCCACCCTTTAAATGTACGGTGCAGTGTAATGACCTATGACATCAAGGTAATTAATACATCATGTGCTCAATTGGTGCCAGTGCATTGCCAATTGGAGGAATGTGTACATTGGAAATGCACCTTTATTGGGGCATTGTAGAAACTGACAATGAATTGGGTTCCTTACAAGTTTAGTGGTATCTCAGTGGTAAATCCGCCCGAGATACCACCAAACAGAATTACCACCACCTTGTCGGGTGGAATTACCAACGGATTACAAGTGGTGGTAGCCGGTGTAAATCCCCATTTCATGGAGTCCCTTTGGACTCCAATGGGGATTTTGCTGGTAAGGTGGCAAAATGACCTCCAGCTTTTAACTGGGGGTCATTCCGCCACCTCACTGGCAAACCTGTAGTTGGCCGGTGCTTTAATGTGCCGGTATATGTAAGTACTGGCACGTTATTACCCCACCGGCCAACCTGTAATGAGCCCCATCCGTTAAAGGACATTGCACAAACTAAGTGGCCATTTGCTGATAAGTAATATTATGTTTTGTCATTGGCTCTAGTTTGTGACGTGGTTTCGTTCTGACTGGGGCAAATATGTGCACTACAAGTATGGGAGAAAGAATGTGCTGACATTTAATTCTGATATATTGGGTTGGTGGTGTGGAATGTTTAACCGCTGGACCTATTACATTGATGGCTCGCTGCCGTGTGCTTTCTTCGATATGTAGCCATTACAAACATTTGTACTTCAATATCATTCTGTCATTCGAGTGTCATACAGGTCACTGATGCTGTGGCTCAACTGCACTTCTAAAAACAGTTTGAAACAAACTATCCCAAATTTTATTTACGCAGGACGGTATTAGTGGCAAACTCATGCATAATGAATTTGATTCCTCTCCAGTATTTAACCTTTAGCCACTGCTCTCCCTAGAAATCTTTTGGGAGGGGCGACCCTCAAGATCAACTGTTGATGTAGTAAAATATGATGTATGGCAGCTGGGCAGAGCTACTGTTGGCTGTAATAGGTTTCGCTCTGCTCAAGCAACAGCAGAGGAAGGCACAAGCTGCACTAAAGGATCTCCCAGCTGCACTGAGGAAGAAGAAAGAGAGGGGTTGTCTAGACCCACGCAATCAAGGTGGCAAGAACAGCTGCTGTGTCGCACTGATATCAAGAGGAAACAGGGAGAGAAAGCGGGGTGACCCGGTGCGTGCTGCCTCTGCTCCCCACTCAAGCCGTCACCCCTGGGAGGAAAAGAGAAGCAGAGGGGCAACGAGAAACCAGAGCCAAGCGCACAGAGGCTTGATCAAGTAGGCAGAGAGGGGGTAGAAGGCCTGAGCTTGGCATACAAAACTGAGCAGCGAAACCCCTAGAACAACGAAAAACGAAGAGCGGAAACAAGCGTAGTATCCTCCTGCACTCGAGTAACCGGGATCACATCACGCAAACCCACCACTTGAGGAAGGGGAGCAACAAACAGAGAAAAACAACTGTGAGGCCAGGAAATGCCAGGAAAACAACGTGGGGGCAAGGGTAAGCAGAGTAGCATGGAATCCTACGCCTGCAAGAATGATACTAGTCAACAGACTCCGACAAATGCCAGCATGAGCACGGCAGGATCGGAGCAGCAAATAGGGCGGCAAGAAGATGACCCCATCCTCGAGGCAAGAGCAGCGCAGAAGACATCACTTGAGCACAAATTAGATGCAGTAATAGTGGACGTGGGCCTGCTAAGACAAGACGTTCGAGCCCTGGCAGACCTAGTGAGCACAGCGGAGCTGCAAGTGCAGAAAAACACCAATTACATCACAACCACCCAATCCCAAATGACAGACATGCTTGGTCGTATACAAACTCTCGAGCACAGGGTCGCGGATGCAGATGGGAGAGCACAACGAAACAACATACCTATCGTCGGACTGCAAGTGGGAGAAGAAGGCAAGGACCCAACGAATTATGTAGAAAACCTACTACTGCAAGAAGTGGGAGCTGAGATTCTATTGCAGGGCTTCGCAGTAGAAAGAGCCCACAGTCCTGATCAGAAAACCCCCTCCCGGATCCCCTTCAAGACCCATGATAGACAAAATCATGAACTTCAAGGACCGAGAAAAGATACTAACATTTAAAAGGGAAGGAGGCGCGATCACCCGAAACTCCTCCAAGAAAGCAATCTACCTAGACTACACAGTACTAGTGCAAAGACAAAGAGTATGATTTGGACCAACAAAGGAGCGCCTCAGGAACGCAAACCTCCAATATATTCTATTATACCCTGCCAAACTAAAAGGGCTACAAAACAGCAGAGCCCATCTTTTTGAAACCACGGAAGAAGCCCATGAGTGGATGAACCAGCAAGGCATACCCCAACTGAATTCCAGGAATGCGCACAATGATAGGAACGCACCTCCGTAAGGCACTGGTGGATGTGACTGGAAGGACCTGAAAGAATGCAGAAGACACCAAATATGAAACACAAGAGGAAGAGAAGCACCTTGAGACACCCGAGGGGCAAGGTTATCCAGAAGACCCCACCCTCAGTAAAGGTCGAACCCAAAACCGAAACAAGAACAATAGCAGAGGACGCGAAAGCAAAAATCTAGGAGAAGAGAGCGGGAAACACAAACAGATGAATCGAATGGGCCCATGGGAAAAGACAGGCCAAAGCACGAGCCACCATAGTGAGCCCTGAAGAAATAGGCATAGCCACATGGAATGTACGAGGACTGAACAATTATGTCAAGCGACTAAGAGCGTATGCATGGTTAAACAAATCGAAAGTGAAAGTGGCAATGCTGCAAGAAACCCACCTGACGAAAGAAAAACAGTCCAAGATAGCAAGAAAGTGGGGAGGGCAAGTGTATGGATCGACCTACTCCAATTTTGCCAGAGGTGTACTAACGTGGGTGGCGCCCAACGTTCATTTTCAACTCATAACACTGGAGCATAACAAGGAGGGCAGGCTGGTCATAGTGCATGGACTGTTAGAAAACAAAGAAGTGTGCTTGGTGAATACATATGCCCCAAACCATGATGCAACAGCGTTCTTCAAAATGCGTGCACCACGACTGGCCCTATATAGGGAGGCGATGTACATCTGAGCAGGGGACTTCAACTGCACACTCAACCCGATGCTGGACAGGTCAGACAACAAATACAGGAAACCGGCACCACCGGCAAAAGCCCTGCAGACGCTCTTAACCCAATTGGGACTAGAAGATATCTGGGGGAAAATGCATAACGAAACCAGAGGGTACTCTCACGACAGCGCCCTGCATGGAAGGCATACACAAATAGATTACATCTTCACTGGCACCAAAACCCTGGGAGAGTTGACAGACATAAGCTTTAGAGCAAGAACACACTCAGACCATGCCCCCGGTATTGGCGACATGGAGATCTGCACACAGGAAATCCCCTATACCAACGTGGCGACTAAGGGCAGAAGCATTATTAGATAGTGAGTTCCAAGAACACATGCAGGAAACAATAGATGACTACTTCCACCACAACACAGGCAGTGTGGACATGTCTGGGTCCTTGTGGAATGCCTTCAAGGTAGTGGTCAGGGGAGCGGCGATAGAGAAGACCGGGGGACTTAAAGGAAGCATCCTGAGAGAGCTTTCAGATGCAGAAAGAGACATACAGGAGGCAGAGAGGCAGACAGGTTTCATAGGGGAGGAATCAGCCAAACTAATATCGCTAAGGCTACAGTGCAGTACCATCTGGAAGTAGCTGGGGAAACTAGACTACGGGAAATATGTAAATAAATTACATGCAGAGGACAATAAGCCAGGCAGACTGCTTGCCTGGTTAACCAAGCAGGAAACAAAAAAAGACCCAATTAATGCAATTAAAAACTGGACTGGCGAAGTACTATCAGGGCCCAAGAAGGTATCAATCGGGTATTCTCGCAATTCTACGAAAATCTGTACGATCAGAATCAAGAGGCAGACACCTGGGAAATAAGTGAAGCCCTGAACCAAATAGCACTACCAAAATTAACCGAGGAATAGATAGAGACACTAGAATCCCTACTAACTGTAGAAGAACTTGGAGCCGTGTGAAGACACTGGTGGGGGGTGGCTGTACTTCCGCTCTCTATATGGTAGAGGAGAGGCACAGAGGACCCCAGCCAAGATTCTCAATTATTGGTAACGTAGTCGAGCAATCAAGGCCTAGCTTCTCAGGAGGTGATGCAGGCTGGTTCTTAAGTACAGTGTAGTCCCCGAACCCCCACAAAGGAATGCCCACACACTGTATTACTGAAAACACAGTCTTTATATAATTAATATTCAAATGTATGTACACGATCACAATAACGCACTTTGTACTCGGAAATCAACAATGATAAATATATACAATTCTAAAGTGGTACCACCAATGTTATCAAATCACATTAAAGTGCATCAACTGTACGGTTAAAATGTCACACAGATCGATAACGAGGAAACCAGCAATAGAGATAGGAAGGAACGTAAGATGGTTGAAACAATAGGCAGAATGCTGGCCTATACCGATAGACACAGTTCTGTGTGGAGATCCCCCCACCTGGGCAACCTGTAAAATAAAGATATATAGCACAAGCCCAGTCCATATATTGTTCAATAGCCTTATTTCCTCCTATTGAGGTTTTACCCCCCCCCCCCAATGTACCTGGTGGAGTAGAGTTCTTTGAAGGCGCGTCGAAGGATCCTTCTTGAGTGACTCCCTTTAAAGCAGGAGCCACGGATCGTCGAGAGGCGTCGAAGATGGTGAACTTGTCGTTGACAGCGGCAATGAGAAGTTCAAGGGTGCCGAGACCCCGATGTCGATCCAGGCGGTGCTCATCAGCGACGTCCTGCGAGAATGAGGTGTGCGGGGCACCTCTGCGATAGATTGTTCAGGACCGCAAAGAGTTTCAGAAGAGCTGTGGCCCCGCGAGGGCGTCGAGTCGTCGAAGTCTTTGGGGCCTTTAGGTGGTGGGAAACCCACCGGCGGATTCTCCTCGGCGCGTTGGTCGTCCTCGACTTTCTCCGGCGGGACAAAGCGGTCGACGCTTGCGGACAAGGGAGTCCTTAGATTCAGATGTTCTTAGGCAAAGGAGCGGGCGGCTCCGGTCGTCGGCAGCATGGCGTCAAGTGGTCTCCACGGCTGGGCAACGCAACTTCGACGGGCCTCCAGCGGTTACACAAACCTGCGAACCCTGGTCGACGGCAATAGACTTCGACAGTGGCGAAGTCCAGGTGCTTTGCTTCGTTCTCCTCAGCGGTCCCGTCTCGGGTCAGCAGCCTTTTGAGGGTCTGACTTCCAGGGAGCTTCGGCGAAGGTTAGCGGTGCTCGATGGTCCCTCAGAGCACGGGAAGAGGGTGCCTTCCCAGGTCCTCTCTCGGATCAGTCCTTGACGAGTTCAGCAGCTTTCAGATCAGGTCGGAGCAAATGCAACAGCAAGTCTTCTTCTTCCAGCTGGGTGTCGAGGATCAGCAGTTCCAGTTACTCTTCAATTGTAGACACAGCTTCTGAACGCTTCTGAACAATTTCCAGTGGTGAGAGGTCCCCAGATATACTATCTTGTCTCTCATCCACACTGCTGGGTCACTCTCAGCAGCCAATCATACAGAAGGGCATTCATGCAGTCAGTCAGCCAATCAGGCACACAGTGCATTCAGGCCATCCTCCTCCCTCTCAGACACTCACAACAAGGAATGTGGATTCGGACAAGTACCCAGCCATTCAACACTACACACTGCATTCAGGCCAGTTTCGTGCAGGGCTGTCTCAGTCTTTGTCTCTCATACCAGAAACCAGACAGCCACAACAAGAAGTGCATATTGGTCACACACTCCTTTCACCCAGGTCCCACCCACAGGAGGTACCCACAACATACAGTCACTGGGAAGGCTCCAGTCAGTCTGGACTGGACTTCACAACAACACCATATATGGAACTTCCACCCAACAGCCAGTCAGGGGTAAGGGACAGAGTCAGGGCTTCCCAGGACCTTGGGAAAACAAGGTAATAGGTAATAGAAAGCAAGAGGCCACAGGGGCCATGTTGTTTTCCATCAGGAATTAACTGATTTTAATGGCAGGGCCTGGGGATCCCAAAATGGAGGATACTCAGCGCACCTGTCAAATTCAGCATGGAGCTGCCACCAGCCCATACCCTGCTCTGCGGGCCACCCACAGGTGCCCGAAAACATACACTAGGGGCACAGGGTTGTACCCCCACCCATGGGTGCCATAAGGGTATCCCACGGGTCTGTTCACCAAACCAAAAGAGAGAGAGCTGCACCGCCAGGAGTCCCACATGAACTCATGCGCGGAAAATACGACAGAACACATGATAAAAAGCAGTAAAGGAAAAGGATACGGAGGCCCTGTCCCTCCGATGCATTTCCAGCATCACAAGCCGTAATAGATAACCTCCCACCGGCCATGACCCCGGGACGCGATGGGCTGCCTGGGGAGTTCTACAGTAGAAACAGACTGGCATTAAGCACACTGCAGAAAGACTATGGGTCAGGAGGGATCAAATTGCCAAATTTTGAACTATACTACTTGGCGGGGCAACTGCAGTTTGTGGCACACTGGCTGGGAGATGAGACCTCCATAGACACACTACTACTGCAGCCAGCATTTCGGCATTGCTACCTGAGAGAGATAATATGGATGGAAAAGTTCCCAAACCAAATGCTCCCCACACTCGCCAGACTGGGTCTGACCCTATGGAAGAAAACGTTGAAAATCCAGGGAAGCCAGGACCCCTGCTCTGCGCAGGTTCCACTAGCAGGACTTGTAAACACCCGACCAGAGGCGCTTGTGGCATACTGAATACACTGAGAAGCTAAGGGAATTGCGCAAGTTAGAGACTTATGTAAGGAGGGGCAATGGGTGTAGTTTCAGACCCTAATAGAAGAATACGACATACATAAAGGTCAATTCATGCTACACAGCAGCATGGTAAAAGCAATAAAAAAGAGATGGCCAGATCTATCGGAGGGAACCGAACGAAATAGGAGAGACACTAGACTCATGGTATGACGTGGCAGAGGGAGGACACATGGGGTCCAGACTATATGAACTGCTTCTGAGCAGCCGCAACGCCCAAGAACAGCCAGCACGAGGGAAACGGGAAGTGGAACTTCAAAAAACCTTCACAGATGAAGAATGGGCAAGGGCAATAAGGTACATAAAGAAGGTCTCCAGAAATGCGGGATCCAGGCAAACGCAGCTCTATGTCACACAAAGAGTCTACCTTACACCCAGTAGATTGTCCAGGATGGGGAGCAAAGCAATACAAACCTGCCCTAGATGCACAATGGAAAACGGGAACATGCTGAACATGTTTTGCGTCTGCCCAGTAATGATGCAATTCTGGGATGGCATCAAGGCAAGGGCAGCAGAGGGAGGAATCCAGATGCAGGCATGGGCACCGGAATCTTACCCGCTGGGACTGTTCCCCAGAGGAGGCAAGCCAAGAGCACACCTATCCAAAATGAAAGGCCTGATGAGTATTTTGGCAAAGCGCCGAATAGCGATAGCTTGGAAATCCAACACAGGCCCGACAGTTGAGGCATGGTGAGCAGACTTGAAGCGATGGTCGCTGGCAGAGACAACAGTATGGACCATGGCATTGCAAAGAGGGGCACGCGAAAGCTGTGTCAAGATACTAGCATGGAACACAATGGTACAGGAACAGTTTGCACCCACAGCTGGAAACGACTCAGAGAGCTCCAGTGAACGAGAGAACGCAGGCATGAACATAGGCGAATGAGGAGAGCACCATTAAGCTAAGGCCTGACCAGAAGGAAATGAACAACCTAAAATTCAGAAACCCTCAGGGTGAAGACACCAGGATGCTCATAAGAAACAATAGATTTGAGTGTAGAAGACCAGGAACGTGTGACAAGACATTGAAGCTGTAGACAACTCCTGGCACACTGTGCAGTATTAAATGTTAAGTTATTTGTTGTATGTTGGTTAAGTGTTGTATATAAAACCAATAAAGAGTAAAAAAAAAATCAACTTCGTTTATGAAGTTTTTACATTGCAAAATGGAAACGTGATGTCTATTTGATTCAGGGTAGACCAAGCGTGATATCATTGCAGATACACGCCTTCTACAAATTAGTTTCTAATTGCATTCAGAATCAATCTACTACAGCAGGGACTATATATATTTGCGATTACACTTGACCCCCACCACTGCTGTTTATAGGGGAACCCCTTCCCGTTAAGAATAAAGCACCCTGGCATTCTAGCACTCTGTCATGCTCTCAACTCAATTAAACATGTGCTGCAAAAATGACACATGAATACAATTTTGTGCATCATAATGTCATTTTGTAAGCCACAAAATATCCCATTCTATGCTGGAGTTTTCTGAGGGATTGGTCTGTCTTTCAAATCAAGATGCTGGGACCCGAATGTATCTTCTCCGTGTCCTGCTGCAAGTAGCCCCGAATGCATCTTCTCCGTGTCCTGCTGCGAGTAGCTACAGTGTTTAGAGAGGCGTTTTTGGGAGCACGCTGACGCTGGTTTAGAATAAGAACGGTAGGCCTCATTGCTAGGCCCTCACAGCAGAGAGCGGGCTTAATACTTAATTCTTCTCTGCCTGACACAAGAGGATATGGTATGGGTGCGTGGGATGGTGGTAACAGGACATTGTGGTAAGGGGGAGTGAGTGGAAGTTGACCAGATTGTGAAAGGGGAGTGGATAGTGGATGGAATAAGGAGAGAAACGATGGAAAGGGAACATCAGTCAATTGATGTTTCCACACTACTTTTCACTCTTCTGTTTTGCTTTGGGCTGTTTTTTTTATAGCTCAATTAATGCATGCATGTTGAATAAAAGGTGCATAGCTTCGATTTTTAGGTCATGATTAAGTGGGATTCCCCTCTCATTCTCTTGTTAAGGAGAATGAGGTGTACAGTTTGCATTTTTCATGTTGTGGCAATAGTTTTTCATATGGGGAATGGGAGAGTAGATGGAAGGTGAGAGGGATTGGGGACTAATGGCAGACAGTTGTGAATGGAAGGTGAAAGAAATGTGGGCTTATCGAAGGAGACAAGGGGCCTCATTACGAGTTGCCCGGTAAAACCGGGTTCATTACCGGCATGCCGGAATGATTGGGTCCGTGCTCGTATGAACCCGCTAATAGCGGGTAATTACGAGTGCGCGAGCACGCGCGTCCCCCCATGCCGGTAGTGGCAATACCGCCATGCTGCTTAAGGGCCTCCAACTCCCCTATACCGGCATCGCGGGACCCGCCCATAGCGGTACCGCCTCATACCAACCCCTAAATACCGGCATGGTAATATGGGCATGGTAATACTGTGTTCGCCAAAAAACTGACCCGGAAATTACGTCATCGCGCAGGAACGGGAAATGGGCTGGCGGCCATCTTTAAAAACACAATCCATTGCCAACCTCCATAACCACCAGCCGATACTCGGAGAGCACAGTGGAAATCCATAGAGGATGTCAAAGGCTACCAGGAAGACCACCCCCCCGGCTGCGTAAACAGCGTTACTCAGACGCAGAGCTCACCATATTAGTGGACACTCTAGCTGCACATGCAGAGACAATACAATCCCATGACAAGAAGCGGGAGGTGCAGCAACAAAAGTGGCAAATCTGGCAGGAGGTAGCCCGCAAGGTATCAGCCGTAGGTCCCACCTCGCGCAGTGTGAGGGACTGCAGGAAGCGGTGGGATGACCTCCGGTTGAACGTACGCAATATCATGGCCACCAATCGGAGGGAGGCCATGGCCACAGGCAGGGATGCCCACCCCCCTGCCAAATTGATGCCCTGGGAGGAGACGGCCAGCAGATTCATCAGTCCTGAGTCCATCGAGGGATTATGCGAGATGGAGACGGGTGCGGCATCAACCGCGGAAGGAGGTGAGTGACCCTGCAGATCCCTGTAGGGGAGACCATGAAGTAGCAAAAGTGAAGTGGTAGAGTCTAGGCAAGGCAATGCATTTCCCAACACCCACATGACCATACCCAAATACAGATGGTGGGCCAAACGCTGCCACACTGAAATGCATGCTGAGTGCCCATCCCTTAACCAACACACAGCCAACACACCTGGAGCTTGCCCATGTGATACTTCACACAAACCCAAAATCAATGGCATGCCACCTGCCATGCAGTGAATGCTTACATGCCCCCTCTGAATACCCTGCGTGACACACCTGTAAGACATGAAAGCATGATCAAATGAATAATGAACAGCGCCGCCACTGCCATGTCACACCATCACTGATGCCCTGCATCTCTTCTACACCCCCAGGCACTGATGAGGAAGAAGCAACCCAGGAGACAACTGCGAGGGCATCCACCTCACACCGTAAGAAGAGGGCCACCACCACCTCTGCTGGAGACAAGCAGGCCACACCCACACCTCTCCAAGGGGAGTCCCTGGCAGCACCCGCCTCCACTGGGGAAGAACTTGATGCCAGCGTGGAGCCTGAGGGAGACACTGAGGTGATATGCCCGGCCACCCCGCGCCCCGTGCCCACCCCTTCGCCCCAACACCTGCAGTCACCCACCTGCAGTGAAGTTGATCCCTGCCTCCGTGACTGTGACCTACCCACCTCTGAGGAGTCCAGTCCTGAAAATGTCATCCACGTGACTGCACAACCCACCACTCCAGCCCCCTCCAGAACCCTGGAGACACGATTGTCGCTAGTGGAGGCCCAACAGGAGGCCATGTTAGATCTACTCCGCCAGTACATAGCAGACGGGGAGGAAACCAGGCGGGGTATTGCCACAGCAATTGCAGGGACCACAGCGGCCATCGAAGCAAACACAGTCGCTGTCAATGCATCGGCTCTGCTAATGAGGGACTGCCTGGGGGCGGTGACACAGGTGCTGACCTCAATGCTGCTTCATATGCAGCGGCCACGGCTTGCAGGAGGTGTGGAACCTGCCAGCGAATCACCTACTGTCATGATGCCTACCTCCAAGGAGCCAGGTCCTACCCAGCAACCCCAGAGGCAGGCATCATTTCCCCCAGGGGAGTGCCAGCGGGCCCAAGCTGGGGCCCTTTGGACGCAGTCCTGGCGCCTTAGGCGCCAGGCTCATGTTGGACCTCTGTCCTGGCGCCTTAGGCGCCAGGCTCATAAAGCTAGACATGTGTTCAAGTGTTTTAATGTGCACTTACCTGATGCAGACCATTCTGCCACATCCGGGCCCTCTTGAGGCCTGAATGGAACTACTTTACCTGTGGGACTACTTTCCACCCGGGTGTGGTCGGGGAAGGATACATACCTGATCGGAGGAAGGATACACACTTGGGACTTCTTCCAAAGCTATTTAAACCACACCCGATCAGCAACTCACGCTTCGCATTGTTCTGCTCCTCACAGCTGGACGCTCACCGTGTCAGCTCCTGCATCTGGACTTCAGCCACGCCTGTCAGCATCCTGGGTCACCTGCAAAGGGAGACAAGAGACCTTACCAGCTAAATCTGCATCACGGAGACATCACCGACGATCCTGAAAGGGAAGACATTATTTTTCAAAGCATTTCGTTACGATCGCTGCAGCGCTGCATTTCACTCACCTTTCCTGGGTTCCTCCATCTTCAGCAGCGATCATCCGGATACACAGCCACTTCCCAGAGCCTAGAGACAAAGACAAGAATAAGAGGTGAGAGAAGGAAGGGAATAAGACTTACCTGTTGGGTCATTCCCATTTCATTTCGGGTCTTGCGCTTCCAGGTATTTTCCGGACCCCGGCCCCTATGGGGAAAAAAGACAAAGGCCCTCATTACGACCCTGGCGGAAATCGAAAAACGATGGCGGAAATGGAATACCGCCATCGAATAGCGCTCGGTGCGATTATGACCCGTCACCGTAAAGTACGATGCCATTAGCGACACCGTAGTGAACGCCAACGCTAACTGCACCAAGTACGCGCACGCGCGCCATGGCAAACCGTAATTACCACTATGGCGCAATGGTACGCGAATTCTGACCCTAGCGGACATGTACCTAACGCCATCAAGCATGGCGGAAAGTACCATTCCGCCATGGTGAGAAGTACGGCATCGCGAATCAACTGTAAACGGCCCTACTGAGTGCCTGTACACCACTCCCTGGCCACATTGCACAACTCCTCGTAGGTGCAATGAAGTCACACAATGCAACCAGTCAAATGTACAAGTCACCCATGCATGCCAACGAACAAATAAATCTAGGGGCTCCAAGTGCCTTGTGAGTGGCCATCCATATTTGCCATGGCACCATTGCCGCACTGATGCAGCACAGGCATGTGAAGGTTCAAGTACAGCAACATGAGCAGAAAAATGAGACAAACAAAAACAGGCCCCCCCCATCGACTGACACCAGTGTAAGGCAACATTCAAAGCAGTATCCTGAGTCAGACTGCACCAGCCCTGTACTCCTGCCAGTAAACAAACCAACCAGCAGCATAAGCATGTACCACACTAGTTGGCAGAGTGACTGAGCAGCCAGGCACATCTGAAGAGGGGCCAATGGGAGCTGCAGGGCACAGATGGCACGAATACAGAAGCTATTCCAATGGACATGACCTCAGTCTCCCTCCAAGAAACGCACGCAAACACAGGCACCTGTGACCAGCCATATACTGATAATCACATCATTCCACCAATCCACCTGGCTGACCGGCATCTGTTACACAAAAGCTAATCCCCCGCCCCTGAGCATGACATCATCAAAACAGTCATAATGGTAGCCCCTATCCCTGACCACACTGGGCTTCGTAGGCAAACGCGGCCAGTACAGTACCACGCAACTATACTTAGAAGCCGGAACCCAATGCAGATCTACTCACAATACATCGCTCCACAAATAGGAATATGCTACATTACTTGCAAAGAATAACGCTACACGGTTAATATCAGAATAGAAATTTAATGCACCACAAAATCACCAAGCCCATACAGCCATTAGGTCATGAACCCCAAAATATATTTCATCATTGTGGGCTGCATCCGCAATAAATGACCAGCTTCTTCTTGTGTGACGCCCTGTTCCTTCATGGTACACAGGGGCTACATTCACGTTCAAAAAGGCAACATGGAAGCGCCTAGAACCGCAGGGCCGTCCCATTAGGTAGGCACTAGTCCAGCTGAAAGGTCGAAATGTTGCTCCTAGCCACTAGTACCGCGTAAGGGCATGTGGCCCATTGGCGATCGTCCCATAAGATCGTAATGGTGCTCCACTGATTAACTCGAAGCAGCAGGTGTCGGGAGTAAAAGCCATCTGCAGGAGTGGCATACAGATGGCAGCGGCAAAAGGGGAGGAGATACCTGTCACCCAAATGAAATGAAAAAGAATAGTATGGCCATCAGAACTTGATTTGTATTACTCACTTCAATGATCACACTAAATCTAACGCCATATGCATGCTAGCCCACTCCAAAGGATTATTCCCACCCAAATATCACTTGCGAATCATAACTATAAATATCGAGGTGAAAACACTATTACAAACGAGTGTTTGTGTGCATGTTTCTGTCAAAACAGAATCCATTCGATGGGATTAGTAACGTGCATAGACACAAGTGTTTGAAGGCGCGTCGAGACAGGGAGGGTTCAACAAGGCCAGATAGACGATGGTCCCACCATGGCAGCTCTGCATCACATAGCGCAGGGGAGGTGGATAGATTCCAAAAAGCCCTGTACATGGCAAACTCTCCATCAAATCATCTGTCCATGCATCCATACATCATTCCCTCATCCCGGTATGAAAACGCCTGATTATGTACTCACATAACATGTGAAATTTCCATTGAGTCTGTGCGTAATGCAGTCTGCAAAATCCACTGTGCTCCAGGCCGGAATTCCAGTGTTGTGAAGTAACATGTATTTGGGAACGTCCTGACTTATCGTCCACCACGCTATTGCGCATCCCATACTATTCATATCAATCATTGCATTCTCGCCATGGCCCCTGTCCCAAGGACATTAAACAATAGAACGTTATATTTGCAGTCAGACCTGTGGGCGTCTCCTCGCCGCTAGCTGAAGACCGAAAGCGCCGTCCTTCGAATTCCTCATTTGCAACATCACGTCGAAAAGGCATCTGTGGCCGCTTGAAATAACAAATCCATCCATGTAGTGCGGCAATGTGTGAAAATGCAAAGTGGCTTCACTCACAAATGGGACGCCCCGCCCGTCGGCGAACCGCGGTACAGTGCTGCATGAGGGTCCACCGTTAATCGAGTACTACATTCCACTGAGCCTTCACAAGTTTGTTCGCGACTGCAAAGATAGTATGGGAAACAATGGGACCATAGCAGAAAGAACATATGAACCAATATTTCACTGGCATCGGGATCAAATACATGATTGTAATAGCAAGATGCCATGCGTCGAATTGCAGCGTTGCGTGCGGGACGTGCTCGCCCAAAGGGGATTGCAGCTTGCACAGGTGGAATGAATCACCACAGGTGGAGGCAATACAGCTTGAAAACACATAAATTGCACACCCAACCCCCTCACACAACCACACCCACTCCAAAATGCTACCGGCCGGACTAGCGATGTTGGCCCTGGGGGACCTGATAGCACTGCAAGTACTCCAACTCCAAGTAGAAGACGAACACCAACTACTACAACAACCGGCCGCACAGAGGAGACGCAGGAGGCAGAGGAGGGCAAGGCAGGGCCAGCAAGGCCCGCCAGCACAGCCACTACCACCACGCAGGCAGCCCGCAATCCCACGCCTCCGAGCACATCCGTTCAACCTCACGGATGAGCAGATCCACACCCTCTACCGTTTGGACCGGGACACCATAACCGCCATTGTGGACATGACACAGGCTGACCTTGTCAGCATGATAGATAGCCCAACCGCCATCCCACCCCTACTGAAGGTGGTGTCTGTACTCCACTTCCTGGCCACAGGCACCTACCAGCACACAGTCGGACAGTTGCATGGCATTTCACAGCCACTGTTCTCACGGACACTATTGCAAGTGCTCGATGCCCTCCTGAAGCACGCAGACGACTACATCTCTCTACCACGCTCGGAGCAGGAAATTACGAACACAAAAGTGGGATTCCATGCACCTGGCGGCATACCGGGTTGCATTGGTGCCATCGACTGCACCCATGTTGAATTGGTCGTCCCACATGCCATGGAGGCTCAGTACCGCAACCGAAAACAATTTCATTCTCTTAATGTACAAATGGTGTGTGACTCCAACAGGATCATTACACATTGTTGTGCACGCTTTCCTGGATCAACCCATGATTCTATGGTCTTGAGGAACTCTAGAATACCACGCTACATGGAGCGACACGCGGGGAACAGATCCTGGCTACTCGGTGAGTCTCATTTCATGCATGATAATGTTGGGTATGTGATGCGGCAATGACCTGGCAGGAGGGGGGGGGCGTACGTAGCAATGTCATTCCACAAACATCCTTTATTGTCCACATACAGGTGATGCCGGGTATCCACTGAAGAGACGGCTCCTTACACCACTCCGGAACCCACAGAACCAGCCTGAGGAGGACTACAACCATGCCCACTCACGTACCCGTGTAGTCATAGAACAGGCATTCGGCCTACTGAAGACTCGTTTCCGCTGCCTCAGCAGGTCTGGCGGGGCACTCCTGTACCGCCATGAGAAGGTTGCAAAGATGGTCATGGCATGTGTCATGCTACACAACATGTGCGTACGTAGAAATGTGCCCATGCCCCCTGACGCAGAACTGCAAGCACCTGAAGATGGTCATGATGAGGGTGGGGATGTGGCAGCACCTCAAGGAGTCCGCGAGGCACAGGAGGGCCGTGAGATTCGTCAGAATATCATAGATGCATGCTTCTAGCACTCACGCCTGGTGGCTGTCACATGGACACGGGACTTGTGGCACTGTGTGTGTCTGGAACATGCACAATATGGACCGTACGCCTATAAAGGCCTCGTACACAAAGATCAATGTCCACACATCTCATTGGATGATTGTGAAATGTTTATAGCATATGTGAAATTATGTTACACACCCCATCGACCCGCCACCCAAGTGAGCCCAACACACCCCCTCCACCCTCCTACCTCCCCCCCGAACACCAGTGTCCGAAGATGCTCATTGTCAGTGGGCAGACGCTATTGCAAGCCCCCTCTCCGGGTATCAGGGGCACCCCTGCCTGTGGAGCGCAGGTTCCTCCCAGATCTACGTTGGGGGCTGCCCTGGACGGAACTTGCAACGGATGATGTCTCTGCCTGCTCACGTCCATGCATGTCCCTAAGGGTTTGTGAGAGCTCACTGAGCACACGGCGCACAGCGGCAAGTTCAGCACATACGTCTTTGGACGTCGCATGCAGTTCCCCCCTCAGGCTCTCGGTGCTTCTCTCCATTTGTGCCCTTAGTGTCTCTGTACTTCTCTCCATTTCTGCCCTAAGTGTCTCAGTTGCTGTTTCTATGGCTGCCTTAGTACCCCCACATTCATCAGCATGGTCCTTGAGGAGCGTGGCCAGTTGCTGCTGTTGCACGATCACCTGGTCGAGGGACTGTTGCCTCTGCTGTGCCATGGCCATTTGCGGTGGTGTCACAGAGGGGCTGGACACCTCATGTTGCCTTGCCACAGGGCTTGTGGGGGATGGCCAGTCGTCGTCTTGTGGGTGCCCCTGCGTGGTATCCTCATGGTGTACGGGATGGAACAAACAGGGGGATTGAGACAGGTCATGGATGGATCTTACTTCGACATCCCCGTTTTCTGTGTCGGAGCATGCTGCCATTAATGCAGTGTCACCTATGGTGCTGCTGCCACCAGAAGCAGTGACTTCTGTGGCATCCATTGGGGGGACCTGTGGTGGTGCTGTTGTGGGCATGCTGGCTGCTGGGGTGCCTGTTGAAGTTCCCTCCTGTGTGCTGCCACTTGATTTGTGCTGCTGCCGTGTCTTGATGCGTGCAGCTGAGGTGGAGGGTCTTTGGCCGTTGGTCTTGGCCCTCTTTGCAGGTGTGCTGGTAGGGGTGTCCTGGAGCTCGTCGTTTGAATCGGACCCTGTGGTGGAGTAAAGGAGGGCGAGCGTTATTAATGGGACCGTGGAAATTGGAATGGCAATGTATCACATGCATTGGGGTGGTACCTGAGGGTGATTCGGGTCGGGGGCTTGGAGGTGGTTTCATTTTTGTGTGGATTGAGGATGCAGTTGTTTTGCAGCCTGCAGTTAGGGTGTGCCTGCTGCACGTGTAGAGGGTGTTTTTAGGATTTTTAATTATTTATGTATTTAATGTGAGTTTTAAAGTGCGCTATCAGGCCAACGTATGTGGACGTTCTCCTGGACATGTGTTACTGTTGCACTATGTGGACACATGGTACTTCACATGATTGGACATTGTGGATTTAGCATTGTTTTATTTGGCCCACCTACCTGATTCTTCGGATGTCTGCACTCCTTTCTCCATCCCTCCGACTCCCTCTATACTCTCCATTCCAATGGTGGAGGCACAGATTTCTTCCCAGGGGGTCAACTTGATGGGTGATTCCGATCCTCCCCCGGTAGCTGTGGCAATGTTACGGTTGGCGGATAGTATGCTCCGTACGCGTATCCGCAGGTCGTCCCATCGCTTTCTGCATTGCTGTGGGTTGCGGGGTGCGGTCCCCACCGCACTTACCCGCTGTGCCACCAGGGCCCATATGGCCTTCTTGTTCGCAAGTGCCGTCCTGGTCATTTGCGTCGAGAAGACGACGCCAGAATTCTCCTGGAGGGTCTCTGTGAGCACGGTGAGTTCCTCACGGGAGAAGTGGACCTGCCGCTTGCGGTCGCACGCTTTTTTCGCTACTTTTTCCATTTTTATTGCTTTCACTGGGGTGGATGACGGGTTGGGATGTGTCTCAGGGTAGTATTTTTTATGGTTGTGTGGGAATTCAGATTTTATAGGTGTACGCCGTGCTGTTTCCCGTTCCGGGACCATTTTTTAACTTCCGTTTCCGTATATTTACGGTCACCGTACTTTCCGATTGCCGCTCATTACGGTGACCGCTCAGATGGGTGGCGGAATTGCACCTAGGGCGCCGTACGACGGCGGTGAGGGGCGTTTTGGGGACATTTCCGCCATCGCGGACTTTGCACTTCCGCCATGGCGTAGTGCTCGTGCACGATGGGTCGGAATTAGCCGCACTTTGCTACGTCGTGCAATGGCGGAAACGCTATTTACGCTATGGCGGTCAGGTCAGTCACTTTCCGCCAGGGTCGTAATGAGGGCCAAAGACATTGAATGAGTGTATGCAAAGACAGTTCCCGAGCGCTCATCCAGAACTAACCTGCCATTTACTGGAACTGGAACTGCACGTTTCACTTCGGGTCGGCGCCATATCTCCGGCATTCCGAACCCCGGCCCCTAAGGGGAAAAAAGACATAAGCATTAGCGCTTGCTGCAAAAAGACAATGAACATATTATTAAGCTTGGACATTTGAACTTGCAACAGAACTTTAACAGAGCCTTACCTGAATAGTCGAGCTTACCTGAACTCCCATCAATCCTCAATCCAGTGAAGTAACTGGGTTTCAACGCGCCCCTGCATCAGAAGCAGGATGGAGAGCTCATCCTTCCTGACCCTAAGGTGAGACTTCACGGGGAATCGTGGAAGGGTATTGTGGAGGGTTGAAAGAGA
Source organism: Ambystoma mexicanum (assembly GCF_040938575.1). Taxonomy (NCBI): domain Eukaryota; kingdom Metazoa; phylum Chordata; class Amphibia; order Caudata; family Ambystomatidae; genus Ambystoma; species Ambystoma mexicanum. Next base: position 289,296,664 of record NC_090940.1, read on the forward strand.
GTGGGAGGCTTGAGCATAACTCAGTCAGAAGGTAATACTCCCTTTTCACACACAGGGGAATATTCCTGCGAGCCGGAGAAGCCAGAGTAGAGGGCCCTTCCTGTCCATCTTCAGAGTCCTGCGCTTCACCATTGAAGAAGCATCAGCACTCGAAGCCAGACCTGCGCCTCCGTGGGAATCAGGTGAGCGTTACAGAACGCGAAGCCTACCCACAATTTCCCACCCGGGCGCTATGGAGACTTCCGAGACTGACCAGTTGGCCCAGCTTTTGGGGGAATTATGGGCAGAGGTGCACTCAGCCCGCCAGGAGACTAACGCTCTCAAAAGAGAACTGATCTTATCCAAGGAAAGAACAGATGACCTAGCCAAAAGGTTATTACAGGCCCAGGCAGGGCACACTCCTTTACCTAATTCCGGAGACATTTCCACATCAATGGGTTTGAGTAACCCGGTACAAATTAATCTACCTGGACACATGCCTTTGGCCCCGCCTGAACGTTTTGCGGGGGATCCCAAGAAATATGCCGTCTTTATGAGCCAATGTCGTTTACACTTTCTATGCAGACCCGGAGCCTTCCCTAACAACCAGACCAAGGTAGCCTTTATACTATCTTACCTCAGTGGCAGTGCTGCCGATTGGTCTATTCCATTGGTAAATCAGGATGATCCCGTTCTCCAGAATTTTCAGGGCTTCCAGGCCAGCATGGAAAGATTGTTCGCTCGACACTCTCAAGGACAGTCCCTTGATAACGAACTGCTATCCTTACGACAAGGTAATCAGGATCTTCTGTCCTACATAGCCACCTTTAACAGACTGGTTGTGGAAACTGGATGGCCAGAAAGCAAGAGGATCACATTGTTTCATCGAGGCCTGCGCAGAGAGCTTAAGGATACTCTAGCTCAGATAGTAAACCCACCCCAGGTCTGCGCAGACTACATTGACTTGGTGGTTCAACTTGATCACAGACTTCAAAATAGAAAAGCAGATTGGTTCAAGTATGAAAACCGAGCACCGATCAAAACCCACGCTAACTCCAAGAGTACCAACGTATCTGAACCTATGCAAATCGGTGGTGTTAAAGGACCATTAACGCAGAAAGAACGAGAGAGAAGGCGGCAAATGCAACTTTGTCTGTATTGCGGGACTTCCGGTCACTTTCTTCGAAATTGTCCAGTTAAACCACTTAAGAAGGTGGTTGGAGCTACTGATAACGAATTAGTGACACCTGATTCGGGAAACGACCTAGCCCGGCAAGGGTAGGGGTCCGCTTGCCGAGCTTGAAAACTAACTCTTTGACCTCGCATTTTGTCATGCCAATGGTGCTCGTGGACCCAAAACAGCCTCAGCAGTTGCATGCTATAAAAGCATACATCGACAGTGGAGCTATTGGAAATTACATAGACCGTGAATTGGCTTCCAGGATTAAGCTTCCTCTCCGCCCGAAAATAACCCAAGATGTCATTACTACAGTAGATGGAACCGAAATAGCCTCAGGGCCTGTAACGCATTCCACTGTTGAAGTGACACTGGTGGGTCAGGATGGACATCGGGAAGCAATCGTGTTTGATGTGATCAAGGCCCCACAATTTCAAGTAAATCTTGGAATTCCTTGGTTAGAAACACATAATCCCGGAATTGACTGTCGAGCAAAGAAGATAAGTTTTCCTGAGTGTGAACCAACTTGTTATCCAAGAAATCCAGCTATGGGTCTAGCCTCAGCAACTTCCACCCCTGTACAGCTACCGTCAGAATACCAAGAATTCCAAGACGTTTTTCAGAAAGAACAGGCTAACACGTTACCTCCCCATCGGTCTTATGATTGCCAAATCGATCTGGTACCCAATGCTCAACTACCTTGTAGTAGGATTTATGCTCTTACGGAACCTGAGAACCTGCATTTGCGTCAGTATTTAGATCAGTACCTAGCCAATGGTTTTATTCGTCCATCCAAGTCTCCTGTCTCTTCAGCTCTGTTCTTCGTGCCGAAAAAAGAAGGCGACCTTAGAACATGTATAGACTATCGCGCCCTAAATCAAATAACGATTAAGAATCGTTATCCTCTGCCCTTGATCCCTGAGCTTATCGACCAGGTGAAAGACGCTTGTGTGTACACCAAGTTAGATCTCCGAGGCGCTTATCACCTGGTGCGCATAAAAGAAGGCGACGAATGGAAGACTGCATTTCGCACCAAGTTTGGGCTCTTCGAATATCAGGTGATGCCCTTTGGTTTGTGCAATGCACCTGCCGCCTTTCAGTACTTTATGAATGATGTTCTTCGGGAACTTATCGATGTCTGTGTCATTGTTTACATTGACGACATCCTGGTGTACTCTTCTTCAGAATCTGATCACAGAAAACATGTTAGGGCAGTTCTTGAGAAACTGCGCCAGCACAGACTATTTGCAAAACTCGAAAAATGCGTTTTTCATACCACAGAAGTTGAGTTTCTCGGATTCATCCTGACACCTCAAGGAGTCCGAATGGACTCGCGAAAGGTGGACGCCATCCTCAAATGGCCATCTCCAATCTCGGTGAAGGGAGTTCAGAGCATGCTCGGCTTTGCCAATTTCTATCGAAGATTAATCCCGGAATTTTCCCAAACAGTCCAACCCATCACCGCTCTCCTAAAGAAAAACAAACGCTTCGAATGGACTCTTGAGGCCGAACAAGCCTTGCAGGACCTGAAAACCAAATTCACCTCTGCACCTGTATTGAAGCACCCGCACCCAGATCTCCCGTACATAGTGGAAACCGATGCATCCAGTTCGGCCATGGGAGCTGTCCTGTCGCAAAGAGACCCAAAAACTAACCAACTACACCCAGTGGCCTTTTGGTCCAGAAAATGTTCTCCTCCTGAAATCAACTACGCAATTACCGATAAAGAGTTACTGGCCATCAAATCTGCTTTCAAGGCTTGGCGTCACTACCTTCTCGGGGCAAGACACACCATCACCGTAATTACGGACCACAGAAACTTACAGTATTTAAAGACGGCCAAAGCTCAATCTTCACGACAACTCCGATGGGCTCTATTCTTTGCGGAATTTGATTTTGTAATTACCTATCGCCCTGGCTGCAAGAATGGAAAAGCAGACGCCTTATCCCGGATTGGCATGGAAGAACCTAATTCGAGCTTAGAACCTGTGCCCATCATACCTGAGCAAAGAATCTTAGGCTTAACTTCATTGCAAACTATTGAGGATATCCAAACGCAAGTAAAACAACTTCTAGACTCTTCAACCTTACTGGAATGGAGTCAAAAGGGTCCTCATTACACCGTTAAGGATGACTTACCCTACTTCCAGGAGCGGTTGTTTCTGCCAAGTAAAGAATTGCAAGAACTTGTTATTGCCCATCATCAGGAATCTTTAATGGAAGGACACCCTGGTATCGCTAAAACGGAGGAAAAAATCAAACGCCACTTCTGGTGGCCTTCTTGGAGAAAAGACATAAAGTCTTTTGTACTGTCTTGTGGAATTTGCGCCCAAAACAAGGCTCAAAAGAAAAGGCCAGCCGGCCTACTTCAACCCTTGGATATTCCACCGGCACCATGGCACACCCTGTCAATGGACTTTATAACAGATCTGCCTCCTTGTGCTGGTTACAACACAATCCTGGTAATTGTGGACCTATTCTCCAAAATGGCCCACTTTATCCCTTTAAAGGGTTTGCCTTCAGCTTCCACCTTGGCCAAGGAATTCCTGGAGAATATAGTTCGCATACATGGTTTCCCTTCCATATTAGTCTCGGATCGTGGAAGTCAATTTATCTCACATTTTTGGAAGAAGTGTTGCCTTCTAGATGTGCGGTTATCCACCAGCCACCACCCCCAGACCGACGGACAAACCGAGAGAACCAATCAGACTCTCGAGCAATATCTTCGGTGCATGTTACACCAATCCGAGTTAAATTGGAAAGACATCCTTTGGATCGCAGAATATGCATACAACAATTCAGTGCATTCTGGAACCGGACAAACCCCCTTTTATACTTTGTATGGTCACCATCCTCGGACCTCTGACCTAGATCCACCTCTGACCCTGGAAATGCCCGCAGTAAATCATCTGCATTCCACAATAACCCGAGCTTTCAAAGAAGCTGCAACACATTTACAGCAAGCCAAGAAAAAGTATAAAGAAAACGCTGATTTGCACCGAAGTAAAACTCCTCCTTACCAAGTAGGAGACCAGGTATGGCTAGCAACTAAACATTTACCCCTCAAGGCCCCGCGAACCTTCAATCCCAGATTCATAGGACCTTATCCCATCAAAGCTATAATCAACCCAGTGGCCTTTAAACTGGATCTACCGTCCAACATGCGTATTCATCCAGTTTTTCATGCTTCACTTTTGAAGCCAGTACAACCAGGAACCCAATTATCCAAGCCTCCAGATCCAGTTCAAATTGAAGGGGAATTAGAATTCGAAGTTAAAGACATTTTAGACTCCAAGGTGGTAAAGTCGAAACTCTTCTATCTTGTTGACTGGAAGGGGTATGGACCTCAGGAGAGATCGTGGGAGCCTAGTAACCATGTCCACGCACCTCGATTAGTACAAAGGTTTCACCGGAGATTTCCGAACAAGCCCAAACCCCCGGAGGGAAGAACCTTGGGAGGGGCCTTGAGGGGGGGTACTGTCATGATGCCTACCTCCAAGGAGCCAGGTCCTACCCAGCAACCCCAGAGGCAGGCATCATTTCCCCCAGGGGAGTGCCAGCGGGCCCAAGCTGGGGCCCTTTGGACGCAGTCCTGGCGCCTTAGGTGCCAGGCTCATGTTGGACCTCTGTCCTGGCGCCTTAGGCGCCAGGCTCATAAAGCTAGACATGTGTTCAAGTGTTTTAATGTGCACTTACCTGATGCAGACCATGCTGCCACATCCGGGCCCTCTTGAGGCCTGAATGGAACTACTTTACCTGTGGGACTACTTTCCACCCGGGTGTGGTCGGGGAAGGATACATACCTGATCGGAGGAAGGATACACACTTGGGACTTCTTCCAAAGCTATTTAAACCACACCCGATCAGCAACTCACGCTTCTCGTTGTTCTGCTCCTCGCAGCTGGACGCTCACTGTGTCAGCTCCTGCATCTGGACTTCAGCCACGCCTGTCAGCATCCTGGGTCACCTGCAAAGGGAAACAAGAGACCTTACCAGCTAAATCTGCATCACGGAGACATCACCGACGATCCTGAAAGGGAAGACATTATTTTTCAAAGCATTTCGTTACGATCGCTGCAGCGATCATCCGGATACACAGCCACTTCCCAGAGCCTAGAGACAAAGACAAGAATAAGAGGTGAGAGAAGGAAGGGAATAAGACTTACCTGTTGGGTCATTCTCATTTCATTTCGGGTCTTGCCGCTTCCAGGCATTTTCCGGACCCCGGGCCCTATGGGGAAAAAAGACAAAGACATTGAATGAGTGTATGCAAAGACAGTTCCCGAGCGCTCATCCAGAACTAACCTGCCATTTACTGGAACTGGAACTGCACGTTTCACTTCGGGTCGGCGCCATATCTCCGGCATTCCGAACCCCGGCCCCTAAGGGGAAAAAAGACATAAGCATTAGCGCTTGCTGCAAAAAGACAATGAACATATTATTAAGCTTGGACATTTGAACTTGCAACAGAACTTTAACAGAGTCTTACCTGAATAGTCGAGCTTACCTGAACTCCCATCAATCCTCAATCCAGTGAAGTAACTGGGTTTCAACGCGCCCCTGCATCAGAAGCAGGATGGAGAGCTCATCCTTCCTGACCCTAGGGTGAGACTTCATGGGGAATCGTGCAAGGGTATCGTGGAGGGTTGGAAGAGAGTGGGAGGCTTGAGCATAACTCAGTCAGAAGGTAATACTCCCTTTTCACGCACAGGGGAATATTCCTGCGAGCCGGAGAAGCCAGAGTAGAGGGCCCTTCCTGTCCATCTTCAGAGTCCTGCGCTTCACCATTGAAGAAGCATCAGCACTCGAAGTCAGACCTGCGCCTCCGTGGGAATCAGGTGAGCGTTACACCTACTACCTCCACACCAGCTTCATCTGTCCCCACCAGCCCAGTGCGCCACACACGTAGGAGTGCAAGGCACACTGAAATGCCGCCTCTGGACAGGAAGAAGTCCCGGAAGTAGTGTGGGGGGACAATGGTAGTGGGACACAAGGTTGGGGGTGAAGGGGTGCATCTTGTGGAGTCTATTGGGGGTGTTGGTGTTTGTTGGGGGGGTCAGGGAGTTTGTTGGGGGGACTGGGAGTTTGTTGGGGGGTCAGGGAGTTTGTAGGGGGGGTCAGGGAGTTTGTTGGGGGAGTCTGGGAGGGGGGAGTGGGCACATTTTTGCTGTTGTAAATAATACACACGTTGTGATAAGAAAAATACATGGCTGGACATTGTTATTTTTGTGTGCATCCATTTAATGTGGTACGGTATTCAGTGCCCAACTCCCAACATTCCCTGTGTGCATTTCCACATTGGCCCAGTGTCTGACTGACACGAGTCTTTCATTGTCCCTGTATTTCAGAAGTATTCGTGAATTAGTGCTAGGCGTACAGCATAGCCATCCCGTGCATCACGTACTGGCAGGGGGGCTACTTCACCTCCGTCTCCATCCTCATCATCCTCACCCGGCCCATGCATGTCAATGTCAGGTGGCAGTGGTACATTTCTCCAGACTCACATGTTGTGCAGCATGACACAGGCCATGGTGATCTTTGCCACCTTCTCAGGCCTATATTGGAGTGCCCCACCAGACCTGCTGAGGCAGCGGAACCGCCCCTTCAACAGGCCAAAGGTCTGCTCAATCACAACAAGGGGACGGGTGTGCACACGATTGTACTCCTCCTCAAGTATGTTCTACGGGTTACGCACAGGGGTGAGTAGCCACGGCCTCAAGGGAAATCCTCCATCACCTGCAAGCAGATTCAAATAGGTGTGTGTCACTCTGAACTGCCACATTCAGGGAGCACAGTCATGGCGGCAGCTATTTGGTGTGGCCATTCACATGTCCCTGTAAGCATGAAAAAATGTTATCTAGGTGCAATCTATACTGTCATGAGGTGTGGCAGTATGGATGGCGTTCAATAGATGATGCAGGGTGTAATCATGCATGCTGAGGCAGATATGCTGTGGTAGTGCAACAATGTTTTGACTCCAATTCATGCTGTTCATTATTTACTGTGCATGGTCACACTGCCCACATTGTCACACTTGCCATCCTGTTCATTCATGCATTGCTTGCCATCACCAGGGTGGCCTGGTTGTGCCTCTTACTTGTTCTCATCGATATGCATTATTTGTGAGATGTGGCCCAGTGAAGTGTCATGTACCGTTTGGCTGGGTCAGGTGAGGAGTGTTTAGCTCTGCATTCATTCTCCACTCACTGGCTATTGCCACCCAGGTGTACTATTAACCCCCCCTTTCCCACCCTGGTGAAGTATCCCCCCCTTTCCCACCCGGGTGCAGTAGCCCCCCCCCTTCTGCATCCGCACACATGAGTACCCCACAGCATGGCCATGGGCCTGTTGTGCAACTCACCGAGCAGCCAGGCACGTGGGCCGGCATGTCGCTCCATGTGACGGGATAGCGTGGAGTTGCGCAGTACCATGGCATCATGTGTGGATCCAGGAAATCGGGCGCAGCAATGGGTGATGATCTTGCTGAGTCACATACCATTTGCACATTGATGGAGTGGTATTGCTTGCTATTGCGGTACACCGCCTCTATGGCATGGGGGACTACCAATTCCATATGGGTGCAGTCGATGGCACCAACACAATTGGGCATGCCTGCCAGTGCATGGAAGCTTACTTTGGTTTCTGCTATCTCCTGGGCAGTCCGTGGTAGGGATATGTGGGTGCTTGCGTGCTTCAGGAGGGCATCCAGCACTTGGTTCAGCATGCGTGAGAATAGTGGTTGTGAAATGCCATGCAGCTGGCCCACTGTGTGTTGGTATGTGCCTGTGGCCAGGAAGTGTAGCACAGACACCACCTTTAGTAGTGGGGGGATGGCAGTGCGTATTTGTATGTGGCTAGCAATGTCGTTCTGTATCATGTCCACTATGGTGGTGATGGTGTCACGGTCCAACCGGTACAGGGTGTGGATCTGCTCAGGCGTTAGGTTAAATGGGCTGGGTCTGGTGCAAGGGATTGGTGGCTGCCTACGAGGCGCTGGTGGATGCGCTGGTGGTAATTGCTGGCCCTGTCTCACCCTCCTTCTCCTCCTGTGTCTCCTGTGTGCCGCCTGTTCTTGCTGCTGTAGTTGTTGTTGTTGCTGTTGTTGCTGTAGTTGTAGCAGTATACGCATGTCCTCCTGCGCCATGATTGCAAATGCTAGTGGTAGCATTTTGGTGTAGGAAGGGGTGTGGTGTGTAGGTGTGCTCCTTTTGTACTGGGCCACTCTACATTGCCTACACCTGTGGGGGGGGTTTGTGGTATGTGGGTGTGCTCAGTTCATACTGGCACAGCCTCCTTTGACTCCACCTGTGGGGATTGTGTGCACCTGTGGCAGCTGCCTTGTATCTTGGTTGCTGTTTGCGGGTGGTCCGCGATGCCTGTTTTGCCAGCATCATGCAGCCCGTTATTACCGGGTTCGCGATGCCGGTATTTGCATGTTTGCGTGGGTTGTAATTGGCACCTATTACCGGCATGCCGGTATTTCCTGCCCGAAGAGGCGTGTGTACGCGCCTATCCCGCTATTTACGGCACCGTAAATAACGGTGCCGTTAATACTGGGTTTGTGGGTCAGAATGCTATGGAACGTTAAATGATGCCGGTATTTACATACCGGCATCTTTTTTCCCTTACCGGCATACCTCGTAATGAGGCCCAAGGGAGCGGATGGAAGAGTAGAGGAGAACATTTTGGATGGGTACGGGACAGGCTGTGGAAGGGATGAGCGCATGCAAGGGGACGGAATATTTTCCACTAGAACTGCATTGGCCCATAGATCCGGGAGCTTTCTCCCCTGAAAGGGCATTTCTCTGTGAAATGTCTATTTGAGAGTTTTAATGTCTCCATTGTATACATCCTTATTCAACTGAATGGGTGATGTTACACATGTCACCCAAAACACGTGTCAAATTGAATGATCCTGGGCAAATCACTATGTCATCAAAACCTGGTGATGTGAATAGGCTTTTTCCAGCCAGAGCCATACCACTAAACACACCGAAATGATAGAAAAAAGATACTTTAAAAAACATGCAACATTTGTCCTTCAGGTCATCATTGCTGCACTTGTGACAGCCATTAAGTCACCCCACCCTAAGCTCCGCCCCCAAATCCCGCCTACCCAGGGCCCTCTGTCAATCTTGCCCACAGGGCCCTTTGTCTTAAAACTGCCACTGAAGAACGCCCAGATTTCTTACACCTCCTGACATTGTCTATCTGTGATAAGTTTGCGCATATGCCTAGTTCTTTGTATCGTCAGACCAGGACAAAATAATGTAATGTGTTTTAATGTTTCCGTCGTCCCTTTTTCAGCACAGAACTTACACCCAGGATTTGCCACCCACTTATAAATCATCAAGATTTGTTTTGTTGGATGTATATTCCGGCGGAATCTCATAAACTGGCTTCTGTACTACAGACTAGGAAATCTACTTGGGTACTTTTATAGACAATCATAAGATTTACTTTCTTTTTTCAAGGGGGCCTGCAAATGATGATTGTTTCTGTTCTCAAGGGTCAGTATCCAGTCATGTTGCCAGAGCTTCCTTTTGACCTTCTCTTTTATTTTTTAAACATATTTTTATGGTGGGCATGGCTTGAAGCGCCAGCAATGCGGTCGCCTCTCCTATAAGCCTCTGTGTGAAGCCCGGCATCAAGAGCAGACATCGCCGGCTCCGCCGCTGCTGCAGCGAGGCTTAGCAAAGATGGCCACCCCCAGCCGGCTCAACGCAACTTGGGAGCCTCGGCACCCGCACCCACCTGCAGGACGAGCCGGCTGGGGGCTTGAGAGAAAGGATCTGCCCTGAGCTGCTGCGGGGGAGCCTTACAGTGATTGTGAGGGCTCCCACAGCACAGAGACCTAGGTTCCATCCAACGTATCCAAAAGCCTGTCTGCCCGTGACCTGCAGCTACGGGGCAACAGGTAAAGCGGACCAAATGTCCTGGCCCAGCTGGGTCCCGCTGAGGAAGATATATAAAGGGAACAACGGAATACACCACAGGCCCCCTCCCACTCCCGTACACTGCAGAAAAATGAGGGAGCTGAGGAGTAACCACCTGCACCCCTAGCAACATGCGCAAACTGGCCACCAAAGAAGACCTGCAGTCCTTTATATCCAAAATCAAGGTGGAATTCCGGAGCTGCATAGCAGGGATCTCGTCGAAGGTGAATCATCTAGATCAACAAGTCCTGGAGGTGGAACAAAGGCTCGTGAAGTGGAAGACCACGCAACAGACCAAACCACATTAGTAGGTGAGCTGCAGCACAGGATCCAGGTGCTGGAGGGGAAAACCGAAGAGATAACAACTAAACAGAAGGACTTGGAGAATAGAGCCTGCAGGAACAACCTCTGGATGAAAGGGCTACCCGCATCAATTACAGACCAGGCCCTCCAGGCCTACATAATTGAACTCTTCCAGACACTCCTGCCGCACTTGGACAAGGCGATGCTGCTTCTTGACCGGACCCACAGACTGCATGCCCGAGGGAGCCGGTCCTGAGACAGACCCCCAGATGTGATCACACAGGCCCACTTCTTTACGACGAAACAGGAAATCTTAACAGCCAGCCGAATGCAGGGAGACCTAACATTCCAGGGGGCACCTCTGCAAATCTTCCAAGTCCTCGCCATGGCAACGATGCAGAGACGGAGAGAGCTTAGACCCCTAACGGCATTCCTGCAAGACCAAAAGGTGTGTTCCCCCGCCACTCTACAGTTTACTCTTTGTGATGCAACCCGCACCATCGACACCCTGGACGAGGTGGAAGACATCTTAAGAGTGGCCACCCCGGAAACAGAAGCGGGCTCCACAGCGAAACCCTTAACACCAACGAAGAGAGAAGCCCCCAGACTAAAGCGAAACACCTGGGCAAAGGTGGCCATGGGACGTAAGCCAGGGACCCCCCTGGAGCAAACCTGATGACCTCTCCCTACAAATCTGAAACACGCTTTCCCCATATGACACGTCACCCCGGGCTGCCTACCACTATGCCGGGAATCACAAACTTTCTCGAGTCCGGGCTTCACACGGCCTGGTGCTATGGCACCCGAAGGCCGACGGGGTATACTCCCCAACTTCAGCTCCACGTTTTGGTTAATGTTAACAAGTTGGACTTCAGCTGCCGGCCTGTTAATGCAGTTCCCTAGTTGGATGCAAAGGTTAAAAACCCGGTTGCAGATTGGGATTAGACCAGAGACAAAACTCGATGGCGGACAAAACCGACCCGGATTCCCCCCCCCCCGCATATTTGATGGATTCAAACCCTCCAACAGAACCCCCGGCCCACCAGAAACTGAACTTTGTCTCTCTCAATCTGAAGGGCCTTAATGCACCTGAGAACCGCAAATCAATCCTCCAGCGCCTTCAAGACCTTAACACCTCAGTTGTCTTCATTCAAGAAACTCACCTGCTCCCAACGGACTTTGCCCGTCTCTGCAACAGAAACGTCCCTCTTCAATACTCGGCTTCCAATGGTTCGAAGAGAGGGGGCGTCTCCCTTTCATTGAAGGCCAAGTGATCATTGGGGAAAACTTCAACGGGGTCCCAGACCCCCTGATGCACAAAACCCACCCGCCATTCCCAAAGGACTTTAAGATTGCTATGGGGTTCCTGCACCTATTCAAGGTTCTAGGGATGGTAGATGCCTTGAGGGTACTACACCAGGGAGAAAAGGACTTCTCTTTCTTGTCACATGTGCACTGCACCTCCTCCCGAATCGACCTGCTCCAGACCCCCCACCCCAAGACACTAGCCAACGGTAAGGAGAGGGGGCGGCTGTCGACTTCCTGGCCCTTTGGAGAGGTAGAGGCTTCGCTAGCAGATCTGCGGCCCAGTGGCGCAGCAAGAGGCTAGAGGTGGGCTCTGGGACACCCCCAGAACATGGGATGAATAGAATAGAAAGAATATCATGCAGCGTTCGTATCTGCACAAAGTTACAAGAGCTTGTGGGCCTGACCGTGTCTCTGAGAGGAGATTGCTGGTAATAACAAGCCACCAGGAACAATTAACAGCATCCAAATGGGCTTTGAATATCATTTAGAGGAGACATGGCACGTAAACTGAGTAAAAGGGCGACTCCAAGACTATATTGCTAAGGAGGCAGTCCCAGGACATCTACAGAATCGAGGGTTAAGCATTTGGCAACAAGTAAGTGCATTGGGCCCACGGAAACTGCACACTGCGCCGGCATAAACCCCCTGCGGGTCCACTGCAGACCGACATGGGTACTTTTTTGTTGAGGGTACAGTTTTGTACCCACCCGTTGGGCACCAAGAGCTCTGCCAGCCGGCAGGATTTTGAGCAGCGGAAGTGGGAAGAGTCTAAGCATGCAACGCATTGCTGGACAGTTTAAGTTTAGGGAAGTGTTGTTAGAGGGGTTGGGGGGAGGTGTTCATTAATGGGGGTGGGGGGAGCCTGACAGATACAGAAGCAGTACGCAACTAGCAAGGGAAGATGTACCAAATGGGGCTACAGCTCCCACCGAACTTTAGAAGCCATATATACAATGTTTGAGGACATAATGTTAACGACCTGGAATATTTGTGGTCTGAACAACTATGGCAAAAGACAGAGGGTGATCACATACCTGAGAAGACATAAAGTAGGCATTGCAATGTTACAAGAGACGCATCTGAGCAAACCAAAACTGAACTGAAGAAAGTAGCTGAAAAATGGAGAGGAGTAGTTGTGGGCTTGAATTATTCATTATATGCAAGAGGGGTACTTACAGGGATCACTCCCTCAACCCCCTTCAAAGTTCTACACACCAATAGACAATGAGTGAAGAATGGTCATTATACATGGCTTTCCTGAAAACAGGGAAATGCACATAGTAAACACCTATGCACCTAATCATGATGCCACTATTTTCTTTAAGTCACTGTACACAAGACTAGGTCCGTATAGGAATGGGGTTATGATATGGGGAGGAGATTTTAATTGTACCCTGAACCCAATGATAGACAGATCTGACCACTTAGTTAGAAGACCGGCCCCTCCAGCCAAAGTCCTAAACACACTCCTATCTCAATTTCAACTGGCAGATATTTGAAGGACTTTTCATAAAGACGAAAGGGACTACTCCCATTACTCAGCCCCACAAAAAGGGTTCCATGTAATAATGTCGCCACAAAAATCTCGCCATGCAAAGATATCGCTGAAAAATAGCCGTTTTGTGTGGCGACATTATTGCATGGAACATGCGGGGGACACCCCCGCCACCCCCACATTTTTTTTTCTTTTTTTTTTGAATTTTTTTTTTTGCCCCCGTCCCCATATATATGGTCACCCATATAATATCGCCGCAACTTTTTCCTGCCGATATTATTTACGGCGACCATATATATGGGGATACTATTACCTGATACCACACAAAGTATATACCAGACTAGACTACTTGTTCATATCCATGGAACACAGAACAGAGTTCGTAGGGACAAAATACTTACCTAGAGTACTCTCAGATCATGCCCCACTCTTGCTCAAATGGGTGATAGTGGCTCCGAGACCTCCTATCCCCAGTTGGAGACTCAGGAGCGAAGCATTGTTAGACACTGCATTTAAAGAGCATGTCAGAAAACGCACAATAGAATTTTTGGAGGTCAGTGAAGGAATCGTAAACCGAATAAGTACAGTATGGGAATCATATAAGGCTGTGATGAGGGGAGAAATGATTGCCAAGACAGGCGGATTAATAAAATCCATAACCACTTACATAGATAATACAGAGGCAAAAATTTCAGAGCTAGAGAAGACGAACAGTTGGGGGGGGGGAGACCACTAGGAGGAAGAGATTAGACTGCGTCAGACTTGCCTAACTCACTGGGACAGGCTAGATAAATTCAGCTATACTAAGTATATTGAAAGAACCCATGCACAAGGAGACAAGCCGGGTAAAATGTTAGCATGCTGTACAAAAGCAATAACAAGAGGGTTCCAATATACACTATACAAACATCAGAAGATAAAGTTGAACACCCATAAGCAGGAGTTAACTTAGCATTCCAGGAGTATTACGAAGAACTGTATAAGGATACACATATAGTCAGAGAAAAAAGCACTCCTTGATGTACTAGAGTTAATACGCCTAACAAATTTAGACGAGGTACAGAAGGGGATGTTAGATGTACCTATAGCTGCAGATGAAGTGCTTGCCACAATAAGATCTCTTCTCTCGGGCAAAACCCCAGGAACGGATGGCTTACCAGGTGAACATTATAAAGAATATTCAACAAAGCACATGAGATAGGTTTCCTACCAGAGAGAATGAGGGAGGCCTTAATAATTCCACTACTAAAGCTTAAGAAAAGTGCCACAGACTGCGGCTCTTATAGACCCCTGTCATTATTAAATCAGGATAGTAAGTTTCTTACTGCAGTACTGGCACACTGACTACGAAAAGTAGTAAATAAGATCATACACCCGGACCAAACAGGGTATGTCCCAGCTAGAAACATATCCTGGAACTTGAGGAGGCTTCACCACGTAATACAGAGCACCAAAGACAGTCAGGAAGGTTGTGCAGTGGCATTGTTAGATGCAACTAAACCATTTGATTCCGTCCACTGAGACTGGCTGTATGCTATAATGAACAAAATGGGATTCGGACAGCAGTACATAAGGGGGTGAGATTAATTTACACTGAACCAATGGCTAGAGTCAGGACCGGAGTAACTTACTCAGATAGATGGGTGCTACAGAAGGGCACTAGGCAAGGTCGTCCACTGTCCCCAATGCTGTACATTATAGCGGTAGAACCTATAGCAGCATACCTGAGACAGGAATACAGTGATCTAGGAATAGACATAAAAAGGGTGAAACATATTGTATCATTGTATGCTGATGATATATTGATATAGTTACGAGACCTGGAGGAGAACCTACAGTATGTAATGGAGGTCCTGGACAATTTCGGTACTTTTTCTGGGATAAAGATAAACAAGGCAAAATCCAGTTTATTCCCGGTGGCCCAGTTGGCGGCAAGGAAAGACTCAGAGCTGCCTGTACTGCTATTGCCATGGAGTGGGCCCCACTTCAGATATTTAGGACTGCACATATATCACAACCCCAAACAGGAACATGAACAGAACACCATTCGAGCTAAGGGGGGTTGATTAAGTCAATGCAATTCTGGGGTAGACTACCCCTGTCGATGGTAGGTAGAGCGGCCCTACTAAAAATGGTAGCTTTACCTAGGCTAATGCATTGCTTTGGAAATATCCCATATAACATACCAAAGAGGTTCTTCCTAGAGTTAGACACAGAATGTAGGAGATTTCTGTGGCAAGTTAGCAGACATAGAGTTGCTCTTAACACGCTATAAAGACCCTATGAGCTGGGAGGGCTGAGGATCCCTAATTTCGAATTGCATTACCTAGCGTGCCAGCTATGGTATGTGGTGCATTGGATGGCAGATGAACCCACGGTAGACACTGCTCTCCTGCAACCAGCAATTAAGAAATTACTCCTGAGAGACATAGGGCCTCATTGCGAGGTATGCCAGTAAGTCAAAAATGATGCCGGTATGGTAATACCGGCATCGTTTACCGTCCCGTCGCATTCCGACCTGCAAACCCGGTATTAGCGGCACACTAAACGGTGCCGGTAATAGCGGCATAGGCGTGTACACGCGCACCTTCAGAGAGCAAATACCGGCATGCCGGTAATAGGGGGTAATTCCAACCCACGCATACATGCGAATACCGGCATCGCGAAGCCGGTAATCACGGGCTGCACGATGCCGGCCATATAGGCATCGCGGACCACCCGCAAACAGCAAGCAGGATACAAGGCAGCTGCCACAGGTGCTCACAATCCCCACAGGTGGAGTCAATGGAGGCTGTGCCAGCATAAACTGAGCACACCCACACATCACAACCCCCCCAGCCCCAGGTGTAGCCAATGTTGAGTGGCCCAGAACAAAAGGAGCACACCTACACACCACCCCCCTTCCTACACCAAAATGCTACCACTAGCAGTTGCAGTCATGGCGCTGGAGGACATGCCTATACTGCTACAAATACAGCAACAACAGCAACAACAACAACAACAACTACAGCAGCAACAACAGGCAGCACAGATGAGACGCAGGAGGAGAAGGAGGGTGAGACAGGCCCAGCAATTACCACCAGCACAGCCAACAATCCCTCGCACCAGACCCAGCCCATTCAACCTAACCCCTGAGCAGATCCACACCCTGTACCGGTTGGACCGTGACACCATCACCACCATAGTGGACATGATACAGAACGACATTGCCAGCCACATAGAAATATGCACTGCCACCCCACCACTACTTAAGGTGGTGTCTGTGCTACACTTCCTGGCCACAGGCACCTAACAACACACAGTGGGCCAGCTGCATGGCATTTCACAACCACCATTCTCACGCATGCTGGACCACGTGCCTGGCTGCTCAGTGAGTTGCACAACAGGCCCATGGCCATGCTGTGGGGTACTGATGTGTGCGGATGCAGAAGGGGGGGCCTACTATACCCGGGTGGGAAAGGGGGGGGAATAGTGCACCTTGGTGGCAATAGCCAGTGATTGGAGAATGCATGCAGATCTAAACACACCTCACCTGAACTAGCCAAACGGAACATGACACATTACTGGGCCACATATCCAAAATAATGCATATGGATGACTACAAGTGGCACAACCAGGGCACCATGGTGCTGGCAAGCAATGCATGACTGAATAGGATGGCAACTGTGGCAATGCGGCTAGTGTGACCATGCATAGTAAAGAATACACATCATGAATTGGAGGCTAAACATTGTTGCACTACCACTGCACATCTGCCAGAGCATGCATGATTACACCCTGCATCATCTATTGAACCCCATCCAGTGTACCGCACCTCTTTACAGTATACATTGCATATAGGTGACTATTTTGTACACGTACTGGGACATGTGCATGCCCATACCAAATAGCTGCTGCCATGACTGTGCTCCCTGAAGGTGGCAGTTCAGAGTGACACACAGCTGTTTGTATCTGCTTGCAGGTGATGGAGGATATCCCTTGAGGCCGTGGCTACTTAGCCCTGTACGGAACCCACAGAACAGCCATAAAGAGGAGTACAATCGTGTGCACACTCATACCCGTGTTGTGAATGAGCAGACCTTTGGCCTGTTGAAGGCGCAGTTCCGCTGCCTAAGCAGGTCTGGTGGGGCACTCCTATATAGGCCAGAGAAGGTGGCAAAGATCACCATAGCCTGTGTCCTGCTGCACAACATGTGCGTCCAAAGGAATGCACCACTGCCACCTGACATTGACATGCATGGGCCGGGTGAGGATGAAGGGGATGGAGACGGAGGAGAAGGAGCCCCCCTGCCAGTATGTGATGCATGGGATGGCCATGCTGTACGCCAAGCACTAATTGACGAATACTTTTTAAATGCAGGGACCATGAAAGTAATGTGCCTGTGACCCACTGGCTGCATGTGGACATGCACACTTGTTTTGTCAGAAGTGCCCCCACTGTACACCATCACACATTAAATGTACATGCACAAAAAGAAATATGTCCAGCCAATGATTTTCTTGCACACAGCGGTTGTATTTTCCAGACACGTGATAATGTGAACATAATCCCCTCAGAACCCCCAGTGAACTCCCTCACCCACCCTACAAACCCCCCAAATGTCGCCATATGTACAACAAACACTGGTCCCTTGACCAACGTACATTTTTCAAATGTCATTGTCTGCCCACTCTATTTCTTTGGTTTTTTGGGATCCGGGGGTGCCATGGTCAAGCGCCGTGCACTCCTCCGCATCATCCTCATGGGGCTCGATTGGGCCGAGGTAGAAGGGGTTGTGGCAGTGGAGGTGTCGATGGTCAGTCCCATGCCTGCCCCAAGGTGTGGGCGCTGCATATGAGGCAGGTTTTCAAGCAGGGCCTGCGTAAGTGCCCCCAGACACTCCCTCATGGCACTTGTGGATGCCTCAACAGCAGCAGTGTTGGCTCGGATGGCTGTGGCAATGGCCCTCATGGAGTCATTTCCATCTGATATTTGTTGCCGCATCAGTTCAAGCATCGACTCCTGTTGTGCTTCAACCCTTGACAGGCGAGCCTCGAAGGAGTCGTTGGCTGCAGGAGTGCTGGTGACCGGGGTGGTGGTAGGCAGGGTGGTGGTAGGCAGGGTGGTGGTAGGCAGGGTGGTAGATGGCACTTGTGTGGTGCCCACGTCCAGGGCACACTCCTCCTCAAAGAGGCATATGTCTGACTCATCAAGGTCCGAGTCGTGGAGGAAGGGATCATACATGCTTTCTGCCTCTGTAGGGGTAGGGATGCTGGTAATGGGACTTGGGGTGGGTGTGCCGGACATGATGTCACCCTCATTCTCCACCTCTGCATCCACAACATCTGCGGTGGTTGGCGGAGCATGAATAGAAACGCCTCCCACTTTTGTGGGTGGCTGCTGCTGGACAGTGGGTGCAGGTGTTTCCTGCAGGGTTACTGCCCGGTGTGGCACACTGCCTGTTGCTCTGGGCAGTTTCTTGGGCTGGGTGGTGGCGGTGGCCCTAGTCCCTTGCCGTTTTAGGGGTGTGGCAGTTGGTGTTCTGAGGGGGCATGTGGGCAATCAATGCATGGCTGGTGGCATGGCATTGGTATGGTGGATGTGTGGTGAGTTCCATGGGCACGGTTGGGTCATGTTGCACTTGTGTTGGGATTGGGATTGGCACTCAGCATGCGTGTGTAGCAGGCTGTGGCACAAATTCTTGACTGGATATGTTGATGTGGGCCTGGGACATGCATTGCCTTGGCTAGTCTCACTTCCACGTCACTTGTGCCACATCATGGTTTAGCCTACACGGATGTGATGGGTCACTCACCTTCGTCTGTGGATGATGCAGCGCTCAGCTCCTGGTCTCCGATTCCCTCTATGGATTCAGGATCTTTAAAGGTACTGGCTGTCTCCTCCGATGCCGTCAACTTCAGTGGGGAGTGTGGGCCTCTGCCTGTCGCCATTGCGGCCCTCCTGTTCTCCGACAGGATCTTCCTCACCCAGAGGCGGAGGTCATCCCACCGCTTCCGACAGTCGCGCACACTCCTTTGGGTGGTTCCCACTGCCGACACCCTCTGTGTGACCTCCTGCCACACCTCCTTCTTTTTGGTCTGGGCCGCATGCTTCATGTCGGTGCTCCTGATGGTGTCCGCATGCTGGGCCAGGGTGTCAGTGAGCAT
This sequence comes from Ambystoma mexicanum, assembly GCF_040938575.1. Lineage (NCBI taxonomy): Eukaryota > Metazoa > Chordata > Amphibia > Caudata > Ambystomatidae > Ambystoma > Ambystoma mexicanum. The sequence continues at coordinate 289,316,009 of NC_090940.1, forward strand.
ACTTAGCTCAGCGTCTGAAAAATGCTGTTTGCGCTTCCTGGGGGACGCCTTCCTGGTAGCCTTGGACATCCTGCTTCTATTCTGCCACAGCACAACACAAAAGAACTGGTGGTTGGGGAGGATGGCAATGGATTGTGTTTTTAAAGATGGCCGCCAGCCCATTTCCCGTTCCTGCGCGATGATGTAATTTCCTGGTCAGTTTTTTGCAAACACGGTATTACCATGCCGGTATTTAGGGGTTGGTATGAGGCGGTACTGCTATGGGCGGGTCCCGCGATGCCGGTATAGGGGGGTTGGAGGGCTTTTAGCGGCATGCCGGTATTACCAGTACCGGCATGGGGGCTTGCGCGTGCTCGCACACTCGTAATCACCCGCTATTAGCGGGTTCATACGAGCATGGACCCGCTCTTACCGGCATGCCGGTAATGGACCCGTTTTTACCGGCCAACTCGTAATGAGGCCCATAGTATGAGTGCCCCCGCTGGGGCAAGGGACGTACCCACACTTAGTGACACTAGGCGTACAAATCTGGCAGAGGGCTTGCAGGACTATGGGGATCAAAGACCTGATGTCACCACAGACACCGCTGGTGGCAGTAATGGCAGACAAAAGGGGGCTGCGGGATGGCGTTACAGCACATTGGGAGCTTAGTGGAATCGCGACAATTGGGGACCTATGGGAGGGTGAAAAGCTGTTAGTATTTTCCGAATTGCAAGCAACCACAGGCATACATAAGGGCCAATTCCTGCTGCACAGAGCAAAACTAAACACAATAAAGGACAGGTGGCCGGCTACAAACGATGCCATGATAATGAATGAGGACATTGAAACCGTGATAAATGTCTCAGAGGGGTGTCACGCCATATCCAGGCTGTATGATGTCCTCATAGGATGTAACTCGAGGGAAGAAATTAAATGCAAAGCGGGATGGGAGAGAATACTGGGGAGAACATTTGAAGAAAAAGAATGGGGTAACATTGTCGCCTACCATAGAAAAGTATAGAGAAATGCTAGACTGCAGATGCTCCAATTGTACATCATCCAAAGAGCATACCTCACACCGGAGGCGATATCCAAGTTTAGGGGAGCAAGTAATCAGAGGTTCCCCAAATGTAAAGTGGTGAATGTAGGTAGGATACACATGTTTTGGGAATGTGCTACTATTCGGGAATTTTGGAAGGGTATTGCAACCAAGGTTGCCTTAGGGGGAATTACCCTGGACGTACAAACCCCAGCGGCATGCATATCAGGACAGTTTAAGAGATGAACCTAACAGAAAGCAATGGGTAAGATCAAAGATCTTATGTATGCACTGGCAAAGCGCACATTGCAATGAGATGGAAGGAAACCACAGCACCGAGTGTTGGCAGGTGGTGGGAAGATTTGCGGAAATGGACAACAGCGGAAACGGGTGTGGGAGAGGGCGATGGGAGAGCAAAAGCAAGAACCTGGAACAAATGTAAGGCAATGGATAGCCCTCACTGTTACTATGCTCGGCCAGAATAATGATAATGACATGGACTCCACAATTCAAGTTAGAAGGAAGCGAGTGAACTAGACCCAATATGGGAAGCAGACGTATTACATGCAGACTTGGGGAGTGTGGGGGGTGGGGGAGTTCGAAGGTTGACGTGGCTTGCAAATTTGTTGGAACGTTAAACTGAATGATACTGAAATAACATAAGTCCATATAACCTCCAGTTTCCATAACCCTGAACTCCCCCCGCCCCATGAGACCTCACTGGAGCCTATACGACCCAATCTTGAACGACATGGCGCTGAGAGATGCCATTGCCAAAGCAATCCAAACCTACTTCCAGGAGAACCCCACAGGACTCACCTCAACTGCAAACACTTGGGACGCCCTGAAGGTTGCTATCGGGGGGAGCTCATAGCCCCTTGTCAGTGTATCGAAAATGCAGGCAGGAGGCCCGTACTAGGCTAGAGAAAGCAGTAATAGAAGCCGAAGGGGAACACAAAAAAAGATGTTCTCCCAAGGCCCGCCGCTCCCTACTACCTATTTTTTTGAAACACTTTTTTTACTAACGAAACCCAAAAAAATATATAAATTTAAAAAAATACATTTGAAAAAAACATTTCGCCAAAATGTCTTCTACGAAATTGCGTTTCGAAAATATGTTTTCGAAAATATGACCGGATACCCTTCACGAACAGAGAATGTGCCATGAAGCTCCTATTCGCTGGTACTATCCCCTAGTATGGCTCCATCAAATTCAGAACTCACTGGACCCACATTGTTGGGGAAAATGTGGGATGCAAGGCACCTACCTACACATGTGGTGGGACTGCCCCACTGTTCAGTCCTTCTGGGACAGAGTCCTCGCGAAGATTGAAGCTATCACCCAGGTCAAACTCCCAAGAATCCATGAAGTGATCCTCCTCGGATCCCCCGTCCAGGGATTCTATCCGAGATCAGGGATGACTGCCAAACTTATCACCCAGTTGCTCCTGGCAGGAAAAATCACAATCGCCTGTACCTGGAAGACTCCTGAGGGCCCGTTGATAGCCCTATGGTAGATCAAAATATGGGACATACTGGTGGCGGAAAAGGTTACGGAAGCTAAGGAGGGCCTACTCCATAAGTTCGCAGAGTTGTGGGCCTTGATACTGGACTATGACCGGGAGTTTCCAGCACAAACTCATAAGCCCTGCATGCCAAGCCTAGTCCTAAGAGAGAGCACCCAAAAAAGGGAATGTCCTTGACCTAACAGTAACAAGACATAAGAGGGCAGGAACGGGGGAGGGTAAGCATCCATGGGAGGGTTAAGGGTATATACCGTTTCTTTGCAAGCTGTCTGGTTAACAAATAAAATCATACGTGTTACATTGTACTACTGTCCCATGTATGCATCCGATCCAAAATAAAGTTGTTAAAAATCTATTTTTATTGACATTTTCAATTTGATAACATACAAATTCTCCCCTCCCCACCCCAACTCCCATTGCCTCCCCCGGACAGCTACCACGATTGTCAATATCAAGTCCTTGATATCCAGTCCTCCTATACGTTCAGCAAAATAAATCCAAAACTCGTACTCTTTGCGGTCACCAATTCTCCCGATAGTCTTTATGAAGAAAGTCCACCAAATCCCAGTCCTCTTTAAACTTCTTTGGTTCCCCTTTGTGAGAAACCTGAAGGTGTCTCCCTGGCTAATCCCGGGGAGCAGTCATCCAGGTGGCCAGGACACGGCCATCGCTATCGAATCCAGTTCCTAGGGTGGACCAGTGAGGGAGGATCACCTGGATGGGGGGTCCTCAGGGAGTGGGAATGGGACACCGACGGGTAAGACGTGGTATTCCCCTTCCTTTGGCACCTTTTCCCCATCCTCTCACGTAGGACATTCTAAACCACCGCCCCCCTTTTTCTGCGACGAACACTTTCACACAACCCAATTGACTAACGCTAGAGTTGTTTACCTGACATGTCCCAATACCAGGGTCAGGCAAGGTCAGGCAATTGATCAGAATCACACACACCTGGCAACGCTTTCTCTTCCCCACAGGGATAAAAGGTGGAGCCAGAGAGCACAGTACGAGAGAGGCGAACACAGCATACAGCACGTTGAGACAGCTACCATGGGGCAGTTCAAGAGAAAGAGAAAGACTGCTGGAAGTGAGAGGGTGGCGAGGGGAGAAGGGACCTTGGCCTTTTCGTAGCAGGCCCGCTGAACCTTTGTGGAGGAGAATCTAAGTCTGCGAACAGTAGCACAAATGTCCTGCAGGAGATGTCAACGCTACACGGAGCAAGCCTATGACGATAGTCAGGAGCGAGGGAAACTCCTGTGCCTGTGGTACCGGCCTTGACTGAAAAGAAACCAAAATCCAGGCGGTACATCACAACCGGTGAGTCAAGGGGAGAACCGATAAGAACTGGGCTGTTATGAGTGAGAACCGCAAAGTGGCAAGTTAAAACCAAAGTTATTGAACTTTGAATGAACTTTTAAGTGTGAAGGGCAGGCCAGTTGCAAAAGGGAAAGCGGCAGTGCAGTGGTGCCAATTCGAGAGACTCTCGTCGAGCCCCATATGAGAGAAACTGCAAGTACCAGAATGCCATGGGAAGGCCCGCGAAATAGGTCAAAGTGGTCATACAGAGGGTCAAGCAAAATCCCCATACAATCGAAAGACTTTAATCTACAAGAACTGTGAAAGAAAGGGAATTGAACCCCATAGCGAAAGTAAACATTGAGAAACCAAGGGAATTGACTACCGTTAAAATCAAGAGGGGTCCGATCCCGACCGAGGAGACCTAGGGGTGCAGCCATCACCCGAGAAGATAAAAAGGGAGAGAAGGGTCAGCCTAGAAGAGGGGGACCCAGGAGTGAAGCCATCACCCTATTTGTACTGTGGATTACAATTAAGAGGGATCCGCCCAGAAGAGGGATCCTTGGGGTGAAGCTGTCACCCTAACAGAATTGTGATGTACAATACAGAAGAGTGTCAGCCCAGAAGAGGGGGATCCAGGGGTGAGCACATCACCCATATGGAACTTTGAGAAACAAACTTTCATTTGTTAAAGTAACTTTTTATTTATCTGAACGCATCAGGCCCAAAGGCAAGGGACTTTTCAAGGAAACAAGACTTGGCCCTTGACGATCCTGAGAACTGTCATATGGAACTGTCGTCTCGTGCTAGAGAAGCCTGAGACTGTACTGTGGTCCTCCAACTCCACCTTTCCCCGTGCTCAAAACATGGGGGAGGGAGACCCAGGCTACCACCTCCTCACTTATCATTTGAGAACACTTCTTATTTTTTCTTGAAACCTAACCCCACACCCTTTTGTATTTAGCATAAGGAATTGGCAATAGGTTTTTCTTAGTATAAGTCTTTTTATTTGATGCAACACAACTAGGACTGCCTTTTTTTTCATTTAATGGTCGACACCTGTCCCCATCTTAGATTTAGGTTTAGATCAGGCGTTTTTCCAACCCGCAAACCATTTTCATTGTTCAATAAACACCCTTGAACTGTGTTCACTTGTGTCTGTCTTACTTGTTATCACCATGAGTCTCTCACAGCTTGTACCACATCTGAAACCCATTCCAAGGAGACATAATGCCACATTTTCATTAACCAATCCTGCTCGGTGGGGCCCGTAAGTTGTTTCCATTTTTGTGCAATGAGTGACAAAGCGGCTACACTTAGAATCATACGTGCTTTCCTTCGACTCTTTACAGAGAGACCTCCATTATATCCCCCAGACCCAGCATTGCTTCCCCCATGTTTCTACATATTTAGGGACCAAAAATCGCTTTCATTATCTCATTAACACTTCCCCATTATGCTTTCAATTTGAGACACACCCGCCATATATGACCCCATGTTACTATTGCCTTACATCCCCGCCAAGATTCCCTTGAAACATTTGAGTAGAACTTATGTAGTTTCTCCGGGGTGAGATACCATTGCGTCATTAACTTGACTCACATTTCATGTATTTGAAGTGCCCGCATTAATTTCGGAATTCCCTCCCAAACTGCCAACCATTGACACTCGGTAAAAGTAGTGCCTGTGTCTTTCTCCCATCACTTCATATATTTCTATTCCACTTAACCGGGATTATCGCCAATGATTTTATACAGCGTGCACACTATTTGTCTGTCCCCAGGGTTTGTGGTGATATATTTATCAAAGGGGGTAAGATCCCTTATTATAAAGCGTTTAATTCCCATTAACCAGTGTCGAAGCTGAGCTTACCTCAATCTTTCTTTTTCGTTCTGGGAAAATGCTTGTTTACTTTGTTGAAAAGACCTAATCTCTTTACCCTCCACCATATCACCAATTTTTAGACATCCCGATTCCTCCCATTTCTTGAATGCGGTCTGTTCTAGTCCTGGGATAAACTTGGGATTGCGAAAAAGAGGTGTAAAAAGGGAGGGAAATGTAGTGATACCTGTCCGCATAACCACAACATCCCATACATGTGCCATCAATGCTGTGATTTTACTATTGTATATATTAATGGGATAATTTTGTTTTTGACCCCAGAGGACTTCCTGAAGGGGCCTACCCACCACAGCTCTGTCCATCCGAACCCACATTTTCTCCATGTCCCCTTTAAACCATTCCCTAATAATTCTCAGCTGGGCCGCCTGATAGTATATTTTAAAGTCTGGCGCCCCCATTCCTCCTTTAAGTACTGATGCTGTTAATGCCTTCCATGCTACCCTTGATTTCTTGCCTTTCCAGATACATTCCCTTAATATCTTATTGAGTACCTTGAAGAATTTCTGGGGGACCATTATTGGCAGCGCCTAGAAGTAATATAATACTTTTGGGAGAATTATCATTGTTATGTACCTTGAGCCACTGTTTAATTGACTCCAATAAGGGAGATAATTAGCTCGATACATTGAATACAGAGAATCAGTTCTCTGGACTCCCAAATATCTTATGCCCTGTTCTGTCAATGCAAACTGGTTCTCATCGCCATCACCCATCCCTGATATGTTTCCTTCCTGGAATCTCATCATCACCGATTTATGTATATTTATTTTCAGGCCCGCCACCTCCCCAAATTGTGTCAGTTCTGCTGCTAAGGCCAGCAGAGGAGTTGTTACGTCAGTCACCGTCAATAATAAATCGTCCACAAAGGCCATCACTTTATGTTTCTCTTCCCCAAATTGAATACCCCTGATTTTATCCTCCTCACTCATTCTGGACAATAAGGGCTCAAGATGGAGCGCACATAGTACCAGAGATAACGGGCACCCCTATTTGGTACCCCTGGTTACCCGAACTTCCTGCGAGAGATCTCTGTTGATAGCGAGGCATATGATTGGGGATTGATAATTTGCTCTGACCATTTGCAAACATCTGGGACCAAATCCCATGGCCTCCATGGTGAGGAATAAGAAGGACCACTCCACTCGATTAAACGCCTTCTCGGCATCTAACGTTATTACCCCTGCCGATAGTCCTGCTTTGTTTATTTTCTCAATCAAATGGCTCACCCATCTTGTATTATCGAATGTTTGCCTACTCATGAGGAACCTCGATTGGTCAGGATTAACTAATTTTGGTACCAGTCCTTCCAGTCTAGATGCTAATATATATATATATATTTTTTTTTTTATTGTATTTGGTTCAGAAAAAGAAAAAAAATTACATTTCATTAGAACCTTTACAATTATTAATCAACCAATACCATTTAACATTCCCAGAAATGGAGAAAATAGACAGAATATAAATAAATAAATAAAAAGAATTAATAACCATTTACACACATTGACTTCGATAAAATAAGTCCAGTCTCCCCACTTCTTGAGACCCAACGTGGGATAATTACTCCCATCTCCTGTTGTTCACGAATTGCTTTCCAAACAATAAGAGAATACATTTGACCTTCCCCTTTACCCAGCATTCATCAATGATGTTCACACGATCGAGTTTTCGTTATTGTGAGTCAACCTGACTCTCAACCCCTCAACCCTTGATCAGGTAATTTTCCAACATAATTAGTGTACAGGTTCAGATTTCCCATTATTTCAACCACTGTTGCCGTTAGCTGAATTTCTTGGCCTGCAATCATTATTTCCCAAAGATGCTCCGAGACAAGACCAACCTCCTTATGTGTGAATCTTCTTAATTTGGCTAGCTATATTTTAGTGTAGAGCTTATTGTCAATATTGATAAGAGCTATAGGTCTGTATGACCCACACTGGGTTTTATCCTTGCCTGGTTTAGGAAAGAGCACCACCTTTGCCTCTTCCATCGTAGATGTAATAGTGCCCTCCCCACTGAAGGAGTTCAAAAGGAGGTCAACACCGGCGTCAACACCGCTTTGTAAGTCTTATAGAATAGTGCTGGAAAACAATCCAGACCTGGGGTCATGTTGAGTGGTAAGGACATTATTACTTCTCGTACTTCCTCTGGGGTGATCACATATTCTAACTCCTCCCTATCGCCTGTTTCCAAACCACTCAAGCGGCATTGTTCCAGATATGTCTTTTGTGCTTGCGAATCCGGGGAGTCAGTGTTATATAGGGCTGAGTAATACTCAGTAAATGCTTTTACTATTTCTTTTTGAGGATGAGCTAACTGTGCCTTGCCCAGTTTCTATGTTGCAAATAGTCCATGCTTCTTCCTTCATCTGCACATACCGTGCCAACAGTCGATTGGCATTGTTGGCCTTGATGTAATAACTTTGTCTTAAATACGACACAGCTTTCTCCGCTCGCCTAGTCTGTAACAAATCTAACTGCTCCCAAGATACCTACATTTTTTCCGTATTGCTACCCCCCTGTTCGTTTCCATCTCCCTCCTGACTATTTTCAATTGCTCTTTTTTTTTTTCGCTATCAGTTCACCGCTCATGGTCACTTTAAAGGCATCCCAAACCCACCTTTCTGATGTTCCCTGAGTCCTATTTGGTTCAAAGTATTCTCCAATTTTGATGCTTATTTCTTCACACAATACTGGATATCTTAATATATGTTCTGTGAATTTCCACTGCCATAATCCTGACCCTTCCATATCCTGGATTTTTTTTTAACGTTAATGGTGCATGATTGGACAGGTTTATAGGACACAGGTCCATTTTATGTATACGTCCTAGCAAGGAGGCAGAGGCCCACATATAATCTATTCTCGAAAATGACCCATGGACGTATGAGTAAAACGTATACCCCTTTGTTCCCTGCTGTGTTTCTTTCCAGGTGTCAATTAAAGATAAATGGGCCATGCTACATTTAGATTTTTGAGTGGGAGCTTGTTTCGATGACTATCCAGCCCGCTCCTGTCAACATGTGGATCGCAGGCCATATTAAAATCTCCTGTCAGGATTTTTTGTCCCTCAACGAAACATTCAAGCTTACCCAGGACCCCGCGCTGGAACCCGTCCTGCCCCGAGTTTGGAGCATACACGGTAGCAATGGTATAAGGTAGTCTCCTTATTCGTAGTCGGGAAAACATATATCTTCCCTCCTTGTCCATTTCTTTGGCTAGAATGTTCTGTCCCACCTGGCTATTCAAAGTTATAAAGACTCCTCCCGGATGTCCATTATTGTTCGATTGTAAAATATGTGGATATCCAGATAGCTTTCATTTATTACTATCTTTCCTACAAACATCAGTCTCTTGTAGTGTCACCATGTCGGGCTTCTCACATCTTAGGAATGATCCCACCATATGCCTTTTGACAGGGGAGTTTAAACCCCTTACGTTTAGGGTTAAGATATGAATTCCTTTCCTACTTTCCGTCTACATTTATGTACACTGGTTGTTCCTTTGGCAGCTGATCCCACCATGAATCTTTACCCCCTTGCCTCCTTCTCCTATCCCCCTCACCTCCCCAGTCAAGTCCAACCTATTCCCCCTCCTCCCATGCATTATGCCATGGAGGTTGAGCTCTACTAGACTTCCGCGATTATTTGTGCGGGTCTACCCGGACCTAACCCACCCCCGATTCCAAGCGCCAGGATCATCACCCGCGCCTCATTCACTTTAAATTGCTGCCCCCCCGTGAATAATAGCAATTGACCGTATCTATCCCCTAGACTCACATACTTCCTGAACGTAAAGATAAAAAATCCTTTCACGCTCTATGGTGGGCGTAATTGTCTATACGCCTGTCGATACCTCCCGGGAGTCATTTTTTCGTTGACTTACCTCGTGATGTTTTGGTCCATTCCCATCTTTTGTACTTATCAGTCTCAAAAGAGTTGCCACTGTCCATTTGAAGTCCCCCTTCTTCTTCCTTGATCTTTAAAATCCACAGTCCTTCTTCACATGTGGCAATTCAGTGTTGTCCTACCCACGAAAAAAGTAATCCAAATGAAAATGTCCATCTGTATCTGACTTGAACTTTAATAATAACTTTTATCACTGGTCCCATCAGTCTTCGTTTCAGCAATATTATCTGCGCCAAATTCTGATACAATTGAATTTCTGCTCCATCGATCTTGATAGGGTTAGCATTTCTTGCTGCCTGCAGGATTGCCTATTTGTGTCCATATCTTTGTATTACCACAACCACTTCTCGGGGTCTAGCTCATGGATGCTTGCATTTCGGGCCTACCCTGTGTATTCGATCCAACGGAACTTCTTCCTCCGTGTCCAAGTCTAAAAGGTCAGCAAACACTTGTTGCATAGTTCCTCTTAAATCCCGGTCCTCGATTGTTTCTGGGAGGGCTTTGACCCTAATGTTGGATCTCCTTGATCGATTTTCGAGATCCTCCATTTGAATTTCCATATTTTGGGTCAGCACTGCCAACGGATCAGTCAGTCAAAATGTCTATTTTGCACGTGTCAAATGCAAGATCTTGTATTGCAGTTTCATTGGTGTCCACTCTCTCAGCCAAATCTTTGATGTTACCTTTCACCTCCTGTAAAGATTGTGCAATTTCTGCTTTTATAAGTACTAGTTGCACCTGAAGCGTTTCGTCATGTGATCTTTGAAGTCTGTAAAGCACTGCTGTATCACTTTGTTTGTGGACTCCTGATCTGATATCCTTGACGGTGAGACCGCCCTAGGGTCTTCATCTGGTGTTGGCCGTTCTTCGGTTGTCATCTCATCCCCTTCTTTATTCCATAGCTTTGGGAGCGCATCCTCCTGTTGTTTCTTCTTTGATATTTTGGGAGTGGGCACCCCCTCTGTGAGATCTTTAGGCCTATTACTGGACATTTGGGCGGCAAATCGATGGTAGTTCAATTATAAACTCACAATTCCCCCTCCGTATTGTTTTTTAAAAAAAAGATATCTTTTTATTGTTTTATAAACACAAAATCATACAAACATTCATTTCCCATCACTGTCTTTTCAACCATGCAGCAATATATAGCTGTCATAGTGTAAACATATTGTCCCATTATAACATCCAAAAGTTGCACATATCAACTCGCCTCCTCCCATTTGCCCCAGATCTTCATGGCTTTTGCCAGGCATCCCTATGCAGTATATATTCAGCGTTCCATTGCCATGCATGTGTCTACATCTGCAGTTCATTGGGCCAATAATGGGCATTCGGGCGAGCCCCACCTTTGAGCTACATTGCGTTTAATCAGTCCTACCGCTGTAGACAAAAAATGTTTTCCCATCGATTGGTGATACTCCCATCAGTGATACCCAGCAGTGATACCCAGCAGTAGCAGCATTTGCACCTCCCTCTCCAGGATATCAGTCAGTTTATTGCGGCATTGTTGCCAGAAGTGTCAGAATTGAGGGCATTCCCACAGGATATGTATAAAAGTGCCCTCTCCCCTTTGGCATCGCAGATAGTTCAGATCAGTAGCCCGGTTCCACTGGTATAGCGCAACCCTGGGATAATATACTCTGTGTAAGATCTTAAATTGTATCAGGCGGAGCCTAGAGGTAATTGCAATCTCCCGTGGGTACATCTGGGCCACTATCCAGTCCTCTGGTTCAATAATGCCCACATCTACCTCCCATTTTGACTTAAGATTTGTCAGTTCCGGAGTAGCAAAGGCTTTTAGGGCATTATATAAGGTGGAGGTGACTTTGGTTGGCATGCGTTCTAACAGAACATTACGCTCTAGAGGAGTGCATTGAGGTGTATCTGAGACTGAGGGGGGCGTCTGTGCAGTGCATGAGTGATCTGCATGTGGTACTAGTGTTCCATTTCCAGGAGTCCAAACTTCTGCCTCAAGTTTTCAAACAAAGCAATACCACCCTCAGCCAAAATATCTCCGACCGCTATAATCCGGGCTTCAACCAGGTCGGCAGTTTGTCCATTTCAGCAAGGTTACCATTGCTCCATAGGGGTTGCACCTGGGTTACCCTATTTTCCCACCCAATGTGTTTGTGTGCCTTTTTCCACACTATTGCGATATGTGCTGCCATTGTCTATGGGGGAGGTTTAGTAAGGGGTTGGTGAAGATTGGCCAGGGGTGACGTATTCTGTAGCCCCAGCATCTCAGCTGTAATGTGTGCTAATTCTTGGTCACCTTGGTCACCATGAAACATGTCATTGACCACTGACATTTGACCCACTCAACAATATGACTGGAAGTGTGCTAGTCCTATACCCCCTTCCCATATTGATCTCTGTAGTGTGCTGAGGGCGATGCACGGGTGTTCCCTGCCCCAGAGTAGTTTCCTGAGAAGACCATCTATCCAGTGAAATTCTGAGTCTGGGATCTCTAGCGGGGCGTTCTGCATGACATACAAAACGCATGGTAATGTCAACATCTTGAATAGGGCTGCTCTAACCAGTAGTGTCAGGGGGAGGAGCATCCAGTGTCAGACGTCATTGGAGAACCGGTCTGTGATCGGGTGTAAGTTACGGGTTATGTATTCTGAGAGCTCTGCCGAGATCTGGATCCCTAGATAGCGGAAGCAGCCACATTCAATACAATACGGGCAATCTGGGGGGATCGCGTGTTCCCCTCCTTTAACCAGGAAGAGAACAGAGTTCCCCCAATTAACTCTCAACCTGCTGAACGCACTGAAACGTGCCAACATCTGCGTGACAATTAGACAGGAGCGGGCTGGGTCTCCTAAGTATATCAAAAGGTCATCGTCCTTCTCGAGCTCTTCGTTCATCCGCCTCCAACTCTCTCAGGGTCTGTCGCTTCTCTAAGCAACGAGTTGGTGGTAGATCTCTCTCCTCGGCAGGGGCCTCCCTCTGGAACAGCCTTCCTGCCTCCCTGAAACTTGAGGAGAACCATCTCCGGTTCCGGAAGCACCTCAAAACCTTCCTCTTTGCTTCTGCTTTCTCTCCCCCTCTCTCCTGCTGAATTCCTGGCTGAAACTGCACGGGCTACCTGGCCACCCTTTGTGACCTTGGGCCCAGGCCGCGCCATTTGCACACCTACACTGCCTCCCTGGCAACCCTTGCACCTGGGGACTGTACTCTGTATCCATACAGTCCCCCACCAGCCCTTATGCCTGCTCTTAAATTGAACTTGCCACCTTCCGGCCTTTATTTATCTTATTTATTCTACTATTCCCTTGTACTGCACTTTACCCTCTCCCATGTACTGCACTTTCCCCTCTCCCTTCCCCCTCGCACTTTTCCCCTTCCCCCTTCCCATGCACTTGCGCGATCTGAATGGCACCTGGCCTAGTAAGATCGTTGTCTGTCTTCCCTCTGTTCCCCCTCCCTTGCCTCGTTGCGCCTCGAAACACTTGTGTATAGGCACATTATAAATGTCATATCATTATATTGGCGTACAGAGAAAGCTTGTCCACCCCTCCGTCCGGCCATCGGAAACCTGTGCATGTGCTATTCTGGCGAAGCCACAGGGCCAGAGGTTTGATGGCAATTACGAACAATAAGGGGGACAGGGGACATCACTGACGTGTTCCCCTACCCAACGAAAAGGTCTTGGAGGGCCAGCCATTGACCCTGACCTCTGCTTGCGGGGCCTCATATAGTAGCCGAACCTGTCCCAGGAAGGTATCTCCGAACCCCGTTCGGTGCATAATTTCCCAAAGGCTTTCCCACACCACAGAATCAAACACCTTTTCAAAGTCGATGGCTAGTAGAGCGAGGGGTGTGTCAAGGATCAGCGCTCGCTCCAGCAGCAGGTGAAGGCGTTATATGTTCATGCATGTTGATTTATTCGGCATGAAGCCACATTGGTCAGAGTGAATTAGAAAGGGAACCACCGCCTGTAATCTGGTAGCGAGAGTTTTTGCAAGAATCTTGGCTTCCCCGTTAATCAGCGAGATTGGGCTGTATGAACTGCATAGTTCCGGAGGTTTATCCGGTTTAGGGATAACGACGATACAGGCCTTACAGAGAACCGGGGGGCGGGTACCTTGGTCGCGACAATGGAGAAACATCCTATGGAGGGGGGTTGCAATTCTTTCCCCACCCAATTTCTTCCAGGTTTCTACAGGGATGCCATTAGGACCAGGCGTTTTCCCGGAGTGCAGTTGGGCAATAGCTTCTGCAATCTCTGTCTCATTGATCTCAAATTCCAGCTGTATACGCTGCGTTTCAGATAATCAGGGCATCGTGATATCTTCCAGTATGGAGAGATCCACCAGATTCGTCAGGCCTTGATAGAGCGCGGCATAGTATTCCACGAAGGCTTCTACTATAGCAGAGTCCCGCTGAACCAGTACATTCTGTGCGGTCCTGACTTTTCTAACATGCCGGTGTCCCTCATCCCTTTTCTCCACCCAAGCCAGCATCTTACCTGCTTTATCTCCCTGCTCATATATACGCGCACGTGCCTCCCAGTGAGCATGTTTAGCATTACCTAGTGCAACGTTCTGCAGGTATTCTCTGGCCTTTAGAATGGATCTGTGTGTATCAGGTGTATTAAGTATTTGTTTTCCCACCCGTCTGCTTCCCTTTCGGCTTCAACCACCTTTTGCATTTGTTCTTTCTTCCTAGCAGACGTCCAGGAGATAATTTCTCCCCGGAGTACTGTTTTATAGGCCTCCCAGATTATTTCTCAATTCTCATCTGTGGTGGAATTAATCTCAAAATATTCAGTAGTTTTCTCGTGGATGTGGTCCACAAACTCAGGAAAGCCGAGATAGTAGCTATTGAGTCTCCATGTTTTGGGAGGAGCAGGTCTGTTCGTATTCATTTCTATCACAAGAGAAGAATGATCAGATATGCCTCTAGGTAATAGCATAGCAAGGTTACCCTATATGTTTCCGGAGTAGGAAGAAAAAAATAATCAAGCCTGGATAGGGAAGCATGAGCCCAGAGTGGAATGAGTAATAATGATCTCTTGGATTGAGCTCTCTCCACACATCACATACGCCGAGGGCAGATGCAAATGTCGCTAATTTTGTGGGTGTATTAGGGTTCCGACCTCGGATGTGGGTGCGATCAAGTGTGGTGTCCATTACATCATTGAAGTCGCACCCAAGGAGTCACAGATCAGGCCGGTATTTCGCGACTATAACTACAACATCCTCCATGAGATCACCCACAATACTGGTCGGGCATAAATGGCCAGAATGCCTATTGTTTCCCCCCACAGTGTGCCTTGTGTTGTTGCAAACCTACCTCTGGAATCTTGTTCCACTAAGGTCAGTATGAATGGTAAGCGTTTATGCATTAGAATCAGAACTCCGCGGGAACCCATAGTGAATCCCGCGTGTAT
Organism: Ambystoma mexicanum; assembly: GCF_040938575.1. NCBI lineage: Eukaryota > Metazoa > Chordata > Amphibia > Caudata > Ambystomatidae > Ambystoma > Ambystoma mexicanum. The sequence continues at coordinate 289,331,056 of NC_090940.1, forward strand.
TGCATTGCGATAATTCGTCATGCGAAAGAGGGTGCATGTTGTGCCAGCCAAGTGTGTCTCAGTGAGGAGGGAGATGTCATGGGAGTGTCTATTAAGAAATTGGGTGACCAGATGTCGCTTAAATCCCCCACCCCAATCCATTCATGTTCCACGTGGAGCAGTTTGTGAAATTTGCAGACATTACTAGCCATTCTCATATTCTGAGTGTATTTCGTGGATGTTTATGGGTGTCTATCTGTATATAGCCAGCGTCATCTGCACACATGACGTGATTCGGGTAAGTGTGTGCGTGGTTGTTCCCACACAAGCCTATTGTGAACCTAAACATTAAACACAAAACCCCACCCCCTTCTCTGCCCCAACCCGAAGCATCTGTTGCCCAAACATGTGCTAACAGTCAAAGGAACTTACTGTCAGCACTTAACCAGGAACATAGAATGCCCAAAAAATCAACCTGGAGGCTGTGGGTGGTAAACCATCAAACGGCGTTGGTAGGAGACCAACACAGGGGGGAGGGTCACTGTACTGCACCATAGGAGCCGATGCTATGGCAGTTCCATGGATCATTTACTGCCGGGCGTCAGAGCACATTGATTTATCGGCCAGTGTAGAACAGCCACAGTCTACAGTTAGCCAGTGTGCATTGGGGATGTTGTCCTCAAGGGTCCGCCACTGGCTTGAGCCTATCTTGTTTTGGCAGCTCTGGATGTCTCTCTGGGGGCGCACGGTTTGGTCGGGGGCGGGGTCTCCCTCTCATCCCCTCCGACTCTGGGCCTCAATCACCATCAAGGTGTTGTTCAGCCCATCTCTTAGCCTCCCGTGGTTTAGTGAAGTGCACACTGGTGCCGTTTTGGTAGATCTTCAGCTGTGCCGGGAATAATAGTCCATATTTCACATTCATGGAGCGCAGTCGCTTTTTCAGTTGATCGAATGACTGCCTGGCGCGCTGCACTTCAAGAGTGTAGTCTGGGAAAAAGGCGATCCGAGATCGGTTATATGTGATTGACCCTTTCGCACGGGCCAGTTGGAGCAGCGCATCCCTGTCTCTATAGTTTAACAGTTTGGCTATAACTGTTTGTGGCTTTGCACCTCGGGTGGGTCTTCCCGATGGCATGCCATAGGCCCTCTCCACAGAGAACATTTTTGAAAAGGACTTGGGCACGAAGGTGTCCACCAGCCATTGTTCCAAGAAAAGTTCCATGCTGGGTCCCTCCACTTTCTCGGGGAGACCCATAATGTGTATTGCGATCTGCCTTCCTCTTCGTCGATGCGAGCTTCCATGTCTTGAGGCATGTCCTCACTTGCAAGAGCTGTTGGTTCACTCCTCTGAGGCTATCTTCCGCTCCGGAGATAGGTTGTTCCGCCTCCCCAGTATGGGCGGATAATTTCTGCAGATCGTGTCGAAGAAAGGTGACCTTAGCAGTGATACCGTCCATTTTCTTCTCCATAGAGGAGCGAGAGTTGGCTATGGCTGCCATCACGCCTTTCAGAGAGAGGGGTTCCTCCATTGCTGGGGTGCCTGGTTGTGGTGGCTAATCCATCTGTCTAGTGGTGGTGTTTGTCGCCTATTGTTCCATCTTGCTTTGTGTAGATGTCTTTTTCGGCTTGGATTTGACCATGGTGTGCGAATGGGCCAGAGGGCGCCGCTCCCGGCTATGCAGTACGGTATAAGTAGTGTGTCTGGTTGGTCGCTGCGGCAGTCCCTGGGCTTTTACGGATCTCAGGGTTACCCCCCTGCTGGGCTCACTGTCACATTGCATGGGGTATCTCCACAAGAGGCTTCCAGTTGCAGTTGGTGTTCCAACAATCCTTTGTGAAGTATGCAGCACTGTTTTTCCCTCACCAGTGAGGTCGGATTGAGCTGTGTGTTTTAGGCTAACATGGAAGCAGATTGTATATGTGTGAGCCCCGCAGGAGCACAATCAGGACTCTGCCTTCCCAGAATTTCCCTGGTGGGTGATCACAGTTCCCCGCTGGGTGAAACAGCCTCCTCAAACCAGGCAGCAGACGCCAGTACAGGGCGGTCACTCGACTTGGATCCAGACTTATACCCACTGTGTGCGGTTAATTATACACTCCAGGCAACAACAGGTCCTGCACCAAGCACCTAGAGCGGCCTTAATTATCAGGTGGGGCGCATCAGGTGTCCATCAGTGTCCCGCCTGTGGAGTCATATCCAGGTAGTGCATTGGAGGGGCCGGCCAGGGTCGAAGTCCCGTTGCTGATCAGGTCTAGATGAGTATCATGAGGGCCAGCATCAGCCCATTGGAAGCAGAGGTTGCACTCTCTCCATGGAAGATCAGCACGGTACAGTGTCAGCTCATGTCTCTAACCATACCCAGGTTCAAGGGTTGTATTGCACTATTACGCCACTTACCTGTTGAATCCCAGCGCTGCAGCAGTGTCCGTTACACAGGTGTTTGGTCTTTTGTCCTTCACCTCAGAAGTTATCTATGATGTCGGCTCATGTGTCTAACCTGACCCAGGTTCAAGGGTTGTATTGCACTGTTTTGTCACTTATCTGTTGAATCCCAGCTCTGCAGCAGCACCCGCTACACAGGCGTTTGTTCTTTTGTTCTTCTCTTCAGAAGTTATCACATCAGGCCCCGGAGCACCCAGCATTTCGGCATGGCCTCAGTCATGCCCGGACCGCAACACGCTGGCAGCGGTCAGCTGGGCACCCCCGGTGCTGGGCCGACACCATGTAGCCCGTCAAAGCCACAGTGTCAGATATTTATTATAAGAGGCACAGTGCCTCGAGTTCACCCCAATCGGTCACGGTAGGCTCCTCAAGCAGAGCGGCCCGAGGTTCAGCAGGTAAAAGGGCCCCCACCAAGCCAGGCCCAGAGGGTCGCTGTGAAGTGCAGCTCGGGTCCTCCGAGACCTAAGGATCGTTCCTCACTCTATGCGTCCGGCACAGCCTTCAACCGTCCGCAGATCCCAATGCTGTCTCAGGAGGGCCTTGTATTTCAGAGTGGCTCTTTTACAATGGGTGCCCAGGTTTGCTGTGGTTCAGGACTCTCGGGCTTCCCTCACCCCGGGTCATGATGTAGTGGCAAGCGTCCGTCAGTCCGCGGCTCAGGGGTCACTTGTGGTCTCAAAGGGTCTGGACCTTGTCTCCCCTGCCGTGGTCAGGAGAGGACCCAGCGGTGCCAGGTCACACCTTGGCTGGGCTTAATTCCTTCGTCTGTGCCAGTCTGCTTCCTCAATGTACTCCATTGTCACCTCGCTGTGGGGGGGGAATTTACACGGTCTGCCCCAGCTGTGTCGAAGTCTTCACGATTCGGCGGATGTACCAGATACAGCATCCCTTGACACTCCCGAGCACTGCCACCGTTCTTGCTTCGGTTCTGGCATGCAGGCAGTGAGTTTGCTGTGAAATGGCAGGCACAGGATCAGCATTATGGGCAGGATGTGTGTGGCCGCCACAGAGCTGCACAAGAACACGTCCTCACTCCGTCATGCTCGAACAGCGCCCCCCCTCCATATTGTTGAGGTTATTATTTCAATGCTTTTTGCCCCCAACTTTCATGGACAGGAGCTGTTCCTTTCTCAGTCTTGTATTGCACCTCTTATCGCGGGCCGCGCCATAGTTGTTATCACCTGATTGTTTTTTTTATATTGAGCTAGGAAGGGCCTCCTTCTTCAGTACCTCTAAGTACCCTTGACTGCAACAGAGACTCCAATCTGCCACACCGCTTGCCTTCTGTCCTTGCAGTTCTGGCAAACCTGTGCTGTCTTTCCCAAGTGGGGCGGATCTCACCTCTTCTTTTGTCTTAGGGTTCTCGGCTCCTCCCCATCCATTTCCGCTGAGTTCTGGTGATTCTTTTGGGGTGATGTGCCAGTCCCGACTTCTTCTCTAACTCTGAATCCCGTGTGGGAAATGCCACGCCCCAGCCAAACGGCTCGATCCGATAGCGGTCATGTTCTGTGGAAATTTGCCTGTATCGATGTTGCAAACTGCTCTCACCACCTCCCGGGACACCTGGTGATCTCTTCTTAATGCCTTTAGTTTGTTGGCAGATGTATTTTTGCTTAAAACGGTGGGAGCCCTCTCCTCACGGTTTTGCTGTCTCAGCAGCCATCTTGGAATTCTCAGGGTTTTTAATCAACGTCTCTTGTTTAATTCCCAGTTGTTCTAGAATCGCCTAACAACTCGTGGTCCAATTTCCGTATTTCATTTATAGTAGGAACGGCTGGCGGGGTCATCGTGCATTTCCTAAACAAAGCAAGCGCCTTCAAAACCGTTCTTGCATAGATGGAAATCAGTCCTAGTTCCTATCTAATAACAGAAGTCGGGACTAACTTGGGTAGCCTCAATATTCTTCTCCAAAACCTCCCTTCCAGGCATGCTCATATTTTCCAAGGGGTAAATAAAAATCCCTCAGCACCATAAGTTAGAATAGGGAGCACTTTGTTTTATAAAACGTCAATACTGGAAGGATTGAAAATTTGCCATATTTTTTATGGATCAACAGTTCTTGGGATGATAGCATTATAATTTTAATTTTTAAAGCCAGTTGTCGGGGAGCATCGTCTATACTAGTGTGTTTATGAGCACCCAACTAAATCATAGATGAAACACGAGTTAGGTCTTCACGTTCCAAATACCATTTAAAGGTCGATTTCTGTCTGCCTCTCGTAGAACCCAGAACTAAAATGTTAGTTTTGGATGAATTTATCACCAACCCATTCTTTTTCTTTTTAACAACTTTATTTATTTCGCTAACAGCATAACAAGAATATTATCCACACTGGCATTACTCCCATCACTATTGATATATGTGAAAAATGTTCAGTCCTCCCCCCCCTCAGCGGCCCCTCTTGTGACTTCCCCCATGTCTGTGATGCTCTGGCGGTCTGGGGATCTAGCGGGGCTCTGAGGCCCTAGAAAGTTTGTCACCAGGCGTGGTTGGAAAGTCAACGCTGGGAATCGGCTATTGTAGTCCAGCACTGGAGCCCAGCAGTCAGTGTAGCGATGGAGGGCCCCTTCTCTTGCCGCTGTGACTTTCTCAGCCACCAGTATTTTTCAAACTTTTATCCACCAGAGGGCTAGTAGGGGGCCCTCCTGCATTTTCCATTTACGTGCCACTGTGACCTTGGCTGCTAGCAGTAGCTGTGTTACCAGTTTAGCGGAACGGCCTGTTTTAGGATAGCAGTCTGGGCTTGCCACCCCCAGGAGGATCACTTCTGGGTCCATCGGCAGCCTGCACTGGGTAATGTCCTCAATGATTTGTATGATTTCCTTCCAGAAGGACTGTACCGTTGGGAAATCCCACCACATATGGAGGAAGGATCCTTGTTCGCCGCAGCGCCTCCAGCAGCTCGGGTCTATAGATGTGTTGCAAGGATGTAGACGGACTGGGGAGTAGTACCAGCGGTGGAGAAGCTTGAGGGCGCATTCCTTGTTTGTGACGCATCTGGAGGTCGAGTTGATTCTTGTCCATATCTCCACCCATGTCAGGTCTTCGATGGGGTGCCCCAGGTCTGCTTCCCATCCGGCCATGTATGGGGGTCTGATCTTTAACATATCTTCTTGGAGGAGGCGATATAGCCTAGTGATCCGCCCCGGTATGCGCCATCCCCCAGAGCCTGTTTGAGGGGGCGAAGGTCCCGGGTTGCTCCTTGACACACCGTCGGTGCGAGATCCAGTGGCGCAGTTGAGCATATGTGAACCTTTCCCTCTCCGTTAACTGGACACCAACCCATTCTTACTCATATTTTCTTGTAGACCAACCAAACTCCGCTGCAGACCTCAATCAACACAAAGTCATCGGCATACAGAATCCAAGCTAACGTTTGTTCACCAATCTTGGGGGGTGGGGAAAAGATCTAACATGGTCTAAAGTCTCACAAAGGTCAGACAAAAATAGATTGAACTGGTTTGGGACTTGCAGACAACCCTGTTTCAGTCCTCTATGGGTGTACATTTCTCTAGTCAACAACCCATGAGCATTTAGTCTGATTTGTTGATGTATACACAGCCTTAATTGCTGCCACTAAATCAGTGGGACAGTGTTACGCTCACCTTGTATCCACCAGGACGCCACTCAGCCGGGTTGGTTGCTGGTATCTTCTTCCCAGTTTTCCCAGATGTGGTCTGCGGGGAATGTTCTGCCTGAGAATACAGGAGGGCTGTGTTCAAGACTGGCCGACTGTGGTAAATATCCTCCCACCACCCCGTGTGACTTCAGCCCCTCTGAGCCCTCTCCTCACCTTGTTGTGGAATTAGGCGTGCTCTCCGCCCTGCCTTCTTGGCAGGTGCACGTTGTCTTTTGTGGGCGTGTGCAGCCAAGTTACCTCACTGGCGCGGGCCCTTTTGGTGTCTCTCAGGTAGGTCTTATTGCAGCCGTTTTGTATAACGTTGTTATTCTTGCATGCCTTTCTTTGTTTAATAAGGTCTTTTTTCTCCCTTAGGTGTGCGGAGCTTCAGCGTGGCAAACTGGTTGTGTTGGGCCTCGCCGGTAAATGATGGCGCGTGATGTGCGCTACGACGCGGTAAGTAAGCGATATGCGCAGCGCTGCCTTGTCTTGCCTTTGCTAACCTGTTTTCTTCCTTCCTTGCAGGTTGCGGTGTTTCTCCAGTGTGTGTGGAATTCCGGAGCGATGCCGGCCTGGAGGCGACCAGCCAGGTAAGCTTCTTGTGCAGTTCGTGTTTTTTCAATGTCAAATATGCTTTCTTTAATATTTTTCTTTCCTTTCCTCTTTCAGGTCTCTCGGTCCGGAAGGCATGTGTATCCAGAGGAAGCTGTTCACTGGAGCTGCGAGCGGATTATAAGATGGAGATTGCATGTAAGATGCTGCTAACGAGGTCCCTTTTGTCTCCTTGCAGATTTGCTTCTCCGAGGCTTGTGGGTATCACAGGACACGGTGAGCGTCACGTTGCAGTCTGCAAAGTAACGCGAATCGTGCTTTCTTGTTCGGGTGTGGTTTGAATAGCCTCAACAAAGTAGTCCAGGTAAAGTAGTCCCTAGGCCACCACACCCAAAACACTATACCGCATAGCTTGGTTCCTAGGAACCAAGCTATGTGGGTGCCTCCATGTTGGCTGAAGGCCCCAAACGAAAAGAGTAGTCCCCTGCACACATGTTCTTCAAAGTGTATGAGCCTGGTGCCATAGGTGCCAGGACTGGCCCCAAGAGAGCCTTGGGAGTGGGTGCCAGGCCTTCAAGGCCTTAATGGAGACCTGAGCCCTGATCCCACCTGGCAAGTGGGCTTGCCAGTGGGTGTTACGCTCATCTGACTCCCACGGAGGCGCTGGCCTGGTTCGCGCTGCTGTGACCTCTTCTAAGGTGATGCGCAGGGTTCGGAAGACGGACTGGACAGGGCCCCCAAATCTGGTTTGTCTGGCTCGCAGAAGTATCCTTCTGTAGGCGAAAATAGGGGATTAACTGTCTGCGGGGTAATGCAATCGGCCTCCCACTTTCCCCTCTCACCCTCCTCGAAACCCTTCTGTGATTTCTCGTAGCGTCTCACCTTAGGGTGTGGAAGGACGAGCTCTCCATCCTGCTTCTGATGCAGGGGCACGTTGGTATCCAGTTACTTCACTGGATTTTCGGATTGGTGAGAACCAAACTTGCTTGGCTTCCAGGTAAGTTTTTTGATAAGAGGTTCCCCTTGTGTCCATGCATTAATGTACTAATGCCAGTGTTTTTTTCCACATAGGGGCTGGGGTACGGAATGCCGGGGAACAGGCACCGACCCGAGAGGTGAAATCCTTGTAGAAATCAGGTAAGTCTTTAATGAGCGTTTTTTGGTAATGTCTTTTCATTCGCTCATTAACGCTGATGTCTCTTTTTCCCCTTAGGGGGCGGGGTCCGGAAATGCCAGGATGCGGCGCGGACCCGAAATGAAGAGGGAATGAATCAACAGGTAAGTCTTAACATGGAGATTTAGCTTTCCTTAATCCCTTCTCTCTCTCACCTTTTGTTCTGGTCTTTTTCTCCCTAGGCGCTGGGGCGTGACTGCAAATCCGGATGATCGCTGCTGAACATGGAGGCGCCCTGTAAAGGTGAGTGGAATGCGGTGCTGCAGCGATCGACGCAATGAGCTTTTAAATTAAAGTCTTCCTTTTCAGGATTGTCGGTGAGATGTCTCCGGGATGCGGATTTAGCAGGTAAGGACTTTTCCTTCTTCTGTTCTCTTCTTCTCTTCCTTTGCAGGTGATCCAGGATGCTGGCAGGCATGGCAGAAGTCAGGATGCAGGAGCAGACAAGGTGAGCGTCCAGCTGCTAGATGCATAACAACGCAAAGCACGTGTGGCTGTTCGGGTGGGGTTTAAATAGCCTTGGAAGAAGTTCCAGGTATGTATCCTTCCTCCAATCAGGTATGTATCCTTCCCCGACCACGCCCGGATGGTAAATTAGTCCCACAGGTAAAGTAGTTCCTTTCAGGCCTCAAGGAGGCCAGGATCCTGCAGCATGGTCTGCATCAGGTAAGTGCACCCAAGTACTCCCATAATGAGCCTGGCGCCTATGGCGCCAGGACTGATGTCTTTTATGAGCCTGGCGCCATAGGCGCCAGGACACTGTCCAAAGGGCCCCTATATGGGGTTGCTGGGTCCTTCCTTGGGGACTGGATGTCCGCTTTCGGGGACGCAGGGCTTGAACCCGCTCCCCGGGAGCGGGCATCATGACAGTGGGGACCTGGGGTGAGGGTCATGACAGACAGTTCCAGACTTCCATTTTCGACCATAATAGTTGCATGTCGACAATGTCAAAAGCTTTTTTCAAGTCGACAAAGGCAGGTACATTTTTGTTCCACTTTTGAGGACTTTCCCTCTCAGGATATTTAGCAGAAAAAGATTCAAGTCTTTTTCCACCCACTTTACGAAACCTGTTTGATGGGGGTCATCCTTGTTCGACTCTGAGGTCAATTTTTGAAGGTGTCGCAGGAGAAGAGCTGCAAACAGTTTGCCCAGCACACCCAAGGGGGCAATATGACGGTAGTTGGAAGGATCTGCCCTATTGCCCCGCTTGAACATCGGAGCAATTATGGCTGACATCCAAGTACTTAAAATCTCACCAAACTTCATGACCCGAGTAAAAAGCATATAAATGAAAGGTAACCAAGAGTCGGGCGCTTCTTTGATCATTGAGTAGGTGAGGCCGTCCAGCCCGGGGGCTCTTGAGGGGTTAGCTTTCTTAATTACTAATTCTAGATACAACATATCTATTGGGAAAGATCAAAACGCCTTTGTTTTTATAGACGGAAAGACATCTAACCCACTCAGAGGAACAAACAGTTTCTCATAGAACTCAATCCTCTTCTGTTACCAAATTTGGCAGAGGCGCTAGTTGCGAAGAGGTGCACTTATAAATCAATTGCCAAATGAGTCTTGCATCTTTTTTCACCAAGGAAAATAACATCGCTTCAGCATCCTTCTGTAGCATATAGGCTTTATAAAGGGCCACCCAATTTGTATACATTTGTTTCCTTTTTCTTAGCTGAACTCGATGCTGTCCATCTCTCAATCGACCAATTATCTGCAACTCTTTACACAACAGCTTTTTCTCAGCTATAATTCTCTCGTCAAAAGTATGGTTATGAGCAAGGAAGGATTTCTGTCCTTTTTTGTTAAACTCAAGCAACAGAGGGCATCATTTATATCTGCCTGAATTTCCAATTGTTTGGTGTATTTATCAAGTAATACTACTATATCCTGGGGCTTCAAACGCAAACGGTTTTCATCCTGCGTAGGTTCTAAATTTACTTGTCACTTTTTATCATTCACCTTTCTATTCCCAACCCAAGTCAGTTTTAAGAGACTGTGATCACTCATTAATTATACTACCGGTTATGAACACATGATCCAAGATGCTAGATTGCACTCCATTGGGCAGGTTGTTCTAGCCGGTAGATCACCCTTAGATTGGCCGTTAAGCATATGGAGGTCTGTAGCTCTCATCACTTTGAGCAATCTAAACAAACTCTCCTGTCTCCTACTTAACGACCCATCTTAGTCTTTAGTGATGTTCCCATTATTATCAATGCAGGTACAATTCAAATCTCCTCCATCAACTCTATAAAATGTACTTCATACTGTGTATAGAATTTGTCAATGGAGTCCGATACTGATTTTATAAATGACTCTGTTGTTATAGCTGCTCGATTCTAATAAGCATTAAGGATTAAGCCCCACCTAGAACAATGAGAGAAACCATCTTTTAATTTTATGCAAATAATTTGTAGGAAAGGATTCGGCTCCAAGTCTCAACCACTGTCAGCCCTATCCCGTTTTTCACCAGAATGAGGAGCCCGAAGAGGGGTGCTCTCTGTTGCCACAATATGCCAGGTTGAGATAGGAGCTAAATTCATCTAGTATAGGATTCACTTGCAACCAGGTTTCCTGTAAACATATCACATCAAGGTTTCCAGCAAGTAGATCTTTATCTCTGCACAGATGGGAAAAACCCCTAGTGTTCCAAAATCCCATCACGCAAGGACTCTGTAGTTGTGAATTGCAAACTGGTGTCAGAGGTTGGGGCCACCCTGGACACAAGGCTGAGGTAGCAGTCTTGCGCATTAATTCACTTAATTCTTTGATCTTACGGTTACCCATGTCAGAACAGTTAAATGTCACTTTTAGAGGGCCTTTTGGATTTATGTGGGCGGTGCTAGCTACTTGGTTGGCCGTCTCAATTTGCCTCCCTGCTACACCCTCTCTGGGTACCTCAAAGCAGAGAAACTTTCCAGGTAAAGTAGAAGGCAATTTTGAGCAATAATGTACCCTAGGAATCCTCTTAGAATTGTCAGATTTTGAAATTACCAGGCTTCTTTTCACTAAAGGTTCACTCAACTCGAATCCTAAAGGGAGAAGCAGATGGGGCATTTCAAGCAGAGAAGACCTAACCCCATTAGACTTCAAGTGTAGGTTCACTTTATCAAATTGGGATTCCTTTACAAACTCTACAACGTTAATGTCGTCCGAGTGAATGAATCACAATAAGGGATATGCTGAAACAATCTCATTACATTTGAACGATTTAAAATCAAGCCATGGTCCACTGATAGTAAACGTTCCAAGCATAAAGTATGAACCTCCTGTTTTTTTCTCTCATTCCTTTGCTGATTGTGCTTTTTGCCGAATTTCACAAAGTTTAAGGCTGCATCCAAATTCTTTTGAGTAATGCCACGCTCAGGGATTGGTAATTTTTGCTGAGCCTGCAAGGCTGCAAGGATTGACAACTATTCTCAACCTTCCATTTCACATTCACAGCTAGCCATTTATCCTCCACGGTCAAAAAAGGGCAATTATCTTTCATAGCGCAAACCGGCTTTGCGCTAACCATAGTATGGAGGTTGGATGAACGTCATGCCCCCTTTTTTAGAGACCCAGTTCTGATGGATTGAGCACGGTAAAGTTCTGTAACTCTCCAGCCATATCTTCCTCTGCATCCTTGCCATCATGGATTGTGTAAATTGATATGTTCATACTGTCATCATCGAAGAAAAAGTTACCTTCCAAGTGAACAGGATCAGTAGCCGATCTGTTAAGCTCTTTTTGACACGCCATACCCTGTCCCAGAACCGTCAGCAAACAGATTTTCTTGTTCAGCAATCTGATTCCTTGGTGCTTGAGGAATCAACAGATTTACAAAGAAATTCCTCGCTCTATTAGATTTCCTGTTTTTCTGAGCTGGAAAATTTTTCGACTTTCTTGTTTGTGGATCATCTTTTGTACTCTCATTGAATAATTTTATTTTCTTTCTTTTCTGGAAGATTGGAAAAGAAAGGGCCGTAGGGGCATTCGAGGAAGTTCTGATATTGATACTGTTTTAACTGCTGATTCAGCGATGGGCTCCATTTCTGTCTCAGTTTCAGAGGGCTCACCAATTGCGTTAGAGAAATACCTATTTAATGTTTGCAGACTTTCGTCGCCCTGAATGATGGTTGGTTGGACGATTCTTCCACTTTGGAGTTCACCAGAACCTATATTAGATTGTTTTCCGCTCTTGTTAACTTTGATGTGGTCTCATAAACCCGCAGGAAAGACATCTGAGATTTCTGGCCCTGTACCGTTGCCTTCACATGCAGTAACTCCAGCAATGATCCCCATGAGCATTTATTTTTCAGCCCGCTCCAGTTCAAGAGCTTCTTGAAGTTTACTTTGCAGCCATTTCAAGGTTTCTGCTTCATGATCCACTCTTGTTTGCAATGAGGTAATTAATGATTCAATATATATCATTTTTTAAACAATTTTTATAACACACTTTATTAGTTTAAACGAGTGCATATAACAAATAGGTGAGGTAAGGGTAGGCTGTTATCCCAATTGTTCATACAGTCACAATGCAGCCGGGGCGCCAAAGACGGAGAGGAGGGGGGGGAATAAAGGAATATATATCATTTTTGAGTGGATCATCGCTAATAGAATAGCCTGATCTTTAATGTTATCGTTCATAGATTTGTAGAGCTTTAGGAACGGCGACAGAGAGATGGGTAATGCTGACATCACACTACATTGGGTCTTGAAAGCTGTCAGTTTAAATATTGTGCCGTGCCGCTAATGGTTTTAGGAGAAAAGACAGAGTCGTCCAGTGGGCAGATGATGAGGATAGTTTATCCTGGACCTCAACTGGGTCCATTTGAGGTTCTGTTGAAATTGAAATTAGCAGTTCCTGGGCGTCCAACAGTAGCTCCAATTCCTTAAGGATATCAACCTGGCCTGCATCAAAGGACAGCGTTTGTGGATTCAATGGGAGATGGGGATGGTTGATATCTTTCATGTGTTGAGGAAGTCGCGCCATCGGCAAATGGGCCTTGAAGTCTGTTTTTGAAGGTTAAGGACCTCATCAGGAGTTGGGTGCAGCAGGAAAATGTGGCAGTAGCACTATAGCTTCCATTTACTGCTCCGCCCAATCCTGAGTATGGCCCTACCTGGACACATTCACCTCCAGCTCTGAGCTGGACATGAATGCGCCGGCGGTATGGGCATTTTTGGTGCTATTACCGCCAGCAGTATTTTAGCCAGAGGTAATAGCGCCATCCATCCACATTGCGTCCAATGGACTCAATGGGGAATGGGTATTTACCGCCTTACCACTACTCGTGATCCAGCGCAAATTACAGACATAGTACCAGTAACGATAATCCACCCTGGGATACCGCCCAACTTGTGATGAGGGCCTTAGTCTTTCGCTCGCATTTTCCTTTAATATATGCTATGTCTCTCGTTAGTTGTGCAGCAAGCAGAGAAACAGGCCTCTCAATACTCTCACTTTGCACGGTCGATAAAACTGATCGATTCGGGGGTCTATGTACAGTTGGTGATATTTCCTGCCAAAGTTGTATATCATCCGATATTGCCTTAATTTGAACAAACATGTTCCCCTGTAGATCGGATGGAAGTGGATCAGTCTCTCCCAATCCCAAAGGGAAGGAAAAATCTCCTGCAACCAATGTTGGATTCTCAGCCTGGTTGCACCTAGACCAGGACTCCCGGGCCTACTCCACGCCGGCATCAGGGGCCTTACCAAGCGGTTTAAAAGACCCCAAGCTGTTATAGGTGCTTCCTTTGATCTCTTGATGAAAAGTATCCAGCAAAGCCGCTACTTCAAGTATTTCTTCGTCAGTCAAGTCATGAACATTCCTCCTGGGAGCCATCTGTGTTTCGATTGCCATAGATCCCAAAACCAGATCGTTACTATTTATCAAGTGGAAATCCTTGGTTGGTTAGACCGCAATGGCGCACATCACTACAATCATTGGGGGGGATTTCTTCGCTTTCAGAACTTTAGTAAGGTCTGCACATTCCATGCCTCCCCTCGAGTCTTCAATACATGTTTTCGCATCTTTCAGACATGGTTGTAAGACATCACTTTGAAGCAAACTAATTGTGGAAGAGGGCGCCGTTAAAGTTGATGTAAGTGATTTCTGGGCTTTTAGTGACTTTCCGCTCTCTTGACATATGACTTGCTGTCGTGTACGAGGGGGGATAAGCACAGATTCCCTTGCTGAGTCCAACATTTCCAACACAACAGTGGGAGTTTTCTGTCCCCACCACCTGCCTTGATGATCCCCCAACAAAAGTAATACCCGCAGGTCAAATCCCAGATCTCAAATCCTAGAAATATAGCAAGGAAGCGAAGATTTACCATTTAGGTCCAGTATTGCCTAATAATGTTTTTGTTAATCCTGTATCTGTCATACTAGTCTATACCTGTACAATCTCTGTCCTGACCCACATGTAACCAGGGTTAAGTATTGTTTATATTTCACTGGATTGTAATGTACCTGCCCCCTCTGTATGTAACTACTAAGTTTCTCAAGCACCCAGTTACCTCAGGGTTTGGCGTGCGATACATATATTAAACAAAAATACGAATACTAAGAGGGTCTTACCCTTTTTTATAAAATGTCCTAATAGGCAAGAACTTCGTTCTGGGCCTTCCTGGCATCCTGGGAACAGAGGAAGAACTCCAACACTCTCTGCGAAGCTCCACGTCCCCAGTAAGGTTTTAACAGTTGTGATCGCCTCCAATGAAAACAGCAGTGAAGGAAGACTGCATGCTTCTTCCCACACAGGAAACACTCCAACACACTCTGCGACGCTGCGCGTCCGGAGTAAGGTTTACACAGTTGGGACCGCCTCCAATGAAAACAACAGTGAAGGAAGACTGCATGCTTCTCTCCACACAGGAAACACTCCACACACTTCATCGTATATGACACAGATTGTCTGCTGAGGGAGGGCCAGTGTGGTGCTGCCCCTTTAAGGGAAGGGCATGCGGCGGAGTGACGTTGCACTCCGTCGCATGCACTATAAATAAAGGGGGCGTTCCCGGCCGTTTTTGTGCAACCGGGGAGCCCGAACACAGCAGACATCTCTGGCTTAGTCTGTGGGCGTTGGGGGCTCACGGGAATCGCTAGCAGGGTCATTGAGAGACCCCCAACAGTGGTGATGAGTCCGGGATGTCGCCCGGGCCCGGGGGTGAATACAAAATAATTTTTCTGCGCGGAGCGGATGAGGAGGCTCGTTCGTTCCATGCCACGGGCCGAGTGATTACCACGCGGCAGGCGGCCATTTTGAATGTTACGCAGTGGATGTTCACAGCGCTCCGGTAGGGCCCGTGATTGACATCCAGGCATAGGTTTTGGACACAATGATAGCGGGCAGCTATATCTGCCTACACATGCCCACATTTTGAATTTCTTTTGATATTTGGGCGGATTACACCGAGTGAAGGCGAGGTGCTGGGGAAAGACTGCTGAGGCCTGCCTGATCCCTGGACCTCCCTCGCTCAAGTCTTGGGACACTTTCTGGACTGTGCATCATCCACACAGCTCTGCAACTGGAGGATTCTTATCTTCATCATCATTATCAACATCATGACCATCTGCTGAATCCAAGTCTGAACTCTGTACTGGTGGACTTTGGGGCCTGCTACAGATCATCATCATCATCATCATCATCATCCGGTCTGGACATTTGGCCCTTTGTGTGTGTGGCTGGACTGGTGTACTCCACGGCCTCCGAGGCTTGTGCTGGCTGGGTGAGTTGCGGCCCCTGCCCCAGTGCGGGGGTGCCTGTGCGCTTTAACCCATGAGTGCACCTGCAGATCAAGACAGTGGGCCACCTGTGGATCAACAGCTACCTCAAGGTCTGCCTATACCTGGGGCACAACCAGCTGTGCAACCGGTGCCTCAAGCCATGGCACAAATGCAGGCCCCTGCAGCGCTCCAGCCAATCCCGGAGTTTGATGTCTCAGGCCCTCCTTCGAGTCTGGGTCCCAGATGGACACGGTGGGTTGACCGCCTGGACATGTACTTCAGGGCCACCATGGAGACGAATGATGATGGGAAGCTGGCAACGATACTGTATGCTGCGGGGCCTGCGGTGCAGGAAATATTTGAATCACTCCAGACTACTGATGCCTCGTATGATGCAGCCAAGACAGCTCTCCGCAACCATTTCATCCCATTAGCCAACGCAGACTATGAGAGGTTTGTAATGCTGTCGGCTCGCCAGAAGGAAGATGAGGCTCTGGACACTTTTTATGGTTGTCTGAAACACCTGTCTTTGGCGTGTGCATGGGGTGACCCGGATGACTGACTCCTCATCCACGCTTGTTCGTCGGGGAAGTTACGGTGACAAGTGCTGTGGGAACCAGGGACTACCCTTGCTCGCATCCTGGAGCTGGGGTGCTGCCATGAAGTCTCGGAGGCACGTGCATCCAGGATGGAAGCAGGAACTCGCCCAGTGAAAAACAGAGGAGGTATGTGCAGTGGTGTGTGGCAGCAGAGGTTCCAGGAGGCCCAGCGGCAACTTCCGCAACAGGGGCGGACGAGCTGCAGATTCAAGCCACAAGTGTGGCTACGACCTGCCCCACCCTGCCGAGTGTCCAGCGGTAGGCAAGACCTGGGGGCGTGTGGCTTTGCTGACCACTATGCAAGGGTGTGCAAAGCATCTCTCCCAACAGTGGTGCCCAAAGGCCCAGTAAAGTCTGGTTTCCTGCGTCAATCTCGCCCACCGAATGTGGCCCAAGTAGACCAAGGAGAAGAGGTGCCCAGGCGGGTGAGGAAGAGGAAGAAGACGAGGAGAACATCTTCTTTGTATCGAGTGTGGAGGCCCTCAAATCAAAGAGCAGACGGCAACCACAATGCATTGTCACAGTGAACAGGTCCCCGTCCCCGTGCTGGTGGACACGGGTGCATCTGTTAATGTGATGGCCCGAGGACACTATGATGCGATGTACGCCCCACCAAAGCTGGTCACCTCCAGGGCTCGCATCTTCACGTTCGGAGGGTCCAAGCCAATTCCCCTAGATGGGGTGTTTGTGGCCAAAGTGGAGCATGCAGGATCAAAGATCACTGCAAGGTTCTATGTGACGCAGGTAATCACTAATACGCTGCTGAGCTGCGCCACTGCGGAGGCCCTGGGCATCATGAGTTTCGCCTACTCTGTATACATTGAAGACATTCACGACCTGCTGGACAAATACTCTGGCCTGTTCTAAGGGATCGACAGATGGCTGGGGATCCGGTGAGGCTACACATAGATGAGTCTGTGCAGCCCATCGCTTTGAAACACCGGAGAGTGCCCTTCCACTTGAGAGAACTAGTGGACAAGGAGCTAGACAATTTTGTGACCTTGGACATCATTGAAAAGGTGGAGGGTCCCACACCGTGGGCATCCCCTATATTGGTGGCAAAGAAACTGAAACAACTCAGTAAGGATTTGTGTTGATATGAGGCTCCCAAACAAAGCCATACGGAGGGAGCAACACCTCACACCGATCATTGATGACATTATTGCAGAGCTGCAAGGGGCTTGCTTCTTTTCGAAGCTCGACCTCAGGGTCGACCATCAAGCCATCCTGCATCCAGAGTCTAGATACATACTGACTTTTACCACCCACAGAGGCCTATATAGGTATAAGAGACTCCATTTTGGAGCGTCGTCGGCAGCCAAGGTATTTCAAAATATCATCAGAGGTGCCCTGGCTGACCTGGACGGGGTGTTGAATATCAGCAACGACATCCTGGTATTTGCAAAGACTGAGGTAGACCACTTGCGCAAGCTGGCCAGGACTTTTGTGCGGCTGCAGTCACTGGACCTTACCCTCCACCAGGAAAATGTTTGTTTTTACGACCAACCATTGAATTCTTTGGATTAATGTTCAAGGAGGGTGGCGTGTCACCAGACCCCAGGAAGGTAAAGGACATTGAAGAGGCCCGACCACCGGAGAATGTGTCCAAGGTGAGGAGTTTTCTTGGGATGGTGATATACTGCGGGCGATTCATCAAGAATTTAACGTCCGGGTCGGAGCCCTTGAGGGCCCTTACCAAGAAAGACACAGTATGGCAGTGGGGCCCTCTCGAACAGGCAGCATTTGAGGAAATTAAAGGCGCCCTCACGGCCGAAGACACAATGGCATTTTTCGACCCAGCACTCCGGTCGGAGATAATTGTGGATGCCAGCCTGTTTGGCCTGGGGGCAGTGCTGACGCAGATTGGCCCTGATGACAACGTCCGCCCTGTGGCATATGCAAGCAAGGCGCTGTCTGACACCGAACAGTGCTACTCCCAGATCGAGCGGGAGGCCCTTGCCGACCTGTGGGGGTGCAGGAATTTCAGGCTGTATGTCCTAGACCGGCCTGTGACTGTTGTGACTGACCACAAACCCATGCTTCCCATTCTGGCGGGGTCATTGTCAAAACCACCGGTGAGAATCGAAAGATGGATGTTAGCGCTCCTCGAGTACGGGGTCTCGCTGGTGTATAGACCCGGCTCCAACAATCCAGCAGACTACTTATCCTGCCCTCCGGGGAGTGGCAGCGAGGATGCACCGGACGCATGTGCGGATGAAGTGGATGACCACGTGCAGATAGTGGTGCAAGCAGCCACACCGAATGCCATGCCGCTGGAGGATCTCGAGGCAGCAGCTGCCCAGGATTAGTGTTTTCACATCCTGAAGACCACCATGCAACAGGGGTCATGGAAGACGGTGCTCGAATCTCTGGCTGGACGCACCCAAGAAGCAAAAGGGGTGCTAGAACAACTGTGGAAAGTGAGGGAAGAACTGTCATTTTCCGCCACAGGCCTCCTGCTCAGGGGCGACCGAATCGTTGTTCTCCAAGCCAAGATCCAGGACGTAATAAGTCTCGCCCATCAAGGACACCAAGGGGCCGCAAAGACAAAGGCCCGTCTACGCCTCAAAGTGTGGTTCCCTGAACTCGAACGGCGGGTGGATGAATATGTGGCCACGTGTGTCTGGTGCCAGGCGGCATCCCGTGGGAGGTGGTACACGCCGATTTTGGATCCACTACGCAGGGCACACACTTCCTGGTGGTGGTGGATGAGTACTTCAGATACCCGGAGGTCGAATTTGTTGACTCTGTGGCATTTGAGCACGTGGTGGTGGCCCTAGAGAAAGTCTTCGCCTCCCATGGTCTTCCTCATACCCTGTGCTCCAACCACAGGACACCATTCCAGGGTGAGCGGTTCGCGGAACTGGTGATGGATATGGGGTCCAACATCAGACAGTCAACCCGCTCTGGCCAAGAGCTAACAGGGAGGCGGAAAGGTTCATGCAGACTTTGAACAAGACAGTCCGCATAGCGCAAGGCCAAGGCAGGTGCCTGAGAAGGGTGCTGTACCAGTTTCTGAGGATCTACCGCTCCACTCCCCATACATCGATGGGGGTGGCACCGGCAGAAGCCCTGTTAAAGCGGTGCCCTCACAGACTGTTGCCCGAGGTTGTGGAGAAAGAACCAGGAGTCATCGATGACCAGCAGGTGGAGCGTGATCGCCGGCTGAGGACCAAACAAGAAAATGCAAGGCGAGGACTCCGCCCCCAACACCTGGCACCTGGGGATGAGGTGCTGATCAGAAATAGGCACCCCCAAGGGAAGCTGTCCCTCCCTTATGAACCGGAGCCACTGGACGTTGTAGCTGTAAAAGGATCAATGGTGACAGCCTCTGATGGCAAGTCGTCAGTCACCAGAAACGTGAGTTTTTTCAAGAGACTGGGTGACACAAGGACTGACACACCCCAGGAGCAGGACATTATGGAGGTACCTGACGAGGGTGGAGGTGCTGGACCCTGCCCGTCGCCTCCCGCCGAGGTAACACCTGCTGCCGGATCTCCCGTGCCGGAGGTGAGCAGGAGGTACCCCCTGAGGACAGGGCCAGGGAAACCTGCTAACCTCGCCGACTACGTGGTAGGACAGGTATCCTGAATGACCCGCGGGTCGCTGTAGTCATAAGGGGGGCCCTGGCCTGCTGTGATTAAAGGGGTACCGCGGGGTGACATGTTTCTCGTTATAGTGTTTGATGTGTTGTTTTTGTTGTTTAAATTGGTGATGTACATTTTTTGTCCTCATGAAAAAGGAGGAGTGTGGTGCTGCCCCTTTAAGGGAAGGGCACACTGCGACGTTGCACTCTGCTGCGTGCACTATAAATAAAGGGGGCGTTCCCAGCCGCATTAGTGCGACCAGGGAGCCCGAACACAGCAGATGTCTCCAGCTGAGTCTGTCGGGGTTGGGGGCTCACGGGAATCACAAACAGGGTCATTGAGAGACCCCCAACAGCCAGAGTGCCATAAAGTAGAGCTGACAATGACAAAAGGGCATGGCAGGAGGTCTGAGCAGGGAGTCTCCTGTTTGAGGACGTGTGCGTGAATGAGTCCGTCTGCTGGGTGGGGCTGAAAGAAAGCAGGAACAGAGAGCTAGTGTGAGGTGAGTTAATTAGCAAATGGAAACGAGCACAGCTTCTCACAAAAAAAACATTGCAGGAGCGATCGCACTGCAATTTATGAAATGATTTAATTTGTCCCGTTGTATACTTGAGTACCAGTACACTCCTTCAGTTTGGAAAAATCCCAGTCCTCAATAATTAGATAATTTAGTAGTTCCGGCCCTCAGAGTCGCCTAGGACCGGCCTATTTAATGCACTGAATACTTAATGCCATTTGTGCGGTTTATATGTAACCCTACTTTTTTATTAGCAGTCATAGATGTAAATAAAACAAGCATTGGCAAACCTAACAATTTTAGCTTTTGTTTAGTTATGGCATAGACATTTACCAAGCACTTCTACAATGGCACTACTTGGTCATAAGATGGCAACAGCTTGTGTGAGTACCTTAACATATGATGCCCAATCCTAGCAAATGAACTACACTAAAGCCAAGTGTTGGTTTTTACTAATTTTAGTTTTAACAGTGCTTCAGTATAAGGAATAGATGTGAGGAGACACATATTGCTTAGAAATCAAGTGGCTGACATCAAACTTGGTTCATATTTTATTACACCAGGAGCTAATTTACAGCGGCAATTAAGCCATTAACTCCCAGAAGACTGCTTAGAATTAACAGTGGCAGGTATATGTGTCTGTTGTACGAGTGCCTGTGAGAATGGCATTCTTTCTTTTCAGCTCCGTTCTCACTGCAGAAGCTGAAGAAAGGCAACACAGTACAGATCCCTCACCGAAGGTTCAACTGTGACTTGCTACTTGGAGTCAGCAGCTCCTTCTTGTAGTCTTACACGCGTCAGCAAAAGAAACATCATTGAGGTAGATGGGCCACGTAACTACGGATGGTGGGGCCTGGTGCTTAGGAGGTAAAAAGCTAGAGCAGGATTCTGTAGGTTGTGGTTTAGCGGCCAGTTATGTTACATTGGGCGTGTGGGAGTCTTTATGCTTTACTGGTGACTGCATGGCCCAAACGTAAAGGAGAGTCCCCATGTGGTGAGCAAGGATTGCGACAGGCTAGAAAAGTTGCTGGCGACCGCAAGAGGGAAGCATTCTTCTTCTGTTAAGCTTCAAGGCTGGTTTTCAGCATGACATGCAATATTAAAAGGAAAAGTCAATTTGAGGTTCGCCCTTTATACAAACATAGTGAAAGGTAAAGTCCTGTCCTCTTCAGCACTGGACTGTACCAGTGCTGCTATGGACCGTGTGCTGCAATGGGTATGTGGTACCTGGACGTTTATAATTTATTGGATTGGCTGCTTTGCCAATGGGCTGATCAAGTGGAACTGGGCATTGGCCTGTTGGCTTCCTCTTATAGCTTTCCTGTTTGGATTGAAGTGTGTTTTTATGGAGATTGCATTGTAGAGTAGGCTAAGGAGATCCCCTCTCGAGGAACCGGGAGCATGGCAAACGCTTGCTGCAGGACTCAGCTGGCAGAGACACGTCAGAGTAGCAGAAGGCTCCAGGCTGGCTGGCGAGAACACCAGCAGCATCACGCGGCAGAGACAAGTGGTTGGGCGGTGACCAGACACCCGAGGAAGCGGCAAAGTCTCCACCGAGCCGGCATGCTCCCAAGAAGTCCGGGGAAGCCTGCAATGGACCAGAGGATGAAAGCCAAAATCCCAGAGGTACCGGGGTGGCTAAGTCCGAGGTTGGGGTTCCCCAGAGACCACCACAGTCACCAGTGACGTTGAGGCATTAGAATTAGGAAGACAGGGAGGAATCATGTTTAAACCTCTTTCCCCAGAAACCAAGATATCAAGAATATAGTCTGATGAATCAGTAGTGATTGCTCCCAGAAACCTGGCCTGGGACCCTTCTCATGTGACCATGGAAAGGCAGATGCTTCCTGATCCCAAACCTGGGGGTGGTGTACTATGGGAAGATCACATGGCGGGAAGCATACCAGGAGACGGGGAAACCCCTGTGTTCAACTTTCCCCGTAATCCCACACTTTTGATGGCTGTTTGTCAAACTGCAGAAGTTAGAAAACCTAATTTTGTTGTTGGGGACAACAAGTCCCATAATCCCATAAGTACTGGGACAAGGAAGAGCACTGAAGAGTCAGGCTGTAGTAGTCTGACAATTAAGCCTAACAGCCGACACCTGAAGGAACCTGAGAGGCATAAAAGGGGAGAATGGATTCAACCAGGGGAAAGAGCTCTGATCCCCACAGATGTATTTCTTATTCCCGCTAAGGGTACTTATGTCCGCCTTGCCTCCAAGTCAGGCCTGGCGGTATGGCCTAGTTGTATTTGCAGGGGTAATTGACCCAGACTATAGAGGTGATGTTATAGTGCTAATGCAAAATAATTGTAAGGCGGCATACCAAATCAAAGGTGGGGAGAGGATAGCACAAGGTATATTAGAACGTGCTATATTCCCAAACCCTGAAAAAGTAAGGAATTGTGCACAAATTGGAAGGGGAACTCAAAAGTACTAGTACATATAGACAAGGAAGAAGAAATGATTCCTGACTTAGCTCTTTCCCAGCATAATGATCCTTTGCTGGCAGAACCTTTTAATCAGGTAACAAGCGAGGAGGAAGGTAGGAAAAAAGGGGGTCCATTTTTTTTCTTCAAAATAACAGGTTACTGTATAGAGGTGATATGGATCCCTCTGGTAAACCCAGGGCTCAGATTGTGATACCTAGGAGTCATAAAGATATTGTGCCTCATTACGAGTGTGGCGGTCTGGAAACAAGGGTGCCGATAAGCTTACTGTCATGATGCCTACCCATGGGGACCCAGACCAAGTCCAGCAACCCCGGAAGCAAGCATCAAGTTATTCCAAGCAAGCCCAACAACCCCTGATAGGGGCTATTTGGGTGCAGTCCTGGGGTCTATGGCGCCAGGCTCATATGGAGAGTCAGTCCTGGCGCCATAGGCGCCAGGCTCATAGATTAAAACTTACCTGATGCAGACCATGCTGCAAACTTGCCTGATGCAGGCCATGCTGCAAGAGCTCCAAGCCAAAAGAGGCTTGGTAGGGACCACTTTACCTAGGGACTATTTTTTTACTCGGGTGGGGCTGGGGAGGAATACTTACCTGGGACTACTTTGGAGGCTATTTAAACCACGCCCGAAGAGCAGAACGCGCTTCGCATTATTCTGCATCCAGCAGCGTAACGCTCACCGTGCCTGCAAGTCTGCATCCAGTCTTCTGCCACGCCCGCCTCGTGTCTGGAGCGCCTAGAAAAAGGGAGAAAGAAGGAGAAAAGGTTAGAATAAGAGCAATACCTTTTGATCCTTACCTGAATTCTCGATCCATTGCGCCTTCGAGCTGGAAGAAAGAAGTTATTTTATGCGCGTCGCCTCGCCCGCTACAGTGCCGCTCTGAACTCACCGGCCTTCGCAGCATCTTCACATTCCACCGCATCCTTCTGCATGTTCCCGCCGCACTCCGGCATCTAAGGGGAAGACAAGAACAGCAAGGTGAGCCAATGGAATACACAGAGGCAATATTAGTTACCCCCCATAGACTTACCTTATTTTACCACCGGGGGTACTATTCCTCTTCACGGGTCGGCGCAGCTTCCACTGCATCCTCGTCGAACCCCGGCCCCTAAGGGGAAACAAAAGGACAGCAAGGTGAAACAAAGGGACAAACAAGGGGAAACCTTCTCACCACAATAGATTTACCTGATTTTACCGCCGGAGGCATTATTCCATGAGACTTCATACTTTCTCTCAGCGCCTGAATAAGGGAGAAAGCAACAGGTTACATATTGACATTATTTTATCGAACTGTGTTGGATAATACAAATCCTTACCTGAATATTACCGGTTGCTACAAGGAACTCTTCGCTAGGGTCAAGCTGCAACCTGCAAGGAATCGGACAAGAGTGAAAGTCAGACATTTGAACTCTTACGAACTACATACTTACGGCGTCTTGCCGGGAATCTCTGTGTCAATATTGTTCTGGAACTCACCAATTCCTTCGAGCCAGTGAAGCAACTTGTTATCTACGCGCCCCTGCGCTCAATGCAGGATGGAGAGCTCATTTTTCCAAACCATGATATGAGACTATAAGAGGGGGCATCAAAGGTGATCAGTGGGGAGAACAGCGGGAGTGGGGGGGGGTTAACGCTCAACTCCACGGGTGGTTAATTCCCTTTCTCCATTTGCAGAAGAATATTCCTACGGGCCAAGCAAACGAAGCTAGGTGGGCCAGTCCAGTCCATCATCTAGCCACTACTCGTTACCTTGGTGGAGACCGCAGCTGTCCAGTTCAGATCGACGCCCCTGTGTGAGCCAGGTGAGCGTAACAGAACACGAAGACTACCCACAAATTCCCACCCGGGCGTTGTGGATACCTCAGAAACTGACCAATTGGCCCAATTACTAGGGGAACTGAGGGCTGAAGTGCATTCCGCCCGTCAAGAAACCAATGCTCTTAGGAGAGAACTGATTTTGTCAAAGGAGCAAAATAATGACCTTGCTAGGCAACTACC
The DNA here is from genome assembly GCF_040938575.1 of Ambystoma mexicanum. Taxonomy (NCBI): domain Eukaryota; kingdom Metazoa; phylum Chordata; class Amphibia; order Caudata; family Ambystomatidae; genus Ambystoma; species Ambystoma mexicanum. The sequence goes on from NC_090940.1 coordinate 289,355,703, forward strand.
GCAAAGTCAGGCTGGACAAGCACCCCTACCAGGTCCCGAGGGAAATCCAGTTCCTGTGTCATCGAGTAACCCTGTGCAAATAAACCTACCAGGAAATATTCCATTAGCTCCGCCCGAAAGCTTTGCCGGAGATCCCAAAAGGTTTGCCGTGTTTATGAACCAATGCTGCTTGCACTTTTTATGCAGACCTGGAGCCTTCCCTAACGATCAAGCCAAGATAGCCTTTGTATTGTCATATCTCAGCGGCAGTGCAGCTGATTGGTCAATTCCACTAGTTACTCAGGATGACCCAATTCTTCGGGATTTTCAGGGCTTTCAAATAAGCATGGAAAGACTATTTGCCCGGCACCCCCAAGGACAGGCCCTGGATAACGAACCTTTGTCCCTACGACAGGGTAACCAGGACCTTCTATCATACATTGCGACCTTAAATAGGTTGATAGTGGAAACTGGATGGCCTGAGGTAAAACGAATCACATTATTTCATCGAGGGCTTCGAGGAGAACTCAAGGATGTCTTGGCCCAAGTCGTGAACCCACCTCAAGACTGCGCTAAATATAGAGACTTAGTGGTCCAGTTAGATCGCAGACTTCAGAACAGAAAGGCTGATCGAGCCAAGTTTGAGAATCGGGTGTTGGTCAAAACCCACGCTAACTCCAAAGGAGCAGATGCTTCAGAACCCATGCAAATCAGAGGGGTTAAAGGACCATTAACCCAGAAGGAAAGAGAAAGGAAAGGGCAAATGCAATTGTGTCTATATTGTGGAACTTCTGGGCATTTTCTATGGGATTGCCTTGTAAAACCACCCAAGAAGGTGGTAGGAGCTGCTGATAAAAGCCATATGGAGTCAGACTCGGGAAACGACCACGCCCGACAAGCGTAGAGGTCCGCTTGCCGAGCTTGAAGAAGGATACTCAGACCTCGCATTTCATCATACCAATGGTCCTCGTAGATCCAATGCAGCCATTGCGTATGCACGCAGTAAGGGCATACATTGATAGCGGGGGCATAGGGAACAACTATGTGGACTACGAATTGGCTTCCAGGATGAATCTACCTCTCTGCCGAAAAACCACCTCAGAAGTCATCACCACAGTCGATGGAACTGAAATTGCCTCTGGGCCTGTAACTCATTCCACCGCAGAGATGACACTATTGGGTCAGGATGGGCATCGAGAGATTATCGTGTTTGATCTAATCAAAGCCCCACAGTTCCAAAAAAAACTGGGGATACCTTGGTTGGAAACACATAATTCTTGTATTGATTGGCGAGAGAAGAGAATAACCTTTCCGGATTGTGCACAAACCTGTTACCCAAAGAAAAATGTGAACGCATGTTAGGCAGACACCTGTGCAGTTCCCTTAGGGACCACTGCAAAAGATTTAAGACTACAGGTGTTTGGCAGTAAACCCACTTGGTAGCAGTCTTTACCACACAGATTCACTTGGTAGCTGTGGCTGAGCAGTCAGACTTCCCTCAAGAAGAGTTAGGCAGTATACAGAGCATACAAAATAGGTACAGAAATACAGTAGCACAAGCAAACACTGACCAGAGCTTGGGTGTAAAAGTATATCATTATTTATTTAACACACACTTATAAAACACACTAGCACTAAATTGGTAAGATAAGTTCAAAACACAATCACTATTATCATATGTACATCCCTGATTACTTGTTGGACAAGTCTTAGTTAACACCACGTATTTTCAGACAGAGGTGAGCGCTTAACTTTCGATGGCACTCCAACAAGTTAAATAAAAAGGGAGGGAAAAGCAGAATTATGGAAGCACACACACTAAACACTTTTTAAAGAACCACAGCAAGTTAGGAAGGCACAGTCTACTGGTGAGCAAGGAAGTTTAGGTGCCAGGCCCACTTTCAAGGGAGCCAGGCGAAAGATGCCCAAGATCAAACAGTTACACAGAGTCTTCAAAGTTTGTGGAGGTAGTTCGAAAAAGGTTTAGTTCAGTTCAGAAAAAGTTAGCTAAGGTGTCCCAGGCTAACCCAGGTTCGAGAGACGAGGATTTAATACACCCCGTTCAATCGGTTGCAAGGGAAGCCAGGCGGAACACGGTACCTTAAATGGAGAGGATCCTCCAGCGGGGGCAGTTGTTCCTGGCAGCGGGTGCAAGTCGCAGTGTCGTCCAAAGGAAGAGAAGATGTCGTCGTGGAGGAAAGATGAAGGTCGTTGCACTGCCAGCGAAGAAACCAGCCGCAGAGTTCTCCGGTACAAAGGTACTACCCTTTCGGTTCGCGGTGATGGTGAAAACGTGGTATCCCGGTTGCCGGGGTGCTTGGCACAGGCAAGGCGGCCACGAGATGCTCCAGGAAGGCGAAAAGAAGGTAGACAGGTTATCCCCACCAGTCGAAGGAAGAAGACTCTCCGGGCTGGAGATCTCCTCTGTCGTTGGGAAAAGTGGTGAGGCGGTTCAGCAGGGCTCCACCGGTGGTGTCGTTGTTGCAGGCCGGCTCAGCTTCTCCCTCCTCGGATTCTTTAGGTCCAGTGGCGACGTCTGAAGTTCCAGTCCCCAAAGCCCTGCTTTTATGCAACACACCCCCATTCACTCAGCCTAGCTGTCAATCAAACATGGTAAGTGGTGAGCCGGCCGGCTCACCACTTGGGCCAATCGCACAAGAGTGCGACTTGAGTTACCAAGGTAACTCAGTCCAGGGTGCCTAACCCCCCTCCCACACCCCCTGTGGTACCCAGACAGAGTGGCACCACTTTTGGAGGCTTCTGTGGAGAAGCCCGCCAAAAAGTGGAACAAAGGGCTCGACTTGGGTTGGAGTCACAGAGAGAACACAAACGCCATTTTAGAATCGAGTTCTGGCAAAAAATACCAACCGGTGAATTAATATTAAATAAATAAACCGGCGGTATTTTCGAGGCTATAAGAATTAAATTATTAAAGTTGGTAGCCTCGAACAATGGGAAAATCCCATAGAGATATATTTGCGGTCGAATATAAAAAGTAGTATCCACTGCCACCAGCCAAAACTTGATCAGGGGGGATGGAGACGTGCCCCCTCGAACAACAGACCCCGGGGCAATCGAATTGCCCCGGCCAGTATGTCCACAATATGATGGTTTGTACTGGTTTCTATTCATAATTTGGGACTAGCAAAGCCAATGGTGACTTTACATGCCCTGGGAGACAGTAGTCAGTCCCAGGGTATGGAGTCTATGTTGGGGGGTCGCTACGACACCCCTGGATTATGGCACGGAGGGTGCTGTGTAACCCACATCAAAAAACCACAAGAGACACTATGGAGTAAAAGACCCCATAGCCCATAAAACACATGGAAAGTTAACGGAACACCTCAAATCATGTCTAAGATTGGGAGCAAAAGAATCTCACTCTTAGCAGGAGAGAAAAAAATAAACCCCAAAAATCCAGCAAAGCTGCTGGGGGACTCACTAGGTTTGGGAAATTAGCCTTACAGAGAATTCTCCCTAACAACGCAGGCCTGGCCACAGTAACCACAGCAGTCGTGCAACTACCTCCAGAATACCAAGAATTCCAGGATGTCTTCCAAAAAGAACACGCAAACACCTTACCACCTTACTGATTGTACCATTGTCAAATCAATCTCATACCCGGTGCACAACCCCCTTGTAGCATGATTTACGCCCTTTCGGAACCTGAGAACCTTCACCTATGACAATACTTGGACCAGTACCTTGCTAATGGCTTCATTCGCCCATCCAAGTCCCCTGCATCTTCAGCTTTGTTCTTCGTGCCCAAAAAGGAAGGTGACCTCGGAACGTGCATAGACTACCGCGCATTGAACCAGATAACTGTTAAGAACCGATACCCATTGCCTCTGATCCCTGAGCTACTAGAGCAAGTGAAGGACGCTTGCATATACACTAAGTTAGATCTCCGGGGGGCATACCATTTGGTACGTTTAAAAGAGGGCGACGAATGGAAGACTGCTTTTCACACTAAGTATGGGTTGTTCGAATACAAGGTAATGCCTTTCGGGTTGTGCAAGACACCAGCAGCCTTCCAATACTTCATGAACGATGTCCTTCGTGAACTCATTGACGTTTGTCTTGTCGTATATATCGATGATATTCTAGTATACTCCTCTTCAGAATCTGACCATGTGAAGCATGTCCGAGCAGTCCTTGAGAAATTGCGCCAGCACAAACTATTTGCAAAACTGGAAAAATGCGTTTTTCATCCCACAGAAGTTGAATTCTTTGGATTTATCCTGACCCCAAGAGGAGTCTGAATGGACTCACGAAAGGTGGACGCAATCCTTAAGTGGCCATCACCAAGTTCAGTTAAAGGAGTACAAAGCATGCTCGGCTTTGCCAATTTCTACCGCAGATTCATCCCGGATTTTTCACATGTTGTACATCCCATCACAGCACTCATGCGAAAAAAATAAACGCTTTATGTGGACTGAAGAAGCTGAAAATGCCTTCCAAGAGCTGAAAGCAAAATTCACGTCTGCACCTGTATTTCGCCACACAAGGGATACACACTCAAAGGCATACAGGGGACAAATGAGTAACATCATTAACACACAGAGGGGAGTCCCCCAGATGAACCATTCAGGAACCAATTTGATGACCTAGTCTCAATTTAAACTAGGTCCCATTCCGTGAGTTGTAAACATCACCTCAAAGAATGAGAAATACACAGTGTACCAAAATTTTCATTTAATAAAACATTTCATAGTTTTTATTTCGTAGGCCATAGGTCCTACGTACACCAATCATAAAAAACACCACATACGGACATATATCAATGTGGAAAATGTATAAAATGCATCTATTAACAATTTCATGATGTAATCATAAAAGCACAGGTGACACAGCCAGGATTATATATACCAGAGCCGAGCGGGCGCACATTCTAACTTACTGGCCCTATCTGGCTAACAAGTCACAGATATGCTCCGTATGGCAGTGTCACCCAATTACAATGCTAAAACTGATTAGACATAGCGAATTAAATTACGTCTGACCAAAACACACACATCCCAGGTCTACGTCCGTTATGGCGTTGTTGAGCCATATCACAGAGCTCGGTAGCAAGGAGCGATGTACAGGACGTTTCGGCAGGGCATCAATTCTGCTGCCTTCGTCAGGACCCCAAGGGGAATGGAGTTCTGTGGATGTGATAAATAATGATATTACTGGCCTGTACAGCCACATAAAAACACCCCCAGCAGCCCAAGAGAAACAGCTTGCAGCTACTGGAAAGGTGACTAATAGCAGCATAAAAAAGGAGGAGATTTCCTCCACCTGTGAAAACACCAAACTACTGTGTATTAGAGGAAATCCACCCTTCACCAGAGTGGTAGCATCAATGTAGAAACAACCTCCACCAGAACAAATCATTCACTGTGCCCTTCCCTGTCAACGGGCAAGGAAAGGGCAGAGAAGAAGAAAACGCTCCATAAGGAACGTAAAGAGGAGGAAAAAATACAACCCAATAATATACACCCCCTAAGAGGCGAAATGAGGTGCTGCTGTGTCCAGGTGTCCGCATGCCGAGAGTGCCCAAAAGCCCGACCCAAAACTGAAAGATATACCGTGCCCTCGGCCAGGTACATACAGGGCTAAAATTGGCCCTACACTTACTAGAACGGATAGAGTGGTCCCCCCATGAGGTATTTCAGTACCCCAGAGATGGCAAAGATGCGCGGGAAAGAGCCTCCAAGTCTGCACATCTAAAAACAAAGACACAAATTGCCGCACAAATAAATAAAAGTACGGATAACCTACTACCAGTGAAAGCTCAGGCGTCGGTAACTCACCTGCAGCAAGGGGCTGGAGCAGGTAATAGGGGGAGGCACCTCTAGCGGCAAACACAGGGGTCCGAGGACCAGGTGGGCCGATCTGAAAGGGGGCAATACCAGGTCCCCACTACACCAATTTCGAACTAAAAAAGGAAGGAGAGAGAACAGGGACAAAGCAATACCACTCATAAATGCAGAGAAGTGAAGATATGCCATTTAAAGAAATATAGTATAATGCCCCGCTCTCCTAAAACCGTGGAAGCCGAAAAATTGCATAAATGTATATGCCATTAAATGCGCGGTGCAGAAGCATCCACCACGGCATCAACCACGTATCCCATTGCCTTCACTCATTTCCAATGTTCAACGTATCGAGAGAACACCTACCTAGGAGGGCCCCCAGTTAAGCCACAACCATTCAGTCGGGATTGCAGGGCTGAACCGCATACAGACCGCGCCGTGGCCATTCAAGCTCGGGCTCGATGCGATCCCGGAAGTGTGCTCAGCACTTCCCATGTCAGAGAGTCGACACAAAGAAAGGACCCACTGCTGCCAAGGCAAAAAGTCTAATATAGGCGTGGGTCACAAAGGCAAGGATAAAGAAATAGGACTAAAGGATAGAGCTGATCGCTGTCGCTCTCCCAGAGGTCTTTACCACTGGCGTACATTTAAGGCCCAAGCTCACCCCCATAAGGGGGGCCAATACCATCCAAAATGGGTTCGAGTGAAGGACCCAGATATGGAAAAAAAACAATACTGCTGTAGCAATGAGTGGGGAAGAGTGTCAAACCATCACCCCGTGTCGCCACTCAGGGTCGGATTGATGGATCAATACAATCGGGTTACCTCCGATGGAAATACCCACAAACTGGGGCAAGGCCACAAAAAACCATGGTGGAAAGTGTCCTAGCCAGCACGCACTAAAGACCACGAAGTCAGGTCAAGTAATGGCTTCACACAAATTGAGGGAAACAAAACGAAGGGGGAGTTTCACCACCGAAGGGGGTTGCTTTCATTTAAACCCCGTTCTATGGTATCCAGTCGATGTATCCACCTGGCCTCGGCTAAATTGAGGCGACATGCCGGGGTGTTGTGTCTCGGTAGAGCCTCCAAGATCCACCAAAAGAGATCTTCAGGGGAATGGCCAAATTGCATGTAGTGAGAAACTAAGGGGGCATTGATGCTCTTACATCTAATGCGAGACCTATGTTCCACGATACGTGTGTGGGCAGGTCTCAAAGTCTGGCCCACATACTTGAGGCCACATGGGCACTGGATACAGTAAATTGCATTAGATGTTTTGCAATTTGTCATAGCTCGAATGTCCCATTTCCTATCTCTCACCTGGAAGTCCTTAATTTTTTTGGTGTACTTACAGACAGAGCAGCCTCCACACGGGAAATGTCCTACCAACGGCCGGAGGTCCCAGCCCGTAGTTCTATTTCTCGAAATCCGAGATTTCGAATGCACAAACAAATCCCTCAGATTTTTCTGTCTGGTCATTGCGAAAAGTGGTGTTGGTTCATCACACAGTTCCAATTTAACCAAGGGCCAACATTTTTTAATCAATTTCTTGACCGCATAAATATGCGTAGTATAGGGCAAAACACAGACAAGTTTTTCTTCTGTGGTACGGACTTTGGGAGTGAGCAGACATTCCCTAGGGGTGAATCTCGCCTTTTTAACCGCCTTCAAAACCAGTTTCCTAGGGTAGCCCCTAGCAACCAAACGTGTGGTAAGGCTATCCGCATGGGTGGTGTACTCATTGATAGATGTGCAATTTCTGCGCAATCGCAGAAATTGTCCATACGGGAGATTCTCCTTTACTCCCCTCGGATGGAAACTCGAGAAGTGGAGTAATGTATTTCTATCCGTAGGCTTTCTGAATAGTGAACATTCTAAATTGCCAATCCTTGCATAGATTCTAAGATCCAGGAACTGGATCTCTTTGGTACTGGAACTAATCGTGAATTTGATCTCTGTATGTTGTCTGTTAATCCACGAAAAAAATTCTTGGAGAGCCGAGGCTGGACCCTGCCAGATAAGAAGAATGTCGTCAATATACCGCCGCCAAAGTTTTATGTGGCTCAAAAACGGGTTAGTTTCCGCTAAGACAAAATGATGTTCCCACATAGCCATATATAATATGGCTAAACTGGGCGCAAACACCGCGCCCATCGCTGTTCCATGCGTTTGCAGAAAGATCTGTTCCTTGTATTGGAAATAGTTCTTTTCAAGGGCCATAGTGAGTAACTCCAAAATGAATTCAGTAGGAGTGTTGCGTGGCGATTCTTCGATCGAGAGAATTTCGCGTATGCATTGAATCGCCTCTTGTTGGGGAATGCTCGTATATAAAGCACATATATCCAGTGTGACAAGAATTTCTTCCTCAGTGTTGAATGGCCTCCCCTCGACCAGTCTAATCACTGAGGAACTGTCACGTAGATAGGTGTTAGTTGCCTGACTGAGAGGCTGCAGGAATTTGTCAATGTATTTACATACCGGTTTGAGGACTGAACCACAACCAGCAACTATTGGACGCCCCGGGGGATTGTCGACATTCTTATGTATCTTTGGGATCGCATAGAATGTGGGGGTACGCCCCTCCGAAAGGTTCAGAAAATCGAACTCATCTTTGGACAGCCAGCCCCGCTCAAGTGCTAGAGTGGTAGCTGACTGTATGGTCTGCCTGAGATCCATACGCGGGTCTTTTTTAATTTTCTTGTAGCTGACCGTGTCGTCTAATAGGTTCAAAACCATCGTGTGGTATTGTTGTTGATTAAAAACAACAATACCTCCACCCTTATCCGCAGGTTTAATAACCAATTCGGAATCCTCAGATAGGGTTTTGATGGCTTGTCTTTCCAAGTTGGTCAGATTGTGTCTGATTGATTGTTTCTTATGCTCTAGATCTCGGATGCCCTTAAGAACGCATTTCTCAAAGGTGAGGATCTCCTTCGTCACCTGGTTATCGGTAGGTGTAAACGAAGAGGGTCCTTTTAATCCCGTGTCCGAACTTTTTTCCAGTGGTTCTGAGTTCTTAAAGAAAGATTTTAATCTGACTTTCCTCAGAAATTTTCTGATGTCTGTTTCGACTACAAACCAATCGGTACAGGTCGTGGGGACAAACGAAAGTCCCTTAGATAAGACATTTTTCTGTGCTTGTGTGAGGGTTTTGCCTGACAGATTAAATATGGGCAAAGTAAGCTGAGCATCAATCTGGTTTATCTCCTCCGGCGTTGCCGAGACCTGTGTGCCGGGGGAAGCCACATGGGGGGCGGATATTGGGGGCCCCAAAACTGGCCTTGCATGGAACCTCTGCCTAAAAAAGGTCTATAGCCTGGTTGTGGGGGCCCAAGAGGATACTGCGGACCTGCCTGCATATACAGCCCCGGGTTATATCCTTGATTAGAGCCCTGGGATGAGTTACTGCCCGAGCTCGAGAAACTCACTCTTGGCCCCTGTCTGCGAGCCCGGCCTCCTGTTTGGTTCTTACTGCTTCTACCCTGGAGGAAGTCAGCTGACATATATGGACAGATGGTCTCCAACTTGAACTCTTGGATGTCCTTGGACAATTTTTTGTTTTTTTTAGTTAGAGTAATATTCTTAAATTCTTCGAATAATTTTTGAACCTCCTTAAGTTTTTCCTGTGCATTGGCAATAACCGTACTAGTACGGAATTTGGTCTCAGCCTCATCCAATTCAATTTGTATATGGCTTCTGAGGCGTTGCGCCGTAGGTATAGTAAGATATCTGAGATCACGACTACATTTAGTCGCAATAAAACTAAAATTAGTCTTATACATTTCATCTTCCAAGAATAGACGCGGTTCATTCCTGACGACAAGGCCTGCCGGTATGATATTGGCCTTCAAGTACTCCCGAAGGAAATGCCCATGTAGTTCAGTGCGAAAAGATTTTTTCTTTAGCTTGAGCAAGTCCTCACCCGATGATGTTTGGGGAACATTGGCATCAGAGCTACCTAAATCAAAAAAAGAAGGACCTTTAAGTATATTAGTAATGTGGTCCTCCGTGAAACTAAGTGTAGCCGCATCCGCCATCTTGCCCTAAGAATAAAGGACAAGTGGTGCTAAAAATGAAAATAAAAAACAAGATGCGTTAAAAAGCACCACACACACAAATAAGTTCAGGGTCGAAAGAGAAGGGGCTCCCGAACACAACCAAGCACCACGGACACAGCCTCACCAAAAGGTCAAAAGAAGATGACCACCCATGTAGTCAAAATCGCCTCATACACCAAATGTGAAACCTCAAAGAAGGGAAGAAAAAGAACCAAACTAATTAGGGACCCCTACAAACAGCAACAAACTGTCTGGATATCGCCACACAAGGGATACACACTCAAAGGCATACAGGGGGACAAATGAGTAACATCATTAACACACAGAGGGGAGTCCCCCAGATGAACCATTCAGGAACCAATTTGATGACCTACTCTCAATTTAAACTAGGTCCCATTCCGTGAGTTGTAAACATCACCTCACAGAATGAGAAATACACAGTGTACCAAATTTTTCATTTAATAAAAAATTTCATAGTTTTTATTTCGTAGGCCATAGGTCCTACGTACACCAATCATAAAAAAACACCACATACGGACATATATCAATGTGGAAAATGTATAAAATGCATCTATTAACAATTTCATGATGTAATAATAAAAGCACAGGTGACACAGCCAGGATTATATATACCAGAGCCGAGCGGGCGCACATTCTAACTTACTGGTCCTATCTGGCTAACAAGTCACAGATGTGCTCCTTATGGCAGTGTCACCCAATTACAATGCTAAAACTGATTAGACATGGCGAATTAAATTACGTCTGACCAAAACACACACATCCCAGGTCTACGTCCGTTATGGCGTTGTTGAGCCATATCACAGAGCTCGGTAGCAAGGAGCGATGTACAGGACGTTTCGGCAGGGCATCAATTCTGCTGCCTTCGTCAGGACCCCAAGGGGAATGGAGTTCTGTGGATGTGATAAATAATTATATTACTGGCCTGTACAGCCACATAAAAACACCCCCAGCAGCCCAAGAGAAACAGCTTGCAGCTACTGGAAAGGTGACTAATAGCAGCATAAAAAAGGAGGAGATGTCCTCCACTTGTTAAAACACCGAACTACTGTGTATTAGAGGAAATCCACCCTTCATTAGAGTGGTAGCATCAATGTAGAAACAACCTCCACCAGAACAAATCATTCACTGTGCCCTTCCCTGTCAACGGGCAAGGAAAGGGCAGAGAAGAAGAAAACGCTCCATAAGGAACGTAAAGAGGAGGAAAAAATACAACCCAATAATATAGACCCCCTAAGAGGCGAAATGAGGTGCTGCTGTGTCCAGGTGTCCGCATGCCGAGAGTGCCCAAAAGCCCGACCCAAAACTGAAAGATATACCGTGCCCTCGGCCAGGTACATACAAGGCTAAAATTGGCCCTACACTTACTAGAAGGGATAGAGTGGTCCCCCCATGAGGTATTTCAGTACCCCAGAGATGGCAAAGAAGCGCAGGAAAGAGCCTCCAAGTCTGCACATCTAAAAACAAAGACACAAATTGCCGCACAGATAAATAAAAGTACGGATAACCTACTACCAGTGAAAGCTCAGGCGTCGGTAACTCACCTGCAGCAAGGGGCTGGAGCAGGTAATAGGGGGAGGCCCCTCTAGCGGCAAACACGGGGGTCCGAGGACCAGATGGGCCGATCTGAGGGGGGGCAATACCACGTCCCCACTACACCAATTTCGAACTAAAAAAGGAAGGAGAGAGAACAGGGACAAAGCGATACCACACATAAATGCAGAGAAGTGAAGATATGCCATTTAAAGAAATATAGTATAATGCCCCGCTCTCCTAAAACCGTGGAAGCCGAAAAATTGCATAAATGTATATGCCATTAAATGCGCGGTGCAGAAGCATCCACCGCGGCATCAACCACGTATCCCATTGCCTTCACTCATTTCCAATGTTCAACGTATCGAGAGAACACCTACCTAGGAGGGCCCCCAGTTAAGCCGCAACCATTCAGTCGGGATTGCAGGGCTGAACCGCATACAGACCGCGCCGTGGCCATTCAAGCTCGGGCTCGATGCGATCCCGGAAGTGTGCTCAGCACTTCCCGTGTCAGAGAGTCGACACAAAGAAAGGTCCCACTGCTGCCAAGGCAAAAAGTCTAATATAGGTGTGGGTCACAAAGGCAAGGATAAAGAAATAGGACTAAAGGATAGAGCTGATCGCTGTCGCTCTCCCAGAGGTCTTTACCACTGGCGTACATTTAAGGCCCAAACTCACCCCCATAAGGGGGGCCAATACCATCCAAAATGGGTTCGAGTGAAGGACCCAGATATGGAAAAAAAACAATACTGCTTTAGCAATGAGTGGGGAAGAGTGTCAAACCATCACCCCGTGTCGCCACTCAGGGTCGGATTGATGGATCAATACAATCGGGGTACCTCCGATGGAAATACCCACAAACTGGGGCAAGGCCACAAAAAACCATGGTGGAAAGTGTCCTAGCCAGCACGCACTAAAAACCACGAAGTCAGGTCAAGTAATGGCTTCACACAAATTGAGGGAAACAAAACGAAGGGGGAGTTTCACCACCGAAGGGGGTTGCTTTCATTAAAACCCTGTTCTATGGTATCCAGTCGATGTATCCACCTGGCCTCGGCTAAATTGAGGCTACATGCCGGGGTGTTGTGTCTCGGAAGAGCCTCCAAGATCCACCAAAAGAGATCTTCAGGGGAATGGCCAAATTGCATGTAGTGAGAAACTAAGGGGGCATTGATGCTCTTACATCTAATGCGAGACCTATGTTCCACGATACGTGTGTGGGCAGGTCTCAAAGTCTGGCCCACATACTTGAGGCCACATGGGCACTGGATACAGTAAATTGCATTAGATGTTTTGCAATTTGTCATAGCTCGAATGTCCCATTTCCTATCTCTCACCTGGAAGTCCTTAATTTTTTTGGTGTACTTACAGACAGAGCAGCCTCCACACGGGAAATGTCCTACCAACGGCTGGAGGTCCCAGCCCGTAGTTCTATTTCTCGAAATCCGAGATTTCGAATGCACAAACAAATCCCTCAGATTTTTCTGTCTGGTCATTGCGAAAAGTGGTGTTGGTTCATCACACAGTTCCAATTTAACCAAGGGCCAAAATTTATTAATCAATTTCTTGACCGCATAAATATGCGTAGTATAGGGCAAAACACAGACAAGTTTTTCTTCTGTGGTACGGACTTTGGGAGTGAGCAGACATTCCCTAGGGGTGAATCTCGCCCTTTTAACCGCCTTCAAAACCAGTTTCCTAGGGTAGCCCCTAGCAACCAAACGTGTTGTAAGGCTATCCGCATGAGTGGTGTACTCATTGATAGGTGTGCAATTTCTGCGCAATCGCAGAAATTGTCCATACGGGAGATTCTCCTTTACTCCCCTCGGATGGAAACTCGAGAAGTGGAGTAATGTATTTCTATCCGTAGGCTTTCTGAATAGTGAACATTCTAAATTGCCATTCCTTGCATCCAGGAACTGGATCTCTTTGGTACTGGAACTAATCGTGAATTTGATCTCTGTATGTTGTCTGTTAATCCACGAAAAAAATTCTTGGAGAGCCGAGGCTGGACCCTGCCAGATAAGAAGAATGTTGTCAATATACCGCCGCCAAAGTTTTATGTGGCTCAAAAACGGGTTAGTTTCCGCTAAGACAAAATGATGTTCCTACATAGCCATATATAGTATGGCTAAACTGGGCGCAAACGCCGCGCCCATCGCTGTTCCATGCGTTTGCAGAAAGAACTGTTCCTTGTATTGGAAATAGTTCTTTTCAAGGGCCATAGTGAGTAACTCCAAAATGAATTCAGTAGGAGTGTTGCATGGCGATTCTTCGATCGAGAGAATTTCGCATATGCATTGAATCGCCTCTTGCTGGGGAATGCTCGTATATAAAGCACATATATCCAGTGTGACAAGAATTTCTTCCTCAGTGTTGAATGGCCTCCCCTCGACCAGTCTAATCACTGAGGAACTGTCACGTAGATAGGTGTTAGTTGCCTGACTGAGAGGCTGCAAGAATTTGTCAATGTATTTACATACCGGTTTGAGGACCGAACCACAACCAGCAACTATTGGACGCCCCGGGGGATTGTCGACATTCTTATGTATCTTTGGGATCGCATAGAATGTGGGGGTATGCCCCTCCGAAAGGTTCAGAAAATCAAACTCATCTTTGGACAGCCATCCCCGCTCAAGTGCTAGAGTGATAGCTGACTGTATGATCTGCCTGAGATCCATACGCGGGTCTTTTTTAATTTTCTTGTAGCTGACCGTGTCGTCTAATAGGTTCAAAACCATTGTGTGGTATTGTTGTTGATTAAAAACAACAATACCCGCACCCTGAACTTCTGTACATAGTGGAAACTGATGCATCCAGTCTAGCCATAGGAGCTGTCCTGTCTCAAAAGGATCCTGAAACTGGCCAGCTTCACCCAATAGCATTTTGGTCCAGAAAGTTCTCGGCACCCGAGTTAAACTATGCAGTTACCGACAAGGAGTTATTAGCCATTAAATCCGCCTTCAAGGCTTGGCGGCACTATCTTCTCGGTGCCAGGCATACCATTACTGTGATCACCGATCACCGGAACTTACAGTATTTAAAGACAGCCAAGGCCCAATCATCACGCCAACTCCGATGGGCATTGTTCTCTGCCGAGTTCGATTTCGTGATAACCTATCGACCAGGTTGTAAGAATGGTAAAGCAGACGCCTTATCCCGAATAGGGATGGGAGAGGCAGAATTGAACCCAGAACCAGTACCTATAATTTCTGAACAAAGGATTCTTGGCATGACTACTCTACAGACACTAGAGGACATTCAGGTAAAGGTCCAGCAACTCTTTGATCCTACAGCCCTGCAGGACTGGGTAAAGAAAGGCCCGGACTACTCTGTCACCAATGACCTGCCTTATTATCAAGGGCGGCTATTTCTGCCACACAAGGAACTACAAGAGCTAGTCATTTCCCGTTATCATGATACCCTAATGGAGGGGCACCCAGGTATTGCAAAAACTGAAGCTAAAATTAAGAGACAAATCTGGTGGCCCACCTGGCGAAAGGATGTTAAATCATTTGTGATGTCTTGTGGCATTTGCGCCCAAAACAAAAGCCAAAAGAAAAAACCAGCTGGACTCTTACAACCTTTAGACATTCCGCCTACACCATGGCACACCTTATCGTTAGACTTTATTACTGATCTATCCCCATGCAATGGATTTAACACCATTCTAGTTATTGTGGATCTTTTTTCCAAGATGGCCCACTTTATTCCTTTAAAGGGATTACCTTCAGCCTCAGTCCTGGCCAAGGAGTTCCTTGAAAACATTGTTTGCATACACGGATTTCCGTCCGTATTGGTGTCTGACCGGGGCAGTCTATTCATTTCACATTTTTTGAAAAAATGTTGTCAATTGGTGCAAATCGATGTGAGGTTATCGACCAGTCACCACCCCCAAACCGATGGTCAAACGGTGAGGACCAACCAGACTCTCGAACAATACCTACGTTGTATGTTACATCAGACTGAGAGTAATTGGAAAGACATTCTTTGGATCGCCGAATATGCATACAATAATTCAGTAAATTCTGGAACTGGACAAAGCCCCTTTTATACCTTATATGGGCACCATCCTCGAACCTCAGACCTTGACTCACCCCAACACTTAGAAATGCCCGCAGTGGACCATCTGCACGCTACGATTACACAAGCCTTTAAGGAAGCAACTGCACATTGAAAACAGGTAACAGAAAAATACAAGAAAGATGCTGATCGGCATAGAAGTGATACTCCACAATACCAGATAAGGGACCAAGTATGGTTAGCCACAAAACATATACCTCTAAAGGGAACACAGACTTTTAACCCCAGATATTTGGGACCTTACTCTATTAAGGGGCCTCTTGGCCCCTTTCCACTCCTCTAAGGCCATCATTAATGTCTATGCTAACGGGACCGTCTTGGTCCAAGGCCCTCAGGCCAACCTTCACCTCTTTGATAGGCGCCTCCCACGCCTCATCAACTTCCTCTCCGCTCCCGCTGTCCCCCTTCCTCTGTCCTCGGCTACCTTGCCTCTCCCCTCCCTCCCTGCCCCTTCTCTTGCTCCCTCTTCAACTCCTTCTCTAACACCTCCGCAGGGCATACCTCTGATCTGTACCCCTCCCCGGAAGTATTTCAAAGGTGGCAACCTTCTCCACATTGCCACTCTAAATGCTCGCTCTGCCATCAAGCACTCCTCTGATATCTGTCGCCTTCTTGAGGAACTGGACCTCGACGTCCTCGGTCTCACTGAGACATGGTTCACAGCCAGCTCTGCCACCAGCTTCGACACACTCCTACCTGACGGCTACAAGATCCTCTCCGTGCCCAGGCCTAACCGTTCAGGGGGTGGTGTTACCCTTATCTTCCCTGAGTGGATTCCTGCCTCTGTCACTCCTACGAAGACCTACTCCTCTTTTGAATGCCTTGTCTGCCGACTCTCTCTCTCTCCTAGCCATTCCCTTACCGTGGCTACTATCTATCGACCACCTGGTCAAATTTCCTCCTTCCTCTCTGAATGGGCTGACCTCTCCTCCTCACTCCTGTCCTCAACCACCCAACTCCTCTTTCTCGGTGACTTCAACATCCACCTCGATGCCTCCTGTCCCCCCACTGGTCTCTTTCGCAAACTCTGCAACTCTCTCTCACTCTCTATTCTCCCGTCTGGGCCTACTCACTCTGCAGCGCACACTCTTGATGCTCTGATCTCTTCTGACCTTCCCCTCTCCCTCCCTCTCTCCACTCCTCTCTCCTGGAGCGATCACTTTCTCCTATCCTCCCACCTCTCCCTCCCTACCCCACAGGCAAAGCCACCCTCTTCACTGCCACCCACCTTCTCGGTCATCCGACCCATGAAGCGTGTGTCAGTTGAGGCTTTCGCTGCTACCTTCTCGCCCCCTCCTCCCCCCTCGGCTGACTCCCACCCTGACACAGCCCTCTCCATGCTCTATTCCTCTATATCTGATACTCTCGATATCCTTGCCCCCGTCATGAGAATCCGCCTGAAGCCCAAAGCCAAATGTAACTCCTGGTATGACTCGGATCTCGTCACCCTAAAACGCAAGTGCAGGGTGGCAGAGAGGAAATGGCGTGCTTCATGTTCATCCTCTGACAAACTGGCCTGTCGCCTGCTCCAAAGGCAATACCGGCTCTCCGTTCTCACCAAGAAGAGAGCCCTTATCCAAGCCCGCATCTCTGAGGCATCTAACAACTCGGCCGAACTCTTTAAAATCTGCAAGGAGCTGGCCAACCCTGCTGCAGTCTCTACCTCTCCTGTCCCCTCCCAGGCCCTCTGCACTGCACTGGCCTCGCACTTCATCTCAAAAACTCAGGACATCCTGTCCTCGCTCTCCTCCTCTCTCCCCCCTCCCTCTCTTCCCGGCTCTTCCTCTTGCTCTCTTGCAGCCGCCCCTCCGCCCTCCTTCTCTGCTTTTCCACCTTTTTCTGCTGATGAGGTTTCCGGACAAGTCCGATCTATGAAAGCCTCGTCTAAACAGGTTCACCCCTGTTCCTCCAAAACCATCAAGGACCACATCGACTCCCTGGCTCCTGCTCTGGCTGACTTTTGCAACCACTCATTCGCCTCTGGAGTCTTCCCATCCCCCCTCAAGCACTCCCTTGTGCACCCCCTCCTCAAGAAACCCTCTTCCGACCCCTCCTGCCCGGCCAATTATCGCCCAATCTCCATTACTCCCTTCCTGGGTAAGCTCCTGGAGAAACTGGCCATCTCCCAGCTTAACCTCCATGCTGAATCTGTTGGTAATCTTCATGACCATCAATCCGGCTTCAGAGCGGCCAGAAGCACGGAAACTGCTCTCCTGAACATCCGTGAGGACCTGCTCCTGAACCTCGATTCCAACACTCCCTGTGTTCTAATTCTGCTCGATCTCTCCTCTGCCTTTGACACTGTCAACCATGCCATCCTGCTCAAATGTCTCTGTGATAACCTGGGTATCACTGGTCAGGCTCTGGCATGGCTGACTTCTTTCCTTTCCGGTCGATCCTCCCAGGTCCAAATGGGCTCCTTCCTCTCTGACATCTTTTTCTCCACCTGTGGTGTCCCCCAGGGTTCCAACCTCTCTCCCTGGCTTTTCAACCAGTATCTGGCACTCCTTGCCCACCGCATCGCCGCTCTCTGCCCCTACTTCCAGTGCTATGCAGACGATACCCAGCTCATTTTCAGGCTACCCTCGGCCTCCTCCTCTCCTTCCCTCATCTCCGACTGTCTGTCTGCTATCCAGGAATGGTGTGCCGCCAATGACCTCTGCCTCAACGCCAGTAAGACTGAGATTCTACTCATCGGCACACCCACTCCCTCCTTCCCTGCAGCTCTCTGGCCGGCCTCCCTTGGCCCCCTTCCTGCCCCTACCTGTAAGGCTAAAAACCTCGGGGTCATCTTCAACTCCACACTCTCCTTCTCTCCTCATATATCTGACGTCTCTAAGAAGTCACACTACCAGCTGCACCTCCTCAGAGGTATTCTTCCCTTCCTCTCCTTCCCCCAGAAGCTCACTGTCTCCCGAGCCCTGGTTCTCTCAAGGCTGGACTACTGTAACAGCCTCTATCTTAATCTGCCTGCCTCCACTCTCCGCCCTCTGCAACTTATCCAGAACAGAACTGCGAGACTTGTCCTTGGCCTCAAGCCCAGGGACCGTATCTCTCCAGGACTGAAATCTCTTCACTGGCTCCCAGTGGCTGCGAGGATTAAGTTCAAAACCCTCTGCATTGTCCACAAGGCGTTCTGGGGCCTGGGACCTAAATACCTTCAACTCTCTCTTCCTAAATATCTTCCTTCACGAGCCCTTCGCTCATCCGTCTCCAACTCCCTCATGGTCAGCCGCTTCTCGAAGCAACGAGCTGGGGGTAGATCTCTCTCCGCAGCAGGGGCCTCCCTCTGGAACAGCCTTCCTGCCTCCCTGAAACTTGAGGAGAACCATCTCCGGTTCCGGAAGCACCTCAAAACCTTCCTCTTCGCTTCTGCCTTCTCTCTCCCTCTCCCCTGCTAAACCTGCTTAACTCCCCACTGAATTCAGCACTTAACCTGCATCTGGGCCACTCTCAGCAACCTCGGTCCAGGGCCCAGCCACTCTCCACTTGCACTGCCTCCCTGGCTCCCCCTGCACTGTGGGACTGTCACTGTATCCCTACAGCCCCCTTCCCAGCACTTGCTCTGCACTTACCTCGCACTTGCCACCAGCTGGACCTTTTTATTTATTATTTATTATTTATTATTTTTTACGCTACTTACCTTGTACTGCACTTTCCCCCCCACCTCCTCCCCCTGCACTTCCTCCTTTTCCCCTTACCTCCGCACTTGCGCGATCTGAATGACACCTGGCCTAGTAGGATCGTTTGTCTGTCTTCCCCTTGTTTCCTCCCTCCCTGCCTCGTCGCGCCTTGAAACACTTGTGTATAGGCGCGTTACAAATACCTTATCATATCATATCAAGGCCATTATCAACCCAGTGGCTGTCAAGTTGGACTTACCTGCTAATATGCGAATTCACCGCGTCTTTCATGTGTCACTTTTGAAGCCAGTGCAACCAGGGACAAGACTAACCAAGCCACCAGACCCCATCCTTGTAGACGGGGAACCCGAATTTGAAGTTAAGAACATTCTGGACTCCAAGCTAATAAAGTCAAAACTTTTTTATTTAATCGACTGGAAAGGTTACGGACCACAGGAAAGGTCATGGGAACCTAGTGACCACGTTCATGCACCCCGATTGGTGAAAAAATTCCACCGAAATTTCCCAGACAAACCGAAACCACAGGGAAGAACGACTTTAGGAGGGGCTTTAGGGGGGAGTGCTGTCATGATGCCTACCCCCGAGGACCCAGACCAAGTCAAGCAACCCCGGAAGCAGGCATCAAGTTATTCCAAGCAAGCCCAACAACCCCTGCTAGGGGCTATTTGGGTGCAGTCCTGGCGTCTATGGCGCCAGGCTCATATGGAGAGGCAGTCTTACTTACCTGATGCAGACCATGCTGCAAGAGCTCCAAGCCAAAAGAGGCTTGGAAGGGACTAATTTACCTAGGGACTATTTTTTAACTTGGGTGGGGCTGGAGAGGAATACTTACCTGGGACTACCTTGGAGGCTATTTAAACCACGCCCGAAGAGCAGCACACGCTTCGCGTTATTCCGCATCCAGCAGTGTAACGCTCACCGTGCCTGCAAGTCTGCATCCAGTCTTCTGCCACGCCCGCCTCGAGTCTGGAGCTCCTAGAAAAAGGGAGAAAGAAGGAGAAAAGGTTAGAACAAGAGCAATACCTTTGATCCTTACCTGAATTCCCGATCCATCGCGCCTACGAGCTGGAAGATAGAAGTTATTTTATGCGCGTCTCCTCGCCCACTGCAACGCTGAACTCACCAGCCTTCGCAGCATCTTCATATTCCACCACATCCTTCTGCATGTTCCCGCCGTACTCCGGCATCTAAGGGGAAGACAAGAACAGCAAGGTGAGCCAAGGGAATACACAGAGGCAATATTAGTTACCCCCCATAGACTTACCTGATTTTACCACCGGGGGTACTATTCCTCTTCACGGGTCGGCGCAGCTTCCACTGCATCCTCGCCGAACCTGGCCCCTAAGGGGAAACAAAAGGACAGCAAGGTGAAACAAAGGGACAAACAAGGAGAAACCTTCTCACCACAATAGACTTACCTGATTTTACCGCCGGAGGCATTATTCCCCGAGACTTCATACTTTCTCTCAGCGCCTGAATAAGGGAGAAAGGAACAGGTTACATATTGACATTATTTTATTGAACTGTGTTGCATAATACAAATCCTTACCTGAATATTACCGGTTGCCACGAGGAACTCTTCGCTAGGGTCAAGCTGCAACCTCCAAGGAATCGGACAAGAGTGAAAGTCAGACATTTGAACTCTTATGAACTACATACTTACGGCGTCTTGCCGGGAATCTCTGAGTCAATATTGTTCTGGAACTCACCAATTCCTTCGAGCCAGTGAAGCAACTGGTTATCTATGTGCTCCTGCGCTCAATGCAGGATGGAGAGCTCATTTTTCCAAACCATCATGTGAGACTATAAGAGGGGGCATCAAAGGTGATCAGTGGGGAGAACAGCGGGAGTGGGGGGGGTTAACGCTCAACTCCACGGGTGGTTAATTCCCTTTCTCCATTTGCAGAAGAATATTCCTACGGGCCAAGCAAACGAAAATAAGTGGGCAAGTCCAGTCCGTCATCTCGGCACTACGCGTCACCTTGGTGGAGACCGCAGCTGTCCAGTTCAGATTGACGCCCCTGTGGGAGCCAGGTGAGCGTAACACTTATCGACACTCTTGTTTCTGGACTGCCACACCACAAGTCTGCCTGACGGGGCTGCCATGCCCAGCAGGTCTGACCCGGCAGGGCGCAACTGCCCGGGTAGGCAGAGTTGTCATGGAAGCACCAGCAACGGTGCCAGTGCTTCTGAGTACCCATTCCTGCGGAGTCCTATTGGACTCCAGCCTTGAAGCGTAACAGAAGAAGAATGCTTCCCTCTTGCGGTCGCCAGCAACTTTTCTAGCCTGTCGCAATCCTTGCTCACCACATGGGGACTCTCCTTTACGTTTGGGCCATGCAGTCACCAGTAAAGCATACAGACTCCCACACGCCCAATGTAACATAACTGGCTGCTAAACCACACCCCACAGAATCCTGCTCTAGCTTTTTCCAACAGTCATTTCTCTGTTGTTGACACCTCCTAAGCACCAGGCCCCACCATCCGTAGTTACGTGGCCCATCTACCTCAATGATGTTTCTTTTGCTGACGCTTGTAAGACTACAAGAAGGAGCTGCTGACTCCAAGTAGCTGAATTCACAGTTGAACCTTCGGTGAGGGATCTGTACTGTGTTGCCTTTCTTCAGCTTCTGCAGTGAGAACGGAGCTGAAAAGAAAGAATGCCATTCTCACAGGCACTCGTACAACAGACACATATACCTGCCACTGTTAATTCTAAGCAGTCTTCTGAGAGTTAATGGCTTAATTGCCACTGTAAATTAGCTCCTGGTATAGTCCTATGGGACTCCACGGGAATGGGGAATTACTGAATACCCCACCTGACTTCCCGCTCCACCTGACTTGTAATGTCCCGGTGGCACCGGGAAGTCAGGCAACAGATTAAGTGTTTCGAGGTCGGCAGCAGTAGCATCGGCGGGTTACCGCCGACCTCGTAATGAGGCCCATTGTAATGGAGATGGTTCATGTTCATTTGACTGGGGGACATTTGGGAATAAATAAAACCCAAGCCCAAATTGTGAATAGATTCAATTGGCCAAGTATGTATGCCGATATCAAGAAGTTCATAGGTACTTGTGAACTTTGCCACAAAAACAGTACTAAAATGCCACTGCCTGCTCCCTTGCAAACTTTACCTATTATTGATGTTGCTTTTTCCCAAATTGGGCTGGACATAGAAGGACCATAAGAAACATTGAAATTGGGAAATAAATATATCCTGGTTATTTCAGACTACGCAAGCAGGTATCCAGAAGCCTTCCCTTTAAGGAATAATACCTCCCAGCAAATTTGTAAGCATCTATTACTGTTTTTCTCTCGAACTGGCCTCCCAAAAGAAATCCTAACCGACCAAGGCTTTACTTCCATGTGTAAAGGTATGGCTGAGGTGAAAGAGATTCTTAGATTAAAACCCTAAGAACCTTGGTCTGCCATCCCCAGACTAATGGGTTTGTTGAAACCTTCAATCATACTTTAGAACATATCCTAAAGAAATTGGTTGAAGCAGACGGAAATAACTGGGATGTTATGATACCTTGGGCCCTGTTTGCTATTTGGAAAACTCCCCAGTCATCTAACAGAGTATCTCCCTTTGAGCTGTTACACGGAAGAGAACCCTGAGATGTGTTAGACATGTTGCGAGTAACTTGGGAAGATAGGGAGAGAGCCACTATTCCCTCATCCCAAACTGCACAAATATTGAAAGAACAAATGGCAGCAGACAGACAAATTGTTAATCTTAATATTGTCAAAGCTCAGGAACAACAGAAAGAATGTCATGACAGGAAGGCATTGATGAGATCCTTCTCCATAGGGCAGAAAGTATTGGTCCCTCTTCCCTCATCCAATAATAAGATGCTATCTCGATGGCATGAACCATATGAAATACTTGAACAAATGGGACCCTATAATTACAAAATAACACAGCATGATTGGAAAATTAATGCTCACATTTACCATATTGATTAACTTAAAGAATGAAAAGAACCTATGGAGAAAGGTACCTCTAGCATGCTAACCAGTCTTCTATCAGAAGAGAACAAGGATAACCAGCTAATGTCACCTGAGTTATCCCAAAATCAAAAACAGGATTTATTGGACCTGTTCCAGCAGTTCCCTGATGTGTTTAAGCCTGAGCCAGGGAGAGTGAAACAACTATACCATTATATATTTACTCCTCCGGTACAGGTAGTACATCAAAAGCCTTACTGTAGGAAGCAAATCATCCAGGAAGAAGTGGAAACTATTTTGAATTCAGATAATATTGAACCATCACAAAATCCCAGGTCCTCCCGGATCGTTTTAGCTGCCAAACCAGATTCTGTATAGATTTCAGAAAAGTAAACGAAGGGTCCCAGTTCGATAGCTATCCCATGCCTAGGGGAGATGATCTGATTGATAAATTAGTAGATGCTAAGTATCTTTGCACTATTGATTTAACTAAAGATTATTGTCAAGTTCCTGTTAATCCAGCCGACAAACCCAAGAGGTGATAGCTTTTTCCGCTCCTCTTGGGTTATTTCAATTTGAAGTGCTACCTTTCAGATTGCATTGGGCCCCTGCTACTTTCCAGAGATTAATGGATCCGGTTCTAAGACCTTCTTCATCTTTTTGTGGGGCCTATATTGATGATATCATTATATACAGCACAACCTAGCCTGAACATAGGTTTCATCTGTATCAGGTTACCAGAGCTTTGAGGAAGGCCAGATTGACAGCTAATCCCAAGAAATGCTGTTTGGCTAGATCTGCAGTAAAATACTTGGGATTCTTTGTAGGGAATGGATTAGTACAGCGTCAACTGGATGAAGGTGATGCTGTAATGAAAACCTCCCCTCCCAAAACAAAAAAAGAATTGCAAGCTTTTCCGGGTCTTGTTGGTTATTATCAAAGGTTTATTCCAAATGTGTCCTCCATCGCTGGTCCTCTTACTGACAAACCTAAGAATGTAGCCCCGCAGAAATTGAAATGGCAACCAGAAGATCAAAAATGTTTTGACAAGTTGAAACAAATATTATGTAGTGAGCCTATTTTTAAAGTGGCAGATTACAACTGCCTTTTTATTTTGCACATAGACTCTTCCCGTATTGGTTTAGGAGCAGTGTTATCTCATCTCCATTATGGTGTAGAACATCCAGTCCTCTTTATAAGTTGAAAGTTGTTTGATCAGGAAAATAACTATACCACTTGTAAGGAACTCATTATGGCAACAGTAAAGACAGATACAAATGATCACAGTTGAAGGGTGTTTATTAAACTGCATGCAGGTTGGAAAAACGCCTAATCTAAACCTAAATCTAAGATGGGAGCGAGTGTCGACCATCAAATTAAAATAAGGCAGTACTAGTGGCTTTGTGCCAAATAAAAAAGGGCCTATACTAAGAAACCTACTGCCAAACCTTACAACTAATACAAAAAGGGTGTGGGATAGTTTTCAAGAAAAGAAAGAAATGTTCACAAATATGTCAGGATGCAGTAGTGTGGGTCTTCCTTCCCCACGTTTTGAGCATGGAGTAAGGTGGGATCTTGGAGCGCAGTACACACTCAAGCTTTCCCAGCATGAGTCAACAGTTTTGTTTGTAGCTATCAGGTCCGTCGATGGCCAAGTGTCATTTCTCTTGAAATACTCTTGCCTTCGAGGGCCTGATGTATTCAAATACCAAAACAAAAGTTCCTTCTACAAAATGAAAGTTTGTTTCCTGGTTTTATTTAGGGTGAGGATTCTTCACCCATGGGACCCCTTTTTCCGGGCGCTGACCCTTGTACCTCGTGGTGTTTGATAGCTTTTCACCCCCTGGATCTCCCTCTTCTGAGGTTGGATCCTAAAACATTTCCTATCGATATCAAGGCCTTCAGTGATTGTGGTGTCCTGGTTCCGAGGCCTGATAGGTTTACAAAAAACAACTAACAAACACAAAGTTTTGTTCTTGGACTATTGCCCTCTGACTTACGATTCCTTCTGCTGAGGTTTTGCAGGGTTTTGTCGAGAAGGGCATGGTTGTGTCCTTCCTCGTCAGCCTCTCGATGTTTGCTGCCTTTCTCCTCCTCTTGAACTGCCGGGTCTGGATAGCTGTCTCATTGTGCGGTCTGCCTTGCTCATATTGTGCTCTCTTGCTCCACCTTTTATCCCTGCGGGGAAAGGAAAAGGCAGACAGGTGTGTGTGATTCTGGTCAACTGCCTGACTTTTCCTGACCAAAGTATTGGGACATGTCAGGTAAACAGCTCTGGTGTTAGTCCGTTGTCTTTCATATTGTGCGAAAGTGTTCTTGTGGGAAAGGGGGGGCAGTGGTTTTGAATGTCCTACAGAAAAGGATGGGGAAAAGGTGTTAAAGGAAAGGGGATACCGTGTCTCACCTTTCGGTGTCCCACTCCTGCTCCCCGAAGACCCCCCCCCATCCAGGTGATCCTCCATCACTAGTCCACCCCCAGGAACTGGATCCAATAATGAAGGTTGTGTCCTGGCCACCTGGATGACATCCCCAGGGTTTAGCTTCAGGTTTCTCACACACTCTAGAGTTGGAGGCCCTTGCCATCAAATGGGCAATAACATACTTGAAATACTATTTAGCATGAAGGAAGTTCAGATTGATTACTGATCATGCATCTCTTAAATGGTTAAGTTTGAGAAAAGATACCAACCCTAGAGTCATCCGCTGTTTTTTATACTTACAGCTTTATTGTTTCTCAGTGGAATATCAGAAAGGTTAGGAACAAGGAAATGTTGATTTCCTTTCACGATTTCCCCATGAGGATGAGAAAACCAATGACATTAGGGGAAGGGTATGTGATGAATCAGTAGTGATTCCTCCCAGAAACCTGGCTTGGGACGCTTCTCATATGGCCAGGGAAAGGCAGACGCTTCCTGATCCCCACCCTGGGGGTGGTGTACTGCGGGAGGATCACATGGGGAATGGAAGCAGGCTAGGAAGACTGGGAAACCCCCCTGTTCAACATTCCCAATAATCCCACACTTTCAGTGGCTGTTTGCCAAACAGCAGTAGTTAGAAAACCTAATTTTGTAGTTGGGGACTACGAGTCCCAAAATCCCATAATTACTGGGACGAGGAAGAGCACTGAAGAGTCCGGCTGTAGTAGTAGTCAGGCAATTAAGCCTAACAGTCCACATCTGAAGGAATCTGAGAGGCATAAAAGGCCCTCTCGTGCAGGAAATTAGAAGGAGCTGGAACTGTGACTGGAGTGTGTGCAGTAGTAGCAGAGGCAGAAAGACGAAGGCACGGTATCGGCAATCCAGGCAGAAGTGGGAGAACCTCTGATGTGCAGTGGCTATGCAACAGAAGGCGTGCAGAAAGGCTTTCTTTCCCCATGTGAGCCTAATTGCAGAGGTTGCTTTGCAAGAAGCGTGTCGGAGACCAAGGCGAGGAGGTGTTGTAACGCTGTGTGTCTGAGGAGTGGCAGGGGCTCCTTAATCAAGTGGCCGGACCGGAGACATCTTCAGTGAGGAAGGGTGTTTGTCACAAGTGAAGCCAGAAGCAGCATAAATTGTGCAAGCCATGGAGAAAGGATCACAGAAGCGGGTGAGTCAAACCTGGCGTTTTACTTATTTTATTTATTTATTGGGTATTTATAATGTGCCTATACACAATTAATTTCAGCTGTGTTTCAGTTCTGATTCCTTGTGTGAGCACTGCCAGCAACATTATCCAGCTTAATATTCACTTGAGTATTATCAGAAGTTTTTGAGTTCTTAACAATGGCACAATTGGAAATGTAGTACTTGCATGTGATTGGGTATTTTCTCTTTCACTCGCGTGAATTTTATTTTTAAATTTGTTTATTCGTTTCACAGAAATGACATACATGTATAAGCAGAGATTAGTGGGTACATCAAGAGAACGAACAAACAAACTCAACGAAACTTAACCAAACAGACCATACATAACACCTGAGTGCATATCAACAGAAGGCAATGCTAGGGTACATTATTATAGCAATTCATGCTGAGGGCCTTGGGAACCTTCCATACATAGGACCTTCCGACCAGGAATGTAATCTTTGAGGACTCAGACAGAGGGGGATGGCCTGGGTAAGCCTGTCCTATGTGTAGGCACCAGGTGCCAGCATCAATGCACATCAAAGCATAAATGACTGTGGAATTAGTTTAGTGTGGCTTGCCATCCGACAAGTGGAACATGGTGACAACCAGGGACCTCCAGGCTTCCAGGCAGTCAGCATGCTTGCTACTCTGTGCTGTGAGAGTCCAGCACCCAAGCCTGTGTTTCCGCTTCACTCCACGTCTCAAAGTCACAGACCCAGAGTGCATACCGGGGGCGCCCAGGATGTTTCCAGGCCATGGCGACACGCCGCTTTGCAGTGATGCACATCAGGTCCATGAATCTGGTGATGTGTTTATATTTACTGATTCTGCCGTAGTTGCCCAACATATATTCCGATGGATTCTAGGAGTATCTAGTGATCCCTGCTGCCCGACAGTCCTGCTCAATTCGGGACCAAAAAGCACAGACTTTAGGGCATGTCCAAAACATATGGATGAGCCCTGCATCATCCCTAAGGCACCATGGGCGAAACTGTTTGTACTTCTGCGTTAAATTTAGCAACTCTACTAGGGGTCATATAAGTTCTGTGCATCACATTAAGTTGGAGTAGTCGAAACCGGACGTTATGGGGAACATTCTTGGGGAAACTGAGCATTCGGTCCCATTCCCCTTCTGTAAACACATAGCCCAACTCGCTTTCCCAACACATCTTAATTTTAGGATCCCTGACACCAGTACCCTCCAACAAACAGCTATATATTCAGAACGTGGGCCTCCAGCTGTCTTCCAGCATATATAACAATGTTAGGATTGGCCTTTCCTCAGGTTCAGCATTTCCGACAAGCCGTCTCCCTCACTCTCATATATCTGAGGAACCAGCTTGTGGGAAGTCCGGTAGACTGTGATAAGTTTCGTAGTTCCCGGAACTGTCAATTTTTCCGAACATGTCCCCCCATGTGTAAACTCCCCAGTCTTCCCAACGTCTAGATACAGCAAGTTAATTCCTGCCACAAAACACATCAGCAACAATTGGGACATCAGTAGAATAGGGGTTGCACACTTTAAGTAGTTTCATGGTCCTAGACCAAACCAGCCTGCCCGACTTCACCAGCATAGGTATTGACGTTTGGCAACACCCAGGTAGCCATAACAATTCCCCCAGCCTGGCCGGAGAAGGAGCCTCTGCAGTAGATGAGATTCAGACGTGGCGGGCTCCTCCAGTCATTTGGAGACAAAGGTCAATTGTGAGGCTAAGTAATACAACTCGAGCATGGGTAACTGTGCTGCCCATCTTTGTAGGGCTGCTGCAGGACACTTGGGGCCAGCCGGTGCCAGGTTGCACCACAGAGAAAATCCCTTAGGAGTGTGTTCAGGCAGCGAAAAGAACGCTGCACCCGTGTAATAATGTACATTGGTAAAATAATAAAGAAATCGTGGGAGCTCTATCATTTTAATTCTGGCAATCCTGCTTATAAACGACAGCGGGAGCCAAGACCAAAAAGTTATAGATTTTCTGAGTGCCTTAACTGCACAGAGGGTATTATGTTCGTGAGTTGCCTTTGGAGTGTGAGTAATGTGTATAGCCAAGTATCTGAAGGAGTGAACTTCCCACGGCAGGCCCAAGTCAGGCAAGGCAGATATTTTCCTCCCCTGGAGACCTCCCAAAGGAAATAGGCAAGATTTCATTTTGCTAAATGGGATTCCTGATAAGGTGGCAAAGTTATCCAGTGTGTCTAGCATTATGGGGAGATTGTGGTGTGGCTCGCAAAAAATACTGTAAGACATCATCTGCATACATGGATATTAAGTGTCTAGCACTGCCGATCAGGCTACCCGCATGTATGCCACCAGGGGCTCCATTGCCAGGATGTAAAACATAGGCAAGAGGAGGCAGCCCTGACGGGTGATATGATATATTTTATTTATATCACGCTCATACACAAGTGTTTCATAGCGCGAAACAGGTGCCCCTCTGTATTGCTCAGACTTTAGATATTTGTCTAACCGACTTTAGCCTAGCCGTCGAAGTCGAATAAATCTGTCACCCAGACCAAAGCGCTGCAAAGAGATGACAAGCCACTCCCAGTAGACAGAGTCAAATGCCTTAATTGCATCCAGGGATGCAACCACAGTGTTCCTGGGCGGAGCTAATTTGGTCAATGATGTGCTGGAGCCTAAGAAGGTTCAGGGCAGTGCTGCAACCAGGCACAAACCTGGTTTGGTCCACATGTACTAGCAATGTGATGACTTTGTGAAGCTGTGACGCCAGAACTATCTTGAGTATTTTGACATCACAGTTCAGCATTGCTAGAGGGCGGTAGGAGTTGCACCGGTCTGTTGGTTTCTGGACTTAAGGATTGGTATTATTAGGGTTTCTCTCATACCCCCTGGGAGTATTCCGCATTCGGACGCCTCTTCGAAAACCTTTAGGAGTATGGCAGAGAGGGTGGAATTATAGGTCTTGTAGAATTCCGAGGGGAACCCATCCGAACCCAGAGTTTTGCATGTGGATAGGGAGGCTATCGCCTCATCTAATTCTTCTATGGTGATCGGCTGGTCTAAGGAGGTGCGCTGTTGGTCAGTGAGAGTAGGGAGTTCTATCAGGGAGAAGGTCTCCTCGAGATCCTCGTGCGGGACTGGGTGTTCATGTCTATATAAGTGCACGCAGAAGCAGGCGAAGGTGCCATTTATTGCCTGCTGTCATCTCCACAGGGCCCCACACTCATCGGTTTGGTGGCCAGGGTTGTTCTCTTTTACAGAGCCATGCCAGGAGCCGCTCAGGTTTATCCCCCTCAATGTGTGCACAGGCTGTTTGTGTGGCATAATCAAACTTGGATAAATGGAGCCAAGCCTCTTGGCACTTGGTGCACGCCTCTTTTAGCCGCCCTTTGGCAGCCTGTAGGTCCTGGGGCTGGGTTTTTTAGCCTCTTAATTTCCTCCTCAATAGTTTCCAGGAACTCCTGTAACACTCTACGGGTGCCCCCAGCCCTAACTATCACCTAACCCCCTAGCCACCACTTTCATAGCCTCCCAGACCATACCGCAGGTAGCAACACTGCCCACATTGTGTGCAAAGAAGTGGGTCAGGAACTCCGACAATGAAGCCCTGAAGGCTGGGTCCATCAAAGTATCAGTTGGCATACGCCTAGCCACGCCTTGAAACAATTGTGTATAGGCGTGTTACAAATGCAATATCATATCATATGAAGTAGGTATAGGAGCTCTAGGGGAGGCAGTAGCCCATTCGACCAGTAGAGGGGAATGGTCTGAGACAGTCCTCCCCAGGTATTCCGCTCGCCGAAGTCCAGCAAGGGAGCCCTCCCCAACCAGGAAATAATCAATGCGTGTGTGTAGTTCGTAGGGGGGGCGAATAAACGGAGTAGCCTCTTGTAGTCGGATGTAATTCCGTCCAGACCAAGGTCCGATAATACATCATTCAGAGTAACCGTGGCCGGGGAGGGGCACCTGCTTGGGGGGGAAATATCTGTCAAGTACTGTGTCCCTAACACAGTTAAAGGCATGGTCTAGTAAAACATTTTATTGTCCCTACGGGTCGGCCATGTTTTTTTAAGCCTAAGTGGCTCGATTTTAGAAAACCTTCCTATGGACCTTACCCGAATTTTCGTCCATTAAACGCATGCGAAAACAAGCACCATGGAGCCGCCATTTTCTGATAATCCTATCTTTTCCCCCATCGCCCTGGCTGACCTGCTTTTGCGGCACTAAATCAATTCCCCCGCCCCTGAGCCTGTCATCAGCAGACTCGTACCGCACATTTCCCAACGCCAAAGCACGTCTCGTGTCGACATTCGCTGCGCTTCAGCTAATGACGTGTCGCCATGGAAATGGCAGGACGCCTCTTTCCTCAATAAGTATAAACAGACCACACAGCAGCAGATTTTCGATTCCATTCCTCTCTCTGTGTTACTTTGAGTATTCTGTGACTCGTTTCAGTGCTCTGGTCAGCTACCTTCGCCGCTTGTAGCCCGTGTGAACAGATACCAGTACCACCGCTATTAATTATTTTAGTTTGTTTAACACACAATGGCTACAATAATGCCCTACATGTACGAGCCCGAGTATACCGAGGAGGAACTACTGGAAAGGGAAGCACGCGAAAACAATGGGGATTCGGACGGCAGTTGACAGGACGAATCAACAGATGAAGAGCCTGGGCCTAGTCTCCACCTGGTGCACATGCAATCGCTGCGAGCTAATGCCAACTGAGGACGAGAACTGCTGCTGCCGAGAAAACTCGGGATGCCTGGCCTACATTTCGGAAGGCGAGCCACGACCGCAATGCATCACCGAGCTGCCAGACTTCAGGGCAGCCTGCCTCACACGGGCCGT
The DNA here is from genome assembly GCF_040938575.1 of Ambystoma mexicanum. Classification (NCBI taxonomy): domain Eukaryota; kingdom Metazoa; phylum Chordata; class Amphibia; order Caudata; family Ambystomatidae; genus Ambystoma; species Ambystoma mexicanum. The sequence continues at coordinate 289,387,185 of NC_090940.1, forward strand.
GTTGAGAATAATGATGGTGCTTATGCACGAACTTCGCGCAACTGTTCGTCCTCGTAATCCGAGTAACGAGTAAGTATAATCTGCTTGTCATGCCACTCCTATTTCATGTTCTTCTACTATATCCAAAATTACATCTACATATCATTGGAACGCATATAAGTCGTTCAATAGTGTGCATTGCCTAGATAGCATTTGTCCGTGCAGAATGCCATTAGTTACAAGAATTGTCATTGACAACAAAGGTTTATTAAACTTATCTTGGTCATTTAAAAACAGTTTGTTTCATTCTTTTCACAGGTGGTACAGGCTGGTGGCCTATCGTTCCTTTACATGGTGGCTCCACGGGAGGCTTGGACACCGCGTTCGAAGAGTGATACCCGCCTGTGCCGTTCGTGCCATTAGAGAAACGTTCCCGAGTGACAGCGGTCAGTTCAGGGGATTTTCTCTCGCTGTGCTGCAACCTGACCTGTATAATCTTTAAAGTCTTGTATTTTTGTGTCATGAAAATAAGATACAAAATAAAACACCACATATATTTTAACAACGGTTGTTTCGATTTTTTAAATGAATCAAGTGTGTCTCCATTCAAGGATGGACGTCAGACATCTGTGGTCCGAATGGGTGAAGGTCTGGTCGCTGTGAAGCAGGGTGGTCACTATCTATCTAAGCTAACATAACATATTCTCGATAATGCATGCACTAAATAACACTTGTTCAAAGTCTTTCAGTGGGTTATGTCTCTATAAAAGTCACACATATGTCTATACTAACAATTACCATTGGATTATACAGGCCTTAGGGTCTTGACCACTATAATACACCGGTTGAAGTGTGGGTCTGTGCTCACAAGAATCTCTGGTATGTGGCATTTGTTATTGATAAGCAATGATATACTGATATAAAGGCGGTTTCACGCCAGTGGATGCGCGCTGGCATGGGGGGCTGTCAGGGGCGCGAAAGGCCAAGGTGCCAAACTACATGTACACTTCAAAAAGTATCCCACACCAAGGGGCCATCGGTCACATGGCCTCCTCAGACCCTGTGTCTCCAGCCAGGCCTCCCCTTGAAGCAGGCCGCCCCCCTGCAATCCACATAAGTGTGTCTCCATTCAGCAGTCTTCCTGTGCCTTATCTGCACGCCCCAGGCCCATCCATCCCACCCCCCTGTATCAAAGGGGGTTCGCGCCGGTGGATGCGCGCTGGCATGGGAGGCTGTCGGGGGCACGAAAGGCCAAGGTGCCAAACTACATGTACACTTCAAAAGGTGTCCCACCCCAAGGGGCCATCGGTCACATGGCCTCCTCAGACCCCGTGTCTCCAGCCAGGCCTCCCCTTGAAGCAGGCCGCCGCCCTGCAATCCACATAAGTGTGTCTCCATTCAGCAGTCTTCCTGTGCCTTATCTGCACGCCCCAGGCCCATCCATCCCACCCCCCTCTATCAAAGGCGGTTCGCGCCAGTGGATGCGCGCTGGCATGGGGGGCTGTCAGGGGCGCGAAAGGCCAAGTTGCCAAACTACATGTACACTTCAAAAGGTGTCCCACTCCAAGGGGCCATCGGTCACATGGCCTCCTCAGACCCTGTGTCTCCAGCCAGGCCTCCCCTTGAAGCAGGCTGCCCCCTTGCAATCCACATAAGTGTGTCTCCATTCAGCAGTCTTCCTGTGCCTTATCTGCACTCCCCAGGCCCATCCATCCCACCCCCCTGTATCAAAGGCGGTTCGCGCCGGTGGATGCGCGCTGGCATGGGAGGCTGTCGGGGGCACGAAAGGCCAAGGTGCCAAACTACATGTACACTTCAAAAGGTGTCCCACGCCAAGGGGCCATCGGTCACATGGCCTCCTCAGAACCTGTGTCTCCAGCCAGGCCTCCCCTTGAAGCAGGCCGCCGCCCTGCAATCCACATAAGTGTGTCTCCATTCAGCAGTCTTCCTGTGCCTTATCTGCACGCCCCAGTCCCATCCATCCCACCCCCCTCTATCAAAGTCGGTTCGCGCCAGTGGATGCGCGCTGGGATGGGGGGCTGTCAGGGGCGCGAAAGGCCAAGTTGCCAAACTACATGTACACTTCAAAAGGTGTCCCACGCCAAGGGGCCATCGGTCACATGGCCTCCTCAGACCCCGTGTCTCCAGCCAGGCCTCCCCTTGAAGCAGGCCGCCCCCCTAAGACCACGACATAGATATGTCATTCATTCACAAACACACCCCTGTTTCTAATACTTTATAAACCACTTGATATGTCTCATGAGAACATCTTTGTGCTTTGCAAGTCAACTCCTGAACGTGTTACCTGGCAACCACTGAGATCTACGCTAATCTGCTCGTCGTCGTGCTATCCGTGAACTTCTGTGACCGCTTAGAGCAAACCCATCAGTGTGCTACCTGTGGCCACCCACCTATTCTCCTGCAACATACTGCTCTGCTTGCTGAATCCAACTGTTTGTTGGTCAAGGTAAGGCCATGTATCCTAGTCATATTTCGCAGATTTTTAAATTTCTATCTATTTGCGAGTTGAGTACACAATAGTGCTAGGTTCATTGGTCTCATTGCTATTGACTTGAGTTTCCATTGCTATGCTATCAATAGATCTATTTATTTTCATCTGTGTCTATTGTCATCGAATTGCACCCTTCGGGGGTCCAGTCTATAATGTAAGCATGTTTCCTTCTCGTGCAATACAGAACATCCAAGGGATGAGTCACATGTTCAGTTTTTAGTCACATCATTTATACATTTCTGCAACTTATGCAAATACTAAGCCACACATAATGAACTGGTATAGTTCCTGCGACCAAAACAAACCTTGCATTGATCATTGTATGATTCATTTACTTTTGTATCAAATCTTTATTCTTGAAGATTGTATGATAATGTCGATATTTACTTTTCAGATTTATCAACAATGCCTGCCTGTTCGATTAGCGGTTGCCCTTCGAAGACCCATGCTAAATCTGAAGGCACTACAATGCATGTATTCCCGAAAACTGTTGATCGAATAAGAGAATGGGTCAGACACTGCGGATATCCACTGGATGAGCTGGAAAGTAGAGTCCAACAAGTCTTACAGGACAAGAGGGGTGATCGATACCGCATCTGCAGCAGGCACTTTTCCTTGGACATGTACACAACATCTTGGGTAAAAAAGAAGAATAAACGGCGAACGACACGGAAATTGCTCAAACGCTATTCCCACATTCCGCCACCGGTGAGTCAAGTGTCCGGATTTAGCTTTAGGCCTTGCGGTAGTGTGTAGGTATCCAAACGGATTAATTGATATTGTAGGTATTCTATCCCTTGTAATAATTTCGATATTGATATGAGTGTATAGTTTTTTGAATAATGACATTTACCAATATATACTTTTTCGATTTCATAACCCACAAACGCAATGTATATATATGGGAACAGGGAACTGTGCTGTATTGAGCATTTTACAAGTATTCTGTCGCCTTACATGGCTATTTTTAATATTGGCATTTCATTATCAATCATTAATTTACCTTTACAACTTCTTGACTATCCCTTGAACCTGAAGCAAGAACATTTTACATCCTTGACGTGGTCGCAGTTATCAACCACTTCTAGCGCGTATCAGGTAATCTTACTAGGCTAATCCGCTACAGACCTGTTTTATGCATGTCAAGTAATATTTTTATTTTATTGTGTAATCATTTTACCGGATGTTTGGTTAGTGCTTTCCAATTGATATACACCTTAGTTATTGTCCACTGGTGTTTGTTTTCAGTTATAATTAGTGTTATCCATACTAATGCAAGTACTGTCTTTCAGGGAGACGCTGAAGCGTCCGCCACATCTACAACATTTCTAGATGTTCAACAGCTGGAGGTATGGATACTGACAGCTCCATCGAGCGTCATCATCAGAGCTGGAATTCTTGTCGTTTGATTGTTGTACACAATGTTTCATTTGTGGTTAGCCGTTGATATGTACCTGTGCTGTCGACCCCAGGTGTGTGTTATGTTTTCACCATTGTATTCCTCACTAATGCAAGTACTATGTTTAAGGCAGTTGATGGAGCGTCAACCCCTGCACTTGATGCAGAGCCTGACATTCAAGTAATTCCAGGGGAAGTGGAAGCGGGACCATGCGTATACGAATCGGCGCAACAGCTTTCGGAAGTGCACACTACATTTGAAACATCTATAGATATTCTTCAGCAGCACGAGGTATGGATAATGACAGCCTCATCATGCGTGATCATATAACGTGATTCCATTTGCTATACTTTCTTCCCTATTAACGGAAGTGCTGTGTTTCAGGGAGACGACGAAGCTTCCACTACAATCACAACATCCAATTTAGATGATGCAGATGTAAATAAATCAGAGAAATAAGTCGATGAAATGTGATCATATTTAGATTTTCCTTGATTCTTTTGGACAATGCATCATTTGCGGTTATCTCTTTATATGTACCTGTGCGTTCGACCCCCAAGTGTGTGTTATGTTTCCAATATTGAAAACCATACTAATCCAAGTACTGTGTTTCAGGGAGACGACGGAGCTTCCACCACAATCACAACATCTCATTTAGATGATGCAGATGTAAAGGAATCGTTGAAATAAGTCGATGAAATGTGATCATATTTGGATTTTCCTTGATTCTTTTGGACAATGCATCATTTGTGGTTATCTCTTTATATGTACCTGTGCCGTCGACCCCAAGTGTGTGTTGTGTTTCCAATATTGAAAAGCATACTAATGCAAGTACTGTGTTTCAGGGAGATGCGGATGCCTCCTCTCCAATACAACCATTCATGGCAGTCCATGCAGAGCCAGAGGTATGGATACTGACAGTTCCATCGAAATAGATCATCACTGGTCGAAATACTTGTCGTTTGATTGTTGCACACAATGTTTAAATCGTGTTTGGCTATTGAGATGTACCTGTGTGTTCGTCCTCACGTGTGTTTTATGCTAACAATATTTTGATACATAGTAATGAAAGTACTATTTTTCAGGGAGACGATGGAGCCTCATTCCGTGCTGTCTATGCGGATACAGAAAATATAGTCTTTGCAGAGCAAGAGGAAGGGAGGACATGCAGAAACGAATCGGAGCTATAGCGTGCAGATGTTGAAGGTCGAGTCAAAAAAGTTGCAAAGAAAAAAAAACAAAAAAAGGTTAGTTACAAACAGTTCATAACTTTAAAAAAATGTTTGTGCTGGGGACTATTTTATGTTTTTTTCCAGTCAATACTACTACACTCCATCTTGGGTTTAAACTGAACATCCCTTTTCCAATCTCTCCTCCAGTTACCCGTGGGTGTCAGAACTATACACACACAGACAGTGAAGCGAATGAGAGATGTGGCTTGCCAGACCGTGTACACTATGGAGGAACTATTAATTGAGGCGAGGCGTGTTCAGGCTCGAGATGCTCATGTCCAATGGCCAGAACCTGAATTAACTGTGTTTGGAGACTACAGCAAAGTTACATTGGACCATAGCTACAGTGCGACCGCACCACCACAAGAAGATGTTATTGAATGCATTGAAGATAGCTCTGAAGTAGTTGCAGATCAATTTACACAATCTACACCCACCAAAAATTTGCCACCAAAAAACCTGTCGACATTGTTGTGTTCTCCCATCAATGTTGAAGTAATAGATGTCGAAATGACAGAGAATGAACCAGCCGCAGCATCCATAGACGCATCAGAACTTGATATCAGCGATATTACTTTCCAATGTGTAGAAATCTCCACAACGTCACAGGCCGAAACAACGTTGACGCAGGATGACAGTCTAATGAAAGAGAGCAAATACATTGTATTCAACAGTTGTTTGATGGAAATTATAAGTATGCTGAAATGTGTGCATTCCATTAGAGGGAAAGTATGTGGGAAGCCATTGATTAATGTGACTCGTCAAATAAAAGGCAGTAACGTCAAAATAAATGCCGCCTGTAGATTAAATCATAGGTTCTCATGGTCTGCACAACCGATGCTGGGGAAACTGCCAGCAGGCAATCTACTGTGTGCAGCTGCATCACTTTTTAGTGGCTCCAGTTTTAGAAAGTTAGAGGCTTTCTTTCAGTTTGTGGGACTCCATTTCATTTCTAAAGCGCTGTACTACATATACCAACGTGATTATCTGTTTCCGGCCATTAGTGATGCTTGGAAAATTGAACAATTGTCTCTAGCAAGTACATTCGAAGGCAAACGATTCAGGCTAGCCGCGATGGACAGTGCGACAGCCCTGGATTTTCTGCCAAGTACTGCACCTACCACTTTCAGGACATGGATAGTAAGAAAATTGTGAGTTCGGTGGTTGTGCAGGTAACACAATGTACATCGTCAGTGGCCATGGAGAAACTAGGATTTATAAAATCAGTGGAATATCTACAATCAAGGGAATGCACATCGACCTCATAGCCACGGATAGACACGTTTCAATTGCCAAGACAATGAGAGAGCAGTTCCCACATATTAAACATCAATTTGACGTATGGCATCTTGCTAAATCAATCAACAAGAAAATCTCGGCTGCAGGGAAAAAAAAGGTTTTGAAAGTATTTTGCAGTGGTCACATTCTATCACCAACCATCTTTGGTGGAGCTCAAAAACTGAGGGGTCAGTGGAAATACTACTTGAAAAATGGCGGTCACTGATGAACCACTGTACCAACGTTCACCGCTGGACAGCAAATGAACATTTCCACCAATGTGAACATGGCCCTTTGTCCCCAGAGGAGGCACGGAAGAAGAAGTGGTTGATTCCATCTTCACCGACACACAAAGCCATTGAGAAGATTGTTTTCGACAAACCTCTATCAAGAGATTTGAGAGGACTGACAGAATTCTGTCACACAGGAGATTTGGAGGTGTTCCACAATATGTGCCTAAAGTACAGGCCAAAACGCTTGCATTTTAGCTTTCGGGGCATGAAACATCGCACTCTACTAGCGGTCTTGGCCCATAACAGCAATGTCGGACGTGAACAACCTAGGACTAGGGGTAAAGTAAGGATGCCTCGCTACACTAAGGTGTTTTCAAAACGAAGTAAGCAATGGGTGATCAAACCAGTCTATGATGAAATGCAGTTCGACTTTGTGAAAGGCCTTATTGTTGCTGTGTTAGAGAAGCACAGATATGGAATTTTGGACGTTTCTGTGCAGAGCAGTGATCCATTGCCACCGAACATTGGGACTGTGCCATGCCCACCCGAAGCACAGCTGATTGTGAAGTACAAATCCCAGTTTAAATAATTGCAATACGATTGTCTTTTTGTAAATAAATGTTATTGTACAGTGTACCTGTAAACCTAACCCCTACCTTCACCATCATGGGTGGCGAACAAGCTGGGTGTCATCTTTGAATTCTCTCTATTCACCTCACATATGTGTATGTATATATTTTTCTCATGTTCCATCTCATGTAAATGTAAATGCTGCGCACTGTTAACGGAGGGGAGGCTTGCGTATTGCACATAATAAAACAAACAAACAAACAAACAAACAATAAATCTCACTTTTAACTCAACTCCTGTGGTTCTTTATACTTTCCCTGACCTTCTGCCAAAAATTAAATGTCTCAATTTGGGCTGCAAAGCTCGCAGACAACGGGGACAAAATTGGGGCACTTAGAACGCGCCAGCCAAGCGGGCCGTGGCATTTGGGAGAGAAGCCAGTTCGCATTTGGACATTGAGGCGCACTACATAGACGGATTCTAAACTTCAAGTTCTCACAGATGCCTATACTACGTGATGTTGCAAATAAAGAATGCGAAGGACAGCGCCCAGATGAGGCCCACAAATCGCACTGGAAGTATAAGGGTCTATTGTTTTTTTGACCTTGAGACAGGGACCATGCCGAAAGAACTACATTTGAAGGGAGTGCGCAATAACGTAAGAGACGATAAGACAGAAAATTCAGAAACTAGACCGAGTTTCATTTTAGTTCAGTATACGAAAAATCGTTGTCAAGAGTACGGTCCGTTTTACAGACTGCATTACGAAGAGACACAATGGAAATTTCAAATATAATGTAAGTAAATCTTTACACGCTTTTATACCGGAATGAAGATTTAATGAATGGATGCATGAATAAATGAATGAATGAAGAGCTAGGAAAAGCAAGTAAAACGTGTTCGTAGTGGACACATGGGCATGCAGGTCCACTGGTCTCACCGATCTCGGTCCTTGGCCCAGCCACTTTTCCCTGCACTGCCTACCTGCACTACGGGACTGTCTCTGTATCCTTCAGCCCCTTCTCACGGCATTTACCTTGCACTTGCCACCAGCTGGCCCTATTATTTAATTTGTATTCAACTAACCATGTACAGCCCTTCCCTATGCGCGATCAGAAAGACACCTGGCCTAGTAGGATCGTTGTCTGTCTGCCCTTGTTCCCCACCTGCCTCGTCACGCCTAGAAACACTTGAGTATAGGCGCGTTACAAATGCCATATCATATATCATATCATTCCTCACGCATGTATACTAACTGTCGTTTATCATTGTGTGTTGGCCTCGATTTATCTCGTTACTTTTTGCATTGATTTTAGAGACGAACATACTCCATTGAACTATCCTTGCAAGCAAATAGTTTCTGATCGGCCGTAATAAATAAAATGAGTAATATTAATGAAGTTCGGCTAGCGAGACTAATTATAATTTTTTTGTTTTCATAACATGTATTTGATCCCATTCTGCCATTGCCATCTGTTTGAGACACCGGCGGATGGATTCTTCAGCAGACACCTGCAACTTCGTGTCAACAACTGGAGCAGGATCACCATATTATGGGATGATCGCCAAGGGCCCACATGCCCTTACGCTGTACTAGTGGCTAAAAGTAACATATCAACCTTTAGGGAGGGCTAGTGCCTAGTTGATGGAACAGCCTTGCGGTTCACCGTGCTTCCAAAGTGATTCTTTTTACGAAAATGAACACCCTGTGTACCATAAAGGAACAGCGCGTGACTCATGATGAAACGGAACAGTTATTGCGGATACAGATAAAAGAAAATAAATGGCTTTCGGAGTTCATATGGCAATTGCTGAATATTCTATAAACATTTAATGTCAAATAAATGGACTTCACCAAATGTACCGTGTTGCTGTTTCATTTTAAAGTACAGTTTCATATTCCGAATTGTGGCGCGCTGTGTTGTGAGTTGATCTGTGTTGGTTTCTGGGTTCTGTGTGGAGTCGCGCAGAAGACGACTGGGCGCATTTGCCTACGCAGCACAGTAACGTCACGGAGAGAGGCGGGGAATATGAATGTTTTGATAATGTCAGGCTCAGGGGCGGGGGAATTGATTTAGTGCCGCAAAAGCAGGTCAGCCAGGGCGATCGGGGAAAAGATAGGATTATCAGAAAATGGCGGCTCCCTGGTGCTTGTTTTCGCGTGCGTTTAATGGACGAAAACTCGGGTAAGGTCCATAGGAAAGTTTTCTAAAATCGAGCCACTTAGGCTTAAAAAAACATGGCCGACCCGTAGGGACAATAACATTTTTTACTAGACCATGCCTTTAAATTTCCCACCACAAAGGAAAAAGCTATTGCACCTGGGGGCCACCAGAGTACTCATTTTATGTATGTGAGCCGAGATGCCGTGATTCGTGAAATATGAATTGACTTTACAGACCTCCCTATGGTAGAGGTAGCCTCTGACTATTACATACCTCCCCTCTGCATCGCGTGCCACCTCAGACACTTGGCGCATGAGCGATCCATCAAACCACGTTAACACCCCTCTAGCAAACTGTGAGTATGTGGCACCAAAGCCTGTCCCATCCCAACGCTTCAGTAGTTTCTCCATCTCCTCAGGGAGTAGGTGTGTCTCCTGGAGTAATGCTATAGCTATTTTCTAGTGTCTCAGGTAGGATTATATTCTGTTTCTACGTAAGTACGTGCCCATGCCGCGCACATTCCAGGTAGCTATTCTAAGCATAGCCATCTGCTTGTGGAGTGTCTAGCGAGCCACTATGGCGCCCGCAGTTCCCCCTATGATATATGGAGTGTTTAGGCAGAGCAGCACCTGCTCCATCCCCAGTGTCGACCATAAATTCCTGCCAAACCTTTAAATGTACCACACTGTGGGCCTCATCACGAGTTTGGTGGTAATGCCGGCGCTATTAGCGCCGGCGCTAATAGCCCTAATGCCAAACCGCCGGCGCTATTAGCGCCGGATCACGGGTTTGGCGGAAGGGTTATTGCCCATTCCCCATTGGGCCCATTCGGGAATTCCTCATTCCCCATTGGGCCAAATGGGGAAAATGTGCGCTATTACCGCCAGCGGATTTCCCGCCGGCGGTAATCACGCCGAAAATCGGCAATTTTTCCGTGGATTTCCCCCCAGCTTAGCGCTGGGGGGAATTCCGCCAAAGCCATGATCTGGCGGACCCTTAAAGGCGGCGGTAATAGCACTACCGCCGCATTTAAGGGTTACCGCCAGACTCGTGATGAGGCCCTGTGTGTTGTATTGTATGGATTTAACAGACAAAATAACAGTAACCACAAAACAAATAATCATTGAACTTGTTGGCCAACAATACGCGGTCGTTCGGGCAGACCTGTACCTTCAACGCCTGGTCCGGCCATTGTGCAATGGGCTGGCACCGAGAATCCATCAGGGGTGGGTAAAGAGTCCAATAGTGTGTGGTTGGTCCGCACCCACACTGTATGAACAAGGACCATGAAGACAGCAGTGTCTATGTTCCAAGGCTTCAGTCCGGCTTAAGGGAAGGCCCATTGAGGCAGCAAATGGGCCGGCAGTGCCGGTAATGTAGGTAGTGGAAGAATCCGTCGCAGCAACTTAGTGATCAGGGGAGCAGGGAATGGTATCAACCTGATGGGTTAGTCAGTGCTTCTTGGGGATCTCCCCAAGGTCCGGGTATGGTTTCAAGGCAGCCCTGGTTCAGGCGTCAATGCCAGTGTCATCTTGATCAGACAAATTATTGTGCTCCATCCACAGCACCGCAGCTGCGGGGCTTTCCAAAAACGGTGTCTTGCCCATATAGAGGATTTTCAGTCCCGCTAGGTACATGAGCATATACTTGAAGCCCAGTTGTCTAAGCCTTGCTTTAATTTGGGACAAATGTATTTCCTGAGCTCTGCACCGCAGGAGTGTAGTCCGGGTAGATCGCAACCTTTGAGTTGTCTCGTTGTTTCTCGCCTCATTCCCTGGAGAGCCACAGGATAACTTCTCTATCTCAAAAGACCCAGCGGCTGCCTCTTTTGGAGAGAGCGGTGCGCACTTTCCACAGCAAATCCCTGTGCAGATTGCCTGGCCCAACATCCTGCAGCAGCAGCAAGGTCTTGACATAGGCAGTAGGATCCCGTCCCTCAGTGCCTTTTGGGAGTCCCAACACCTGCACATTGTTTCTGCGTGACCTCCCTTCAGTTTCCTCAGCTTGAGATTCCAGAACAGTGTTACGTCTTTCGAGGTCCTTGACCCACGTCTCCAGGTCTTTAGTGCCCTCTGCAGTTTCTTTTAGCAGCACTTCAGCATTTGTAACTCATTCAGTCAACTGCTGGACATCTTGACGCAAAAGCTGGACATCTATCTTAACCTCCTCTATTCTTGTTTCGAGGGGGGCTCTAAGGGCTGCAACTGCTGCCAGGATTCAGTTTTCCTGTGTTCAGGTACAATAGCATCAGATGATAGATGATCTCTGTTATCTCTTGGGGCAATATCATTGTGCTTCCCCTGGGTCACAAAGGAGTCCAAAAGGGTAGGTTTGCACTTATTCTTTGTGGGAGGCATGGTGTGAGAACCAGGTAAATCGTAGCAACTAAAGTCTAAGGTACCGCAGTGCGGGTTGCGTTTTGGGCGATCCCAGATAAGCCGCGACATACCTCATTCAACGGGTCCATGTGGCAGCCATTTCGGTAGTTGCATGGTGCGGAGATTCAGCAAGAAGTTAAGCTGAACCCTGGCTCTGGTTCACGCCAAGAACAGCTTTGGTGCGCACAGCCTTCCCCTGCCAGAAATGTGTTCCAGGTAGTGGGATAGACGGCTTGCACCGCTGTCGGGAGGATCAATGCAGGATCTTGGCAGGAGCACAGCAGAGTCACATCCTCACTACATGCGTGCTAGATACACCGGCCCACTCGCATGAAAAGCGAACTTAGGAAGAAGTGTTCGCCTGTGCCTAATTTCGCTTTTCAAGGGAACAGTGAACTTTGAATCTTTGTTCACACTAACAATCAATGCTCATGAAGAAATGTCAAGTGTTTAAACCTTGTATCTGCAGTTGGAGCGAGCCAGCATTGCCCAAGCCAAGAGTATTCTCCTATTAAGACTGAAAGCAACCTTTCCCAAAGTCAGAAACAAATCTAACCAATGCTGTGAGCTCAATAGAAGTTCAATTTTGCCTAAGATACAAGTGCTCAAGCATTACCTGAAGCCAAGAGAGTAGCTCCAAGGCTTCTGGGTAATTATTTTGGCAGCAGTTGGCAGAGAGGTGAAGGCAAAGGTGAGGAAGGGACATTTGCTGCTCATAAATATTATTTGAAGTTGACACAACCTATATTGCTAAAGACTGTAAGAGAAAGAGAGAAGCGGATGCTGGAGGCAAACCTAGGTTGTTTGTGTGGCAGGCAGCCAAGAGAGGCAAAGAGGCTGCCCCTTTTGAAGAGAGATATTCAGAGGAAGAGTGCCTTGCCTATTTGAAGGTGTTGAAATACCTTCAAGTAAATCTTGTCAGAACCATAACCTGTTTTGAGTCACAAAGTCGTGTAGCTGTGGTGGTGTATCTGATTGTCAGTAGATGCAAGAGTTCAGTAGTACAAGTGAAGAGGAATACTATGAGACAAAGAAGAATGTTCTCATGGTAAACTTTAGTAGAAGTGAAGTTCTTGAAGTAGAAGCAGCAGCACTGTGTAGTCATCCTGACAAAGATCCCAACTGTGAATCCTAATCTTGTGAATAGAGACATAATAACTGTTAACCAAAAACTGTGTGTTGCCCTTATAGAGGATTTTCAGTCCTGCTGGATACATGAGCATATACTTGAGGCCCAGCTGTCTAAGCCTCGCTTTAATTGGGACAAATGTATTTCTTGATCTCTGCAACGCAGGAGTGTAGTCAGGGTAGATTGCAACCTTTCAGTTGTCTCGTTGTATCTCACCTCATTCCCTGGAGAACCACAGGATAACTTCTCTATCTCGAAAGTTAGGTATTTTGTCGATCACTGGTCTAGGATGGAAACCCGGCGGCCGCCTCTTTTGGAGAGAGCAGTGCGCCCTTTCCACAGCAAATCCCTGTGGCAGATTGCCTGGCCCAACCTCCTGCAGCAGCATGATCTTGATGTAGGCAGTAGGATCCCGTGGCTCAATACTTTCCGTGAGTGCCAACACCCGCACATTGTTTCAGCGTGACCTCCCTTCAGCTTCCTCAGCTCGAGATACCAGAACAGTGCTACACCTTTTGAGGTCCTTGACCCGTATCTCCAGGTCTTTAGTGCACTCTGCGGTTTCTTTTAGCAACACTTCAGTGGTTGCAACTCGTTCAGCCACTGCCGGACATCTTGACGTAAAAGCTGGACATCTATCTTAACCTCCTCTATTCTCGTTTCGAGGGAGGCTCTAAGGACTGCCATTGCTGCCAGGATTTGGTTTTCCTGTGTTTCAGGCGCAATAGCATCAGCTGATAGGTGATCGCTGTTATCCCCTGGGGGATATCATTGTGCTTCCCCTGGATCACATAGTAGTCCAAAAGGGTAGGTTTGCCCTTATTCTTTGTGGGAGGCATGGGGTGGGAACCAGGTAAATTGTAGCAGCCAAAGTCTAGGGCCCTGTAATGCGGGTTGTGTTATGGGCGATCCCTGGTAAGCCGCACCACCCTCACCCAACATAACAGTGCAGGCTTCTTTGTGCGCAGTGGAGTGTAGGGGCGCCTGCAATCCTCCAAGAGTTCAGCAGGGAAAAGGAGATAAGAGAAAGAGGGGCTCAGCAGGTCCCTGGAGTATAGGTGTGTTAGGAAAGATTTCCATTTATGTGTAATTTTCCCTCCAGTTGTGAACCCCCCAACATTTTGCTGTTGTCTGACCATCCTAGCCTGACTTTTGCAAGTTGAGTACAGTCTTCTGCTGCACTCTGCTGGGTTTTCGCTCACTTTGTTATGGGGAAACTGACATGCCCTTAAAAGACAGTCAGTAGTGGGAGACTTAGTTTCCCTTAGCCTTTCACTTTGTTGCAACATTTTACCAGTTTACAAAGTACCTTACAGTACGGTGCACTGGGGCCTTCCTTTCTATTATTAAGGCCCTAGACACCCTCAATGGATTCTTCGGTAGAAGTACAAATGTGCCTTGGACAGAGCTGGTGGCAGCTGTTATTTTCTGTTATATTTTTAACCCTTTCTTTCGGTCCATATAATGTCCATATAATGTGTTTAACCCTCTTTAGCCCTGGACAGTGGCTTGGCCCCAAAATGGCCATTCCACAAGATCCTTTGTTCTGTCCTTTGGCCATCTTGTCCCTTTGCCTTCCGCAGATCGAGCAGACCCAGGACAGTCCTTATTTGGTCATGCATTCCCCTTGCGAAACGCCAAGCTTTCGCAGGCTTCTGCATGCCTTGTGTGTTTGCCTCCAGGATGTGGGCTGGACTGTCTAGTTCCAATACACATCCTGGGTGCCAGAGAGTCTGGTGTGCTGAGAAGGACTGGGACTACTGTGGTTGCGTGATTGGTCCATGTCTGGAATGGCTGTATGTGAGCAGGTCTCTCATTGGGTCCTCTGTGTTTAGGCACAAAGGAGATTCTGGATAAGAGAAGGGCCCAAACACCCATACCAGGTCGATCTCTTGAGTTCTCACTGAATCTAGGATAGGTTCCAAGCATCCTAAAACCAAGAAGCTGAGTCGAGGAACCACTGGTGACCCGCTGGAAGGTTTGGCAGCCTGAGCCCGCTGTTGTCCCGCAGGTCCCCTCTCTCTCTGATCGAACTTAGAAGGTCTGCAAAGGCGCTTCGACCAATTTGAAAAGTGGGACTGACTATTCACAGCACGTCCACTTTAACCTGAAAGCAAGCCTTCTCGGAAGCGTTCCTGAGCCAACCAGTGAACTGACCAGCCTGCACAGGACCTTTGCTCTGGAACCACCACTGTCTCAATTTGACTCTTGAGACTTTGAAGATCATAGGCAATGGGTATAAGGCACTCTCCCGCCGAGTTTTGTACACCTAGGGGCCCTAGGTCTGTAATTAGGAGAGTACGCCTGAACCCGAGGGTACACGGTCACTGTGTCGCCAGGCCATGGTGACGAACTTCGAGGGTGCGCTGCTGCTGTGCCCTGAGATGAGCTGCAGTGAAATAGAACTGATCCCTTCAACAGGAGAGGAGAAATCATCACTGTCCCGCCACAGAATCGTCCCTGGAATCCAGCCATTGAAAGCTGCAGAACCGCACAATTGCAGCATTTGAACCTGCAACCGAAGTGAACTCGACTGCCAAAGTTTGGTCCGGAATGCGCCTTGGGTTGGTGAGTACTTGCAACCCTTACCAGTGGCCCCTGTGCATTGATTCATTTTTACGTACACGTGTCCCCTGAAGGCCACTCATCTTTATCGAGGTAGCCTGTGCTACCGTCCTATTCCCAACTCTTAGATCCTTTTATACCCTCTTGGGGAGACCCTCCTCGAATAGTGGGAACTTATTCTTCATTGCCTTTAGTAAACTTTAGTAGAAGTGAAGTTGTTGAAGTAGAAGCAACAGCACTGTGTAGTCATCCTGACAAAGATACCAACTGTGAATCCTAATCTTGTGAATAGAGACATAATAACTGTTAACCAAAACCTGTGTTTCACCTTCTTGAGCCGTTGCTGCCCCTGCAAGAGACCCTGTTTTCGCTCTACCACACAATCGTGTGTGTCTACACCGAAAGTGTCTTTGAGCGCTAGGCTCCACTCTTCTTAGGGACTAGACTGCCTCTTAGTTAGGTTTTGATAAGTGAAGAACTGCCTAAAGTATATGCACACTGTTTGCACCCTTTCCTTACAGGCTGTGGACCCTTACTGTGTGCCATTCCTTTAGGCCAATTGGTAACTGTACATATGTTATGGTAGTGTTGTGTTGGTTTAAGTATTACTGCTGATATTTGCTTTGTGTTTGATTTAAAAGGCCTTTAATAAATATATATGTATTTTTGATATACACCTGACTGTGAGTAATTTGTAGTGTTGTTTACTGTGTGTGCTCATTGTGGCCTTTCGATCACCCTCACCCCTCTTGAGACCTAGCCTTGACCACTGCCAATGCTACCTTGATTGGTCTGGCTTGTCCAGAAGGTCACCTTGTTCCAAGAAACTAGGCTTGCCTTCTGAACCTCTGCCCACCAGGTCAGAGTTCAGATAACAACGTGGCCCTCTCAGGCTTGTCGCAGGGGCGAGCAGGTGCTCAGCAGGCCATAGTGGGGAACAGGATTGAGCGTTGTTGCATCATCAGCACCCGCCCTGCCCACCATGCAGAAAGTCAAAGCAGTCTGCGGCCCACAGCCATGAACAAGGAGTAGCGTGTATGGCGCGTACCTCATGCGCTGTAGCAGACAGAGGTGTTCCGGCTACGTTTCAGGCAGTGTAAGCAAGCGGCACACAGCAAAGCAGGATCTAGCGTGCAGCCCAGCCAGATTGTCACGTGTGGCTAAGTGTGCCTCTGTACCGCAGGGATGGAGAAAAGTTACAGCTCCTCGTATGCGCGTCAGTTGGTTGGTGGTACTGATAGGGTCTCAGAGGTGTCATGTCGCATTCAATGGGTCCATGCAATGGCCGTCTTGATAGTTGTGGGACACTGAGTTTCAACAAGAAATTAAGCCAAACCCCGGCTCCGATTCACACCGAAAACAGAGCGGTTCGGTGCGCACAGCTTTCGCCAGCCAGAAATGCGTTCCAGGTAGTCGGATAGAAGGCTTACACCGTTGTTGGAAGGATCAATGCAGGATCTCAGTGGGAGCCACAGCAAAGTCACGTCCTCACTACATGCGTGCTAGATACGCCCCCACCCCAAATCGCGTGAAAAGCAAACGCCATGGAAAGCCATTGTTGAACATTTAAAACCTTGTAAAACTTATGAAGAAGTGTTCGCCTGTGCCTAATTTCTATTTTCAAGGGAACAGTGAACTTTGAATCTTTGTTCACGCGAAAAATAAATGCTCATAAAGAAATGTCAAGTGTTTAAACCTTGTATCTGCAGTTGCAGAGAGAGCAAGCATTGCCCAAGCCAAGAGTATTCACCTATTAAGACTGAAAGCAGCCTTTCTCAAAGCCAGAAACCAATCTAACCAATGTTGTGAGCCCAATAGAAGTTTTCCTTTGCCTAAGATACAAGTGCTCAAGCATTATCTGAAGCCAAGAAAGTAGCTCCAAGGCTTCTGGGTAATTATTTTGGCAGCAGTTGGCAGAGAGATGAAGGCAGAGTTGGGGAAGGGACATTTGCTGCTCATAAATATTATTTGAAGTTGACACAACCTATATTGCTAAAGACTGTAAGAGAAAGAAAGAAGTGGATCCTAAAGGCAAACCTAGGTTGTTTGTGGGGCAGGCAGACAAGAGAGGCAAAGATGCTGCCCCTTTTGAAGAGAGATATTCAGAGGAAGAGTGCCTTGCCTGTTTTTCGAAATTTTGTTTGAACTATAAAGCTGGGCTGCAGGTCGGCAGACAAAATACATTTCCCTTGTCACATTATATTAGGTTTAGATTGTGAGGGATAGTTTAGGATTTGGACACAGGCAGGGACGTCATTACACCAAAATGCCAGTGGTAGCGGAAGTGACATCACACGACCCATGACCCCCTGATGACCCCACAGGACGTGATGTCATTTAATCCCACCCGAAGTGATATCGCTGGTAGCGATGGAACACGACCTTTCACCCGTTGACAAAACAGGAAGTGGCATAACATAGCATTGTACACTTTAAAAATATGGTTACGGTATCACTATATATGATATATGAGAGGTATTTTATAATGCGCTTAATACGCAGAGGTTTCTAAGTGCGGACCCGGGGATCGAACCTGTGGTGCTGCGTGTTGTCTTGCTTCCAAGGTGAGCATGTTGCCCCTGAGCTATCCTCCCAAGACTATAATGTGATGTACATTTCATGCAAGAATGGATCACCATATGTATCATTAAGGTCAGTGCGTAAAGGCCCATATTACCAAATGACTGTGAATGCAAGTAGACGTCCATGACAAAATGATAATGATGTGTTATTATATAGCACTTAAGCTTAAGTGCTTCATATAGAAATAATATACACCATATATCACCCAACCTGTGTTGGTACTCATTTATCGACCTCAGAAGGATGAAAGGCTGAGTTCAGGCGTTTAAGAACAGACTAAATCAGTGACTCACCCCCTGAAGTGTGCCTGAAATAAACCTTTAATGATTTATTGTATAGAATTCCAGAAAAACAAATTATTTGGTATTCCTATTCTCTCGTATTTAGGGTCAGTGCTGAAAGTGTTAGACTTGTGGCACACCTATTCTTTTTTTTCTTCTTTTTTTAAGGGGCCTGAACAAGAAAGCCAGCCACTCCAGAAGTAAAGAGCCACATTGTGCTGGCCACAGCCCAGGAGCTAGCTTGCATTACAAAAAAAAATAAGAATAATAATAAATAGTTTTTTTTTCTTTTTAGAGGTCGCAAGGGAGACCACAGAGGTTGCAAGGGAGACCTCAGAGGTCACAGTTGCGACCTCTGGTGACCCCTAAATGACATCCCTGGACACAGGATGGCAAACTTTACTTTGGATATTCTGACACAGTCAGTTTCATTAGCTAGTTTTGTTGAAGCAGGAAAACCCCTCTTTGAGTTAGGGCTAGTTTGGATTTCCTCCAACTCTCCTTACCCCATTTTTGTTGTTAATAAATGCCTTTGGGAATCAATATGCCCCTCTTGTGTCCACCTCTTACTCCTAGACCCTCACAGTAGCTATAGTATTGCATCTAGATGCCATTAGAATGCAGCTATTCCCTACCATAAAAATGAGAGTGAGTAGGTGTGATCTGAACCTCTAAGTATTTTAATGAGACAGCAGTCCATTAATCCAAGCGCCCCCTGAATTAATTGCACTGTCTCTGGTTTCTCTGCGATATTAAGAATTAAAGATTTAATATAATTAATCTTGAAGCTAGAGACCTGATGTAACGATTCTATTAGAGAAGCTATTTGGGGTAGGGTTGTCTGTGAGAGGTGCATGAAAAAGAGAAGGTTGTCGAGCATAGAGTGTGACTTGATGCTGGTACCCCGCTATGTGAACCCCATGTATATTATCTGCCAGCCGAACTTTACTTGCTAGAGGCTCCATTGACAACGCAAATAGAAGAGGGGACAGCGGGCACCTCTGGATTGACAAGTGGTTCAGACAAGGCCCCATTTACGTTAATGCGAGTGGTTGGGTGGACAAGCGGGCCTCCAGAACCTTCGATTAGATTCGAGAGTCGTAATTTAAGACTGCAGTGGGTCTATATGATGTACTAACGATAGGATCTTTATCTGATTTGTCAATTAGTGATGATAAGGACTCGCCTTTTGTAGGCGTGATTGATCCAGTGTCGGCAAAACTATTAAATAAGGTAACCAAATGGGGGGCAAGGGCAGCAACACATTTCTTATAAAATAGAGCTTAATGGCCATCAGGCCCAGGAGCCTTATGGTTAGGGAGGGAGCGAATGACTCGAGTTACCTTTTCAATTGTATTCGGGCCATCAAGTCTCTGTCGGTCCTCTGTGGCAATTGAAGGTAACTTTGCGTCCCTAATGAATTATTTTTGGGCCACAACATCCCAACTATCAGCGCTAAATAAAGAAGTATGCTACCCCAACAGAATATGATTTTTAGAGGCTTTGTCATCCCTCAGCTGGCAATTACAATCCCGTAGTTTAAGAATAGTATTTTTAGCTTTCTGGGCCTTACATTTGTAGGCCAGGATGCTCAAGGCTTTATTGTAAGTGCGAAAGTAAAATTGCTTAGTTTGGAGTAATTTATTGGAGACATCAGACGCCTAGAATGCTTTAAGTTCAGATCTGATTTGAAGCTGCCCATAGACCCTTCTTGCACCCACCCTCTTATATTACAGGTCTAATTCTAGCACTCACCTCTGAGCTTCCACTCTTTGAGACATCAACATCTGCTTCCTTCCGGAGGACAAGCTGATAAGCTCACCCCACAATGTGGGCTTAAGAGCATCCCAGACCGTCGCAATTGGCATATCCCCTTTGAGATTTTCCCAGACATATGAAGCGAGATGCTCTGAAACGGCAGTGCTATAGGCTACATCAGTAACTAAGGAGTCATTTACTTTCTACAAAGCAGTATTTCTGGCCCCCAGGGCAAATGCATCCACCTGAAGCATAATGGGAGCGTGATCAGAAACCACTGCCAACCCTATGGTAGTTTCAGCCACTTTTAGGACTAGAGAACGGGAGACTGGAAAGCTGGGAGTGACTACAGTGCACATGGAAGAAGTAGGTATAATCCCTCTCAAGGGGGTGTTGCAATCTCCAAATGTCTGGCAATAGTAAATCTGCCATTGCTTGCGTAAGGGATTCAGACCTGGTTACATCGGATCCTCCCGTCGAGGTTGACCTGTCAACATAACAGCAACAGCGGTGAAAGCATCACCCAGAAAGAATTATACTGCAGACCAGAGAAAATGAAAATATAACAAAAAAACATTACATTCATGCAGGTCCCTCTGAATCTCCACCTCTCTCTCGTATGTCCATAGTATGCCTTCTATGATCCTGGCACCTGCTCTTCCTAGAGCGCTCTTTAGACTAGTTCTTTTGAGAGGCAATCCTCTCAAAGCCTTCTGTCAGCTGAAGATCAGCACAGGGCATCTTTAGCACTTCCAGTGCTGCAGAAAGGGACACAAATTGGTGCAGGACACTTTCATAGTTAAACATAATTCATAATGGGCACCCCATCTGTATTGGATGTCCCTCTTCATCAGCCACTGAGTGAGTGGTCTCATCTGACAACCCCTCTTGATTGTCCCCTGTGCTAGGTCTTGGAATATCTGCAATTCAACTCCTCAAACGTTAGGCTGCGCTGTGCTTTGGTTTTCTGAAAGATATGTTTGTTAGTCTGACAGAAGTGAATCATGAGAAGATTTTGGCATTGCTGAATGTTGGAATAAACTCTATGCGTACAATCCAACGTGCTCATCTTCTCCCAGTATGTTGCGAAAGAGATCACACAAGTATTCCTCCATGTCCCGATCCAAGACCTCTAGGGGGACTCTGCAGATCCAAACGTCATTTCTTCTAGAGCGGTTCTCGCTCTCTTCCAACTGTTCATTCGTGACCGCTTTATGCATCTCCAACGCCACCGCTCTCTGTTGAAGCTGATCATAAGAATTGGTCTTTTTGCATTGATTGGAGCAGTTGCGCAATATCCCACTTAATAGCTGGATGTGAAATATAATCCAGTGCAGGGATTCGGTCCATGCCTGCTGACCAAGATGAGGCGCAGTTGAATGGTTGCAACAAATCCTTAAGAGAAGTCGTAGACTTATATTTAGATTTAATGGTCTTCATATTAAGGTATTCCTCCGCACACCAGTCCGGACCAAGAGAATACAAACCACTGTTCAGAAGGAAGGGGACTCCAAAGATAAACTGGGAGTGCAATATTAGGAACAGCAAGGGAGCTCCACTGCAACGTACGGACCACTCAAAAAAAGGGCGATCCTTTACCACTAAATGGTGCTCCCAGTCAAGCTGTAAATGTTCCACCAAGCAGAAGAGAGGTGGAGTTGCGATGACAATCAGATTGCAGAGAGAGTGATCAAGTGGGTGCCTTAGGCCAGGAAGACAGAACCAATATAGTTCTAGAGAGAGGGGAACAGACTGCTCATGCCTTAGCCTCCAACTAATATAGCAGGCAACTCAAGTGCAATTGCAGGGCTTTAACACGGTGCTCCAAGCCCCAGACTGCTCACCAACCTGCAGAGATGCATCATATAGCATTAAAAGACAGGCCAGTGCCCAGGAGCCTCTCTGTGTACAAGATCACTGGAGCAGGTGCGGAGGAGTGGTACAGCAGCCACAAATCTAGATGTTCACGCTATTGACAGGCGTCACCAACTGATGGAGGGACACCCACTTGATCTCGGAGAGACTGTCAGCCAGTATCTTATGGTTTGCCATTATCCGTCATCCACTGTCCTCTATCCAACCCCCCAGTACTCATGGGGTGCACTCTGCCATATCCAGAACAATACAGGCCAGTGCGCAGAGCAGAGCGATTCCCCAGGTGGGACTCCAATCTCAGTGGGTCCTCAGATGTAATGCTGCTCAGCCGTGTACTTCTTCAGGTGCAGCAGTGGTAGCCGGATCAAACCGTTGCCGCCTCTCACCCCAGCATCCATGAAGTTGCGTTTTCCATGTTTCCGAGCCTCAGCGGCACCCGCCGACACCGACAGGGTTGATGAGCAATCCACCTACAGCTGGTGAGCCGATTCTCCTGCAGTAAGTCACTAGCGAGTGGTATTCATAACCGCATCTGAAACACGTGGCTTCCATGCATCTGGTTGGTTTATTGGTTGCTGTGTTCAGTTTGTTGACGGCATCAGGTTCGGATGCTTTGGATTGCAATGTGACCTTGCCCAGGTTGTCGAGCTGGGACTCTACTGATGCTTCCATGCATGCTAGGGCGAAAATCTCTTGAAGTGACCTCTGCTTTTGCAGGAGTTTTTTTCAGAATTCTTGAAAGTCGCAACCAGTTAGGACCTGAGACCTTAGGGCCTCTTCGTTTGAGTATCGATGGAGCTCGCAGTGCTTCAATTTTATTCTCAGTCTCATCAAAAAATTATTGAAGGATTCTCTTTATCTTGGCGTGTTGTATGAAAAATGTGTCTCTCATAGTCGACGTTGGTGTGGGGTGTGAAGTATTCTGACAGTTTGGTGTGCAGGTCCTGGTAAGATGCGGTGTTCAGGTTAAGTAATTCTCCTGCGATGTCTCTGACCGCTGGTCCCACTGCCATCGACCGCATATTCTTGAGTCGTATGTCATTGTTGAGCCCTATGGCCCCTGTGTAGAACTTGAAATCTCGTAGCCAAGTTGACCATCTTCGCCCTAAATTGCTGGTGTCGCGTATGTCAAATGTGTAGGGTAGGTGGAGCACTTGAGACCATCCACCTGAGGGGAGTGCATGTCCCGAGGCTCCGCCACCTGACGTGGATGCAATGTCTTCCTCCGACATGGTATGCGTTTTTGTGAGATCTGTAGGCGCTTAGGTTATGGTTGGAAGATGGAGAGGGACTTCTTTCCCCTGTTGCCTGTGGTGCAAACCAGTGTTTGAGTACCCTGTGGTTGTGGGGTGGGGTGGCCCTCTTTCCTATGTGGCCTTCCTGAGGCGCTGGACTGTGGGCCTTATGGCTTCTCACGCGTCTGTGGTGTGATTTGGGGTGGCTCCTGTGGGACGTTCTAGCTCCTGCTCCACGTTTGGCCTTGATGTGCCTTGTGAGAGGGAAGGGCCTGTGGCTGGTGCCCTGCTGTGTCCTTATTGTTGGTGCCAGGCCTCCGGTGAATTCTTCCCCCTTGTATTTTATTTATTTGTTTTCTTGTACCCGGGAACTGTGGGACGTCCTGTATAAGGAGGTGTGCAGACGCGCATATCTCGAGCCCGATGGCGCCCTCCAATGTTACGCGATGGGAGGCAGCACAGGCTGTATGCTGAGACTTCATGCATGTGGCCTGCAGGTCGATGCACTCCCCTTTCAGTGATGTTCATCACAGTGGGGGCGGGGGTCGGAACTTGCCACTCGTCGCCAATTGTAATGTCGAGCGGGCCTCGCTCGGTGAGGGACACACCCCTAGTCGGCCTGGCAGATTTCACCAGGAATAACAAGACAGACATCACGGCCGGGAGAATATACGGTACGTTATTCTATGCTGTACCAATGCCAACTGAAACCCAACTTCCCCTTCCTCCCAACCACCCATGTCCCTCGTCCCGCCTCCTCCCTGTCCCAACGTGATTTCCCTTTTCTGTTTGGGCCCAAACGTGGGCCATCTCACATAACAATGCGGGAGGGTGCGGAGCTCCCGTCATCCCGACATGACAGCTGGAATCTTAGGACACCACCGGGATCACAACACAGTGAAGTCTGACCCCGCTGGCGGAAGAATAATGTAATGCGGGCTCAGCTTACTAGATCATCTGCCCCATCCAGGGCACACTGCCCAGATGTCTTCAGCCGTCTCAGCTGCGCAAATGATGCTAAATGACAGATTTTCCAGACAGCTAGAAGGACGCGGCCACCTAGAGCCCTTAGGCCTCACTCGGGTCCAGGAGTACACCACAATTTGGGGTGTATCTGCAGGGCGATCCTGCTAAGGCTTCACCAGTTCGTTCTCACAGGCTTCTAGCAGCAGAGCCCGGTGCTCTGATAGCTGACCATGAGTCCTGGAGACCACAAAGTTACGCGTTCCTGGGCAGGGATATGGAGATCACAGGTCTCACAGCTCCATTAGCCTCCAGTCAGGCCTATCTTTGGTTTCTTTCGGCAGAAGAAGTGTGAGATTCTGTTTGGGGCGATGTGTGTTGTGTTTCTTTTGAAGGGAGAAGTGTGGGAGTGTGCGGGTGACAATGTGTTTTGTGTTTCTTTCAGTGGGAAATATGTGGGAGTCCTTGAATGGTGTAGGAGTGCTTGTGAGAATGGTCTCCTGCATATAGGATATGTGGACATGTATGACTGGAGCTGGTCATTTCATATATGGTTGGTTGGATGTTGAGTGGATGATGTATGCATGTCTGTCTGAAGGTTCCAGGGAGTGCGAAAGTGTGGATGCTGAAAGTGCAGTTATAGCAGTGTTCACTCGTGGGCGATGTTGGCAGCCACACAGGAAACTAAACATCTCTCAAGAAGTCCCCTGACCGTGCCGAGAGCGCAGAATGAAAGTGCAGACACTGAGCATGAAAGTGCAGACACTGCTAGCTAAGTTGTAGAAGAGTTCCCTCACAGACAATGTTGACAGTCGCACAGGAAGCTGAACTTCTCTCAAGAAGTCCCCAGACAGTGCAGAATGCGGAGCGTGAAAGTGCAGACTCTGCAAGTGCAGTTGTAGCCGTTGATGCAATGGTGAAATGGTTCCTGGTAATACTAGGAAGTAAATCCCCTCAAACATTGAGGAGAGGTAATACACTGTATTTATCTAAAATGGACACATAGAAAAATACCCAGAATGCTTGGCCAGCAATCTACCCCTTACAATCTGTAAAGTGGACTGGGAAAGTAAGGTCTGTGTCCCTTAGGGAGACCGAAATAGTAATTGAAACAGTTGTGATGAACAATTCCTATGACTCAGTTTTTCTCTTTGCCTTCATAAATCCATCCATCATGTCTGAAAAGAGGGTGGCAGGTAAAATTAAAAAGTACTTCCTGGTTCTTTCTGCAGCTGCTAAGCCAAGCAAATATAGGAGAGGCCTTGTACAGTCTATAGGCCAATCCTCAACTTCTAAATTTGTGGTTCGCATTTCTAATTCTATTGTTGCCAAGACTAGTGTCTTTCCTGGTGGTCTTACTCAATCTCCTCACTAGATCTCGATCCTGGAAAAGGTGGTGGACAATCTTAATAAGGGAGAATTAATGCAGCTTAAACTGGATGAGCTCTCCTTCTTACAATTATGGAACAGTTGAAGAGAGAGGTGGTCCCAAATTTGGACAGCCATTTTTCAAAAACATCTGATATTTTCTGCTTGTCTCCCTCAATACACTTACCCGCTCGTAAACACTCAATTAATGTGTCAATGGGAGCAGGGGGTCAAGAATGTGTAAAAACTGCCTGCAACAGTCTCGTACACATACTTCAAGACCCCTCTCACAAATGTTGTGCTAGGAGTGAACTATATGGCTGCCTTAAAGGCATGGTCTAGTAAAATTTTTTATTGTCACTACGGGTCGGCCATGTTTTTTTAAGCCTAAGTGGCTCGATTTTAGAAAACTTTCCTATGGACCTTACCCGAGTTTTCGTCCATTAAACGCACGCGAAAACAAGCACTAGGGAGCCGCCATTTTCTGATAATCCTATCATTTCCCCCATCCCCTGGCTGACCTGCTTTTGCGGCACTAAATCAATTCCCCCGCCCCTGAGCCTGACATTATCCAAACATTCATATTCCCCGCCTCTCTCCGTGACGTTACTGTGCTGCGTAGGCAAACGCGCCCAGTCGTCTTCTACACGACTCCACACAGAACCCGGAAACCAACACAGACCATCTCACAACACAGCGCGCCACAATTCGGAATATGAAACTGTACTTTAAAATCAAACAGCAACACGGTACATTTGGTAAAGTACATTTATTTTACATTAAATGTTTAGAGAATATTCAGCAATTGCCATATGAACTCCGAAAGCCATTTATTTTCTTTTATCTGTATCCGCCATGGTACACAGGGTGTTGCTTTTCGTTAAAAGAAGCACTTTGGAAGCACGGTGAACCGCAAGGCTGTTCCATCAACTAGGCACTAGTCCATCGTAAAGGTTGATATGTTGCTTCTAGCCACTAGTACAGCGTAAGGGCATGTGGGCCCTTGGCGATCGTCCCATAAAATTGGTATGTTGCTTCTAGCCACTAGTACAGCGTAAGGGCATGTGGGCCCTTGGCGATCGTCCCATAAAATTGTCAGTGTGCTCCAGTTGTTCACACGAAGCTGCTGGTGTCTACTGTAAAAGCCATCTGCTGGTGTCTCAAACCGATGGCAGTAGCAGAAGGGGAGCAAATACCTGTTACGAAAACAAAAAAATTATAATTAGTCTCGCCAGCCGATCTTCATTAATATTACTTATTTTATTTATTACAGCCGATCAGAAACTATTTGCTTGCAAGAATAGTTCAATGGAGTATGTTTGGCTCTAAAATCAATGCGAAAAGTAACGAAATAAATCGAGGCCAACACACAATGATAAACGTCAGTTAGTCTACATGCGTGAGGAATGATATGATATATGATATGGCATTTGCAACGCGCCTATACTCAAGTGTTTCTAGGCGCGACGAGGCAGGTGGGGAACAAGGGCAGACAGACAACGATCCTACTAGGCCAGGTGTCTTTCTGATCGCGCATGTGGAAGGCGGGAGTGGGGGGAAAAGTGCTGTACATGGTTAGTTGAATACAAATTAAATAATAGGGCCAGCTGGTGGCAGGTGCAAGGTAAATGCCGGGAGAAGGGGCTGAAGGATACAGAGACAGTCCTGTAGTGCAGGTAGGCAGTGCAGGGAAAAGTGGCTGGGCCAAGGACCGAGATCGGTGAGAACAGTGGACCTGCATGCCCATGTGCCCACTACGAACACGTTTTCCTTGCTTTTCCTAGCTCTTCATTCATTCATTTATTCATGCATCCATTCATTAAATCTTCATTCCGGTATAAAAGCGTGTAAACATTTACTTACATTATATTTGAAATTTTCATAGTGTCTCTTCGTAATGCAGTCTGTAAAACGGACCGTGCTCTTGGCAACGATTTTTCGTATACTGAACTAAAATGAAACTCAGTCTAGTTTCTGAATTTTCTGCCTTATCGTCTCTTACGTTATTGCGCACTCCCTTCAAATGTAGTTCTTTCGGCATGGTCCCTGTCTCAAGGTCAAAAAACAATAGAAACTTATACTTCCAGTGCGACTTGTGGGCCTCATCTTGGCGCGAGCTGAAAATCAAAGCCGCTGTCCTTCGCATTCTTTATTTGCAACATCACATAGTATAGGCATCTGTGAGAACTTGAAGTTTAGAATCCGTCTATGTAGTGCGCCTCAATGTGCAAATGCGAACTGGCTTCTCTCCCAAATGCCACGGCCCGCTTGGCTGGCACGTTCTAAGTGCCCCAATTTTGTCCCTGTTGTCTGCGCGCTTTGCAGCCCAAATTGAGACATTTAATTTTTGGCGGAAGGTCACGGAAAGTATAAAGTACCACAGGAGTTGAGTTAAAAGTGAGATTTATTGTTTGTTTGTTTTATTATTTGCAATACGCAAGCCTCCCCTCCGTTAACAGTGCGCAGCATTTACATTTACATGAGATTAGACATGAGAAAAATATATACATACACATATATGAGGTGAATAGAGAGAATTCAAAGATGACACCCAGCTTGTTCGCCACCCATGATGGTGAAGGTAGGGGTTAGGGTTACAGGTACACTGTACAATAACATTTATTTACAAAAAGACAATCGTATTGCAATTATTTAAACCGGGATTTGTACTTCACAATCAGCTGTGCTTCGGGTGGGCATGGCACAGTAGCAATGTTCGGTGGCAATGGATCACTGCTCTGCACAGAAATGTCCAAAATTCCATATCTGTGCTTCTCTAACACAGCAACAATAAGGCCTTTCACAAAGTCGAACTGCATTTCTTCATAGACTGGTTTGATCACCCATTGCTTACTTCGTTTTGAAAACACCTTAGTGTAGTGAGGCATCCTTACTTTATCCCTAGTCCTAGATTGTTCACGTCCGACATTGCTGTTATGGGCCAAGACCGCTAGTAGAGTGCGATGTTTCATGCCCCGAAAGCTAAAATGCAAGCGCTTTGGCCTGTACTTTAGGCACATATTGTGGAACACCTCCAAATCTCCTGTGTGACAGAATTCTGTCAGTCCTCTCAAATCTCTTGATAGAGTTTTGTCGAAAACAATCTTCTCAATGGCTTTGTGTGTTGGTGAAGATGGAATCAACCACTTCTTCTTCCGTGCCTCCTCTGGGGACAAAGGGCCATGTTCACATTGGCGGAAATGTTGATTTGCTGTCCAGTGGTGAATGTTGGTACAGTGGTGCATCAGCGACCGCCATTTTTCAAGTAGTATTTCCACTGACCCTTCACAAGTTTTTGAGCTCCACCAAAGATGGTTGTTGATAGAATGGGACCACTGCAAAATACTTTCAAAACCTTTTTTTCTTCCCTGCAGTCGAGATTTTCTTATTGATTGATTTAGCAAGATGCCATACGTCAAATTGATGTTTAATATGTGGGAACTGCTCTCTCATTGTCTTGGCAACTGAAACGTGTCTATCCGTGGCTATGAGGTCGATGTGCATTCCTCTTGATTGTAGATATTCAACTGATTTTATAAATCCTAGTTTCTCCATGGCCACTGACGATGTACATTGTGTTACCTGCACGACCACCGAACTCACAATTTTCTTACTATCCATGTCCTGAAAGTGGTAGGTGCAGTACTTGGCAGAAAATCCAGGGCTGTCGCACTGTCCATCGCCGGCTAGCCTGAATCGTTTGCCTTCGAATGTACTTGCTAGAGACAATTGTTCAATTTTCCAAGCATCACTAATGGCTGGAAACAGATAATCACGTTGGTATATGTAGTACAGCGCTTTAGAAATGAAATGGAGTCCCACAAACTGAAAGAAAGCCTCTAACTTTCTAAAACTGGAGCCACTAAAAAGTGATGCAGCTGCACACAGTAGATTGCCTGCTGGCAGTTTCCCCAGCATCGGTTGTGCAGACCATGAGAACCTATGATTTAATCTACAGGCGGCATTTATTTTGACGTTACTGCCTTTTATTTGACAAGTCACATTAATCAATGGCTTCCCACATACTTTCCCTCTAATTGAATGCACACATTTCAGCATACTTATAATTTCCATCAAACAACTGTCGAATACAATGTATTTGCTCTCTTTCATTAGACTGTCATCCTGCGTCAACGTTGTTTCGGCCTGTGACGTTGTGGAGATTTCAACACATTGGAAAGTAATATCGCTGATATCAAGTTCTGATGCGTCTATGGATGCTGCGGCTGGTTCATTCTCTGTCATTTCGACATCTATTACTTCAACATTGATGGGAGAACACAACAATGTCGACAGGTCTTTTGGTGGCAAATTTTTGGCGGGGGTAGATTGTGTGAATTGATCTGCAACTACTTCAGAGCTATCTTCAATACATTCAATAACATCTTCTTGTGGTGGTGCGGTCGCACTGTAGCTATGGTCCAATGCAACTTTGCTGTAGTCTCCAAACACAGTTAATTCATGTTCTGGCCATTGGACATGAGCATCTCGAGCCTGAACACGCCTCGCCTCAATTAATAGTTCCTCCATAGTGTACACGGTCTGGCAAGCCACATCTCTCATTCGCTTCACTGTCTGTGTATGTATAGTTCTGACACCCACGGCTAACTGGAGGAGAGATTGGAAAAGGGATGTTCAGTTTAAACACAAGATAAAGTGTAGTACAATTGACTGGAAAAAAACATAAAATAGTCCCCAGCACAAACATTTTTTTTAAAGTTATGAACTGTTTGTAACTAACCTTTTTTTGTTTTTTTTTCTTCGCAACTTTTTTGACTCGACCTTCAACATCTGCACGCTGTAGCTCCGATTCGTTTCCGCATGTCCTCCCTTCCTCTTGCGCTGCAACAACTATATTTTCTGTATCCGCATAGACAGCACGGAATGAGGCTCCATCGTCTCCCTGAAACATAGTACTTTCATTACTATGTATCAAAATATTGTTAGCATAAAACACACATGAGGACGAACACACGGGTACATCTCAATAGCCAAACACGATTTAAACATTGTGTGCAACAATCAAACGACAAGTATTCGACCAGTGATGATCTATTTCGATGGAGCTGTCAGTATCCATACCTCTGGCTCTGCATGGACTGCCATGAATGGTTGTATTGGAGAGGAGGCATCCGCATCTCCCTGAAACACAGTACTTGCATTAGTATGCTTTTCAATATTGGAAACACAACACACACTTGGGGTCGACGGCACAGGTACATATAAAGAGATAACCACAAATGATGCATTGTCCAAAAGAATCAAGGAAAATCTAAATTTGATCACATTTCATCGACTTATTTCTCCGATTCCTTTACATCTGCATCATCTAAATGAGATGTTGTGATTGTGGTGGAAGCTCCGTCGTCTCCCTGAAACACAGTACTTGGATTAGTATGGTTTTCAATATTGGAAACATAACACACACTTGGGGTCGAACGCACAGGTACATATAAAGAGATAACCGCAAATGATGCATTGTCCAAAAGAATCAAGGAAAATCTAAACATGATCACATTTCATCGACTTATTTCTTCGAACGCGGTGTCCAAGCCTCCCGTGGAGCCACCATGTAAAGGAACGATAGGCTACCAGCCTGTACCATCTGTGAAAAGGAATAAAACAAACTGTTTTTAAATGACCAAGATAAGTTTAATAAACGTTTGTTGTCAATGACAATTCTTGTAACTAATGGCATTCTGCACGGACAAGTGCTATCTAGACAATGCACACTATTGAACGACTTACATGCGTTACAATGCTATGTAGATGTATTTTTGGATATAGTAGAAGAACATGAAATAGGAGTGGCATGACAAGCAGAGTATACTTACTCGTTACTCGGATTACGAGGACGTACAGTTGCGCGAAGTTCGTGCATAAGCACCATCATTATTCTCAACATGGCCCGTGTGAGGCAGGCTGCCCTGAAGTCTGGCAGCTTGGTGTTGCATTGCGGTCGTGGCTCGCCTTCCGAAATGTAGGCCAGGCATCCCGAGTTTTCTCGGCAGCAGCAGTTCTCGTCCTCAGTTGGCATTAGCTCGCACTGATTGCATGTGCACCAGGTGGAGACGTCGTCCATGCGACTAGGCCCAGGCTCTTCATCTGTTGATTCGTCCTGCCAACTGCCGTCCGAATCCCCATCGTTTTCGCGTGCTTCCCTTTCCAGTAGTTCCTCCTCGGTATACTCGGGCTCGTACATGTAGGGCATTATTGTAGCCATTGTGTGTTAAACAAACTAAAATAATTTATAGCGGTGGTACTGGTATCTGTTCACACGGGCTACAAGCGGCGAAGGTAGCTGACCAGAGCACTGAAACGAGTCACAGAATACTCAAAGTAACACAGAGAGAGGAATGGAATCGAAAATCTGCTGCTGTGTGTTGTGAAACGGTCTGTTTATACTTATTGAGGAAAGAGGCGTCCTGCCATTTCCATGGCGACACGTCATTAGCTGAAGCGCAGCAAATGTTGACACAAGACGAGCTTTGGCGTTGATAAATGGGCGGTACGAGTCTGCTGATGACAGGCTCAGGGGTGGGGGATTTGATTTGGTGCCGCAAAAGCAGGTCAGCCAGGGCGATGGGGGAAATGATAGGATTATCAGAAAATGGCGGCTCCCTGGTGCTTGTTTTCACGTGCGTTTAATGGACAAAAACTCGGGTAAGGTCCATAGGAAACTTTTCTAAAATCAAGCCACTTAGGCTTAAAAAAACATGGCCGACCTGTAGGGACAATATAAATGTTTACTAGACCATGCCTTTAAACCATGTGCTACAATCCCTGGAGCACTTTTATGATACTATATAACATAAGTCAAAAATCTGTTCTTATTTGGTGAACATGTTGCGACTCCTTGAACAGTTAGAGGGTATGCTCTCAAAATAAATGCATGTTCAAAATCATTCAACATTTCCTTCATTTTAAAGGGTGGGGCATGAAGAGATTCTGAATCTATGGCTCACTCTACTTTTTGGAGTGAACCTGTTGTGTCTGATGTGATGGTGAATGAATCTGTCCTGGCCCCAAATCTGGGTGATATAGCTTTAGTGATTGAGGACCAGATTGATGCAAATTCTCCTGTTTTATCTCCACAACTTCAAGAAGGTGAAGATTTACAATGTCAAATCCCATAAATAGAAGAAAAGGAAATGCTCAAAGATGTCAATCGCGCCACAGCAATTTACAAAATATAGTTTCAGGAAATGCCTGTGATCACTGTTGATCGAATGTAATACAATAATAGTTACACCCGGGGGGGAAGCAAGTTCTGATAATATTATATCAGAGGAGAAATGTGCTTCTAAATTAAGGGACAACTGAGTGTAATGAGAAAGGAGATTGAATTCAAAAAAGGAAAATCCATCCATACTTTTGTTTTTGAAAAAAAAAAAATCCTAAGACTAAGGAACATTCACAAGTATTGAATACGAACAAATTGACACTTTTGGATGAAGATCTCCAAGTGGAAGGTGGCAATACTCCTAGTACTCGTTCAATGCAGGTGGCAGGTAAAGACTTTGAGGATCTATCTGGGAACAAGGAAGTGTACTTGGACTCTGTCTTTGTTCCAGTCAAGGCACTGCTATAATTAGGAGCAGGTGAATATCCTAAATCAATATGGGCCACCTTAAATAGCGCAAATACCGCCAGAAACTTTGAATTCCAAGACTCTGATTATTGGTTTTGAATACATTTTTTAAGATTCTGAGACCACTCCTTTTAATGGGTCAGCAATTGTATCGCTGTTTTCTCTGATTCCCTCTTTACGCTAACTCTGTGCTGGATGACCTAGCCCGTCTGGTGGATCAGGGTGATGTCAGAGCAGTACTATTGCTAAATCTCTCAGCTGCGTTGAAGACGGTCGATCATCCCACCCTGATCTCCCGTTTATCTGCAGCTGGTCTATCTGGCCAAGTCCTGGTGTGGTTTTCTGCTTTCCTGGCCGATCGTTCTCAATCTGTCTCTCTCCCACCTTTCCGATCTAAATCAGTGTTGCAGTCAATCCTCAGGGATTCGCGCTGTCACCAATATTATTTAATATCTATGTTAGGCCTCTTCTCCATCTTATTTTATCCCACCGGTTCCGGTACTACCCCTACGCCGATGACACACAGATCTTGGTCTGTCTGGAGCTCACTCGATGAGATGCGGCGGCGCGGCTGAGGAGGTACCTTGATGACCTGCTGTCTTGGATGGCGGTAAATTGGTTAAAACTAAACAGAAACAAAACGGAGGTTGTCGGAACTTCCTGCCCTCTCTCTTTTTGGACTACTGACCTTTGGCCTATCTCTCTTGGGCCATTCTCTCTGCCGTCCTCCTCAGTAAATAACTTGGGGGTAAAAATCACCTAATCTCTCTCTATGGATGAGCAGGTGGCGGCTGTCTGTAAGGCCGGTCATTTTAAACTGCGAATCCTTCGAAAAGTTCTTTGTTTTATCCCGGTTAAATTTCAAGCTCCGGTGGTGGCCACGCTTGTCCTTAGCGCAGTGGACTATTGTTATTCGCGTTTACCTTGCTTAACAATGTTTTCTGATTAATCGCCTTCAACTGCTTCAAAATGATGCTGCCAGGTCTATCCTTCATCCTCCATTTGGAGCCCACATGTTCCCTTTGTTTAAACAGATTCACTGGTTGCCTATTGAGAAGTGGATTCTGTTTAAATCCTTGTGCATTGTTCACTGGGCCTTTTACAAACTTGAGGGGAATATCTGCAGGCCAAGTTCCCGCACTATGCTCCTTCTCGCTGGCTTCGCTTTCAGTCTGCCCTTCGGGTTTCAGTCCCTTGTATCAGACTATCCCGCATGGGGGGTCGAGCTTTTGCAGTGGCCGCCGCTAAGGCCTGGAATGCCCTCCCTTTGCTGCTCTGAGCTACTATTGACCACCTGACCTTTCGCCGTTCACTGAAGACTGTTTATTGATCACACGCGATATTGTCCAAATAGAATTTGTAGACGATAAGTGGGTTGATCTGGTAGCTGATCATCTAATCTCCAGGTTCATCTATACTTTAATTATGAGCAAGACAGAAGAATTTGTAATGCTTGGTATCGATATATTCCCGGTCCGCAAACCGACTATTTAAAAGATTTTTGGTCAAGGTTGGGTGGATCCAACTAACGAAGAATAAATGAGAATGAGCCATGTCAAGGCCCAACTTCGGTGCACTCTGAGTGACAAGGGTTGTAGATATGTGCAATTAGTATCCAAGATAATTTTATAGAAAAGGAACCCACAAACCACCCTGCTTGATCTTGGCTACCTGCTATCAATGAAGGATAGAATACTAAACCTTTTTGGTAATATATTAATAATACTGCGCCCCAACAAATTGAATGTCAATTAAATCCTTTCCCAGAATCAAGTTGGCGGTCCCATTTGATGACCAGAAATGGAATACGTTTGAATTGAAAAGCTGATTTTTATTATCATTCCCTTCATTCTTGGCAAGGAGATGTTGGTATCGAAGACTTTGAAAGTATTGTACTTAAATCTAAAAGCTCCAGGGCAATGGGCCCTGATGGACTGCCAAACCTTACTTTAAAAATGGACAGCACTTTTTGGTTGCAAATTGTATTTCATCCTATTTGTGGAAGATCAGGTAAAATGTATCATCCCTTCATCTTGGTCGAGAAGCTGTATAGTTCTGATATTTAAACAAGGGAACCGGGACAAACCTGGAAAACTATTGCATGATAGTCCTATTGGATTTCACTAGCAACATCTTTGCAGCTTTGGTTTTACAGGAATTAGAACAATGGGCTACAGATTCCAAATGAATGACAAAGCTTCAAATGTTCTTATTATCAAATTACTTGAATCTCTGTCGTGGAGGAAGGGAAATGCACCTCTGTGCTTAGCTTGTGTCGATTTAACATCTGCATTAGACATAGTCGATAGAGTTTGCCTGTGGAATAAGTTATGGAAATAGGAAATTTCAGCCCGCTTAATGAAGATCTTAGTTCAACTCACTATGAATACAAAAATATATATTTGTATAAACTCCACAGGTTCTTACTCAAAATAAATTGACACATTTGTAGATCTGAGGAAGCAGAAAATGAGTTAGTATGATTGGTGCTATCAATATTATTTAATTAATAGACACAAGTTGCATAAACACAATGAGAACGTATGACAATCTACCTCTCTATTTACACTCATTTTCAGAGCAAAAATCTAGGGCTTTGTTTGTCCGATTTTGGTTCAATATATTGTGTAACTTGGATATTATGGGCCTACGCAGGGGGATAGCCAAAAAAGACAGAGGCTGTATCGCTGCAAGAATCCCAATATATATAAAACCTAGCAATATTTACTCTCAGATTTTGAGAAAACCGACATAATAGATGTAGGCTATTTGGGAAATTCATACATGACTTTGACACACATAATCCCAGGGAGTTGTGGCTTCGCCAGACCTCCCCTCAACTGCTGAGGTTTAATCAAGTCTATGCAAAAAGGACGAGAATACTCTTCCTTAGCACTTAAGGGGTTAATAGTTGCTCTGATTAGAGTATTGAAAATTGCACATGGCTTACTGGGTGACATTTAAAAAAAATCATTTAGGTATATGGTTGTGTGTTGGGTCATTTGGCTGGAGGTAGGACTCTTCTGTGTTTTAAAATGTCATGTTTTTAACTTTTATTCTTAAAATTATTTAATGCATAAACAATTTTCTATTTTTATATGACTGGACAGTCTTTTGGTTTGTTGCTTGTCTCAAATGGATTGTAATGCTTGTTGGAATTTCTGTGAGGTTTTTATTAATCTAATACACAATAAAAAAGAAGGTTTCAGACGTGGCAGTTGGGAGATGGGATTCTAGAGAATGGATGAGCCAATGTATCCTTGCCCTTTGTGGCAGCAAAAAGCTGCACTTATGAACCACCATGATGAACTGCCATATAATGGAATGCAGTTAGTAAGGGAACAACACACCATTGTTTAATAAGGCATTGGAAGGTGTGGCAGGGCTGAGCATAGACACCCTAAGCATGTGTGGTTCGATTCTAACTTCTCTTATTAGATACTGAGCTTTCTAGGAAAAAGGTTGGATGAATGCCTACAGGAATCAATGTAAATCCTGCAACTAAATAGGAGTACTTCTACACAAACAGTGGTCAAGATGGGTCAGCACAAAGTGTGAGTTACTGCATGTATTCCAACATTGATATCTCGTTCAAGTAATAAAGTTCAAAATCTGTTAATATATTAATATAAGTCCTGTCACATCTCTTATACACCCTAATCTAGAAGCCAATATCCAAATGAGTTGGCCAACACAAAGTGTTAAAATCTAGTCTTCACATGTCCCTAGCCTCCAGGCTTTCTTAATCTATTGACCTTGTGAAGGTAGAGAGGTGTGGGGGCACAGCCCTAACCCACTCTACGGGTGCCTTGAATGTGATTACTGGTACCGCTTTCTGTCACCCAATACTTAAGCGATAACACCTGATCCGGCAGGCCAGATCGGGTGGTTGCGAGGGCTTTACCAGTTGCCCCAGTTGCGGCCGACCATATCGGGTGTTATTGCTATTAGTACCCCAGGTTTTTAATCCAGAAACCTGGGTTGCTAAGAACAATGTTTCTTGTTTCATGAATGGAATGCATCACAGCATCCCGTTCATTGAAACAAAATACTTACTTAAGATGCCCGCCTGACTTCTTGCGCCGTTGTAATGTCCCGGTGGCACCGGGAAGTCAGGCGGCGGATTTTGTGTTTCCGGTTTGGAATGAGGCTCAGAGTCAAGTTAGCGCTGGAGCCAATGGATGGGGTAGGTTAGAAGTAAAAGGCACAGAGCTTAAAGGGAAGCTTGTGATGGGCACAATGTGGGTTGTAGGGGTGAGGTAAGGAGGCATAAAGGCAGGCCGAGAGAACAGTGGGAGAACAGAGGATGAAATGTAGTGTTGAGGAGTTGCTTGCAAGGTGGTTCAGCGTGCAGGTGATGTATTGGTAGTGAGAATGGTACCAGTTTGTGAGAGTGAAGCAGTGAGAGAGAGAGTGTTTATGACAATATTTGTAGAAGGGAGATAGAAGTAGGGGAGTGAGGGCAGTAGGTAGAGTGAGAAGGAGTGGGTGCTAGTAGAAATGAAGGATACTACAGAGTGGTGTGGAAGAGATGTGTGAAGATTAGGGTGCAGGAGAGAAGAAAGGGATGTGTGTGAGAATAGTGAGAGAGTGTATTAGAATGGGGTCAGAGTAGCAGAGTGAGGAGTGGTGAGAGAAGTAACGTTAATAAGGGTGAGAGTAGCATGAAGAAAGGGTGAGTAATAGCGTCAGGAGGGTGTGAGAGTAGTAGCGTGTGGAAGGTGAGAACATTAGTTTGAGGAGGGGTGAGAGTAGTAGAGTGAGCAGGGCTGAGAGTAGAGGAACTAGGAGATAGAGTGAGCATACAGAACATCAGAGGAACAGGAGCGAGGGACGAAAGGTGAGAAGAAGAGAAAGAGAGCAAGAGTATGAGAGGGAAGTGTGACGGGTCAGAAATGAGAGACAGACACAAACATTTGCCATGTTTATGCAAATTAAAAGGGGTTGGGATAAAGTCCTATCTGTCCCTATCCTAACAAGAATGTCCCTAAACCTAAAGAAAGTCAATCGTGTCCAAAATATCTGACCCTCATACTAACATATACAACCAACGTGTACAAGAGAAATTAATCTGTTTCCAACTCAGAAAAAATGGGCAACACTTCAAAATAACTCCAATAAAGTACTCCTTGTGCCCAGGGTTGGACTCCCTTCCCCTGGATGAATTCAGGAAATCTTTTGTAAGGGTGCAGTTCCAACAATATTCTATTCAGTTCAATGTAAGTTGTCTCTTTCAACTCAAGCGTTTCTCAAATTGGGAAATCAAATGTCTCTTTCATGGAACACTGGTTCAAAACCAATGCAAGGGTTTCATTCACAAAGTATTCCTTTCAAGATACCAACATGATTACTCTGAAGGATGTAACAGTCTTTCTCATAGAATACTCTTGTCAAAACGGCAAAGCAATTTTCTCTTGTACAATAATTTGTCAAAATTATACAGCAAATATTTTCTTCCTACCACACTCTTTATAGCAACAAAGTCTCTCCTTTAAAGCCACTGCTCCTTTTTTGGTTTACTCGCCTGCCAGGAATGCTCTCTACTTCACACTACTTCCCACAACTTGTTCCTTTCCCAGTTCATCCGCCAGCAGTTGAATGGTTTCACTTCTACACAACCAACTGTTCCTCTACATAACTGTTCCTCTCGTGGTTTATTCACCTGCCAGCAATGATTTAAACTTCACACAACTGTAAATGTTTCTTTGCAAACTGTTAATATTTCTCTGTGTGTGGCAATGTTTGTTCTAGTTTTCTCCATACCAACATATCATATGAGGAGAATTGTACACTGTTTGCCTGTTGCTTTCTTTGTGCCAATGTGGGTTCCAGGTTTCCCCAAACTGACATCTCATGTGAGGAGAAATGTTCCCTCTTTGCCCTTCTGGTTAAAGTCTCTTGGCTAATGGTACTGTGGGTTCCAGGTTTCCCTAAACTGACATCTCATGTGAGGAGAATTGTACTGTTTTAGCCCTTCAGTCTCTTCTTCAGTTTCTCTTGGTTGGTGGCAATGCAGATTCAGGTTTCCCCAAACTGACATCTCATGTGAGGAGAATTTTACCCTTTTTGCCCTTCTGTTCTACTTGGTCGGTGTTCAAATTGCCTCCTCAAATGTCCTTCACCTTTACAACATGTCCTGGGGCCCCAACTCCTTTTTGGTTGACTCACAGGGTTAACGTGTGTCTGTAATGGAGCACTGTTACTGGGCTGATTGCCCCAGTGGCATATAGTCTCATGTGGTTCCCGCATCGGTCTCTCGCGCCACTGTCAATGGAATCTCTGCTGTTCAGCAAGACTGCGTCTCGTCGGGTCCTGCATCCACTGCCTTCCACCAGAGTCTCCCTGTTCCAGTATGCGATGCCTCCAGGCAGGTGCCTGTGAGCGTCTCCTTCCTCCATCACGCCTCGTTCCATTGGTTCTGCTTTAAAGCGTTTCTCCTGCGATGCGTCCTCCATGACCTTTTGCTCTGTCTTTCTGCTTCAGACAGTGACCGCCTCCTTCTCTCCTACCACACTCTTGTGCATCGTGATAATGATTAGAACAACTAGTCTTCACCTTTGGCTTAAGGTTGTTCCTGTTCCACATTGCCCATAGGTATTATGGGAATTGAAGTACATAACGTTTTTACACTTGCAAAGGCTATATTGTTTCAATTGTTGGTTGCACTTAAGTTTATCATAAACAGAAGATGTTATGTGAATATGATGTGCAGTAATATTAGGTTCAGGACTTTTACCCATGGCAGACTCGTTATAATCAGGGCATGTCACGCGTGGCTCATGGATTCCCAAGGTGTCAAACGTATTCTGTTTAGGTCGTTTCTCATATAATGTTCTTTGGGTTTTAACATGGGAGGGACTTGTACAGTGACAGCATGCCATTAGCTATTTGGGAATTATAGGATCTTCATCCTCATAAAAAGAAGAACATAGCGTCCCTCCCACGGGAGTCACCACTTCTCCCCGACAGCAATCTCCTCCCATGTGATCCTCCCTCATAATGCCACCCTCAGAGTCAGGATCAGGTAGCGGCTGCCTTCCCCTGGCCACATGGGAGGAGATTTTAGGATGGGGATCAGTGATGGCTCATCAGAAGTCATCATATACCCTTGGCCCTAAAGATCCAGCCTCCCACTCTGGGTTCATTGGTTTGGTCAGAAAACACCTTCATGAAGCTGCACCCACAATACATGCCATTAGTGTCATGGTAAAAACTTTAATGCTGCGGCACCAATAATATATGCTAGCATTCCTACTTTAAATATCTTTGATAATGTTTTGTCCTTAATACATACCAGCATTGTATGAGAAACCTGAGGATATCCTAACTCCTACTCCCCCTGGATCCTTTTCTCAGGTGGCCAGAGAAAGGCCATCACTTTTGGATCCTCACCCCAGGGGTGGAGGAGCGAGGGAGGATCACCTGGGTGGAGGGTCCTTGGGAATTGGGAAAAGGGTACCCACAGGCGAGATATGGGGCCTCATTACGAGTTGGGCGCTAAGGGATACCGGGCACCGGTAATCCCTTTGCGCCCTATAGCGCCATGACTACCTCCAAACTCGGAATGAGGGCCATGGTATCCCCCTTTCCCTTCTGAAGACCAACCTAACCCTCCCTCTGCCTTTATGGGCTACTGTGAATTTGCTTCCCTCAATTTTCCTCATTCAACATACTACAGTACTGGGACGAGGAAGAACTGACTAGGAGTAGTGAACACCAGTAGGTATTTTCACCACTCTAGTACTGAGACGAAGAAGAAGACTATGAAAGATTGCCATTGGGGAAGCCAGGCATTTCCCACAAATAAGCTGTATAGAGGTCAGGCAATTAACCCTTCTGACCCACACTTGTGGACCTTTAACACTCCTAGGGAGTATAAGAGGTGAGGCTGCACACCATGCCGGAGAGCAGGTGATGGAACAGGCTGGACAGAAGCATGGCAGAGAAACCAAGAATTGGAGCTGCGTGAGACCGGAGAAGGAGAGAGAGACCCGGGCCGAGTGCGGGCCATGAGGTGTGTTTAATTGTCTGGCTGAGCTCAGGTTGCTGACAACTACAGCTGGAGCTGTGCTCTGCCCGAAGCGCACAGCTGCCGCGGATATGGGGGAAACTGAGGGAGGCAAAGCTTGTGGATCCAGGAGGATCAAACAGGGAACCAGCGAGGCAGTACAAAGCGGTCATGCACAACCGATTAGTGCAATCCAGGGAACACTCTGTCCAGAGCACCCTGCTAATATTGATATATTACTGGGCCTGCGTTAGCGGCCCTGTATTTATGGTTAAGTTGCTCAACCCATAGGAAGAGCACTTTTTGGACGGTTTATAACTTGTCCCCCTCTAGACGAATCCTCATGAAACTTTGCAAAAAAAAGTGTATGGCCCTGTCGGATTGATTCTGCAAAGTTTGGCGAGGTTTCGTGTAGGGGGGGCACATGTACACCTACAGCCCAAAAGCGCTGAACGGATTTTCACGAAAATCATGGCAGGAGCGGTGGCTTGGTCCAGAAAGCGTGCTTTTGTAAATTTGGTGTAAATCCGTTCAGTAGTTTATTTTAAAACAGCCAAAAAGTAGGTTAAAAAAGTTAGTAATATCTGGGTTCGGTCCGCTGACTCACTTCCCTGTTCGGTCTGCGGACAGGCCTCTGATTGGCTCAGAGGGTGGCGTGAGTTCTGCAGACATCGGACGTACCCGCTGATTGGATGGTGAAAAGTGTGAGGTGCGTCAGATTTTTGGCAAAGCCCACCATGTTGGATTCGCGGACAGCTGCCGTTGTCCGTGGGCACTGCAGTGAAAACATTAAAAAACACAACATTGCACTTGTAAAACTAATGAAACAATCTCTGGAGCGGTGAGGGGTGATGAGGTTGGGATGGGATATGGGCGTAAAAAGCTAGCAAAAGTGGTGTTTTTTCAACTCTGATGTCCGCGAACAGCCTGGATGTCTGTCTGCAGTGCTGTGATGTTCTCGAACATCTGAGATGTTCAGGCCATCTATGTCTATTTCTGCATTACACGATTGGTAAAAGCAGTTTCTGGATGGCTTATAACTTTGACACCACTCAATGAAACTATATGACATTTTTGTATTTGATTCTAGACCTAACTCTGAATGGTTCTGCAAAGTGTTGTGCTGTTTTGTCCAAGAGGGAACAAAATTGGAGGGGGGACCCAAAATATATATATTTCTTTTTTGAAATATGTTTATTTTTTAACAAGGCAGGGTAATCACAGTACCAACTTTTATCAATACTTATTATGCATTACTGTAAAAGCATGTCTTTTCACTTTTCCCACCTTCCTTAGGTTTATTGGTCCTCTTAAAGGTCACCCTCTTTATTCTTGTTCCTGTGGGGCATCCCCGTTCTCCAGGACCCTCCCGGCCAGCTGTGGTTTGTAAGTCAGAGCTAGGAAGTCTCGATCAAAGTCAAGAACAGGGTTCCAAATGTTCCGGAAGTGGTGGAGGAGACCTGCTCTAGCTGCCGTCACCTTTTCCGCAATTAGCACATCCCATAATTTCATCAACCAGAGGGGCAGGAGGTGTCCCTCTGCAGATTTCCATGTGCGGGCCACCACGATTCTACCCGCCAGCAAGCATTGGGACAGAAGTTTAGCTTTCAGACCTGTTCTTGGGTAGGTCCTGGGGACCGAGAGGCCCAAGAGAATGGGTTCAGGGTCTAAAGGGAGTTTTGTTTGCGTGATTTCAGCGATGGCCGCTAAGCACTGTCTCCAGAAGCTTTGGACTTTTGGGCAAGTCCACCACATGTGGAAGAAGGATCCTATTTGGCCGCATTGTCTCCAGCAGGCCGGGTCCAGCGTATGGTTCATGTGGTGGAGTCTTAGGGGGGGATAGTACCAACGCAGTAAGATCGTGTAAGCGCCTTCCCTGTTCGTGACGCATGCGGATGACGATTGAGCGCGGGTCCAAATGTCCACCCAGGATTGGTCCTCTATGGGGGGGCCCAGGTATGCTTCCTATTGTGTCATGGATCGAGACTTAGAGATGAGAAAGTCTTTCTGGAGGTGCTTGTATAGCACGAAGATCTTGCCCCGGATGGTTAAATCCTTAAGAGTTAGATTTATAGCTACGGGAGGGCGAGTCGCTGCCCGGCGTGTCTGCGGGTGGGAGCACCAGTGGCGCAGCTGGCGGTATGTAAACCTGTCTTTTTCCTGCAGTTGGAAGATTTCCTTGCATTGTTCATAGGTATGCGGTTGTCCTCCTTTGAAGAGCTGCCCCACAGTCTTCAGTCTTTTTTGAAGTTTTGGGGAGCTGTTCCGGGTGAGAAGGCTGGGTCCAGGAACACCGGGGATGCGCGACTTATTCCTCTTGGGATCTTCTTTTGCTTCAGGGTTCTGTCCCAGACGGCAATGGTGTGTTTAGTAGCTAACAGTAGTCCTTGCCATTGCCGCCCTGTCGCTGGAGGGATGTGGGGGAGAAAGCGTAGGGGGAGGGCTAAGCATGATTGTTCCAGGTCCACCCACCTGGGGGCGATTAGTGACTGTTTGCCACGCCTGAATGCAGGCCAGTTGGGCTGCCATCTGGTAATTCTGTAGGACTGGGACCCCCAAGCCGCCAAGCTTTGCTTTTCCCAGCATCGTGCTTTTGGGGATCCTAGC
Source organism: Ambystoma mexicanum (assembly GCF_040938575.1). NCBI lineage: Eukaryota > Metazoa > Chordata > Amphibia > Caudata > Ambystomatidae > Ambystoma > Ambystoma mexicanum. The sequence continues at coordinate 289,430,894 of NC_090940.1, forward strand.
TTTCTTCCCCTTCCAAATGAATTGTAGCATTTTTCTCTGCAAGTTTTGGAGTGCTGGAGTCGGAATTGCAACAGGAAGGGCGGAAACTGCGTATAGGAATCTCGGGAGCAGATCCATTTTACATGCGGTGATCCGGCCCATTAGGAACTTTTAATTTGTCGCCCAGAGTTTCAGGTCAGTTTCCAGTTCTTTAAAGAGAGAGGGGAAGTTTATGTGATAAATGTCTGTTGAGTTGGCTGAGACCTGAACCCCTAGGTAGTTGATAGCCTTTGTCTTCCATTGAATTGGGCACATTGGGATCAAGTCTTCACGCTCCCTCGAAGATATCCCTATCCCTAGTGCTGCTGACTTATTGAAGTTGAAAGTGAATCCCGTGACCCTTCCATAACTATTTATTTCTGCTAAAGCATGTGCGGGGGTCTGTGATGGTTAGCAAGACATCGTCCGCGTAGAGAGCCAGTTTTTGGTGTGAGGAACCAGCTTGGAAGCCCTTGATCAGGTTGTTCAGGCTAACCCGTTGGGCAAATGGCTCCATGATTAAAGCGAATAGGAGTGGGGACACCAGACATCCCTGTCTGGTTCCACAGGACAATGATTACAATTGAATAGGTTCAAGAAAAATAGGTGCTGTCAGAATAATCCTGTTTTTTTGTCAACCTCTGCATCAAGAAAGAATAAATATTTTCAAACTCTGTTGTAGAATCAATCTTATTCTTTATCCAAAGTTGTACAGTTCAATATAAAATGGACGCTCCAGAGTTAACATTGAAAAAAGGGGGAGGTCATTGACCTAAAGTACAGAAAATATTTACATCACACGGAGCCAAACGTTTTTCGGTAAGACAACCATTTTGTGTGTGCAAGACAAAATCAAATTCAAATTTCATTTGTCATGGAGTTTGCATGAAAATGGCAAACATATACAACATCACTTGTTTCAGCCGTTTCTAGGTGTGCTGAATATGCCACATCTGGTATACGGCCTTCATCAGGACGGGGGTCTGTACTGAATGATGTCTGCGCTGCAGGGGGAATGGAGACAGTTGTCAGGGGAGTATTCATGCACCGATTATTTAAAGAAGAATAAATCATGTGCTGTGCAGTATTGAAAACACACACAGCTTACCTATGGGTGTATTAATTCCAAAGGTTCTATTATTTGAAAGATGTATAGGCCACAAGGGATGATCTCTGTCTGATCCTATTGTGAAAAAACAGAAAGAAAGGAGGCTCTTATTGGTATGAAGATCACCTTAGAAGGGATCGGAAACAACTCGGTTATGGCGGACACTCTTTTCATAACACAGACTCTTACCTCTCAGCTGGAGGTGAAGTTTCACATTTAAATGAGCCTAGTTTCTCTTTTCTTTAAAATGGTCCCGCGGACACAAACCTAAATGGAACGGGAATATCCAATTTGTATTTTATGGCACTAGGGGCACCTCAGGGGTTCTGAATGTCTGCTGAGTATGGGCAAAATGGTCTTACCTGTCAGGGTGCAGGACCTGCTCACAGTCTGCTGCTGAAGCGTACGAACCGCTGAGTCATCCTATGATTCACAGGGATCTGGCTGAGGCGTTAGTAACGCTGTTGCTAGGACTCCATGATCATTTATACGGTGGCCATCTTAGGTGGGGTTGAGTTGCCACTAATTGTAAAAGCGAGTGAAAACTTTCCATCAATCGCTCAGATTGTTAAAAGAATGAATTTACAAGGGTCTCCATGTCTCTGGGATCCAAGTGTGTGATTTCGCCACTGTGTTTAGTAAAGGTTGCTATGGCAACCGACAATGGGAGAAAAAGGGCGTTAATGTTGTTTCAAACGCTCAAATTGTACACCGAAAGTGTTTATATAAGTCCTAATGTATATTGAGATCCCAATAGGTGATATTAACCCTATGTTAGTATGGGTTGTCATGGTAACAGGCACTGAGAGTCCAACTATAGGTGAAAAGAGAACGCTTCTGACCCTCCCTTTAGGCACTGGGGGCAGGGCCTGATCCCTAGGCTTGGATATGCTGTACGGAGATTCTTGATCAGTGCAGGTGAGGTTTTAGAAACAGCATCACACTAAACCAAATTAAAAGGTGCAAAAAGATCCCATATAGAGTCCAATACAACAATTTTACATGTGTGCCAATAAACATTTTGCCTTGTCATTGATAACTTTGTGTGCAGATGCATAATCAAAAAACCTTAGAAAACGTCATTTTGTGATGATAGTAATGGTACATCAAGTGACTGTTGTTCCTAATTCCCATAACATACATTCTTTCATCTTGGTTTTTTGATTTCTGTATAAAAACAGACAGAATTAACTATGTTCATATATATAGAATTACAAATCTGTTCTATCACCAAGGAATGGGATTTCATAGGAAAGATTTCCACTCAACTGAGATGTTCAGCCCGGCCTGTACAGTATTGAGTTTGTGAACCCAGCGTTGTTCTAGTTGTGTTAGTGTTTTGTTCAGGTCTCCACCGCGTTTTGCTGGTTTTACCTTCTGAAGGAGGAACCATCTCAAATCAGTATCCTTATGGTTCTTTTGGATGAAGTGTTCAACTAAGGGCTTGTCTGCTACCTTATTTCTAACGCAGGAGCGGTGTTCAGAAATGCACATTTTTATGGCGCGTTTTGTTTTCCCTACATAGAGCTGGGGGGGATACATACATGCCTAAAGGGAGGGTCAGAAGTGTTCTCTTTTCACCTATAGTTGGACTCTCAGTGCCTGTTACCATGACAACCCATACTAACATAGGGTTAATATTACCCATTGGGATCTCAATATACATTAGGACTTCTGTAAACACTTTCGGTGTACAATTCGAGCGTTTGATACAACATTCATGCCCTTTTTTTTTTACCATTGTCGGTTGCCATAGCAACCTTTACTAAACACAGTGGCGAAATCACACACTTGGATCCCAGAAACATGGAGACCCTTGTAAATTCATTCTTTTAACAATCTGAGCAATTGATGGAAAGTTTTCACTTGCTTTTACAATTAGTGGCAACTCAACCCCACCTAAGATGGCCGCCGTATAAATGATCATGGAGTCCTAGCAACAGCGTTACTAACGCCTCAGCCAGATCCATGTGAATCATAGAATGACTCAGCGGTTCGTATGCTACAGCGGCAGACTGCAAGCAGGTCCTGCACCCTGACAGGTAAGACCATTTTGCCCACACTCGGCAGACATTCAGAACCACTGAGGTGCCCCTGGTGCCATAAAATACTAATTGGATATTCCCGTTCCATTTAGGTTTGTGTCCGCGGGACCATTTTAAAGAAAAGAGAAACTAGGCTCATTTAAAAGTGGAACTTCACCTCCAGCTGAGAGCTAAGAGTCTGTGTTATGAAAAGAGTGTCCGCCATAACCGAGTTGTTTCCAATCCCTTCTAAGGTGATCTTCATACCAATAAGAGACTCCTTTCTTTCTGTTTTTTCACAATAGGATCAGACAAAGATCAGCCCTTGTGGCCTATACAACTTTGAAATAATAGAATCTTTGGAATTAATACACCCATAGGTAAGCTGTGTGTGTTTTCAATACTGCACAGCACATGATTTATTCTTCTTTAAATAATCAGTGCATGAATACTCCCCTGACAACTGTCTCCATTCCCCCTGCAGCGCAGACATCATACAGTACAGACCCCCGTCCTGATGAAGGCCGTATACCAGATGTGGTATATTCAGCGCACCTAGAAACGGCTGAAACACTATGGTGTAGACGCACTATCCCCAACTGCAGTATATTCATGCTGCTTTACACAATGAAAATGACCTGTATTTGTTGAAATGTTCAAGTGATGTTGTAAATATCCAATTGTTTACATGTTTGCCATTTTCATGCGAACTGCATGACAAATGAAATTTGAATTTGATTTTGTCTTGCACACACAAAATGGTTGTCTTACCGAAAAACCTTTGGCTCTGTGTGATGTAAATATTTTCTGTACTTTAGGTCAATGACCTCCCCCTTTTTTCGATGTTAACTCTGGAGCGTCCATTTTATATTGAACTGTACAACTTTAGATAAAGAATAAGATTGATTCTACAACAGAGTTTGAAAATATTTATTCTTTCTTGATGCAGAGGTTGACAAAAAAACAGGAGTATTCTGACAGCACCTATTTTTCTTGAACCTATTCAATTGTAATCATTGTTCCCTACTAACCCTCCTGGGTAGAATAGGCTCCCAACCAGGAGCCCTAGTTTTTGAATCTGGTTCCACAGGACAGCATGATATGGGCAGAAAGGTTGCCATTGATTCTGAGTAAAGTTTTGGGTGATTTATAGTTGGCCAAGACCATGGTGCGAAATTCTGGCCCGAATCCGAATGCCTTCAGGGTGAGCCTCATGACGGTCCAGTCCACCTTGTCAAATGCTTTGGTTGCGTCTAGTGCTATGAGTACTATTCCCTGTGAGTCTCGGGAAGCCAGGTCCACCAGGTTCAGGGCTATGCGGATGTTGTCAGCTGTAGACCGGTTCTTCAGAAAGTCGCTCTGGCCGGGTTGGATTATGTCTGTTAGGATGTGGGATCGGTGTGTTGCTAGGATCTTGGAGTAGATATTGGCGTCAATATTGAGTAGGGCGATAGGTCTATATGAGGCTGGGTTTCTCGGGTCCCCTCCAGGTTTAGGTAGAAGGACTGTGATTGACTCCTGCAGGGAGGGGGTTATCACGCCAGTGTCTCTGAAAGAGTTAAATAACTGCACCAGTGGGGCGAGTAGCTGGGGCCTGAAGATATTGTAGATCCTGGTTGAGTAACCATCAGGGCCGGGGGCCCGTGTTTGGGGGATTTTATGGCCTCGTCTACCTCCTCACTGGAGATTGGAGCATCCAAGATGTCTCGGGTGGAGTTTGGTAGTTGGGGAAGTGCTGCTGTTCTTAGTTATTCCTTTTGTTCTTCGAGGTCCCGTGGCGGTCATTACCTGTGCTAGTTGATCTGCTACCAGGCGTTGTTCGTCCTGCTCGGCGTACTGCGTTCTGCCTTGCGAATCCCACAGTCCAATGATCGTATTGTTTTGTTTCGCTTTAGCAAGTTTGGCAACCAGTAATTTGTTTGCTTTGTTGTTTTTGGCATGGTAGAATTGTTTGGCTTTTGCCAGATGGTGTGCTGTGTGTTCGGCGTAGTGGGCTTCGATCTTTTTCTGTGCCGTACGGATGGCAGGTTGTGTTCTTAGGGACCATCCTTTTTCTTTATGGATCTTCTCCGCTTTTCGGAGGTCATCCTCGAGGGCCAGGCGGTCTGTTGCGTAGTCTTGTGGAAGGCTACACCCTGAGCTATAAATTCCCGGCGTATGACTGCTTTTATGGCGTCCCAGGTGTTAGCGGGAGAGGTGTCCGCTGTGGGGTTTTCTTTAAGGAAATTCTTCATTGTAGTTCCCTGAGTGGCATCTCATTAAGTATTGGATCATAGAGTGTCCATCTACGTTGCACTGAATGGGATGATTCATGCACTCGGATTTCCAGAGTCACTGGGCCGTGGTCAGACAGGATTCTTAGGCCTATGGTTACATCATTGGCAAATGAGAGTATGTGGGGAGAAACCAAGAGGAGGTCTATTCTGGAGAATGTCCTATGGACGTAAGAGTAGAAAGAAAAGTCTTTTTCTGAGGGGTGGAGTACCCTCCATTAGTCCACCACCTCCAGAGTTCTGAATAGCTGCAGGAGTGCCAGTGCTGAAGTGAAGTCTCCGGATGAAGGCAGATGGGATTTGTCCTTTGTGGAGTCCGGGACTCTGTTAAAGTCACCGCCAATGATAATTTGACCCTCCAGGAGGGAGGAGAGGGTGGTGCTCAGAGCTTCGTACAAAGCGGCTTGGCCTGTGTTCGGGGCGTATACTGATATGAAGGTATATAGTTGTCCCAGGAGCAGGCACTTCACAGCAGCAAATCGGCCATCCGGGCAGAGTTTTGTATCTAGTATCTGGGGATCAAACCCCTTCTTAAAGAGAATTGCTGTGCCCCCTTTTTTCGTGTTCTCTGATGCACAAAATTGCCTCAGAAAGAGCCGAGAGCATAGGCGCCCAAAGTCAACTGGCAATAGGTGCGTTTCCTGTAGCATGGCCACCGCTGCGTTTTCGTCTTGGAGCTTTTGCAGAATTGATTTGCGTTTGGCCGGGGCATTTAGTCCTTTAACGTTCAGAGAGACGAACCTCAGGGTAGGGTGACCTGGAATGAGAGGTGAGGATTTCGATGCGTTCGGAGGGGGGGTGTGGGGTGAAGACAAATCAGCCGGCATCTCGTAGGTTTTGCGGCCGCACCTTTACCTGCCATTGAAATGTTTGCTCAGGCCTCCAACGGGAGGACAGAGATTTAACTAGGGGGAGGGCCAGTTTTGTGGGACCGGCTCCACCACTGGCCAACATGGGCAAGTAACTCTATATAGCCAACATGGCTAAAATTGTGGGTTGAATATTCCAAGGACTTAGATGGATTGTACCTCGGAAATGGGCACAGGCCGTGGGGTAGGGCCCGCTGCTCCGGTTTTCAGAGTTCCATATTTATGGCCGTGAATGACGAGATTCCTTCGGGTGAGTCGCAGGTAGGTCTGGGAGTATGGATGGGGGGAGCTCAGTTGGGCCAGGTAGGAGTTGGGCCCATGGTTCCAGCGGCTAGGGCCCGGACTCATGTTGCTTAGGGTTTCACTTTTCCAGGGGGTTGGTAGCCTTTCCATGTTCAGCTATTTCTTTCTTCTGAACCTCGGGACTCTTGACCAAGAGTTCTGCTGAGTTTTTGGAGGCGTTGGGAGATCCGTGTCGATGCTGTTTTCGGGGTCCAGGGGAGACTGGGCTTTGGGCGAGGCTGAGTTCATGATTTTCTTGGCATCATCCAGGTGGGTGATCCTCCTCTGGGTGCCCCTGTAAGAGAACTGTAGGGCTGTGGGGAAGAGCCATCTGTACCGGATATGCTGGTCCTGCAGGAAGACAGCTAGGTGTCAGAGAGATCGTCTTCTCTGGAGGGTAAGGACAGATAGATCTTGATAGATTTGGAGGGGTGAGAACTGAAAAGTTATTTCATCTAGAGTGCGACTGATTCCAGAGATGGCTTCTTTTGTAATGAAGAACTGTACTCTGGTGATGACTTCTGACGGTGCTTCTGACTCCACTCCGTGGTGAGGGCGCATCCTGTGTGCAGGGTCTAGGAGGAGCTGTGACTTTTCTAGTTGTGGAAGGAGAGATTGGAAAGTCTCCCACATATTCCGCCAAGTTTTTATCTGGGGCTGATGCTGGAACCCCTCGGATGCATAGGTTGTTACGTCAGGCCCTATTTTCCAAATCTTCTTCTTCAAATTCTAAAATTTCACATTTATCCTGGAGGAGTCTGATTGAACGCTGGACCTCCACCAGGGCGGATGCCTGGTCCTGGGCCTGGTCCTCGACCTCTCCCAATCTCTGTTCGGCCTCCGTCACCCTTTGATCAGTGTTTTCCAGCTTGGCGGTCAGTTCAGTCATGCATGATCTGAATTCAGACTTGATGTCCACCATGAATGCCCGAATGTCATTTTTCGTTGCAACCGTTCCCTTGTCATCTAGGGCCTCTTGAGGGAAGGAGCCATGGGGATCCTGTTTCTTGGATCTTTCAGATGACATCAGCATTGCGGCTATGTCTTGATTCTTGCCGGATTTTGATTATTTGGCCATCCTGTTTTCCTGGAAAGAGGGAGGGAGGGTCCTATGCCCCTAAGAGGCTTGTGGGATAGTTTCAGTGTCACACGGGGCTTTCAGACTGGGTAAAAGCCAGATGTAGATATGGAGGCTAGGGTCCCTTATGGGGGAGTAGTTCACTGTTCCCTCGGGAGGTGGGTTAGGATAGGAGACTCTCAAGGCGTGGGCCGGGGCGCCAAAGGAGATGTCCAGGCATATCAGGAAGGTAGAATGTCGCTGCCCGCTGGGCTTCCACTCCTTTATTGCCACTGAGTAGGTGTTCCGGAAGGGGATAGCAGGTCCCTTAATGGAGATCAGATCAGGTCTAGTTGCGGTGAGCGGGAGTTGCCAGATTCCCGGGGCGAAGCTCATTTAGGCTCAATGGGTGCAAGTGGAAGGTGGGCTCCCGCTCCCCTTAGCGTGCTCCCCCAGCTCTCCCCCGCCAGGCCCTGACGCAGTGGGGACCTCACAGGCTACCAAGCCTGGTGGGGTGACGGGGGCTGGAGATATAGGGGGGGAGATCAGCAGCTCCACCAGCGCTGGGGGGATACGGGGCAAATCCTGCCCCTAGGCGAAGGGCGGAGGGCTCCCACTGCTTACTGGGGAAGATGCCAAAGGACTTGGGCCACCTTACCCTCTGGAGCCTGTGAAGCTTGCGTCTCTCATGGAGCCCTGATAGCTGCCAGCCAGGGTTCCCGGTACCAAGGGGATGCTGCTGCTTGAGCTTCTGGAAGACCACAGTCTTGGGTGGCTGGTTGGCGTTGCAGGAGAATGTTCACCTGGTTTCCCGCCGTGGCACGTGTGTGTATTCAGGCAGGGCTGTGGAGGCAGAGCGAGGACGCCCCCGGCCCCTCCTGCAAGTTCGGGCTTGGTGCGGGCTGCCTGGCGGATGTCCGCCACTGTATATGGGGGCCCACTGGTGGCGGGGGACTGCTGAAAGATCCGAGGAGGATGGGTGTCCCTCTTCTGCTCACCTCGTCCCCCAGCTGCCCACAGGACCCAGGGTGCCTTAGCGGGATCTCTGCTTCCTTGCCGCCGGTCTGGAACGCTTCATGCGGGTGCAGGCAGAGCTATGCCGGCAGCGCAGGGGCGTCCCCCGGCCCTCCTTCCTGGGCGAGCCAAGTCCGATGCGGGCTCACTGCAGCCCGTCAGGTAACATCTCCGCCGCTTTGTATGGGGGTTCTCCGGCGGCAGGTGCCCGATGGGGGGTCTCATGAGGGTGGATGCCCCTCCTCCGCTCACCCAATCCTCAGCTCCTCTCGTCACCAGAGCTCTGTCTGCCATTTTGGAGCTGCCGAGCCGCGGGCTTAAAGGCAGCAAGAGGTTTTTGCCTGCGCCTCGCTGGATACGATTCAGTGGCACTTGAGAGTGGGGCTTCATATTCTCCTGGGTCTCATGGAGCCTCGTCGGGGTTTATTTCAGCCGGTACAGCATTATGGCCGCTTTTGATTAGTGGAGCAGCGGGCGTCCCACGGAGGCCATCAGAGGAGCGTCCACATTGTCAGCGCTCCAGGCCACGCCCGGTCTCAAAATATTTTAAAGGCTTATAAATGTGGTGCCATTTGACGAATATGCACAAACGTTTGCAAAACGATTTTAGACCTATATATGAATGTTTAGGAAAGGTTTGGTGAGATTTTGTCAAGAGGGGGCAAAATTAGAGGGGGGTTCTCAATATTTTTAGATGGCTTATAACTTTGTTGCCGTTTGATGAATGTGGACAAAGGTTTTCAGAAAGATTATAGACCCAACCTTGAATGTGTGTGCAAAGGCTGAATGGATTTTGTCAAGTGGGGGCTAACTTATATGACTATTTTCTGTACATACATTTTGACACTTTTCAGAAAATAAAACATGGGCGGATTTGCAGCAAACTCATGCAAGGAGCATTGGCAAGGACCTGAAAGCATGGTTTTGCAAATGTGTCTGTGTTTTATTTTTTGAAAAGTGTCATAATGTACGTACAAAAAATAGTGATATACCTTTGGTGACTGAGGTATAGCCTATGGCAATGGGTAATGGCTAGGTTGTCTCGATTTTGGCCTATTTTCTAACCGTGAAAGGTGGTTGGAACCTTTTTTTGTGTTTTTTAAATTTTATTTTGCAGGAGAGGTCAAAATGGAAGGTGGGGAGGCAAATGAGGGAAGAGGCACCAACCAAAAATATGGAGGGGTACGTGGACAGGGGAAGATGTTGCATGTGTGTTACATCTAAGGTAGGGGACAGTGTTTCTCATGCTCCTTGATTGCAGCTTCAAAAGCACTTTGAAATTGCTCCCCCCTGCTGAGTGTTGTGTTGCAGTGTTGTCTTTGAAAGGTATGGATCAACAGCCGCTTTTATCGCTTGCAAGGTAGCTGGCGGGAATTTGTGTCCCACAGAAGTAGGCTGTGTGGTCAGTATTGGTTGAGGAAACCTACTACGAACTACGAACAACCTTTCTGAGAGCATTGCAGTGGTTAGATTTGGTGTGGCGGCGCATGGAGGTTGTCCCGTAGGAGTACTGTCCAGGTAGTCCACGACCAATTTCGCTTTGGTAGCTTTAGCCTTTGGTAAATTCCCAACAATGGTAAAGAACTGCCACACCCATGATTCTCTCTGGGTGCTAGAGATAGGCACTTACTCTACCTCATCTTCTTGGTCCTATTCAATGTCTTTTGAAGTAGACCGCTTTTATTGTTGTGTAGGTCCTCCAGCTGGTGGTGGTGGTGGTTCTTGGGGAGGAGGGATGGCAATAGCTGATGGCATTTTTAAGATAAATAGCAGTTTTGCTAATATTCTTCCAAGTATGTGCTATGTTATGTTATGTTACTTTGCATTTATATAGCACCTTATGTACCATTGGTATGGTCTCAAGGCGCTGGTAGGTTGAACGCCCTCGGGAACCGAAGTTCAGGTCAGTAGAGAGAGTAGAGAGAGTCAAAGGTGCATGTGAGCACCGGATATGTGTGCAGCTGGTGTGGCATTTGTGTGATTGCTGCTTCTTAGCGGTAGGTGTGGTGGTTGGGGGATCAAGAGTATGTGTTCGTTCTGGCAGGTTTTATCCAGACCGATTCTGGCTGCGGTAGGCCTGAGGAGAACGCCTAAACTGGAGGGTGTGTAGCCAGCAATGTTTAGACACGGTGATGGAGTCTATGAGGCAGATGATGGTTTGGGAACAGCTATACCGAATGGTGTCATAGTATCGCTGTGTTCTAGTTGAGTGCTGGTGTAAGGAAGAGAGTAAGCGTGGAGATGTGATATGGTGGTTTACCTTAGGAGCTTGAGATCAGGCCCACTTCAGTCCGTTCCATGCACTCCAATTCGTTCCATGCACTGCAATCCGTTCCATGCACTCCAAGCCATTTTGTGCACTCCAACCATTCTATGTAATGCTCCTTTCATTCGTTCTACCCACGTTATCCTTTCTCCAAGCTTCATCCATCCACATACGTCACGTCATCTTCACACGTTCGATCCACTTCATTGGTTCCACCCATTTCACGCGTTTCACCCACTTCATAGGTTCCATCCACTTTACCAGTTCCAAACACATCACCTGTTCATCAACTTACTTCATCCGTTCTATCATTTCATCCGTTCCGCCCACTTCACCCATTCTACTCTTTCATCCATTCCATCCACATACTTCGCCCGTTCCATCCACATACTTCACCCGTTCCATCTACATACTTCACTCTTTCCATCCATATAATTCACGTTTTCATTTACATACTTCACCCTTTCCGTCCACATATTTCACCCATTCTGCCATGGTCATCCGTTCCACCCAGTTCGTCTGTTCCACCCAGTTCATCCATTCCACCCAGTTCATCCGTTCTACTCACCTGCTTCACCCGTTCCAACGCCATACATCCTCAGTTTCAACCACATATTTCACTTGATGGATCCCTTCACCCGTTCAATCAACATACTCCAATCGTTCTATTCAATATATTTGACCTATTTTGTCCACATACTTCACCCGGTCTTCCTCATTCTTTACCCGTCTCATCTATATACATCACCCGTTCTTCCCGATCCATCCTCTGTTCCTACCACCCACTTCACCCGTTTCTTTCCTTTACTACACTCGTTCATTCCAACCACTTCACCTGTTCCTTCCAACCACCTCACCCGTTTCATCTACATATATCACCCGATTGCTCCACACTCCACTTCACCTGTTCCTTCCAACCACCTCACCCGTTTCATCTACATATATCACCCGATTGCTGCACACTCGAGACCCTCTCCGCAACCGCACCATTCTCTACCTCCGCTCAACACCCGACATCCGCTCAACACCATTATGCCCTACCTCCGTTCAACACCCTAACAGGGTAATTCATAGAATTTCGCACAAAAGTGGCGCACGCGGCTGGCGCACAGTGTGCGCGTGCAAATGTCTGCGCCAGCCGCGTGCGCTAAAATCGATTTCCGCGCACAGTGTATTCATGGATTTTAGCCTCCAAAACCAGCCGTGTTGCAGAGTGGCGCAGCGACCCTGCAGCAGCGCCAGCTACGCCCCCAAGAACGCCCTCGCGCAAGGAAAAGCCATCAAAATTCCCAATTCAGCGCAAAGGGCTGCGCTAACCCTGGACCAGTTTACAGGGCTGCCAAACAGCAAACGCCAAGCAGGGAACGTGTATTACTGGGGTGCGCGTGAAGTTTCACACGCGAAAGGGCCTGTGCGAGTGGGGTACGTGTATTACTGGGGTTTGCAGGAAGTTTCACATGCGATTTCAGCAGGGTACGTGTATTACGGGGTTCGCGGGAACTTTAACACGCGAAAGGGCCTGTGCGAGTGGGGTACGTGTATTACGGGGGTGCGTGGGAAGTTTCACACGCGATTGGCCTGGGTACGTGTATTTCAGGGGTGCGCGGGAAGTTTCACACGCAATTGGCCTGGGTACGTGTATTTCAGGGGTGCACAGGAAGTTTCACACGCGATTGGCCTGGGTACGTGTATTTCAGGGGTGCGTGGGAAGTTTCACATGCAATTGGCCTGGGTACGTGTATTTCAGGGGTGCGCGGGAAGTTTCACACGCGATTGGCCTGGGTACGTGTATTTCAGGGGTGCGCAGGAAGTTTCACCCGCGATTGGCCTGGGTACGTGTATTTCAGGGGTGCGCGGGAAGTTTCACACGCGATTGGCCTGGGTACGTGTATTTCATTGGTGCGCGGGAAGTTTCACACGCGATTGGCCTGGGTACGTGTATTTCAGGAGTGCGCGGGAAGTTTCACACGTGATTGGCCTGGGTACGTGTATTTCAGGGGTGCGCGGGAAGTTTCACACGCGATTGGCCTGGGTACGTGTATTTCAGGGGTGCGCGGGAAGTTTCACACGCGACTGGCCTGGGTACGTGTATTTCAGGGGTGCGCGGGAAGTTTCACACGCGATTGGCCTGGGTATGTGTAATTCAGGGGTGCGCGGGAAGTTTCACACGCGATTGTGCTTCGTACGTGTTATTCGGGGGTGCACGAGAAGTTTCACACGCGATTGGCCTGGGTACGTGTATTTCAGGGGTGCGTGGGAAGTTTCACACGCGATTGGCCTGGGTACGTGTATTTCGGGGGTGCGCGAGGAGTCCTACACGTTAACTGGCAGTGTGGGTCCTCCCAGGTGTCCCCTCTACTCCCTCCACAGCCCCTGCAGGCAGCCCACACCACAGGGGACTACCCTGCACCCCTGGTCATATCCCGCAGGCATCCCATCCACCATGGGCATGCCCCCCAGCCAAGCCACATGTCACGTTGCAATATGATCACCAACTCATGTCACCCAGCACCCCCACCCCCCAGCAGTGCAGGCCACCTGCCAGCAGGCCCCCACTCATGTCCCACACATGTCCCCCTGCACTCCCACCCCCCAGCAGTCAGGGGCACCTGCCAGCAGGCCCCCACACATGTCCCCCAGCACCCCCACCCCCCAGCAGTCAGGGGCACCTGCCAGCAGGCCCCCACACATGTCCCCCAGCACCCCCACCCCCACCCCCCAGCAGTCAGGGGCACCTGCCAGCAGGCCCCCACTCATGTCCCACACATGTCCCCCAGCACCTCCACCCCCCAGCAGTCGGGGGCACCTGCCAGCAGGCCCCCACACATGTCCCACACATGTCCCCTTGTACCCCCACCCCCCAGCAGTGCAGGGCACCTGCCAGCAGGCCCCCACACATGTCCCACTCATGTCCCCCTGCACCCCCACCCCCCAGCAGTCAGGGGCACCTGCCAGCAGGCCCCCACTCATGTCCCCCAGCACCCCCACCCCCCAGCAGTCAGCGGCACCTGCCAGCAGGCCCCCACTCATGTCCCACTCATGTCCCCTTGCACCCCGCCCCCCAGCAGTGCAGGGCACCTGCCAGCAGGCCCCCACACATGTCCCACTCATGTCCCCCTGCACCCCCACCCCCCACCAGTCAGGGACACCTGCCAGCAGACCCCCACACATGTCCCCCAGCACCCCCACCTCCCAGCAGTCAGGGGCACCTGCCAGCAGGCCCCCACGCATGTCCCACTCATGTCCCCTTGCTCCCCCAACCCCAGCAGTGCAGGGCACCTGCCAGCAGGCCCCCACTCATGTCCCCTTGCACCCCCACCCCCCAGCAGTGCGGGGCACCTGCCAGCAGGCCCCCACTCATGTCCCACTCATGTCCCCTTGCACCCCCACCCCCCAGCACTGCAGGGCACCTGCCAGCAGGCCCCCACTCATGTCCCACTCATGTCCCCTTGCACCCTACCCCCCAGCAGTGTGGGGCACCTGCCAGCAGGGCCTCACTCATGTCCCACTCATGTCCCCTTGTACCCCCACCCCCCAGCAGTGTGGGGCACCTGCCAGCAGGCCCCCACTCATGTCCCCTTGCACCCCCACCCCCCAGCAGTGTGGGGCACCTGCCAGCAGGCCCCCACTCATGTCCCACTCATGTCCCCTTGGAACCCCCACCCCCAGCAGTGCGTGGCACCTGCCAGCAGGCCCCCACTCATGTCCCACTCATGTCCCCTTGCCCCCAGGTCATGATGATCCTCAATCATGGCCCTTATGGCCAGCCTCCCCAGCCCAAAGACCCAACCAAGTATTGCATTCACCCACAAGGAAAAGGCCATTACATGATACAACCCCAATGGCAAGTATGTAAATGAACACATGTCCGTCACACACACACAATGGTTGCAAGTGAATGTGAAAACCCATATCATGACATGCATGAAACCAATGAGATAATACCACACATCGAAGTATGAAGAAAAACATGTATTAAACACAACATGAATGTAATGAAAATCAAACAAACAATAATGGTAATAAAAAAAGAAAAGCTGCATGTTCCTTAAAAACTGAAAAACAAGAAATCATAATCCAAAGAAATCCAAAGGAAATGGTGTCCAAAGTCACAGTCCAACAAAGCAAATCCAAGGGAAAAAAGAAAAGTGAAAACCATTGCTCCATTGTGAAATAAAAAAAAAAAGAGAAGAATCCAATGGTGAACTATATACAGATGAACAATCCAGGGTCCATGAGCCCAACTGAAGAAATGAAACCTATCAAAAATATTACCTAATAAAAAACTATATACAGAAACGTGGTGCAATGTCCAAGCGCAACCAAAATAAAGAAAAAACAAAAGGAAACCTAACACTATCTAACTATATACAATGGCGGCAGGCAAGTCCAGCGGCTCACTCTGTGGTGTCCCGGGCCAGGGTATCATCAAACTCCATGTTGATGTCCCAGAGGCGGGCCCCTGCCCTGGCCCCGAGGTCTCGCAGGGAGGCACTCATGGCCTGTTCCAACTCCCTGCGAATTGCCTCGAGGTACTCTGCCCGCCTCAATACCCGACGCATGGAGTTCTCCGCCCTGACCATCGTGAGCCGCGCCTCTTCCGCCCACCGCCGCTCCGCACCTATCTGCTGGCCCAACCGCAGCCACACGGAAGACACTCCCATTTCTGGGTCCTCCTGCCCTATGGCCGATGCCTGCCCCTCCGATGTTGCTGGCCCGAGCCATCATTGCTCCCACCTACAGCCTGCTCCTGCTGCTACTGCTGCTGTCCATGTGCCCTGTCCGATGGTGCCTGCACATCCTCCATCTTCTGGTCTCCAGTTGTGGTGTCCACCCCTGCTGGACCGCCAACTCCCGACTGTGGCAGGGATGGGATCTCCACCAAGATGCTGTGTTGGTCAGGCCAGGTCCACAGGAGGCCCTGGTGGAATCTGGGCCGGAAGACGATGTGGAGAACGACCGGCGCCTAGCCTCCACAGAGGAGGAGAGGTCCGCCAGAGTGCGCGTCACATGTAGGAACCCACCGACCAGGGCCCCTCCCAGTAGTGCCACGTCACGACGCTGCTCTTCGTGATGGCGTGCCTTCTCCGCCCAGGAACAACGCACATCATCACGAATGTCACGTGTGCGCAACGCAACACCCACCAGGATGGATCCCATACGGTCGTGGGACCCCTCGCCCGCAGGTAGTGGAGAGGCAGGTGACATGGCACTCTCCCCTACCTGCGGACGGGCCTGGGACAGGGCCTCCCTGCTGGTGCATGATGGTGCAGTCACAGGGTCAAGGACAGCGACATGCACAGGCCCCTCCGCGGTGACTTGTGCTGCCTCCTGACCCTTGCACCAGTGGTACTACCCCCACCAAGTCCCATGTGCGGCTCAGTAGCGGGCTCCTCCTCCTCTGTGGAGACCAGCAACCTGGATGTCTCTGCACCGTCTTCCGCAATTGGAAGCCCCTGTGGGGGCTCACCCGGCCCTTCTGCCACAGCCGTTGTGGCAGACATGGCACCAGCCCCCTCGCTCCCAGATGATGGTAATTCCTGGGAGGGTGGCTGGGCCTTGCGTCGCCGCCCGGTGGAGGCATCCCCGTCTCTTGGCTCCACAGCGGTCTCTCCGCCCTCTTCTTCACTTGACGCTGCGTAGAGGGAGACATAGAACACAAGCATCAGGGTACAGCACAAAATACCCTAGACAGGAAGCAATAACACATGAGTGGCCCTGTCAAATGTCACTTCCATCCTGTCCTTCCACAACACCTGGGTCAATGCATGCAACACACATGCAGAAACACTCCCGTCGCCTGCAATCAACATCAACACCCATGTACAAGGGCCCCTGTGAACCAAGATGTTGCCTTCAAAGTCACATGCATCCATGGCGTTTCAAAGTCAAACACACACTTCTCACACACACACACACACACACACACACACACACACACACACACACACACACACACACACACACACACACACACACACACACACACACACACACACACACACACACACACACACACACACACACACACACACACACACACACACACACACACACACACACACACACACACACACACACACACACACACACACACACACACACACACACACACACACACACACACACACACACACACACACACACACACACACACACACACACACACACACACACGCGTACATGACATCAGCACCCATTCCTCACCCCCCTCCATGTCCAGGAACAGAGACTGTCATGCTTTCAGGTGTGCATTCTGCATAGAGGTCCCCATGTTGCATTAAAACACATGCACCTACCATGTGGTTCACACATAACTGGTCTCACGTGCATGACCATGATGTCCCTGCACACACAGATCCATACATGGCCTATGTCACACATACAGGCAAGTATCAGACTACCAGCACACTGCAACATGCCCTGTCTCACACAGCAATGCTTGGCCACTTACCGCTCAACTCCAGACGGGTCTGCCTCCGAAGGATCTGGGCGTGGAGCGCTGGGCCTACGCTTTCCAGGACCCTCATCTGGATGTTGCTCAGGCTGACCCGGCTCCCCTGCGCGAGGCGCCGGGCCTTTATGAGGGTTCTGGACCTGAAGTCCTCCCAGCGCTTATTGACATGTTGGTAGTTGCGGGTTGCCACCCCCTCCGCGTTGATGGCAACCACTGTGTCATCCCAGATCCTCTCCCGTCCTTCCTTGTTGGCGCGTCTTGTTCCGAAGAGGGCATCATAATGCCCCAGGACATGCTCCACCAGGACACCAACTTCGGTGGCAGTGAAGCTGGTGGCCCTCTGCCTCTCTGGCTGGGGGTTGCCAGTGGTCTCAGATGGTGGTGTGCCCGACATGGCAACCCCAGAGGCAGGTGTGGGTGGGCAACTGGGTCCTGGGGCTGGGCTGTGGAGCGATGGTATCCCAGTCGGGAGTCTTCAGTTCCAGCAGGGGTGGTCACAGCAACTGCACCCCTGGCTAATGTGCAGGCAGCAAATAGCAGGGCACGTGGGCAACAGGCAGGTAGGCAGCAGCAGATGGCAGATGGGAGCGTGCTCGGGGCTCTTGGGGCAGGAAAATGGCCTTCAGGGCAGGAGCGTGGTCTTCCTTGTGTGTACGCGTGGCCAGCTTGATACGGAGTGATTTGGCACGTGAAAATCTTGCACGTCAGCGTGTAATTCGAGGAAAGGCCCTTAGCGCGTAAGCGCGTCAGCACACGTACGCGATATCATTGGACCAAAGGCCCTTAGCGCGTAAGCGCATCTGTGACGTATTGTGCATGGGCGTTGCCCTTTCGCGTGTAAAACTTGACGCGCACCCCTGAAATACACGTGCTCTGCTCGAACAGGACCCTTTCGCGTGTGAAACTTCACACGAACCCCGTAATACACGTACCCTGCTGAAATCGCGGGTGAAAGTTCATGCGAACCACGTAATACACATACCCTGCTGAAATCACGGGTGAAACTTCACGCAAACCCCAGGAATACATGTACCCTGCTGAAATCGCGGGTGAAACTTCCTGCGAACCCCAGGAATACACGTACTCCGCTCAACAGGGCCCTTTCGCATGCAAAACTTCACGCTGTACCCCAGAACTACACGTACCCCGCTCGCTCGCACAAGGCCAATATTCCTGGGGTTTGCGTGAAGTTTCACACGCGTAAGGCCCTGTGCGAGTGGGGTACGTGTATTACTGGGGTTCGCGTGAAGTTTCACACGCGATAGGCCCTGTGCGAGTGGGGTACGTGTATTACTGAGGTTCGCGGGAAGTTTCACGCGCGATTTTGCTGTCAGAGCGGGGTACATGAATTTCAGGGGTGCGCGGGGAGTCCCACACATGAATTGGCAGTGTGGGTCCTCCCAGTTGTTCCCTCTACACCCTCCACGGCCCCTGCAGGTAGACCACACCACAGGGGACTACCCCGCACCCCTGGTCATGTCCCGCAGGCAGCCCATCCACCATGGGCATGCACCCCAGCCAAGCCACCTGTCCGCTTGCACCACTGATCACCTACTCATGTCCCCTTGCACCCCCACCCCCCAGCAGTCAGGGGCACCTGCCAGCAGGCCCCCACTCATGTCCCCCTCATGTCCCCCTGCACCTCCACCCCCCAGCAGTGCGGGGCACCTGCCAGCAGGCCCCCACTCATGTCCCACTCCTGTCCCCCTGCACCCCCACACCCCAGCAGTGAGGGGCACCTGCCAGCAGGCCCCCACTCATGTCCCACTCATGTCCCCCTGTACCCCCACCCCCCAGCAGTGCGGGGCACCTGCCAGCAGGCCCCCACTCATGTCCCCCACAGCATGTCATCACGATCCACAATCATGGGCCTAATGGCCACCCAAATCCCACCCCACGCCACCCCAGTCGAAACACACAACCAAGTATTACATTCACCCCACATTGAAATCCCCATCCGATGAAACATCCAAAATGGCAAGTATGCACATCAATACATGTCCATCACACACACACAATGGGTGCAAGTGAATGAGAAGACATGCATTGTGACATGCAGGAAACCAAGGAAAGCATACCACACAATGAAGTATCAAATAAAAATTTATTAGACACAAAAGCAAGGGAATGAAATGAAATCACACAATAATGTAAATAATAAATAAAAAGCTTCATGTCCAAAATATGAAAAAGAAGATGTGTAAAACCAGAATAAAAATCAATCCAAAAGCAAATGGGTCCAAAGAGTCTGTCCGTCAAATCAAATCCAAAGTGAAAAAAAAGAAAAATCCATTCATCCATGGTTAAAGAAAAGGCAAATGAAGTGAAATCCATTGTGGAACTATATACAAAGTACAAATCCAGGGTTCATGAGCCCAACCATTGAAAGGAAACCTACAAAAACCCTACATAATGAACAACTATATACAAAAAGGTGGGGCATTGTCCAAGCCCCCCAAATGAAAAGAAAAAAAAAGGAAACCTAACACTATATAACTATTTACAATGGCAGCGGGCTAGTCGAACGGCTCACTTTCTGATTTCCCGGACCAGGGCCTCATCAAACTCCTGCTCGATGTCCCGGAGGCAGTCCTCTTCCATGGCCCCGAGAGTTCGCAGGGACGATGACATCTGGACCTCCAGGTCCCTGCGAAAGGCCTCGAGGCACTCGGCCCGCCTCAGGGCCCTACGCATGGAGTTCTCCGCCCTGACCATCGTGAGCCGTGCCTCTTCCGCCCCCTGCCGCTACGCATCTATAGCATGGCCCAACCGCTGCCACATGGAAGACACTTCCCGTCCTGGGTCCTCCTGCCCTCTGGCCGATGCCTGCCCCTCCGATGTTGAAGGCCCCGAGCCATCATGGCTCCCACCTTGTTGCTGCTGCTGCTGTGCCTCTGCCTGTGCCCTGGCTCCTGCTGCCTGCACATCCTCCACCGCCTGGGGTGCAGTTGTTGAGGTGGCCACCGCTGCTGGACGTCCGACTCCCGACTGTGGCAGGGATGTGTCCTCCACCAGCCTGGCCGCAGGGTCAGGTGCAGCTCCACAGGGCACCCAGGTGACACATAGTTGGAAGATGGCACGGAGGACGACTGGCGCATAGGGGGTTCAGTTGAGGAGGGGGTTGGAACAAGGTTCATAAAACGGAGGAATCCGGCCCTGGTGAGCTGTCCCAGTGGGTCAATGCGGTCAACAAGCCATGCAAGAAGACGTGCAGTCTCGTCATGAAAAGACTGCAGGTCAGCTCACATGGATCGTTGACGCAACGCCACCCCACCTAGGATAGGCTCAACCCGGTGCCGGATAGCCACATCCGCAGGGAGAGGAAGGCCAGTTGGTGTAAGCCGATCCCCTCCCTTAGAACGGGTCTGGACGTAGGCATCCCTGCTGGTGCGGGATGATGCAGTGACAGGATCGGGGACAGGATTACACACCAGGCACCTCCACGGTGGCCTGTGCTGCCTCCTGTCCCTGCCCCTGCACTGCACCACTAGCACCAGTGGAATCCCCACCTCCAGACCCCGTCTCTGTCCCTTGCATGGCCTCCTCCTCCACCAAACCCCCCACCAACCTGGATGACTCCATGCCATCTTCCTCTGTCGGACCCTATGGGGTCTCAGCTGCCCCTTCTGCTGCCGAGGAGTCCAACTCCGACCTCCGCCTCTTGGACCTACCCTCGGCAGCTGCGGCCTGGGACGCGGCAACGGACTCCTCACTCCCCGACGAGATCACAACCTGGGAGGGGAGCCGGGCCTTGCGTCTCCGGCTGGCGGTGCGATCCCTGCCGCTGGGCTCCACAGCACCCTCTCCGACCTCTTCATCAGTTGATGCTGCAGACAGGGAAAGATAGGAGACAGGCATCAGGGCACTGTACAATGGACTGGTACACACATGACAGTTCCACATGAGTGGCAGTGTCGAACTTCAGACATGGCATCACAATCCCCAACACACATGTCATTTGAAATCACACACATGAGCTATTCCACAGCCATATCACAACGGCCAGCAGCATCCATACACATACAACAGCATGAGCAGCCAAAGATGAGCCAGACATCACATGAAACACAGGGAGTGCACTAGACATGCACACACGCCACCACACTTACATGCATGTGTACACCTCCACCAACTGTCACAGTGATGAGATCGGCATCCATGTCACATCTGGCAATCAGCCTTCTACATATCATTGTCACATGCATCCATGTTGCATCACTGTTGCACCCTTGTCAAATACACACACATGCACATGTACACGGTGCAGATACATGCAGCTGGAACCAACATCCATGTGTGACACCACTACCATGCCAACTTACATACACAGTCATTCAAACATGTGTGCTCACACATATGCATTTGGCCTGCATGCTTACCCACACATACACTATCCATGTGTGTCACACATGAGAGGACTCACATGTGTTAGCCTCACGGCCCTATACATAGACATCCATACATGGCCCTACAAAACCACATGTGCAACCTGCACACTACTGGCACACCACCACACGCACAGCTTCCAATCAGTATGCATGTACATTTACCGCTCGACTTCAGACGGGTCTGCCTCTCAAGGACCTGGACGTGGAGCGCTGGGCATATGCGTTCCATGACCCTCATCTGGTGTTCCGACAGGTGGCCCCGGCGCCCCTTAGCATCCGCTGCCTTCAAGAGGCGCCGGGCCTTGTTGAGGGTCCTGGACCTGAAGTCCTCCCAGCGCTTCTTGACATGTTGGAATTTGCGGACTGCCACCCCCTCCGCATTGATGGCAGTCACGATGTCCGTCCAGATCCTGGTCCGTCCTTCCTTGTCGGCGCACAAACTTCCGAAGAGCCCCAGGACTTGCTCCACCAGGACACCAACTTCGGTGGCAGTGAAGCTGGTGGCCCTCTGCCTCTCTGGCTGGGGATTGCCCGTGGTCTCAGATGGTGGTGTGCCCGACATAGCAACCCCAGAGGCAGGTGTGGGTGGGCAACTGGGTCCTGGGGCTGGGCTGTGGAGAGATGGTATCCCAGTCAGGAGTCTTCAGTTCCAGCAGGGGTGGTCACAGCAACTGCACCCCTGGCTGATGTGCAGGCAGCAAATAGCAGGGCACGTGGGCAGCAGGCAGGTAGGCAGCAGCAGATGGTAGGTGGGAGCGTGCTCGGGGCTCTTGGGGGCAGGAAAATGGCCTTCAGAGCAGGAGCGTGGTCTTCCGTGTGTTTTCGCGTGGCCAGCTTGATACGGAGTGATTTGGCATGTGAAAATCTTGCACGTTAGCGTGTAATTCGAGGAAAGGCCCTTAGCGCGTAAGCGCGTCAGCACACGCACGCGATTCCATTGGACGAAAGGCCTTAGCGTGTAGGCGCGTAAGTTACATTACGCGCGCAGGCGTTTCACTCATAGCACATGATGACGGAGCACACATGGAAAAACTGCACCTCTGAGTGTCATCGCGTGTAATTGGATGAAAGCGCCCGTGTACACGCGTCTCTGACATGTACGTGTGGGCCGGTTTAAAAGCTGCGTATAGGACGCCATTTCCTTGTCGTGCTTTTCGTGGAGAGCGAGTGAGTGAAATCTGTACTTCTTGTCGGTTCACACGCGATTACTTCACAGCGTTTCTAGTTCGTACTCCCTGTTACCTATGACAGCTATTTTCTGTTTTTTTCTTGGGCCTGTTTCCTCAAACAGAGTTCACTTCTCCTTTTGTCCTGTCTCCTCAGACAGTGTACAATTCTTCTTTTGGCGGGGGTGTTGCCAACGCGCACACGTGCGTATTTTTCACATTCTTTTTCCAGGCAAACGGTGAGTTCCACACATACTTAGCAACTGTGCTTTGTGTGCTGTGTGTATTACACGTACGCTTATTTTTGTGTTTCTGGGTGCCACAGCGTAGTGCAGGTTCATTTTTTCACGCACGTGGTCTGTGGGGGGTTGCATGCACGTTTATTTTTGATTTTGGGCTGCCTGTGCGTTGCGTGATCCGTCATATTCCCCCAGGGGTCACAGACAGCCTTGTTAGAGCACTAGGGTACGAATTCCATCTGGTATCCTACCCCTTTGACCCCCATTGCCCAGTACAATAGTTTACTGCAACTCCCATACGCACAACAACATCAGTGCCATGGCTGGGAGGCGAGCAAGCGGTAAGGGAGGCAAAGGTGGCCGACCCTCAAAAGGTGGGCGTGGTGGGCGCGGTAGGGGACGTTGCCGGGATTTGCAGGATGCCCCTATGCCCCCATGTGTGGAGGAACAATCAGGGACACCCATGCCCCCTCCCCCCCATGGTTGAGGGAAACGTGGCTGACACCATCCAAGCTCAGCCCCTGTTGGACCAGCCCATTGTGGCACCTGACCTGGCACAGGATGACTCCCTGGCTGACTTCCAGGTCAGCAAGTCGAGGCCACGTGTGGCGGTGCAAGTTGTTGTCACCAATCCACATGTATGTGGGGCAGCTATGTCATCTGCTGCCCCAAGTATGCAGGGTGGGGAGGCTGCAAGGGCAGCTGCAGCTTCATCCGCCCCAGCTCTGACTCTCCCAGCCAGGACTGTGTCAGTTCCAGTCCATCAAACTGACGTTCCCCCTGCCAACATTACCCTGCAACCAATGCCTGCATCAAGGACTATGGTCATTGTGCATTCCCACACTCCTACTACCCAGTCCACTGGTGATTCTGCCCCTACTGACCAGAGCGGCGTAAGCCACTCTGGCTCTGCTCCACCTTTAAAGAAGAGGAAGAAGGGTGCTCTGGCACGACAGGCTAAGACCCCAGGCACGGCTACACACTCCGGTACCTCAAGGAAGCCTTGCGTCAATGATTCGGAACTTGATGCACTTGTGAGCTATGTGTTGGCACATAGCCACAAAATGGTGGTGACTGCAGGGTCCAAGACCACACCTGGTCAATGTAAGGCACACTGGCAGACCATCGCCGACCACATAAGTGCCCTTGGATTTGTGAGGCGCTCAGCTGATGATTGCTACAAGTGGTGGAACAACCTGAAACGCAGAGCAAAGAACAAGCTGGCCTCAAATCATGCCGCTACTCTGGTGACTGGCGGTGGGTCTCCACAAGAGGACAACAAACTCACTGAACATGAGTCTGTTGCTGGGACCTTCGTCACAGAGGAACAGATCCAAGGTGTGGGAGAACTACCCTATTATGACACATTGTCCGGTGAGTGCCCATGCGTGTGTGTGTAATGCATGTGTATGTTGTTTGGGTGACGGGTTCTGATTGAGTGGCAGGTGAGGGTGTGTGTGACTGAGTAGTATGGGTCACCCATGTGCTTCTTCCAAAACATTCTGCGGCCTTGAATTTGGGTGTGACAGTATCCCTTCTGCCCACAGTAGTAATTTAGCGCAACATTACGGCAGTTGCCCTTGAGGTGGCATCATGCAACAACATTGTTTGTATTTTTCAGTGTTCTTTCAGGCTGATTGTTTCAATTCTCCAACTTTTGCAACACATTCCTCAGCCCTATTGTGACATATTTGACATGCTTCTGTCATTGATGAACCCCACATTGGCCAACATGTGTCACCTTGGTATTTGAATGATTTTCAGGCTGAATGAGTATTGTCCTGATCACATGATGTTTTTGGGCCTGTTTGAATGTGGAACATGCTAGTTGTTTCCTGTCATGTTGAAGTGCACAACCATTGATGTGTACATGGCCCTGCAATCACTGTATTTTTGTACACTGGATGTGTTGCAGTGTGTGGCACATGGCGTATCTTTTCACACTTTGTGGCATTTTTCATCTCTTCATGTCCATCTCACATGGATGGGTGACAGTACTCATTCACTGACATATGGATGTACTTGTGGAATGTACCATGGCTATGGTACATGCCATCTGTGTGATGGCATGTGTCATTTATGTGTATAGGACATGCCACTCACAGGCCAATGTGTGATGGCAGTGCTACCCAGCATGCAGCAAATGTGTTGCTCTTCCATCTTGGTGTCATCAGTATCTGACTTTTGCCTCCCCTTCCAACTCTGTGACAGTGCATGCATGGGAGGGTTATAGTCATGTGGGACATGTGTAAATCATGTACTGGTTCTGTAGCTTGTCAGGCCTATTTGTGTGCTATGGTGCTAATGCCTGTTTCCTTGATGCTGTTGAGGTTGAGGCGATGGTGCAGACCCAGGAGGAACCTGAGGCACAACCGGCCACCAGTGGGGGACGTGGTGTGGTGGTGGGTGAGAACCCACTCTTGCTGCAGACGATTCTGTCAAGGGGTATCTCTGGGTGCACCTCCCCAGACCTCTATTCAGGTGCTGATTCGGATGATGAGACCTATGTGGCGTCGCAGGTAAGTGTTACTGGAAGGGGTTCTGTTCTGTCCAACCCACCTGCACCAGGGGTAGAACCCTCTATGGGGATGTCAGTGTTGGTTAGTCAGCCTTTGGCGGTTACGGGTGCAGGGTCACACTCCACAACATCTGATCCTGTTCCTGGGCCAGCAGATCAGAGGGGGAATGCAGTCCTGCAGCCTCAGGCAGTGCCGGCACAGCAAGGCGCAGATCGCCTTGCCCTAAACAGGTGTGGTGCCCGCCGACGTGGTGGCCGTATGCCACCAGGCAATACCGCATGGGAACAATCCATGTATGGTATGGCAACCCAACAGGCAGTATCAGTTGAGATGATGGCTCAAGCAATGGAGAGGGTGGCCACTTCCATTGCCCCCCCTGAAAGACAGATGGAGCAACTACAGCAGGCAACAGACTCCATTTGCCAATCACACAGGGAGGACATGTTGGCATCCAACAGGGACAGACGGGCGGCACTGGAGACTCTACGCCAATCGATATCAATAGAGTCCCAGGGCCACAGGGAAGTCCTGAGGGTAGAACTCCATCACCTCAGGGAGACTCTTGTTGACCTTGAGACTTCCACTATCTTGAGGACAGAACAGCAGCTGGAGCGGCTCACACGTTTGCTCTCAGCTGAGATGCACGCAACTCGGGAGGAGATCCGGGCATCACGTCAGGTGCTACATGGGGATCCCTGCACTATTATCCTCCAGAACGAGACCTTCCACACCCGCATGCTTGCTGCCATGGAGGACCATACCAGGGCTTTGCGTGGGCTGCCTCTCATAGCACCACCACCTCCTGTGGCAGCAGCAGAGGGTGTTCAGAGCGACAGCAGCAGTTCTCCCACATTGGCATAGCCATGCAGGCCATGAGCCCATGGAGGTGTTTTTTTTCCCAACATCCACACAGGCGGCTGTTGGTGCGCACCCTGCCCTCGGACCTCCTGGGTGCCCCCCCCCCAGCCCCCACATGGCCATTTTTGATTTTTGATTTTTTGATTTTTGATTATTTTTTGACAGTGTGTTGCCTTGTGTGGCTCCCGTGGGCATCCACTGTATTCCGGCTGGGCACATGCAGGCTTGTCCTGAGTTTGGGTTTGATGCTTGGGTTCGTGAGACACACACCCCTCCTGCTTCCCGTTTCCATGGGCTTGCAAAGGGTGTGACCAAGTGACAGTGATGTACACAGTGATGTTGGGCTCTCATGAGCTGTGTGGGCAGTCTGTAGTCAATACTGTGTAGACATTCCTTGTGTATATTGTTGTTGTATTGTACACTGCATGTTGTAATTATGTATGCTTCTGCTTCCATGTCTCCCTCTAAATCTGCAGGTTCATTCCTCATGTCTTCACAAGGCCATCTACTTTGGAGATGGAGTTCATGTTGTATGCAGTACTCAGACAAGTTTTGAAGCCTGCAAGACTACAGTTGGAAGGGGGCGATGTGGTGGCATATTCAGGTTGAAAGACTCTGACTACTTTAACTTATTACTGTCATGTTTTAGTTATGTTTGAGCTTGTGTAGCTGCATTGTATTGTTGGTAAGTATTTGGTCATGTGTGTTGTTAGTTCAACATTACTGGGAGCATATTGTGTGTGGCCAGTTTCCATTAGGGACACTGTACTTTGTGACACTTGTGTCAGGTTTTCGGCATTGCTTTGTTTGCTCTCACATAGCATGACATGCCATGGTGTGTTGGGTGGCAGTGTTGGGGAGGGGTTGGGTGACATGGCACTGTTCTCATGTTGTATTTTGCAAGGGGGTAATGCATTTAGCAGCATATGTGTCTTTTGATGACACAGCATTGGTGGTGTTTCTGTAGGTAGGGATGCACACATTGTGACACTTCCAGGTGACCAATCTCAGGCTGGTATGGTTGTGACAGTTGACTGTCCCTTATGTCATCATCGATTGTCAGCTGGTATGTGGCAGCACTGTGTGCACTCCACAGGGGTGTGATTCTAAGTGAAGTAATTAGCCACCAGCTGCGTTCGGGCTGCCTCACCCCGTGCCCTTTCCCCTCCCATGCGCAGCGGGCGTGCATGTGGTTGGGGATGTGGGGACACCGCCATGTCCACCGGCAGGCCCCGGCGTGTTGCAACGTTGTGCAGGACACATGCTGCCACTTTGATCCTGCACACTACTGGGGGAGCGTATAACAGCTGCCCGCCAGAACGGTCAAGGGAGCGAAAGCGTAACTTGAGCACTCCGAATGTGCGCTCCACTATGCCCCGGGTTGCAATATGGGCTGTGTTGTATTTTACCTCAGGTGGCGTGGTGGGGTTCCGAATTGGTGTCATCATGTGGGTGCTCAGAGGGTAGGCACTGTCCCCTGGGGAGGTGGTGATGGGTATCATTAGTAGGGTTGTGACATTACTCGGTATCTGGCATGCATGCATGTGCTGAGGCATTTATACTCACCAAGCAGCCATGTATCGCCATGCCGCCCAGCTTCTAGGTCCCGGTTTAGGGTTGAAATTCTGTAAATGAAACTGTCGTGGGTGGACCCTGGATAGTTGGCATATACTGAGGTGATGATTCCCTAGGCATCACATACTACTTGCACATTGATGGAATGCCAGTGCTTGCGGTTTCTATAGATGTGCTCTGATGCCCTGGGGGGACGTAGAGCCACATGGGTGCAATCAATGGCACCTAGGACTTTGGGGAATTGTGGCACCCCATAGAAATCCTGGACGGCAGCCTGCCTTTCTGCAGGTGTTCTGGGCAGGTATATGTGCCTGCGGACTGATGGGTGTGCAGTCATGATGGCCAAGACCTGGTGTAGGCAGCGTGACTGCGTGGCCTGTGACACCCCCCCCACTATGGCACGTGTCCGCTGAAATGATCCGGTAGCCAAAAAGTGCAGTACATTGAGGGCCTTCTCCAGGGGGCTGAGTGCTTGGGAGCAGAGGATGGGTGATGTGAGGTCATCCTCCCACTCACTGACCAGGTTGAGTATTATGTGAGGTGGAAACCTGTACCTCCCATACACCTGGTCATCAGGCATCCCAAAAAGGCTTGTTCTGGGTGTGAAAATTCTGGGCCTGACTATCCTCCTCCTCCTCCTGCGGTATCCCACGACCACTGCTGCTAGGAACGGTATGTTCATCCTGGCGTCTGAACTTGCTTGTTGTTTGCGTGCACTTTTATGCTGCGCGGGTCCAGGTACACCTGCTTCCTGCTGGCGTACTTGTTTCCGGATTAGCGCATCTTTTTTGGCGCGTGCGTGTGGGCGTTCCGCGCATTTGCCTCCTGTACTTCCCCGCCCACCCCAGTAAATACACATACCCCGCTCGCCCATGCCCAATCGCGTGTAAAACTTCCCGCAAGCCCCTGAAATATACGTACCCCGCTCGCCCAGGCCCAATCGCGTGTAAAACTTCCCGCGAGCCCCTGAAATACACGTACCCCGCTTGCCCAGGCCCAATCGTGTGTGAAACTTTCCGCGCACCCCCGAAATACACACTATTTTTGACACAGCGGGTGTCCGTGTTTGTCGCGTACCCCTTTGCACATCATTTGTCCTAGAGGGCCACAGTATGGAACATTCATCAGAGCTGTATATATGTGCTTTTTGTTAGCGCACATTTTTTTAATGCGCAGGGACGCTACCGCCTGCCTTTGTGTGGCGGACATGTGTTGATGTACATAGTTGACTTTTGGTTTGTGTCATGAGATCGCCATTTCACTGCTGGGGGTAGGGGTGCAAGGGGACATGAGTGGGACATGAGTGAGGGCCTGCTGGCAGGTGCCCTGCACTGCTAGGGGGTGGGGGTGCTGGGGGACATGAGTGGGGGCCTGCTGGCAGGTGCCCTGCACTGCTGGGGGTGGGGGTGCAAGGGGACACGAGTGGGACATGAGTGGGGGCCTGCTGGCAGGTGCCCTGCACTGCTGGGGGTGCAAGGGGACATGAGTGGGGGCCTGCTGGCAGGTGCCCTGCACTGCTGGGGGGTGGGGGTGCAAGGGGACATGAGTGGGACATGAGTGGGGGCCTGCTGGCAGGTGCCCTGCACTGCTGGGGGGTGGGGGTGCTGGGGGACATGAGTGGGGGCCTGCTGGCAGGTGCCCCTGACTGCTGGGGTGTGGGGGTGCTGGGGGACATGAGTGGGGGCCTGCTGGCAGGTGCCCCTGACTGCTGGGGGGTGGGAGTGCTGGGGGACGTGAGTGGGGGCCTGCTGGCAGGTGCCCTGCACTGCTGGGGGGTGGGGGTGCTGGGGGACATGAGTGGGGGCCCGCTGGCAAGTGCCCCTGACTGCTGGGGGGTGGGAGTGCTGGGGGACATGAGTGGGGGCCTGCTGGCAGGTGCCCTGCACTGCTGGGGGTTGGGAGTGCTGGGGGACATGAGTGGGGGCCTGCTGGCATGTGCCCCTGACTGCTGGGGGGTGGGGGTGCTGGGGACATGAGTGGGGGCCTGCTGGCAGGTGCCCTGCACTGCTGGGGGTGGAGGTGCAAGGGGACACGAGTGGGACATGAGTGGGGGCCTGCTGGCAGGTGCCCTGCACTGCTGGGGGTGCAAGGGGACATGAGTGGGGGCCTGCTGGCAGGTGCCCTGCACTGCTGGGGGGTGGGGGTGCAAGGGGACATGAGTGGGACATGAGTGGGGGCCTGCTGGCAGGTGCCCTGCACTGCTGGGGGGTGGGGGTGCTGGGGGACATGAGTGGGGGCCTGCTGGCAGGTGCCCCTGACTACTGGGGTGTGGGGGTGCTGGGGGACATGAGTGGGGGCCTGCTGGCAGGTGCCCCTGACTGCTGGGGGGTGGGGGTGCTGGGGGACATGAGTGGGGGCCTGCTGGCAGGTGCCCTGCACTGCTGGGGGGTGGGGGTGCTGGGGGACATGAGTGGGGGCCCGCTGGCAAGTGCCCCTGACTGCTGGGGGGTGGGAGTGCTGGGGGACAAGAGTGGGGGCCTGCTGGCAGGTGCCCTGCACTGCTGGGGGTTGGGAGTGCTGGGGGACATGAGTGGGGGCCTGCTGGCATGTGCCCCTGACTGCTGGGGGGTGGGGGTGCTGGGGACATGAGTGGGGGCCTGCTGGCAGGTGCCCTGCACTGCTGGGGGGTGGGGGTGCTGGGGGACATGAGTGGGGGCCTGCTGGCAGGTGCCCTGCACTGCTGGGGGGTGGGGGTGCTGGGGGACATGAGTGGGGGCCTGCTGGCAGGTGCCCTGCACTGCTGGGGTGTGGGGGTGCTGGGGGACATGAGTGGGGGCCTGCTGGCATGTGCCCCTGACTGCTGGGGGGTGGGGGTGCTGGGGGACATGAGTGGGATCCTGCTGGCATGTGCCCTGCACTGCTGGGGGTGGGGGTGCAAGGGGACATGAGTGGGACATGAGTGGGGGCCTGATGGCAGGTGCCCTGCACTGCTGGGGGGTGGGGGTGCTGGGAGACATGAGTGGGGGCCTGCTGGCAGGTGCCCTGCACTACTGGGGGGTGGGGGTGCTGGGGGACATGAGTGGGGGGCCTGCTGGCAGGTGCCCTGCACTGCTGGGGAGTGGGGGTGCTGGGGGACATGAGTGGGGGCCTGCTGGCAGGTGCCCTGTACTGCTGGGGGGTGGGGGTGCAAGGGGACATGAGTGGGGCCCTGCTGGCAGGTGCCCTGCACTGCTGGGGGGTGGGGGTGCTGGGGGACATGAGTGGGGGCCTGCTGGCAGGTGCCCCTGACTGCTGCGGGGTGGGGGTGCTGTGGGACATGAGTGGGGGTCTGCTGGCAGGTGCCCTGCACTGCTGGGGGGTGGGGGTGCAAGGGGACATAAATGGGGGCCTGCTGGCACGTGCCCCTGACTGCTGGGGGGTGGGGGTGCTGGGGGACATGAGTGGGGGCCTGCTGGCAGGTGCCCTGCACTGCTGGGGGGTGGGGGTGCTGGGGGACATGAGTGGGGGCCTGCTGGCAGGTGCCCTGCACTGCTGGGGGGTGGGGGTGCAAAGGGACATGAGTGCGGGCCTGCTGGCAGGTGCCCTGAACTGCTGGGGGGTGGGGGTTCTGGGGGACATGTGTGGGACATGAGTGGGGGCCTGCTGGCAGGTGCCCTGCACTGCTGGGGGGTGGGGGTGCTGGGGGACATGAGTGGGGGCCTGCTGTCAGGTGCCCTGCACTGCTGGGGGGTGGGGGATCTGGGGGACATGAGTGGGGGCCTGCTGGCATGTGCCCTGCACTGCTGGGGGGTGGGGGTGCAAGGGGACATGAGTGGGACATGAGTGGGGGCCTGATGGCAGGTGCCCTGCACTGCTGGGGGGTGGGGGTGCTGGGGGACATGAGTGGGGGCCTGCTGGCAGGTGCCCTGCACTGGTGGGGGGTGGGGGTGCTGGGGGACATGAGTGGGGGGCCTGCTGGCAGGTGCCCTGCACTTCTGGGGGGGTGGGGGTGCAAGGGGACATGAGTGGGGGCCTGCTGGCAGGTGCCCTGCACTGCTGGGGGGTGCTGGGGGACATGAGTGGGGGCCTGCTGGCAGGTGCCCCTGACTGCTGCGGGGTGGGGGTGCTGTGGGACATGAATGGGGGTCTGCTGGCAGGTGCCCTGCACTGCTGGGGGGTGGGGTGCTGGGGGACATGAGTGGGGGCCTGCTGGTAGGTGCCCCTCAGTGCTGGGGGGTGGGGGTGGAGGGGGTCATGCGTTGGTGATCAGTAGTGTAAGCTGACATGTGGCTTGCCTGTGGGGCATGCCCATGGTGGATGGGCTGCCTGCGGGACATGACCAGGGGTGCAGGGTAGTCCCCTGTGGTGTGGGCTGCCTGCAGGGGCCGTGAAGGGTGTAGAGCGAACACCTGGGAGGAGCCATACTGCCAATTGACGTGTAGGACTCCACGGCACCCCCGAAATACACATACCCTGCTGAAATCGCGTGTGAGACTTCCCGCGAACCCCAGATTTACACGTACCCAGGCTAATCGCATGTGAAACTTCACGCGAACCCTAGGAATACACGCACCTCACTCGCACAGGGCCTATCGCGTGTGAAACTTCCCGCAAACCCCAGATTTACACGTACCCCGCTCGCCCAAGGCCAATCGCGTGTGAAACTTCCCGCGCACCCCTGAAATACATGCACATGCTATTTCTGACACAGCGGGTGTCCGTGTTTGTCGCGTACCCCTTTGCACATCATTTGTGCTAGAGGGCCACAGTATGGGACATTCATCAGAGCTGTATATACGTGCTTTTTGTCAGCGCACATTTTGGCGCACATTTTTTTCATGCGCAGGGACGCTACTGCCTGCCTTCGTGTGGCGGACGTGTTTAGGCCTGTGTGCGTATTCGCCCGTGCGCTGGTTTTCCCTATTCGATTCCATGAATACGCGTTGTAGGCGAGCGTGTGGGCGTTCCACCCACTTGCCTCCTGTACTTCCCCTGTGACGCCCACATTTTCACGCGTTGTTCCTCATTCTGCGTGTCACACCCCGTGTTACGCCTACTTTTGTTATGTGCGCCGCGCTATGTGCGCTTTCGCTGTGGCCATAGCACACACCGTTAGATGACCTGTGCGCCGACGTGCGACACGCAGATTTTCAGTGCACATCCCAGATTTTACTCGCGCACGGACTTCCATGAATCGATGTGCGCAGGTTTTGCTGCGATTTTCGCACTTGCACTGCGATTTTCGAACTTGCACTGCGATTCGCACAGTTTCGCACTCTTGCTCGGGAATTTTCAGCGCACATTAATTCCATGAATCGGGCTGTCAATCTGCTCAAAACCCTATATCCGCTCCACTCTATTATCTATTCACACAACCTATAACTGCACTACAACCTACATCCGCACCACGCTCTTAACTGTTCCCCGCTCTCATCCGCTCAATGCCCTTATTCATTTTGCATTCTCATCCGCTCTGCGCACTCATCCGCCCTGTGCACTCATACGCTCTGCGCACACATCCGCTAAATGCACTCAACCGCTCAATGCACTCAACCGCTCTACGCGCTTCATCTACTCCACCGACTTCATCGGCTCCACTCACTTCGTTCATTCTTCGGTTCAGCCGATGGCACTTGTCTTACATACTCGATCCGTTCCGTGCTCTCCATCTGTCCCATGCACTACACCCGTCTCATGTACTCGAATCGTGTATTCTGGACTTTCCATTTATACCATGTACTCATACATTTTTATGCCAACTGTCTGTGTACTCATCCGTCTCCTGTATTCATCTTTCCATCCTCTTCACTATATTCAGTACCTTTCGTCCATTGCAATCATTACATCCATTTCATTTCATTCCATGTCTTGCTTTCGTACCTTTTTTTTCTTTTTTTTTTTTCCACTTCACAGCTTTGATCAACTTTACTCATTCTATTCTGTTTGTCCTTTTAGTTTACATTTAGAGGATATTAGTTGATTTTCCGCTTGGGTCTTGTTGTTGCATTGTTTGTTTTATTGTTATTTAAGGTCTAGTAGTTTGGGTTAGTTAAATTGTTATCCATTTTATTCCTCACATCCACAATGATCCTCATGTCCATTACTTTTATTTTGTCCATTTCCTTAATTTCAGCGACATTACTGGTCTCAAACAGACGTATTCTTTTTATCTACTTTGCAAATTTGATCCCTTTTACTCAATCTATTTTGTTTGTCCTTTTTGGCTAACAAATAAAGGTTATTAGTTGTCGATTTCACGCTTGGAACGTGATGCTGCATTGCTATGTTATGATCTAGCAATTGGTAAAGTCATTCAGATGCTGTTAACCAGTTTGAGTTAGGATTGAGTTCGGGGTCGGTTTTTGGAGAAGAGACACGTTTTCATTAACTTGCGGAAAGACATGAGGTCTTCAGTGAGTCGGATGTGGGGTGGGAATGCGTTCCACAGCGTGGGGGCCAAGGCTGAGAATGATGACCCGCCTAACCTGACTGAGTTTGTTTTAGGTATGACTAGGAGGCCGGCTGAGCTTGATCTTAGAGTACGTAGAGGGTGATAGGGTTTTAGTTTGTCTTGAAGGTATAGAGGTCCGGTTTTATGCAGTGCTCGGTGAGAAATGCATAAGGTTTTGAAGGTCACCCTTCAGGCAACCGGAAGCCAGTGGAGAGTTTTGAGGGCTGGGGAGATGTGGCCTCTCGGGCCGAGCGCTAGTAGAAGTTTGGCAGTGGCATTTTGTGCTCTTTGTAGTTTAGAGAGTTGGTATGCATGGACTCTGAGGTAGAGGGGGATTAGCGTAGTCCAGCCTTGATATAACAATTTATTGGACCACGGAGAGTCTGTTGGGAAAGGAGAGGTATGGAAAAATGCGCCTAAGAGTTTTAAGGTGGTAGTGGCAGGACTGAGACGTTGTTGACTTGGTGGGAGAGTGTTAGGTCAGAGTCTAGGGGGCATCCAAGGTTTTTTACTGAATTAGAGGGAGTCAGTGAGTTGCCCATGGCATATGGCCAGGGTAGTGGGTGTGGAAGAAGTTTGGGGTTGCCACATACCATGATTTCAGTTTTGGATGGGTTCAGCAAGAGGTGGTTTGTGGTCATCCAGAGCTCTATGTCGAGGAGGCAGGAAGATGTGTGCTAGATTGTTAATGGATAATGAGTAAGAATAGGTGTAGGAGTTGTGCAAGGGTATATTTTGGGCTTCAAAGTTCCTAGATGAGCTGAAAAGTGCTCTTCCGAACTGTTCACGAAGCACGGATCTGTTTACTAAGTGCGGATGTGTTCGCGAACACCCCATCATGCCGCGCATGACACTGTCCGGATAGTCCGGGATGACGTCAGATGTTTGTGGATGTCGGTGTACACAAAAACAGTGGAAAAAGTTGCAAAAAGTGTATAGAAGTGTTCAAAATGATGCTAGAAGGTGGGTAATGGCAGAGTTTTAAGGTGGAGCTTTGTAAATTGGACACACATTTTGCTATATTGGTGTAAGTATGATATTAGTAAGTTGTAGGAAATTAGTGTGCACTGGTAAAAACCCTTGAAATTTACTGAAAAATCTTTGTTAAATGGACATTATGGTTACATGTCTTTATATCGAAATATTTTATAATGAATGCACATATCTTGAATATTTTATATTGAAAACTTTTATAGTGAATGCACTTTTTTTTTTTTGGAGGAGTACCCCCCAAAC
The DNA here is from genome assembly GCF_040938575.1 of Ambystoma mexicanum. Classification (NCBI taxonomy): domain Eukaryota; kingdom Metazoa; phylum Chordata; class Amphibia; order Caudata; family Ambystomatidae; genus Ambystoma; species Ambystoma mexicanum. Next base: position 289,466,613 of record NC_090940.1, read on the forward strand.
CTTTGTTTCCTACCCCTAAAAACCAACCCGACCGTTTCCCAAAAATATTCAACCCTTTAACGCACCCCTAAATGCATTCATTATAAAGGTTTTCAATATAACAAATTCGATATATGGGCATTCAGTATAATACATTCGATATAACACTGTACACCGGACGTTAAGGTTAAGTTGCACTAATAAAAACCTATGAAATTTGATGAAAAAACTTTAAGGGGACATTATGGTTACAAGTAAAACCGAAAAACCCTAGAAATTGGCCAGTTATGGTAAGCTAAGCAACCATAACTTGTGCCACCACCGTGCACTGCTAAGACTAACACCTCAGACATGAAAGATGACATCACAAATGTCATTGTTGACATCACTGATGACATCACATACGAAATTAATTTTAATAAACAGTCCCTAACACACTTGTGTTAGTAGAAAAAATACATATAAATAGGCACAATGCATACAAATTAGAGCCACATACAGGGAAACTAAAGTAAGGAAGAAAGAAACAACAGCACCTAAACATGACAATAACATTAGAGTTAATCATCATGTACACAAATTAATTGTGTGTTTGAAGCGTGCTTATGGCCCCATGTATGTGCACTATGAGCACAGATTAAACTCTAAGCAAAGTACTTAAGAACAATAGAAAAGGTTAATGTGTAGATATACAGAACCTTTTAAGTTTTCAAAATTCTCATAGTCAGTCAAAACAAAAAACTAGCCTAATCATGTCAGTAAACAAAAACATGTGGCCCAGATATGTGATGTCATCAGTGATGTCATCAATGACATTTATGATGTCATCTTTCATGTCCTGGGAGTTAGTCTTAGCAGTACACAGTGGTGGCGCAAATTAATTTTGCTTAGCTGACCATAACTAGCGAATTTCTAGGGTTTTTCGGTTTTACTTGTAACCATAATTTTCATTTAACAAAGTGTTTTCATTGAATATATATGCTGAACAAACTGAAACAAGTAATCTATCAATGCAAAGTGATCTGAAAATAATTGGACATAATTGGACATAGTCTAGAAGGATATATTGAACACTTTTGAATACTGCATGAATTGGAAATCCCGACGATCACATTTTTGAAATACAATTGAAAGCAAGTAATGAACACCTGAGAATCAGATGTTAGGCAAATATTGAATACCGAACTGAATGAAAGCGTTATGGGCAAAGCGACAATCTGATGAAAGATAAATGCAAAAATGCCCATTTAAAAGCAACAAAAGAAATAAGAGGGCACGTGTGGAAGTTTAAGCAAGAGCATGATAGAAAGGTGGGGAAGGAATAAAACCACCACACCATGAACGGTCATCTGATCTCGTTTCTTTAAACGCCTGTCGTTAGGCGTTTAACGAGACGGGATGACCGTAACAACGTCGCTCCACTTAAACAGGACTTAGGAACAACCGAACAAGGACCCTACAAAGGGCACACATCCACATCCTGGGCGATAAACAATCCCACTAAGTACTGAACAGAGAAGCAAGCATTACTGCTTATGCAACGAATCGCAAAATCGAATCGACACATGCTTACTTATTCAATAAAAAAGCAACACTGGAAACCCGCCCACTCAGCATTATAAAACGATTAAACTATTACATAGGAGGATTTATATGCCTGGTACATGACTACAAAATGAATCAAAAATGCTAGGACAACTGTATTATTTTACAATACTTGACTGTTAAATGATTTGTATCATCTATGCCTTGAAAAAGCCTGACAAAGGGTGAAACACTAGCACGTGCCTCCAAGTGGAGATTGTTGGCACCACTGTACAACATCACAACACAAGTATTGGCACCACTCTACAGCATTACAATACAAACATTGATGTTGAGACAACATTTTTCATGTAACTATGAATAGAATAAAAATAAGAAATCTAATGAGATCGCATCCAGCCACATATATTTAACAATTTAGATACAACAAACTACCCTAATGCACACATGCTAACATAGGAAACCCAAACCTAAACCGATACAAAATCTGACTGGTTGGTGGATACCCTATTCAGCGGTGCAGCAACTGGAAAACACTCAAACAGAAAATTTATCACACGGACAGAGTGCCCCAGAACTAATTTACTCACTCTTTTACTCAGCTACTAACATATTGTAGGTACTGCAACAATATAAAGCATCCATAACAATTGCATAAGGAGAGTACAACATACTCAGAATTTACCCTGGAATACTCATTGAACATAGACTCCAAGCAGTTTATGCAATGTAATTTCCATACAAAGAAACAACGTTCCAAGATGTCAGCCAGTAATACCAACGTTCAATATTATTCAGCGCTGTGGATTACATTGGGCAACAGCACTAAAGAAGGACTAGGCTCTGTAAGTAAATAGATCTGTGTGCATTGTGGTAACTTAATCTGACGAAGCCTGTTTAGGGTGAAACGCATTGTCTTCTGTCCAAAATTGTCCACCAGGACTTCAATTAAGGACATTATTCAAAGTTTCCAAGGAGTCAGCATTTACTTTTCAAATGCGAACTGAAACAAGTAATCTGTGAATGCAAAATAATCTGAAAGTAATTGGACATAGTCTAGAAGGATATATTGAACACTTTTGAATACAGAATGCATTGGAAATCCCGACAATCACATTTTTGAAATACAATTGAAAGCAAGTAATGAACACCTGAGAATGAGATGTTAAGCAAATATTGAATACTAAACTGAATGAAAACATTATGGGCAAAGCGACGATCTGATGAAAGATAAATGCAAAAGTGGCCATTGAAATGCAACAAACGAAATAAGAGAGCAAGTGTGGAAGTTTACGAAAGAGCATGACAGAAAGGTGGGGAAGGAATAAAACCACCACACCGTGAACCTTATGCATGAATACAGTGCAGCAAGACCAAAGACTGGCAGAGGATATGCAAAACATTGTGGCAAAGCCAAGAGGCTAATCAGGAGAAGCCAAGTGAATGCGAAAACATGCACTTAAAGCCAAGAAGCTGGCAAAGACAAGTTAAGAGAGTGTGAATCTTTACACAGGGGCAAGATGAGAAGAACTTATATGAGCTGAAGAGCTAAGGTGTTCCTGGTTGCACGACCTGTAATGGGTGGACCGTGTGGTCTGACAACTGTGCCTGGACCAGGGAACTCTCATTTGGGAAAGCCAAAGACTTCAAGTGAACTGTTAATTTAATCCAGAAGGAAGGTCAAGTTGATCTGGAGCTGTGTTGGGCATTAAAGGACTAAGTACAAGTTGAAGTCTTGGGGAAGGGAACACTGAGACCTGCTGAACCTAAATAGTGTCTTACGGACAGAGCCCTCAAGACCCTTTTCTGTGGAACTGTATTACCTTGCACTTGGAGAAAGTATCCCAACTTGGGGAAGGGAAGCTGAAAAGGAAGCTAGGAGCTGGAAGCAGCTCAGAACTTGTTTTGGTCACCACCTATTTTATTGTTGATATCCCTACAAAATGTTTATCTTGGACAAATAGGTTTTGGACACAGACATAGACTTTTAAGTTTAACTTTCTGACTCAGGATTTCCTTAGTTTGTTCAGGAAGAGAAATCCCACCTTAGCATGGGCAATGTTAGGCATTCAACCATCCTGACATTTGAGTTAATAAACCATTTTATTTTGATTTCAATCTGTTGCCTGTGTCTTGCTTCGTGATGTCTTCACAAATGGTGTTAGAAGTGGGATGCGGCTCAACGGATACAAGTTAGGGGACCCTAAGATCTGAAAACCTAAGGGCCAGAGCGTCAGGCCCCTCAGTAGCCACCAATGGCTCTATTTGGCTTGATATCTGTATCAGCAGGGATAAGACTATTCCTCCAGGTGAAAGAAAACTGATACCCACTTATTTCATACTAATACCACCTCCTGATACATACATCAGACTAGCACCCAAATCAGGGCTGGCATGGAGGTCTGGAATTGATACATTAGCCGGAGTAATAGACCTGGACTTTAGAGATGATGTTAAGGTATTGTTACAAAATCACGGGAAGGACCCATTCCAAATTCATCAAGGGGATACAATTGCTCCAGGGGTGCTTGAGGAGGCAATTTTACCTAGGCTTAAGGAAGAATACGGGAAGGAGAAAAGAGATAGAAGAACTCAAGGCTTTGGAGAGGCCAATGAAACATCTGATGGCCCTCCCAACCCCGAACCCAGAAAAGCTAAAAAGGAAGAACCTGAGACACTTCTAGACTTAGCGTTTGCGCAAAGAAACAACCCCTTGTTAGCGGAAGCATTTTTCCAAGTGCTAATGGAGTCAGAGAGTCATGAGAAAGGGGGACCTTTTTTCTTTTTGAAACACGGACATCTTTATAGAGGAGACCCCACTTCAGGGGGCCTGGTAAAAACACAGTTGGTGGTCCCTAAAAGTCACAAGCAGGTGGTACTAGTGGTAGCCCATTCACATTTGATGGGTGGCCACCTGGGACAGTCCAAAACTCAGACCCATATAGCAAACACTTTTTATGGCTTGGAATCCATGCTGACAATAAACATTTCAATCAAGCTTGCAAAATCTGGCAGAAAACTAGCACTCGCATACCACCGCCAGTTCTGTTAAATCCCTTATCAATAATTGAGGTTCCATTTTCCCGGATTGGTATGGACATTGTAGGACCCCTGGAAACTTCCAAGTTGGGGAATAAATACATTGTCGTCATTGTAGACTATGCTACACAATATTTGGAAGCCGTCTCCCTGAGAGCCAACACAACAAATCCTGTAACACCTGCTCCCTTTCTTCTCTCGAGTAGCATTTCCAAAGGAGATATTTACTGACTAGGGCTCTACTTTCATGAGCAGGCTTATGGAGGAAGTTAAACAACTGTTGCATATCGCCACACTACAAACATCTGTATATCATCCCCAGACAGATGGCCTTGTGGAAAGATTTAATACAACCCTCAGAACCATACTCCAAAAGTTAGTTGAACAGGATAGTAGGAACTGGGATAAAATCATAACATGCGCTTTGTTTGCAATCTGGAAAACCCCTCATGCCTTTACGTGATTCTCCGTGTTTAAACCCCTTTATGGACGAGAACCCTGGGATTTCCTAGATATGTTGAGGGAAACATGAGAAGAGAGAGAGGACGCCCCAATTCCACTATCGCAAACTGCAAATGGGCTGAAAGAACGCCTCAAGGATGTTAGATCTTTAGTACGGCCTCACATGGTTAAAGCACAGGAACGACAAAAGACCTCCTATGATAAAAAAGGTTTCTTTAAGGTCGTTTTTCATAGATCAAAAGGTGCTGGTATTATTGCCTAATTCTGAAATTAAGCTGGTATCCAGATGACATGGACCACACGAGGTAATGGAACAAATGGGTCTGTGTAATTATAAGATCTCACAACTAGACTGCTGTCTCAAAACCCAAGACTACCACGTAAACTAATTGAAGGAATGGAGAGAAAATCCTTTGGTGTCCCAGGTTATAATAGTATCCTGTCTATTAACATAAGAGACGCATAACAAACCATAATTTCACATGAACTCAGCAACAATCAAAAAGAAGACCCGTATGACCTTATAAGACAGTTTACTGATGTTTTTCGAGAGGAGTCTGGAGGAGCGAAGGGTATTTATCATCACATCCACACTCCTATAGGCAAAGTGGTACACATAAAATCTTATTGGTTACCCAAGGCTAGAAAAGATACCCTCATTCAAGAAGTTAAAACAGGCTAGAGGCTAACATCATTGAACCTTCTAATAGTCCTTGATCCTCCCCTATTGTGTTGTTGGCGAAACCCAATGGAAGTTGGAAGTTTTGTATAGACTTTACAAAAATAAACACCAACTCTGACTGAGGGTGTTCAGAGCGACAGCAGCAGTTCTCCCACATTGGCATAGCCATGCAGGCCATGAGCCCATGGAGGTGTCTTTTTTCCCCAACATCCACACAGGCGGCTGTTGGTGCGCACCCTGTCCTCGGACCTCCTGGGTGCCTCCCCCCCCGGTCCCCACATGGCCATTTTTGATTTTTGATTATTTTTTGACAGTGTGTTGCCTTGTGTGGCTCCCGTGGACATCCACTGTATTCTGGCTGGGCACATGCAGGCTTGTCCTGAGTTTGGGTTTGATGCTTGGGTTCGTGAGACACACACCCCTCCTGCTTCCCGTTTCCATGGGCTTGCAAAGGGTGTGACCAAGTGACAGTGATGTACACAGTGATGTTGGGCTCTCATGAGCTGTGTGGGCAGTCTGTAGTCAATACTGTGTAGACATTCCTTGTGTATATTGTTGTTGTATTGTACACTGCATGTTGTAATTATGTATGCTTCTGCTTCCATGTCTCCCTCTAAATTTGCAGGTTCATTCCTCATGTCTTCACAAGGCCGTCTACTTTGGAGATGGAGTTCATGTTGTATGCAGTACTCAGACAAGTTTTGAAGCCTGCAAGACTACAGTTGGAAGGGGGCGATGTGGTGGCATATTCAGGTTGTAAGACTACGACTACTTTAACTTATTACTGTCATGTTTTAGTTATGTTTGAGCTTGTGTAGCTGCATTGTATTGTTGGTAAGTATTTGGTCATGTGTGTTGTTAGTTCAACATTACTGGGAGCATATTGTGTGTGGCCAGTTTCCATTAGGGACACTGTACTTTGTGACACTTGTGTCAGGTTTTTGGGATTGCTTTGTTTGCTCTCACATAGCATGACATGCCATGGTGTGTTGGGTGGCAGTGCTGGGGAGGGGTTGGGTGACATGGCACTGTTCTCATGTTGTATTTTGCAAGGGGGTAATGCATTTAGCAGCATATGTGTCTTTTGATGACACAGCATTGGTGGTGTTTCTGTAGGTAGGGATGCACACATTGTGACACTTCCAGGTGACCAATCTCAGGCTGGTATGGTTGTGACAGTTGACTGTCCCTTATGTCATCATCGATTGTCAGCTGGTATGTGGCAGGGCTGTGTGCACTCCACAGGGGTGTGATTCTAAGTGAAGTAATTAGCCACTAGCTGCGTTCGGGCTGCCTAACCCCGTTCCCTTTCCCCTCCCATGCGCAGCGGGCGTGCATGTGGTTGGGGTTGTGGGGGCACCACCCTGTCCACCGGCAGGCCCCTGCGTGTTGCAATGTTGTGCAGGACACATGCTGCCACTTTGATCCTGCACACTACTGGGGGAGCGTATAACAGCTGCCCGCCAGAACGGTCAAGGGAGCGAAAGCCTAACTTGAGCACTCCGAATGTGCGCTCCACTATGCCCCGGGTTGCAATATCGGCTGTGTTGTATCTTACCTCAGGTGGCGTGGTGGGGTTCCGAATTGGTGTCATCATGTGGGGGCTCAGAGGGTAGGCACTGTCCCCTGGGGAGGTGGTGATGGGTATCATTAGTAGGGTTGTGACATTACTCAGTATCTGGCATGCATGCATGTGCTGTGGCATTTATACTCACCAAGCAGCCATGTATCGCCATGCCGCCCAGCTTCTAGGTCCCGGTTTAGGGTTGAAATTCTGTAAATAAAACTGTCGTGGGTGGACCCTGAATAGTTGGCATATACTGAGGTGATGATTCCCTTGGCATCACATACTACCTGCACGTTGATGGAATGCCAGTGCTTGCGGTTTCTATAGATGTGTTCTGATGCCCTGGGGGGACGTACAGCCACATGGGTGCAATCAATGGCACCTAGGACTTTGGGGAATTGTGCCACCCCATAGAAATCCTGGACGGCAGCCTGCCTTTCTGCTGGTGTTCTGGGCAGGTATATGTGCCTGCGGACTGATGGGTGTGCAGTCATGATGGCCAAGACCTGGTGTAGGCAGCGTGACTGCGTGGTCTGTGACACCCCCCCCCCTATGGCACTTGTCCGCTGAAATGATCCGGTAGCCAAAAAGTGCAGTACATTGAGGACCTTCTCCAGGGGGCTGAGTGCTTGGGAGCAGAGGGTGGGTGATGTGAGGTCATCCTCCCACTCACTGATCAGGTTGAGTATTATGTGAGGTGGAAACCTGTACCTCCCATACACCTGGTCATCAGGCATCCCAAAAAGGCTGGTTCTGGGTGTGAAAATTTTGGGCCTGACTATCCTCCTCCTCCTCCTGCGGTAGCCCACGACCACTGCTGCTAGGAACGGTATGTTCATCCTGGCGTCTGAGCTTGCTTGTTGTTTGCGTGCACTTTTATGCTGCCCGGGTCCACGTACGCCTGCTTCCTGCTGGCGTACTTGTTTCCGGATTAGCGCGTCTTTTTTGGCGCGTGCGTGTGGGCGTTCCGCGCATTTGCCTCCTGTACTTCCCCACCCACCCCAGTAATACACGTACCCCGCTCGCCCAGGCCCAATCGTGTTTAAAACTTCCCACGAGCCCCTGAAATACACGTACCCACTCACCCAGGCCCAATCGCGTGTAAAACTTCCCGCGAGCCCCTGAAATACACGTACCCCGCTCGCCCAGGCCCAATCGCGTGTGGAACTTCCCGCGCACCCCCGAAATACACGCTATTTTTGACACAGCGGGTGTCCGTGTTTGTCGCGTACCCCTTTGCACATCATTTGTCCTAGAGGGCCACAGTATGGGACATTCATCAGAGCTGTATATATGTGCTTTTTGTTAGCGCACATTTTTTTAATGCGCAGGGACGCTACCGCCTGCCTTCGTGTGGCGGACATGTGTTGATGTACATAGTTGACTTTTGGTTTGTGTCATGAGATCGCCATTTCACTGCTGGGGGGTGGGGGTGCAAGGGGACATGAGTGGGACATGAGAGGGGGCCTGCTGGCAGGTGCCCTGCACTGCTGGGGGTGGGGGTGCTGGGGGACATGAGTGGGGGCCTGCTGGCAGGTGCCCTGCACTGCTGGGGGTGGGGGTGCAAGGGGACATGAGTGGGGCATGAGTGGGGGCCTGCTGGCAGGTGCCCTGCACTGCTGAGGGTGCAAGGGGACATGGGTGGGACATGAGTGGGGGCCTGCTGGCAGGTGCCCTGTACTGCTGGGGGGTGGGGGTGCAAGGGGACATGAGTGGGGCATGAGTGGGGGCCTGCTGGCAGGTGCCCTGCACTGCTGGGGGGTGGGGGTGCTGGGGGACATGAGTGGGGGCCTGCTGGCAGGTGCCCCTGACTGCTGGGGGGTGGGGGTGCTGGGGGACATGAGTGGGGGCAAGCTGGCAGGTGCCCCTGACTGCTGGGGGGTGGGGGTGCTGGGGGACATGAGTGGGGGCCTGCTGGCAGGTACCCTGCACTGCTGGGGGGTGGGGGTGCTGGGGGACATGAGTGGGGGCCCGCTGGCAGGTGCCCCTGACTGCTGGGGGGTGTGGGTGCTGGGGGACATGAGTGGGGGCCTGCTGGCAGGTGCCCTGCACTGCTGGGGGTGGGGGTGCTGGGGGACATGGTTGGGGGCCTGCTGGCACGTGCCCCTGACTGCTGGGGGTGGGGGTGCTGGGGGACATGAGTGGGGCCTGCTGGCAGTGCCCTGCACTGCTGGGGGGTTGGGGTGCTGGGGGACATGAGTGGGGGCCTGCTGGCAGGTGCCCTGCACTGCTGGGGGGTGGGGGTGCAAGGGGACATGAGTGGGGGCCTGCTGGCAGGTGCCCTGCACTGATGGGGGGTGGGGGTGCTGGGGGACATGTGTGGGACATGAGTGGGGCCTGCTGGCAGGTGCCCTGCACTGCTGGGGGTTGGGGGTGCTGGGGTACATGAGTGGGGGCCTGCTGGCAGATGCCCTGCACTGCTGGGGGCTGGGGGTGCTGGGGGACATGAGTGGGGGCCTGCTGGCATGTGCCCTGCACTGCTGGGGGGTTGGGGTGCAAGGAGACATGAGTGGGACATGAGTGGGGGCCTGATGGCAGGTGCCCTGCACTGCTGGGGGGTGGGGGTGCTGGGGGACATGAGTGGGGGCCTGCTGGCAGGTGCCCTGCACTGCTGGGGGGTGGGGGTGCTGGGGGACATGAGTGGGGGCCTGCTGGCAGGTGCCCTGCACTGCTGGGGGGGTGGGGATGCAAGGGGATATGGGTGGGGGCCTGCTGGCAGGTGCCATGCACTGCTGGGGGGTGGGGGGGCTGGGGGACATGTGTGGGACATGAGTGGGGGCCTGCTGGCAGGTGCCCTGCACTCCTGGGGGGTGGGGGTGCTGGGGGACATGGGTGGGGGCCTGCTGGCAGGTGCCCTGCACTGCTGGGGGGTGGGGGTGCTGGGGGACATGAGTGGGGGGCCTGCTGGCAGGTGCCCTGCACTGCTGGGGGGGTGGGGGTGCAAGGGGACATGGGTGGGGGCTTGCTGGCAGGTGCCCTGCACTGCTGGGGGGTGGGAGGGGCTGGGGGACATGTGTGGGACATGAGTGGGGGCCTGCTGGCAGGTGCCCTGCACTCCTGGGGGGTGGGGGTGCTGTGGGACATGAGCGGGGGTCTGCTGGCAGGTGCCCTGCACTGCTGGGGGGTGGGGGTACTGGGGGACATGAGTGGGGGCCTGCTGGCAGGTGCTCCTCAGTGCTGGGGGGTGGGGGTGGAGGGGGTCATGCGTTGGTGATGAGTAGTGCAAGCTGACATGTGGCTTGCCTGGGGGGCATGCCCATGGTGGATGGGCTGCCTGCGGGACATTACCAGGGGTGCAGGATAGTCCCCTGTGGTGTGGGCTGCCTGCAGGGGCCGTGGAGGGTGTAGAGCGAACACCTGGGAGGAGCCACACTGCCAATTGACGTGTAGGACTCCACGGCACCCCCGAAATACAAGTACCCTGCTGAAACCGCGTGTGAGACTTCCCGCGAACCCCAGATTTACACGTACCCAGGTCAATCGCATGTGAAACTTCCCGCGCACCCCCGAAATACATGCACATGCTATTTTTGACACAGCGGGTGTCCGTGTTTGTCGCGTACCCCTTTGCACGTCATTTGTGCTAGAGGGCCACAGTATGGGATATTCATCAGAGCTGTATATACATGCTTTTTGTTAGCGCACATTTTGGCGCACATTTTTTTCATGCGCAGGGACGCTACCGCCTGCCTTCGTGTGGCGGACGTGTTTAGGCCTGTGCGCGTCTTCGCCCGTGCGCTGGTTTGCTCTATTCTATTCCATGAATACGTGTTGTTGGCGAGCGTGTGGGCGTTCCGCCCACTTGCCTCCTGTACTTCCCCCGCGACGCCCACATTTTCACGCGTTTTTTCCCATTCTGCGTGTCACGCCCCGTGTTACGCCTACTTTTGTTATGTGCGCCGCGCTATGTGCGCTTTCGCTGTGGCCGTAGCGCATGCCATTAGATGACCTGTGCGCCGACGTGCGCCACGCAGATTTTCAGCGCACATCCCAGATTTTACTCACGCACGGACTTCCATGAATCGATGTGCGCAGGTTTTGCTGCATTTTTCGCACTTGCACTGCGATTTTCGAACTTGCACTGTGATTCGCACAGTTTCGCACTCTTGCGCGGGAATTTTCAGCGCACATTAATTCCATGAATCGGGCTGTCAATCTGCTCAACACCCTATATCCGCTCCACTCTATTATCTATTCACACAACCTATAACCGCACTACAACCTACATCCGCACCACGCTCTTAACTGTTCCCCGCTCTCATCCGCTCAATGCCCTTATTCATTTTGCATTCTCATCCGCTCTGCGCACTCATCCGCCCTGTGCACTCATACGCTCTGCGCACTCATCCGCTAAATGCACTCAACCGCTCAATGCACTCAACCGCTCTACGCACTTCATCTACTCCACCGACTTCATCGGCTCCACTCACTTCGTTCATTCTTCGGTTCAGCCGATGGCACTTGTCTTACATACTCGATCCGTTCCGTGCTCTCCATCTGTCCCATGCACTACACCCGTCTCATGTACTCGAATCGTGTATTCTGGACTTTCCATTTATACCATGTACTCATACATTTCATGCCAACTGTCTGTGTACTCATCCGTCTCCTGTATTCATCTTTCCATCCTCTTCACTATATTCAGTTCGTCCATTTTGTACCTTTCGTCCATTGCAATCATTACATCCATTTCATTTCATTCCATGTCCTGCTTTCGTACCTTTTTTTTTCTTTTTTTTTTCCACTTCACAGCTTTGATCAACTTTACTCATTCTATTCTGTTTGTCCTTTTAGTTTACATTTAGAGGTTATTAGTTGATTTTCCGCTTGGATCTTGTTGTTGCATTGTTTGTTTTATTGTTATTTAAGGTCTAGTAGTTTGGGTTAGTTAAATTGTTATCCATTTTATTCCTCACATCCACAATGATCCTCTTGTCCATTACCTTTATTTTGTCCATTTCCTTAATTTCAGCGACATTACTGCTCTCAAACAGACGTATTCTTTTTATCTACTTTGCAAATGTGATCTGGTTTACTCAATCTATTTTGTTTGTCCTTTTTGGCTAACCAATAGAGGTTATTAGTTGTCGATTTCATGCTTGGAACGTGATGCTGCATTGCTATGTTATGATCTAGCAATTGGTAAAGTCATTCAGATGCTGTTAACCAGTTTGAGTAAGAATTGAGTTCGGGGTCGGTTTTTGGAGAAGAGACACGTTTTCATTAACTTGCGGAAATACATGAGGTCTTCAGTGAGTCGGATGTGGGGTGGGAGTGCGTTCCACAGCGTGGGGGCCAAGGCTGAGAATGATGACCCGCCTAACCTGACTGAGTTTGTTTTAGGTATGACTAGGAGGCCCGCTGAGCTTGATCTTAGATTACGTAGAGGGTGATAGGGTTTTAGTTTGTCTTGAAGATATTGAAGTCCGGTTTTATGCAGTGCTCGGTGAGAAATGCATAAGGTTTTGAAGGTCACCCTTCAGGCAACCAGAAGCCAGTGCAGAGTTTTGAGGACTGGGGAGATGTGGCCTCTCGGGCCGAGCGCTAGTAGAAGTTTGGCAGTGGCGTTTTGTGCTCTTTGTAGTTTAGAGAGTTGGTATGCATGGACTCTGAGGTAGAGGGGGATTAGCGTAGTCCAGCCTTGATATAACAATTTATTGGACCGCAGAGAGTCTGTTGGGAAAGGAGAGGTATGGAAAAATGCGCCTAAGTGTTTTAAGGTGGTAGTGGCAGGACTGAGACGTTGTTGACTTGGCGGGAGAGTGTTAGGTCAGAGTCTAGGGTGCATCCAAGGTTTTTTACTGAATTAGAGGGAGTCAGTGAGTTGCCCATGGCATATGGCCAGGGTAGTGGGTGTGGAAGAAGTTCGGGGTTGCCACATACCATGATTTCAGTTTTGGATGGGTTCAGCAAGAGGTGGTTTGTGGTCATCCAGAGCTCTATGTCGAGGAGGCAGGAAGATGTGTGCTAGATTGTTAATGGATAATGAGTAAGAATAGGTGTAGGAGTTGTTCAAGGGTATATTTTGGGCTTCAAAGCTCCTAGATGAGCTGAAAAGTGCACTTCCGAACTGTTTACGAAGTACGGATCTGTTCACGAAGTGCGGATGCGTTCGCGAACACCCCATCATGCCGCGCATGACACTGTCCGGATAGTCCGGGATGACGTCAGATGTTTGCGGATGTCGGCGTACACAAAAACAGTGGAAAAAGTTGCAAAAAGTGTATAGAAGTGTTCAAAATGATGCTAGAAGGTGGGTAATGGCAGAGTTTTAAGGTGGAACTTTGTAAATTGGACACAAATTTTGCTATATTGGTGTAAGTATGATATTAGTAAGTTGTAGGAAATTAGTGTGCACTGGTAAAAACCCTTGAAATTCACTGAAAAATCTTTGTTAAATGGACGTTATGGTTACATGTCTTTATATCGAAATATTTTATAATGAATGCACATATCTTGAATATTTTATATTGAAAACTTTTATAGTGAAGGCACTTTTTTTTTTGGAAGAGTAGCCCCCAAACCTCTGTTTCCAACCCCTAAAAACCAACCCGACCGTTTCCCAAAAATATTCAACCCTTTAACGCACCCCTAAATGCATTCACTATAAAGGTTTTCAATATAACAAATTCGATATATGGGCATTCAGTATAATACATTCGATATAAACACTGTATACCGGACGATATGGTTAAGTTGCACTAATAACCTTTGAAATTACCTGAAACAAAGTTGTTAAAGGGGCGTTAAGGTTAAGTTGCACTAATAAAAACCTATGAAATTTGATGAAAAAACTTTAAGGGGACATTATGGTTACAAGTAAAACCGAAAAACCCTAGAAATTGGCCAGTTATGGTAAGCTAAGAAACCATAACTTGCGCCACCACCGTGCACTGCTAAGACTAACACCTCAGACATGAAAGATGACATCACAAATGTCATTGTTGACATCACTGATGACATCACATATGAAATTAATTTTAATAAACAGTCCCTAACACACTTGTGTTAGTAGAAAAAATACATATAAATAGGCACAATGCATACAAATTAGAGCCACATACAGTGAAACTAAAGTAAGGAAGAAGGAAACAACAGCACCTAAACATGACAATAACATTAGAGTTAATCATCATGTACACAAATTAATTGTGTGTTTGAAGCGTGCTTATGGCCCCATGCATGTGCACTATGAGCACAGATTAAACTCTAAGCAAAGTACTTTAAGAACAATAAAAAAGGTTAATGTGTAGATATACAGAACCTTTTAAGTTTTCAAAATTCTCATAGTCAGTCAAAACAAAAAACTAGCCTAATCATGTCAGTAAACAAAAACATGTGGCCCAGATATGTGATGTCATCAGTGATGTCATCAATGACATTTGTGATGTCATCTTTCATGTCCTGGGAGTTAGTCTTAGCAGTACACAGTGGTGGCGCAAGTTAATTTTGCTTAGCTGACCATAACTAGCAAATTTCTAGGGTTTTTCGGTTTTACTTGTAACCATAATGTTCATTTAACAAAGTGTTTTCATTGAATATATATACTGAACAAACTGAAAAATGTAATCTATGAATGCAAAGTGATCTGAAAATAATTGGACATAATTGGACATAGTCTAGAATGATATATTGAACACTTTCCAGCCTAACACCCCTCACCCATTTAGCTTCAGACAAATATCTATAATAGAGACAGAAAAAATCATACTATCTCTAAAGCCATCCAACTGCAAAGGAGATAATTGCCCTGCCCAAATTATAAAAGATGCAGCTAGAGACCTAGCCCCCTTCATCTCTAAACTCATCAATGCATCCTTTAAATCTAACCTAGTGCCCAATAATCTAAAACAATCTTGGGTGCTTCCCTTGCTAAAAAAACAAACACTTGACCCCGCAATACCGACAAATTACAGACCCATCACCACCGTCCCATTTCTGCTTAAAATTGACAGGGTAGCTTACCTGCAAATTCAGGACTACTTAGAAACTAACAATTTACTAGGCTCACGTCAATCTGGCTTCCGTCCCCTTCATGGTACTGAAACAGCCCTGATTGACCTTAAGACCCAAATTGACGAGTTGAAGGACAATGGCAAATCAGCTATGCTACTCCTCCTTGACCTATCGGCGGCCTTCGACTTGGTAGATCACGCAGTCTTATGCAATCACCTCAGTTCCGCCGCTCATTTTTCAAGTGATGCCATAACCTGGGTACAATCCTTCCTTGCTAACCGGACAATGAGAGTCTTCTCCCCCCTAGCAGCTGCTGATCCCACACAAGTTTCATGCGGTGTCCCTCAAGGATCATGTGTATCTCCGACGATGTATAACATCTTTACTAAGCCTTTGTTTGACAAGTTGGACAGACTGGGTGTCATCTACACTAATTACGCAGATGACACTCAGATCCTTATCCCCCTTTCGAGCAACTTCTTGGAAGACACAGCCTTAGTAAATAAGATATATCTCCTCATTCAGGCATGGATGGCATCTCACGGCCTCTGCCTGAATGACGACAAAACTGAGTTACTGATCCTCGGCTCAGAGTTGGCCATCAAAAAACTTGACCCAAACTATGCCTCATTCAACATCGACAATAATGTCATCAAAGTGATGCCTGCAGTCAAAACCCTTGGGGTCTATCTCGACTCAGCGCTCACATTCAAGAAACAAACTAACTCACTAGCATCCTCCACTGCATATACTTGTAAATTGATCCGAGCATATAGACCATTTCTAACTGAGATTAGCTGCATTACACTAGCTAATGCACTCATCATATCCAAGTTGGATTACTGCAATGCTCTATATGCAGGATCTAACAAGTATATCCTTGATAAACTCCAAACTCTCCAAAATAACTCTATTAGAGTAGCTTTAAATATTCCTAACAGAGCTCATATCTCCACCTCTAGGAAAAATATCCACTGGCTAAAAATCAAAGACAGAATTGCCTTCAAAACCCTCTCCCTTACCTCTAAATGTCTTAACAACATAGCTCCCCCCTACCTGGTAAACAGAGTCAACAAGAGAATCTTAAACCGTCCCACTAGATCAACTAATGCCTATACGTTAGTGGTGCCCAGATACAAAAAGAGCACAGCTGGCGGCTCCAGTTTTCCAGTCATAGCTGCGCAAACTTGGAACAGACTCCCTCTGGACCTCAGAATGGACCAACCCTACCCTAGCTTCAGGCGGAAAGTCCACACCTGGTTACGTTCCAATGACACTTAGCTTGACCTCTCCCATTGCCACCTGCTCTAGAGACCCTTTGATGATTGCAACTAGATTCATTGGTTTCTGGTCAACTAGCCTTAACTGTATTTCCGCATTTGCTTGTACATGCACCTTTGTTATTAATGTTAACTGTATAACTGTATTTTTCTGTAACCAAGTTCCCAAGTATTCTTGTATTGTCTGCGCACAGCTAGCCTTTGGGTTTGGTTTCGCGCTATACCAAATAAACAAACAAACAAACAAACTTTTGAATACTGTATGAATTGGAAATCCCGACGATCACATTTTTTAAATACAATTGAAAGCAAGTAATGAACACCTGAGAATGAGATGTTAGGCAAATATTGAATACCGAATTGAATGAAAGCGTTATGGGCAAAGCGACAATCTGATGAAAGATAAATGCAAAAATGCCCATTTAAAAGCAACAAAAGAAATAAGAGGGCACGTGTGGAAGTTTAAGCAAGAGCATGATAGAAAGGTGGGGAAGGAATAAAACCACCACGCCATGAACGGTCATCTGATCTCGTTTCTTTAAACGCCTGTCGTTAGGCGTTTAACGAGACGGGATGACCGTAACAACGTCGCTCCATTTAAACAGGACTTAGGAACAACCGAACAAGGACCCTACAAAGGGCACACATCCACATCCTGGGCGATAAAGAATCCCACTAAATACTCAACAGAGAAGCAAGCATTACTGCTTATGCAACAAATCGCAAAATCGAATCGACACATGCTTACTTATTCAATAAAAAAGCAACACTGGAAACCCGTCCACTCAGCATTATAAAACGATTAAACTATTACATAGGAGGATTTATATGCCTGGTACATGACTACAAAATGAATCAAAAATGCTAGGACAACTGTATTATTTTACAATACTTGACTGTTAAATGATTTGTATCATCTATCCCTTGAAAAAGCCTGACAAAGGGTGAAACACTAGCACGTGCCTCCAGGCGGAGATTGTTGGCACCACTGTACAACATCACAACATAAGTATTGGCACCACTGTACAGCATTACAATACAAACATTGATGTTGAGACAACATTTTTCATGTAACTATGAATAGAATAAAAATAAGAAATCTAATGAGATGGCATCCAGCCACATATATTTAACAATTCAGATACAACAAACTATCCTAATGCACACATGCTGTCAGACTTCGGCTCCACCTCCCCCTTCTCCTCACCTGAATCTTCTGATATTGAGTCCTTTACCGTAGTCCGGATACGAGGACGTTCCTTCTTCTTGTTAGAGATAAGATCCTTAGGTGATCTAACCTTCTTATCGTGCAAGTAAGGTCTGGCCCCTCCGGAGGCCACCGTGGCAGAAGTGGAAACCTGCCGTGGGGGGCTCCCAGTGGGCCAGCCTCGGTGCCCAAGGGAAAAAGCCGGAACGGCAGAAAAAACCCTTGAACGAAGATCTGCAGGCAAGGTGAGGAGTGGTTCCAGGCCAGGTATAAGGCAGGTTCTCCCAGGCTGAGATGATGAAGGTTCAGTTATGATGGATTGAAAAGCGAGAGCTTTCTCCAAAGTCAGGGCACTTCAGAATGCCGGGAGTGTCAGATGCTTCGGACACCGAAGCAGATAGAGGCCGCAAGCAGTTTAATGTACAGGAAGGCAGAGCGAAGAACAGAGTGCGGAGGGATAAGCAAGTGGAGAAAAAGTAAACAGAAGGTAAGCAAGAAGCGGAACGTGAAAGGGATCGCGAGTGGAGAAAAAGGATTCAGAAAGGCAGAGCGAGGAGCTGAGTGCGAAGGGATTCGCAAGTGAGAAAAAGTAAACAGAAGGTAAGCAAGAAGCGGAACGTTAAAGGGATCGCGAGCGGAGAAAAAGGATTCAGAAAGGCAGAGCGAGGAGCTGAGTGCGAAGGGATTCGCAAGTGGAGAAAAAGTCAACAGAAGGTAAGCAAGAAGCGGAACGCGAAAGGGATCGCGAGCGGAGAAAAAGGATTCAGAAAGGCAGAGCGAGGAGCTGAGTGCGAAGGGATTCGCAAGTGGAGAAAAAGTCAACAGAAGGTAAGCAAGAAGCGGAACGCGAAAGGGATCGCGAGCGGAGAAAAAGGATTCAGAAAGGCAGAGCGAGGAGCTGAATGCGAAGGGATTCGCAAGTGGAGAAAAAGTAAACAGAAGGTAAGCAAGAAGCGGAACGCGCAAGGGTTTCGCTAGCGAGAATGGCTGAACACAGATAGTCGGTTACGAAAAACCACATAGAACTAGAACACAGAGCGGACAGAAAGGGGAGAGGGACACAGGAGAAAATAACAAGCTCACGCCGAAAACGAGAGCTAGGAGGAATACTCGGAGAAAAGTTACGAGCTACTCTGAGCGCTGGTAGAAGTGTAAGCAATACACAGATACAACGCGCCGAGCTGGAGGCGGGGCCTAAATTTATAGTGGAGGCAGCCATGTTGGGTGAGGACTAGAGCGTCCATCGATCCCACAGCTTCCACCCTCGATTCCTGACACATGCTAACATAGGATACCCAAACCTAAACCGATACAAAATCTGACTGGTTGGTGGATACCCCCTCTTCCTTGGGGGTCCCCCCGGTTTGCCTGGCTGAAAACAATGGAACCTCCTTACAAGATGAGGAGCATGTATGTGGTAGTCAGGCTCCCAGGTTCTCTCCTCCTTAGGATAGCCCTTCGAATGTACCAGGTACTGTAACCTGCCCTTACGATACCTGGAATCGATCAAACGAGCCACCTCGTACTCGTCCGGGGTAGGATCAACCTTAGGGCGTCCCTTATGAACAGGCCTCTGAAATGGGTCTTCCTTATAGACCTTGAGAAGAGAAGTGTGAAAGACAGGATGAATCCTCTTGAGGGAATACGGAAGTTTAAGTTTGAAAGCCACCGGATTGATGTGTTGAACAATGGGAAAGGGTGCTAGAAATCTAGAAGAAAACTTCCCCTTGTGAATCCATCTGGGAAGAAATCTGGTTGACAGCCATACCAATTGTCCCACCTTCCAGTCGGGGTTTGAGCGTCTGCTCCTGTCTGCCCACTTCTTCTGGGCATCCTGGCTGGCTAGATGAGCTTTCTTGGCTGTCTCCTGTACCTTGTGCAGATCTCTGAGAGCCTCATCTAAGGCCGGAATCTTGGTCGATCGTGTGTTAACCCAGGGTAGATATTGTGGGTTGAAACCGTATGTACAAAAGAACGGACTCATCTGTATGGTGGTGTGAATTGCATTGTTATACGCAAACTCTGCCTGGTGGAGAAATTCAAACCACCTTTCTTGCTGTGGACTACAGAAGCACCTAAGGTACTGTTCCAAGCTGGCATTAAGTCTTTCCGTTTGGCCGTTGCTTTGGGGGTGATAACCCGAGGAGAGAGCCCTATGGATTCCCAGAACCCGACAGAGAGTGGCCCAGAATCTTGAGGTGAATTGGGAACCACGATCAGAGACTATAGTCCTAGGCAAACCATGCAGGCGGACTACGTCACGGAGAAAGACGGCAGCTGTCTCAGAAGCCGAAGGCAGTTGCTGAAAGGCTGAAAAGTGTGCCAACTTGCTGTAGGAGTCACAAGTGACCATGATTACAGTCATACCAGAAGACACCGGAAGATCCACAATGTAATCCATGGAAATATGTTCCCAGGGACGATTAGCTAGAGGAGGCTGTTGCAACAACCCTATTGGCCTACCCGTCTGATACTTGTTTGCAGCACAAACAGAGCAGGTAGATACGTATTGACTCACGTCCTTTCTTAGCCTTGGCCACCAGAAGCCCCTACTTATTAGGTCGTATGTCTTTCTGATGCCAGGATGACCTGTCAAGGGCGAGTCATGGCACCAGGAAAGAACCATTCTTTGAAGCTTCTTGGTGGGAACATAGAGCGCCTCCTCATGGTAATACAATCCATCCTTCTCTTTGGTGGTAGTGTGCGCGAGCTCTGGGCAACTCTGATACAGGGGTATAAGCTCCTTGAGAAAAGTGGTCGTGGAAGCCAAAATCCTGAGCTTGGGGAGAACAAAGTCATGTCCTTGATATAAACCTGATACTTCCCCCTTACTTCTGGATAAGGCATCAGCCTTCTTGTTCTCCGTTCCAGGAATGTAAGTTATCACAAAGTCATACTGTAGAAAGAAATAGGCCCATCGGGCATGACGGGCATTGGTGCATTCCATCTGCTGGAGTACCCTGAGATTTCTGTGATCGGTGCGAATCAAGAAGCTATGAGCAGCTCCCTGTAGGTGATGATGCCATTCCTGACAAGCTAGCTTGATGGCTAGTAGCTCTCTTTCCAATACGGAATAGTTCTGTTCGCTACATGTTAAGGTCTTGGAAAAATACGCTACAGGATGCTCAAGACCGTCCTCCGATTCTTGGAGGAGAATGGCTCCCACTGCTCCAATGGAGGCGTCAGTCTCCATGATGAATCGTCTTGTCTCGTCAGGTTGGATCAGGATGGGAGCCGAAGAGAATCTTTCTTTAAGGAGTCGGAAAGCCTTCTGAGGTTCTCCTTCAAAAGAAAACCGTACTCCCTTCTTAAGTAGAGAGGTCAAGGGGAGCACAATTTGTGAAAAGTTGGGGATGAAACGCCGATAAAAATTGGCTAAACCCAGAAAACTCTGTAGCTCCTTTATGTTTCCGGGTTCCTTCCAATCGTGAATGGCCTTAACCTTTCTTGGGTCCATTTTGATCCCTTTATGAGAAAGGATGAACCCAAGGTAGGACACCGCAGTGGCTTCAAACTGACATTTTTCGGGCTTGACCAACAACTGATGGATAAGGAGTCTTCTCAACACCTTCTTGACCTGTGCTCTGTGTTCATCAAGAGATTTGGAGTAGACGAGGATATTGTCTAGGTATACCACCACGGATAGATATAACATGTCAGCAAACAGCTTGTCCATATACCTCTGGAAAACTGCCGGAGCATTGACAAGACCGAACGGCATGACTCTATACTCGTACAAGCCGAACGGAGTACGAAAGGCGGTCTTCCATTCGTCCCCTTCCTTGACCCTAAGGAGGTGATAGGCCCCTCTTAGATCTAGCTTGGTGAAATACCTAGCCCCTTGAACCGCTTCCAGGATGTCTCGTATGAGGGGCATGGGGTACCTATCCCTTATAGTGATCTTATTAAGTCCTCTGAAGTCTATGCATGGTCGCAACTCCTCCGAATCCCTCTTGGGGATAAAAAACAATGATGCACCGTAGGATGACTTGGATTCCTGAATAAGCCCGTTCTGTAGATTAGCGTCCAGATATTCTCTGAGGGCCCTTCGTTCCGGAAGGGACAGGGGATACATCCTTCCGAAAGGAACGATAGAATCAGGCACCAGGTCGATTGAGCAGTCCTCTGCCCGGTGTGGGGGTAGCTGCTTTGGTAGAGTATCCAGAAAGACTTTGGTGTATTCATGGTATTGGGGTGGAACTGTTGCTACAATTAAGGAGCCGGGAGCCTTGGAACCTTCTCCAGTCACCACCATGGCCGTAGTAGTATTCAGACAGTTTGATTTGCAGAATTGGGAGTCGAAGCACACCTTGTTGGCAGCCCAATCTATACGAGGATTATGTCTCCTCAGCCAAGGTATTCCCAGAACTAAAGGAAAATGAGCTGCACGTATCTGGTCAAATACTAGGAGTTCTTGGTGATTGCCTAATCTAATCTGCAATGGAATCGACTCCCACAGAATAGGACCCGAAGAAAGAGGAACACCATCCACACCCTCAACAGGTATGGGTCTGGGCTTGGGTCTGGTAGAGACTAGGTTCTCCTTAGCCCAATTAATGTCCATGAAGTTACCCGCGGCACCACAATCCAACATTGCCAATACCTCAACTGATGTCGCTTCAGATAACTTCACATTGTCCTTGAAAACCATTAAACTACTGTCTTCGCCTTCTTCAAGGGTTCTTGAGTGGTTGCAAGGGTAACTGGCAGGTCCCCCAAGACTTCCCTTGCAACAGCCCGGGGGTAGAAGTTTTCCTTCTTCCTAGGAGGAACTTCTGGACAGTTTCTCAGCAGGTGTTTTGAGGATCCACAATACATGCACAATCCCGCCTCTCGGCGCCGTCTCCTTTCTTCAGGAGTCAGAGGTCCACGAGCTGCTCCTATCTGCATTGACTCTTCGGAGGATGATATCGGTCTCTGGATGGGAGTCTGGGAGGGCAGGCCTATCGTCTGTGAGGTTCCCCGTGGACGTCTCCTTTCTTGTCTGCGTTCATGCAGCCTAAACTCGATCTGGAGGGACAAGGTCATCAAGTCAAGAAGTGACTGTGGTCGGGCTATCCTCGCAAGCTCATCCTTGATCTCATCCTGAAGTCCTCTTCTGAAGATCGTCTGTTGAGCCGAGTCCGGCCAGTCCACCTTTGCAGCCAGTCTGAGGAAGCGTGAGATATATGTTTGCACGTCTGTATTTCCTTGACGGACATCAAGAATGGCTTCTAATGAGGAGTATAGAACTTCAGGTCTATCAAATCTATCCTTAAAGGCTGTCACAAACTGATCATAGACATTTAGGGAAGGATCATCATTGGAGACCAGTGGAGTTGCCCATGATAAGGCATTCCCAGAGAGATTGGCAATTATGAATCCGACCTTGGCACGGCTAGACTCATATGCATGAGGCCTGAATGTGAAGTATACTTTACAGGCGTCCAGGAAATCCTTGAGACCTCCTGGATGACCATCATACTTGCCGAATGAGAGAGGCATCGTGGGTAGGTCTCCGTGGTCATCTCGACGCA
Organism: Ambystoma mexicanum; assembly: GCF_040938575.1. Taxonomy (NCBI): domain Eukaryota; kingdom Metazoa; phylum Chordata; class Amphibia; order Caudata; family Ambystomatidae; genus Ambystoma; species Ambystoma mexicanum. Next base: position 289,489,846 of record NC_090940.1, read on the forward strand.
ACACTACTTGTTGGCGAAGGACTATGTTTTCAGCCCTTAGGGATTGTACTTCAGCTGTCAGGTTCTGTATAGCTGCTACGAGTTCCTGGTATTGTTCCAACGATGCCATGTTTGTAGTTGGGCGTTGTATGCTGTCAGACTTCGGCTCCACCTCCCCCTTCTCCTCACCTGAATCTTCTGATATTGAGTCCTTTACCGTAGTCCGGATACGGGGACGTTCCTTCTTCTTGTTAGAGATAAGATCCTTAGGTGATCTAACCTTCTTATCGTGCAAGTAAGGTCTGGCCCCTCCGGAGGCCACCGTGGCAGAAGTGGAAACCTGCCGTGGGGGGCTCCCAGTGGGCCAGCCTCGGTGCCCAAGGGAAAAAGCCGGAACGGCAGAAAAAACCCTTGAACGAAGATCTGCAGGCAAGGTGAGGAGTGGTTCCAGGCCAGGTATAAGACAGGTTCTCCCAGGCTGAGATGATGAAGGTTCAGTTATGATGGATTGAAAAGCGAGAGCTTTCTCCAAAGTCAGGGCACTTCAGAATGCCGGGAGTGTCAGATGCTTCGGACACCGAAGCAGATAGAGGCCGCAAGCAGTTTAATGTACAGGAAGGCAGAGCGAAGAACAGAGTGCGGAGGGATAAGCAAGTGGAGAAAAAGTAAACAGAAGGTAAGCAAGAAGCAGAACGCGAAAGGGATCGCGAGCGGAGAAAAAGGATTCAGAAAGGCAGAGCGAGGAGCTGAGTGCGAAGGGATTCGCAAGTGGAGAAAAAGTAAACAGAAGGTAAGCCAGAAGCGGAACGCGAAAGGGATCGCGAGCGGAGAAAAAGGATTCAGAAAGGCAGAGCGAGGAGCTGAGTGCGAAGGGATTCGCAAGTGAGAAAAAGTAAACCGAAGGTAAGCAAGAAGCGGAATGTGAAAGGGATCGCGAGCGGAGAAAAAGGATTCAGAAAGGCAGAGCGAGGAGCTGAGTGCGAAGGGATTCGCAAGTGGAGAAAAAGTCAACAGAAGGTAAGCAAGAAGCGGAACGCGAAAGGGATCGCGAGCGGAGAAAAAGGATTCAGAAAGGCAGAGCGAGGAGCTGAGTGCGAAGGGATTCGTAAGTGGAGAAAAAGTCAACAGAAGGTAAGCAAGAAGCGGAACGCGAAAGGGATCGCGAGCGGAGAAAAAGGATTCAGAAAGGCTGAGCGGGGAGCTGAATGCGAAGGGATTCGCAAGTGGAGAAAAAGTAAACAGAAGGTAAGCAAGAAGCGGAACGCGCAAGGGTTTCGCTAGCGAGAATGGCTGAACACAGATAGTCGGTTACGAAAAACCACATAGAACTAGAACACAGAGCGGACAGAAAGGGGAGAGGGACACAGGAGAAAATAACAAGCTCACGCCGAAAACGAGAGCTAGGAGGAATACTCGGAGAAAAGTTACGAGCTACTCTGAGCGCTGGTAGAAGTGTAAGCAATACACAGATACAACGCGCCGAGCTGGAGGCGGGGCCTAAATTTATAGTGGAGGCAGCCATGTTGGGTGAGGACTAGAGCGTCCATCGATCCCACAGCTTCCACCCTCGATTCCTGACACATGCTAACATAGGATACCCAAACCTAAACCGATACAAAATCTGACTGGTTGGTGGATACCCTATTCAGCGGTGCAGCAACTGGAAAACACTCAAACAGAAAATCGTAGAACTTTATCACACGAACAGAGTGCCCCAGAACTAATTTACTCACCCTTTTACTCAGCTACTAACCTATTGTAGGTACTGCAACAATATAAAGCATCCATAACAATTGAATAAGGAGAGTACAACATACTCGGAATTTACCCTGGAATACTCATTGAACATAGACTGCAAGCAGTTTATGCAATGTAATTTCCATACAAAGAAACAACGTTCCAAGATGTCAGCCAGTAATACCAACGTTCAATATTATTCAGCGCTGTGGATTACATTGGGCAACAGCACTAAAGAAGGACTGGGCTCTGTAAGTAAATAGATCTGTGTGCAGTGCATTGTGGTAACTTAATCTGGCGAAGCCTGTTTAGGGTGAAACGCATTGTTGTCTTCTGTCCAGAATTGTCCACCATGACTTCAATAAAGGACATTATTCAAAGTTTCCAAGGAGTCGGTATTTACTTTTCGAATGCGAACTGAAACAAATAATCTGTGAATGCAAAATAATCTGAAAGTAATTGGACATAGTCTAGAAGGATATATTGAACACTTTTGAATACTGAATGCATTGGAAATCCCGACAATCACATTTTTGAAATACAATTGAAAGCAAGTAATGAACACCTGAGAATGAGATGTTAAGCAAATATTGAATACTAAACTGAATCAAAACATTATGGGCAAAGCGACGTTCTGATGAAAGATAAATGCAAAAGTGGCCATTGAATTTCAACAAACGAAATAAGAGAGCAAGTGTGGAAGTTTACGAAAGAGCATGACAGAAAGGTGGGGAAGGAATAAAACCACCACACCGTGAACCTTATGCATGAATACAGTGCAGCAAGACCAAAGACTGGCAGAGGATATGCAAAACATTGTGGCAAAGCCAAGAGGCTAATCGGGAGAAGCCAAGTGAATGCGAAAACATGTACTTAAAGCCAAGAAGCTGGCAAAGACAAGTTAAGAGAGTGTGAATCTTTACACAGGGGCAAGATGAGAAGAACTTATATGAGCTGAAGAGCTAAGGTGTTCCTGGTTGCACGACCTGTAATGGGTGGACCGTGTGGTCTGACAACTGTGCCTGGACCAGGGAACTCTCATTTGGGAAAGCCAAAGACTTCAAATGAACTGTTAATTTAATCCAGAAGGAAGGTCAAGTTGATCTGGAGCTGTGTTGGGCATTAAAGGACTAAGTACAAGTTGAAGTCTTGGGGAAGGGAACACTGAGACCTGCTGAACTTTAATAGTGTCTTGCGGACAGAGCCCTCAAGACCCTTTTCTGTGGAACTGTATTACCTTGCACTTGGAGAAAGTATTCCAACTTGGGGAAGGGAAGCTGAAAAGGAAGCTAGGAGCTGGAAGCAGCTCAGAACTTGTTTTGGTCACCACTTATTTTATTGTTGATATCCCTACAAAATGTTTATCTTGGACAAAATAGGTTTTGGACACAGACATAGACTTTTAAGTTTAACTTTCTGACTCAGGCTTTCCTTAGTTTGTTCAGGAAGGGAAATCCCACCTTAGCATGGGCAATGTTAGGCATTCAACCATCCTGACATTTGAGTTAATAAACCATTTTATTTTGATTTCAATCTGTTGCCTGTGTCTTGCTTCGTGATGTCTTCACAAATGGTGTTAGAAGTGGGATACGGCTCAACGGATACAAGTTAGGGGACCCTAAGATCTGAAAACCTAAGGGCCAGAGCATCAGGCCCCTCAGTAGCCACCAATTGCTCTATTTGGCTTGATATCTGTATCAGCAGGGATAAGACTATTCCTCCAGGTGAAAGAAAACTGATACCCACTTATTTCATACTAATACCACCTCCTGATACATACATCAGACTAGCACCCAAATCAGAGCTGGCATGGAGGTCTGGAATTGATACATTAGCCGGAGTAATAGACCTGGACTTTAGAGATGATGTTAAGGTATTGTTACAAAATCACGGGAGGGACCCATTCCAAATTCATCAAGGGGATACAATTGCTCCAGGGGTGCTTGAGAAGGCAATGTTACCGAGGCTTAAGGAAGAATACGGGAAGGAGAAAAGAGATAGAAGAACTCAAGGCTTTGGAGAGGCCAATGAAACATCTGATGGCCCTCCCAACCCTGAACCAAGAAAAGCTAAAAAGGAAGAACCTGAGACACTTCTAGACTTAGCGTTTGCGCAAAGAAACAACCCCTTGTTAGCGGAAGCATTTTTCCAAGTGCTAATGGAGCCAGAGAGTCATGAGAAAGGGGGACCTTTTTTCTTTTTGAAACATGGACATCTTTGTAGAGGAGACACCACTTCAGGGGCCCTGGTAAAAACACAGTTGGTGGTCCCTAAAAGTCACAAGCAGGTGGTACTAGTGGTAGCCCATTCACATTTGATGGGTGGCCACCTGGGACAGTCCAAAACTCAGACCCATATAGCAAACACTTTTTATGGCTTGGAATCCATGCTGACAATAAACATTTCAATCAAGCTTGCGAAATCTGCCAGAAAACTAGCACTCGCATACCACCGCCAGTTCTGTTAAATCCCTTATCAATAATTGAGGTTCCATTTTCCCGGATTGGTATGGACATTGTAGGACCCCTGGAAACTTCCAAGTTGGGGAATAAATACATTATCGTCATTGTAGACTATGCTACACAATATTTGGAAGCCGTCCCCCTGAGAGCCAACACAACAAATCCTGTAACACCTGCTCCCTTTCTTCTCTCAAGTAGCGTTTCCAAAGGAGATATTTACTGACTAGGGCTCTACTTTCATGAGCAAGCTTATGGAGGAAGTTAAACAACTGTTGCATATCGCCACACTACAAACATCTGTATATCATCCCCAGACAGATGGCCTTGTGGAAAGATTTAATACAACCCTCAGAACCATACTCCAAAAGTTAGTTGAACAGGATAGTAGGAACTGGGATAAAATGATAACATGCGCTTTGTTTGCAGTCTGGAAACCCCTCATGCCTTTACGTGATTCTCCCTGTTTAAACCCCTTTATGGATGAGAACCCTGGGATTTCCTAGATATGTTGAGGGAAACATGAGAAGAGAGAGAGGACGCCCCAATTCCACTATCGCAAACTACAAATGTGTTGAAAGAACGCATCACGGATGTTAGATCTTTAGTACGGCCTCACATGGTTAAAGCACAGGAACGACAAAAGACCTCCTATGATAAAAAAAGGTTTCTTTAAGGTCCTTTTTCATAGATCAAAAGGTGCTGGTATTATTGCCTAATTCTGAAATTAAGCTGGTATCCAGATGACATGGACCACACGAGGTACTGGAACAAATGGGTCTGTGTAATTATAAGATCTCACAACTAGACTGATGTCTTAAAACCCAAGACTACCACGTAAACTAATTGAAGGAATGGAGAGAAAATCCTTTGGTGTCCCAGGTTATAATAATATCCTGTCTATTAACATAAGAGAAGTATAACAAACCATAATTTCACATGAACTCAGCAACAATCAAAAAGAAGACCTGTATGACCTTATAAGACAGTTTACTGATGTGTTTCGAGAGGAGTCTGGAGGAGCGAAGGGTATTTATCATCACATCCACACTCCTATAGTGTTAGGCAGAAACCTGTGCAGTTCCCTCTGGGACCACTGCAAAAGATTTAAGACTACAGGTGTTGGCAGTAAACCCACTTGGTAGCAGTCTGCACCGCACAGATTCACTGTGGTAGCTGTGGCTGAGCAGCCAGACTTCCCTCAAGAAGAGTTAGGCAGTATACAGAGAATACAGAATAGGTACAGAGACACAGTAGCACAAGCAAACACTAACCAGAGCTAGGTGTAAAAGTATAAACTTATTTATTAAGGTACACTCATAAATTACACTAGCACACTAGAAAAGATAAGAAAGTCAAACACAGTTACTATTACTCATATGTACATCCCTAATCATTTGTTGGACAATTCTAAGTTAACACCACTTATTTCCAACCAGAGGTGAGCGCTTAACATTAGATGGTACTCCAACAAGTATTACCAAAAGGGAGGGAAAAGGCAGAAATAAAGAGAGCAGTAAGGTAAAACACTTTTCACATAAGGTTAGCAAAGGCAGTCAATGGTGGAACAAGGAGAATTAGTTTGGGGCCCGCTTTAGAGGGAGCCAGGCGAAAAATGTGCCCAAGATCACACAATGTCATCAGTCTTTGCAGGTGAGAGAAAAAGGTTTTACTACGCTTCTGAAAAGTTTAGTTAGGGTGTCCCAGACCTACCCAGGTTCGAGAGCTGAGGGCTAAATCTACCCCGTACAATCGGTGGCAAGGGAGGCCGGGCGGATCACAGTACCTTTACAAGTGGAAAGATTCCTCCAGCGGTGGTAGTCGTTCCTGGTAGTGGGTGCAAGTCGCGGCGTCGTCCCGAGGAAGAGGTGATCTCGACGGGGAGGAAGGCTGCAGGTCGTTGCACTACCAGGGATGAGGCCAGCCGTGGAGTTCTCCGGTCACAAAGGATTTTTACCCCTCTTTCGCGGTTGAGGTAAAAAGTGGTATCCCGGTTGCCGGGGTGCTTGGCACAGGCAAGGCGGCCACGAGATGCTTCGGGACGGCGAAAAGAAGGCAGCAACTGGTTGTCCCCACCAGTTAAGGGAAGAAGACTCTCCGGCGGGAGATCTCCTCTGTCGTCGGAAAAAGTGGTGAGACGGTTCTGCAGGGCTTCACCGGTGGTGTCGTCTTGGCAGGTCGGCTCGGCTTCTCCCTCTTCGGCTTCTTAGGTCCTGTGGCGACTTCTGAAGTTCCAGTCCCCAAAGCCCTGCTTTTATGCAGCAAACCCCCATTCACCCAGCCTAGCTGTCACTCAAACATGCTAAGTGGTGAGCCGGCCGGCTCACCACTTGGGCCAATCAGGACAGAGTGCGACTTGAGTTACCAAGGTAACTCAGTCCAGGGTGCCTAAATCCCCCTCCACCGCTCCTAAGTACCCCAGACAGAGTGGCACCACTTTGGAGGGCTTCTGTGGAGAAGCCCGCCAAAAGTGGAACAAAGGGCTCCACTTTGGGTCAGAGTTACAGAGGTGAACACCAACGCCATTTTAGAATCAAGTTTTGGCAAAAAATACCAACCGGAGTTATAATAATAAAGAAATAACCCGGCGGTATGTTCAAGGCTACCGTAAATAAATAAATAAAGGTATTAGCCTAAAACAATGGGAAATCCCATAGGAAGATATTCGCGGTTGAATATAAAAAGTAGTTTCCACTGCCACCAGCCAAAACTCGATGAGGGGGGACGGAGACGTGCCCCCTCGACTAACAGACCCCGGGGCAATGGAATTGCCCCGGCCAGTACGTCCACAATATGATGGTTTGTACTGGTTCTGTTCAGGATTTGAGACTAGTAAAGTCAATGGTGACTTTACAGACCCTGGGAGACAGTAGTCAGTCCCAGGGTATGGAGTCTATGTTGGGGGGTCCCTAGGACACCCCTGGGTTACGGCACTGAGGGTGCTGTGTAACCCATCTCACAAAAACACATGAGGCCCTATGGAGTAAAAGACCCCATAGCCCATTCAACACAAGGCAAACCAAAGAAACACACTCCAAACATGTCCAAGAGTGAGGGTAAAAGAGTCTCACTCTTGGCAGGAGAAAAAAATAAACCCAGAAAATCCAGCAAAGCTGCTGGGTGACTCAATAGGTTAGGAAATTCAGCCTAAACAGAGAATTCTCCCTAACACTCGCCCCCCCCAGACTAAGGGACAGGAGGATTTAATCCACTCCTGGATGAACCTCATACCTCTAGTCGATGACATACATCCTAGAGAGTCCATCAGCATTTTGATGGTGACACCCTGACCTGTGCTCAATGGTGAAATCAAACCCTTGGAGGCAGATTGACCATCTCAATAGTTTTGGATTTTCCCCTTTCATTTGCATTAACCATCTCAAGGGTTGGTGGTCAGTCTGAATGACAAAAGTAGAACCATACAAGTATGGCCTAAACTTCTTCAGTGCCCACACAATAGCAAAGCATTCTCTTTCGATTGTTGCCCACCTTGTTTCAGGTTCCTTCAGTTTTCTACTGATGAAGCAAATGGGGTGTTCCCTACCCTTCTCGTCCAGTTGGCTAAGAACTGCACCTATACCTACATTGGAAGCATCAGTTTGTACAATGAAAGTTTGGTGGTAGTCAGGAGCTCTGAGTACTGGGGCTTGGCCGAGAGCTTTCTTCAGGTTTTCAAAGGCCTGATTGCATTCCTCAGTCCATTTGACCTTCTTAGGGAATTTTGGAGAGGAGATCACATTCAGAGGAGAAGCTATGGTCCCATAGTTCTCAATGAAATTCCTGTAGTACCCAGTGAGGCCTAAGAAGGCTCTCACTTGGGTCTGAGTAGTAGGTGTTGTCCAATTTTGCACAGCTCCAATCTTGCTGAGCAAAGGCCTTATTTCTCCACCTCCTTCCTCATGTCCAAGGTAGACCACTTTACTCTGACCAATTTGGCACTTGCTTGCCTTTATGGTCAGATTGGCCTGCTCAAGAGCCTGCAAAACATGTCCTAGGTGGGTCACATGTTCTTCCCAGGAGTGGCTGAAGACTGCAATGTCATCCAAGTATGCCATGCAGAAGTCCTCCATCCCAGCTAGAACCTGGTTCACCATCCTCTGGAATGTTGCAGGTGCATTTTTCAGTCCAAAAGGCATAACCTTGAATTGGTATAGGCCAACTGGGGTAGAAAATGCAGTTTTCTCCTTGGCATGGTCTGTCAGGGCTATTTGCCAATAGCCCGACGTAAGGTCCAGTGTGCTGAGGTACTTGGCTGCACCAAGTTTATCCACCAACTCATCTGTCCTTGGCAAAGGGTGGGCATCAGTCTTGGTGACTGCATTAAGAGCTCTATAGTCCACACAGAATCTCAGCTCTTTGGATCCTGCCTTTGGTACTAACACCACTGGGCTAGACCATGGACTAGTAGAGGGCTCTATTACCCCGAGATCAAACATCTTCTTGACCTCTCCTTTGATGTGGGTTCTGACATGTTCTGACATTCTATATCCCCTGCTTTTGACTGGCAGGCAGTCACCAGTGAGTATCTCATGCTGTCCCCAAGGGGTCAAGCCTGGTGAAAGTGAGAACAGGGGGGCAAACTGGTTTAACATAGCTTTGCACTCTTCCTGTTGCTCAGGGGTCAGATCTGAAGAGAGATTATCTCCTTCAACCTTTTCGTCCAAAGGTAAGCCTTTCAGGAGGTCAGGTAGAGCTTCACTCTCCTCCTCCTCTTCTGATGACGCTAGGAGCAATGCTCCTACTTCTGGTCTAGAAACATAGGCTTTGAGGCGGTTGGTGTGGAAGACTCTGGGAGCTTCCCTGGGTTTGCCCAGATCCACCAGATAGTTGACCTCTCCAAGTTTTCCCACAACCTTGAAGGGTCCCATCCATTTGTCTTGCAAGGCCCTCTGCCTTGTTGGAAGCATAACTAGAACTAGCTGGTCTTGAGTAAACTCAACCATGTTAGCCTTCTGATCATGCCAATGTTTGATCAGAGCTTGGCCAGCTTTCAAGTTATCACTTGCTTCTGCCATCATGTGTGACATTCTCCTTCGGAGACCTATCACATAGTCAGTCACTCTGACTGGCTTGGGGGAAGGAGCACTCTCCAACCCCTCCTTAATCAGGGCCAAGGGGCCTCTGACGGGATGGCCATAGAGAAGTTCAAAGGGAGAATAACCTACTCCCTCCTGAGGGACTTCCCTATAAGCAAATAGAAGGCATGGCAGTAGAAGGTCCCACTTCTTTTTAAGGGGTTCTTCTAAGGCACCTATCATGCTCTTCATGGTTCTGTTAAATCTTTCTACCAACCCGTTGGTCTGAGGGTGGTAGGCGGTTGAGAACTTGTAGGTAACTCCGCAGGTTTTCCACATGGCTTTCATGTAGTTGGACATAAAATTTGTCCCCCTGTCAGAGATCACCTCCTTAGGAAACCCAACCCTGGTAAAGATACCAAGGAGGGCCTTAGCCACAGCCTGAGCTGTAACAGTCCTCATAGGAATTGCCTCAGGGTACCTAGTAGCATGGTCTACTACAACAAGGATAAACCAGTTGCCTGAGGAGGTTGGGGGATCAAGGGGACCAACAATGTCAATCCCTACCCTCTCAAATGGGACTCCCACAACTGGGAGAGGCACTAAAGGTGCCACATTCTTGGAACCAACCTTACCAGAAGTCTGGCAGGTATGGCAGCTCCTGCAATACCTATCTACTTCAGCCCCCATTTTTGGCCAATAGAAGTAGAGAGAGAGCCTTTCCTTGGTCTTCTTGAAACTCAAGTGACCAGCCAAAGGAATCTCGTGGGCTAGTTGCAAGAACTGTTGTCTGTTCTCTTGGGGCACTACTAGGCGTTGGTAGGCTCCAGGTTCAGATTCAGTTGGTTCACTGTAGAAGAGGCCATCTTCCCAGTGTAACCTATACTTCCCAGGCTCTTGCCCATCAGCCTGAGAAGCTGCCTGTTGGCGAAGGCCCTCCAGAGTTGGACATTCTCTTTGTCCCTTACGAAAAGCTGTCCTGCTGGGTCCACCTTCTGCCAGTAAAGACTGCAGCTCAGGATGGTCAGCCGGGTCCAGGTCTCCAATACGTTCTGGGCCTCCTACTAGCTCTTCTTCAGAGTCTAGTTCAACCACACAGGGTTGTACCTCCCTCTCAGCCTCAGCTGGAGGTGGAGTTACAGGTGTAACTTTGGACAACCTCGGGGAAGTCCTTGTTGGAAGCACTGGAGTGCTTGCTGTAGGCTTTTTCCTACGAGTCTTGGGTGGCCCCTTTGCTCCTGATCTGGTAGTTACTGCAGTAAGTTGTTCCAGTGGGAGAGGAGTGATTTCTGTCATCAGCTCCTGAGATAAACCTCGCAGGGTTTTCTCTCTTGCAGATTTGGTGAGCTCCTGTAACCTTTTGCTAGGAGGTCTGGGGGTATGTGACACAACTCCCAGAGCTTTCAGGTCATTTCCTAGCAGAACTCTTCCTGGCACTTCACATTGTATACTGACAGGTATCTTCACAGCCATATCATTACACTGGATGAGAACTGGTAACTGGGGACACATCTGCACAGGCCCTCCAGCTAACTTGGTGAGGCATTTGGGTGCCTTAGCAACATCCTCTGCCTTGAAAAATGATTCATCCACCACAGTTATGCTGGCCCCAGTGTCCCTGATGGCAGGGGTCTCCTGACCATTCACGTGGACACTGTCCTTATAATACTCTTTAGTATTATCTGGGATAGAATTATACACATCTAAATTTTGTTGTTCCCACAACCCCAGAGAGACTAAAGAAACACTGGCTGAGACTCCAGTGGGTTCATCAGCCAGTAGTAGAAAGTTTGCACTTGCCATAGTGACTTCCTCCTCTGGAGCGAAGGCTAAGGAGACAAGTTGGACCCCGGAAGGTTTACCCTTACATCTGGGATCTCCATTCACATGGTCAGTAGCCTTACAAACATAACAGGCCCCAAAGGTCCTTTGGAATGGAGGCTTGTTCTGACCTCCTTCTGGTTTAGCACCAGAAGGTATACTACTCTGCTGTGGTTTCCCAGGTGGCTTACCCTTATGGTTTTGTTTGGGGCCCTCTTTGGAATTAGGATTATTAGAATTCTCTTTGGAGTCTTTCTTAGGCTGTCTTCCCTCATCCTTCTTCTGAGTTACCCCAGAATCCTTGTGAGTAGCCCTGTTGGCAACCCACAAGTCAGCAGCCTTAGCTAGTTTCCTAGGATCTAATTCCTGTGAATCAGCCAAGTGCTGTCTGAGCTCAGGAGAGCAGGCATCATAAATTGACTCCATCATTACAAGATTTCTCATTCCTTCATAAGTGTTCACCTTGTAACCCTTAATCCATCCCTCTAAGTTTTTCAGCCCTTCACACACCCAGGTAGCCCAAGGGGTACCATCATGCTTTTTGAGGCTCCTAAACCTCTTAAGATACTGGGAAGGGGTCTTCCCAAACCTAGCTATCAAAGCTAGTTTCACACATTCATACTCTTTCCTATCCTCCTCCCCCAACTCCATTACCACATCAGTTGCAACAGGGGGAAGCCTAGAGAACAACCAGGTGAGTAACTCATTACCTGTGATGTTCTGGAGCCCATGATTATACTCAAACATAGACAACCAATCCAACACATCCAACTTAGGCTCATACATACCAATCAATTCCTTGGGCATCCGGGGTCTTTTAGGACTGGAACTTCTAGAGGAGCCAGAGAGAGAAGCATTCTCAACAGACAATTTCTTCATTTCTAGCTCATACTTGAGCTCCATTTCCCTTAGCCTTAGTTCTTTGTCAGTTTGAGCATTAAGTTTCTTGTACTCTAATTCAAGTTTCATTCTCTCTAGTTCAAAGTATTGAGGGCTAAATGTGGGACCTGGCAAAGGTCCAGTAGGTACAGCTGGTAGAGCAGACAGAGGCCTAGAGGGACTATCTACAACAGTTTCATCCTCCTCTTCTGGTTCTGACCCAAGATCATCAATACTTTGTGCCATATCAAGATCATTGCTGCTTTCTACATTTGCTGGAGTGATAGGTTCCTCTGGACCATCCTCCAGACTTTGGTTTTCTAACAACCTTTCTATTAGCTCTATTTTCTTTCCTTTAGTCATGAGATTCTTATGCTTACAGAGAAGTCTTAGACAATCAGCAGTTTTTGTAGCAAGGGACTCTTGACTATAACTTTCCATAGTAGACAGGTTAAAAATGACTTTTTCTTTCTTGTGCTTAAGCTTTGTGGTTAGTTGCACTAAGGTATCTCAAAAGTACTCTAAAGTGTATACTCAATACAGATCCCACCGCTGTACACCAGTGTTAGGCAGAAACCTGTGCAGTTCCCTCTGGGACCACTGCAAAAGATTTAAGACTACAGGTGTTGGCAGTAAACCCACTTGGTAGCAGTCTGCACCGCACAGATTCACTGTGGTAGCTGTGGCTGAGCAGCCAGACTTCCCTCAAGAAGAGTTAGGCAGTATACAGAGAATACAGAATAGGTACAGAGACACAGTAGCACAAGCAAACACTAACCAGAGCTAGGTGTAAAAGTATAAACTTATTTATTAAGGTACACTCATAAATTACACTAGCACACTAGAAAAGATAAGAAAGTCAAACACAGTTACTATTACTCATATGTACATCCCTAATCATTTGTTGGACAATTCTAAGTTAACACCACTTATTTCCAACCAGAGGTGAGCGCTTAACATTAGATGGTACTCCAACAAGTATTACCAAAAGGGAGGGAAAAGGCAGAAATAAAGAGAGCAGTAAGGTAAAACACTTTTCACATAAGGTTAGCAAAGGCAGTCAATGGTGGAACAAGGAGAATTAGTTCGGGGCTCGCTTTAGAGGGAGCCAGGCGAAAAATGTGCCCAAGATCACACAATGTCATCAGTCTTTGCAGGTGAGAGAAAAAGGTTTTACTACGCTTCTGAAAAGTTTAGTTAGGGTGTCCCAGACCTACCCAGGTTCGAGAGCCGAGGGCTAAATCTACCTCGTACAATCGGTGGCAAGGGAGGCCGGGCGGATCACAGTACCTTTACAAGTGGAAAGATTCCTCCAGCGGTGGTAGTCGTTCCTGGTAGTGGGTGCAAGTCGCGGCGTCGTCCCGAGGAAGAGGTGATCTCGACGGGGAGGAAGGCTGCAGGTCGTTGCACTACCAGGGATGAGGCCAGCCGTGGAGTTCTCCGGTCAGAAAGGATTTTTACCCCTCTTTCGCGGTTGAGGTAAAAAGTGGTATCCCGGTTGCCGGGGTGCTTGGCACAGGCAAGGCGGCCACGAGATGCTTCGGGACGGCGAAAAGAAGGCAGCAACTGGTTGTCCCCACCAGTTAAGGGAAGAAGACTCTCCGGCGGGAGATCTCCTCTGTCGTCGGAAAAGGTGGTGAGACGGTTCTGCAGGGCTTCACCGGTGGTGTCGTCTTGGCAGGTTGGCTCGGCTTCTCCCTCTTCGGCTTCTTAGGTCCTGTGGCGACTTCTGAAGTTCCAGTCCCCAAAGCCCTGCTTTTATGCAGCAAACCCCCATTCACCCAGCCTAGCTGTCACTCAAACATGCTAAGTGGTGAGCCGGCCGGCTCACCACTTGGGCCAATCAGGATGGAGTGCGACTTGAGTTACCAAGGTAACTCAGTCCAGGGTGCCTAAATCCCCCTCCACCCCTCCTAAGTACCCCAGACAGAGTGGCACCACTTTGGAGGGCTTCTGTGGAGAAGCCCGCCAAAAGTGGAACAAAGGGCTCCACTTTGGGTCAGAGTTACAGAGGTGAACACCAACGCCATTTTAGAATCAAGTTTTGGCAAAAAATACCAACCGGAGTTATAATAATAAAGAAATAACCCGGCGGTATGTTCAAGGCTACCGTAAATAAATAAATAAAGGTATTAGCCTAAAACAATGGGAAATCCCATAGGAAGATATTCGCGGTTGAATATAAAAAGTAGTTTCCACTGCCACCAGCCAAAACTCGATGAGGGGGGACGGAGACGTGCCCCCTCGACTAACAGACCCTGGGGCAATGGAATTGCCCCGGCCAGTACGTCCACAATATGATGGTTTGTACTGGTTCTGTTCAGGATTTGAGACTAGTAAAGTCAATGGTGACTTTACAGACCCTGGGAGACAGTAGTCAGTCCCAGGGTATGGAGTCTATGTTGGGGGGTCCCTAGGACACCCCTGGGTTACGGCACTGAGGGTGCTGTGTAACCCATCTCACAAAAACACATGAGGCCCTATGGAGTAAAAGACCCCATAGCCCATTCAACACAAGGCAAACCAAAGAAACACACTCCAAACATGTCCAAGAGTGAGGGTAAAAGAGTCTCACTCTTGGCAGGAGAAAAAAATAAACCCAGAAAATCCAGCAAAGCTGCTGGGGGACTCAATAGGTTAGGAAATTCAGCCTAAACAGAGAATTCTCCCTAACATATAGGCAAAGTGGTACACATAAAATATTATTGGTTACCCAAGGCTAGAAAAGATACCCTCATTCAAGAAGTTAAAACAGGCTAGAGCCTAACATCATTGAACCTTCTAATAGTCCTTGATCCTCCCCTATCGTGTTGTTGGCGAAACCCAATGGAAGTTGGAAGTTTTGTATAAACTTTACAAAAATAAACACCATCTCTGACTTTGACGCTTACCCAATGCCCCGTATCGACAATCTGATCGAATGGCTGGGTAATGCTGTCTACCTTTCAACAATAGATCTAACTTAAGGGTATTGGCAAGTTCCTTTGCATAGACCTGATAGAGAGAAAACTGCCTTTGCCACTCCCATAGGGTTGTTTCATTTTAAAGTCCTGCCTTCTGGTCTGCATGGTGCTCCTGCAACATTACAGAGATTGATGGAAGAAATCTTACAGCCAAACTCAGAATTTTGTGGAGCCTATATAGACGACATTGTGATACATAGCTACACATGGGAAGGCCATTTGTACCACCTTTACACTGTCATCAGAGTGTTAAGAAAAGCAGGACTGACCACTAATCCTAGAAAATGCAAGCTGGCCCAATCTGCAGTTAAGTATTTGGGGTTCTTTGTGGGGAATGATACTGTCCAACCACAGCAAGAGAAGGCGCGAGCTGTTCGCAATACCCCATTCCAAAAACTAAAATAGATCTAAGGGCCTTTTTGGGACTAATCGGGTACTAACGCAGGTCTATTCCAAATTTCTCCAGCAAACCATCCAGATTGACAGACACATTGACAAATGCCGAGCAGTATAAGATCAAATGGGAAGAGGAAGATGCGACCTGTTATACGACCTTGAAACAAGCACTATGCCAGAGCCCCATTTTGAAAGTCGCAGATTTTTCTAAAGAATTTATCCCCCACCTTAATGGGGTTAGGAGCTGTTCTGTCGTAAAACCATGATGGTTTGGAACATCCAATTTTGTACATAAGCAGAAAGCTATTCCCCAGGGATTCATTCATCAATTTAGAGACACTGGCAATCAAGTGGCCAGTGATTCACCTAAAGTATTATCTTCTGGGTCATAGGATTCACCTAATAATGGACCATTCTCCTCTAGTATGGATCAGTCACAAGAAATAATCCAATCCCGGGTAATGCAGTGATTCCTGGACCTTCAACCTTACTGCTTCTCAGTAGAACACCGGAAGGGCCGAGAGCCAGGTAACAGACTTCCTCTCCTGTTTTACCTATGAAGAACAACAGTATTAGTGGGGCACTCGGGACGGAGTGTTCCCTGGATTGCACTCACCGGATGTGCGCAACCACCCTCTACTGCTTTGCAGGTTCCCTGTTTGATCCTCTGGGATCCACAAGCTTCGCCTTCCTTGCGGCTGCCACAGAGAGCTTTCCTCGCTCTCCCACTTGTCAGCGGTGGCTGTGGGCTTTGTTGCAGAGCACAGCTCCAGCTGTAGTTGTCGGCAACCGGAGCTCAGCCGGATAATTAGACTCCCCTCGTGGCCGCATTCGACCCGGGTGTCTCCTTCTTCTCTGGTATATATATATATATATATATATATATATTACACTGCCACGATAGTGGCAGTGTAGTTATGGTTAAGTTGGTGTTTCCATAGGAAGAGCACTTTTTGGGCGGCTTATAACTTCGCCCCCTCTGGACGAATCCTCACCAAACTTTGCAAAAAAAGTATATGGCCCACTCTGAATGTTTTTGCAAAGTTTGGTAAGGATTTGTCCAGGGGGGGGAAGTTATAAGGGGGTCCCAAAATTTCAGTTTTTTCCCATAGACTGAATGGGAAAAATGTTTTGCTCACGCCTACAGCCCAAACCGCTGGACGGATTTTCACCAAATTTGGACCAGGAGCAGCGGCTTGGTCCCGAAAGCGTGCTTTTGCAAATTTGGTGAAAATCCGTCCAGTAGTTTTTAAAAAAATGACCAAAAAGTAGGTAAAAAAAAATTAGTGACATCTGTGTTCGCTTCGTGGACACACTTCCCTATTCATTCCGCGGACAGGACGGTGATTGGGCAAGCAGCTTGCGTGATGTCCGCGGACATCTGACATGCTCCCTCATTGGATGCGGTGAAAGCGTGCAGTGCGTCTGGCTTCAGAGACGCCTGCCATCTTTCTTTCCCGCATGAGAGGCTTTGTCAGGTCAGCAGGAGTGTGTCTGTCTCCTGTGCCTCCCACCCCCGCTCATGCCCCGTGTGTCCATTCTGTCCCCCCCACCCTCGCTCATGCCCCGTGTGTCCTTCCTGTCCCCCCCACCCCCGCTCATGCTCTGTGTCTCCCCTGTTCCTCCAGCCCCCTGCTCACGCCATCGCACACAGTGGCCAGCGGAGGGCCGAGGAGCGGGATCTGCCGCACGAACTCATGTCCGTGTTTTTGTTCATCTCCTGATATACAAACCCCCCACCCCCCGCTCATGCCTCGTGTGTCTCTTCCCTCCCCCCCACCCCTCCGCTCATGCCCCGTGTCTCTCTCCCTCCCCCCCACCCCCTGCTCATGCCCCGTGTGTCTCTCTCCCTCCCCCCACCCCCCGCTCATGCCCCGTGTGTCTCTTCCCTCCCCCCTACCCCCCCGCTCATCCCCCGTGTGTCTCTCTCCCTCCCCCACCCCCCGCTCATGCCCCGTGTGTCTCTCTCCCTCCCCCCACCCCCCGCTCATGCCCCATGTGTCTCTCTCCTTCCCCCCACCACCCGCTCATGCCCCGTGTGTCTCTCCCCCTCCCCCCCACCCCCCGCTCATGCCCCGTGTCTCTCCCCCTCCCCCCACCCCCCCGCTCATGCCCCGTGTGTCTCTTCCCTCCCCCCACCCCCCGCTCGTGCCCCGTGTGTCTCTTCCCTCCCCCCACCCCCCGCTCATGCCCCATGCGTCTCTTCCCTCCCCCCACCCCCCCGCTCATGCCCCGCCCCCGCTCATGCCCCGTGTGTCTCTCTCCCTCCCCCCTACCCCCCGCTCATGCCCCGTGTGTCTCTCTCCCTCCCCCCACCCCCGCTCATGCCCCGTGTGTCTCTCTCCCTCCCCCCCGCTCATGCCCGTGTGTCTCTTCCCTCCCCCCCACCCCCGCTTATGCCCCGTGTGTCTCTTCCCTCCCCCCCAACCCCTGCTCATGCCCCGTGTGGCTCTTGAACCTCCCCCCCACCCCCCGCTCATGCCCTGTGTGTCTCTCTCCCTCCCCCCCCACCCCCCACTCATGCCCCGTGTGTCTCTCTCCCTCCCCCCACCCCCCGCTCATGCCCCATGTGTCTCTCTCCCTCCCCCCACCCCCTGCTGATGCCCCGTGTGTCTCTCTCCCTCCCCCCCACCCCCCGCTCATGCCCCGTGTGTCTCTCTCCTTCCCCCCACCCCCCGCTCATGCCCCGTGCCCCCGCTCATGCCCCGTGTGTCTCTCTCCCTCCCCCCCACCCCCCGCTCATGCCCCGTGTGTCTCTCTCCCTCCCCCCCACCCCCTGCTCATGCCCCGTGTGTCTCTCTCCCTTCCCCCCACCTCCCGCTCATGCCCAGTGTGTCTCTCTCCTTCCCCCCACCCCCGCTCATGCCCCGTGTGTCTTTCCCCCTCCCCCCGCACCCCTCGCTCATGCCCCGTGTCTGTCTCCTGTTCCCCCCACCCACCGCTCATGCCGCGTGTCTGTCTCCTGTTTCCCCCACCCGCTCATGCCCCGTGTCTCTCTCTTGTTGCCCCCCACAAACCCCCGCTCATGCCCCGTGTCTGTCTCCTGTTCTCCCCACCCCCCGCTCATGCCGTGTCTGTCTCCTGTTCCTCCCACCCCCCGCTCATTCCCCGTGTCTGTCTCCTGTTGACCCCCACCCCCCCCGCTCATGCCCGTGTCTGTCTCCTGTTCTCCCCACCCCCTGCTCATGCCCCGTGTCTGTTGTTCCCCCCACCCCCACTCATGCCCCGTGTCTGTCTCCTGTTCCCCCCACCCCCCGCTCATGCCCTGTGTCTCTCCTGTTGCCCCCCCCCCGCTCATGCCCCGTGTTGTCTCCTGTTGCCCCCTGCTCATGCCCTGTGTCTGTCTCCTGTTCTCCCCACCCCCCGCTCATGCCCCGTGTCTCTCCTGTTGCCCCCCACCCCCCGCTCATGCCCTTTGTCTATCTCCTATTGCCCCCCACCCCCCGCTCATGCCCTGTGTCTGTCTCCTGTTGCCCCCCACCCCCTGCTCATGCCCCGTGTCTGTCTCTGTTGTTCCCCCACCCCCCGCTCATGCCCCGTGTCTGTCTCTGTTGTTCCCCCCACCACCCGCTCATGCCCCGTGTCTGTCTCCTGTTGCCCCCCACCCCCCACTCATGCCCCGTGTCTATCTCCTGTACCCCCCACCCCCCGCTCATGTCCCGTGTCTGTCTCCTGTTGCCCCCCACCCCCCGCGTATGTCTCTGTTGTTCCCCCCCACCCCCGCTCATGCCCCGTGTCTGTCTCCTGTCACCCCACCCCCTGCTCATGCCCCGTGTCTCTCTCCTGTTGCCCCCCACCCCCTGCTCATACCCCGTGTCTGTCTCCTGTACCCCCCCACCCCCGCTCATGCCCCGTGTCTGTCTCCATTTCCCCCCACCCGCTCATGCCCCATGTCTCTCTCCTGTTGCCCCCCGCTCATGCCCCGTGTCTGTCTCCTGTACCCTCCCGCTCATGCCCTGTGTCTCTCTCCTGTTGCCCCCCACCCACTGCTCATGCCCCGTGTCTGTCTCCTGTACCCCCACCCCCCGCTCATGCCCTGTGTCTCTCTCCTGTTGCCCCCCACCCCCCCGCTCATGCCCCGTGTCTGTCTTCTGTTCCCCCACCCCCTGCTCATGGCCCGTGTCTGTCTCCTGTTCCCCCCACCCCCCGCAAATGCCCCGTGTCTGTCTCCTGTTGCCCCCACCCATGCCCCGTGTCTGTCTCCTGTACCCCCCACCCCCCGCTCATGCCCCGTGTCTGTCTCCTGTTGCCCCCCACCCCCCTCTCATGCCCCATGTCTGTCTCCTGTTGCCCCCCACACCCCTGCTCATGCCCCGTGTCTGTCTCCTGTTCCCCCCACGCCCCGCTCATGCCCCGTGTCTGTCTCCTGTTCTCCCCACCCCGCCGCTCACGCCCCGTGTCTGTCTCCTGTTCTCTCCACACCCCGCTCATGCCCCGTGTCTCTCTCCTGTAGGCCCCACCACCCGCTCACGCCCCGTGTCTGTCTCCTGTTGCCCCCCACCCCCCGCTCATGCCCCATGTCTCTTTGTTGTTCCCCCCACCCCCCGCTCATGCCCCGTGTCTGTCTCCTGTTCCCCCCACCCCTTGCTCATGCCCCGTGTCTGTCTCCTGTTCCCCCCACCCCCCGCTCATGCCTCGTGTCACTCTCCTGTTGTCCCCCACCCCCTGCTCATGCCCCGTGTCTGTCTCCTGTACCCCCCACCCCCCGCTCATGCCCTGTGTCTCTCTCCTGTTGCCCCCCACCCCCCGCTCATGCCCCGTGTCTGTCTCCTGTACCCCCCACCCCCGCTCATGCCCAGTGTCTCTCTCCTGTTGGCCGCCACCACCGCTCATGCCCCGTGTCTTCCTCTTGTCCCCCCTCCTATGATGCCCCTTGTTGACCTCTTGTTCCCCCCACCCCCGGCTCATGCCCCGTGTCTTCCTCCTGTCCCCCCCACTCCTCGCTGATGCCCTGTGTCTTCCTCCTGTTCCCTCCCACCCCCTGCTCATGCCCCGTGTCTTCCTCTTGTCCCCCCTCCTATGATGCCCCTTGTTGACCTCTTGTTCCACCCACCCCCCGCTCATGCCCGTGTCTCCCTTCTTCCCCCTCCACCCCCCCGCTCATGCCCCGTGTCTTCCTCCCCCCCCACTCCCGCTCATGCCCCGTGTCTCCCTTCTTTCCCCCCCACCCCCGCTCATGCCCCGTGTCTGCACTGTTGGAACAGGGCAGACACGGGGCATGAGCGGGAGTGGGGGCCCCACCTTGCCCTACCCCCGCTCATGCCCTGTGTCCCTCCTGCTCACCCCCACCCCGCTCATGCTCCGTGTCTGTCTCCCTCCTTTTCCCCCCGCTCATGGCCGTGTCTCCCCTGTTCACCCCCACCCCCCGCTCATGCCCCGTGCCTTCCTTCTTCCCCCCCACCCCCCACTCATGCCCTGTGTCTCCCTTCTTTCCCGCTCATGCCCCGTGTCTCCCTTCTTCCCCCCCACCCCCCGCACATACCCTGTGTCTCCCTTCTTTCCCGCTCATGCCCTGTGTCTCCCTTCTTTCCACCCCCTGCTCATGCTCCGTGTCTCCCTCCTGGTCTTCCCGACCCCCTGCCGATGCCCTGCTGTGTTCTCTTTATACACCCTGCCTTCCCTTTCCCTGGTGTCCATCTTGGTAAAAGATTTTCCTTCCTACACCTGGACGCCTGCCTGCGGCGTCCCGGTTTGGGAAGAAAAATCTTTCTTTTACCACCCCGGGTTCCCACTTTGAGAACCTAGGATGCTAGTGGTCTTCCCCCATTGAAAAGGACGTTATGGTTACGTTGCACTAATAAAAAACTATGAAATTCAGTAAAAAAAAATGTGTTAAAGTGACTTTATGGTTAAGTTGCACTAATAAAAACGTATGAAATTCAGTAAAAAAACTTTGTTAAAGGGACGTTATGGATAACTTGCGCTACTAAAAACCTATGAAATTCAGTAAAAAAACTTTGTTAAAGGGACATTATGGTTAAGTTTCGCTACTAAAAACCTATGAAATTCAGTAAAAAAAATGTGTTAAAGGGACGTTATGGTTAAGTTGCGCTACTTTCAGGGGTTTTTCAGTTTTACTTTGAACCATAACGTCCCTTTAACAAAGTTTTATCACTGATTTTCATAGGTTTTTAGTAGCGCAACTTAACCAAAATGTCCCTTTAAGTTTTTTTACTGAATATATATATATATCTATCGAAAACAAACAGAAGCCTGTAAGAAGCAGGCGGACCACAGTCCGGGTGTCAAGATGCCGGTGAAAAATAGAAAACAAGACCAAGACGTAATAACTTGGCAAGTTTATTTGTGCAAAACACAGCATGCATAGACCAAAAGGAAGCAAAAGGGAGGTAACGTGTTTCACGCTCGCAAAGTGCTTGATCACACAATGGAAGCAATGCAAATTGCAGGATAAAATAACTTCTCAAGTCCCTCCACTGTGTCTATAGCAACTTTTTAGGTCAGCACAAAGCAGTGAAATAAGCAGACAGACATCTTTGAATACATTTGAACCAAAATGGTATAGGTGAACTGGATCAAGAACTATATCTACACAACAGTGCCTGGTTGTAAAGAATTACAATTGCTGACCTGGGCACATGTTGTGACACACTAAAACACCATGCAGGAGCATAACAGAAATTTCATATTTTTTTACAAAACATCTTTTTTTTCTTTCGGTGAGCACATGGTTACAGTGAAAGTGCTTTCATCAAATAAAAATGGCCCTTAGCAATAGGTCAACATGCTGCGTACATACAATATTGAAATGCACAGGTTGATAAAAGCATGATTGCAAGATGATAAAGTGCAAGTGCTAGCAGCCTCTGCGTGCCCCCAAATGATCGAAATGTCAAAAATCGGCCCTTGGAAAAACAATAGGTCATCATGGTATCCACACACAATATTCGAATGCACAGGTTAATAAAGGCATAGTAGCAAGATAATAAAGTGCAAGTGCATACGGCCTGTATGTGCCCCCAAATGATGAGAGAAAGTCTACACTTGATGGGCACATAGAGTCAAAGTGCAATTGCTAGCAGTTGAATAGAACTCGTCAACAGACAATGATCTTGAAGTGCAAATGCAGTTAGCATGGAAGCCAAAATGGCAATAAAGTGCAAGTGCAAAGCAATCAAATGCTGAACTTGGAAAGTCAACAAACCAGAAGGAGTCAGCACAGGTCACCTCCACTTGCCCCAGATCTAAATAAATACCAAAATGCATGGCTGTCAGTCATACACAAGACGCTACAAATCAGGGATTGAGTAAAGTGCAAGTGCACTTAGAATCAACACTAGGACGGGCCAAATGTGTGGGAGATCTCTGGAAGACCTTCCCATGTGATTCAACGACTGTCTAAAGAAACACAGGTACAAGTAACCGGAAGGACCAGGGCCAACAGAATGGACAGCCCAAAGTGTAAACCATGTTAGATGCTACTGTCAAGATGTGTAAATGTCAGATCAGAAAAACACACTGAGAATGGACAAATGATGCAGCCATTCACTGTTGAAATGTGTGAAACAAATAAGACGGTGCTGAAAGAACAGAAAGAAGGACAAGATGCAAGGGATCCCATTGCAACCAAAAAAGCAGACAACAAAATATAAAAGTCCAAACAAAAAACAGCAGGAGTGAAAAACATCACTCAAAACTTACTCGACTCATGTTCAAGCATGTGATGCTAAAGAATCTTGACCTTTAACTTGCAGGTTGTGCTGCCAACGTACCACTTGTTGCAAAGGCAACAGTGCACGTAGACAACAAACACAGTATCACAAGTGATAGATTGTTTACTGGAACATGTTTGGGCAGTGACCAGATGGATATAAGATCTCTGAGCGATGGCACAGGAACAGACTTTACATTTGTGGCACTTTACAAAACCAGAAGGTGTACATATATGAGCGAATGCGGAACAAATGAAAACAAGTAATATGTGATTGCTGAGTGATCTTAAAGTAATTGGACATAGTCCTGAATGATATGTTGAACACTTTTGAATACTGAATTAATTGGAAATCCAGACAATCACCTTTTTGAAATAACATTGAAAACCAAGCAAGTGACGAACACTTGAGAGTGCGATGCTAATGAAAGTGAGATGTTAAGCAAATATTGAATACCGAACTGAAAGAAAACGTTATGGGCAAAGCGAAAATCTGATCAAAGATAAATACAAAAGTGCCCATTTAAAAGCAACATACGAAATAAGAGAGCAAGTGTGGAGTTTGCGAAAGAGCATGACAGAAAGGTGGGGAAGGAATAAAAGCATCACGTTGTAAATCTTATGCATGCATACATTGCGGCAAGGCCAAAGACTGCAGAAGATATGCAACACATTGTGGCAAAGCCAAGAGGCTAATCAGGAGAGGCCAAGTGACTGTGAACCTGCATATAAAGCCAAGAGGCCAGCAAAGAGAAGCTAAGAAAATGTGAATCTTAACACAGGGGCAAGTGCAGAAGAACCTGTGTGGACTGAAGAGCCTAGGTGTTCCTGGTTGCGCGACCTGTAATGGGTGGAACTTGTAGTCTGACAACTGCGCCTAGAGCAGGAAACCCTCAATTGTGAAAGCCAGACTTCCAGTGAATTGTTAAGTTAATCCAGAAGGATTGTCAAGTTGATCTGGAGCTGTGTTGAGCATTAAAGGACTAAGTACAAGTTGACAAGTTGAGGTCTTGGGGAAGGGAACTCTGAGTCTTGCTGAACTTTAATACAGTCTTGAGGACAGAGCCCTCAAGATCCTTTTCTGTGGAACTGTATTACCTTGCACTTGGGGAAGGGAACCCTGAGGATTTGTGAAACTTTCTTGAACTTGGGCAAGGGGAGCTGAAAAGGAAGCTAGGAGCTGGAAGCAGCTCAGAACTTTGTTTTGGTCACCATTTCTTTTATTGTTGATATCCCTACACATTGTTTTAGCTATAGTTGTGAGGGCAAGGATATGCTTTGGACACAGACAGACTTTTAAGTTGAACATTCTGACTCAGACTTTCCTTAGTTTGTTCAGGTAGGGAAATCCCACCTTAGCATAGGGCAAGTTAGGCCTTCGACCATCTTATATTTGAGTTAATAAACAATTTTATTTTGTCTTTGAATCTGTTGTCTGTGTCTTGCTCCATGATGCCTATACAATTGCCACTGTAAATCACTTTGATGGTGTGGCTCTAATGGGAGAGCGGTCAAATGAACTTTGAAGGCGATCAAGGTATACAGGAGTTCTGTTAGATATGGACACCCATGTTGGGTCACCCTTCAATAATTACAGGGCATAGGTGTGGAGAGCCCTGCGGGTTATGTACCCCAATGAGCCCAATATAAATGCTATCTTGGCCAAAACAATAAAGGTAGATGATGATCCTGCTGCATACATCAAGTTAATTCAGGAGATGTGGAAGGCAGAGATGGGAGAAGCGTAGCATAAGAACGTGGCCATTTTTTACCACATGCTAAAGAAGGGACTTCATAAAGAAGTCCAGCATGATCTAGATAAAGTAGTGGGGATGGAAGCCAAGAGTTGGATGGAAATTCAGGCACATTTTGTGCATTTTTGTAAAAGGAGACAGGAGATGAAAAAGGAGAGCATAGAGCAGGCACAAAAAGGCAGAGGCCAAACTTGTTCAGAAAAAGCTAGCGAAGATCTGTTTGGATGGAGCAGTGATTACCAGCTCCACGGAGGGAAAGCAGAGACAATCGGGACAACACAGATATAGTGAATCGGGTATGACACAAGGTTGGATGGACGGATATGCTCCTGGTCCAAGGCAAATGAGAGGGTTTCAGTGGTGTAGTGGGGGATTTTCACAAGGCAATGTGTCATTTGGTGGGCTCGGAGGAATGGGGCCCCGGTTTAACGGGCTGATGGGAAATAATTATGGTGCATTGTATGGAATCCAGTGTTGGTCATGTGAAAGGATGGGACATGTGGCATGCGATTGCCAGAGCAGGCCACAGTATGCAGGCCACAGTATTTTTTTTAAACCTATTTTATTTTAAATCGCGATACAAAGCAAATGCAAACATTGGAGGCCATCATAACATTCCCTCCTCCCTCCACCTACTGTCCATCCACCGCTTCTATTGGATCAGTGGTTCCGGGTCACTCACTTTGTAGAGCCATACAGGCAAATCAGTGTTTAAAAGTTAGCGCCTGAAAGTTTCGGTCAGACTCTATGAGCGGAGCCCAAATGTCAGAAAATCTATGCAGGAGGCCTGCCCAGGCTGCTGTGACTCTCTCCGCCACCAAAATATCCCAAAGTTTGATCCACAATAAAGTCATAGAAGGGCCATCAGGGGTCTTCCAGGTGTGAGCATTTGTAATCCTTCCCGCTAGTAGGAGTTGTATTAGGAGCTTGGCGGTTTTCTCTGCTCTGGGGTAAGACCACAGCACTGGTGTACCCAGCAGGATCACTTCAGGTTCTTTGGGAATTGTCACTTGAGTAATACTCTATATAACAGAAATGCAGTGATCCCAGAAGGTACGAGCCGAGCTGACCACATGTGCGCCAACATTGAGGCCTGAGGGATTCTTAAAATTGGTAAAGGTGTAATGGAGAGTAGTACCATCAGAGAAGCACCTTGTAAGCACATTCCCGGTTTGTGATACAGAATGATGAAGAGTAGATTCTAGACCATATGTCCACCTAGGTTTGGTCCTCCAAGGTGTGCCCCAGATCTGTTTTCCACTGTGCCATATATGGGGGCCTAAGAGAAAGCATATCTCCCTGCAATAGTTTATAGAGGCTGGGTACCCTACTGTTCGCTGGGGTCTCCAGCGCAGTAAGTTCCAGGAGGCTGAGGTTACGTGTCGCCCCCTGTCAGACCAAGGGATGAGTACACCAGTGCCGGAGTTGGGGATATGATAACATGTCCACTTCGGTCAAATGAAAGGTAAGTTTACAGTCTTCGAAGGGGCGGGGTTGATCATTTTCAAAGAGTTGCTCTAGGCATTCTAGCCCACCCCGACGCAGTTTCTGAAGTTCGAGATGTGAGACCCAGGAGAGAAGGCTGGATTATGGAAGATTGGGATATTTGGGCCCAGGCCACCTGCGATTCCCTTCGTCCTCAGTGCCCAATCCCATACATTAAGCGTGGGTTTAGTGGAGGTAAGGATTCCTGGCCATGTCCTCCGCAGCGGGGGAGGAATATATGGGAGAGAACGGACGAGAGCAGGACCCGAGACTGTTCCAGATCCATCCATTTCAGGCGTTCTGTCTTCTTGCCCCAGGCCTGGAGACATGCCAGCTGTGCTGCTACCTGGTATTTACGTAAATTAGGCACTCCCAATCCTCCCAGCCGGGGGCAGCCCATCATCACTTTCTGTGATATCCCCGCTTTTCTCCCCCTCCATATAAATCGAAGCATTTTCCTCTGTAACTGCATGGGAGGTGGGGCAAAAGGATTGTAGTGGGCAGGGAGGAGCAAAGGTAGAGGAACTGTGGGAGCAGATTCATCTTGCAGGCCGTAATCCGCCCAATACGTGATATCTCTTGTGAGGGCCACCGCTCGAGATCCTTTTCGAGTTCCCTAAAGCGAGGGGGCAAATTCATAGGATATACATCCTTTGGATGGGCCTGGATCTGGACCCCCAAGTAAGGTATCGATTTCCCGTTCCAATGAATGGGACAAAGAGGCTTGAAGGTCCACCACCAGGGCTGCAGATTTCTCAAAGTGTATGGCAAATCCTGCTGCCTCGCCAAATCTTGGAGGACAGATACCAATGAGGGCTGGATATCTGTTATAGACAGTAGCACATCATCCACGTAGAGCAAGATTTTGTGCTGAGAGTTGCTGCAGGGCAGCCCCTTAATGTTGGGGTCTATGTGAGGTCTATGCGAACCTGTTAGGTGAGTGACTCCATTATCAAGGTAAACAGAAAAGGGAATAGGTGACAGCCTTGTCTCGTTTCACAAGATAGGGGGATGGGTTCTGATAGATTCTGGTTTACCCATAGAGATGTCTTTGGAGATTGACAATTGGCCAGAACCATCTCACAGAAGTTGGGGCCAAAGTGAAAAGCTTCTAAGGTAAGCTATAGGAAGGACCAATCTACTTTATCAAATGCTTTGGCTGTATCCAGGGCCAGTAATGCCACTAAGTTTAGGGCTCTACTAATATTATCCCCCGTTGATCTGTTCGAGATAAACCCTGTTTGGTTGGTGTCCACTAATTTAGGGAGAATGAGCGCCAAGCTTTTAGAGTAGATATTGGCGTCACTGTTTAATAGGGAGATGAGTCTGTATGAGTTATTGTCTCTAGGATCTTTACCGGGCTTGAGTAAAAGGATAGTCACAGATTCCTGCATGGATGGGGTAACAGAGCCAGCTGAGGCGAAAGAGTTAAAAAGGGCCGTCAGCAGGGCTATTAGCTGGGGGCAAAATACTTTGTAAAACCTGGTAGTAAATCCATCTGGGCCCGGGGGTCTGGGTTTCAGGGATTTGATAGCCGCCTCCACCTCCTCACCTGAAATTGGGGCGTCCAGTTCCTCTCTGTCCAATTCTTCGAGGTGTGGAAGGGAGGCGCCCTGCAGGTAGCTTACTTGCTCTGTTTTGTTGCGGTTGACCGCTGACATCGTCTCGGCGAGGTGGGCTGCGGTGGGCTACTCAGAGTATTGAGTTTTGCCTTGAGGGTCTTGTAAGCCTATTATAGTGTTCCTTTTCTTTGCCTTGGCTAGTTTCTCCACCAGCAGCTTGTTTGCCTTGTTGTTTTTGGCATAGTAGCTTTGTTTGGATTTGGCCAATAGCTGGGCCATCTCTTTTGCATAGTGGGCTAACAGCTTCTTTCAAGCCATTTGCAGGGAGCGATGGGCCCTTGGTGACCAACCCTTTTTATGCTTGATTTCAGCCTTCTGAACCTCCTCTTTGAGTTTCATGCGGATTTGGCGTTTACGTTTCCGGTATGCCGCCCCATGAGTGATCTGCTCCCCCCTGACTACGGCTTTCATAGCATCCCAGGTATCGGCCGGGGATGTGTCCTCCACAGGGTTTTCTTGAAAATAGTTCCAAATTACCTTTGTTATCGCGTCCCTCAGCGGCATATAATTTAAGATTGGGTCATATAGACTCAAGCAGGGTCGCGGGGAAGGTTCCGGATTGTGGGCTCAAAGGGTCAATTTGACCGGAGCATGGTCTGACATCACGCTCGTCCCTATAACCACCTCGTCGACAAAAGAGAGGATTTGTGGGGAGAACAACAGAAGATCAATCCGAGAGGCTGTGCGGTGGACGTGTGAAAAGAAACGTAAGTCTTTTTTTTCGTCCAGATGTACCACCCTCCATGAGTCCACTACCCCAAGTGTGCGAAAAAGATGAAGTAGGCCCGTTGAGATCTTGAAGTCCCTAGGAGCTGGTGGGTGTGACTTGTCACATCATGGGTCCGGGACCCCATTAAAGTCCCCTCAAAGAATCGTTTGGCCTTCGATGAAGGCCCCCAGCACCTCATAGAATGCTTCTTATCCCTCATTGGGGGTGTAAAGAGAGACAAGAGAGTAAAGCTGACCGTAGATACAGCCTTTGATTGCCACATACTGTCCTTCTGGGCAGCAGAGTTTCCAGCGCCGTGAACTGGATTCCTCTGGCTAGAAGTATGTCTCTCCTTTCTTGGTTCCGCCGGAGGCCATGTATTGAAGGGGAAATTGCCTATTGCGAAGGCGTGTGAAGACTGGCGGCAGCAGGTCGGTCTCCTGCAAGATCACTGAGCCTTCCATGTCCTGGAAGCATGGTGGGGTTGATTTCCATTTAGATGGGAAATTCAAGCCCTTCACATTTAGTGAGATAAATTTCAGCTTTAGGTGAGGCGACGGATCCCCCTGGGCGCTTGAGATTGGTGGGAGAGAGGGGAGAGACATGTTCAAGTCAGCTGCCATTTAAGTCCTCCATTTTCCTGGCTTCATCGTGCAACCAGGGTTTTAACTTGAGCTTCCAATGTGGAGCTAAAACAACAAACTGGTGGGATACCGACATATTTCTGTCGGTACATCCCTTCTACAGACTGGAACCGAACTGCCCACAGTTCACTCCGAGGGATTCTAGATGCTATTCACCTTGGAGTCGGGCGTGGGCCGAGTGAAGCCCTCCATAGACATCGTCTGTTCCCTAGTATCTTGGTATCACCTGGACGAGGTGACTGGGACCCCAAGGCTGGGGTGACAGCAGCCACTGCTTGGTTACGACTTCTTGTGCCCAAGTTGTCAGGTTTCGGGGGTTATTTTATCTTGCATCCCGTCCTCTCCGGACTTTCGTCCAGGTCGTCCGCTTCACCTTGGGATGAAGTTCATTTGTGCTTTCAGGAGAATTGAGGGGGGAGCTGCTTCCTCCCTCTAATGGGGTTGGGTTTAGGATGATCTCTGCGTCCTCTAAATGCGAGATCATTCGGGGGACCCCTTTATAGGAAAATTGAAGTGCAGTGGGGAACAGCCAGCAGTACCAGACTTTCTGGTCACGGAGGAATAGGGTTAATGGTCTCAGGCTCTTTCGATTCTGTTTCGTTGCTGTAGCCAAATCTTGAAAAATTTGTAGAGGGGGCCCCTGAAATGGCAGCTCGTCCCGGGAGCGCCTTATCGCCATTATTGCTTCTTTAGTTGTGTAGAAGTGGACCCGAATGATTACGTCTGGGGGAAGTTCGGTCTCCAGTCCTCTTCATGGGACGCAACCTATGTGTGCGGTCCAGTATAAATTGCGATTTTTCCAGCTGAGGTAAGAGGGATTGGAAAAGGTCTCCCACGTACTCCGATAAGGTTTGGTCTGGAATTGAGGAGGGGATCCCCCTTATTTGTAGGTTGTTTCGTCAGGCCCTGTTCTCTACATCCTCCAGCTTATAGTCCAGGATCTCATTCTTGTCTGTCAGGGCCTGGATCTTGCGTTGCACCTCAAGGAGCATTGTTGAGTGTTCTTGCGTTAAGTCGTCCATCTCCCCTACTCTCTGTTCGACCTCCAACACCCTCTGGTCCATGCGTTCGATTTTGCTGTTGAGCTCCGACGTGCAGGCTCGAAATTCTGATTTACTGTCCATCATGAAGGCTTGGATGTCATCCTTAGTAGCCAGCTGACCAATGCCCCCAGATGAGGTCTGAGGTGGGGATGTAGGTCTCTCTGATTTCTTTCCTTTCTTCGTTGGGAGCAACATGGTAGTAATGTCTACATACTTAGGGTTCTTGAGGTGTTTTGCCATGGCAGCGGTGGGGTGTTTCTGGGGCCTTTCCAAGGAAAGAAAGCAAGAGTCTCAAGAGGCCTCTCCAGGAATTAGGGGTCTATCCCTTCCCGTGCCCATAGTCCAAGGCACTCATCCGTTGGCTTGACGTGGAGCCTCGGTGCTGGAGCGTGGAGCCAACATAGAGGTTGTAATAGAAGGGGCTCCAGTAGTGTTGCTGCAGGCTGGGATTTAGATTGGAGACAGTTGCGCAGGGATATTGTTATGCTTCTCCTGTGTGGCTCAGATCCACTCCCATGTGGGGAGGGGGAATGGATCTGCTATTCTCCGGTGCAGCGTAGTGTATGCTGGTGCCTCAAGCGTTTGTAGATAGTGCTGGGCAGGTGCATTAGTGTCCAGGTGTTATGTTGTGCTTCCAAGGCTCAAGTTGGCACTTCCTCCCAGTGTCTATCCCTTCCCGTACCCGTAGTCCCAGGCACTCACCCATTGGTTTGGCATGGAGTCTAGGTGTTGGAGCATGGAGACATCCTGGAGGTTGTAGCAGAGGGGTCTCCAGTAGTGTTGTTGCGAGCTGGGATTTAGATTGGAGGCAGCTGTGCAGAGGTATTGTTGTGCTTCTCCTTTGGGCCTCTGATCCACTCCGTTGTGGGGGGGGGTGGATGTGCTATCCTACGGTGCAGCGTAGTGTATGCTGGCGCCTCAGGCGTTTGTGGATAGTGCTAGGGGGGGTTGTGTTAGTGTCCAGGTGTTATCTCGTGCTCCCAAAGCTGAAGGTGGCACTTCCTCCCAGTGTGGGGTCCAGATATTCCTCCTCCAGAGTGCCAGGAACCAGGACTGAAGTCATCCCAGACCAGTCCTCCTTCACTGCAGCCTTTGCTATGAGCGCCCCTGTTGTTTGCCGCGCTGTGGTGCTTCTTTATGGCGGTCCCCACAGTGCTCACCACAGGGAGCTTCGTTAGGTGGAGGGCAGCTTCACGGGTCTCCCACGTCCGTCGGAGGGGGCCCACCAGGGTGCTCCTCCCAGCCTTGCGAGGGCAGCCTGGTAGCCGCGGTTGTGGACACAACTTTTGTTTGTTGCGTTTGGGAGCCGGTGTCTGCTCTTTGGAGCTCACGGGGGGGAGGAGGTGTTACTGCCCTCGGTTCCTCCGACGGGTGTTATCCTGTCTGTAGTGTGTCTGCCATTGAGCTACAAGTTGCGCGGTCGGGGCTGGCTTGCCCGTTAGGATCGGGGGCATAGGTCTGCGTGGGTTGCTTGGGTCCTTGCCGTTGTGGACATGAAAGTCCTGATGGAATACGGCCTCCTTCTCCTTCGGCATGTTCGCCCACCATCTTGGCTGTCAGATGCCGCCTGGTGCTGGAATTCAAAACCGATTTTCGGAGAGACCGGCTGCTCGTCGGTCGTTCATTTTACAGTCAGAAGTGCTCGGGCTGTTCTGGTTGCTTTAGATAGTGTCACTGGCCTGCTTTGGTATCGGGAACTGGATAGTTTTACTTATATGGCAGGCTTCCCACAGAGGCCATCAGAGGAGCAGCTGGATTGCTGGCGCTCCAGGCCGCGCCCCCAGGCCACAGTATTTTAACATATGTGCTCAACAGATGCATCCCCCAACCATGCCATTTATCCCAGGTTCTGTGCAATTGCAGCAGGCAAGGTGTTAGGCGATCCTCTGCACACCGATCCACTGCACACCAGAACACTGCTCACATTTCCCCAACACCTCCCTCCAGGGTACGAGGCTCATGTGATTCGGTTTTCCCAAAGGACCGAAAGCTCCGTACCAGGTATGATTTACGGGCTCGATTGAAACCCTTCCTGCACTGGCAGTTGCCATGGAGAACTTACAGCAGAAGAGGCAGCGTTACATCTCCACGCCGATCGTTCACTTGCTCACGTGATCCAGAGAGGCGTTCCTCACGTGACCTTGGTGGACGTCACGTGACCCCGAAATGCTCAGTATATAAGGCTTGAGACACGGAACACTCATTGCTTCTCAGCTGTCTTCAGACCCTGTTTGGCGTTACGGTTTGCTTTGCTGTTTACCTTGATCTCGGAACTCTATCTTGGACTCCTTCGGATTACCCCTTTGTACCTTTGCTTGGAACTGTTTACCTGTTGCTGGATTTTGGACACGACCCTGACTTGCCTTTGGATCATCTCTTGATACCTTGTTGAACTTTTACGCCATTTCCCTTTTTGGGATTCAAGTCACGCCTTCAGTCCTACAGGTGGTCTATCCTGCATCCACAATTGTCTGTGGTCCTCATGTTCTAGGGACCGCCTCATCTGAGTCTCGAACCTCCCTCCTAGGTTTCCTGGGTTTTCCAAACACCGGATAGGTAAGGATATTCAGAACCTTTGGTTATTGTGATTATATACTGTAATTGCCTTGTACTTAACCTCGCTCTTTTTGACAGCAGCATTGGTGTTCCAGAGGTTCCGTGGATCCGGGAAGTAACATCTCCCACCTGTGGCCCCAAAGGTCGCACAGCAGGTTTCTTTTAGTTCCCCTGTGCGTCACTAGAGGACGGAGGTATCAACGGTCTACACGACACTCAAGTCAGAACAGACTGAGAAGCCATATAGTCGTGTTAGACAATGCAGGGGTCCACGGAAGAACGCATAGCTGCTTTAGTGCAGGCGATTACAGTATTAAGGGCAGATATGGCCGCCGCTAATACGGTGATTCACCAGAGGTTAGATTCTATACAGAGTGTTCAGCATTCTCTCCCTGCAGACCCTGAGTTTGGGGATGCTAGCACTTCAACCACACTGCCTCCGTTGGCAAGTACCCCAACTCCAGCTCCGGTGGTCCTTCCAACCCCTTCCCCTTTGGCTGCTCCTGAACGTTATCAAGGCGATCCCAAGAAGTTCAGGACTTTCATCAATCAGTGCAAATTACATTTCTTGTGCAGACCTCTGGCATTTCCTAATACCACCGCCAAAGCCGCTTTTGCCCTTTCCCATCTGGCCGGGACAGCTGCCGCTTGGGCTAACCCTTTATTGGAGAACAATAGCCCGGTTCTTTATGATTTTGATTTGTTAGTTCTGGAAATGTCTCGAGTCTTTGATACCAGACACAAGGCACAGTCTAAGGATTTGGAGTTGTTAGAACTAACCCAGGGCAGAGGGACTTTGATAGATTACATCACCAGGTTCAATCATTTGGTTGCCGAGGCATCATGGCCAGAAAGCAAGCGGGCAGTTGTCTTTTATAGGGGGTTGAATAACGCAATGAAAGATGCTTTAGCAGTGATACCTTCCATGCCCACTCAGTATCAGGAACTAGTGGATCTTGCCCTGCAGGTAAATTCACAGCGATCAGAGCGCAGAGCTGAGTTGGGGGTTTCCTCCCACCCTACAGTTGTCAGTACCCCTGCTTCCAGTACTGAAGAACCTATGCAAGTAGGAGGTTTACATAGCCCTATTACAACATCTGAGAGAGAACGTAGAAGGGTGGATAATGCATGCTTTTATTGTGGCACCACGGGACATTATGTGAAGGAATGTCCTCGACGTCCCAAGAAGAGTCAGGTTTTTCGGACAGCTCGACCTTAGATCCGGAGACCAGGTCGAGTGTTTAGTCTTCATCTCCGGGTACCCCTCTTGCCTTTGCTCGTGTCCAGCCCATCTTTGTACAGGCCACTCTTTGTCCTTCTACAGATATTTCTCATGCAGTCACGATCATCATTGACTCAGGTGCCACTGGGAACTACATAGACATTGCATTAGCCCATTCCCTCAATCTACCTTTAGTGGTAAAAACCCGACCTGAACCTGTTCAGGCCGTAGATGGCACTGCACTAGTCTCTGGTCCTGTTAGACACCAAACTGCACCTCTATTGTTGACCATACAAGACATTCACACAGAGACGTTAAGTTTTGACTTGATTACCACACCTCAATTCGGTATCATATTAGGAATACCATGGTTGCGTGAACACAATCCTCTGATTGATTGGCAATCAGGCACGGTGCTCTTCGAGTCTGAGATTTGTCAGAACTATTGTCTCCCAACCCATCAAGCAACCGATACTCCTTCTCGGGCCTTGGGAGCCCTAGCTCAACTCACGCTGAATGATGATGGATCAGAGGTTGTGAATTCCCATACCATTGGGGGGGTGGTGTCAGGGATTCCATCTGAGTATAAAGCATTCGAATCAGTTTTCGATCGCGGTTCTTCCGAGGTACTTCCTCCACACAGACCATATGACTGCCCAATTGAATTAATCCCTGATTCCACCATTCCTTCGGGCAGGATTTATTCCTTGTCTCCCTCGGAAGAACAAGCATTGAAACAGTATGTACAGAACGCCCTACGATTAGGACACATCCGACCCTCTACTTCACCAGCTGCAAGCCCTATATTTTTTGCACCTAAGAAAGAAGGGGATTTACGTCCTTGTGTGGATTATCGGCGTCTTAATGCTATCACGAAAAAAAAGGATAGATATCCAATTCCGTTAATCACACCCCTTCTGGACCACTTATCTCATGCTTCTGTTTTCACCAAGCTGGATCTTCGCGGCGCATACAATCTAGTGCGTGTTCGCAAAGGCGATGAGTGGAAAACTGCTTTTTGTACCCGTTACGGCTTGTATGAATATCTAGTCATGCCCTTCGGCCTATGTAACGCCCCGGCAACATTCCAGCGTTTTATGAATGACATATTCAGGGACATTTTGGACGTATACATGGTTGTTTATTTGGACGACATCTTGATCTTTTCACGGAATCTTGATGACCATGTAAAGCATGTCCGAGAAGTATTATCCCGTCTGAGGGAACATTCCCTATTTGCCAAACCCGAGAAATGTCAGTTCCATAAAACATCTGTTGAGTTTCTGGGATTCCACATTACCCCTGGGGCATTATCCATGAACGAATCCAAGGTTAAAGCAGTCCTAGATTGGCCAGTTCCTCAAACACTCAAGTCCTTGCAGGCCTTTTTGGGCTTCGCCAACTTTTATAGGCGTTTTATTTCCTCCTTTTCCACAATTGTTGCCCCACTCACGGCTCTGACCAGCCCTCAGGTACCCTATCGATGGCAGAGGGAACATCAGGAATCTTTTGAGGCTTTGAAAACCGCTTTCACTACCGCACCAGTGCTCCAGCACCCCAATCCTGATCTTCCGTTCATAGTTGAGGCGGATGCCTCTTCTTTTGCTCTTGGTGCGGTATTATCTCAGACATGTCCTACAACAGGCAAATTGCACCCGATGGCATACCATTCCCGTACGTTCTCCAATACTGAGACCCATTATACCGTAACGGAGAAGGAACTCCTGGCTGTCATGGACGCCTTTCGTGTCTGACGCCATCATCTTCTGGGGGCTAAGCATCCAATCACTGTATACTCAGATCATCGAAATCTACAGGATCTGGCCTCATTGAAGTGCATCAATAGCAGACAGGTCCGGTGGCATCTTTTATTTTCCTCTTTTGATTTCCATATTATGCATCGTCCTGGAACCTCACATGGAAAAGCGGACGCCTTGTCACGTTCCCCGGGTGGGGTCGGGTTGCCAACCTTCCCAGACACTGTTCTTGGAAAGAGTCATGTGATTTGTCTCTGCACTCCCTCTTTGTCATTGTTAGATTCTGTACGAGCTTGGACTAGCAATCATTCCGACCAATTGCGGGATTGGGACCCCGTTTATTCTAATGGTTTGCTTTTCGTGCATGAACGTCTGTTTCTTCCCACACCTGACACTCGTAACTTGGCCCTTGAGTGGTCTCATGATGCTCCCTTCAATGCCCATCCCGGTCAAGAGCGCACTTTGGATCTCCTAAAGCGCTGGTGTTGGTGGCCCTCTATGAAGCGCGATGTGGAATGCTATGTGAATTCATGCGCTGTTTGTGCTCAGGCTAAAAATCGAAGAGGACGACCGGTTGGGCTGCTGCTCCCGCTTCCGGTACCTCCAAGACCTTGGCATACACTGACAATGGATTTCGTAACCGATCTCCCCAAGGTACAAGGTATTGACACCATCTGGGTGGTGGTGGACACGTTCACAAAAATGTCTCGTTTTGTTCCTTGTAAGGGTATTCCTTCGGCCCCGGTCTTGGCAGACTTGTTTTTTGAACATGTGTTTGTGTCATTTGGACTCCCTTCGGTCATTGTATCCGATCGAGGGTCACAGTTCACCTCTCGTTTTTGGAGGTCATTGACTAAATTACTGGGCATCGATACCAGGTATTCTTCGGCCTATCATCCTGAATCAATCTATGGAGCAGTATCTTCGGTGTCTTATATTGCAACAGCAGACCTCCTGGTTGACCGCTTTACGGCTTGCTGAGTTTGCATACAATAACGCGGCTCATTCTGCTACAGGTTTTTCTCCATTCTACGCCCTCTACGGTCAACACCCCAAGGTCTTGCCTGTCCCTGATGCTTCTGTTTCTTCGAATCCTGCGGCCGCGACTTGTCTTAGGGATCTGTCTGCTGTTCATGCTAGTACCGTGGTCCATCTTACTGAAGCAAAGGCTTCTATGAAGGCTCGTGTTGACGGCAAGCGTCTGGCTGCTCCTCCCCTGGTGGTGGGTTCTAGGGTGTGGTTGTCTTCACGTCACCTTTGCCTAGTGGGTTGCCGGAAACTGCTACCTCGTTTCTTTGGCCCATATGTGATCTCTCAGGTTGTGAATCCGGTGGCTTTTCATCTAGTTCTCCCAAGTTCTTGGCGTATCCATCCTGTATTTCATGTCTCTCTCCTCAAGCCTTGTCCTGATTCTTCCCGCCTCCGGGCCCCTGTTGCTCCGGTGTCCCTGGCCTCTCCTGATGTTTTTGAAGTGTCGGCCATTTTGGGTTCCCGTTGGTTTAGGGGTAGGCTCCAGTATTTAGTGGATTGGAAGGGCTACGGACCGGAGGAGCGTTCTTGGGTTTCCGCTTTGGATCTTGACACTCCTCGGTTGGTAGCTCGCTTCCATAGGGATCACCCGTCCTGCCCACGGGGTCGTGGGCTGTTGGGGGGGGGGCTATGTTAGGCGATCCTCTGCACACCGATCCACTGCACACCAGAACACTGCTCACATTTCCCCAACACCTCCCTCCAGGGTACGAGGCTCATGTGATTCGGTTTTCCCAAAGGACCGAAAGCTCCGTACCAGGTATGATTTACGGGCTCGATTGCAACCCTTCCTGCACTGGCAGTTGCCATGGAGAACTTACAGTAGAAGAGGCGGCGTTACATCTCCACGCCGATCGTTCACTTGCTCACGTGATCCAGAGAGGCGTTCCTCACGTGACCTTGGTGGACGTCACATGACCCCGAAACGCTCAGTATATAAGGCTTGAGACACGGAACACTCATTGCTTCTCAGCTGTCTTCAGACCCTGTTTGGCGTTACATTTTGCTTTGCTGTTTACCTTGATCTCGGAACTCTATCTTGGACTCCTTCGGATTACCCCTTTGTACCTTTGCTTGGAACTGTTTACCTGTTGCTGGATTTTGGACACGACCCTGACTTGCCTTTGGATCATCTCTTGATACCTTGTTGAACTTTTACGCCATTTCCCTTTTTGGGATTCAAGTCACGCCTTCAGTCCTACAGGTGGTCTATCCTGCATCCACAATTGTCTGTGGTCCTCATGTTCTAGGGACCGCCTCATCTGAGTCTCGAACCTCCCTCCTAGGTTTCCTGGGTTTTACAAACACCGGATAGGTAAGGATATTCAGAACCTTTGGTTATTGTGATTATATACTGTAATTGCCTTGTACTTAACCTCGCTCTTTTTGACAGCAGCATTGGTGTTCCAGAGGTTCCGTGGATCCGGGAAGTAACATCTCCCACCTGTGGCCCCAAAGGTCGCACAGCGGGTTTCTTTTAGTTCCCCTGTGCGTCACTTGAGGACGGAGGTATCAACGGTGTACACGACACTCAAGTCAGAACACAAGGGTTGAACAGAACCCAGCAACTGGGGCTGCACAGACCTATGTGATTCAACCGACCGTGCAAGCACAGGCACTGGTACAGGCATGGGAGAAAAATCCTTTATCCAAGGAAAGGTCACTCGCTACACTGGAGTGTTTTTGGAGGGAATCCTTTCCCACTCCCCGGTGCTAATATCTACCCAGATTAGGACAGCCCACAGGGATCTCGATGTGTCCAGTCCTGTCTCTTACTGCAATCCGGAAGAGGAACCCCAGATAGGTGACAGAACGTTTTCATTTATGGGCGATACAGGGGCTACAAAATCTGGCATCAAGGACGGCGAGTTCCCCTTGTCAGGCAAAATAATGGACACATAGAGAATCTCTGGGGCTATCCTGTTGGTGCCTTACACTGAGGATCTACGTATTAAGGTAGGTACACAAAATGTATCTGCTCCTTTATTGTATTGCCTCAGCAGACTCCACATGTCGATCGCTTTCACAGAGGAAGGGATAGTATGCCCGACTCCAAGTTTGTAACAGTAAGAGAAGCGGTGCCTTTGCATGCATGCTGTAGTGATAAGGGGGTTACCTCTACATTTGACTTTGTTTCTTTATGGAGTAATAGTTTTGTTGAGTTGGGTCCCAGGAATCAGAGATCAGACATGGCGGGTACCGATTCAATTTTTGTTTCGGCCTGTTGAGCCGCAGGAGGCAACACTGGGCACTATTGTTATGGTTCTCTTTGAAGCAGTAGTTATCAAGAAGAACAGGGTGCTTTTCTCAGGCACTGACCAGGAAGACGAAGAGTGGCGCACCGTTCTGTGCATCAATCTGACCTTATCGCTAAAGGTTTTGTCTGACGAACAATTGTTTGAGGACACCAAAGACACAGGAGAGATGGTTTTTGAAATTGGAGTGCCTTGCCAGATAGAGCTATAGCAAAGAGAAGTACCAGAGACCATGCTCATTGTTAGAAGTACATCACCATGTTGAAAGGAGGATTTGGAAAAAGTGTGGGACCATTTATGGACCAGCAATCCTCATGATGTGGGGATGTTAAGGAGTGTTGGAGCAGTGTGGATACAATTGAAACCTGGCATGATACTACCACAGGTTTTGCAGTACCCCATGCTTAGGCTGATGAAGGTACTTATGAGACCAACTATTGCGTTGTTGAAGCAAGGCATTGTAAAGACTGGAGGGGGTGTCTATACTCCTGCTCTCTATATGGCAGAGGAGAGGCACAGAGGACCCCAGCCAAGATTCTCTATTATGGTAGCTATGGTTGAGCAATCAATGCCTGGCTTCTCAAGAGGTGATGCGGGCTGGTTCTTAATTACAGTGTAGTCCCCAAGCACCCAAAAAAGGAATGTCCACACACTATGTTAGTGTAAACTCAGTCTTTATATAATTAAGGTTTAAGGTTATATACACAATCACAATAACCTACTTTGTGCTCAGTTAATCTACAATGGCAAATATATACCCAGTTCTACATGGTACCACAATCACTATCAGATTTCATTAAAGTGCATCAACTGCACTTAGTTTCAATTTCACACAAATCAAGTAATAAAGAGAACCAACAATAGACATAGGAGGAAACCTAGGCACCTGTAAATAAAGATATATTGTACAAACCCAGTGCATATATTGTTCAATATGAGTCTTATTTCCTTCTAAATAGTTCTACAACCCCAATGTACCTGGAATAGCAGAGTTGGATGTCGGGTCGTCAACGGATCCTTCTTGAGCGGCTCGTTTAAGGCAGGAGCCACGGATTGTCCAGATCCCACGAGGAAAAAGGGGTGAACACTGTCGTTGCGGCAGCAGCTTCGGTCCTGGCGGTGCTTGTTGACGATCGGTCGAAAACTTCCTGCAAGCTAAGGCATGCGGTACACCTTGACGACGAGTGTTCGTTGCCGCAAAGATTCAATGAAGAACTTTGGCCCAGCAAGGGCGTCGGGTCGTCGGCATCTGGCATTGGTGAACGGGACGGGACCACGACTTGACTTTCTCCAGCAGGACGAAAGCGGTCGACGAGGATGAGCAAGGGAGTCCTTGGATCAAATTCTCTTAG
This sequence comes from Ambystoma mexicanum, assembly GCF_040938575.1. Lineage (NCBI taxonomy): Eukaryota > Metazoa > Chordata > Amphibia > Caudata > Ambystomatidae > Ambystoma > Ambystoma mexicanum. The sequence continues at coordinate 289,530,195 of NC_090940.1, forward strand.
GCAAAGGGAGCACTGCGGCTCCGGTCAGCGATGGCGGTCGGTGATGGTGGACAGCTGTCCGGTGTGTCCTTTTGTTCTCCTCAGCGGTCCCCTTCTCCGGTCGACAGCCTTTCGTAGGTCTGTCTACTAGAGAACTTTGGCAAAGATCAGCTGGTGCACGATGGTCCCTCGTAGCTCGGGAAGAGGTCTCCTAGCCAGGTCCGCTCTTGGATCAGTTCCTTGAAGGCACAGCAGCTTTCAGATTAGCGAAGGACAGCAGCAGTGGGCTTCAAAGCTAAGCATCAGTTTCACCTTCAGCTTCTGAATGATTTCTAGCAGTGAGAGGCCCCCAGATATACTGTTGATCTCCCATTATCTCTGCTGGGTCACACATAGGCAACCAATCAATCAGAAGGGCATTCAGGCAGTCAGGCAGCCAATCAGGCAGTCAGGCAGCCAATCAGGTGCACAGTGCATTCAGGCCATTCTTCTCCATCCAGACACTCACAACACAGAATGTGGATTTGGACAAGCACTTTGCCATTCAGCACTACACACTGTATTCATACCATTTTCGGACAGGGCTGTCTCAGTCATTGTGTCAACCACCAGACACTAGACACCTATAAAACGGAATGCATATTCGTCACACACTCCATTCACCCAGGTCCCACCCCACAAGCGTACCCACAACATACAGCCTGGAGGTTCCGGTGGTCGGTGTACACTGTTACTGGATGTCAAGCACCCAGAAGATGGTGTCTCCACTCCTTAAAATCTGCTCGAATTGCTAAGAGTTCCCTCTCCATGATGGTGTAATTGCGTTCAGCCGAAGATAGTTTTCGGGAGAAATAAGCCACCGGATGTAACTGCTGTGTAGCGGTGCAGATCTGTGACAGGATGGCCCCCACCGCTATAGCGGAGGCATCTGCTTCCACTATAAAAGGGAGAGAAGGGTTTGGGTGTTTCAGAACGGGAGCAGAAGTAAAGGCCTCTTTTAATGCCTCAAAGGTCGCCTGGGCTTTGTAGTCCCACAAGAATGGAACCCTGGGACTGGTGAGACGGGTAAGGGGTGCCACTATTTCAGAAAATGAGGCAATAAAAGCCTATAGAAATTCGGAAAAACCCAGAAAAGATTGAAGCGCCTTTACAGAGTCCGGAACCGGCCAGTCCATTACTGCTTTAACCTTAGAGGTGCACATGAGCACCCCTTTTGCTGATATTTGAAACCCCAAGAACTCAACTGAGGATGCGTGGAACACACATTTTTCTAACTTAGCATAGAGAGTGTTCACGCAAACGCTGCAGTACGGAGCAAAAATGTTGGATGTGTTGGGTGAGTGAATCCGAGAATATCAGAATATCATCTAGGTAGATCACTACATAACAGTCCAGCATGTCTCCAAAGATGTCATTAACGAAGTGCTGGAATGTGGCTGGAGCGTTACAGAGCCCAAAGGGCATAACGCAGTATTCGTACAGCCCAAACTTCATTTTGAAAGCGGTTTTCCATTCGTCCCCGCTTCGCATCCTCACCAAATTGTATGCCCCTCTGAGATCTAATTTAGTGAAAATGGTAGAGGATGTCATTTTATCGAGTAGTTCCGTTATGAGGGGCAACGGGTATTGGCTCTTAACCGTTATTTTGTTCAAGGCTCTATAATCTATGGGAGAGGCTGCAGGGGACCGGGAAGGTCGAATGTGTCCCAAACGCAATGCCTTATCCACATACTCTTTTAGATGTTTCTCTTCATTAATGGTCAGGGAGTAAACACGACCATGAGGTATCACTGCCCCAGGTACCAAATCAATGGGGCAGTCATAGCAACGATGTGGAGGGAGTTTCTCTGATAGCCCTTTGTCGAATACGTCAGAGAAGTCCTTGTACACTGCTGGTAGTTCGGATGTTGGATCACTCAGCGTGGCACTAATGGAGGAGACATTAGCCACTAAGGCTAAACAAGGAGACAAAGACGTCACATCCGGGTTTTGAAAACAATGTTGAGTACAAAACACAGAAGAAAAATGTACCGTTTGTTTGATCCAGTCAATTACAGGGTTGTGAGTCCGGAGCCAGGATAGACCAAGAATGATCCCAAACTGGGGAGCCGAAATAAGGTCGAACACTATTTGTTCAGTATGACCTTCTGTGGTAGACATGCAAAGCGGGACCGTCTGTTCTGTTACCCATCCGGATACCAGACGAGAACCGGCTACGGCATGTACCTCCTCAGGTCTACCCTTAGGAACTACCATTAAACCATGGCGTTTAGCCAAATGTATATCCATATAGTTTCCGCTAGCCCCTGAATCAATCATAACTGGATTGGTGAAGGGCTCAACACCAGGGATCGTAATATACATGGCAAGGTAGATGTGTGAGAAGGGAGGACATTGGTCCGAGCCGCCCATTTGATGACTCATCCATAGGGCTCGGCTTAAGGACGAGTCTTGGCGTTTCCCGCTGTCTTAACAGGTCTCCTAGGGCATACACGAATGTAATGGCCAGAATGGCCACAATAGAAGCATAGGTTGTTACCCATACACCGTTCTCGTTCGGCTTTGGTTAGTGGACCTCTGATTGCCCCTATTTGCATTGGTTCGGCTTCGCCTGCAAGGGCAGGAGAGGCCGTTTCTGACTTAGCTGAGAAGCAAAGGTCAGGGATACGCCGTTCGCCACGTCTTTGCCGCAGCCGAGCGTCAACCTGCAGGACCAAGTCCAATAGTTTCGGAAAACCAGACGGCAGAGCAGGCACCACTGAGAGAGCGTCCTTTAGCTCATCTGAAAGTCCCTTATAAAAGACGGCTGCCTTCTTCTGTTCGGGCCAGGTGGTTTCCGCTGCTAAAGGATTAAAGCGGGCAAAATAGGACAAAAGGTCTGTTTTGCCCTGGCTGATAGCAAGGAATTCAAGATCTGAAGTTTGTGCCTTGTAACGCATGTCAAACACGCTATTCATAGACTGAATAAGGGCATCAAAGTCATACAGGGCTGGGTCGTTGGCTTCGAGTAATGGGTTGGCCCAAGCCGCTGCTGTTCCTCCCAAATGGGAAAGAAGAAACGCTTCTTTAGTAGTAGCGTCCAGAAATGCCAATGGTCGACAAAGGAAATGCAGACGGCATTGATTTACGAAGGTCCGATAGGTTTTCGGATCTCCAAAAAAGCATTCCGGAGGGGCCGAGGGAAAGGGTCCAGGAAGCACAATGGGTGCCGAAGCAGGTGGTGGCGCCTGGGGTACAGGAGGGGCTGCTGCAGCAGCAACATCGCCAATCTCCTCATCGGGAGGTAACGGCTGCACAAAACTCTGTAGCACATCCATGCGTTGATGGAGAGTTGCATGTGCGGATGCCATGTCGGTGCGCAAGGCCGTAAAGGCTTGCATCACGGCAGCCATTGGATCGGCTCCGGTTTCCATGACCGACAGGCAAAAATAGGCTCCTAAATCTGTCACACTTTAACACAACTTGAAAAGGATACAGACTTATAAAGGATACAGAATCAGCATCCACCTTGGGAGCCCCTCTGCTCTGGGATATCTTGAACGTGATGTTAACAAGACTTTCCACCCAAGAGCGCAGCCTGTAGAAATAAACTATAACTAACAGGCCAGGGGCTTGAGTGAAAAGGCAGGTGCAGCGACAACAGAGCTAAGGGAACAAAGCAAAAACGATGGTTCAAGAGAGCAGCCAGGGTTACCAAAGTGCAGCAATCACCCACCCGCAATTACCCTCTCTTACCTGCTTAGTCAAAAGGAAGTCCCGTAACCTATGAGAGTTCAGCAAAGTGATGACAAGGTGAAGAAGGAAGAAAGTCTCAGTTCAAGGAAGTCTGTGCAATAATCCATCCAACCCGAACGGCACGAGGGCGCAACTAGATAGTCCAAATATAATCCCCAAGGAATTCAGCAAAGCGTCCCCAAAGTGAAAATATCCAATCCAAGTGGTGACCACCAAATCAGGAGAGCGTCCAATCGGTCACTTCGATGTGTAGAGCAATGTTTCTTGTGATGAGAGCAGCGTTGATGATAGATCCAGAAAAGGAGTGTTTTGTGGGCCTGTGAAATACGTGAGGTTGAAGGGTTCAGAGAGCCAGTGGAGTTAGCAGCCAGTAGAGAGAAAAGAAACTTGAATAGAGGTTTAGTTCAGATTTTCCTAATGTTCTGAATTGCGTTGAACTTGAGGTTAACAAATCCCAAGCCGTCACAACAAACAACGGCAAGAGGGAAACAGCCCGTTTGGAAAAGCCGTGAGTTTGTTTACAAAGGGAAAACAGCCGAGGGAAATGGCGCCAGAAATCGTAGGGAAAAACGTTCAAGAGTAATCCTTAAAGCATAAGCCGGGTCAAGGAAACACAGGAATCAGGATGTCAATAAATCGGGCACTCGAACTAATTACTTAGTTTAGGAGCACCCGCTGCAGGGATACGCCGTACTAAATACTGGTATCATTTCCAGGACGCAAGACACGTTGCGTGCGCTTCACGTGACCGCGGGAAGAAGGAATGCTGGATAATGTAGTGCGGCGTATTCCACGAACTGAAAGCAGTCGCCAGGGCAGCTTCCACATGGAAATAGACGCCCTCGGACGACTGTAAGAAGGAATGCGGGGCATGACAGACAGGGCCTGCTTTCTCAGACCCTCGAGAGAGTGGCACACTCTCTGTCCCCTACAGAGGTCTGCCCGGGAGGGTCCCCCTTCAGCCAACAGGCATTGAAGGTCGGGGTGGTCATCCGGGTTGAGCACCTCTCCCGCAAGAGAGTCTTCTGCCTCGTCTCCCACAGGAGTTGAGTTTGGGTTTACCACTGGATCCAACCCGTCCGGAGCATGAATCCCAGTAGGTGCTGCTGAAGCACCATGAAGGGAAGAGTCCCTTTCGCAGAGGCGACCTTCTTGCTCTTCCTTCTTCATGCCTTGGGTTTCCCCGTCGGCGAGAGTTCCCGACTCGCAGCTGGACCCGGTGTGACTTGTGATCGGGTGACTGCGACAGCAGCCATGGGTAGACCATCTGAGATCATCCCCATTTCTACCAAATAATTTCTTAACAAAATGTTAGCAGGCACGTTGTCCTGAACCAGGACAGGAAGCTTTGTTGTCTTGTCTCCAATCGTAATGTTGGCTAAGGCTACAGGCGATAATTTGGGAGGCCCACCAGCTAACCTGGTGGTTCTCAGAGAAGCACCTACATAGTCCTCTGGCTTGAGCAGGGTCCTGTCCACCACTATCATGCTTGCCCCAGTGTCTCTCAAGCCAATAGAAGGCTGGCCATTCAAGAGGACACTTCTCAAAAACCTACGGGTGTTCTGTGGGATTGTCACCAGTACTTCTCTGTATGTGTCCCAGGCCCCAAGGGACACTAGGGAAATCCCTACAGGGGCACCAAATTAGATCCCTGTAGAGGAGGGGAGGACAGTGGCCTCCACCTCAGCCATGTAGTAAGAGTAGGTCAGGCTGACAGCCTGGATTCCAAGTGCCTTACCTTTACACTTTGGGTCACCCTTCTTGTGATCCAGAACCCCACAGTCCCAACAAGTGCCAGGAATGGGGGGTACAGTAGTGGAACCACTGGGAGCCTGCTTTGCAGCAGGAGGACCACTACTCCTATACCCACCCACATAGGACTTATCCCCACTAGATCTTTGGGTCTTAGGACAGGAATGTTTTGGTTTACTCGACTGTGATTGCTTCTGGGACTCCTCAGCCTTCTGAGAGGTCACCTTTTCTTTGTCCTTGTCCTTCCCACTGGAGTCCTTAAGGGACACCTGGTGGGAGACCCACTTGTCAGCCAGCCTAGCCAGCTTAAAGGGTCTAAAATGTTCTGGTCATCAACATACTGACACAGCTCTGGTGAACAGGCTACAGAAAAATGCTCAAAAAACAAAAAGGTGGGACAATTCAACAAACGTTTTCACTTTGTAACCATCAATCCACCCCATCATGTTCATATGTGCAGCACTCACCCAGTCAATCCAAGACACATTCTCTCTTTTCTTAAATTCTCTGAACCTTTTAAGGTGTTGGGTAGGTGTCTTGCCAAACTTGGCAAACAAAGCAGACTTCATGCACTCATACTGACCCCTTTCTTCCACACTCAGTTTCAGAATACAGTCATACCCAGTATGAGGCACTCTGCTTAACAAACACTTAGCCCGATCCCTTTTATCAAGATCATGAATTACACAAGCCATCTCAAATACTTCAATCCATTGGAGGATATCAGAACCCTCCACATACACACCAACCAAACCTTTCAAAAATTTGGTGGCTGGGGACCTGACATTCTCAACTGGTGTCACTGAAGTCTCCACTCTAGCTTTCTTGAGCTGGATTTTCTGACATTCAGTGTCCTTGTTTTTAAGTTCAATGTCCTTATGCTTTAGTTCCAGATCCCTGGCTTTAAGGATCACCTGTTGTGCCAACTCCTCTTTCTTAATCTCAGCTTCTATTTCCAACTTTTTACATTCAAAGGCCAATTTCATCCTTAGTTCCAAGGTATCCCCTGAAGAAACATTGCTGGAGGTCGGAACAGAGGTTACAGGAATGGTGGTGTTGCCAAATTCAGATTCAACAACACCCCAGGGGTAGGGCCCTCATTGGTTACATACCCCCTTCAAGAGCTTCACAATCAGTCTGGTAGTTCCCCAGGGCAGCTATCAGCTAAACCCTAGACTTATCCTCAAAGTCTAACTCCCTGCCTTCACAAGCCTCTAAACTCATATGAGTCAATTTACCATTTGCAATAGATTCCATCGCTTGTAGTGTAGTTATTTTGTACACAACTAAACCTCAATTTAACGAAGTGTAGTTAGTTTATAAGTGGCAAGGTTACACACAGATGTCATACGCTCCTTGCACCTCCCACCATGGTGGTTATGGAGTAAATGGCGACTATACCGCCATTTGAATGTTCAATTCTGTTTCTGTGCTTCCTGTTTTTTCCGGTCTAGTCTTTCTGTCCCTTTTGTTGTGGTTCCGTATTTAACCACGCCCCCTCTTCCTACTTGCGCGTTGCAAACCTTTGCTTTCTGCTACAGGCATTTACGCGCTCCCTTTTTGTGCCGTTTTGGCTTACTTATCCTCCGGGTCTCGCCCTGGCCTGCTTGCCTCCTGATTTTCCCCTCTTTCTTTTCCCTTTCCTTTTTACTTTCTCCTCCGCTCATACCTTCTTTTTCAGGTACCGGCTTCGGTTGGTCCCGTCTTGCTTTGCTTTCCGCCGCTTACTCCAGCTTTCGCTTTCCTTTTCCCAATACCCTCTGTTCTGGCTTACTCGCTGTCTTTTCTTCTTTCCATTTTCTCTCGGGACCCTTCCCGCACTTCCTGCCTTCATTGCCACTTACCTTTCGCTATTATTCTTACCGTCAGCTCCCTTTTTCTCTTCTGCCTCTCTTCTTGCTGTCTCTCTTTACGGTGCTTCCATCGGATCCATCCTCGGAAGTGCCCCTCCGGTTTTCCCTCCACAATGGGGACCTCTTCCTTACCTTCAGAGGACTGCCAACTACAGTAACCCTCTTGGATGTTCAGCCGTCTCCTCGCCTGTACTGAAACAGGTTATTTGTTTAACTACGCTCACAACAGACTTTGGAATATTCCTTCAACAAGCCGCACCAGTTACAAGAGTTTTTTTTTTAGCTTCCGCTTTTTTCCTCTCACTGGCATTCTTGGGAGGGGGTCCTTTGTTCCCCTGTCTCTCCAGGGTATCAGGGTGGCTTCCACCCGAGGACGCTCATACCTCTTCTCATGAAAAAAGCCTCAAAAGAAGAAGGGTCAAAAGAAGAAATCAGCATCTGAAGATTCAGGTGAGGAGGAGTGGGCTTTGGAAGAGTGTGAGAGACCCAGAGTTGACAACTGATTCTTAAAACCATAAGCATCCCACCGCTGCCACCAGTGTAAAGACTGAAGGGGGTGTCTGTACTCCTGCTCTCTATACGGCAGAGGAGAGGCACAGAAGACCCGAGCCAAGATTCTCTATTACGGTAGCTATGGTCGAGCAATCAAGGCCTAGCTTCTCAGGAGGTGATGTGGGCTAGTTCTAAAGTACAGTGTAGTCCACAAGCACCCACAAAGGAATGTCCACACACTATGTTAGTGAAAACACAGTCTTTATATAATTAAGGTTCAAGGATATATACACAATCACAATAGCTCACTTTGTGCTCAGTTAATCTACAATGGCAAATATATACACAGTTCTACGTGGTACCACAATTACTATCAGATTTCATTAAAGTGCATCAACTGGACTTAGTTTCAATGTCACACAAATCAGGTAATAAAGAGAACCAACAATAGATATAGGAGGAAAAGCAGTTGGTTGGAACAATAGGCAGAATACTGACCCCCTACTATCAGGCACAGTTATGTATGAGGATCCCCGCACTTGGGCAACCTGTAGATAAAGATATATCTTACAAGCCCAGTCCATATATTGTTCAATATGAAACTTATTTCCTTCTAAATAGTTCTAGAACCCCAATGTACCTGGAATAGCAGAGTTCGACGTCTGGTCATCGACGGATCCTTCTTGAGCGGCTCCCTTTCAGGCAAGAGCCAAGGATCGTCCAGATCCCACGAGGAAAAAGGGGTGAACACTGTTGTTGCGGCAGCAGCTTCGGTTCTGGTGGTGCTTGTTGACGATCGCTCGAAAACATCCTGCAAGCTGAGGCGTGCGGTGCTCCTCGACGACAAGTGTTTGTTGCCGCAATGAGTCAATGAAGAACTTTGGCCCCAAAAGGGCATCGGTCATCGGCGTCTGGTGTTGGCGAACGGGATGGGACCACGGCTGGCTTCAGTAGCTTCGTCAGCGTCTCTGAGGTCTACGGGTGGTGGGAAAACCCACTGGCGGCCTTGACTTTCTCCAGCAGAAAGTCATCGAAAGCAGTCGATGAGGATGAGCAAGGGAGTCCTTGGATCAAAAGGGAGTACTGCGGCTCCAGTCGGCGACAGCGACGGTGGACGGCTGTCCGGTGCTTCTCTTTGTTCTCATCGGCGGTCCCCTTCTCCGGTCGGAAGCCTTTCGTAGGTCTGTCTACCAGGGAGCTTTGGCAAAGATCAGTTGGTGCACAATGGTCTCTTGTAGCTCGGGAAGAGGTCTCCTAGCCAGGTCCTCTCTTGGATCAATTCCTTGAAGGCACAGCAGCTTTCAGATTAGCGAAGGACAGCAGCAGCAGTTCTTCTTCTTCCAGTGGGCTTAAAAGTTAAGCATCAGTTTCAACTTCAGCTTCTGAATGATTTCTAGCAGGGGGAGGCTCCCAGATATACTGTAGATGTCCCATTCACTCTGCCGGGTCACACTCAGGCAACCAATCACTCAGAAAGGCATTCCGGCAGTCAGGCAGCCAATCAGGTGCACAGTGCATTCAAATCATTCTTCTCCATCCAGACACTCACAACACAGAATGTGGATTCGGACAAGCACTCTGCCATTCAACACTAGGCACTGCATTCATACCAGTTTCGGGCAGGGCTGTCTCAGTCATTGTGTCAAGCACCGGATACTAGACACCCATAACACGGAATGCATATTCGTCACACACTACATTCACCCAGGTCCCACCCCATGGGTGTACCCACAACATACAGTCATTGTGAAGGCTCTAGCCAGTCTGGCCTGCACTTCCCCACAACACCATATATGGAACTTCCACCCAACAGCCAGTCAGGGGGAAGGAACAGAGTCAGGGCTTCCCAGGATTTAGGGAAAAGTAAGGTAACTAGCGATAGAAAGACAGAGACCACAGGGGCCATCTTGTTTCATATCAGGAATCCACTGATTCCAATGTCAGGCCTGGGCATCCCAAAATGGAAGACGCTCAGGGCACCTGTCAATTCAGCAGAGCTGCCACCAGCCCATACCCTGCTCTGTGGGCCACACACAGGTGCTGAAAAACATACACTAGGAGTACAGGGTCGTACTCCCATCCATGGGTGCCATAAGGGTATCCCAAGGGTCTGTTCACCAAACAAAATACAGGAAGAGCTGCACCGCCAGGAGTCCCACATGAACTCCTGCGTGGAAAACAAGACAGAACACATGATACAAAGCAATAAAGGACAAGGATTTGGAGGCCCTGTCCCTTCGATGCATGCCCAGCATCACAGGCATAATACAACCTTCTGTGTGCCCATGTAACACGGCCATCTACCCTGTGCAGAAAGCAAAGGGGTCAATTTGGAGGAAGGTCCAGGATTTGCACCCTCTCAATAACATTGTTGAGGTGGAGTTCCCAGTGGTACCGAATCCTGCTACCATTCTCTGTAATATCCCTAATGGGTCAACCCATTTCACAGTGATAGTTTAATGAATGCATTTTTCTTGGTCACCTTACACCCGAATTCTCAGTACCTCATGGTGTTTATGTATCATGGTCAGAGATTCATGCACACGAGGTTGCCCCAGGGGTACTGTGAATCTCTGAGTGTTTTCAATATGGTGGTCCAAATGGATTTGGGGAATGTACATGTGTCCAGTACAGTCATCCAGTATGTGGACAACCTACTAGTCTGTAGCACTTCAGAAGAGTAGTGAAGAGGAAATTAAATAATGCTTCTTACTCTGCTTGTGGAGAAGGGGTACAAGGTGGACAAAGAAAAATGTCAATACTGCCACACAGAGGTAGTGTATTTGGGGCAAGTGCTATCGCCTGCAGGAAGGTAGGAAATGCCAGAGAGAGGAGCCACAGCAGTTCAGAATACTCTCCAACCAGTAACGGTGAAACAACTGCGCAGTTTCTGGGGCTCTGTAACTATTGTAGATCATGGATCGTTGATTACTCTAGTTACATGAGGCCCTTACTGCAGGGCTGAAGGGAGTGCAGAAGGTAAAGGGTCCGATAGAATGGTTTGAGGAGATGGTAACTTGCTATCAGGAACTCAAGGCTGCAATCAGTGGAGTAACTTTGCTGAAAAAGTTGGGGGACATGACATCTGAAAAAAAGGTGCCCCAGCCAAATGAATGGGGACAAAATGGTGTGCCATGAAAGTTGGGGGGGGCAAACACCCCTAGCCCCCCCTAAAATTACGCACATGGCTACAATCAGCAACGCTCCGGTCTTGGTAACCCTGAATGACAAGAAACCATTTAATCTGTTTTCTCACTGAAATGGCAAGTAATGACACCGGTCCTGGCCCAGCAAACATTGCTACGCCGTAAACCTTTAGCATAGTATAGCAGACTCTTGGATCGAATGATGCAAGGACAGTACTCCTGTGAACAAGCTTTAGCGGCAGCAGCTTTTGCAGTTCCAAATTCTTCAACCATTACTGTGGGTTGCGCAGTGACATTTTATGTGGAGCATGCAGTCTTTGCGATCTTGGAAAAGTCCAAGTCGACTTTGACGACCCAGAGAGTCTCGGGGTATGACGTTATCATATCGAATGTGTCCATACATCCCGTACAGTGTCACTTAGTCAATCCTGTGACATTTGTAGCTAATCCAGTGAAACCTGATGACATCGGGCCTCATTACGAGTGTGGCGGTAAGAGGCTAATGGCACTGGTAAGGATGCCGGTGCCGTTAACCCCCTACCACCGCATTCTGAGGTCCCTTTGCGGGAGCCGCTAAGGGACCAGGGAGCTAATAATGGTCCCGCTATTTGCAGGCCCGTTATTAGCTCCTTCCCCATTGAGCCCTATGGGGGCTCGAATGGGAATGGGGAATGGTTTTCAGAATGGGGACTTACCAGGTCCTCCAAGGTTGGTCCCTACTCCGACAACCCGGACACGTGTTTGGAGACAGCCATGGCACGAATCGCGCCATGGCTGCCTCCAAACTCGTAATGAGGCCCATTGTCCACGATTGTGCGATTTATGATGGAGATGAGGAAGAAAAGACGAATGTTAAGGAGGGTGCCTTAGAGGGAGGTGAGGTACTTTTTGTCAATGGATCCCCGACAATTAATCAGGAGACTGGTGAGAGGCATACAGGTGTGGTCATTGTGGGCCTGGTGGGTGGGGACTACCAGGTCAGGATGTAGAAACCGTTGTCTTTGCATTACACTGTGCAAGCGGCGGAACTAGTAGCACTTATAGAGGTGCTAGAAATGAGTAAGGGGTATGAGGTCACTATTCTGACTCTGCGTTTGTAACCTCCACTGTGAATTCAGGCTTGTCAAGGTGGCAGAGAAGAGGGTTTAGCAGATCCGACGGGACCCCTGTCCAGCATGCTGCACTGCTCTCCACATTAATTGACATGCTAACACTATGCACAGAGGTAGGGATTGTTAAATGCGCTGTGCATACTAACCGTACTAACCCAATAGTGCTTGAAACTCATGCCACAGACAGGGCAGTGAAAGAAGCTGCATATTAGTCATTCCCAGATCCCCAGAACATGGAAACTGTGCCCCAGCAGGTACAGTTGCCAGCCCTGTACACTTCAGTCCTTTTGCTTCAAATTATTGAAATGCTGGGAAAGGCACCTAGGCAGGAAAGGGAGTTTTGGGCAAAGGATGTGCCTTCTCGCCAACAAATTGGATGTGGAGACAGAAGCTTACAGGGAAGGTATTAATGCCTGTAGAACTGCTTCCTGTGGCTCTAGAATAACTACACTACCCATTGCGGGGAACGTGGCTACATGGCTCCAGGATAGGACGTGTCTCATGTGAGCTCCTGCTGATCCTTCGTCGATCCTGGGAAGAAACTGTGTTTTAAACCAGCTGTGCATAGCCAATGCATATCCACGGATGCATGAATATTGGGAGCATACAACAGGCACAATTGTGGAACTATTAGCAGCACGAGGAATAAATAGCGAGGAGCAGAAGTCCTGAGGAGCCCGACCTGCGGAGGAAACAAAATGGTGCCTGGCGAGAACAAAGGGACGAGCGGCAGAATCACTGCATCGCAATGAGGGGAGCGGAATGAACGAACACAGAAGTGGACCCTGCTCGCCCATGGAGAAGTGGATAGTGCACTAACGCGACAGTGGCCGAGAGAACAGTTGCCGGAGAGCGAGAGCCTGCAAGTACGAGAGTGTGCGCCTGCTGGGGACAACGGAGTGCTGGTGCGGGCAGGAGACCAGGTGGACATATTCGTGTGACAGAGGGGCGGACGCAACACCATCAGCACCGTATGAGGCTGCAACAGTGAGGACCAAGCTCACCACCCTAAGGGAAGCACCTGGGTGGAAAGCAATGCAGAGCCTATAGCACAGCCCCAACAGTATAACAACAGTGGCATTGCCGAGTAGGGGGACTGGAGATGGCAGGTCCCAGAGCACCGCCCTGTTGAAGGGAGAGAGAGACACTGCCTGTGGCACGGCGTAGGGACTTGTGCAACAAAGGCGTAACATTCGCTATAATTGATGGACGCAGAGGGTGCGTCTTTCGGTTTGGTCGTTCGCCTGACCCCACAACGAAAAAACTGGCACGAACTGAAGAGCGCCGCCACTGACAGTATTGTGCCCATGCGGGTTGGCAACAGACTAGCAGATTAAGTACGCAGCACCCACAACTCACATTCAGACGGTGTCGGAGAATGTGACAGCAGGACGGCGAACATTTAAAGAACGAGCGGAGCGCTCACTGAGCGCAACAAACTATATTCAGGCGCTGACGGTGTTGCTGACGGAAGTTGGGCCCTGCATTTGATAATGCCGGCAGCTGCACTAGAAAGGAAACGGTGTGGAAAATAAGCGAACAGCATAAATACATTAAGACATGCCATGGCCATGCTGGGCTAAATACGGCCAGCCCACCCCAACAGCAGCTACAAACGGACCACAGGGGCCACCCACAGAGACAATTACAGTAGGTGCCATAATCGAAATTGTGCTGAAGAGCCGGGCAGAATAAGATCTATAGTGCCTAAAGTGGACGCTACTTTAAACCACTGGAACCCAGGATGCCATTCCCTTAAATAACAACAGGAGGCTGATGGAGAAGGAGAGAGCACACTACCAGATTTAGCCCGGGGGCACAATACCTCACGACAATACCCATAAGAAGCACACCACCAAAGGCTGGCATCCACATATACCAGCGGAACGGGCCTGGACGTGCTAACCATGCCAGACAGCACAACAAACGCACCTACCAGCGCAGGTACAACAACGCAAACGGGACAACCACGGCCTCACCTGGAGAGAAGCAGCGTTAACAGTATACAAACACTTCCACCACAGCTCCCCGTAAGCATCATAGTTGAGGACGGACTAGCCTTGAGGTGCCGAAGATCACACCCCCGAGGGCCCGGAGGGAAGCATACGGCAACACTGAGATGGTGAACAAACAGGCCAAGGCAAAGGGCAAACAACCCACGCTAGAAGAATATGCGAGAGCACCGCAGATGGCAGAAGGGGCTAGGAGCAAGGAGAAGAACCCCGCCCCAGATACCATCACAGCGAACCAAGACCAGCAGATTCTTGTCATGATGCCTATCCCCGGGGACCCAGACCAAGTCCAGCAACCCCGGAAGCAGGCATCATGTTATACTAAGCAAACCCAACAACCCCTGCTAGGGGCTATTTGGGTGCAGTCCTGGCGCCAGGCTCATATGGAGAGTCAGTCCTGGCGCCATAGGCGCCAGGCTCATAGATTAAAACTTACCTGATGCAGACCATGCTGCAAACTCACCTGATGCAGACCATGCTGCAAGAGCTCCAAGCCAAAGGAGGCTTGGAAGGGACTACTTTACCTAAGGGACTATGTTTTTACTCGGGTGGGGCTGGGGAGGAATACTTACCTGGGACTACTTTGGAGGCTATTTAAACCACTCCCGAAGAGCAGCACACGCTTCGCGTTATTCTGCATCCAGCAGCGTAACGGTCACTGTGCCTGCAAGTCTGCATCCAGTCTTCTGCCACGCCCGCCTCGAGTCGGAGCACCTAGAAAAAGGGGGAGAGAAGGAGAAAAGGTTAGAACAAGAGCAATACCTTTGATCCTTACCTGAATTCCCGATCCATCGCGCCTTCGAGCTGGAAGAAAGAAGTTATTTTATGCACGTCGCCTCGCCCACTACAGCGCCGCTCTGAACTCGCAGCAGCTTCGCAGCTGCTTCACATTCCACCGCATCCTTCTGCATGCTCCCGCTGCACTCCGGCACCTAAGGGGAAGACAAGAACAGCAAGGTGAGCCAAGGGAATACACAGAGGCAATATTAGTTACCCCCCATAGACTTACCTGATTTTACCACCGGAGGTACTATTGCACTTCACGGGTCGGCGCAGCTTCCACTGCATTCTCGCCGAACCCCGGCTCCTAAGGGGAAACCAAAGGACAGCAAGGTGAAACAAAGGGACTAGACTTACCTGATTTTACCGCCGGAGGCATTATTCCCCGAGACTTCATACTTTCTCTCAGCGTCTGAATAAGGGAGTAAGCAACAGGTTACATATTGACATTATTTTATCGAACTGTGTTGGATAATACAAATACTTACCTGAATATTACCGGTTGCCACGAGGAACTCTTCGCTAGGCTCAAGCTGCAACTTGCAAGGAATCGGACAAGAGTGAAAGTCAGACATTTGAACTCTTACGAACTACATACTTACGGCGTCTTGCCGGGAATCTCAGAGTCAATATTGTTCTGGAACTCACCAATTCCTCCGATCTAGTGACGCAACTGGTTATCTACGCGCCCCTGCCCTCAATGCAGGATGGAGAGCTCATCTTTCCAAACCATCAGGTGAGACTATAAGAGGGGACACCAAAGGTGATCAGTGGGGAGAACAGCAGGAGTGGGGGGGGTTAACGCTCAACTCCACGGGTGGTTAATTCCCTTTCTCCATTTGCAGAAGAATATTCCTACAGGCCAAGCAAACGAAGCTGGGTGGGCCAGTCCAGTCCGTCATCTCGGCACTACGCGTCACATTGGTGGAGACCGCAGGTGTCCAGTTCAGTTCGACGCCCCTGTGGGAGCCAGGTGAGCGTAACAATTCTGAAAGCGATTGCGGACCTGAAACCAGCGTGGGAAACCAAACTGGAATCGGCCATGGTCGAACTGAAGGCGGCAATGGAACTTAAAGTCGGCGCAGTACAGGAAGAGGTGAATCTCCTCAGGCAGGATGTCAGAACACTAGCAGAATGCACAGGCGAACTGGAAAAGGAAATGGCCCCGAACACAGCTGCATGTGCGTCTCACAAATCGGAAAACAGGGCGGAAGAGGCGGAAGGATGCACCCAGAGAAACAATGTACGCATCGTCGGACTTTCGGAATGAGTGGAGGGATCGAATTCCACAGATTACATTGAAACAATGCTGCTGCAAGAAATAACAGGAGGGGTGATATGCCAAGGATTTGTGGTGGAACGAGCGCATAGGGCCCTGACAAGGAGGCCACCTCCAGGTGCCCCCCCCCGCCCCCAAGACCAATAATTGCAAAAATCCTGAACTATCGAGACAGGGAAAAAATATTAGAACACTTCCAGAAATGAGGCACGATACGAAGGTCATCGGCGAACATCACGCCATATCCGGACTACACACTGCTGATACAAAGACGTTGTATGAACTATGGAGCAGTCAAAAGAAGATTGCGGGAAGCAGGCTACAAGTACATGCTAATATACCCTGCCAAACTGAAGGTGTACCACAGAAACAGAGCACTGTTCTTCGATACCTCAGAGGACGCGTCAGAGTGGCTGGACACACAGAACTGCCAATTGGAAACTAGTATCCAAACTTATGCCAAACAAGGCCGGAGGGAGGTACAAAAAGGGAGGGAGGCAGGACGAAATGCGGACGACAATGGGAGGTCTTAGAATAATAACGTGGAATGTGAGAGGCCTCAACAGCTACCTGAAGAGGAACAAAGTAATGATGTATCTAAGAAGGCAAAAAGTGGACATAGCATTATTGCAGGGAACCCACCTTACCAAAGAGAAACTAGAGACCGTCAAGAAAAAGTGGAGAGGGACCACCATGGGAGCGACATATTCAGCTTATGCTAGGGGGGTGGTTACCTGGGTGGCACCCCATGCGCCATTCCAGCTGCTTCAGGCCAAGGCGGGGCCAGATGGGAGGATGATAACGATACGAGGGTTGTTGGAGAACAGAGAACTGAGTATCATAAATACATATGTCCCCAACCATGAAACGGCAGCCTAATTCAGGACACTATATTGCAAAATCAGCCCCCACATTGGAGGCGCGATCATATGGGGAGGGGACTTCAACTGCACGCTGTGTCCTAAAATGGATAGGTCAGATACGAAACTAGATAAACCCACCCCGCCGCAAAAGTACTACATTCCCTGCTGAGGGATTTCGAGCTGGAGGACATATGGAGACAGCAACACCCAAATGGCAGGCACTATTCACACTACGCCGCCCCACACAACCTGTATACGAGACTAGACTATTTGTTTGTCACCTCAGACCTCGTAGGGGAAATGACAGGTGCAGAATATAAGGCGAGAACACTATCGGATCACTCCCCCCCGGTCCCGGAGTGGAGACATCCACCCCCCAGAGCAAGAATTCCAACATGGAGGCTTAGAGCGGAGGCCCTGCAGGACTCGGTATTCAAAGAGGACCTAAGGGAGGAGATCATTGGGTATTTTGATACTAACACAGGAAGTGTGAAGTCAGAAGAAACCTTATGGGAGGCATTTAAGGTGGTAGTGAGATGGGTGGCCATATCCAAATCCAGAGGGCTACTAGGGGGCATAGAGCGGGAGCTACAAGAGACAGAGAAGAAACTGGAAGAAATAATACATAGGAGAGGCACCTCACAGGAGGATGCCGAACAAGTGTGTCAACTACAAGCTAGCGCGGAACTCTGGGAAAGACTATGCAAACTGAACTATAAAAAATATATTGAAAGGCAACACGCAGGTGGGGAGGCTGCTTGCATGGTTATATAAAAACGAGACACCAGGACCGGTAATTAGGGAGATAACATGAGAAGAAGGCCAGATTTGCAACACCCAAGAGGGGTGAATGACGGGTTTCTTAGGTTCTACAAACACCTTTATGAAGACAAGGGGGTGGTAGCAGAACGGGAAATCCAGGAGACACTGGAAGGCATAGGATTACCCAAACTGAATGAGGAAGAAAGGGATGACCTGGAGGCCCCAATCACGATAGAAGAATTAGAGACAGTAGTATTGCACCTACCCACTAGCAAAGCCCCGGGGTCTGACAGGCTCCCCAGTGAATTCTACAAACGTATAGGCAAGAAGTGCTCCCCCCGCTGTTGGCTATGTTAAATGGGGCGTTTGACAGGGGAAGGTTGCCGGAATCCCTAAAGGAGGCAGTGATTATTCCACGCCTCAAACCCTGCAAGCTGAGCACAGAATGCGGGTCGTACCGACCCCTATATATGCTAAACCAGGATAGCAAAATCCTTACAGCGGTGCTGGCAAACAGACTTAAAAGGGTAATTAACAAACTCATACACCCCGACCAAACTGGCTACGTCCCGGGCAGGAATATAACCGACAACCACAGGAGACTCCACAGCGTCATAGAACAGACAGAGGGCGACTTTAGTGAAATGCCGATAGTCTCGCTCGATGCAATAAAAGCCTTTGACTCAGTGAGATGGCCTTGGATGACGGCGGCCTTGAAAGAATACGGGATGGGACCAGGGTACTTGAGGTGGATGAAGATGGTATATAGCTCCCCAAAAGCTAGGGTCAAAACGGGCACGATAATTTCAGATAAATGGCAACTCAGCAGAGGCACAAGACAGGGCTGCCCCTGGTCCCCCATGCTATATATCCTGACATTACAACCATTAGTGACCTGCCTCAGACAGCAATATGGGGAGATTGGGATCCACACGAAGGGGGGACCGCACTTGATATCATTGTACGCTGATGATATGTTGATATACCTCCGCTTCCCATACTTGCGGTATGTCCTGGAAGTGATTGAGCATTATGCGACCCTTTCGGTCATAGCAGTAAACCTCAAAAAGTCAAGCATGTTCACCCTGAGGAGATACAGAGTGGTCCCACAGGGGAACCTACCTATCCTGCAGATACCCTGGCAGACTAGAACAATTAGATACCTGGGGATTAATGTATACCACACAATTGCAGACGAATATAAATACAACATAGAGAGGGTGGTGGA
Organism: Ambystoma mexicanum; assembly: GCF_040938575.1. Classification (NCBI taxonomy): domain Eukaryota; kingdom Metazoa; phylum Chordata; class Amphibia; order Caudata; family Ambystomatidae; genus Ambystoma; species Ambystoma mexicanum. The sequence continues at coordinate 289,549,188 of NC_090940.1, forward strand.
AGGAATGAAGAACAGCATGGGTTCTGGGCGAAACTTCCCCTGGCCATGGTGGGTAGGGCGGCTCTGCTCAAGATGGTGGTCCTGCCCAGGCTGTTACACTTCTTCACGAATATCCCATACATGCTCCCCAAATGCTTTTTTACGAAACTCCAGAGCTTATGCAGGCGTTTCATATGGCGTAATATCAGAAATAGGGTGGCCCTATGGAAACTGCAGAACCCGTATGACAAACGGGGCATAAGTCTGCCGAATTTTGAGATGTACCACTTAGCGGGGCAGCTCCAGTACGTGTCCAGATGGCTGTCGGCAGTAGAAATGGCTGAGGCCAGATTGGTAAGTAGGGACTGTGCCCCATTCTTTTTAAAAGAATTGATATGGCTACCCAAACCAAAGATGCAAGTACGAGCGAGATTGCTGGAACTAGGTTGGAATACTTGGCGCAAAGCGTGCCAAGTAGTTGGAAACCCGACCCCATGCTCCCCGCAGATACCACTTGTAGCGCTATGCGGAGAGGACGAGCAAATGATAAGGGGGATCTGCAAATTCTGGGAACCGGTGGGCCTTGTGACTCTGGGAGAAATATGGCAAGAAGGGGAGGTATTAGATTTCCAAAAGATAATGGAGGAAACCGTAGTACACATAGGACAACACATTACATACATCAGAATCATCAAACGAGTGAGAGAAAAGTGGCCCCGATATGATCATTGAAACGATGTATGATATCTCGGAGGGCGGGCACGAAATATCCCAAATTTACGAACTATTGATGTCCAGAGTGGGCAAGGAGTTGCTCCAACTGAGGAGGGACTCGGAGGAGGAGGTGGGTGAACCTATGCAGTATGGGCAATGGGAAAGAGCCCAGAGATATCACAAGAAGGTGTCCCGGAATACAAGGCTACAAAAGATCCAGTTATATGTTACCCACAGGGCATACATGACCCCCAGTAAAATCGCAAGGTTTGGAAGTACAGTGACACAGAAATGCCCCAAGTGCGGGGACGTGGATGCCGGAATGATTCACATGTTTTGGGCGTGCCCGGTTGTGGGAAGATTCTGCGAGGAAGTCAAACAATGCCTGTCCCAAAAGGGGATCAAGTTAAGGGTGGATTCAGTGTGGGCATGCATGCTGGGGGGATTCACTAGACCATGTAACCTAAAGCATATCAGCAAACTGAAAGACCTAGTCTACATCCTGGCCAAACGGAGAATTGCTATGAGCTGGAAAGCAGCCCAAAGACCTAGATTAGAGGTGTGGTGGAATGACCTCTTGAAATAGGCAGAAGCAGAGACGGTGGCATGGTACAAAGCAGTTAGCAGGGGAGGGGAAGAGGAAGCAGGCCCCCTGATAGCATGGAGACAAATGGTGGCTGAGATGTCGGGACCCTCCCATGTCGGACCTAGTGAAGGCCACACGTCTGGTAATAGTGAAGGAGGTAAACCCTAAGAAATGGATCTTGCAGCATTGAAGTGGGCGCTCGAGTTAACGGGGAGGGAGGGGGGAGGACTGTAATGTGCAACATGTTGATGTAATATTAAGTAGCAAGTATATGGAAATGTCCTATATGTTGGATTAGTTTGGTGTGTTGTTTTAAAAAATAATAATAAAAATTGTTTAAAAAAATAATACATTACCCGTTGCACACTTCTCAGTGACAAATTGCAGCGTAACTCCAGGAGGAATGGTTCATACCAAACCTCGAAGAACAGGTAAGTAGATTTGTTGGGAATTGTATAGCCGAGAATGTTATATTGGTAATCCCATGAGGGACGATAAGAGGAGTTTTTCCCAGGCTCTCGGGCCATTTCAAGAGCTTCACTTAGATTTCATCGACATGATTACAAAAGTAACAATTTTTTCATTGTTGTAGTCTGCCCATTTTCCCATTGGCTCGAGGCTGGTACCTGCCTACACCCTGATGCTAAGGCTGCAACAAAATATTTGATGAAGCTATTTCCACAGCAGGGAATTTGTGAGGTCCTGAAGTCCGACAATGGGATCCACTTCTTGGATCCCTAATTTGCAGAGATTACTTCACGATTACTTCACTCTTGGGGATTAAGCACAAGTTGCTTCCAGTGTATCACCCGCAGGACAACAGATTTGTAGAAAGGCAAAATATATTTCTTAAAGCTTGTTTGTCAAAATTCTGTAGTGATTTGCATAAGAACTGGCACTATTGCTTACCAATTGTTCTGTTTTATTTGAGGAATCAGCGCGGGAAAGATCACCACCCAAGTCCTCATGAGATTGTGACTGGGAATAGGTTGCAAGCACCGCACTCACCTGCACGCACAGCATCAGATGCACATAAATCAGCAGATTTACTCCTGGGTGAGGAGATTAGGGAGTATTTTAGGTCTTTAACCAAAAGTGTTAGACTAATATCTTCACAAGTTGTGTCTTCTCATCAACAGTCTACAGGAGAAATCGGCAAAGAATCTGATGATCTACACCAGCCACATTTGCTCCCCAGGGACCTGATCTACATCTGCACCTTCATCAGATGCTGGAATGAGCAGTGTTTCCATGGGCCACACCGTTTGATTTTCCCAACTCTGTCTGCAGTGAAGGTGGAAGGCAGCATGAGCTGAGTCCACCTTAGTGACATGCAAGTGATACCGGCACCCCTCCACCAGGGAAACTTTTGGATTTAAAATAATTATTAGGATGATCGATTATAGGTCTTTCTCATTTTTCTTTTTATTATGTTCAAAGATGGCAAACAGAATGGATATTGTATTAATTATCATCGAATTTGAACAGATATTATTGAGGTCACTAAGAAGTAGTGATTCTAACTTTATGTACCAGCATGATGTAAATTCAGATTTAATAATGGATGCACATGGTTTTGCAGTATATAATGTCTGGTATAATCATATGAGGAGAGTGGTGCGAGAGAGATCTATTGGACTTTGCTACATCTGCTCTCTCTCATCCGCCATGCTTCTGGTGTCCCTAGTGTGTTTATCCCAGACAAGATAGAGTTAGCAGAGCACTATATATAGTGCATCTAGCTCTGTGCAGGGTCCTAATGCAACTAGGCAATCAGTCGCAGCATCTATTTTACCTGTTGATGAATAATGTTCAGCTACAGATCATAAGGAGCAGAATAATGTGCGTTGTACAGAAAAAAAGTCCAGTTGAATTTAAAAGGGTTCATTATAATAAACAATCGATGGGAGCAAGGGGTGAAAAGTTGCAGAGCTGGAGGGATCAGGGGATTATCAGAAGAAGGGGCGGCACATGTAAACCCAGAGTGTGGAAATATAGAAGGATTTAAAATATCTGACATGGCTCAAGAAGCCAGAAAACCCTGTTAACATACAGACACTCACACATTTTTCTCTATGTTTTAACTGTAGCCATATGCCTTGCAGTGCTGACCTGGCTGGAGGTACAACTGCCCTTATTGATGTGTTTTGGTCATGTGGGCAATACAGTTATAGGCAATTGCCTCCAGCCAAGTGAGGTGTGTGCAGTCTCGCTATGCTACTTGTGCCTGTCCTTGTTATTCCTGAAGAACAGTTAGTATTTGCCCAGCCGGTGCTCAAAGCCAGATCTGTACCCCTTTGCCCCCTGTGCCCCTTGCATCCCCTGTAGCATCATATATATACCATTGCGATGGACCAAGAGGTCGAATTACATCTCTGAGACATCTTCAAAAGCTCTGATGGACATTACGGAGCAGTATTGTCTGTTCGGGCGGACAGAACCATTTTTTACCTCCCTCCTGGCACCAGGTGTCCAAGCTGCTGCAAATGCAAAGTTGCTCCAAGTGACGCGGTACAAACTCTTGTTTGTAACCTCCTCTGGGTCAGCTTTTAGTGCCATCAAAGAAGAACTGCGGGCCCTGAGGCTCATCGGTTTGCAGAACAGATACATTCACAACCTCCTAACAGCTTAGGAAGGGGGAGTCTGCCAAAAAATAGGAAGCACTTGCTGTATTTTTGTGTCTCCTAATGATTCAGAGAACAGAACTCTAACTCAGACAATTGCCGCTTTGCACAAGCTTAGGGTGGTCATGGAAAATGAGGCAGGAATCACAAATAAACCTTGTTTGGAATCTCTTTTTTCTTGGGTGCTGTCTTGGATGAGCCTGGCTGTCAAGATCTTAATGCCAATTATTTTCTTTTTTCTTGTTATCTTTTGTTCCTGTCAAATGCTCTTATGATGATGTTCTGCCCAGGTACTAAAAGCAGCTGCCATGATGATTGTGACCCTGTCCAAAGCTAGAACCACTATTTCATATCACATGGGCACTCGGACTGAAGCTGTCTTATGTCCCCCACCAAAATGGGATGATTGTGTGGAGCAGCGGGCAGATTGTGGAAATGGTGGGGGGAGGATTTGGGTTTGTTCGGTGAAGGATGCCATATTGGTAACTGGGGGAACGGCAATATTGAGACGATGTTGACATTTTACATGTATTTAGTATAGTTAATAAGAATGGCATATGTGTTACTTTTAGTGCTACTTTGTGTTTAAGTTTATACATTCTGGACCTGCACGCGCGTAGCAAGATAAATGTCAAAACTGCTGATGCAAGTATAAACAACGTAGGTATGGTGCGCCACATAGCGCCTAGAAACTGAGCAATGAGGACTTTCATATGTGCATGCGAGAAAGGAGATTTGACATGAAGAAGCCACTGTGAAGAGGACACGGTAGTCTTGAACATACATAAATAGACATGCATACACAGGGGTCTTGAGGGATACATGTTTGGGGCAGTTTATGGTACATGGTGAATATGTAAAATCTGTTTGTCTCAAACTCTCTCATAGTTTGGGTGGGCTCTGAAACCTGGGTTGGCTAGATTAATTTTGCGTGACTAGGAAACTGGTTTAGCAGGGTTGGAGGCTGAAGAAGGGCGATGAGCAGCTGCGATAATATCAGATGGTCTGTTACGAGTAGGCTCAGGGTATTTAAGATGTGGCACTATTGCAGAAAGGAGATGCACTATTTTTGAGTGCATGGGAGCTTGTTATTCATTGTCCAGGAAAGTCTGGCCATCTGTTTGTGACTGAGTATTAAACCTGGGGTGAAGGGACACCTAAGGGCAGAGTTGACCAATATTTTATGGGTTTCGATTATTTTCTCAGGTAGTGTCCGGAGGCCATGCATGTTGAATTGGTAGTCGTTTAGATTCGTGTGTAACAAGGACACCAGCAAGTCTGGGTGGGTGAGATAGTTATCAGCAGTTTAAAGGAAACTTGTTTATTTTCCCCCTCCTTATATTGTTTAAAGTGTTCTTGCAAACCATGTGCATCACGTCCGAGGTTATAAGGTCCCGGCCAGCTGGAACTTGTAATGAATTATGTTTATGTTTAAATGTGTAACTATGTGATGACATCATGACCTACCAGAGAAAACTCTGAAAAAGGGTGCGACTATATGCTGATGATGGTAACTAAATCAATGTGACCAATGAGAATGTGGGAATTAGAGAAGATTGGATTTCTTTTGTATATGATTGACCAATCATGTGTGGGAGGGATGACTTGTAATAAAATATGTGGGAGTGTTTAACTGTTTCCAAATGTATCAAATCTGTAAACTTGTGTGGTTCAGAGAGACTCTGGTTAGTTTGACTTTACAGTGTTATCTAGCTCCTCCCGGCCATTTGTTCAATACACTTGCTTTACGGACAAACATGCACTCGCTTCTTAAGTGGTGGCCTACTTTGGGTTAAGGTGATCAGAGGCCCATCTGCACATGTCATAGAGGGGGATTACTGCAGAGAGATCAAGGTCGTCCTATTCAATTTAGGCAACAACACTTACGAGATCAGACCTGGCGAAATCATTGCCTGGCTACTACATACTGTATCTTGAAAAGGAAAGCTGTTAACATGCCGGTGGAAGCCTGAACTTCAGGAAAGATTCCCTGCAGATTTGGAAATAGACCTGAGACTGGGACCAGCCCATCCAGCCAACGTTACAGACCAGTTTGTGGATGAAAAGGAGACCTTAGAGTCCCTGGGTTTTTTGGGGTATACTGGGGAAAATATTGGGGTCATTAGCACCTCCTTCCAGTCATAGCCAAAGGACTATCGACCATGGGAGATGAGAGCAAGGGGAAACCTGTATGGCAACCCAACCTCAACCTACCCAGAATACCAAACCAGTTCTTACCCTAGCCAGTCAGATAGCGCTAACCCCTGATATCTGTGAGCAACCTGCTGTGACAGATTAGAATCCCGGCAGGGTCAACTCAACCTTTCATCCTTCCGAGGTCGATAAATTGAGTACCTGTCACGGTCCATACCCCCACACATCAGGTGCAGACCAACCTGCCCAGGACTTCGACTTGCAGGAGGGCCTTTAAGGCCCCAAAGACTCTCTCAGGGGCCTCCTGGACTTGGTCCTGGCGCCGTTGGGGCCAGGCTCATGCTGCCATCAACAACATGGCAAGTTTCAAACTAAGTGAAGCACGCGTGGACCAATCTGAGGCAGGCTGAAGGGACTACTTGTCTAGGGAACTATTTGCTTGGGTGTGGTTGCTGGGACTACTTTACCTGGGAGCTATATAAACCACGCCTTTAGTACAGAACACGCTTCACGTTATTCTGCACTCCTGCAGCGTAACGCTCACTGTGTCTGTTACCTTCAGGCCAGTCTGCTACAACGCCAGTCCAGTTTCTTCTCGAGCAACCTGCAAAGGAAGGAAAAGACATCAGGTTAGCTGCACTGGTCAAGGATTCCACATCGCTATCCAGCGCATCGTTCATACCTACCTGAGAGCTGCTCTTTCCGGCGAACCAACAAACCTCCATCTCTCGACCACTCCCATCTTTCGCAATCCGCTCCGGAGTCGCAGCACCTGTCGGATGCAAGAAGAAACATCAGGTTAGCGCATATTGGGGAAAAGCCACTTTGAACAGTCAACTCATTGCAGAGTCATACTCACCTGAAGGCCGCTCTTACTAGCGATCCCACTAGTCTTCACCACGCGGTACGAGGTACAGCACCTGCAATACAAGAGCAGCAGGTCAGTCGCACATAAGAGCAATAGCGCATACAAAGACTTATAACAGAACGCTGGTGTGAACTTACCTTTTCTTGAAAAAACAACTCTGCGTTCTACGTACTTTCGCATTAAAGGGAAACCTACAAGGCAAAGACAACGAAGTGAAATTGGGCAATTTGAACTCTTTGGCGAACCATATAGATGGTAAAGACTTACCCATTGAATCAATGTTGTCTGAGACTCGACAGGATCAGTGAAGTAACTGGATGCTAGACCTCTACGCACCTCTGCATACTGTTGCAGGACGGAGAGCCTGCCATTCTTAAAACGAAGGTGAGACATAGCAGAGGTGGTTTCAGAAGACCACGGGAGGCGGGTGTGGGTCTTCCGCCTAACAGTTGGGTAACGTTTCAGTTAACCATTTAGGTGCACCTTTGTGACTGCATGGATACAGAGGAGACACGTGAAACCATTTAACACCAAATCTGCCAGTCCCGTTCGGCGCCCATGTGGTGACCAGGTGAGCGTAACAGAATGTGAAGCGTCACACAAACCTCTACCTGGGCACCATGGAAAACTCTGAACGGATCAACTAGCCCAGCTTTTGGGGGAACTCAGAGCAGAGGTGCATTTGGCTTGGCAAGAGACTAATGCTCTAAGAAGGGAACTCATTGTGGCAAAAGAGCACACTGATGACCTTGCCAGACAATTACTCCAAGCCCAGGCTGGTAATACGTCGCTACCTGCGATGGGGGGATCAATCTCAACTCCGTCAAGTAACCCAGTACAGGTGGTCCTACCGGGAGCCATTCCCTTAGCTCCACCAGAACGCTTTGCGGGAGACCCCAAGCGGTTTGTGGTCTTTATGAACCAGTGTCGTCTACACTTTCTTTTTTTTTAAAACTTCTTTTTATTATTTTCACCGTAATACATACAAACGAACTTTGAACCAATTCGAACAACCCCCCCCCCATTCCACAGCATCCTCCGGACCCCTCCCATTCATCCTTTTCCCACCCCTTAACCATATATATCCAGCAGTTTGAGTCTTTGAGGACACCATTGTTCCCTAAAGTCCCCTCTCAAATAGGCCAGCGTGTCTCCCCACTCCGCTGAGAAGTTCTCCAACTTATTATCGACTGCATACGCAGCCCATTCCATCGAGACAATGTCCCACATTTTCCTCAGCCAATCTTGTTCTGTCGGAATCGAGGGAGACTCCCACCTCTGTGCGATGAGGGCCATCGCCGCCAATGTAGAGATCACTCTCGCTTTAGGATGACCTAGCGCCCCCCCATTTCCCCCTGACCACCCCTACCCGAAAGTATCTCCCGGGGACCATAGCGATCACCCGCCCCCAGATACTGGGAGTGGGCCCGTGCAAGATCATTCCAGAACGGCTGGAGCTTCGGACAATCCCACCATATGTGTGCCACAGTACCTCCCCCTCGCACCATCTCCAGCACTCCCCTGAAGTAGCCGGATAGAAATCGTGCAAGCGGGCCGGGGTGTAATGCCAACCGTATATGTATTTATACCATGCATCTTGTAGCTGCACCGCTTTTGCCAGTTTCGGGATCTGTCTCCACAGCCTCTCCCATCCCTCAGGCCCTAAACTGACTCCTGATTGTTGTTCCCAGGTCTTCATATACGCCCAAGAAGGGTGCGAGCCGGTGAGCTCTAGCTGCCTATAGAGGTTGGATATGAACCCCTTAGATCCATCGTGAGTAAGAAGGAATCTTTCGAATTGAGTCAGATCCCGGGTCGCAGCCTTTCTTATCTCTGTAGACATGACCCAGGGCCTGATCTGGAAATATCGGTGTCCCTCCCGCTCTCCTATCCCGAATTCCCACTTACATTCCTCGAACGTTTTAATTCCTGTCCCACTGAACATGTCCCTCAGGGTGCTACAACCCCCGGACTCCCAGTTCCAAAACGCCCCTTCCTCTAGTCCTGGGGTAAAGTCACCATTTTTAAAGATTAGGGTAAACGGAGAGGGGAGGGTCGTGATTCCTCTCCTAACCACTGCCCTATCCCAATTATCCACTACACCCTTCGTGATTGCGCTTAAGTAAAGGTGGGGTGGTCTCAATCTTCGTGGGAGCCACAACACCTCTCCTAAATGGCGCCAAGCAACAGCTCTGTCCATTTTTACCCAGTGTTTGAGATATTCCGTCGAGAACCACCCCCTGATGACTCTGAGCTGCGCGGCCTCGTAATAGCGATGAAAATCGGGGAAAGCCAGCCCCCACTCCCCCTGGAGGCCGTTAGTAAGCGTTTGGACAGGCGCGGCCTCTTGCCATCCCAGACAAAGTACTTGACCGCCCGATCCAGTTTTTTAAAGAAGGTTTCTGGGACCGGCAAGGGAATAGCCTGGAACAAATATAAAGGACGGGGAAGAGTAACCATTTTTAGAACCGCCCCCCCTCCCCAACCAGGAAATCTTCCGGGCCCCCCATTTCCTCAAATCCTTTTTGATTGCCCCTAATATGGGCTCATAGTTTGCCCCAACACAGCACGATAACGAGGGCGTTATCCGAACCCCCAAGTAACGAAGCCCAGCCGGACTTCACTTAAACGGAGAGAGTGCTCTTGTCTCTTCCGCTTCCCCCTCCCCCAAAGACAAGTTCAATAGTTCGGACTTCTGCAGGTTGACGCGCAGCCCAGACACCTCCCCAAATTTGGCAAGTAGTTCTATGCTGGCCCTAATGGACCCCTTAGGATTTGTTAACGAAAGTAACATATCGTCTGCAAACTCTGCAACCTTATGCTGGGCCCCCCCGAACGGTATCCCTCTAATGTCGTCCGCCTCTCTTATTGCCTGGAGAAGCGGTTCCAGATATATTGCATAAAGCAACGGGGAGAGTGGACACCCCTGTTTTGCCCCCCGCCGTAACCGAAATGACCTAGTCATCTCACCATTCACCAAGATTCGCGAGGTGGGATTTCTATAGTTAGCAGCAACCAAGTCTATACACCCTGACCCTAGGCCCATTCTCACCATCACCTGGAATAGAAACAACCACTCCACCCGATCTAACGCTTTTCCTGCGTCAAGCGCCAACAGGATCGCCGGAGTGTTCGTTTTACGGGATTTCTCTACCAGATGGGCCACCCTCCTGATGTTATCGGAAGTTTGTCTTCCCAGCACGAATCCTGCCTGTTCTGGTGAATAAGGGAAGGCAAATGCTTTTCCAGGCGCCTCGCTAATATTTTAGTAAAAAGTTTGGCCTCAGTGTTGATAAGAGCGATCGGGCGGTAGGAGGTGCAGTCCTCCGGGTCTTTCCCCATTTTATGGATAAGAGAGATTTTGGATTCCTCCATAGTGGGGGTGATCCCACCTTCACCGCGAAATGTGTTGAATAATTCTGTTAAATGCAGAACCAGCTGGGGAGAATACATTTTATAGAAGGAGGCTGGGAAGCCATCGGGCCCGGGGGCCTTATTGAGTGGAAGGGACTCGGTAACAGAGCGCACTTCGTCCTCGGAAATGGGACGGCCCAGCTCTTCACCCTCTTCCTCAGATAGGCGGGGGAGGAGCATGTTCTCCAGGAACTCTTTCTGCAGCTGAGGGTGCGGGGCCTGCGACGAGTACAGCACCTCATAAAACCCCACTAGCCTCTCCCATATCTCCTCAGCTCTAGTGAGCCTCCTACCTTCAGCATCTTTGATTGTCGCAATAACCTTATGCTCCTTCTGCCCCCTCAGAAGGCGGGCCAAAAGGGAGCCTGCTTTGTTAGCCTTGGTGTAGAATCCTTGCCGCACTCTCAACATAGCGCCTTCCGCTAGTTTAGTCCTTAGGATCCCCAACTGTCCCTCCACCAGCCTGTACTCCCTATAGGTCTTTCTCGTGGGGTTTTCCTGTACCCGTGCTCTGGCCTCCTCAACCTCCCTTTCCAACTGAGTCTCCAACCCCCTCAACTGCCTGTTTCTCTCCACCTTCATAGCGATGAGCTCCCCCCTTAAGGTCGCCTTGAAGGCATCCCACCTCGTACTCTGACTGGTGTCTGAACCCTTGTTTCTCACAAAGAAATCTTGGATCCTGTCCCTTATCTCCTCCCTCAACACGTGATCCCTCAAGAGTTCCCCCGGAAACTTCCAACTCCAGACCCCCGGCTGTTGTCCCCCGAGATGCATGGTCATCTGCACTACCTTATGGTCAGCTATCCCCAATGAGCCCACCTCCACGGCCTCCACTTTACCCAGCAAAGTGGCAGATACCCAAATGTAATCAATACGTGACTGGGTTTTGTGGACATCAGACAGGAAGGTAAACCCCTCCTCTCCCCCCCTGAGAGCTCGCCAAACATCTCTTAACCTGGCCTCCTCCCATCTCTCCTTTAATTGGGGAGACGCCACCGCGCCACCTCCTGCATTTCCCTGCCGCAACCTTTCCCACCCTCTATCCCAAGCGAGGTTAAAGTCTCCCATCAATATCACTTGCCCTCTCGCGAAGTCCTCCAGGGTACTCAAAGTTTCCCGCAGGAATTGATCCTGACCTGCATTGGGGCCGTACACTGAAGTGATGGTATAACACACGCCCTGTATCTCCCCCTAACCATAATATACCTCCCGTCCCTGTCCCTAAGGATATCCTGGGGTCTAAAGTTGATGCCTCTCCTGAAGGCCAGGGCCGCCCCCCCTTTTTTTGTTGGGCCTGATGCAAACACTAGTTGCGGATAGTCTTTCAAACGCAGGCGGCCCTGGTCTTGTCGGCGCAGGTGGGTCTCCTGCAATGCCAACACATCTGGTTTATGGGTTCTGGTAAATTGCTCCAATTTTTTCCGTTTGAGGGGGGAATTCAGCCCCCTCACATTATGTGTTAGCCACCTGAAAGCCCGGGAAAGGTCTCTGGCCCCTTCCTCCACTCGGCGCTCGCCTTATCCGGATAGTGCCTGTCAGCCCTCCTCTCCACTTCTCCCGCAACGGGCACAGGAGACTGCCCTCCCCTTCTCCCCTCCTCATCCCTGCCCTGCTGTTCTCCCAAGCTCGTCCCCGCTCAAAGAACGCTGTGGTTACCTCCCCACCTCCCTCCCCACCCTGCAACCCCAACTTAGGGTGAGTCCGTCCCCTCCCACCTCCCCCCTCCCTACCCTCCCCAACCTTCACGGACAGTTCTGCCCTTATTTGTCCCAAGCTGGTCTGATCACCACTAATCGCCTCTCACCCCCTCCCTTTCCTTTGAAGGCTTACGAGGCCCACCACCCCTATCACTCCTATCGTTCAGGACCCCCCCTGCGCTCCCTCCTCCACCTCCCCGGTGATCCCTGAGAGACGTGACTGAGCTCCCTTCTGAGGTTGTTTTCTTTTTTCCCCCACCATAGACCATTTCCAAGGCTTCGACCCAGGCCTGGGGTCGCCTGCATGGGGGGAGTCCCGGTCGGGGATACTCTCCAGGTCGACCTGCAGAAGCTTGGCTCCTTCCTGTACCATTGTGATGCGCTTTAGCATTCCCTCCCATTCAAACACAAGGCCGAACGGAAAGGTCCAATTGTATCTAATGCCTTAATCACTGAGTACCTTCAGGACGGGTTCCATCAGTTTCCTTTTCACTAATGTGCTGTTTGCCAAATCCTGATAAAGCGCTATTTGCCGGCCCTGGTATGTTATCGGTTCTCTCTGGCGTGCTTTCCGAAGGACTGCCTCTTTCTGGGCGTACCTGGCAAAGGCCGCCACGACATCCTTTGGCCTTGGCGCTGTCCCTTTCGGAGCCCTCCCCACCCTGTAAACCCGGTCGAGCTCGACCTGTTCCGGGGAGTCTATACCCAAAATGTCCGCAAAGATAGCCTGGGTCACTCCTTTTAGGTCCTTGTCTGTAACCGATTCTGGCAACAGCTTCACCCTTATGTTAATCCTACGAGACCTATTTTCCAAATCTTCAACCTGTGCCTCCAGGTTCCGAGTGGCGACCTCTAGTCTTTCGATAGCCTCACTATTGGCGGTGGTATCTTTATCAACGTCCTATAAACCTTTCTCCAGCAGATCGGTTCTTTCACCCAACTGTCCCATTTCTTGCCGGATCTCTCCTAGAGCCTCGTTCAAATCCGCTCTCATGAGCTGAAATTGGTCCTGGAACGTTCTAGCGAGGTTGGTCTGCAAATTGTGTATCTCGCTCAAAAAGTCTTGTTTTGACATCAGAGCGGACGCCCGCTCAGCCTCTGATTGACTGGGGACCACTGCCCCTTCTTGGTCATTTTTGTCCCTGCTCCAGTGTCCTGCGGGGCCCATAAAGAGCGAAGGGAGCGGGACATCTCGCTCGTGCCCAGGTGGGCACGTCCACTTTTACCCTTCGCTTTTGTAGTCATGCCTCCTGCACTCACTCTTCTGTCTCCTTGGCACCTGTTTCTGGATGCGCCTGCGGAAGGCCCCCACCGTGGGGGTCGGGCCTCTTGTATCCCGGCAGTTCCTGTTCCCTCTAAGGTTGCCCTCTAGACTTCACTGCCCCCCTGGGGCCCACTGCCATAGTCTTTCCACACCAGGTCTGGCCTCTCAGGTGGTCAAAAACAAGCTGCCTGCTTCCAGAATTCCGAGAGTCTCCGTATCTCTATGCAGCTTGCTGCTTGAATTCTGAGGGGCTCTCCCCCTACAAAGCTAGCCCAGCCCTCGGGCCCGCCAGAGCACCCCCGAGGGTGACTTCCTCCCTGGCGGGGTTGCGGCCACCAGCTTTCCACCCCCCCCCCCCGGGGGAGTCGTAAATGGCCTCACTGGCCGCCCTCTGCCGGCTTCTTCCTTCCCTTCCTCAGCGCCGCCAGATCCGGGGACAGTTCTTTCCTGAACAGCTTGGGGCTGGGCCAAGTCCCCCACTCCACAGAATTCTCGCCGAGATCCCACGAAAATCCGCAGGGCCGCCCCGCGGGATCTGCTTCGCCGTTCCCTGAGGCCCCGGCCAGGTACAGCACAGTGACGCAGCACCAGCTCCTCCACGGCTCCCACGATCATACTCCTCAGCCGCAGGCAATCCTATCGGGCTTGCCGCTTCCACAGGGCCAGCCCCCCGCAAGTCTCACGCTGGGGAGGGGGCCGCCCCGACGGCTCCTCCTCTGCTGAGGGGATTTGAATTTCGGGAGTTCGCTTCTCTACCCGCGATCGGGCCTGGGGAGTCGCGAGCACCCGCGGCCGCCAGCCGCCTCTCTTCGATCCTCTGATGCCAGCCCGCCGGCACTCGCCACCTCCAGCTCTCCCAGTCTCTCACACGGGGGGCCCTTTCAGTGTAGTTTATCCCGCTGGCGGGGTGGTGGGCACCTCTTTGCCTTTGGGGTACGGGAGCTCGGTCAGCGCGGTCACTCTAAGCCAGTGGCCATCTTGGAAGTCCGTCCTCTACACTTTCTATGTCGGCCAGGGGACTTTCCGAACGATCAATCCAAGGTGGCCTATGTGCTTTCATACCTCAGCAGCAGCGTAGCAGACTGGTCAATACCACTAGTTAATCAGGATGATCCTCTCCTCCGAGACTTCCAGGGGTTTCAGCAGCATATGGAAAAGCTGTTTGCCCGACACTCCCAAGGCCAGGCCTTAGATAACGAACTGCTGTCTCTTCGGCAGGGGAACCAAGACTTGTTAACTTATATTGCAACCTTCAACAGATTAATGGTAGAGACCGGTTGGCCGGAAGACAAAAGGACTACCATATTTCATCGGGGGTTGAGAGGCGAACTGAAGGACGTCTTGGCCCAAGTCGTGAATCCTCCCCGAGACTGTTCGGAATACATAGACCTTGTGGTGCAATTAGACCACAGGTTGCAGAACCGGAAAGCTGATCGAGCTAAATTTGATAATCGAGTGTTTGTGTGTCCGAAAGACAACACCCCCAAGAGTTCAGACACTTTGGAACCCATGCAAATCGGAGGTGTTCGAGGGCAGTTATCTAAATCTGAGAGAGATAAGAGGAGACAATAACAATTGTGCCTATATTGCAGAATGGCCGGTCACTTCCTCTGAGACTGTTCTGTGAAACCTCCCAAGAAGGCAGTCGGGGTTGCCGACAAGGTCAGTGTCGAAACAGAGCCGGAAAATTACCCCACCCGGCAAGCGTAGAGGTCCGCTTGTCGAGCGAGCAGAAGGAATCCCAGACCTCGCATCTAGCCTTACCAATAATCCTTTTAGTCAACAGCACCCATCTCGTATGCACGCAGTTAGGGCTTACATCGACAGTGGAGCTATAGGTAACTACATGGATCAAGAATTGGCGTCAAGGATGTGTCTTTCTCTGTCTCAAAAAGCAACAACCGATTTGGTCATCACCATCGACGGAACAGAGATCTCTTCGGGTCCTGTAACACACTCGACGAAGGAAATGACCCTGTTGTGCCAAGATGGCATTGTGTTCGACTTAATCAAGGCCCCGCAATTTCAAGTACTTCTGGGAATACCGTGGTTAGAAACGCATAATCCTTGCATAGACTGGCGTGACAAGAGGTTAACCTTCTCAGGATGTGCTCATACCTGCTATCCAGAGAAATCACTGCCCAAAGCAATCGCAACAGTCATGGGTCCAGCAAATCAGCTATCCCAGGAATACCAGGATTTTCAGGATGTTTTTCATAAAAACCAAGCCAACACGCTTCCACCTCATAGGCCATATGATTGTCAGATCGACCTAATACCTGGAGCTCAGATCGCATGCAGCAGAATTTACGCCCTCACAGAACCCGAAAATCTTCAACTAAAACAATACTTAGATCAGTACCGGGCTTACGGCTTTATTCGTCCGTCCGAATCCCCGGCGGCCCCCCTTATTCTTTGTCCCAAAAAAGGAGGGGGACCTAAGAACTTGTATCGACTACCGCGCATTAAACCAAGTGACAGTCAAAAATCGGTACCCCCTACCGCTAATCCCAGAACTGCTGGACCAAGTAAAGGAGGCTCGAATTTACACTAAACTGGACCTCAGAGGGGCGTACCATCTCGTACGAGTTAAAAAGGGGGACGAATGGAAAACCGCCTTCCGCACTCAGTATGGACTTTTCGAATATCAAGTGATGCCCTTTGGCCTTTGTAATGCCCCGGCAGCGTTTCAATATTTCATGAACGATGTCCTTCAAGAGCTGATCGACGTTTGTGTGGTCGTATATATTGACGATATCCTTGTGTACTCGGCCTCAGAACAGGAACACGTAAAACACGTTCATGCCGTACTTGAGAAACTTCGGCAACACAAGCTGTATGCCAAATTAGGAAAATGTTATTTCCATGTTACAGAGGTCCAGTTTCTAGGGTTCGTTCTAACGCCAGGTGGAGTGCGAATGGATTCGCGGAAGGTGGATGCTATCCTTAAATGGCCCTCTCCAACTTCGGTGAAAGGAGTGCAAAGCATGCTTGGATTCGCAAACCTCTATCGCAGGTTCATTCCAGGTTTTTCGCATTGAGTTCATCCCATCACATTCTTGCTACGAAAGAACAAACGCTTCCAGTGGTCTGACAAAGCTGAAAAGGCCTTCCAAGACTTGAAAAAGAAATTCACCTCAGCTCGTTTTAAAACATCCGTGCCCAGACCTCCCCTACGTGGTGGAGACTGATGCGTCCAGCTTGGCGATGGGTGCGGTTCTTTCTCAGAAAGATCCCGAAACAAGTCAACTTCATCCGATGGCCTTATGGTCACGCAAATTCACGGCGCCAGAACTGAACTATGCTATAACCGACAACTTCTGGCCATCAAGGCAGCATTCAAAGCGTGGCGACATTACCTCCTTGGGGCCAGGCACACCATCACTGTGATTACCGATCACCGAAATCTACAGTACCTCAAGTCAGCCAAGGCCCAGTCCGCTCTCCAGCTTCGATGGGCTTTATTTTTTGCAGAATATGATTTCGTTATTACGTACCGACCCGGTTTCCGAAATGGCAAGGCTGATGCACTGTCCCGTATAGGGATGGAAGAGGCATACTCAAATCCGGCCCCGTACCCATCATCTCAGGGGGAAGAATCCTTGGAATCATCACTTCACTAACCCTGGATGACACCCACACGGAGATCTCACACCTCTTCAATTCTGAGGCTTTACAAGAGTGGTCTACCAAAAGCAGCCATCATTCTGTTATTGAACACTTACCTTATTTTCAAGGACGCCTCTACTTACCTAGTAAGGAACTGCAAAGACAGGTTATCTCAAATTATCATGAGTCATTTATGGAAGGCCACCCTGGAATTGCAAAAAACTGAAGCCAAGATAAAGAGACATTTTTGGTGGCCAACATGGCGAAAAGATATCAGACAATTTGTACTATCTTGTGGCATTTGTGCACAGAACAAGGCCCAAAAAAAGAAACCACCAGGTCTATTACAGCCTTTGGACATACCGCCTACACCCTGGCATACGTTATCCCTTGATTTTATCACAGATCTTCCTCCCTGTAACGGCTTTAACACCATATTAGTAGTGGAAGACTTATTTTCAAAAATGGCCCATTTCATTCCGTTAAAAGGCTTGCCCTCCGCTTCAATTTTGGCAAAGGAATTCCTAGAACAAATTGTCCAGATACACAGATTCCCCTCCGTCTTAGTCTCAGATCCGGGCAGTCCATTTATTTCACAGTTTTGGAGAAAATGTTGTCAGTTGGCCCAAATTGACGTCAGACTTTCGACCAGTCACCATCCCCAAACGGATGGTCAAACCGAGAGAACCAACCAAACATTAGAGCAATCCCTAACATGCATGTTGCATCAAACTGAAGGCAATTGGAAGGACATTTTATGGATAACCGAGTATTCCTACAGTAACTCTTTGCATTCCAGCACAGGGCAAACTCCATTCTATACAATATATGGAATACATCCACAAACCTCAGAACTCGACCCACCTAAACATTTGGAAATGCCTGCCGTAAGCAGTCTGCACACAACCATTACCCAAGCCTTCAAGAGGGCAATGGAACATTTGAATCAAGCTAAAGAAAGATACAAGAAATCTGCAGATCAACATAGGAGTGAAGCTCCTAAATACCAGATTGGAGATGAGGTTTGGTTAGCCTCCAGACATATACCATTAAAAGGAACCCACACATTCAACCCCAGGTATTTGGGACCATACACCATCAAGGCCATCATCAACCCAGTGGCAGTAAAACTGGAGCTACCTCCAAACATGCAAGTTCAGCCCGTATTCCACGTTTCCCCTTTGAAACCAGTACAACCAGGAACTCGGATAACAAAACCGCCAAGACCTATTTGGGTAGACAGTGAACCAGAATTTGAGGTGAAAGACATTCTGGACTCAAAGTGGGTCGAATCGAAACTTTTCTATCTAGTTGACTGGAAAGGTTATGGTCCCCAAGAAAGTGACCATGTTCATGCACCCTGCCTAGTAAACCGGTTCCATCGAAATGACTCGACCAAACCTGGACCAGCGAGACAAACCACCTTGGGAGGGGCCTTGAGGGGGAGTGCTGTCACGGTCCATACCCCCACACATCAGGTGCAGACCAACCTGGCAAGGACTTCGACTTCCATGAGGGCCTTTAAGGCCCCAAAGACTCTCTCATGGGCTTCCTGGACTTGGTCCTGGCGCCGTTGGCGCCAGGCTCATGCTGCCATCACCAACATGGCAAGTTTCAAACTAAGTGAAGCATGTGTGGACCAATCTGAGGCAGGCTGAAGGGACTACTTGTCTAGGGAACTATTTGCTTGGGTGTGGTTGCTGTGACTACTTTACCTGGGAACTACTTTCTGAAGGCTATATAAACCACGCCTTTAGTACAGAATACGCTTTACGTTATTCTGCACTCCTGCAGCGTAACGCTCACCGTGTCTGTTACCTTCAGGCCAGGGCCAGTCTGCTACAACGCCAGTCCAGTTTCGTCTCGAGCAACCTGCAAAGGAAGGAAAAGACATCAGGTTAGCCGCACTGGTCAAGGATTCCACATCGCTATCCAGCGCATCGTTCATACCTACCTGAGAGATGCTCTTTCCGGAGAACCAACGAACCTCCATCTCTCGACCGCTCCCATCTTTCGCCCGCCGCTCCGGAGTCGCTGCACCCGTCGGATGCAAGAAGAAACATCAGGTTAGCACATATTGGGGAAAAGCCACCTTGAACAGTCAACTCATTGCAGCGTCATACTCACCTGAAGGCCGCTCCTACTAGCGATCCGGCTAGTCTTCACCACGCGGTCCGAGGTACAGCACCTGCAATACAAGAGCAGCAGGTCAGTCGCACAGAAGAGCAATAGCGCATATAAAGACTTATCACAGAACGCTGGTGTGAATTTACCTTTTCTTGAAAAAACAACTGCGTTCTACGTACTTTCGCATCAAAGGGAAACCTACAAGGGAAAGACAACAAAGTGAAACTTGGGCAATTTGAACTCTTTGTCGAACCATATAGATGGTAAAGACTAACCCATTGAATCAACGTTGTCTGAGACTCGACAGGATCAGTAAAGTAACTGGATCCTAGAACTCTACGCACCCCTGCATACTGTTGCAGGACGGAGAGCCTGCCATTCTTAAAACGAAGGTGAGACATAGAAGAGGGGGTTTCAGAAGACCACGGGAGGCGGGTGTGGGTCTTCTGCCTAACAGTTGGGTAACGTTTCATTTAACCATTTAGGCGCACCTTCGTGACGGCACGGATACAGAGGAGACACGTGAAACCATTTAACAGCAGATCTGCCAGTCCCATTCGGCCCCCCTGTGGAGACCAGGTGAGCGTAACAGTACCACTCTGTGGGATAGTAATATTTTCTGTTATTTCAGCGCTCTGAGACCTATGGGTGTGTACATTTATATATAAGAAATACATTATTATTAGTATTATATTTATTATCTGTTCAATAAAAACCCTTGAACTATCTATGAGTTTCTGTGGATTATTAAGGCCATCTGTGACACTATAAAGGAAGTATAATACGTTTTGGCCAATTCAAGAGTTCATAAACCTATTCTTCAGAAGTCTATCCCTAATCTACCACAACTGTAATCCAAATAATACCTTGTGGGAAGGCTCTTCACAGGGTCTCTCACAGTTGCAACTTCTCTCAGTCTTCCTTCTTTCTCCCCTCTTCTACCAGACCTCCCAGAGGCATCAGGGTCAATAGTTCATTGTTTCATGCTCCTTCTCTGGAGGTTCCTCTAGGACTCACAAATGGTCTATCCATAGACCTTGGATTATCTTTAGGAATTCCAACTGGACGATCCATGACCTTGTTTTTTCTATGAGTTCACAACTTGTCCTTCCTGGACCAACGTTTCTCTCAAGGTTCATGTATGCATGTATTGAGAATTTGTAAAGAGCATCGTTCGCCCAAAGGCACCATGGTGCTAGAACAGCAAACAAAGAGAGCTATCAAGACTAGCTTTAAAACAGATGGGTTTTCAGGGACTGCCTAAATAATAGGTGATCCCTGATGGAACGAAGGGACAGAGGAAGCAAGTTTCAAAGTTTGCCAGAACAGAAAAAGCAGAGCCACCAATCCGTACAAACTTGACACGAGGAACCACGACAAGACAGGCATGGGCTGGGTGCAGAGCCTGCGACGGGATATAAGGGCAGAATTTCATCTATAAATATTCCACACCCAAGCCGTAAAAAGCGCAATATACCAAGCAAAGGGACTGAAAGAGGATGCGTTTGGCCACAGGGAGCCAGTGAAGGGGGCAGAGTACCAGTGTAGGGTGTGAGTAACGAGGGGCCGACGTAGCCACTCTGCAGAGTTCTCCTAGAGTCGGTATATGAGATAAGCTGGTTGCCCCAGAAGGAGACTATTGCAGTAATCCAATACAGATAGAACAAGAGAGGCAACCACTGTGCCCTGAACTGAGCAGGTATGAAAGGGAGAACTCTGTGAAGGATTTTGAGCTGGAGATGGCCTTTCTGACACACAGCACTGTCTACTTTTCAGCCAAAATCATGGCAGAGATTTTTACTCCCTGGTCCTTAATGCCCGGAACAGGAACCAGAAAGTCCAAAGAGATGCGGCAGACAGGGTGTCCACTACTAACACATCGGTCTTGTCACCATTCAGCTTAAGACAATATTTGCCCATCCTCTCCCCCATGGCCGCCAAGCATGCCCTGAACTCAAAACTCAGTTTGCATAGGGACCTTTTCCAATAGTAAATATTATAATACTCTTCTGTCATAGGCAAGGGTCCTCTGCTTAATGTTCTGCTACAGCAGGAAGGCCTATTGGCTTAAGGCTCCATTTCCTCCTAAGCATGTAATCGGTATTCCCCAATCACCTTGGTTGCTTTCCCCTTCCATGGCATCTCGGCTTCTTTCAGGACCCTCGGTCTGCCTTCTTCAGCTTTCCTCCAGAACAGTAGTTTCATCTACCAAGCAGAGAGGTGTTGGTCCACCCTCTCTTTCATGGTCTCCCCCTGCATCAAGGGTGCATAGATCGGCACATCTTCTTCCTATGGGATAATTCCCTCTACTGGGTGTCCCCGGCCTACTTTATACACACTAAACTGTGTCTAAGGAGTGATCTGATTAGTTATTCTCCACTTGGTTTTATTACCTTGTCGTGATTGGTGATTCCTTTCATTTCCTTCAACTACTGTGGTAGATCAGAATCAGGAGACGGACAGGGTGGCATGTTGTCTGAATGTGTTTCTTTATTATAAATCACAAGCCCTAAGCTATCCCTAAGTCTAAGATTATCTACCCCATTCTATAAAGATAATCAAGGATGCTCATTAGGATGTCATTCAAAACAAGGAAGGTCCTCTGTTCAGAAACCTATGCTATCCTGAGTTCTGTCCCTACCACTACAACAGAAAATGATCTATTGAAAAAAGGTACATTAAAAGAACGATGGCTTGTTTCTGAAAGCACCCACTCCACCCTCTTGTGTATCTGTATGAATAGGGACTCCTCGCCCCGAAGTACATTCCAAGCAAGTACAGTGATTGTATCTGTACATTTTCTCTCCTTGGCACAGTTCAAACATGCTTACTAAATGTCTGTCGTCCTCTTTCTCACTTGATACGTAACTCCTGTCCCTCCACTCTGAGGGGTCGCCTTGGATTTTTTACCAAGCAAAGTCCTGGTGGTCTCTCAACATGGGTAGTTCCTTGTCTTTACCCCACCTTGGGGTCTCATTCTTCTCACCCCGCCTTGGGGTCTGCATGGCCCTCCTACCAGTCCCCCAGAGCCAGCAGATACCTCTGTTCCCTGGGTGGTGCTCTTTGGGAGTATCGGGCGGTCGGCCATCGCAGCACCACTTCCTTTGCTTCTTCTCGTTGTTTCATGTTGGGTGTAGCTTGCTGTCTCTTCCTGTTGGTTTCCAACAGGAGTTTGGTACTGGCTCTTTAGCGTGCCAGATGTAGGCTCCTTGAGCAGCGTTCGCTCTTCATTTCTGTTTTGAGCCAGGTGCTTGCAGAACCTGGTCCCCAGGGATCTGCGCTTTCTGTGGGCTCGGCCACAGCTGAATCCGCCGTGCTATTTGTATGTTCTGTATTTTCTGTAAAAAAAAGGCATGCCATCAACAGTAAGACAGACACAAGTGGCCACAGTTCTCCAGCATTGGATCTTTCATAGATTCAGATGCTTGAATATTCCCCGTTGTCAGACTGGGAATCCTCTGTGATAAAAATAATTATTAAAATGTGTTTAATATACACACATTGCTACATAGCAATGCATGTACATAACCCATTATGGCCTATGAGCCATTCTATTGTGTAGTCCCTCCACCTCACTTTGGTCCTTTATGGCTGCAACCAATGAGGTGGCAGGTCTTAAAATCCGCCCCCGGCAGCCATATTCAGATTTTTCACCGCAGTCTGACAGACATAAGGAATCCTCAAGCTCTCTGATCTCTTCAATTCTTTTTCTACTTTTTGTGTGGAATATATTTTTCAAATATATTCTACTTTGTTCCCCTGCTAAGGGGCTTTGGTCTCAGATAATTCTGGGACAAATAGCTGTTGTTTTTGACCCAAAATCATTGTGTTAATTTTCTCTTCAGAATGGCTGCATCTCAGGCTGTCAAGAAGCCTTACCTGTTCAGGGACTGCATGAGGTGCAAGAAGAAGTTAGTTTACATGAAGGACCCCCATGAACATTGCATTTACTGCTTGTATCTGCATGACATTCAGAAATGCGATATTTGCAAGACTTTTTCCAACAAGACCCTTCAGGACAGGCACAGAACACTTCTTTTACACCTGGAAGCCAGAGATCAATCTTCGGATGAAGAGTCTGTCAGAACAGCTCCTGTCCACTCCAGCATTCCTTCTGAGAGGCAAACTTTGAAGAGAAGGTCCTCTTCAGTGGAAAGGAGTTCCTCTCCCATTGCCAAAAGCAAGAGGAAGCTAGAGTTAATACCCTTTCTGCCTCCACTGGACTCCTCGAGCCAGAAGAGGTCACATTCATCAGCAAAATCTACCTCCAAAGGTAAGGAGGAGTTTTCAGAAAGCTGGGGGGGGCATTAGTCGACAGGGAAACCGTCCACGAGCGATGGGAAGGATAAAGACCTGTCGTCAGCCAGACTGGCGACGAAACTCTCATCGATGACAATTACACATAAGACATCATCTACGGCAAGATCCTCAACATCGGATTTATCGTCCACGAAGCAGTCGTCGACGAAGGAAACACACCATTCGTCCACGAGGCACTCGTCCATGGAACGCTCGTCCACGGAGCACTCATCCACGGGCAAACAACATTCATCGACAAAACACTTGTTGACGGGAGAGCGACCATCCAAACCACATTCGTTGACGGAACTACCATTGGCGGGATGCTCGTCAACGAAGGTACCATCGACCACAACACCGTCGGCGACACTGCAAGTTCCTGCATCTACGGAGGAATTGGAGCCTCTGGCGCCTTCCGCTCATGCCAGGGTGACACCTGTCATTGAGGACAGTTTTCTTGAGGCTGCTGAAGCTGCTGAACCAATGGTACCACAAGTTTCTCCTTTGGGGGACATGGCAGAGCTTCCTGATGTGATTCTTCAAGAGGAATTTTCAGATGCAGAAGTGGTGGAAGAATGACCTTGTCCTTCCCCTAAGCAACACCGTCCCCCTTGGCAGCCGTCTACTGAAGAGGCCGACTATCCTCATGACCCGATACTGATGTTGTCCATACAGAGGATCATGAACGAGTTTTACAGGCATCAAAGGGAGGAGAGCAGGCCGGCAGATCCCATAGAACTGGAAACCCGTCGTCAGAGAGACACATCTCCAATTCCAGGCATGTCAAGCAGTTCACCTCACGGGAGTAGACCTCAAAAGAGAGCACGATCACCTGAGCCTGCTCGAAGGTGTAGGAGCAGGACTCACAGTGCTTCACCGACAAGGGTACCATCACCACCATCATCGCATAGACCTCGATCTCCGGATAGGGATCCAACAATGGTGCCGTCCTCCGTTTCAGTCTCAGATTGGCAGGAGGATCCTTTTAGAGAATTCTCTGATCCAAAAGAAGGCGAGTTTACACAGGAGCCTGATGCAGCCAGTGAGTAGGATGACTACATCGTCGAGAAGCCCAGGAAGAGAGATTGCCCAGGCGATGCTTCACCTCTGGATGATCTAGTTTTTTTCCATACCATAATAGACAAGTCTGCAGGATTGTTCAAAATTCAGGTTACATCAGAGGAAAAGAAAGTGGTGCTTTATGAGCACAGGGACAAACGCAGGAGAACAGTGACCACCATTCCTCTCCTCGACACCTGTTACGCTCACCTGGTATCCACGGGGACCCCACCCAGCCCAGGTTGGATAATTTGCACTCTTGAAACCTCTCGCGGTCCCTTGGTAAGGCCTCTGGTTAAAGATGGGTCTTAATATTGTAAAAGTTGGATTCCCCATCCTGCTCCTTGTGGCAGGGGCGTGTAGATGTGGGGGGCGAGCAGCGACCAAGTTACTTCACTGGTGAAAGCCCTCCTGTGGGAATCCAGGCCTGCTGCGACTCTGTAGGTTTGCTGCTTGACAGTCTTTACATGCAGTTCTTATGTTCCTCTTAGTTCAAATAATAATGTCTTGCTTCTTTCCTTTTAGGAATGGAAAGGTATTTTGGTGTTGTCATGCAGTTTGAAGATTAGCATGGGGCGGTAGGCAAAAGCGCAGTGTGCACGATGCTGTCCGGTGAGTAATGCACGATGCGCAGCGCTGTTTTGCCTTTTATATTGCTAACATGTGTCTTTTCTCTCCTTGCAGGTCGTGATGTTCCTCGCCTAGCGCCGTAATGTTCCAGCGATGATACTGACCAGGAGATGACTACCCAGGTAAGAATTGTGTGGCTTTCTTCGATCGGGAGGAAACATGAGTAAATGCTTACTAATGCTGTCTTTCTTTCTCCTCTTTCCAGGTTATGGTATTCCAGGATGCGTGCGGTGCCGGATGATGGAGTTCGTACCTTCAGGTGAGTGGAACTGAAGTCGGCGATGGATTGAAGACAGGATACTGTTCCAGGTAAGTTTCGTAGTGTTGTTTCTCTCTCTGCAGGTCCTTGGTTTCAGGTAAGCTGGCATCAAAGAACTGGACACAGTGAGCGTTACGCTGCCCACAGCAGAATAACGCGAAGCATGTTCTGCTGTTTGGGTGCGGTTTAAATAGTCTCAGGTAAAGTAGCCCAGGTAAAATAGTCCCAGGCCTGCCACACCCAAAGTAGTCCAGGTAAAGTAGTCTGAGGCCTGCCACACCCGAAAGACTAGACCGCATAGCTCAGTTCCTTGTAACTGAGCTATGTGTGTGCCTCTATGTTGGCTGAACCCCCCAAGTTAAATAGTCCCAAGTAAATAGTCCCATTCTAATGTTGGTCTTCAGGATGGTTATGAGCCTGGCGCAAAAGGCGCCAGGACTGACTCCAAGAGAGTCTTGGATAAGCTTTTAAGGCCTTTGACCTGGCCCTAACTGGAAGGCTGACTTGCCAGTGAGGACCAGGGCTAAGGGTCATGACAACACCATCTGGGAGTCTGGAACCAAGATTCTGTCTACGCCCTTGTCTACTCCGGCTCTGGTGTCCACACCAGAGAAGAAATATAAAGCACCCAAGTCTGCACCGCTTTGTTTGAGAGGTCATACAAAACTGGACTCGGTTATCACAGTTGCAGCTAGGAAGAAGTTGGTCAATCCCACTTCGCCGCTGTCGGCACCACCGGACAAGGACGGGCGTAAGCTAGAAGTCATGACTGAGAGGTTTGATCATGAGCTTTGGCTCTGCATGTCCAAATTGGCTAAGCAGTTACCACCAGAGCTCCAGGAAGAGGATAGATCAATAATCGCAGATGGTGAAGCAACCTCGGATCATATGACCGATGCAGCGGTTGATGTGGCCGAATCAGGCTTCAGACAGATGGCACATGGCACTGTACTCAGAAGTCAGGCCTGGATGAAGGCTACTAATTTCAGGCCGAAGTCCAAGTGCAGATATTGGACATGCCCTTTGATGGACAAGACCTCTTCCGAAAGAAGAGAGACGACCACCTGAAGGGAATCAAATCAGACACTGACACAGCCCGAGATATCAGTTCTTTAAAGGACAAGGACAAGGATAAGGGCCGTCAATCTTTTTGCCCCTTTAGAGGCTCATCTTCTAAGTACAATGTCACACCCCGGTGGGGGGAAGGGTAAGCCAGGGTAAGCCAGTTCTTACAATGCTGGCAGTCAATTACATCAGACAAATGGGTGTTACAGGTGATCCGAAAAGGTCACACCTTAGAATTTCTAGACCAACCTCCTTCCCTGCCTCCAACTCCATATGTTAAGGCAGGTCATGTCCGAAGTGCAAAAACTGCTCTGGAAAGCAGTGGTAGAGCCGGTGCCGTACCCTCAGAGGGGAAAGGGTTTCTACTCCTGCTTCTTCCTCATCAAGAAGAAAAACGGTCAATGGAGACCCTTCTTGGACTTGAGGGCACTCAACAAATATATCAAACGCATAACATTCAAGATGGTAGCATTACAAGGAGTGCTTCCTTGGTTAAACGAGCACGACTTCTTGGCCACTTTAGACTTGGATGATGCATACTTCCATATACCGATCCATCCAGCTCACAGGCAGTTCCTCAGGTTCACAGTGGGAGAGCATCATTTTCAGTTTCGAGTGCTCCCTTTCGAGCTGAAATCAGTACCGAGAGTTTTCACAAAATGCTTGGCACCAGTAACTGCAAAACTCAGGAGGACAGGAACGGAAGTCTTCCCATACTTGGACGACTGGTTCATAAAAGCATGTTCCGCCACAAGGGCTCGCTCAGCAGTTTTAAGGACCATCAACCTCCTAAAAGAGTTAGGTTTCTCCATAAATAACACAAAGTCCTGCCCCGTTTCCAGCAAGACAGCTCTCTTTCTGGGAGCCAAGTTCGATACCAGCATTCCCAGGGTTAGACCATCGGCAGAAAGGGTAGCAGCGTTTCTACACTCAACCTTGTGCTTCCTGGAGAGAGAGAGACAACATCTGTACGCTCTTACAAATCACTTATGGGCATGATGTCCTGGTGCATATTCCTCATACCAAATTGCAGGCTTCGCATGAGACCAGTTCAGGAGGCCCTGGACCACCAATGGAAACAAGCTCTGGGATGTTGGGAGGACGTCGTCCAGATTCCATCTACGTTACACAAGACTCTTCGATGGTGGAATGTTCCGAGGAATCTTCTACAAGGGATGTCGTTTCAAGCACCGACATCGACCCTTCTGCAGAGGATGAACGCGTCATTATCAGGGTGGGGCGCTCACCTTGCAGACCTCCAAATCAAGGGCACTTGGTCAGCACAAGAGTCCCAACTCCACATGAATGTGTTAGAGCTGAGGGCCATAAGGTGGGCGCTGAAGGCTTTCCTGCCTGTGGTAGCTGGACAGGTAATTACAGTCCAGACAGACAACACAACCTCCATGCACTACACAAACAAGCAGGGAGGCACAAGATCAGAGATCCTGTCACAAGAAGCCCAACAGCTATGGGCATGGGCCTTGCACCACGGAGTGCAGATCAAGGCAGAGCATCTTCCGGGAGTGGACAATGTCCTAGCGGACAAACTAAGCAGAGAATACACGTCTCGTCTCACGAGTGGGTGCTGGACGAAAAGGAAACCCAATGGATTTTTGCATTATGGGGCCATCCGCAGATTGACCTTTTTGCCACCAAGGACGACAAGAAGTGCCGAAGGCTCGCCTCGAGGTACCAGGAGTATCAATCGCTGGGAGACGCTTTTTCAGTGGCTTGGACGGGAAAGTTCCTCTATGCCTTTCCCCCCATTCCCCACATTGCGAGGGTACTACGCAGACTGAAGGAACAGAATTCTTCAATGATCCTAATTGTGCCGGATTGGGCGCGTCGTCTGGTACTCGACTCTGAAGCATCTATCCCGACGGCCCCGATTCGCCTCAAGGCGCATTAATATCTGTTGACGCAACAGAACCGCATGGTCCTCCACCACGACCCGAGGAGCCTATCTCTCAAGGCATGGTTCCTGAGCAGCGTAAACTGATGAATCTTAAGCTACCATCAGAAAGTTGGGACATCATTAGGGCCGCAAGAGCCCCGTCGACACGAGTCACCTGCACCAGGAAGTGGACTCGATTTTCCAAGTGGTGCGAGAGATCTGCCATCGATCCTCTCACTGTTTCGGTTGACCAAGTTCTACCCTACTTATTGTCCCTAGCTAACACAGGGATTTCATTGTCCTCCATCAAGGTCCATCTGTCAGCCATAACGGCGTACACAACAACTCCGGAGATGCAATCCTTGCTCTGTTTGCCGGCGGTTAAAGTCTTTCTGAAAGGGCTGATGCGTATTTATTTATTTTATTGTAAAACTACAGTTTTATACACAATTATATTAAACTTTTGTTACAAGTTCCATTTTGTCAATAATTCATTATGTCCATTATTTCTTCAGTTTTTTGCATTTAGCTGTTGATTTAGTTTCACTGGTTCTCGTTTCAGCAACATGTCCAAATAGTCTACTACCGCGCAGACTCATTTTACATTTTGGCCCTCTAAAAGTTGTTTCCACAGTTCAATGTCATTGTTCAATTGGGAAAATTTTTCAAAATGGATTTTTTACGCTGATTAATGGTTTCAGTACACTCTGTTATTAGGTGTTTACTTGTTTCAATGTCAAGGTTACAGAACCTGCAGGTGCTGTCCTGTATTGTTTTATCTTTTCTTCGCCATAGTGTTTCTTTGGTACTCAATGCATTTAGTTTCAATCTCAAGAATTGCATACGATGATGTTTTGAAGGACACCGTGTCAAGAATCTTGGTGCGCGTTTAATTTGTATTCACTGGACTCTATAGTTGCCAATGATTTCAGTTTGTCTCGTGTTTCGTTATTGAGAATCCAGCTCCACTGCTCAAACTTTTTTTTTTCAATTTGTAGTGTTAGTTGCAGTTCCGATTCCTTTATGAACGCTGCTGCTAAAATATCCTTTAGTTTTATGTACCATTCTTTTAGCAAGGTTATTTGATTTCAGTTTTCATCTTGAAAATCTCAGAGCCAACACGAACCTAAGCCACGCCCACCATTCCATAGGGACACCCAGTGACTCGTTATAACCTAGTGCGCATGCGCATGCATTTAAGTGTCATTAAGTGTGGTGTTTGGTGTTCGGTGGCGGTCTATGGTTAACCTGTTGCTTGGTTGCCAAGGAACCAGGAAGAAGCCTCCTGTGCTTCCTGGTCTACTCGGGTAGTCGGAGTTGGCAGACACGGCAGCAGAGATTGAACGAGGAGAGCGGAAGAATTGCTTGGGGAACTAGACACTGTGGAGGGACGCTAGCAGAGGCCCGTTCCTCTAACAGGAACTAGGGACGGTGGCTCTGTTGCAGGGGAGAGGAGACTCTCAGAGAAGGCGGACCCAGGCAGGGCGGAGCAGTGACTGGGTGGAGGGTGCTGGGTTCGAGGAGGAGGAGCGGTCTCTGGAGTCGGATGCAAGGAGTGAAAGTGCTCAGAGGAGGCGGTAAGAATGGGTAAGGGGAAAGGTAAGGTTGGAAAGAAAGGGGGGGTGGAGGAGGAGGAGGCAAAGAGGGGGAAGGCATCTTCTGTGAAATTTACACCTGTGGAGGGGGACAAGGGGGGAAATGAGGGACGGCATCGCAGCAGATCCCCTCAGAGGGATGATGAAGGGGGGCTGGCCCGGGACATCTCAGGGTCGGGGGCTCCAGAAAAATGCATTTTGGAGGGGCTGGAAGTCTCAGTGAGCAGTAAGTCTGAAGAGAAGATGCAGTCTGATAGTGTGTGGAAGGTAGTGTTGAAACCTGAAAATCGTGACAAGACGTTTCTGGGGGTGAATCCGACGGAGATTGCTAGATGGTTGAAGGCAGCAGTGGGAGATGTTTCCCGGGTACAAGTGGTGGCTGGGGGTCGGTTGTTGGTGGAGGGGTCGGATGCTAATAGCAAAGCAAAGATTCTGGAGATGCATTGTCTGGGTAGGCATGCGGTAAGAGTGTTTGATCAAAGTGGAGTGTCTTGTAAGGGGGTGCTGTATGGAGTGCCAGTGGTTATGAGTATGTCTGAGGTGGAGGAGCTACTAGCGGGAGTGGGGGTGGTGGAGGCGTGGAGGTTGGGGAGGAGAGATGCACATGGGGATGTGGTGTCTACAACTGTGGCAGTGAGATTTGAGAGAACGGAGTGTCCGGAGGTGGTGGAGATGGCTTATCAGAGGTATTGTGTGAAAGCATATGTGGCAATGCCATTAAGGTGTTATAAATGTCAACGATTTGGACATGTGGCGAGAGCATGCAGGAATGAGAGACATTGTGGGAGGTGTGGTGGAGAGCATGATGTAAAGGAATGTAAGGTGGGGACTCCGGAGAAATGTGTGAATTGTGGGGGGGGAGCATTCTTCCGCGTTTAGGGGATGTGAGAGTTACAGGGTGGCGAGAGAAGTGGTACAGGTGAGGGCGGCGGAAGGTCTGTCTTATGCGCAGGCTGTTGCAAAGGTGAAACCAGTACGGGTAGTGAGTGAGGTGAGTGAGAAAAAGTTGGTGGTGGATGAGGTTGTGGGAAGAAAGAAAGTGCTGGGTGAAGTGAAAGGTGTAGAAATGGTGGTTGTTCCGAAAACTGAGTTTTTGTGTTTTATAGTGAATGTGCTGGATCTGGTTCAAGGGAATACGTCTATCAGTACATCAAATCTTACGAAAGGAGTAGTGGAAGCTGGGAGGAGGTTTTTGAATGTTGTAGATGTATCAGAAGAAGATGTGTTTAAGAAGGTTGCTAAAGTGCGGAAGCTGAGTGGGGTGCCGGCATGAGGATTTTGCAGTGGAATGCGAGGAGTTTGTTGAAGAATGGACAGGAGTTGAAAGTCGTGTTGTGTGAGGAGTTGAATGTTGACGTGGTTTGTATTCAGGAGACGTGGTTGAGGGGGGTTTTGAGATTTGTGATACCAGGTTTTGAGTCGTTTCGTAAGGATAGGTTGGAGGGGAGAGGGGGGGTGTGGCTTTAGCAGTTCGAAAGGGGTTGATTGCAAGGGAAATTGTGGTGGATGGAGCAGTAGAGGCGATTGGGGCAGGGATTCGGGTAGGAGGATCGGAAGTATTGGTGCTGAATTATTATAATCCGTGTGAGGTGGTAGAAGTGGGTGTGTTGACTGGAGTGATAAGAGGACATGTGGGACCGTGTGTTTTGTGTGGCGATTTTAACAGTGCCAACACGTTGTGGGGTAGGGATAGGACAGATATGAATGGAGAATTGTTGGAAGACATGGCGGATGAATTGAGTCTGGTATTGCTGAATGATGGGACGGGTACGAGGTTGGATGTGAGGACTGGGAAGCTGTCGTGCTTGGATTTGACCTGGGTGACTGCTGCAATTGCAGGTGAATGTGATTGGAAGGTGCGTGAGGATGGAGACATGGGGAATGATCATTCTGCTATTTTGGTAACTGTGAGGGGTGAGGTAGGGATCAGGTCACGTATGACTGGGAGTCGGTTGAATTTTAGGAAGGCTGATTGGGAGGTATATAAGGGAGTGTGTCGGGATTTGATTGTTCCAAGGGGAAGAGAGGGGGGGTTGGATGAATGGAATGAGCATCTGGTGCAGGGAATGAAAGCAGCGTCTGTGGCAGCAATTCCGGAGGTTGAGAAGGGGAAGGGTGGGAAGATCGAGGTTCCTTGGTGGTCGGTGGAATGTTCAAGAGCAGTGGCGGCACGAAAGAAGGCTAGAGCAAGAGCGTTGAGAACGGGAATGTTGGTGGATTTGGTGGCATATAAGAAGGCTAAGGCGGTGGTGCAGAAGGTGATTAGGGAAAGAAAGAGAGGATATTGGAGGGGCTATTGTGGGTCCCTGGGGAGTGATTCTGGTGTGAGTGAGGTTTGGAAACAGTTCAAGCGGATGTCCGGATTAATGAGGTCGCAGGGTGGTATGTCTGTGTTGTTGAAAGGAGAAGAGGTTATTAGTGAGGATGGGGATAAGGCGAATTTGTTGGGGGAATATTTTGCGGGGGTTCACAGTTCAAGGAACTTCCCAGAAGAGGTGAGGATCCGAATGGGTGTGGTAGAGGAGGAAACGCGAGAGGTGGTGGCGAATGTTGGGCCTTGGGAGGAGCAATATGAGGTTTCATTTTCGATGGTAGAGTTGAATGGAGCGATTCGGAAGGGGAAGTGGTCTAGCCCTGGAGTGGATGGAATTATGTATGTATTTTTGGAGAAGTTGCCTGAGGAATGTAAGTCGGAGGTATTAGCGTTGTTCAATGAGATCTGGAAGAATGGAGTTTTGCCGAAGATGTGGAAAAGAGCGATTGTAGTGGCGATTTTGAAGGGTGGCAAGGTTCCTACAGAGTGTAAGTCATATAGACCGATTGCGTTGACTGTTGTGTTGTGTAAGGTTATGGAACGGATGGTGGTTGAGCGATTGGGGTTTTATTTGGAGTCGAATGGATGTTTGAGTGACTTTCAGAGTGGGTTCAGGAGGAATCGGTCGGTGGCTGATCCATTAGTGAGATTAGTGACTGGGGTGGAGGAGGCATTATGTGATGGAGAGTTGGTGGGAGCGTTCTTTTTGGATTTGGAGAAGGCGTATGATATGGTGTGGAAGGGAGGGTTGTTAGTGAGACTGTTGGAGATGGGTGTGAAGGGAATAATGTTTCGGTGGATCAAGGCATTCTTGGCAGATAGGACATTTCAGGTGAGAGTGAGGGGGGTGCTGTCTGAAGTTTGGAAGATGGAGAATGGGACACCGCAGGGGAGTGTGATTAGTGCGATGCTGTTTAATGCGATGGTGGATGGGTTGATTCGAGCTTTGGCGGGAATTGGGTGTCAGGTGGATTTCTTTGCGGATGATGGTGTGGTCTGGGTAAGAGGGCAGTGTTTGTTGTTGGTACAGAGACGGTTGCAAGCTGCGATTGTACGCATGGAGGAGTGGTGTGGGAAATGGGGTTTTTCGGTGTCTGTGGATAAGAGTGTGAGTATGGTGTTCTCAAGGAAAAGAGTGCAGCAGGAGTTGAATTTGGTTTTGAAAGGTGTGAGGGTGAAGAGCGTGGAAGAGTTTCGGTACTTGGGGGTGATTCTGGATAGAAAGTTGAATTGGAATATGCAAGTGGATGGTGTGGTGGATAAGTGTAAACGCAGGCTGAATTTGTTGAGGGCGGTGACTGGGAAAGAATGGGGTGCGCAACAGAAGTGTTTACGAATGTTGTATAAGGGGTTGATTTTGAGTGTGATGGATTTTGGATGCCAGGTGTCAGTGGGTTATACGTCGAGTCAGAAATTGCGGTTAGATAGAGTACAGCCGAGGGCATTGAGAGTGTGTTCGGGTGTGATGAGGTCCTCCCCAGTGAATGCGGTTCAGGTGCTTGTGGGAGAGATGCCATTGGGGTTGAGGAGGGATGCGTTAAATATGAGATGGTGGGTGAAGTGTAGTGCGAAGAGTGTGGCTCATCCGGTGCGTGAATGTTTGAAGTATAATTGGAGGTTTGACTATTACAGGGATCGGTGGAGGAGGAAGGGGGGCACTTTTGGGTTTCACATGTGGGAGAAGGGAGTGCAGTGGGGTGTGGGTGATTTGATGATTGTGACAGATACGGATTTGGAGAGAAGGCCGAGGTGGATGATGAGATCTCCAAAGGTGTGTTTGGAGTTGGCGAATGTGGTATCGAAGAAGAGAGGTATGCGGGGTGAGATCAAAGCTTTGGGTCAGTAGTATGTGGCATGAAAGGAAGGATACAAGGTGTTATCGGATGGTTCAAAGGATCCTATGTCTGGGAGAGTGGGAATGGCGTATTATCTAGAAAGCATTGGGGAGTATAAAATAGGACGACTGACAAATGATGTGTCTATTTGTACGGCTGAGTTGGTGGCGATTGCATTGGTGATTGACAGGGTGTATAAGTTGGGGTATGAGAAAGTGGTGGTGTTCTCAGATTCATTGAGTGGATTACAGGCGATTGTGGCAGGGGATGGTGATAGGAAGGATGTGATTTTGGACATTAGGATGAAGATTGATCGGTGTGTGCGCGGGGGTATGGATTTGGAGTTGGCGTGGGTTCCCAGTCACAGTGGCATTTTGGGAAATGAGTTGGTGGATCTGGCGGTGGGTGAGGGTATGAGGAGGGGAGCGATTGATGTGAGGTTGCCTTTGAGTGTGGATGAGGTGAAGGCTGTCATGATGAGACGGGTCCTGGATGAGTGGCAGGAGAGGTGGGTGAATGGGGTGAAGGGCAGGTGGATGTTCGGTGTTCGTGGGAAAGTGTCGGTGAAGGTGGATGCAGGGAGATCAGAATGGAGGAGGTGATGCTGAATCGGTTAAGGATAGGTCATGTGGGGCTGAATGACTGTCTATTTCGAATAGGAAAGCGTGAATCAAGGGACTGTGCGGTGTGTGGGGTGCCTGAAACGGTGGGACATTTTTTGATTAGGTGTGAAAGACATGTTACAGAGAGAGAATTGATGAGGGTTCGGTTGACTGCGTTGGGTGTGGCTGAGCTGAGTGAGAGGATTATACTAGGAGGTGATGGGGAGAGAGGCAGGAGGAGGAATAGTGTGATGTTGGATTTTGTGAGGCAGACGGGGAGGTGGGAGGAGTTGTGAGCTTAAATGGAGCCAAATAATAATTAGTGGGTACGGTGCACATCATCCTATAGGATGGGGAAGCCCCTGCGTGGGTCCGCCCACGCTTCCAATAATTAAGAAGAAGAAGAAGAAGGTGTTCGGTGGCGAGGTGCATAGGACGTGGTAGGCTGTCACCGAATAGTACGTTTCTCAGTTTGATCCTATGTCATTAAGGGCTATTTACTTTGCTACTTAAGAACCTCATTTTAAGGATTCTTTTCATATATCTTTTATAGCGCATATACTAATGGCGAGTGGACTGTGCAGCAGTGTGTGGCTCAAGAGCATAGAGATTCTGTGTCTGTTTTAACTACACTGGAGTAAAGATTCTCCTTTGACGAGTGATAAGGCTCAGGCTCAGCAGTTGAGAGATAAATCACGCTGCACACCAGTTCGAGTAGCAGCTCAGTTCTTATCTAAAGATGGAAACTATGTTGCGCAATGGAAGAAAAATTAAAGATCCTTCCCTAAAAGAGTTATCAAGCACGAGCCCTTTGAAGTCTAAAAATAATTTTTTTAAAACGACTTTGAGTCCCGTCTCTCTTTTAAAAGAAAAACGTTCCTTTCTTTCAATGTCAGTCCAATTGATTGAAGATGTCAACCTCCCTGGCAATGCTGCCAAAAACAGCCCTAATATTGACATTCAAGAATGTAAAGCTTTATGTCCCTGAAGGCTGCAAATGAGGATATTACTCATGATCCTTTTCCTGAAAAAGAAATTATAATGAAAACACATCTAGAGGATGTTGACACCCTTGTAGACAAGTTTCATCCTCCTGCAGACATATCTATGCTTGCACCTGTCATTATGGCAGACCTCGACAAAAGGGTACGTCTCTCATTAGGCCCTTCTACGCCAGTTTCTACATTTGGGCACTTTTGGGAACATGTACATTTTCATAAACCCAACATGAAAGAACATGATACCCTTTCACATAGCTTTTCACGAAATGAAGAAGAATTTATTTCTAAAGTTTCATACCGATCCACTAGTTCACCGTCTGCATCACTGGTGAATAAACTAAAATCTACATCAGAGAGTAATATCCCAGGTGAGTTAGATATTTTCGGCCCCTGTATTTAATAGCGTCCACTCACTAGAGGTACCTGCATCCGTAGAGAGGAAGCTTTCAGAAACCTTGGAGAAAGAAACACATGAAACACCTGATTTTCCTGTAATAACTAGAATTCTTAACCTTTTAGATAAGGGTCACAAATTCACGCATGCTTTACTGAAGGACATAATAAGCAGTATCTCGCTAAATTCAGAAAAGCTAAATAAAGTGGAAGGATATATATATTGGCACAAGAGGCCTGTCATAAATTCCATTTGGAGTGCCTTACAAGAGCTGCCTTGATAGTACAACAGGAGGTTTTAGTATCTGAATCAACAATAAGAAGCTCCAAAGGGACACAAACTATAAATGATCCCTTACTCCACTATGGAAATCCCATGTCATTTGCACAAATGGCGGGGAACCCGATAAACTCTACAAATCTTGGAGTTAATGGGGAATCGATTGACATATTTGAAATAGCTAAACTACAACATAAGATGATTTCTGCAGATTGAACAATTCCTGCATCAATCAACCCCTCAAATGCACCTTTCGGAAACCCCACAAATTGTTGCAGCTTTAGTACCCGAGGTTGACATGCAAAAGTCCTCTCCCGATAGCCCCTCTGCGATATTAGAAATTATAGAACAGGAAAAGGAGTTGGAGAAAATCTCTGAAGAAGCAGATATGACACTTACTTCCTCCGAAGGGTTTTATCATATATCCAGAAGAGCTAAAATAAAACTATCAAAAAGCTCTAAAAGAAGGCACAAAAGACGAGGGGCTGAGAACCGGACACATCTAGGAACGAAGAAATCTATAGACTGTCCCAAGAAAGTTAAAACACAGAAACAGCCTCCTACATCGAATGCAGACGATCATGCCTTGAATTTAAGCCAATTGAATGAGGAAAGTAAAATCGTACTTCAGATACCGTCTCAAGATGCTGATGGGGAATCTAGTGTGGAGATGAAAGCTCAACCTATAGCCCAGGCAGGGCTTAAGTTGGTAAATTTAACTCAAGCTAATATGAATGCATATTTTCCTGAAAAGCAAATAAAAAAGAACTGGAAACTCTATGAAAACAGAGTGCCAATCGGTGGGAGGAAAGTCAACCCCAAAGGGCGTTAGCCAGAAAACCCCTGATGTAGAGTCTGTATCCTGCATGCTAGCTAGCGAAAGATCGCTTACAGCTTCTTGTTCAAACATTTCTTGAAACTCCACCTGCCCCAAGCACACAGCAAATGCCGAGCTTTTCAGCAGTCACAAATAATGCTGAGTCCTTACGGAGCCCGGCTAAATCAGCTCAAGCGGTCACTTCTACCAACTTGAGAGTGCCTGCTGTACCCACCCTGATGGAAATAAAAATGGCTCAAAAGCCTCAGTATCCTATTCAGATGTCCTTAATCCAGCAAGCACCTTGCCATTGTTTGAAGGAATATCTATGCCCAGCGACTCAGTGCTTATTACTGTTGGACAAGAAGTAGTTACTCAATCCTTGACTATTTCCGAATCACTATTGGCTGGAAGAGCGATCCTATGATTAATGGGAAGGAACGTATTAATCGCTCCTTCCTAATGAAGTCCCTATACAAAATTCCATCTCTTCGGAATTTAGTCTCTAATGATATTGAAAGCATCTGACTTTCTAACATAAATAATAATCGTATGCTTTCAGCCATGCTCTCTCCTATTATTGCAAAACTTCTATGGGAACACAAAACTGATCTAAGTATGTTGGGTCTAGAATTGCATGAATTTTCCTCAGTGGAAGATGCGATGGCTGTTCTTGATTTTCAACCATTGAATGTGATTGCTTCTGACAACAACACAAGGCAGGCCACTATTAATACAGACACCTCTAAATAGTTAATGGAACAACTTGCTTCTCTTACTACAGTGTTGAATGGTCTTTCATGGCTAGAAACCTTGATAAAAGCTGCTTCTGCGATTAGCTCGACGCGAGCACCCTCATAATTGAGAGATCTAAAAATCATTTTGTGGAATTGTTGTGCTTTCAATAATCTTAGAAAATGGCTTCTGTATGCTGATATAAACAGGTTGCCACATATACTCTTAATTCAAGAAACCATGTCCACGTTTGAATTGTACTTTGACGGATTTACCTCCTTTGTGCACCATGCAATTGGTGGAGTAGATGGTAGACCCGCAGGTGCTTTGGCTATTCTCATCAACAATGCCCTATCTTTTAAGGTGAATCGCATTTATCATTCAGAGTTGTTTCTCTTGGTTGATGAAAAAATAAATCTATCGTACAATCTTAATATTTTTTTGATTTCGTTATACTGGAATCCTTCTCTTATGTCAATTCAAGATGCATGTGAAGTTCTTGATACAGTCCTTATGGAGGCCTATGAAAATACTTCGCAAGCAGAAATTCTTATTGGAGGAGATTTCAACACAGCCTTTTTTCCCTCTCCTGTTATCAAAACTAAATGTTGATCAAAGAATTACTCAAGACTCGCGTACGAAAAAGGGGAAAGTTGGCTGCAATTTCTTGAAAGTTGGGATCTATACACCATACAACCAAATGCTAGCCATGAAGTATTCACATTGAAAAGAGGCACACATTCATCATGGATTGATTATTTGGTAGGATCTAAAACCTTATCAGGGTGGATGTCTCTTTCAAACACCATTGATCCTGCATTAGGTGACCATTTAATGATTGTCTCTTCGTTAGCATGTCAGATTCCAACACCCGAACAAGCTTCCACCCTTGTTCTGATCCAGAGTAACAGAACAAGGCTCTCGATTAATTGGAACATAAGCACATGTAGAAACATTTCATTTCTTGTCAACCATGACTTATGGATTTGTAATAGTTTGATCCCTCACGAGATGGAATGTATTCTGCAATGGAATCTGAAGATGATTGCCTTCCATTTACGATCTATTGCGACTTCATAAAAATTTCAGGAACGCACAAAAAACTTAATTTCTCATTTTTCACAAGAGATTTGTGAGCTCAAATGTAAAATAAATGTTGAACTGAGGAAAGTAAGGAAGTCCCTTTTGCTCCTTCATACAAATCATTAAATAAAAACAAAATACTGACGCAATTTAAAAATGATATATTACGAATTCGATCTTTCACATAACTTAAACAAAACCAAAACCAAAATATGGTTGAAATGTTATGTAAACGTAAAATCAAAGATATATGGAAACAACTCAGATCCATGAATAAGGAACAGTATTTAGAATTTGACTCAGCAATTGATGGAGCAACATGGACTTCATTTTTCCTCCATAAATATGCGCTCCCTCGGGCATTTAATTCCTTAGAAAGACCTCCTCTATGTGTCAGTATTCCTGAACCTTGTCCTTGGGGTAATGATGATATCTTACTTGCCATTCACAAACTAAAAGCGTCCAAATGTGCGGGACCTGATAGTCTTCCCCCCTGTGCCATAAAAGATGATCCACAATTCTGGGCACATATCTTTTTAGAAAATTTCAAAGCAATATTTTGAAACAAAAAAATTCCCTCGTCCTGGCTTACATCCATCATTATACCCCTGCATAAAAAAGGTCCTATTGACAATCCTAACAACTTTAGGCCTATAGCATTAATAGATGTAGCAGCCAAAGTATTTGCTGTCCTTATCTTACATGAAGTAGAAATTGTAATTCGCAATACCGACTGCCTAAGTTCAGCTCAAGTAGGCTTTCGAAAAGCAATGGGGACATCTCTTAATGCAAGTATTTTAGCTCAATTGATAGCATCTTGTAAATTACCAGACAAAAGTCCTATTTTTGTTGCATCACTGGACTTAAAAGCTGCTTTCGACGGTGTCATTAGAGGGATTTTATGGCAAAAAATGTTAATTGCTAACTTTCCATCTTATTTAGTAACACTGATTGCCATGCTTCATTATAAAACAAACTTTAAAATATGGATTAACCGTGAAGGTACCCTTACTGAAGCTATCCCTAGCTGGATAGGTGTAAAACAAGGTTGTAACCTGGCAGCTGTGTTATTCAATCTATATATGGCTGACCTCGACAACATTTGGAATGGAATAAAATCCTTTGCAGTACGATTGGGGACGCTCAGGTTATCATGGCTAGCCTATGCTGATGACATCCTTCTTTTTGATAGAACTCAATCAGGCCTCCAAGCTAAACTAGAGAGCTTTCTTTCTTACTGTAAAAGTAACAATCTTACGGTGAATCCTCAAAAATGGAATATTATGATCTTCTCAAATCGCAAGAAAGTACGCCATTTTTCATGGGACATTGATGCAAAACAGATAAATGTCGCTCAAAATATGCTTTATCTGGGTTATAACATTTCAAATAACACCTCATTGAAAAAAGCAAAGGACTTGTTGATAGAAAAATTCCAACCCCTCAAAGGACAAATGAAAATGATTTTTCATAAATTTTGTAACTTTTCGCTTTTTCCGCTTTATGAATATTATAATAAGAAAGCGAAGGATATCCTCTTGTATGGTGTGGAAGTATATCTGGGAGACTTGGGACCGTTTCCCAACCGCCTGCAAGGAATTCTTTGGAAAAATGCTTTAGGTCTGCCTTTCTCTCCTCCAAATGCTGTCCTGAGACATGAACTAGGGTTAATGTCCCTGGCAGCATGTTATCATTGGCGTCTGCTCACAAATTATTCTAAATTGTTAGCTCCTCCGAAGAACTCGATCTATACAGAATTTTCTAAGATGTTAATCAACAATAATCCTCTATCTGTTGTACAATTCAAAGATCGAATGGACAAGTTATTAGATAAGATTAATATGCTTTCATGTGATCTTCATTTGCATATAAACCAGGTGAAAAAGAAATTTTTACTAATGATTGGGCAGAATGTATAACACAAGTACATTCATATTCTTCTTTCAGTCAATATGCTGAATTCATTCATCCACAAAGTCCTCGCTTGGCATATTTATTGCGTTGTCCCGATAAAGAAGTCTGTAGGACATGTATGTTATTTAGACTGGATCCGATTCACACAAAAGTTAGAACTATACATTGGACAAAGAATCAAGACATTCGTGTTGACGATATCTGTAGATTCTGTAAAGAGACTGAAGAATCTCTTAAACAATTATTTCTCTACTGTTCTTACTTTGAAAATCCTCATGTAATTATGTTGAAAGAATTCACAGATGCAAATACGATTTTTGCAAGAAATTGTATATGGATGCACTGTATGTGGGGCTTCAGCAACACAGCCATATTAGCGACGGTCCGTCTTGTAAATTATATAAGAACACAAATGGAAACGGACTGTTTCAAAGTTTAAAATGATGTTGTTGTATAACGAAAGATGTTTGTATTTTATATTAGAACAAGGTTTTTGTATCATTCCACATGTAAAAATGTATTAATTGATTTTAATTTGTAAAGGTGCTTCGCACTAAACACATTTTTAAATTAAAAAACATTCTCATATGCAGGAATAGGGGGCATTAAGATCATTTTCCTCCTCATTGTGAGTGATTTCCATGTAACTTTTGAATGTAACGAGTTCAATGATAGTTCATGCCTCAGAGCAGTCATTGGGACATGTCTAGGTAAGTTCAGCACTCTACGCCAAAAGAGGCCCTCCAGTAAGTGCTAGGTTGATTCAGGAATTGTCACGACCCTCGCCCAAAACCCCCTCTGGCAAACCCATTGGCCAGGTGGAGCCAGGACTCGGGCCTCCAGAGCCTGGCATCCTCTTCAAAAGCCCTCCTGGGGCCAGTCCTGGCACCTATGGCGCCAGGCTCATACACCATGAAAAACATGTGCTTGGGAACTACTTTATTGTATTGTCAACCAACATGGAGGCATCCACATAGCTTGGTTCCTAAGAACCAAGCTATGCGGTCTAGTGTTTTGGGTGTGGTAGCCTAGGGACTACTTTACCTGGACTATTTTGTTGGGGCTATTTAAACCACACCCGAGCAAGACAACACGCTTCGCATTACTTTGCAGTTTGCAACGTGACGCTCACCGTGTCCAGCTATTCCCTCGAACCTCGGAGAAGCAGAACCTGCAAGGAAACAAAAGGAACATCATTAGCAGCAGCATCTTACCTGCAGTCTTCATCTTTAAACACTCGCAGCTACTGAGAACAGCTTCCTCGAATCTGCACGCCTCATAGACAGAACGACCTGAAAGAGGAAGATAGAGGCAACATTAAAGAAAGCAGTAGAGACATTTACAAATTACGAACTGCTCAAAAGGCTTACCTGGCTGGCCGCCTCTCGGCTGGCACCACTCCGGACATTACACTCCAGCTGAAGAACACCGCGACCTACAAGGAAGGAAAACACAGGATAGCAAAGGCAAGACTTTGCAGCGCTGAAGCTCCGCATACCTAAGGGAGAATAAAGAGCCATTTTAAACAAAGAAAGGCATGCGGGATAGCAACAACACTAAAGAACAGCAATAAGACCTACCTGAACAATATCAAACGGGCCGGCATGAGTGAAGTAACTGGACCGCACTTGCCCATGAAAGACAACGCGCCCCTGCAAAGAAAGCAGGACGGAGAGCGCACCTAATTCTACCACAAGGTGAGGAGAGGGCGCCAGAGGGAGGGAAATCATATGGGGGTGGAGGGAGGATACTTACTCCAGTCGGTCAGTCTTGAACACAGTCCTCCTGTATTTTCAGGCAGAACCTTCCCCGCAGACCACATCAGGCCAAAGCTGAGAAGCATACCAGAGAGTAACCCGGCTGGGTGGCGTCCCTGTGGATACCAGGTGAGCGTAACAGGAATATTCCACCCGGCCTCGGCATCAAACATTATTGTCGGCACTACTTTTTGAACATAGAAAAGTAGGACAGGTTCCAGCGAGAATTTTCCATATTCTTTCTCTATTTTTGCTCCTTGCAGTGCCAACTTCTTCATCCGGTTTTTTAGATTGTCGATCCACGGTCCTTCACAAATGGAGTTGTTGTAGTGAATGCCTAGATATTTTATTGAGGCTACCTTTTCTATCATTTCACCATTGATTTTCCATCAAAAGGCCTGATCTTTCTTGTTTCCTTTTGGGCCGATTGCCATTATCTTCGTTTTAGCCGTGTTTATTTCAAGTTCATTGATGGTCAAGTTTTCAAACAGTTTACTTAGCTGCCGTTGCAGTCCGACTTGAGTTAGATCTAATAATACTATGTCGTCGGCATATTTTATGCAAGATATTGGCATTTTGTTCAGCTTTGGAGGAAATGAGTTGACATCATTCAAGTGGGTTGGTCGGTCGGCAATGAACAGTTTGAAGAGTTCAGAGGCCTGGGGGCACCCTTGCTTTACTCCTTTTTCAGTTATAATAGACTCAGACGTTTCTCTGCTGTTATTGAGACAAACACAAATTGATGTGTTGGTATGAAGAGCTATTATTAGTTCGAGTAGGTTTGCAGGGCATCCCCATGCCATTAATTTGAGCCACGATTTATGCCATCAAAGGCCTGTTTCATGTCTATAAATGCTAGAAACAGCAGTTGACCTGCCTTGATGGTTTCCATTTTTAGAATGCTTAGTAGACAAAGATTGACATCAAATCCGACACCAGTGGTGAATCCTGTTTGTCTAGGGTCGACAATTTTTGATGTGTTTGCCCATTTTTTACGAGCTTCTTCTTCAAGAATAATCCACAGACCTTGCCTATGGTATCTAGGAGGGCGATCGGTCGATAGTTGTTAGGATCGCCCTGATCGCCCTTTTTGTAGATCGGGACCACAACTGCCTTTAACCATGATGCTCGTATTTATTTGGTTCTCGCTATTCGATTAAATAAGGTCTCAATAAAGACTGACCACTCTACAACATTTTGTTTTAGCATGACGTTTGTGATTAGATCTGGCCCCGGGGCCCTCAAGTTTTTTAGCTGCTTTAATGCTTCAGCGATCTCGTGTGCATTTATTTTTATGTCCCAGGCCATGGTTCCAGTTTCTATCTTTGTTAAAGGTTCCGATTGGGATTTTTTTGTATACGTTTGTGAAGTGTTTAACGTGCGTACTTAACCTCCTACTCCCAAGCCAGTCCCAAACTGGAGCCTGAACTCCTTCTTGACAGCCCTCATGGAACCTCCCTTCGAACCCATACACAGATGGGATGTGAAGTTCTTGTCTTGGAAAACAGCCTTTTTGATAGCCATCACATCAGCCAGGAGGATCAGTGAGTTACAAGCTTTGTCGTCTGAACCTCTGTTTACTTTGTTCCAGAAGGACCGTGACATCTTAAAACCACATCTTAAGTTCCTTCCCAGGTGCTGTTGGAGATGACACTCACAGAGTGCATTGTTTTGCCAACCTTTTTCCAGAATCACGCTTCTGAAGCGGAAAGAGCATTACATTCTCTAGACGTTGCTAGAGTTTTGAGGTTTTGCTTGCAGAGAACCAAGGAGTTCGGCTCCTGAAACCGACTGTTCATTGCTTTCTCTGGCCGCACCAAAGGACAGCATATCTCTAAACAAAGTCTGGCACACTGGGTTTCGTCCTGCATCACCCATTGCCATCAGATGAAAGGTGACCCTCTAACTAGACCACCATCAGCGCACTCCACCAGAGGGAGGGCGGCGTCAACAGCATTCCACGCAGGGGTGGCCTTGAAGGACATATGCAGAGCCGCCACGTTGAGCACTCTGCACACGTTTGTGAAACACTACTGCCTGGCTGAAGATACCAACAAAGAAACTGCAGTTGGACAGGCAGTGCCCCGCCATCTCTTTGCATAAGGTAGGACCAGCCTCCTTTTCCCACCTTTCCCAAAGTATGTAACCGTTGTGTTGCTGCATGGTAAAGGTTTGATCAGAAATATATTTTTCTGTATTTATGCATATATGTATATGATGGTGGCATGTTTTAACTGCTTGGTATTA
Source organism: Ambystoma mexicanum (assembly GCF_040938575.1). NCBI lineage: Eukaryota > Metazoa > Chordata > Amphibia > Caudata > Ambystomatidae > Ambystoma > Ambystoma mexicanum. The sequence continues at coordinate 289,594,003 of NC_090940.1, forward strand.
TATTCAAGCATCTGAATCTATGAAAGATCTAATGCTGGAGAAGTCTTAGTTACTTACCTGTAACTGTATTTCTCCAGCATTGTTATCTTTCATAGATTCACATGCGCCCGCCCGCCTCCCCTGAGAGGCTGCTCCTATGCTCAGCATCCATCATACTGTAGTCTCTACGGTTCAAAATCTGAAGATGGCTGCCGGAGCTTAAACCCTGCCACCTCATTGGTTAGGGCCATAAAGGACCAAAGTGAGGCGGAGGGACTACACAATAGAATGGCTCATGGGCTATAATGGGCTATGTACATGCATTGCTATGTAGCAATGTGTGTATATTAAAAAATGTTTAATAATTATTTTCAGCACCAAGGATTCCCAGTCTGACGACGGGGAATATTCTAGAATATGAATCTATGAAAGATACCAATGCTGGAGAAATACAGTTACCAGTAAGTAACTAAGACTTCAAGCATCTTTATTGAACTTCAAATGAGGGTGAGATAAACGCCTATCTAAATCTACAGATGGGAGCAAGCTATGACTATCAAATAATAATAATGCCGACCTAGTGGTGTCTTTGTCAAAATAAAAGGGCCTATACGAAAAAAAATAATATTACCTCTAAATACAAATAGTGTGGGAAATAATGTTATGAACAAGAAAGAAGTGTTCAAAATGATATGTCAGGTTTCAGGCCGTTGGCCTCCCTTCCCCATGTTTTTAGCATGGGACAAGGCAGTTCACTCTAGCACGGCACAGTCTCAGTCTTGGAGTTCACTCATCAGCATCAGGGCCTCCAGAGCGTAAACCTCCTTGCTTCTCAAAGTCTCTTCACTCAAAGGACCTGATTCAACCAAATATATAACAGGTTCTTTTTCTGTTCCAGAATTCCACAGGTTTCACATCGGGTGATTCAATATCCACCCCGGATCCCCCTCAACCGGGCTCAGATCCTTTTAGCATACAGTTCCACACAGGCTTCTCTCTGCCGGGCTCGAGTCTGTCTTTCACCTTTCACTTTTTACGCAATGTTCATAGGTTCTTCCTTTTCGGGTGACTCACGGTTCACCCCAGAGCCCCCTCTGCCGGGCTCATATCCCTTCTACACCATTAGTCTCCATCAGCTGGGCTCGGACCAATGTATACAAAACGTTTTTTTCAACGTTCGGATCCTTCTGGATGGATGCCTAACAGAGACCTTTGATTGAGCACCCATGTGATGCCGGACCACTCTGTCTATGGTATTGTATTTTAGCTTCAAAGTTAATTCACTCATCTGCTGTCGTAACAATCTTCTTCATACAATGTTGCTGCTTGCATCCTTGATTTCCACACAGATCGATGTGGTATCAGTCTCCCCAACTAACAGGCTGTGCTGCTTTGTTGTAGGAGCCAAGGACAGTACCACAGCGGCAACTGCTTCTCCTCGCCTTGACTATCGACGCAGGAGATCCCCGGGTACCTCTGACACACAATGCAGGATTATTTAGCTTCAATTCCAGGTCTTACACTTTCTACTTTTAACAGCTCATGAAAGATGCGGTTTATCAGTGAAACGGTGAAGGGTATCTCCATCTTTGCAGTCCTCTTCGGTCTTGCCGTCTTCCACCTTTTATTAAACTGCCATCTTGGAACTGCTACTTCCTTGTGTCCTTTGCCTTGCTTAGAGGGCGCTTTTGTGTTCCACCTTTTATCCGTGTGGGGAAATGTGATAGAAGTCAGGTGTGTGTAATGATCACTAATTGCCAGACCTTGCCTGACCACTGTATTGGGACATATCAGGTATACAGCTCTGATGTTAGTTCGTTTTAGCTCACGATGAGCTGTCCATGAGAAAGTGTTTGTATCGGGAAAGGGGTGGGGGGTTGAGTTCCTAAGTATCCTACTGGGTAGGATGGGGTAAAGTTGTGACAGGGAAGGGGATACCATATCTCACTGTCCTATGTCCCTCTCCCCGAAGACCCCGATCAAGGGGGTTCTCCCGCACTGGTCCTGGCCACCTGGATGACAGATCCCCGTGGACTTGCAGGTGAGACGCCCTCAGGTTTCTCACAGTTTGCACTCTCCTGCCAAACCTCCTGGGAGGAGGTCCCTGTACTTTGGCAGCTCTGCAGGTTTCTTTTCTCTTTCTGCCAAGCTCTGATGGCTCTTTATCTTGGGACTCATTTCAGGTGAAGACATAGTACACAGAGAGTCAGAAACCATGCAAGCCATTTGTAAATGAAGTTCCAAGTCATCACTCATTTTAACTCCCATTTAGCTAACAAAGATATTGAGATCTTGACCCAAGGGAGTGACATCCCTCTCTGGGAATTTCCTGTCCTCTACAGGCGGGTGACCCCCAGTGGGATCCTACTTGCCCTGTCCCCTAAGCGGTTTTAAGCTTTTGCAGGCTCCCCTTCCTAGTCCCAAAGGGAGTGACTCCTTGGTAAAAGGGGACAAATTCCCTGGATTCATCACACTACCCTCATTATGGTTTGAGTGGTTAAATAAATGATTACCTGACAAACTTTTTCTCCATGAATCACTGGTATGCCCGATGCGTGTTTTCTTTGTGCAATCACTTACATTTTGATTCAGTTATCACTGCGACCCACCCATGTTCATCTCCACCATCTTCATGTAATTAACCGTTACAAATGCGCGCACTAACTTCAAGTGCTGTGATGGCACAAACAGAAGCAAATGCTTGTGACGTCTGCAGCTACCGGAGAAGAAAGTATCTAAGAAAGTATCTAATCCTATTTTCCTATTTACACAATCACATATTGGCACGCAAATCCAGGAGACACTCTCCTTGCTAAATTATATCAACATTGCTTTTCTCTGTTCATATCTTTTTGTTCAATAATTTGAATCCCAAAAAAAATGAAGCCGTCGACACAGTAATTAAATTTAAGGATTTATATTAACATTTAATTGAAGAATGCTCCATGGCATTTCAAGGTAGATCAAAATTTGGTTATCTGCAAAAGCGAAGTATGAGAATATTTTTTTATTCTTCGGGTGTGATATTTGTTTCGCAATTTTTCTTTGAAACTATGGCCAATTCTGCATCTGAATTTCACAGCAGATTTAGTCTTATGTCACTGTAAAAATGGTAACTACATTGGGTGGTACAGTAAGATCGAGGCATGGGCAACTATGTAGGCAGTATCCATTGAAGACAATGACATAACACCATTAAACCCATGTCACCTCTTTTTTCTCCACTAACAACACGTCCATTGTTACTATGTGGTAGCTACATAAGTAGTTCTGTATCCACCTCAAGACAATCCTGGTTTTGAAATTGCATGCTGGGACTTGTAGGCCAATACTTACAATGAAACAAACTAAACGACATGTCACAGCATGCATTAGGAAAGACAATGGGCTTCATTATGAGGTCAGTGGTAAAACCCACCTGTAGGCGGCGGGCAACCTCCGACCCCGTAACACCGTTTCCACCACCTGATACACTGGTGCTGCCAGGATATCATGAGTGGCGGTGGAACGGTTGAAAACGGTGCTTCCGTGAAAACTCTGCCGGTAGGGGCCTGAACTCCTGGCAGGTCAGGCCTGCGGGAGTTCCATGGCCCCTACCCGCAGACTTGCAGTTTGGCGGTGCAGAAAGGGTGCTGGTACATTGCTATTAGTACCCTTATTTCCGGTCTGCCAATGACTGGTTCAAGGTGTTGTGCATTACAAAGGGCTACTTGGTTGCTAGCTATGCAGTAACTAGTTAGCTGTTTTCTAGAACAGATTTTTCAACCTATCCTTATTTTTATAAATCCCTATGACCACGCTATGAATTCACAAGCAATGCTAAATATTCTATCCTTACACAGCAGTGATCAAGTCCTTTTTCTGAAGTTTCTCTCAGGTGCCCGCTGGCTCTGAAGACTTTCACTAATGAATTGAAATAAATATTTGGCACATTCTCATACAATTGTGCCTAAAAAATGTGCACTGTGAATCATACAAGTTGTTACATTTCTTTTGCATTATGTGATGAATCTGATGATACACAAAAAGAAAGGTACGGCTTTTGGTCATCTCTGTTGCAGTATTTTAGGGAATTTACCTAATAGTACTAAATATAAAGGGGTGGAGGTATTATAACCATATAAAACACTCTTGTGGTAAACAATCTTCAGTTTATTAAATAATCACAAAAAAAACACATGACAACAATTCATAATTCATACAAATTGGTTAAAAACACATGCAAAACAACCTATTTAAAAGCACCTTAAAACATTTTTAAAGTGCTATCGTGACTCTAATGGACTCTATATTCAATCTTTCTGTATAAGGTTACAGATCAGAGCTCCTTCATATGGTTCGGCACTCATAGATATCTCATAGGTCCCCTTTAAGACTCAACATGTTTCTGTTCTAGTGTCCTACAAATAGTGAACATTCTTCAGGAGCTATGGTATAGGTCACAATTTACTAGTCTGTCAATGTTCTTGATTCCGATAGAATTCTAAAAACATCTTTTTCTTTTTGATATTCCTCTAAGTGTGTAAATTCCCTGCAACTATTTGAATTAGTTTGGTGGTTAACTTTGGAGATCTGTGCTCAAATCACAGTTGAATCCTGGCCTGATCTCATCCACCCAATGTTGGTGTGAACCAGTATCCCTTCTTTGACTGCATGCCTTTAAATCCAGGTAAATTGGAAAGATTACTGTTATGTTTTTGTAAAATAGTTAAATTACTATCTTGTTTTTATCCCTGAGGTAAGCCTTCGCTAGCCTCCTAAGGCGCCACAGGCCTGTGTCAGGTCACTTAGATACTTTTCTGCCAGGACTTTGCTCCTTCTCTTTTGGTTAACGGAGTTCCTTTTTCTAGCCCTGATATTTCTTCTCAGGATCTCTTCATTTATGATTAATACACTCATTTTCCTAATCCCGATGTTTCTTTTCAGGACTTCTTTGAATCTTGTACATTTCTTCTGACTTTCTGGTATACTCTCCTGCCAGGGTTTCTTGTATGCACACACTTGTAATTGCCTGGTATACTCTCCTGCCACGGCTTCTTGTATTCACACTATTTTAATTGCCTGGTATACTCTCCTTCCAGGGATTCTTGTATTCACACACTCGATAATTCACCACATTAGCTCTTTTGGCTAATTCAGTCTGTTCATTGTAAATTGCCTTGTTAGTGTTTTGCTCACACTTCCTCTCTTGGCAATTCACCACCTTACCCTTGTTGGCTAACTCACTCTTTTCGTTATATACTGTTTTGCTAGTTTTCGTTATATGCATATGTCTCCCCAAGATCCGTCAGGGCACTCCCTCTTAGTCCCCCTATTTTCCCTATCGCTGCCCCCCTTATCACCGCTTTCAAGGCATCCCAGATTATACCAATACTCTCTACACTTCCCACGTTATGTTCGAAGTAGTTTTCTATCGTGGCATGCATGCATTCCTGGAATTCGCCCTCCTTCAAAGCTTCTGCCCTCAGCCGCCACTTTGGAATAGGGGCCTGCCTGTGAGTATTCGCCCATGTTGCTAGCAGGGGTGCATGGTCTGATAGTGTGCGTGCCTTAATGTTTATCCCTGTGAATTCCCCCAGAGATTCGGTGCCCAAGAAAAAGCAATCTATGAGTGTGAAAATCCTGTGGGGTGCAATATGGTGTGTGTGCCCCTCCCTTGTCCATGTACCTTCCTCCAGACGTCTTCCAGATGCAGTTGGGTCAGGATTGTTTGTAGAGCCTTTGCTGGAGGTGCTGGCTTCCTGTATTTTCTATCCAATCTGTCCATAAGCGGATCCAGGGTGCAGTTAAAGTCGCCTAAACAGATAAACATTGCCTCTCTGTATTGGGTCAATTTAGGTGCATTTTTTCCTGAAGAACACAGGTGCGTCGTGGTTCGGGGCGTATGTGTTTATCAAGCAAATTTCCTTGTTCTCCAGAATTCTGTGTGCTATCACGAATCTGCCTTCTGGGTCGCTTTCCTTCTTTATCAGTTGAAATGGGACCCCCGGGGCGACCCATATCAGCACTCCCCTGGCAAAGTTGGAATAAGTTGAACTGAACATTTGGCCCCCCCCATTTCTTGGCCAGTTTGTTTTGCATTTCGTGCGTTAAGTGAGTTTCTTGCAGCAGTGCTATTTTGACCTTCATCCTGTTGAGCCAGGCCTATACCCTTAGTCTATTGACATAGGCGTTTAGACCTCTGACGTTCCAGGTTACAATGGTTATCCCGTCTATACCCATGTTTGTTTCGTGCTCCGTGGACTGGCCTCTCTCATGTCCTTCTGCAGGCCAACTGCCTGATTCTGATTGCTGTGGCCCCAGACCTTCCTTAATGTCCTTCTGTATTGATGTCGCCCAGGGCCATAGACCAGGAAGGTTTTCTTGAGCTGTCTGCATTTGCTTCTTGTGGCTTCCATCGCCACTCGCGCCTTGCCTTGTACTTCTTTGTGAGCTGCTTCGTCCACTGTTCGTGCCTCTACTAACCAACCAAACAACTGACTTACTACAACTATTAAACAAACGCCCAGCCACCTTCCCCTTGCTCCGGCCCCGCTGCTTCTCTCGCACCGCCCACCAAGGTGGGCCTGGCTCGCTGCAGCGTGATGCCTTAAAACTGACATCCAAACTAATTGAGTTCTTGGGGTGAAAACATTCCTCCCTTGTTGGGTTCACCCGTGTCTTCATCGGAGCTAGTTTCTGGCATTATTGGGGTTCCTGGGCCTCTGCTGAGGGATACCCAGTTGGGTCTATCCATGCATGGGCCTCCTCCGTCATTTCAAAGAATGATGATCTGCCCTCCCGTATCACCTTCAATTTTGCGGGGTATAACAGCATGTACCGTATGCCCTGCGCTCGGAGGGCATACGGTACACCATTCCTTGGTGGGGCCAAAGTGCACCCTTTGCCTCTGAACCATTACAGTATAGTCCAGGTATATGGTTATTCTGGAGGAGTTTCTGGTTATGGCCCCCCCTTCTCTTGAGAATGTCAATATTTTCTCCAGGTATTTAAAGTTCATGATCCTAGTGATCATTGATCGTGGGGGGGCTCCTGGTTGTGGTTTCCTGGTCGGGACTATATGGGCTCTCTCCACTGTGAAGCCCTGGGATAATGTACCAGCCCCAATCTCCTGTAACAGCAAGGATTCCATCTAGTTCGTTGGGTCCGGGCCTTCTTCTCCCTCTGGTAGTCCCACAACCTGGATTTTGTTTATTCTGGCTCTCCCTTCTGCATCTTCCGCCCAGGATCCTCACTCGTTGTAGTACATCCGTCATTTGGGTCCGAGTGGTGGCAACATCGGTGGTATTCTGCTGTACCTGCTGTTCCGCCGTACCCAGTCGGTCTGTCATTTCCGCACATTTTGCGGAATTAGGCTCATGTCCACCATGACTGTATCCAGCTTGTTTTTGAGGGACGCCTTCAGGGCCGCTATGGCTTCTAGTATTGGGCCCTCGCTTTAACCTCCCCCCTGCAGTGCAGAACTCGTGGAGGCTATAGTTGCATCCGGTAGGGTGAGTTGCCCTTTGTCTGACTTCTTGGTAAAGGAGTCAATACTAATTTGTTTGCTTCTTCCTCCTTTCGATCTCCTTGGCATTCTCCCCTTTGAGGCTTTAATCATCGACTTCTCCGCTGTTCGCCTGGAGGTGGTGCTCTGGGCACCACTCCTGTGAGCGTGCAGGTTTATGCCATGACTGGGTGTTGTCACTCCCTTCCTGTTGAGATGCTTGGCCTTTCTATGTGCTTCCTCTCCGGTGTCTCACCCTATGCACACAGCTTTGTATGGAAGAGGTACGGGCCTTCCTCTTTGTGCCTTACTTCCTTCGGCACCAGAGCCAACACGCCCCAGCAGAGGCTGTGTCATGTCCGTCCCCTCTATTGGAGCTATGGTCTAGCAGATGCAGTTTAATGGGCTTTGTGGAACCCAGTTGGTTGTATTCCCCCACGCATCAGCCTTCTGCGACTCCTTCTGGCCTTTATCTGTTCCTCCCAGGCACAAGAAGTTACTCCTGCTCTATCACTGGTTATGCCTGAGGGGTTGCCAATATTACGTGCATCAGATGTGGGTCGGGGTTCCCACAGTCACCACGTGCCCAGCTGTGAAATGCTGCCCTCACCTCTCCTTTCCGGGCTGCCTAAAGATGTCCTTGACTCCTTCTCCCGCCGCACCTCTCCAGTTCGGGATTGCCCTTCAAGGCGGGGCCGAGCTCCCTCTCCCTTCTCCACTCCGTGGAGGAGGCTCATTCTTTACTCTGCCTCAACCTCTGCGCCTCGGGATACTTCGCACGGAATCTGTGCTTTCTGTTATCCTATACGCTGTTCAAGTGAGTGGGTTGTTGTCAGCTAGTCCTTGTCTCTCGTTGCCACTCTTGATGAGCTCTCCAGGGTGCTGTTTATCGTATATATATATCCATTATAGTGTCCTCTTGCTTTTCCCATTCAGCAGCCAGTGTATGCCTGCTCTCCCGGAGTGCTCACTCACAGCATGCATATTGTATTGCGCAAGGCAGTGTTGCAGGTGCAGTTAAATTGGCCTGATGGAACTACGTGGGTTGTATCTGCCCACGTATCGACCCTCTGTGCCTCCTCTCGGTCGTTATTTGTTCCACCCAAATGCCAGTAGTTACCCCACTCTATCACTGGGTATGCCTGATGGGTTCCCAGTGTGACGTGCCTCATGTGTGGGCCCGTGCTCACTGAAGCTCCATGTGCCCAGCCGTTGTGTGCTGGTCTCACCTCTCGGTTTAAGGCTGCTTGAGGATGTCCTCTCCAGTTCAAGTTGCCCTTCGAAGCGGGCCCGGGATCCCCTTCCTCGCCGTGGCCGCGGGACACACTTCCTTCATAATAATGCTGGCTGGAGGTTGCTTCCCCTGGCCAGTTTCTGGTTACACATATGGCTTGGTCCACGCACCCGGGTGTCACGGTGTATTGTGCCCGTGGCCGGGCTCTGTTCTCACACTCCTCCCAGAGGGGGTCTTCGCCGCAATCCGACCCCGGGTCCTCCTCAGCTGGTGTCGGCCTCTCCCCGGGATGGAGGAGGGCCGTGGGTCTCCAATTCCCAAATTAGATGTTCCGACTGCCCAGCCCGGGCTGCCCAGCAGGACCTGCTCCGGGGTGCGAGACACTTTGTGCCAGAGCCCGGGAGTGGCCACTGGGCTGCGTCTCCACCCTGGCTCGTCAATCCTGGCACTGCAATGACTGGTGCTGTCCCAGCCCCAGTGAATACGTCACTCACAGTACGGTGTTCCCATCAGCTCCTGCTCTCCGGTCTACAGGGTCAGCGCGGCAGTCACTGCTCCCGATGTGCCTCGGAGCGTGTCTATTGCCCGGCTGCTATCACCATACGGTCACAAATCTCTCATTCCCAGACCAGATGTTCCGGCTGCCCAGCTCGGGCTGCCAAGCCGGATCCGCTCCGGGGTGCGAGGCGCCTTGCGCCAGAGCCTGGGAGTCACTGTTGGGCTGCGTTTCCACCCTGGCTCCCTCAATCCTGGCCCTGAAATGGCCATGTGCAGTCCCGGCCCCAGTGAACACGTCGCACGCAGTGCGGTGCTCACATCAGCTCCTGTCCCCCGGTCTACAGGGTCAGCACAGCAGTCCCTGCCCCCAATGTGCCATATATCCCTGCTTCCTGGTGGTCGCCATCCGGTCCTTGTGTGCGACGGCCCTTCTTCAGGAAGCTACGCGGCATGCGCTCGTCATCTTGAGTTCAGCGAGGGGTCTTTTTCAACAGTTTTCTGTTCGCTTCCTCCTCCGGTTATTCCCGTCAGGCTCCCCAGCCGTGCCCTGAGTGTCCCGACGCCTGCACATATGTTTCTTGCTGTATTTCTTGGGGAATTACGTAAGTTTGGTCGGATAATAACCAGTATCTTTCTGGAGCTCTCAAGCCTCACCTCCTATCGCATGGCCACCAAGCCATGCCCCGCCAAGGTATTTTTCGCCACTTTTCCTTCCCCATAAGGCTCCTGATAATGAAATGGCACAACGTGGCTCGCTCATTTGCCCACAAACGGAGCCAAAAAGTGCTTGAAGCTAGTGCCCATTGGTCTTCTTAAAACTCCATCCCCAGTTCCCTACGCACTGGAACACAGGGGGAGGAGCCCAGGAGTACCAAGAGCTGTCAAAAAAACTGGTTTTCCTTCACCTAAAGCTCCAATGCATTTCGGTATTCCCATAGTGGTGCTCCATACAAAGTGGCCGCCTTAGTCTGACAAGAACGCAGGAAATGCAACCCAACTGCTGGGTCATCTTCAAGGATTGTTTGTTTACGTGGGCATAGCCTGTGACTGCCCAGATAATCAAATTCCTTCACTCTAGGAATAGAGTCCCAATTGCACACCATGGTGCGCATTTTTGCAGCCCTCTTTCTCCCGACACACCTCATTACCGTGGACTTGGCAGTGTTGATTTTTAACCCCAAATTGTCCAATGATACTGCATAGGCATCTATCAAAATCTGTAAGGCCCTAGGTGTTCTGGCTATTAGCACCGTGTCATCAGGGTAAGCCAGAACCGGAAAGGGCCTCCCACCCAAATATGGGTAGTCTGCATCAGTATTCACAAGGGTTTTAATGAGCCCGTTTATGTAGAGAATGATTAATATAGGGGCCAGAACACAGCCCTGGCATACCCCAAGCCCAACATCAAAACAGCAGGTACACTGCCCGCCGGGTCCAATACGAACACAAGCCCTGTTATCCCTATGAATTTCTTGTAACACAACCAAACAACACTTTCCCTGGGCATCCCGAGCACCCCAGCACGGCCCACAACTTCTCTCTGTCCACTTTATCAAAGCCTGTGCTTAGGTCCATAAAAGCAGGTTCACACTAACCTATGGACACTATGGAAAACACATAATAGAAGCCAGAGCAGGCCTTAGGAAAATACAGTAGGCCATGATCGTCTCAGAGAAATCTGAAGCCCAAGATGCTGTGCAAGCAGAAAAGCCACGGTAGGAGCAACGGCAGCCAAGGCCACAATGTTGTGAACGACATTCACCACACAGCGCCAAGGTGACACCGGCTGCAGCAAAGAATATTCCCCGCAAAATATAGACTAATTCAAAGCAATTGAGCCTGCAAGAGCGGTCTCCAACCACGTGACTCGGCCAAGCTGATACTGGGCCAAGACTTGGAAGCTGGGAAGATGCAGCTGTCCCATGACCAAGACAGCGGTCAAACACGTTGCTACTTTTCAGCTACTCTGTGCGATGGGAATGAAACGCTCCCATGGCATCCGTTATATGCCACCATTGTAAACCGCTGACACATAGTTGCACCTTGCTGACACATAGTATATATGTATTGTGAACAGGTGTCTTGCGGACTGGGAACAGAGTTTGTCCCAGGCTTTGGGGGCCCGCAGCCTGACCAATCAGGACCCTTGGGTCTAGGGGCAGATGGCAGGGGCCTCATCTCTCTATAGGTTCCTATGCTGGAACTACCACTCAGTGGTCTATCCTGAGTGGCGATAGGTTTGTGGGAGGGAGCCCAGCGAGTGACGCAGAATGTGATGTCACATGCCTTGAAAACTGGCCTGCGAGCTTGAGTGCAGCGAGATGTGCCTGGACGTCCCTCTGTGCATATGACCCCTGTGTGTTTTGTTGCCTGTAATAAAACCCCAGTAACCTTTTGCTACTTGTGTGGACCTCGACTTCTTTGGGACAAGGTAAGGAGTTAGGGCCTTCCGTGAGCTGGGTGTCCGCTGACTCCTAGCGTGGCTCTGCCTGCCTAGAAGTCCTCCTAACAGTGTGGCTACTATCGCCAGTGGTAATGGCCTTAAGATATACCAACAATAATTGCCCACCCGAGAAAATGGGAGAAGACCAACAGGTGGTCTAATTATCGTCATAAAAAGTAATCTGGCTTTGGAAACAATATCAATCTCAAACACATATTATGAAATTCTGGCCGTAAAACTTAGGATCAATTCTCATGATCTGGCAAGAACAATACTTATGCTTAACTTCTATTGGAACCCCTCACATTCAACCATTGAGTGTTATCATGAACAAATAAATTATCTCATAAAAGCATAATTTGGGGAAGTACCTCCTTGCAATACAATTACTGCTGGTGACCCAAATTCTACATGCAGTTCTAATAAGGAAGAGGATGTAATAAGGAAGTAATAAGATAAAATCAATCAAGAAAGAACAAAAAGATCCCAAACTGTTGGCTTTGCCAATGCTTGTTTTCTCTGACACTGCACTGCTGCTCTATGCAACTTGACATGAAGCTTCTTAGTGTGGATATTGTTCTATGTTCAAGGCTGCCTATTGAAATTGTCGTCGTTGCAAACGGAAAATTCACAGTTCCTGTGATATCATTTGTAATGTACATGAACTTTTTTTTTAAGTGTATTTGTATAGCTCAAATCCTTGAGGTGCACAGCTTCTTTCGTATGTAGTCGTAGCAGTTGCATCAACGTGAAAAAAGCAGCAATGTGTATTTAAGAAAAGGAGAGAAATGTTTTGTTATAAATAAAAAATAAAAAAAAGACTGCGTCTCACTGTCTTGCCCAGGCTGGTTTACAGTGGCTATTCACAGGCGCGAACCCACTACTGATCAGCACGGGGGTTTTGACCTGCTCCGTTTCCGACCTGGGCCGATTCACCCCGCCTTAGACAACCTGGTTATTCTGTGCTCCCACAGAATCACCATATCGATGCCGAACTTAGTGTGGACACCCGATCGACATAGCACACAGCAGCCCAGAACTCCTGGACTCAAGTGATCCGACAGCCTCAGCCTCCCAAGTAGCTGGGATTACAGGCACACGCCACAGCACCCGGCGGAAGCAGCCTGTGAATTTCTTAACTAGAGCGCTCTGTTGGCTATGGACTTTGGCGCCATCTGCTGCCATAGCACCCGTGCAAGCAGTACTTGAATTTATTTTTCTAGAGTAGCTCTGTTGCGATGGACTTTGGCGCCATCTGCTGCTTATCTGTATAATTGTGAATTAACACACGACTTTATTCAGTTCCAGGCACTCTGGAACAGAAATAAACTTTAAATAAAACATACAAATGATTACAAAAGTATTATTATGTGTAAATATAATATACCCAGCGTTCATCAATGACATTTTAAAACAACTACAAAACATGTTAGCAAGTGCATACATGACAAGGGAACAAAGAACGCAATGGTTATGTTTCCATCAGAAAGCGAGTTACAAAATACATTCACAACTCCCGTGTCAGTAATACCTGTATTTTAAAATCCGATTAGTGATTGCGGAAGATTTACTCACTGAAAGTGATCAAGTCCAATACACCTCTTTAGCTATCAAAGCAACAGCTACAAGTTGTGGTAATATGTGGTTCATGTCCATACATGTTGCCTGCACGTGGGGACAGAATTCGATGTGTTTATGTAGCAGAGCGAGTAAATCTAACTTCTCGTGTGAGCGATTCTGGAACTCGAGTTGGAAGCAAAGACGAGGCTTCTCTGGTTCAAGCGAACAAAGTAGGGCGCGGTGCTGAGGATTCCTGCATGTAACGGCCTAACTACACATCCATTCCATAAGAACAGGGACAATGGTTCTCTGCGCCCAACCTCTCTATTCCTCATACATTAACTAACTCGTCCCTCACATGTTGCCTCTCCTTCCCCTCCTCCGCTGACTCCCGTTTCCTGGCAGTCTCTTTCCCTCGTAACACTGCATTAGAGGGAAGTGATAATGAGAATGATTCGTGAGTTCTTCAGGCAGCTTAACAACATAAGCAGGGAAGAAGCCCCAAAAGGGCTTTTTACTGCAGCACTGGCTGTTGCGCAGTTGAGGGCCACAGCACCACAGGGCGGTATTGTGTCTTGAACAAAGCAAGACGCGCACACCAATAAACATTAAATACTTTCCTTTATTGTGAGAGGATGCCACACTGCTGCAGTCCAGTCCTGCAAACGTTCAGGCCATCTCTCAACAGCCTTCCTGTCTAGCTTTTTCCTCTAGCAGTGATAGGGCCTCGCTTCCATCTAGGGATACGTTGCACAGAGCAATTCGAACCCGAGTTCTCCCCAGGACTTACATTCCCAAATCAGTCCATTTCTTCAGCCAATCGTTTAGGACTACTTATGGTGAGGTGAGGTAATGAGAAATACATCTGTGTTGCTGATTCTATGGCATGACAGGAGGCTTCATATTATGCATTCCAATCTTTACACTGAAACCACAGCAGCAAAGAAAAAACTTTTACAAACAAAAAAGTTTCAACAACAGAACTAGATAGAGTTCAATGTCAACACATGGGGAACTCCCCCAACCATTATGGAGGACAGGTCATGCCCTGCAGGGGACCAATGAGCAGGGACCCTCCTCTATATATTTCCATTACTCTAACCCCAACCCCTCTTTCTTTGCTGCTGACACCACAGTTAAGTCACTCATTTGTTGTGCCTTACATGTTAGTGCGTAGTTGGCATATGAATACTAGATATATACTATATTTATTTAAATTATATGGCAGTGTTTACTTTACAGTACGGCTTACTGCTTCCTACTTGGGAAAATGTATTTTCCTTATGTTAAATTTTACTGAGGTTTTATTGGTCTTAATGGGTCTCGTACGACCGGCACCTTGTTTATAGTTTTTTCCTTTTGGGAAGCGAACATTCCGCTTCTAGTGAAGCTTTTTTTTTCTTTCTGTTTATCCAACGCGTGCAGGCCTGTTTGAAGCTCCAGCTTCAGGGCGGCACGCGTGGGTTTCAGGGCTCCTGGCAGCGCTGTGTTCTGTGTTGTTTGTTTTTCTTTCCTGTAAGTAGTGCGAGCTCCGCAGAGGTTTTTTTTAATTGTGTCTGACGCCTGCGGCCCCCCCTTTTGAAGTATTTGCTTCTGGCCTGTCAAGTGACAGTTATGGCTGCATTTTTTTTAATGGATGTTGCTGCTGTGCGCGCGGGTCTTTTGAAGCCTTGGCTTCAGACCTCACACGCACAGGCTCATGTTACCGCTTCCCTCCGTCGCGAGGCCCTTTTGGAAGCTTTCGCTTCAGGCCCGTCGCATGGAGGTTAATCTGCTTCTTGTCTTGTTTGCTGGCTATCCGCCGGCTGCCCCACCCCCAGCTACTTCGCACACGGGCGTGGAAAGCTTGGCTTTTCTCTCTTCTTGTGGGGGGGGGCTAGTGATGGGAATTTTTTCCCTTATATGCTGCCCCAGGCCCAGGGGTTGATTTGAGCAGTGCTTGTATACCTGCGGGTTCGTAGCACTATATATTTATATATATATATATATAAATGTCTGCTTATGAATGCTAAATTACAGTTTATACCCAATGAGGTTCAAGAGTGATGGGAGTTTTCCCTTCTTTTACGCTGGCCCAGGGTTGGGTTGAGCAGCGCTTTCATACCTGTGGGTTCGTAGTGCTATTTAAGTGCTGGATTTTGTATGCTAATTTATTCAATTTATACCCAAGGAGATGTAAGAAAGTTTCCCTTTCAAGGAAACCTATGGGAAAAGTGCAGGTTTTCCATATATGAGCCACCCACTTCAATCCCCACGCCCTGGCAACAGTTTTGATTACTGATGCGCAGCTGAAGGCAGCACCATGTATCATCTCCTTTACATTTTAGAAATGAAATACAAAGTGTCACTCACTATTTTGGCAATACAGGTATATTGCGTCAGAATTTCGGCCCATTTCTTATGAGTGCCGCTGCCTGCTCGGCTTCAGGTATCACCTGAGTTTGTATGCGAGGGTTGTTCCCTGGCGGGCTGTTGGTTTCCATACCCTGCTAGGGTAAACAGCTTGTGCTGCGCTTGCTCAGCGTATTCCATTGTTACAGCAATGGTTAAGCTGTGTGTGAAGCATTAACACTTCCCTTTTGTTAAAAGAATTGTTTTATTTATTTTGCTAATTTTATCCTTCAAAGAAAAAGACAGGGGTTGGTGGAGGTGTCGTTAAATGACCTAGAGGGGGCTTGGGCCTTCCTATCCAGCCATCATGCAGGCGCAATCCTGTACTACCATGATATTTCATGTCCCTTTACGGGGGAAAAAATGTCTGGTTAGTTACCCCTCTCTCTCTCTCTCTCTCTTTTTCCATTAGGTAGGTTCAGGACAACTCAGTCCGTTTACTTACCTTAGGTTTCTCCTCCCCTGAAGGGGTCAAGTTCACAGGTTAGGGGGAGTACCCACAGTTCTGGTCTGTTCCTCATAACCTGTTTTCTTAGTATATATCTCCGCTAATGCATGGTCCTTGTTTCTGTGGCAGTTAATTTGGAGGACCCTACTTGCCTTCATGAGGCGCTAAGGACCTTAGCCTTCCCTCATCAAGGGGAAGGTCTTGGGAGGCAGTGCCATCCTCTTGTTTTGTGAGCTAACCCTCTCGACATTGACTGCACAGTCCTTGGTATCCTTCTTTGCCCTACGGGAAATAAGGGGTAGGACCCTATGAAGGAAGAGTGGTATCTGTGTTTTTTAAGACATGTATAACCCAGTTTGCTCAGCTGGCTAAAGAGGGATGTAACCTCTATTTTCACTATTTGATGTGCAAGTACTGGGCTACTTGATTGAGATCTGTTTGCCTGCTCGGCAACGACAATGCCTCTGCTCTAACGGAGCGGCGTAATTACCCCTCTTGTGAGGAGGGATGGCTCAAGGGCAACGCATTCCTCTGAGAAGTTAAACAATACAATCCAGGTTCGGATTATAATACTAGCACTTGAAAATGTGCGGATCATGAAGGGATCGATTATAAGAATGATTGCCTGCTCGGCATCGATGAAACACCTTCATGGCACAGGATGACGTCAGCCCTTACCCGTGCGATTTCATCTCAAATTATTATTGAACAGATGGCTTTATTAACATCTTTGCCCCTCAGGAGAAGGGAGCCCGCTCCTTTAGGTGTTTTTCCTAAGTCTACCTATCCGGTAGAAGGTGCATCAAGGGGTGCGCACAGTTACTCCTTTGCTCGAGGGGCTTGAGCACAGTGTTTTTTGTTCCTTTGGAGGGATTGTGCCGAAAGGAGTCCTGCTAGTCATAGGATATCTCCTGTAATGCCTCTGGTGTTCACCAGGTTTTTCGCAAATGATGTTCACCTCAAACCCCTGGGAGTTGCTGTGGATTAACAAGGATCCAATTTGCGCACTTCCTCTGTCAGTTTTCTCTTGCCCTCATTTTAGAAGGGGCGGTGATAACAGCCTCCCTCACGGTTTCTCAATTATGAATGAGATAACTCTGCTCCCACTAATTGGGAGTGGGCATATGGGGTACTTCTAATAATAAGTATTTTGCAAGATTTAACATCTATTTGTGGTATCTTCTAAATGGAAGTGTTGTTATGCTCATTGTTTCCTGTCTCCTGGAAGATGATATGGTCGTGTTTGTCCTCAAGGATTAGTGCTGGGGGTTCCTCCATTTTTCCTCCCCTCAGGAGTTTCCGCTTCAGTTCCACTGATGGGTTCACTCTTATCATTGTCCCTCTCTTTCGGTTTGACCTTTCCCATCAGCCCCTGGTGTTTACCAAGTTAATGAAGAAGGTGATAACTCACCTCGGTTCCAAAGGGTTCTGGCGAATATATGTATATATATATATTTGTTCTTGGATACAGTTAGAGATGTCCCTTCTGCGATCACAGAGTTTGTTCTTGGTTTTAGGCACGTCATTATAACTCTGCCTCTTATCCTTTGGGATGATAGACTGTACTTAAGTAAGGAGTTAGCCGTCTTCTCCCCTGGAAAGGGAGATTTTTTCCCTTAGCTAGCTAACCTAGATGGGCAGAGGGCCAGCTCCTTCTGTGTCATTGTTCCAAGCATCCTCGCGAGAATCTATCGTTCTCGCATTTAGATCAGCCTTTGGAATTGTTACCTAACTCTGTTACACTCAAGTGCCTTTCTCTAAGATCAATTCCAGTTAGCCCCGAGACTGGAGCAACATATTGTCAATCAGAGTGTCAGTCCAATAACTCAGCAAGTACAGCACTCGCTTTGACATCTGTGCAGAGCCTGCTGATGCAGGATCCAATATCGGCAAGGCCAAACTCAGCCTTTCATACTTCCGAGATCGATAAATGAGCAACACATCCCGTGTGCTATAACAAGCAGGGCTCAGATGCCTGATGGTTTGTAGCGCTTTATGAAAGCTACATTATTAGCTCTCTCTTGGCCACGGTTGGAGTTCCGATTGAGTGATCTCTTTTTCCTTGTGAGAAGGTGGATGCCAGTGCACTGTGTTCGGACGGTTCCTCCGGTATTGCTCAGTTCCTTTTGGGGCCTTCTCGGGAGGGGGGTGGTTTCCATCCCTATAGGATTTTGCAGTGCATATTGTCTAGTATCATCCCTATCCACCTGTGTCTATCTCTGCCCGACAGTTTTCTCTTATGGTGCCGTCAAGGGTTCCTCTCTGTTATTCTTTAGAATGTATTTTCATCTCTTCCTGGGGCTGCCGAAGTTTCTTTTCGCAGTGCACTATCTGTGTCATCAAGGATTTTGGGAAAGCTTTTAATAAGTCTGTTTCTTTTAGCTGGCGGCTATTCAGTGAATGGGTATGTGACTCAGATTTCGCTTCTGTTTCTCCCTTATCAGAAATAGGTTTTTTCTGGTAGATCGGTCTACGAAGAGTACATTACATGCCAATGATTGCATTTTACTGCCATTATCTCAGCGAGACATAGTCGCTAAGGGTGAAAACAGTGGTTTGGCAGTACTTGGTGCGCAGGACCTTCAGGTCCATTGGGTTTGGGGTTCCACCTTGACTAGGTGTTTCTTATAGGCTACGATTAATCGTATTGTATTACTGCATCTTTGTCTTTTCAAGGAAGGATTGTCTGTGCTACAACTGTTCTAGAGTTATCCATGTGGAGTTTCTTTCCTGTTAAGTGCATCTCCTGTATCAGTCCTTTCGATATGGACAATGGAATGTTTCTCCCGGGGGGACGGCAAAATCACTTTTTTATTGCCAGAATGGGTACCCGTAGGGTTTCCTCCATCTATTATCCAGGTCTCTGGGACATTTTCTAATGTATAAGTTATTAAGTGTTTTAAAATGCTTAAGTTAGGCTTACCCCTAAATACCTCTCCGCTGCTTTCCGGTGGGAACACTATTGCAGGGTCGCTTACCCTTGGGCCATATGGATTAAGTCGATTTTGCAGAGAGAGGGAGTCCATTGTTCCTTTGGTCCTTCAGTGGAAGATGCTATAGTGTTTAAGACGCTCTCCTGTGGGGAGGGAATTATCAAAGCAGCTGATTGGTCATGGGAATGATGTTTGGAATAATTTTATTTTATCACAAGTGTATTGCTCAGGTTGGGATTGGGATGCAAGGGCTTTGAACTTGCATAATATCAAGCCTCCTGTCATGCCATAGAATGGGAAATCCCCCTCACTAACATGATAGGGGGTTTAGATTCTATTAAAGACAGGAGGCGAGTATTATCCCACCCACCCTCCCTTTGTATTGGCTATTCTGTTCCACCCACCCACCCCGTTATATTTCATATTGTTTCAGATTTCAGGAGAGAAGTCCTATCCAGAAGAAGTTCGTCATAGCTTCAGGCTGCGGAAAGGTTGAGATCTCTCTAGTTTCGCTGGATCCTTTCTCCGCGCTACGCAGTTCAATCGTTACATTGGACGTCTGGTGCAAGACAGCTCTAGAAAGAGGGGTTGGGGTTAGAGTAATGGACATATATAGAGGAGGGTCCCTGGTCATTGGTCCCCTGCAGGGCATGACCTGTCCTCCATGATGGTTTGGGGAGTTCCCCATGGATTGACATTGAACTCTATCTAGTTCTGTTGTTGAAACTTTTTTGTTTGTAAAAGTTTTTTCTTTGCTGCTGTGGTTTCAGAGTAAAGATTGGAATGCATAATACTCGCCTCCTGTCTTTAATAGAATCTAAACCCCCTGTCACGTTAGTGAGGGGGATTTCCCATTCTATGGCATGACAGGAGGCTTCATATTATGCATAACAATCTTAACTTCTGGACCACAGCAGCAAAGAAAACACTTTTACAAACAAAAGGTTTAAATAACATTACTAAGTAAAGTCCACAGTCAATGAAGGGGGGCTCCCCAATTCAACATGGAGGACAGGACATACTCTGCAGATGACAAATGAGCAGGACCCTCCTCTATATATGTCATTTACTGTAATCCCAACTCCTCTTTCTTTGCTGCTGACCCCACAGCTAAGTCACTCCTTCTAGTTGTGCCTTGCATGCTAGTTAGTAGTTGGCACATTGTGTATTATATTATATAATATATTATATTATATTGTGTAGAGTGTTTTGTTTTACAGTAAATGCTTACTGCTTTCACTTTTTCCTTGGCTTCTTGTTAAGGTTTATTATTATATGGGGTTGCGTGCTGCCACTGCTTTATTATTAGCATGGTTTGTTCCTTTTGTCTGTTTACCCAATGCACGCACGCCTGTCAGAAACTTTGGCTTCAGACCCGACGCGCGTGGCTTTGGTGCGCTTAAGCAGCGCTGATGTCTCTGCAGGCCCTACACGAGCGGGTCTGACGGAAGCTTTCGCTTCAGACCCGATGCGTGTGGACCTGTTGGGTTTTTACTATTTAAAATGCCTTTAGAGGGCGCTGCCGGGCAACCCGCCCACTCCATGCCCTCCGTGCGTGTGGGCCTGTGTGCGAGTAATTCGCATTGCCTCTGGAGTGGGTGGCGCTGGTCGGCCCGCCCACTCCATGCTGTGCGTGTGACTGTTTTTCCTTACAGTTTCATTTCGCGTGCCGTTTGGCCCCACCCACTCCTTTCCAAACGTGCGCAGGTCGACGCGCGTGGGGGATTTATTATATATTATATATTATATTATTATTCTTTTCACATTTTATATTTAAATATGTTTTAATATACTTTGGGTATATATTTTTTTATGTATATTTTTTGATATATACGTTATAATAATGTTTCATGGTCTCTCCAGCTTCAAGTGGGCCTGGTGTACCTCCCACCCCTGCCCCACGTGCAAGCTTTTCAGAAGCTTTTGCTTCAGGAGTTGTGCAGGAGGGGGTGTTTCTCATCAATATGGTGGGATGATAGCTCAGTAGCTACGTGCTTGCCTTGGAAGCAAGATGACACTGAACACACAGGTACGATCCCCGGGTCCGCGCTTAGAAACCTCTGGGTATTCAGCGCGTTATAAATAGCATATAATTATCCCAAAAATGACATTGACTTATATTTTGGACGTTTTGGCACCGCTAGTTCACCTTGCAATAGGTGTACCATGGCATGCTTGGCTTCAGACTTTGCCTGAATTATGGTGCGAGGTTACCCCCTCGTGTGCTGCTGGGTGCCACACCCTGCTAGGGTGAGCAACTTGGATGTGCACTTGCGCAGTATGCTTTCCGCTGTTACGGCGACAATAGGAGTGTGTGTAAAGAGTTTTAACCCTTACCTGCTGGGTTTGCAGTTATACTAAGTACAAATGATGGAATTTCATTTTATGTCCTTCTAATAAAAGGAGAAGGTTGTTATAGACCCATATGGGAGCCCTTCCTGCCTATCCAGCCATTTGTATAGCAGACAGTCCTCATTGGACACTGCTTGGTCAAAACTACTTCTTCGCTAGCCTCAGCACTTAACAGGCCTATTAAAGAGAATGCTGACTCTCATCCTTCCAGTTAAGTGATTTCTTCTGTCCGGATCAAGCTCCCTGTAGGTGCATTAGTATTCAATCATGTACAGGACAACTCAGTCCGTCCACTTCCCCTAGTAATACCTTCCCCCTGCCCCCAGCCCCTCCCAGGGTAAGGGGTCAGAAAAGTGAGTTGGACAAGTTACGACAATCCTGATCTGTTCCTCCTTGGATCTAATAACTGCTTTTCGCAGTCTCTATTTCTTCTTCTGATAGCTCAGAAGACTGGGATTTGCCTCCAGGGAGGCGCAGGAGAAACTTAGTTCTCCCATTTTCCTCCACAAAATGGTTCTCGTTGCTAAGGGGGGTTACATTGTTCATCCTTCTTTCTTAATAAGGTGGTCCTCTTTCCAGGGATCAACCACTTCATGGTATCCTTTTGGTCCCAAACAAAGGGGCACACCCAAAAAAAGGGGGTGGATAAGTTCCGGAGGAGTGGTCAAGGCAGGTTATTGGAGGTGTGTGGTCTGGTTACCCAGACTTTTGGAACTGGCGATTGTCTGTTGATGTGCAAGTCCTGCGGGACTGGATTTTGGGAACGGTTTGCCTGCTCGGCATCACTAGCACCTATATTTCTACAGAATGGCATAAATCCTTTTTCATGTGACTTCATCCCAAATTGTCACTAGGTAAGGTTACGATTGTTCAGATCTTTGCCCCTCAGGGGAATAGAGGCTGCTCCTCTGTCTGTTTCTCCCAGGGCTCTACCCATCTCCGGCAAGGCGCACCAAGCGGTGCACACAATTACTCCTCTGCTCTAGGAGTACAAACCCAGTTTTACCCTAGAAGGAGTTTTATGGCTCCATTGGAGAGGTTGTGCCGGCAGGGGTCCTGCTAGACCTAGGCTACCTTCAGTAATGTCTCATGTGCTAGAGGTTTTTTCTCTTTGTCTGTTTTCCTTGCCTCTTCCCCTAGTGTCCAATAAGGGCAAGCAGGATTTGATAAGTGCTGGAGGTCAGTGACCTCATTTTTGAAGGGAAAGTGGTACCAGCGTCCTTCTCACCTTCTCATTTTCTGGGCACGATAGCTCTGGTCCCATTACCTGAGGGGGGTTCGCCTAAACATTAACTTACAAGTTCTAGCATCTTTTGGTAGTCTATCATCACTTCAAAATGGAAGGGTTTGTTCTACTCATTGACTCCTTTCTCCCGGCGGATTGGATGATCTAGTTTGACCTCAAGGATGAGTACCGGGGTGTCCCTGGGATTTTTCCTCCTCATCAGGAGTTTTTTCTTCAGTTCCACTGCGGGACTCACACTTGCCAATGTCCTTCCCTTCAGGTTGGCCCTTTTCATCAGCCACCGGTGCTTCACCAGGGTAATGACGCTGGTGATGTTTCACCTCAGGTACAAGGGATTTGGATAATTCTTCTTGGAATATATACTTGTTTTAGTTTGCAGTTCTTAGTCCTTTAAAACCAGATGGAGTTAGCGGTGTCCTTTCCACAGTCATTGGTTTTGTTTTATTCTAAATACAAGGGATTTAAGCGTTGTGGTCAGTTCGATTAAGTTATCTTTCCCCTCCCCAATACAGCGTGTTATAACGCCTCAAAACCAGACATTTCGCAAGAGTCTGTCTTTCCCGCAGTTAGGGTTCTGTTCCCCGAGATCAGGTTGGAGCTCCTTTAGTGGCTCAGGCTCATGGATGCTTAGATTGGCAGGGCACTTTTTCAGTTCCCTCTCCGGAGGTCTTTCAGGACTTAGATTCCACCAGACTGGGCTGGGTGCCAAGATAGGACAAGTTTCCACAGGCAAGAGTAGTCCAATTGAGTGAAACAACTGCACGTTAGCCATCTGGAGCTGTTAGCGTGCTCTCTTGCAGTCATGAGCCTTCTCTAGGATCAATGACATTTTTGTGTCTTCCGGATGGGCAATGTTTCAGCTGTGCGATACATCAATCATCTGGGGGGCACCAGTTCCAAGGCCCCAGCAGATTTAACACGCCAAATCATTTTTTTCTGTTTGGATTGGGACATTGTGTTGAAAGCAGAGTATTCTCCGGGAGTAAACAACTCTACTTACGGTCTGGCTTTTTTTTCCAGACATCTCCGGGACAGGAGCAACTGGATGTTGGTCAGGACTCTCTCTTTGCCAAGATTTTGTATCTTTGGGTTCTGATTAAGTGATTCTTGACTTATATACTAAGTTCCCTGGCTCTACAGTTAGTGTATGCATCCCATTGCACTGCCTTCTGACTCTTTCCTCCAGGATTGGTTGGGTTCCCCCTTTTTTCGTATGTTTTTCTCCTTTGCCATGATAGCAAGAGTCCTGGTTCCGGTGCGCAGGCAGTTGACAACGCTAGTGTTGGCATTTTCGAGAGTGCTTTTCCCAGCCCTACTGGTATTGATGGTGGATATTACTAGTTTCGTCCCTCTCCACCCGTGGCCTCTCTCCGTCCGATAGGTTTTCTCTTTCAAGCTGGCCCTTCAGGGACTCCTCTCCCTTATTTAGTAGAACTTTTCATCTCTTCCAGGTGCTTCCGGGGTTTTCGCAGGACTTTATCTGTGTCATCAAGGTCTTCGGGGCAACCTCTGATAAGTCAGGGTACCATTAAGCTCAGAACCGCTAATTTTCGGTTCCGTTTCTCCCTTACAGTAGAGATAGGTAACTTCTGGTGGAGTTGTTTAGAAAGGGCACCATTACATGTCGATGAATTCATTTAACTGCCACCATTTCAACAAGACATGTTGTCATTAAGAGTGAAGTCAGTGTACAGCCAGTCCTTGGTGCGCAGGGCCTTCAAGTCCATTGGCATTAGGGTCCCACCTAAGCTAGGTGTTTTTCTTCTAGGGGACGTTTATATCATTTGCATTAGTCTGTTTTTTGTCCTTTCTAATGAAGATTTGTCTGTGCTATAACTGTTTTCCGAGTTATCCATGTGGGTTTTGTTCCTGTTAATATGCTTTTTCTGGTATCAGAGCATTAGCCATGGACAATAAAAGGTTCTCTCCTCAGGGGGTCACTTTCTTTATTGCCAGGAGGTGTGTTTGGTTCCCCCCATCTCTTATCCAGGTTTTCCAGAGATTTTAATGTATGAGTTATTGCGTGTTTAAAAGGTTTTGCGTTGAAGTACCCCTCAGCTGCTTTTCTTATGGGAACCTTATTGCGGGGTCCCTTGCCCCCCTTTGACCAGATAGATTAAGTAAGTTATGCAAGAAGAGGGAGTTAATTACTCCTTTGGTTCTTTGGTTAGAGGTGATGTGGTGTTTAGGACGTTGTCCTGGGGGTGGCCTGGGGGAAAAGAATTATCAAAGCAGCTGATTGGTTAAGGGAATCATCTTTCAAAGCATTTTATTTTATCACAAGTGTATTGATCATGTTGGGGTTAATGTGATGCAAGAGCTTTAAACTTGCATAATATGAAGCCTCCTGTCATGCCATAGAATGGTTAATCCCCCTCACTAACGTGACAGGGGGTTTAGATTCTCTTAAAGACAAGAGGCGAGTATTATCACACTCGCCCTCTTTTCTGTTTCTCATAACACCCACCCACCCTGTTCTGTTTTCTTTTTTTTCAGCTTTCGGGTAAGAGGTCCTATCCAGAAGAGTTTTGTTGTAGTTTCAGGTTGCGGAGAGGTTGAGATCCCTCCAGTTTTGCTGGATCCTTTTCTCCGCACTATGCAGTTGGATTGTTGCAGTGGGCGTCTGGTGCAAGACAGCTGCAGAAAGAGGAGTTGGGATTAGAGTAAAGGACATATATATTGGAGGGTCCCTGCTCATTGGTCATCTGCAGGGCATGACCTGTCATCCATGTTGGATTGGGGACCCCCCTTTCATTGACTGTGAATTTTATTTAGTTCTGTTATTTTAACTTTTTGTTTGTAAACGTTTTTTCTTTGCTGCTGTGGTTCAGAAGTAAAGATTGTTATGTATAATACTTGCCTCCTGTCATTAATAAAATCTAAACCACCTGTCACATTAGTTAGGGGGATTAACCATTGTGGGTTAGAACTTGTATCATCATTTGCTAACATAACTGTGGTGTGCTTCCCCTTTATGGAATGTTGAGTCCCTTCTAGGGCTCGTGCTAATGTCACATGTCTGTGACAATGTGACCCATGTAATAAAAAGGAAGACATCTGTTAGCACCACCAGATTCCAGCTGGATGTCTCATCATTTCCAGCTGTGCTGGTGCTGCGTTCACAGGCAGAGGGCCTGACCTGTAAGGTCCTGTACCATGACAGTGTCCCTGTGAGGCAACACTGTCCCTCCTGAACTGTGGTTAGCAGAGTCCCTGCTGGGCAACTCCGGTTACGGAATGCTGCATTGGCCTGGGCGCTGTGCTCACTGTCTCACAGGGTACTTGCTCCCTGTAACTGGGCATGTGGGCTGGGTACCCACCCATCAACTTTGTGCCTGGACCCTGTGCCCCGGCGGTCCAGGCATAACAATAACATTCCCAGATGAGGGTCCCTCTTGCAATGGGGTGAAGGTAGCTCGAATGCCTTAGGAGTTTTGAGTAAAGACCAGTGGCGGCTAGTGAATCTTTTAATTGGATGGTGGGGGGGGGGGCGTAAATGTTTCCCACAAATATATATATATTTAAAACCTTTTTTATTTATTTTCCAAACATTATCACTTAGCTCCAAGGTCGCAATTATTTGCAAAGCAAATAATATAAATACAAAACTGTAACGCTCACCTGGTATCCACAGGGACGTCACTCAGCCTGTTCTGACCTCTTACGACCTCAAACCCTTCCCTGGAGTCTACTCGACTGGAGACTGGGCCCGAAACACAGGATTGGTAGAGTTTAACTCCCTATTGTCTGTGTGTGCTTGAACCCCTTCTTCCCCCGGGGTCCAACCCTTCCCTTTGATTCACAGCTCACCTTGTTTTCTTGGAAAGTGTGCTCTCCGTCCTGCTTTCAGCACAGGGGCACGTTGATTGATGCGGGCTCGTTGCTGCCTAATTACTTCACTGGCAAGAGTCCGACAGGTAAGTATAATGAGTCTTTTGAACAGTTCTCTAACTTCGTTCCTTTCCTTCCTTAGATGATGGCCGGCGTCCGGGGATGGTGAGGTGCTGCTGAGATGAGTAGCGCTGAAGGTGAGTGAGAGCACGATGCGCGATGTGACCATTTCGTATTTGTATTGATCTGAGTTCTTTTTCTGTGTCTTTTAGGTGCCGCAATGTTTTCAGTGTGGATGCCGGTTATGAAGAAGAAATGCGGTGAGTAAGCACGGTATGCGGCGCCTCTAGATGTTTCCACGCTAACCTGGAGTGTCGTTTCCCTCTTGCAGATGGATGAGAAGTTCCGGAGACAGAGTTCGCCCAGAGCGGCTGGGATTCAGGTAAGCGTTTGAAGCTCGTACAGTCTTTAAAAATAAGCAAAGATTTGCTGAATGCTTACTAATGCCTTTTTCTGTTTTTTTCCCTTTTCCTTAGGAAGCGGCGTGCCGGGATGGGAATGACACCGCCGACGATGCCCGCAGAACAGAAGGAGCGATGAATGATGGGCAGAAGTGCCGCAAGGTAAGGTTGTTCCTAACTGTGTTCTTGTTCTTGCAGGAGCTGAGCGCAGAAGAAAGATGCAGGCCTACTGGAGACTGATCCGAACACGATGAGTGTCACGCTGCAGGTGCAGAAAACACAAAGCATGTTTCTCAGCCTGGGCGTGGCTTAAATAGTCTCTGGGTATCCCAGGTGTCTCTGGGCTGAACCCACACCCAAAAGACTAGACTGCACATGCAGTTCTGGGAACCGAAATATGTGGGGGCATCCATCTTGTCCCCATCAATGCACTAAAAGTCCAATCACCAATGTTATCCTATGGGAGTGAGTGAGTCTGGTGCCACAAGCGCAAAGTCTGACTCCAAGTGGGTCTTTGGAGGGATGGAGAGGCCCTTGAGGGCCACGTAGGTGATTGTGGCCTGGCTCCAGCCTGACATCTTGGAGGGCTGGGGACATGAGGGGCAGGCATCATGACAGCACCCCCCCCCAAGGCCCCTCTCAAGGTATCTCTTCTATCTGGTCCTGGTTTGTTTGGATGGTTTTGATGAAATCATCTAAGCAAGCAAGGTGCATGGATGTACTCACAAGGCTCCCATGTCCTGTCTTGTGGACCATATCCCTTCCAGTCTACTAAGTACTATAATTTGGATCTGACGTACTTTGAATCCAGGATGTCCTTGACTTCGAATTCAGGCTACCTGGCGACTACTACTGGCTGCGGTGGCGTTGCTACCCGGGTCCCAGGTTGAACAGGTTTAAGGAGAGACACGTGGAACACAGGTTGAATCTGCATGTTTGACGGCAGAGCTAGTCTGACCGCCACAGGATTTATCACGGAGGTGACGGTGAATGGACAAAGGTATCTTGGACGGAAAGTTCGGGTTCCTTTAATGGACATGTGTTTAGATGCCAGCCAGACTTTGTCTCGCACTTGGTAGTTGGGGGCCTTTGCTCGGTGTTGATCAGCAAACTTCTTTTGGCGATTCTTAGCTTGAAATAGGTGTTCAGCTGCCCTTTTAAAGGTTTGAGAAATGGTCCTGTGCAAGGTTTTGACTGCTGGCATTTCCAGGGTTGTAGGAACATCCAACTCAGAAGTACATGGGTGCCTGCCATACATGGTATAAAAGGGTGTCTGCTCAGTGCTGGTGTGTAGGGAATTATTATAAGCATATTCAGCTACCCATAATAGGTCGAACCAGCTTCCTTCAGCTTGGTGTAACATGCAACGCAGATACTGCTCGAGCGTCTGATTTGTCCTCTCAGTTTGACCATCCGTTTGGGGATGGTGACTGGTGGATAGCCGGATGTCGATCTGGGCCATAGAGCAGAATTTTCTCCAGAAGTTAGATACAAATTGAGTACCTCGGTCTGAGACCAAAACTGAAGGAAACCCATGGAGCCGTACGATGCCTTCAAGAAATACCTTTACCAGAGTGGAAGCATTTGAGAGCCCCTTAAGAGGAATGAAATGTGCCATTTTTGAAAATAGGTCCACGACCACAAGAATAGTGTTAAACCCTTGACTGGGTGGTAAGTCAGTAATAAAATCGAGGGACAACGTGTGCCAGGGTGCTGGTGGGATTTCCAATGGTTGTAATAGCCCAGCCGGTTTCTGCTTGGATGACTTGTTTTGAGCACACACTCCACAAGATAGGATGAATTGGATAATAGGCCTCATTACAACCTGCCAGTCCGGGACCATACAAAATCCGTGATGGCGGTAAAAACGTTTCTGTGTCCGCAAGGATGTGGAAAAACCGTCCGATTACACGCTGTCGGTCGCGCGCACCACACGGACTCGGAAACGTTGTTACCGCCGTCACGGAAATGGAAATAACGCAGCCACAAGTGGCGCTAAACCCGTTTCCGCCTCCGCCGCTACAGAAACGGAACCGGAAATACCATGATCGCCAAAACAGGAAACAGAGAGGCGGCCATCATATAAAAGCACAATCCATTGCCATCCAGAGCCAGCACAAGCACAATCCTAACTCTGAGAAGCCAAAAGGGACCACCAGCATGTCTGCCAGGATTCCTGCTCAGAGGCAGCGCAAACAGCGCTTCAGCGAGGCGGAGCTAACCGTCTTGGTGGAGCACATTGTGGACAATGCGGCGCTGCTGTTCAGCGCCGACCAACAGCGTGCCACACAGCAGCGAAGGAAGGAGGTGTGGGCCGAAGCTGCACGCAAGTGCACCGCTGTGGGCGTGGCAGTGAGGAGCGTGAAGGACTGCCACAAGCGGTGGGACGACCTGAGGCTGAGGGTACGCAACCTCATTTCCACGCACTGCCAACGCAGCAGTGGGACAGGCGGAGGACCCCCTTCCCCACTGAGGCTGCAAGCATGGGAGGAGCGTTGCAGCAGCGTCCTCCACCTAGAGGGAATCCATGGGATCGGGGAGGCTGAGGCAGGAGTGAGCCCACCTGCAGATGCCGGTAAGTGCCCAAACATGAATGCCACATGTAAATATGCAGTTGTGAGTACTGGGCCAAAGGACCCATTAACAACCCCCCCCAGGCAGTGCATGTGTGGGCCAAAGGACCCATTAACAACCCCCCCCAGGCAGTGCATGTGTGGGCCAAAGGACCCATTAACAACCCCTCCCCCCCAGGCAGTGCATGTGTGGGCCAAAGGACCCATCATGATCCGTATGGCAACCAATATCACAGAATGCACACACCAGCAATCAGATGCATGTGACTAACACTATTCAATGTACAATCCTAATGACGCATGTGATGCACCCATCTGCCACCACAACAACACTAATTGCATGCCCTTTGTGTCCCCACAGCATTTCAAGTGACAGCGATACTGCACAACAGGCCAGCCAATCTGCACCGGCAAGTACACAAGCCACCGCCACCACACAGGAGGATGCTGCCGGCAGTTCTGCACCTCTGGCCACATTACCAGCCACTACAGATGTGCGGCCCACCACCACCACTGACATCCCCACCGTCTCCACACTGGCTGAGTCTAGACAGGTGCCACGGCAACGGATCATGGCCACCCAACACAACACCGAAGCCAGCAGCACTGCAGAGGGGGCGGCCTGCAGTGATAACAGTGCCCCGCAAGAGCACTCGGAAACGGGGCCACAGGGGGAGATGCCCACATTGGAAGACCTGGGCTCCTTCCATGAGCTGGGGTTCAGCCCCACATCACTGGGGAGTCCCATGAGGTCGCCCACCCCATCCATGGCCGAACTGAATGCCCGCATGCAGCGGATGGAGGACCAGCAGGCTACCCTCACCCAGCTGGTGGAGAGGCAGCTAAAGGAATCCAGGCTGCAGAGGGAGAGCTACAGCGCCTCAGTGCGTCGCCTGTCGAGGTCCATCGGACGCTTTGCGAGCACTATAGTAACCCTTGCATGCCATGTGCGGGAGGGCAACGACCACACCTCCAGGCTTGTAGAGGCCATGTTGGTTGGCCAACAGGCAAATCTGGCACGGATGCCCTCAATCCCAGATTCTGCCCAATCAAACACAACCACCCCATCCAGCTCCACTACTGCCAGTCCAAGGAGGCGCTCGAGTAGGCTAACGGGTCCCTCGGGCAAGGTTGCACAGGCACAGAAGCGCACACGGATGTGATGTCATGTGTGTGGGGCAGTGCAGGACACATGTGGACTACAAGGGTGTGAGAGGGGTGGGCACGTTTGGGTGGTGGGGTAGGTAGTTTTGGGGGTTTGAACAATGGGGTCTGGGTGGGGGTGGGCACATTTGGGTGATGGGGTAGGTAGTTTTGGGGGTTTGAACAATGGGGTCTGGGTGGGGGTGGGCACGTTTGGGTGGTGGGTGGCCCCGGGTGTACAGCTTCCCTAACCAATGCACCTCCTTCCCTGTTGTTATTACATTAATACATCACCATTTCGAATCAAGACATATATGTGTGGACATTGATCATTTATTTTGCAGTGCAACTATTAATTCATTGTCGTCACCATGTTCGTGCATTTCTGTGAATGTGCTGTGACTCAAAAGTAAATGCGAATCAGGGCATCCCGTGCTCTCTGGCCATCATGTGGACCCCCAGGGGGAGGCGGTGCCATCCCATCCCCATCTCCATCCCCATCCCCATCCCCATCTTCCTCATCTGCCTCTGGTGGCATTGGGATGTTCCTGCGCAGGCATATATTGTGCAGCATGGCACATACGAGCGTGACTTTACCCGTCTTCACTGGGCTGTACAGCAGTGATCCGCCAGATCTGCTCAGACAGCGGAAACGGGCCTTCAGCAGTCCAAATGTCCTCTCAATCATTCCACGTGTGCGGATATGTGCCCTATTGTATGCCTCTTCATGCCTGTTCCTTGGTCTCCGTACAGGTGTCATCATCCATGGCGTGAGTGCATATCCCACATCACCTACATGGGATGTAGATGGGGGAACATGTCAGTGTTTGTGGCATCATGTCCTCATCTGCTGCTGTGCATTCTTGTATCATCATTCATTCATGCATATGTACCATGCAGTGTATGGAGGTATGTTTTGGGCATCACGATGTATGTCGCTAACTGGATATGGGCCTACACATTAACTTGCATGTTTACTGTTCCCTGCGGGTGACATTTGATTGTGTGCATGTCACGGTGCAGTGCTGTCCACACATGGCAGAGTGACTCCACTGTACGGAAGTAGTAAATACACGTCGTCTCATTTACACGCCTCTCGTGCCTTTTGAGGCAGTGTTTCAATTGAGGGTGGGTGTCTGCAGTGGCACAAGGTTCATGGGACAGTGATGGGATTGGCTGTGCCAGCGTGTGCACGTGCACATTGTGGTGCCCTGTCATGTCTTCCTTCATGATGTTTGGCATCCGCTGTGTATTTGGTAGATGGAAGGGGGGTGATGCATGTGCGGTCACAGCGGCACACTCACAATGCTCATTGGCCTGGACACACACACACCACTTCGACAGGGTTGTAGCATCGTCAGCTGTACTCACCCAATTGCCATGTGCTTTGTCCGGCATAGCGTTCCATGTACCGTGGCAACGTGGAATTCCGCAGTACCATTGAGTCATGTGATGAGCCTGGGAAACGTGCGCAGCAGTGTGTAATCAGTTGCATGGCATCACAAACCATCTGGACATTCAAAGAGTGATACTGTTTCCTATTGCGGAACACCGCCTCAATTGCACGTGGTACTGTCAGCTCAACGTGGGTGCAGTCAACTGCGCCTATGCAATTTGGCATGCCTGCTATGGCATGGAAGGCCAACTTGGTGGCAATGACCTCGGGGAGGGTGCGGGGTAGGGCTATGTGTTCCGACACATGGCGCAACAGGGCATCCAGTACCTGTACCAGGATTTTGGAGAAACAGGGTTGTGATATGCCATGCAGCTCACCAACCGTGTGTTGATAGGTGCCAGTGCCAAGGAAATGCAGTACTGAGACAACCTTCAAGAGGGGGGGGTGGCGGTGGGGGTGTCAATTAGGCTGCTGATGTTGTCCTCAATCATGGCGGTGATGTGCAGGATTGTTGCACGGTCCAGCCGGTATAGTGTGTGGATCTGTCCTGGGGTGAGGTTCCAGGGTGAGGCCCTAATGCGTGGTATTGCTGGCTGGCGGCGGGGTCGGCCTGGCTGGGCAGTGGGGTTTGCCATAGCTGCAGGTTTGGCTGGTTGCCGCCTGCGCCTCCTCCGCCTACGCCTCCTCCTCTGCGCCATTACTGCCACCATGTGCAGTGCTGCCTGTTGGTTGAGTAGGCCCAGTCCCAGTGCTACTAGACCTGCTGCCTGCATGGTTCTGTGTTGTGTTGGGCTGGGTGTGGTCCTTTTGTAGGCTCCCAGTGGCCTGCTAGGTCCAGCTGGGCTGATTTGGTGCACCTGTGCCCTGATTCAGTTCAGTAGGCAGTGTATAACGCCATGTTCGCGGTGGCGGCGGTTCTGCCACCGTGATCATGGTATTTACGCCTTTTTTTTGCCGGTATTTCTGTGTCCGCGCTAGTTGTGATGCTCACGGTGTTTCGTGTTGACGGTAACAGAGGGGTTTCCGTGCAGACGGACTTAACGGGACCCCTATTTCCGTGGTGGCGGTTTAGGGTGGTGCTATTACCGGGGCCGCAGGTCATGATTGGGCGGACATGGAAACGGTGCTGGTATGGTTTTACCGGCAGTGTTAATTCCGGACCGGAGTACTTGTAATGAGGCCCAATGTCTTTACGCCACGTGGGCCACCAATAATTTTGTTTTACCTTGGCTAGGGTTTTAGCTATTCCGGGGTGGCCCTCGATCAAGGAATCATGATAACCAGACATGACTTGTTCTCATAGTTCTTGGTTTGGTAAGAATAAACGATTCTTGAAGTAGGGCAAGTGATCTTTTATCATGTAATGTTCTCCTTGTGCACTCCATGCTTGTAATTGCTCCGGACTCATCAGGATTTGGATTTCTTCATGTAATTCGTTCTGAGTTATGGTTGCTGTGATTCCTAGGAGCTTGTCACTCGGGATGATTGCTATTGGGTCAGGGGTCTGATACGCTTGCTCTTCCACCCCCATACGGGAAAGGGCATCAGCCTTCCCGTTTTTCACCCCTGGTCGAAATGTAATCACGTAGTCATATGCAGAAAAAAAAGAGCCCAACGTAGTTGTCATGAGGATTGGGCCTTTGCCGATTTTAGGTACTGGAAGTTCCGGTGGTCAGTTATTACGGTGATTGTGTGTCTGGCGCCCAAGAGGTAGTGCCGCCATGCCTTAAAGGCTGACTTAATGGCCAGGAGTTCTTTGTCTGTGATAGCGTAATTGAGTTCAGGGGGTGTGAATTTACGCGACCAGAAGGCAACAGGGTGTAACTGGCCCGTTTCGGGGTCCTTTTGTGAGAGGACGGCTCCCATAGCCATGCTTGAGGCGCCCGTTTCCACCAGGTATGGAAGATCAAGGCGAGGGTGGCGTAAGATTGGGGCAGATG
This sequence comes from Ambystoma mexicanum, assembly GCF_040938575.1. Lineage (NCBI taxonomy): Eukaryota > Metazoa > Chordata > Amphibia > Caudata > Ambystomatidae > Ambystoma > Ambystoma mexicanum. The sequence continues at coordinate 289,627,917 of NC_090940.1, forward strand.
TGAATCTTGCTTTGAGTTCCTGGAAAGCTTCCTCGGCTTCTGTTGTCCACTGGAACTTTTTGTTGCTTTTCCTTAGCAATGACATTTTGGGATGCACGATTTGCGAAAATCCTGGGATGAACCGGCGGTAGAAGTTTGCAAAACCCAGCATACTTTGAACCCCCTTGAATGAATTTGGGGATGGCCAGTTCAGGATAGCATCTACCTTGTGTACATCCATTCAGATTCCATTCGGGCTGAGAATAAAGCCCAGGAATTCCACCTGAGAGACGTGGAATGAGCACTTTTCGAGCTTGGCGTAGAGCTGGTGTTGACAGAGTTTCTCCAATACGGATGGGACGTGTTTAACGTGGTCCTGCTTTGATGCGGAACATACTAGAATATCGTCGATGTACACTAGAGGACAGACACCAATCAATTCCCGTAGGACATTGTTCATGAAGTATTGAAATGCTGCAGGCGCGTTGCAAAGGCCAAAGGGCATTACTTGATATTCGTGCAAGCCGTATTTGGTGCGAAAAGCAGTTTTCCATTTGTCCCCCTGTTTTACACGAACAAGGTGATATGCCACCCTTAGGTCTAGTTTTGTGTAGATTTGGGCATCTTTGACTTGATCAAGCAATTCAGGGATCAGTGGCAGGGGTAGCGGTTTTTTATGGTAATCTGGTTCAGTGCGCGATAGTCGATGCATGTTCTCAAGTCCCCCTCCTTTTTCGGTTGAAGAATAGAGGACTGGCTGCTGGAGACTTCGAGGGACGGATGAACCTGTTGGCCAGGTATTGGTCAAGATAAACTTAAATAGGGAGGAAGCCCGGTATACGGTTGACTGAAATAGGTTAGCAACGTATACTCTGTCTAAGTCCGGGAGGACAAAGATCCGTGTTTAAAGAGGAGACAGAGCTATAATGTAGATGCCACACATACAGTACCAGTCATGATAGTAGTGACCCTGATGATGCAGGTGAAGGAACCTCCTCTGGGAACAAGACTCCCAACCGAAGAGGAAGAGGTCAACCATCTCGACGACAAAATGGACGAAGAAGAGGCAGTCAGGGCCGTTTTTTATACCAGGCCCCAAACAGAAGCAGTTGGGACGACGGAACAAAACAAACCAGAAGCGGGAATCGCTTTTGATTAATCTATCTGATTATACTCTCACAGATATAGAACATCAAGTCCTCAATAAAGGTTTGGGATTCGTGATGACTAAACTACATGATCCTTTTGAATTTTTAATTGATTTCAAAAAACTAATGAGGAAAATCCACCTGAAAGAATTCTTCTCTGCTGACACCTTTAATACCTCGGAAGGACCTTCTAACTGCACGGGACTCCGTAAACCTTCCACTTTCTACCCTCCCTCTCAGAGTTTCTCTCCTGAGTCGCTGGTCTTTGAAAAGAAAGTGATCGCGGAAGTAAAAGCTCTGGAAAATAAACCTTCGAGACCTTTCCATAATCTCTCTAACTCAGAACTTAAAGCACTCGACTCCCTGTCCAAAAACCCTCAAATTGTCATCAAGAAAGCGGATAAAGGTGGAGGTATTGTGATTCTTAATCGCACCGATTATATTACGGAATGCGAAAGACAACTTAGTGATAACCACTATTATCGTCCCCTCACTCTGGACCCGACACCTGAACTCATGGCACTCATTACAGATAAAGTTTCCAAAGCAAAAGACTGAGAGTGGATCTCAAAACAAGAGGCTGATTTTCTCATCAATAAAAAACCAAGCATCCCCAGTTCTACACCCTACCCAAGGTGCATAAAACCTTGGTTAACCCTCCAGGACGACCCATTGTGGCAGGGATTAATTCTGTTCTTGAACCCCTCTCTACTTTTGCGGACCATTACTTGAAAGGATTTGTGCAAAAAATGCTATCCTATTTAAAAGACTCTCGAGATGTTATTAACAGTCACGAAAACTTGACCTTCGATACAAATACCCAGTTGTTACTGGGTTTTGACATCGTATCCCTCTACACCAACATTCCCCAACAAGCATCCCTTGATGCGATTGAAGAAATACTTCTGGGCCGGGTTGATAATGATCCGGTCCCCACCTCGTTTATCCTTTGGTGCGTTGAACTGGCATTAAAACGCAACTACTTTGAGTTCAACGGCAAGATTTTCCAACAAGTTGTAGGGACCGCTATGGGCGCCACTATGGCTCCGAGTGTTGCTAACTTGTACGTAGAGACCTTTGAGAAAAGTAACATCTATAGCAACCTCAATCCCCACAGTAATAACATCGTTAAGTGGAGTCGTTACATTGACGACATCTTGGTCATATGGAGAGGCACTTTGACTGAAGCTAACAATTTTTTTAACTGGCTTAACAATCTTAATCCTCACCTTCAGTTTACAATGACGTCTAGCAATGAGTTCATTAATTTTCTTGACCTAACCATTTTTGCAACCAATGGAGTCCTTAAAATTAAGCCTTATCATAAACCCACCGATAAAAATTCCCTTCTGGATTACTCCAGCCATCACATTAAACATCTTCGTGATAACCTTCCCTTTGGCCAGTTTCTATGCCTTAAAAGGAATAGTTCTACTAAAGAAATATACGAGGCTGAGGCTAACATTCTCGTGAAAAAACTGAGACAGAGAGGGTACCCTAAAAAATTGGTGAAAAAATCAGCCAAAAGGGCTTTCAACAACAATCGAGAAGCACTATTGGAACCAAAACCAGTTAAACCTAAAGATGATCGTATTGTGTGTGTGAATACCTTTTCTAACCAGAGCTTTGATATCACCAACATCATCAAGAAGAATTGGAAAATCTTTCAAACTACCTCTCCTACTATGAATGTGCCGATTTTTGCTTATAAAAGGAGCACGACGATAGGTAACAGGGTTAGCAACAGCAAATTTAAACCTATTTCTACCCAAGAACCCAGATTAACCACCCTATGGGGTCTACCTGAACCTACCGGTCACTATCCTTGTGGCTCGTGCGGGGTCTGTAAACTGACCTCTATAACTAAAAATGTAGATGTTGGCCTGTCAAAGCTCTGGACACAGAAAAATCTGACTAATTGTAACACCGAATTTGTGGTGTACCTGATCACTTGTAAATGTGGACTGCACTATGTAGGGAAAACAACCCGCAAAGCCAAAACTCGTATCATGGAACACCGGAGCTGTCTCAAGAACAGAACTGAAAATGCCCCCATGGTGAAACATTTCAATCTTCAGAAGCATCATCACGAGGATTTCAAATGGACAATACTGTTATCACTTAAAGGATCTAATTATGCCACCCGGGAGAAAAAATTGCTTTATATGGAACAAAAGATGATATATACTCTGCAGAGTGACATCAGGGGCCTTAATGATTCTATTGAATGGTACAACATCTAATCGCTCACACTCACCTGATTCTTTACCATCGTTTTATGTATTCCGTGTGCCACTTAGTTTATAGTCTAGTAGAGTGGAACTTGTGTTCGTGTCCTCCCTACTATGTCTTTTACACCTGTAAGGCATACTGTCCACCTTTATCTCCCTACATGCCGGCAGGACGATTTAATTGCTTTCCTTTACTGTCTCTAGTGATTAAAGATATCTCGTTTACGTTTTATGTTTTATATGGTTCCTGATCTACACGAGGAGTACCGATCCTACTGTCACAGCTTTTGTGTCTCCTCTGTTAGCTTGTTTCAGTACTTATCTTTTCTCAGTGGTTTATTATTAATTCCTTGTTCGGTTTGAGCCATTCCATGATGGCTGCCGTGTCGAACCACATTGTTCTACATCTCTTTTCTCACCCGACATAGTTGTAGGACTACTGGATTTCCTTGACTACCATTCGCGCATCGGTCGTCCAGTCCTGCTGCATTGCTGCCTCCGTAGCAGACAACGCTCTCCGTACGAACTACACAGCATTAGCGCTGGTGGCAGGATCATATCCTGGGGCCGTCTGTCGGATTCGGTCACGACCGACGCTCTTACTGCCAAATCGAAGGTATTGCCTGATGATCAGTTGTTTACTGTTGAGTGTCACTGGCCGTCCTCTATGGACGGTACGCTCTGTTTCGTGTAGCTACACACCTTGGTTACCTTGCCTCTCGGTTTTTGAGATCCCTCCACACTGGGGTATCTTGTTTCTGGGGACGCACAAGACTAGAGACTATGCCACGAATAACCTCTTTAGGTTTTAGTCACCGACTTTTTCTTAGCTTCTGGCAATATATGGGGCACACTGTGGATATTTCGTTTCGTCTCTCAGCACTGGGCTTCCTTCACCCAGACTCCTCTTCATATGGTTTTTCATGCTGCACTAGTCTCACTAGTTACTAAGCCCAAGCACAGATCCTGCTTTTGTAGTGAGCTACTACTCAGCGCTCATTTGGATGTTTTTTCTTTATCCTAGGTAGGGACGACCTTCGGTCCTACACCGCCTACTACCTTTCGCGTAGAGAGCACCCACAGACATCAGTGGAGGTATTTACTCCCCTCTATTTAGATACCTTGGTTCATGTATTTTGAACATGCAACAATAATGGCTAATTTTAAGCTTATGTTTTGCGCTTTTTTTGTCTTTTACTTTGCAGATGCTACGAATACCTCAAATGTCATTATTTTTCTTTTGAATGTTGTCTTGGTTACGTAGTCACCTGTATACCTCCTGATGAATGTTCCATAATAACTGTAGGAACTGAAACATGTTGAGTTAATACTCTCTACTGTCACCAGAGTCACCAATTTGTTGACATACTAATTCTAATTACTGTAGGGTACGTTGCACTATTTGTAAAGCGTACCCCCTGATGTTGAGTGTATCCCGGTTTTGATACACTTTCAATCAGCTAATCCTAGCTTATCACGTAACGACTGTTTGTTTTGTGTCAAAATGTTTATGAATTGTATGTACTGTGGACCGCACTATTTAATCACTTTTTAGGTCGTAATTCTATTAAATCTGATGTTTATCATTTTAACCATGACTGGTCCCTGTGTGGTTCCCCTACTATGGGAGCCCTTTATATGTGTGGCATCTACATTATTGGTCAAGATAAGCCTTCAGGTGCTGGTTTTCTGGTTCTGTGAGTGCGTAAATTCGCCCACAAGGGATTTGTGCACCGGTTATCAGGTTGATTTGGCAATCGTATGGTCTATGCGGTGGCAGGGTATTAGCCTGTTCTTTCTGAAAGACATCTTGAAAGTCCTGGTATTCACTTGGTAGGGTGCCGATTGCCACAGTCGCAAGCGTGGAGGTTCTGGTGTCTATTGGTTGTTTCTCTTGGCGATAACATGTGTGGGCGCAAGTCTTGGGAAAGGCCAATTCATTTGCTCGCCAATCGATTCGAGGATTGTGAGCTACCAACCATGGCATTCCCAAAATCAACCGGAACTGTGGTGCCTTAATGAGGTCGAAAACAATAGATTCTTGGTGTTCATCCTTGCACAGAAGGGCTAAAGCTGCAGTGCATTGGGATACTGGACCAGAAGCTATTTCTGTGCCGTCGACAGTGCTAACAGTGTCAGTGGTTGATTTAGGGCGTAACAGAAGCCCCATCATTGCTGCAAGATCCTGGTCGATGTAATTCCCAACGGCTCCACTGACAATGTACGCTCTTACTGTGTGCATCCGAGATGGTTGTTGGTGATTGATTAAGACCACAGAGAGTGCAAAATGGGAGGTCTGTAGTTCACTTTCTTCGCTTGACAAGTGGACCCCTACACTTGCCGGGCTGGGGAGTTTTCCGATTACTTGATGGTATCTTCCTTGTCCGTGGCCCCTACCGTCCTCCTCAGTGGCTTCACAGGGCACTCTTTAAGGAAATGACCTGACCTTCCACAGTACAGACATAACTGCTGCTGTCTCCTTTTATCCCTTTCCGCTTTAGTCAAGGGGGATCTGACTCCCCCGATTTGCATTGGTTCTCCTGAACCTTCCGTTGTGCGGGCAATATTTTCCTTTGAACGGACATACATAGGGCGAGGGTCCGGTCTGGTTCGATCTGCTCTTCGGTCCTGCAACCTATGATCCAGTTGAACAACAAGGTCAATGAATTCTGAGCAGTCTTTCAGGGGGTTCACTACTTGTGCGAGAACATCCTTGAGCTCCCCCCGCAACCTCCGATGAAATAACGTGGTTCTCTTCTCCACTGGCCATTCTGCTTCAACTACGAGTCTATTGAACGTGGCTATGTATGTTAATAGGTCTTGATTCCCTTGGCGTAGGGACAGAAGTTTGTTGTCTAATGCCTGCCCATGAGTACGACGGGCAAACAGCTTTTCCATCTCCTGCTGAAAGCCCCTGAAGTCATGCAGCAAAGTATCGTCTTGGGCCACAAAGGGAACAGACCAGTCCGCGGCGCTACCTCTCAGGTAGGATAGCACAAAAGCGACCCGTGATTGGTCATTCGGAAAGGCCCCTGGTCTACAAAGGAAGTGCAGGCGGCACTGGTTCATGAACGTTGCAAACCTGTTGGGATCCCCTGTAAATCGTTCGGGAGGGGCCAAAGGAACTGCCCCAGGAAGGGTTATCTGAACAGGATTGGCTGATGGTGCTGGCATCGAGGGCACGCTTCCCGGCAATGGTGCATGCCCTGCTTGTGACTGGAGAATTTGCCGGCTTAAATCATCAGTGTTTTCTTTGGCTACTATCAGCTCTCTCCTCAGGGTGTTGGTCTCCTGCCTGGCTACATGTACTTCGGAACATAGCTGCCCCAACATGTGGGCTAACTGGTCGGTTTCTGATGTTTCCATGACGCCCAGGTGGATCTTGATGTGAGGCTTTGTGTTCTGTAACGCTCACCTGGTATCCACGGTGACGTCTCTCAGCCTGTTCTAACCTCTTACGACCTCAAACCCTTCCCTGGAGTCTACTCGATTGGAGATTGGGCCTGAAACATAGGATTGGTAGAGTTTAACTCCCTATTGTCTCTGTGTGCTTGAACCCCTTCTTCCCTGGGGTCCAACCCTTCCCTTTGATTCACAACTCACCTTGTTTTCTTGGAAAGTGTGCTCTCCGTCATGCTTTCAGCGCAGGGGTGCATTGATTGATGCGGGCTCGTTGCTGCCTAATTACTTCACTGGCAAGAGTCCGACAGGTAAGTATAATGAGTCTTTTGAACAGTTTTCTAACTTCGTTCCTTTCCTTCCTTAGATTATGGCCGGCGTCCGGGGATGGCGACGTGCTGCTGCGATGAGTAGCGCTGAAGATGAGTGAGAGCACGATGCGCAATGCGACCCTTTCGTATTTGTATTGAACTGAGTTCTTTTTCTGTGTCTTTCAGGTGCTGCAACGTTTTCAGCGTGGATGGCGGTTATGAAGAAGAAATGCGGTGAGTAAGTGCGGTGTGCGGCGCCTCTAGATGTTTCCACGCTAACCTGCGTGTCTTTTCCCTCTTGCAGATGGATGAGAAGTTCCGGAGACAGAGTTCCCCCAGAGAGACTGGGATTCAGGTAAGTGTTTGAAGCTCGTACAGTCTTTAAAAATAAGCAAAGATTTGCTGAATGCTTACTAATGCCTTTTTTCTGTTCTTTTCCCTTTTCCTTAGGAAGCAGCGTGCCAGGATGGGAATGACACCGCCAAAGATGCACGCAGAACAGAAGGAGCGATGAATGATGGGCAGAAGCGCTGCAAGGTAAGGCTGTTCCTAACGGTGTTCTTGTTCTTGCAGGAGTTGAGCGCAGAAGAAAGATGCAGGCCTACTGGAGACCGATCCGAACACGGAGAGTGTCACGCTGCAGGTGCAGAAAACACAAAGCATGTTTCTCAGCCTGGGCGTGGCTTAAATAGTCTCTGGGTATCCCAGGTGCCTCTGGGCTGAACCACACCCAAAAGACTAGACTGCACATCTGTGGGGGCATCCATCTTGTCCCCATCGATGCACTACAAGTCCAATCCCCAATGTTATCCTACGGGAGTGAGTGAGTCTGGTGTCACAAGCACCAGGTCTGACTCCAAGTGGGTCTTTGGAGGGATGGAGAGGCCCTTGAGGGCCATGTAGGTGATCGTGGCCTGGCTCCAGCCTGACATCTTGGAGGGCTGGGGACATGAGGGGCAGGAATCATGACAAAAACTACAGTTTGTCATATTCTTTTCAGGTAATCATACATCAGTTCAAAGGGAAAAAGCAAACCTCTCTCCTCATTTAGTAGTTTCATCCACCCTTCCTGCCAGCATCACAGCTTTTGGTAGGGATTCATTGTTCAAATATGCTAACACCATTCCCCTGTATACTCAAAATGTAAAATGATTATAACAAACACATCAATCAGCCACCTTTCATTCAGGGAAGCCTATCGTCTGAGACAAAACAGGGCTTGCACATGAATATTCCTGTCCTCCATATTATTAGTGGTCTCACAGGATCCCTTTCTTCAAGGCTCTATACCACTCTGCAGTTTCAGCTCTAGACCACCGCTTCATATCCTCCCACCATACCGCAAAACTCAGGCCAGTCATCTTTTCCCATTACATAACCATCCTACGTTTTGCAAGTATGCAGGTCAGGTCAAGTAGTTTCGTCACATGTTTAGCTGTCTTCGGGCAAGGGTATATGCCTAACAAACATGCATCAGGAGTCCACTTGAACCTAGTCACACTGCCTTCTCCATTTTCTGACTAACAGATTTCCAAAAGCCTCGAATCCCTAGGCACCTCCAAAGAATGTGCATATGAGGTCCGCTATATCAGTACCACTACATGGGCAGTTAGGAGGCACCTGTGTGTCTACATCCTCTACCGCCCCTCTGGCCCTACACTATCGCTGAAAGAGGACTTCTTGCATATTCTCTCTGCCAACATCAAGCCCACCTCGCGTCTCATTCTCCTTGGCGACCTAAACTTAGGATTCCAACGACGAGGATGACACTTATGCCCCGTCCTTAGCCAACTACCTGAAGGTCTTAGGGCTCTCTCAATGCATACTTACACCTACACATGCCAAAGGCTGTATCCTAGATTTCTGCAAGACGTCAATTGCCAGCTCTCTGTTCATTCCAATATTCCCTGTCCTTGGCAGACCACCATATTTTCTCCTTTGCCATTTCCACCATAAAACCACCTATACCGTTGGCCCCAACATGATCCCCAGCTTTAGCCCGTAGTGCTCACAACCTAACCAAAGACCATATTCTACCACTGTTGGGGGACCTCAATTCAGTCCCATTCCCAATCTCCAACTCAGACACACTAGTCGACTAATTCAATACAACCTTAATTGAAGCTGTTGACACTATCGCCTCCCTTGTCCTGTGCATAGCCAAACCTGCCACGCCCATATACTTGTGGTTCAACCCCGACATCCTTGACCTCTGCTCTAAGAAACGTGAGGCAGAAACCAAATTGAGGAAAAACCCCTCTGACACTAACAAATTCAACTTCTTTACCTTAGCAAAAAAATAGAAACAACGATTCTACATGCCAAAGCTACCATACATAATACTAGAATCTCCAACGCTAAATCTAACACGCAGAAGCTCTTTATCATCCTGTGAGAATTGGAATGGTAAATTGGAGTGGCACCAATCGGGATTCTGCCCTGGACATGGCACAGAATTGGCACTGCTTGACCTAAAAAAACAGCTTGACAAGTTTAAGGACACAGACAAACCTGCTCTCTTACTACTTTTAGACCTCTCTGCAGCATTCGACATGGTAGATCACAAAATTCTCTGCCAGCACCTCACATCTGCTGCCAACTTCTCGACCAAAGCCACTAATTGGATCACCTCATTCCTTGTAGACAGAACCATGAGAGTCTTTGCAGAAAATGCATCAGCTCCCCCGTCACCTGTGACATGCAGCATAACCCAAGGCTCCTGTCTCCCCCAACTTTCTACAACATTTATACTAAACCCCTATTCGACTTCTTGAACACCCATGGCATATCCTACACTAACTATGAAGATGAGACCCAAATCTTGCTTCCCCTTTCAGGAGACTACACCGTGGACTCCACTGCACTGCACACATTTTACCAGATTATCCAGTCTTGGATGGCCTCTCACCTACTCTGTCTCAATGATGACAAAAAGGAAATTCTTGTTGGATCACAAGCCATGCTCGACAAGCCAAACCAATTATACCTCTCACTTGCCATTCATGGCATCTCAATTCATCCAGAATAACGACCTGTGAGCCGCTTTAAACCTGCCCAGAAGAGAGCCCATCTCAGCTGCCAGAAGAAACGCTCATTGGCTCCTGGTAAGTGAACGCATCGCCCTCAAAACTGTATCCATCACCCACAGATGCCTAGCCAACTCTGCTTCCCTTACCTCTCACAGAAATTCAAAAAAGTTCAATCGATATGATGACTCGTTTCGCCTGTGCTCACTGTCTCATCTCACTGAGATTCAAACTAGCCTGAGCAGGTGGGTCCAGCTTTCCGATCATTGCTGCCAAACTCTGAAACTCCCTACCACTGGCCCCTTAAGATGTGAACAATCATACTGGACCTTCTGCAAAACCCCCTCAAAACCTGGATCTTTATCTAGGAGTCAGGTCTGAGCCATGTAACTGCAGACACACTACCGCCTGCCACTGCTGTAATTGACTAACTCTTTTGTCTTGTAACCAGGGCCCTGATTCCTGCGGGCTTAGTGCGCTTTACAAATCTATAAATAAATAAATAAAGAAACGTTGCCAATCCGTGCAGTGTCATTCATGTCCTATGAAGAACATATAACTGCACTAATCTATGTCGGGAATTTCTAGAGACCCATTTCACAGACATCAAGGCCTTGTCCCAGTCTCCATCCTCTATATTCAAGCCCAAGTCTATTCCCATGCTTGTTTTCCCCCAAGCGCCTTGCTGCACATACCAGACAGCAATCTTCCATAGATTCTCGACACTCGTCTCCATCCGTCCTCTAACTCATACATCAATGTGAGCATTTCATCCCTCTTCGACTCCCCAGGCAATTCCAGCCACATTACCCTGGAGACTTTTGCCAATCTCATACACAACAAGAATTGTCCCTGGTGTAACCCATATTCTACCACTACATCTGGGAATCCCATTAATGTCTGATCCGAAAAGGCATCCCCCCAGGTGGCCCATCCCAGGTTCTCCCCCAACCTCATAATCCTAAATTGTCCTCTATTTGTGCATATGGTCGCAGACAGTGGGATATGTAGAGAGTATGGATTGAAAGTACTGTCAGGACCGCTAGGAAACTAAAACCAGCATCTAATTTTGTTCTGCCACCACAACAGAATAGTCTGATAGACAAGTTTTATACGCCAGTAACCAGTAAGACATACACAAATGGGCAGATAGCAAACAAAGAAAGACAAGTAGATTACCTTTTAATATAAACTCTGATGAATATAAGACACTCTTAAGACTTCAGACATACAATGACATAATAATCAAGGAAGCGGATAAGGGGGGGTAGTATTATAATTCTCGAGAAACTAGATTACATCACAATGGGAGAAAGACACCTATCATTCCCAATTGCTATCATAAGATCAATTTTGAGTTTGTGAAACGCTCAATCACAGAATACAATGATCTCATAATAAAATGGTATCAGACATAACTCCTAACCGATGAGGAAATAGCCTTCCTCGTCTCAGAAAATCCAAGAATTCCAACAATATACTTTCTTCCCAAGATACCTAAGATCTTTGAAACTCTACTGGAGGTAAGCCTAATTGTCAGTGGGAAAGGGTGGCTAACGGAGATTATGTCGATTTTGATAGACATATTCCTGAGACCGGAAGTTTACAAATTCCCCTCATATGTGAGAGATACTATGCAGGCCCTAGATATTTTGAACCAAGTCAAATGGGACACAGGCTTTATCCCAGCAACCATAGACGTTAAGGCGTTGTATAGTTCAATAGACCACAAAATAGCCTTAACCAGTATTGTTCACTTCTTCAATGATATAACTTCCTCCTTTCTGCTTCAAATAGAAATGATCAAAGAATTGCTTGCGTTCACTTTGGAACATAACATTTTCCTAATTAATGAAAATGTATACAAACAGACAAAGGGAGTGTCCATGGGGGCTAGCTACGCACCCGTCTTGGGCAACTTATTCATGGGAGTTTATGAACAAACGCATGTTTTCACCTTCCCTGATGCTGTCCACAAATGCTGTATCTGGCTAAGATACATAGGGCCTCATCACGACTTTGGCGGTAACCCTTAAATCCGGCGGTAGCACTAATACCGCCGGATTTAAGGGTCCGCCAAAGCAGGACTTCGGCGGATTTCTCCACAGCTCTGAGCTGGGGGGAAATCCGCTGAAAATTCGCGCTATTACCGCTGGCGGGAAATCCGCCGGCGGTAAGAGCGCAAAATTTCCCCATTGAGCCCAATGGGGAATGGGGCATTCCCGAATGGGCTCAATGGAGAATGGGGACTTCCAAGTCCGCCCAACTCGTGATCCCGCGCATTTAGCGCCGGGGGCTATGGCGGTCGCGCTAATAGCCCCCGCGCTAATAGCGCTAACATTACCGCCCAAGTCGTGATGAGGCCCATAGACAGCATTTTACTTATATGGAATGGTACTGAGGGAGAACAGATCACATTTCAAAACTTAATAATAATAACTCTGGTATTGAGTTAACCTTAGAGATGAGCAGAAATCACATGACCTTTTTGGATCTAAATATTGATATATCTGATGACTCAATATGTACAAGAACCTACAGGAAAACAACTGAGGTGAATGCGAGATTGTATTAAAAAAATGCCATAAAATGAGCCTGATCACCAACATCACCAAAGGGGAATTCATACAATCAAAAAGAAACTGCAGTCTAGACTCAAGCTATCAGGAAGAATCAAGTAATATTCAACAGAGATTCCTTAACAGGGGTTACTCCAGAAAATGCATTCAAGAGGCAAAAAAGCAAACAGACAAGGTTAATAGAGACCAATTACTTAGCCCAAAGACTCACTAATGAAACCAACAAGACTAGGATGATCACCCATTATTGCAGCGAAAACAATGAGATAATTAACATTTTCAGAAAAATTGGCACATTCTATCATTGGATGATGAACTGAGAAATTACATCTCAGGCAAGTCAGAATTTGTATTCACCAAAGCCCCAACTTAAAAAACTAAACTCAGTTCAAGCTTTATGCAAACCAGGCAACAGGAAGTACAGACCAGTTTGATCTTTGGGTGCAAAGTGAGGGGTGTTTACAAGTGTATGAGTTGCACCATGTGCAAATATGCCTTAAACAATGCTAAAATGTTTGTGACAAAGGATAATTAGGAATTATGAGTTGTGGATTTCATCAACTGTAAAACCAAATTTGTTATATACATATTTATCTGCATGGTATGAAACAAACATGTAGCATCTAGCAAACCGCATTTGAGAAAATGATTAATTTGGCAGTGTAAAAAAAACACAAACACAAAATGTCGAAGAAGGGGAGCAGGGGATGTGGGGGTGTCCCCCGCTCACCTTCTTTGACATTAAGGGAATTTCAGGGATGGTGGTAGTGTCCCCCACTTCCATAAAAAAAGTAAAGTGGGGGACAAAGACGGATATTCAGAAAAAAAACATACCCTGCAGCGGAATTCCGCCCCGTAAAAGGGGAGGCGTAACTCGCATTGCAGGGACAGAGCCGTGGACATGCAGATGAAACGCAGGTAAGTTAGGGGAAGGCGGTACACTTTTAAGGGTAGGGGATTTGGGGGATAGCGGGCGGGGGTCATGTACGAGATTATTTAGTTACGGGCATGTCGAATTCGTGATTTTCGAATTCGACATCTTTGTATACGAAATAATCATGTACATCCATCTGCATATGTATCTGCATATGTAACAAACTATATGTGGGTTCCAAAATATGGGAAATCCAATTCAGAATTAGGGAACATTTGAATGTGTCTACTGTCTCAGAAAAAAGATCACCTATAGAGGAGCATTCGGCCAATCACCAATCACCAATCAATGGAGGACAAAGAGAAAATCAATTTTGTGGGTAGTAAACACATACCACTGGATGCCAGATGGAGCAATCGGGAGTTGAGATTAAGATGCAAAGAGGCCAAGATGATTTGTAAATTACACAACACACTCATTGGACTAAACAAGGCTAATGAGGTGCAAGTCTCTTTATGTACATGTTAGCAATGACTCTTGACTTTTGCAATGTTTCCCAAATATCTTTCTGGGGTGGTTTATGGTCATGGAAGGGCCCCCAATATTTACACTGTATGATTTTGATGGGGACATCCCTAATGTTCCGTCCTGGCGTAGAGGCAATGGTTTCTCTACAATTGATTATCTCTTTGCTTAAAGATCTATTTTTCACAGTTGCACTGATCTTTGTTTGGGGGAGGGAAATATTGATGACCATGTAATGCTAAAGGCAACATTGGAATATGCGGGGGATCCCAGGGCAGTGTTTTATGGTCAGGAATTGTCAACTAATGGCGCTGGTAATGCCATAAGGAGATTCGAGAAGAGGGGTAGAATCTTAAATTATGAACTGAGGGAACAGGCTTCCCAACTCTCAGACCATCAACTAGCGAAATTCTGTAACCCTGGTGGTTTCTCTTTGTTTCTATCTAACGTGCCCCCCTCTGAATCTAACCACCTGAAACATCATAAGATTCATAAACACACTTTCAATGATGAAATAATAGTGAAAAAAAAGAACTTAGATTGCAAAGAGCGAGGCGAGGCTAAAGAGTTCCTCTCCAGCTGTGGGATTATATAAAGAAGGTATTAGACTTCTTAATAATAACTACAGGAACTGGCTAAGAGCTCATAGGTACCTTATGCTTCAGCAAGACAGTGAGAGAATGCTCTCTGCGCTATTGTCTAGAAACTCAAGAAATGTCTGGGCAATGGTCGAGATGAAGGAACTTTACCAGGACCAGAAACAGGATTCAGTTATTCAAGAACAAGCCTGGAAGGAACATTTTACCAGGGTCTATGATTCGCCGAACTCAATAGATGGGGAGACAAATACTGTGATCAAGTGGTCCCTTGATTTTACTGCTAGTGATCTTGAACAACTGATAAGGAAATCCTCAACTTCAAGAGTGGCAGCATCTAATGGTCTAAGTAATTCTATCCTCAAAATGGACCCACTCTTGTGGGCTAGCCAGGGTTTTGAAAATATTATTTGACAGCATAATTACGTTAAAGAGCATCCCAGATTCATGGAAAAATTCCATAGTAATACCGATTTATAAAAAGGGGGATAGACTTCTGGCAGTAAATTATGGTTTGATTTCTCTCTTGGACGCGGACAGTAAAATCTTTACAAGTCTAATTTTGGGGAAATTAGAAGCCTGGGCAAAAATTAAAGGTATCATCCCTAGGAACCAATCGGGCTTTAGGAAGGGTCTATCAACATCTCTCAATGGGCTAGTATTGAATTACCTGGGCTTACCCTTGCTTCAGGGGGGATCCCCCCTCTTTGGGGCGTGGATAGACCTTTCCCGGGCCTCCGGGCCTTTCACACAATTGAGAGGAATCTCCTGTGGAAAAAGTTAGATGCATGGGGGATTTCCCCCAGTTTATTATCTATCCTGAGGGAATTACATCACAACAACTTGATGAGAGTGAGGCTTAGTAGATCAGGCCTCTTGTCAAATGGGATCAGGATAGAAAGAGGAGTCCGTCAGGGTTGTTTATTAGATCCCTTCCTGTTCATTCTCTTTATGGCGGACCTAGCAGGATGGTTGGAGGAAATAGGTCTAATTTCACCCTTGCTGGGAAAAACAAAAATCAATTGGTTGGCTTATGCAGACGACGTTGTAGTCTTAGATTATTCTCAAGTAGGGCTGCAGCGTCTTCTGTGTGCCTTGGAAAATTATGCGCACAAGAATAATCTAACTATCAATCTGTCAAAGTCCAAGATATTAATATTTAAACATCCTAGAAAGGCAGTTAAGAACTATGCCTGGAATCTGGACCAGTTGCGAGTAGAGACTGTCCCGGAACTGACTTATCTCGGTGCAACACTCAGTTCTTTTCCAATCAAATCCCAATATTGTAAATTCTCTATATTGCCACTTGTTGGATTCTACATTGGCAAGGTAGTCCCGATAGTCCTGTTTGGTTTGGACTACAATTCTTTAGCCATGGATATTGAGTGGGACATAATTGAAGCCAAGTTGTGGAAACAAACCCTAGGTTTACCAGATTGTGTTCCAATAACCGCCCTACGTTATGAGCTAGGCCTGTCAACGCCTAGATCATGGTTGGAATGGAAGTGGATGGCACTTTATAGACTAGTACTAGCTCCACCCAAGAATTTGCTCTTTGAGGTAGTTGCACACGAGATGCTTCTTGACAAAAATGGGTTCTTACTTAAATTTAAACAAAGATGTTCCGAAATCTTGGCCAGATCCGAGTGTGATGTTGACCTTCTCCTCCAGAATCCAGTAAGGGTGAAGGAAAAGATGAAGCAGTTTGACTGGATAGACACCATAGACAGTATGAGGAAGGCAAAGAGATCTGCCTCCCTAACATCGATTGATAAGCGTCTGTCTGTGGTGCCTGCCTATCTATCAAAGTCACCAGATTCATCCTTTAGAATATCCTTTTTGAGATTTTGTTTAAATCTGCTTCCCACGCGGGAGATACTGGCAACCAGAGATAGGGAGGGTAATATCGTACTGGTCTGTGATAAATGTGATGGTAATAAGGTCCAGACAACCAAACATTTACTATCTAAATGCCAGGGTACTTGGAGTCTGAGAGTTAGAAGATTTGGCAGGTGTGTCTATCACAAATCCTAGTTGAATACTGATGAATTCTGGGGGAGACTATCATCAGGTTATGAGTCTGGTCTCTCACTAGAGGTCATTAGAACCTTGAGGAAACTTGGATTGATCAGTGGTGGAGATCGATAGGGGAGAGAGGGAAACGCTTAGATCCCTGGTATGGCTTATGCTCAGTTTGATTTCTGTAATTCTAATTTTAATATGTATTTGCTGAGTTTTCCATGTTTTTTTGTGTTGTGTGTTTTTTGTGTATATTTTTGTTTCATGTGCTTTTTCTTTCTGCTTTTAGGGCTTTTTTATTGTATTAACGATTGTTTTTTTCTCTTTTCTTAGTGATTATGTTCTAACCTTACTTGAATAAGGGAAAATGATGTTGCTGTAATTGTTTTAACTGATCTAATTGTATTCCTCTGTTTTTTACTATTTGGCATGTGTTTAAAGTCAAATTTTGGCTATTGCACAATAAATAAATAAAAAAGTATGATTTTGCATCTAGGAACAAAATACAACTGTGGTAATCTCTCCCTGGGGAAACTCTGTTGTTGATTACTGTACAAAGAGATTAGTAACTGGACATGTACAACATAGAAATCTTAGTATTAAGTAACCTGGTCATTGAGATGATGCATGGTGTAATGGTATGATGCAGTGACCCACATGGAGCTATGCACACCAGTCACAGACACATATTACCCAGAATTTGACAAAATGTTATCATGGATAAATTGGAAGATGTACAACTTTATATCACCACCAAGCAGATGCATACTGTGTTTGAAGGGTCGCTTCACTATTAACCAGAATGATGTCAGTCTTAGAATCGAACTGCAACCTCAGAACTATCTCCAAAAGCGAATATGCAACTGTAGTCATAGCATTGCCGGGTAACTATTCATCTCCAACATGTAGATTTACAATGTGCAAATAACTAATAGTGGCCTTCATAATTATTTCCCAAAGCGAATATGCAATGCATACAAACCATGGTCAGGTAATATCCCATCACAAATATGTAGATTGGCAATCTACAAATAAACTATAATGGATTTTGTTTCAGTGAATTGGGTCTGACTCAATGAGCCTGGTCCAAAATTCAAAAACACTTTTCTCTTCTGATGAGCGGGAGGTACCATGATACTGTTACTTATTTTATGCATCGAAATCTGTGCAGTTAATCAGGCTATCTGCAAACCAACGCCTTGGTGTAAAGCGCTCTATAAATCAATAAATAAATCAATCAATTTATTATCAATGCCTCTGCCAACAGAGCGCATCAGTATCATGTAGCGTGTTATCCTAACGTTGCATGCATTCCAGAATACAGCTAATTTTCTTCACTAATAAATTATGTGCGTTTATACCATTCTTGGGCCTCACAAGAGGGTCAACCTTAAGTTAATATCTTTGCCTCTGCTCTCAGTGCGTATCAGTACAAGGCAGCGTGACATCCTATAACTACGCGCACAATGATAGTAAACACAACGTGTTGACGTCAGGCACCAGTGACATCACTATGGTAATGTGTGGATGACATCCACTGTAAATATTAGGTCTTCAAAAAAGCGCAATCCCGCCACCAGTTTGAAAAAAATAATTTGACTGCATTTGCAGGTAAGGAGTGGGGCAATTGAGCTATTACATGCTATGAAGCATCAACCTGAAGACATTTCAGGTTTAATATAACCTGGCTGTGCACCATTTATTTTAGGTGGTGCCATGAAATAACTTTCTACTTACCTCTAATAGGAAGTTTCCAAATGAAAAAACTACAGCATGGTGAGGTTGCCTAACTTAAATATTCTGACACCTATCACTAATATAGCAGCACTTCTGCTGAACTTGATTTATGTACTGTGAGAAACCAAAGTGTGTCTCACCTGCTAGTCCCCAGGGATCTGTCTCTCAGTTGGGCAGGGCACGGCCACCGTGTTTGGATCCATACCCTGGGGGTGGACCAGTGCAGGAGGATCACCTGGGTAAGGGGTCTTTGGAGAGGGGGGTGAGGCAGCCGATGGCGAGATGCATTATTCCTCCCTTTCCCATGATCACTCCTATTTCATAGGCTTCTCCAGTGTCCCAACCCCCCTTCCCCTTTTCACACAAACAATGGGCAGAGGAAGAGGGCGACTCAGAGTAACAATGCAAACTGTTACATATCCCATTGGACATGTTTTGCTAATTGGGTCAGGCAAAGTCAGGCACTTGACTCTAAGTCCATACATCTGATACCAATTGGCTCTCCTCACATGGATAAAAGGCGGAACATAGAGACACACTCTGAGCAAGGTGGAACACGAGTAAGAGCAGAACTTCCATGGCAAAGGCGAACCTACTGGAGCAGAGCAACAGACCGAGTGTTGAGAGCCACAAGTGGAGGACCCCATGTGTGCCCTGCAGGAGGTTGTTGCCTCCAAAGGGCAGCGAAAGATAGATGGAGAAGGCCAAATCCCAAACAAGAAGGCTGGATTGTGTTTCAAGGATGCCAGCGACCCTCCCAGGTGAATGGCACAGTTTGGGAGAGCAGGCCAAACCTGTGGTACTAGCCTTGAATCATAAACTGGAAGATAGTAAAGACAAGAAAGAAACACACACAGCCGGTGAGTTGGCAAGCAACATGAGATCAGTGTGCGCTAAAGATTGAAGTGGCAACATTATATTGCATCAAATTGAAGGCTGCACGCGTGTGGCTGAGATGCAAAGAAAGGCAGACACTTGCATATTAACCTTAAAGTAACGACAGCTGTAAAGTCAGCATTACTGAATTACGGAGTAGTCCCGAAAAAGGAAGTGGTCCGTTCAAAAATCTTGGTTGAAGGTGAAAAGTTTATAGTGATAAGTGAATGAACTATAAAAGCAAGGTGATCAAAATTAACCCAGAGAAAAGGGGAGAGTACAAAGGTGAACGTTGAACTTTGGTGCATAATATAGTAAGCTACCCAGACCAGGAAGCACTTGGGCTAATAACATGAGAGTGAGTTGAAATCTGGAAAGTCCAAGGGATCCTGCGTAAATATGTAGAAAAAAAATGCGCACATTCAAAAGTCTTCAACATCAGGAAATGGTCTGAGCTGGACTGAGGGAGACCAGAAGTGTAATAAGTCAGGGGAAGGGAAACCCTACAAGTGTTTTGTTTTGCTGTGAAAGGTCTAAGCCCAACTGAGGGAGACTGATGTGAACCTGTGCTTTGAGAGGTCTGATCCCGACAGACCGGGACCTAACTGAACTTTTGCTGTGAGAGGTCTGAGCCTGACAGAGGGGGACCGATGTGAACTTTTTGGTGAACTGTGTTTTGGAAATTCAAAAGTAAGATTGTAATGTGGAAGGCCAGGTGGGCCTCGATCCACGTTCAGAGCCTCCTTTTTGTTAAAAACCTGAACCAGAGTGTGTCATCTTGCCTACAGGGGCCACCTTAATCTGTGCTGTCCAACGTGGGGAGGAGAGATGACTCAGCCACATTTATTCTTTATATTTGAACACTAACTTTCCTTTGCATACATATTCTGCTTTTCACACTTTCGGTACAAGGTATAGGGAAGGCATTAGGTTTTGTTAGTATAGGCCATTTTGATTTGACAAACTCAACTTGGACTGTTTTATTTATTATTTGATGGTTGCGACTACTCCCATCCTAGCTATAGGGCAATGTAGGAGTTTCTCAGCCCCATTGAAACTTCAATAAAGGTTTTCAAGTTGTATCTTTTGTGTGCGTGTCATACTTGTTATACCATGCCTCACCATGCCTCCCTTACAGTACACCTATATCAAGAGCCTACTCATCATTTTCTGAACAGGTGGCAAATCTTATCAATGCAAAACACTATCGTATGGTGTGGTGAATATAAATAATCGGAGCCGCTCAGATTGAGAATCCGGACATACCCATAACTGTGTTGGAATCACACAGGCAATCTAAATAAGATAACACTCTGGTATATCTAAACTGAATAAGATTTTCCAGAATTAGATGTTAATAAATGGCTTTCTTGCCTTATGTTTTCATGGGCCATGGCAATACTGGAAACTAATCCCAGAGGAGCATGCTAGCCAATATTGTGACTACAATACAGGATTTAAACTGCTAGAACACAGTGCGTCTAAAGTTAAACGAAGAGGTAATATAAAGACATATTCAATTTCTTTTAAAAGTCATCTCCATTTGTTAACCGCATGGGTTACATTAAGGGTGTTTAGAAGTAACAACACAGCGTGAAATGTTACATTCCACTTTCACTGTATGTGCACAGCTGCGTGGTGTTGCAGTGTCATTCTCTCTCACCTGGGATGGCATGTCACTGGATGCACCACTGGAGTCAGCATGGTTGAGCTTAACCCACAGGTCATTTATTTTTCATATCAGACTAATTTATCATTTACTTTACATTAAACTGATGTTTTTTTCTCCCTTTTCCTCTTCTCGTGCTCTCTAACAGGTTGAATGTCAATGTAAAAACTACTATGTTACCAACAAATTCAGAATTGTATCACAAATGTATGAATAAGTTTGCTCTGTTTTTTTAGATCAGAAATCATATGTCTAGCCTAGAAAAAGCTGTCTATGGTGAAACATTTGCACATGCACCTATGGTTAATGTAGGGTACAGGTACATTATGTTTGCTGATAAGTAAACTCACACTTTTAGACTTAATAAATAATTGAACCAGGTAACTCATAGTTGAAGTGTCAACTGATGATTTACATTGAACTGGGCATTCTGAATTGGGGGAAGTGTTTGCTCTGCTGTGTCTATTGAAGCCTCATCCGACAGCCACCAAGCCACATATTGTATTTGGGCCGCCAAGTCATATAGGTCAAACCAGGGAAGCTGCCACTCTCATATCTCATACAGAGAGTCATCAACACAATCTCATGCCTCCCAGAGCCCCAAAGAAACCCACTGATAATAGAGTCCAATGATTTATAGAAGGCTCTAAGGACGTGTGAGGAACCTGAGGGCATCCTCCCATCTACTCCCCTTGGATCTTACTCTCAGGTGGCCAGGAAAAGGCCATCGCTTTTGGATCCTGACCCTTGGGGTGGATATGCAAGGGAGGATCAACTGGGTGGAGGGACATCGAGGAGTGGGGAAAGAGTGTCTTCAGTTGAGACATGGTATCCCCCTTTCCCATATGAAAATGAGTCTTACCCGCCCCTTGCCTTCGTAGGGTATTGCAAGTCTATATCCCTTCCACACACACCCACTGTCTCACAATCATATGCTTTTAAGACTGGAAGAGGCAAGTAGGAGTGATGCACACTTCTATTCAATTTCACCACTCTGGTACTAAGATGAGGAAGATGACTATGGAGGGCCAGGCATGTCCAGTTAATTGGTACACTTGTGGTTGGGAAAAGTAATTGCACCTGCAACCAATTGAAAGGCCACAGGTGCTTAAACAGAGGGCTCACTGGTTGGAGCCCCTGCAGTCACCTATGCTGCATGTTCCCAGCTGGAGCTGGGGCACACAGAAGACTCAGAAGTGACGGGGCCGCTGATGCTCGCTGGAGCTCCTGACGCGTACCCGGGAGTGAACTGGAAGCCAGAGAGTCGAAGGAAGACTCCCCGAGGAGCAGACAACCCTTGGTGAGTGTGAGACAGTTCTTTTGGATGACGCATTGGAGAATCAGTGGAGAACAGAAAAGACTAAATCATATCTGTTTACAGCATACCCCAAGATGCCGCACTTATATATTCTTCCCGTAATACATAAAAGAATGGAAAAACCTCCAGGAAGACCAATAGTGGCGGTAGCTGAGAGTATTCTACAACCTCTTGGCACATACATAGATTATTTTTTACAACCCTTCGTTCAAAAAAACCCTACTTTTGTTAAAGATATCAATCATTTTTTGCAAATACTTAACCGGACAGAACTAGAGGAACACGATATTTTGTTCACTATTGACGTTTTAAGCTAATATACGAGCATACCCCATGATCAAGGTCAAGAGGCAGTTCAGACTCTCTTACTCCAAACGGGACAGATTGGAGCAAACAAAGAGTTCCTAATGATTGTACTCAAGTTCATATCTATGCACTCTTGCTTTGAGTATGATCACAAATATTACAGACAAATATCTGGAACAGCCATGGGGGCAACCTTTGCGCCTGTCTATGCCAACTGTTTTATGTATCTATTCGAAATCAAAAACATTCTAGAAAACACAAGATGGAAACATTACTTGAAAACCTGGGTTTGTTACATCAACAACATCTTTGGAATATGGTCAGGAGAAAAGGGGGAACTGGATGCTTTTCTGAGATACCTGAATGGCATAGACACACGTTTGCAATTTACCCTAGAGGTTGGAGACCCGAATATACATTATTTGGATGTACAAACAGTAATCAATGGGAACAGGATTAACACAACACTTTACACCAAACAAACAGATCGAAACAACCTTCTTCATCGTATGAGTTTTCACCCACCAAATATGCTACGGAATCTACCGTTTGGACAAATGTTACGAATTAAACGAATCGTAAGCAACCCAGAAGATTGTGAGAGACAATTAGAACAACTTCAAGAACGAGTGAAAGAAAGAGGCTACCCAGAAACTGATTTGCAAACAGCACGCGAAAAGACAGAAACACAGACACGAGACCAACTGCTCACGAAAAGAATAGAACGAAAGAGTCCTGAATTACTTTTATTACCACATATGCCATACAAAGCAACAAAATCAAAGAGATAATTTGGGATAGATGGAGTATACTCACAAGTGATGCACGGATTAAGGATCTATTCACACAACTGCCTGTTTTGACCTACAAAAGAAGTAACAATTTACGTAACGTGTTGGTGAACACAAGAGGCAAGAACACCAACAGGAAACCAGACAGACACCCCGGTACTTCCCCCTGCATGAGTTGCAGTAATTGCAACAACGTGATGAAGGGTAACACAATAACGCACCCCAAAACTGGAGCCAAAATCAAACTTAGGTATCATGTGACCTGCCTGTCAGAAAATGTAATTTATGCCATCAAGTGCCCGTGCAACATTTATTACGTAGGAGAAACAGCACGTAAGGTACGAGTGAGGTTAAAAGAGCATAAATCATGTATCCGCAATACCAACATGACCTCGGCAGTAGCAAGACATTTCAAGGCAAATGGACATTCTATAACACAACTGAGGTTTGCAGTACTTGAGGTACAATCTACTAGAAGGTCCAACAAAGACATGAAGAAATGGAGGGTCCAACAGGAAGCTTTTTGGATTGACAAATTGGATTCACTATCTCCTGATGGAATCAATGAGGAGTTTCATTTAATTTGTTTTTTGTGATTCTACTAAACTACAAAAGTCCCATCTAATCACAAAGACAATGCTTAACCACATTTTGTACCATGATATTCGTAGTGTAACCATCTTAGATCTCGCCTTTACAGACGACCTAGAGAGATCTTTGAATAGTCTGTTCTAACCACACGCCTCACTATGCTAATAATTGCACTACTGTCTTAGTTACCGCCAAACAAGTGACATAAAGATCTTTCCAAATACTGCGCAACCTCCCCATCTATCGCCATCACAGGTGAAGTAGAGAGTCCTCTTAATGTTCTGTTTCAGCCATACATTATTTCAAATCAACATAGGCCACAAGTAAATAATGTTGTTTTTAGCACTAAGATATATGTTCATGAAATGGGTAAGAGACGCATATATTAATACGATTCTGTAATGATACATATATAGAACATTGCAGATAGTCTTTATTCTCAGTAAAAAGTATATGAGAATAACATTATATCTATGCACTAATGTGAATGTGTAACGTTAATCCAACAGCTACTTTACATATTTAAGTCTCTCTAACATACAAGTTGCAGTAAAGCGCGATACATATTATCGCATTAACTCTGGTAAGATACGTATAGCTTTTTATACAATCTGTACCTTAATAATTAGATAGAGTAACGCAGTTTTCTTTTTATAATATGTGAAGAACATCACAATAGATAACATTTCGCTGTTTTGCACCTTACTAGGCTGCCGCCTTTTAGCGCTTCGTGCCTTTATCATTTACACTCGTGAGGCTTATTATGACACACCCGTCGAGGACCCAGTATAGCTGTATGACCGTTCATAGAATCGGGGAAGTATGCGCAACTTACCATGATCTCCAGACCAAAATATGCATTTGTAATTTTCAAACGTTGTACAGCTCCACAATGTTTTGTATGCAAGACTTACAATTTGGTTCACATTTCTAAACAGTTACTTGGAGAACCATGCTTTTTTACACATGCAGCGTGGCCACCTCTAGAGGCAGTGTACACATCACAACATGGCCGCCAGGTTTACTTTCTTATTCACCCTCCCAGTTTGCGTTTCCATAGCAACTTATAACAACAGTGCCGCTCGAAGGGAAACGCGCATCCTTGCGGTTTTGCCGAGAGTTCAGGCTAGTCTTTACAAGATACAAGGTAAGCAGAAGCTCACTGTTTGATCTTACCGAGCGCTTTAACTTAAACACAAGTGATCATTTCTCTCGTATATATGACTTTACAGATCTACTTGGAGAGATCTATTATCTTGAGCACGATCGTTTCACACTACGAAGGGAGAATCCCCATCCATTTTTTCACAAGCAGAGATTGCACCACAGAGAAACAAGGTCGGTTTTTACCACATCCTTCACACATATCTTATTGTGGTTTCACCTTAGAGTGAAGAGTAACTCATTTTCCTTTTTGTTGATTTTTTTCACATTGGCTGTGTTTTCCTCATTCACATCCATCTTTCCAATCCGTATGTATACTTTTTTCTGCCATTTCTTTTGCATGATCGTATATTGTTGTTGTGCTTCGATTGGTGACTGATATTAACACATGGGAAAATTATTATTTGAAAATATATGTGGATCGAATGTGCTTTATATTCATTCTGTGCAAAATTGATTTATGGACTACTGTCAAATACGATTATCTGAATACCGCTTTACTTTGGTGATATGCTAACTTGAATTTTTGTTATGATGATCATCACTAGGCCCTGATGAAGGAAGTGAAGTCCGAAATGCATTGGCCATCCCTATAGGCATCTGCAAAAAACAGAGATTATAAATCTCATAATTTTTGGAATAAAATCCTGCTATATTGGATAAAAACGTACCGAGTATGTTATTTCTCATATTCTGGACAGAAACTTACCACAAACTAAAGGAAAGCACATGCTAGTGGATATAGGAGTGCAGCCCGCACCACTGGCTTCACAGCCAAGGACTTTGAACGTTGTCTTTTGTAGTGCTATTTCACGGAGGCACTTTTCACAGCGGGTTTGCACCCTACATTTTTCAAACCTATTCTAAATATGAGAAGAAAAGTTTACGAATATCAGTTGTGCGCACTCACCTCAAAAACTCCAACACTCGTACCGGAGCACTCCAGGAGCAGGAATTGGGCATTGGTTTTTAGCGATCGAACTGAAACATATATTGGAATGGGGTTTGGAACCCACATGAGAGAACATTGAATCCTGAGCAAGTTGCAAAGTATTGTGTGAAATATAACAACATATATTGAATACCGCACGAAAGAGAAGATATGGAAATAATGTGAAATTACAGCACAAATGGAAAGGGAATGATGTGTTTTTGTGAAAATAGTGAAAACCGCAAAGAAGTATTGATGAACAAAGTGAAAGCCTGTAAATTAATACTTATGAACTAAGTTAAAATCAAGTTTGAAAGACAAGTTGCTGAAATTGAATGGATAATGTGAAAGCAAGGTGGTCGAAGAGGATATACACCACAAAATAAAGTGAATACAAGTTGTGGCAAAGCCAAAAGACTGCCAAGGAGAAAAACCACATCACATGTTAAGTACTGATACAGGAACAAGGTTGAAACCCTGTGTTGTTCAAGGAAAACCAAAAGCATCACAAAGTGCCGACGGTTATTGGTTGCGTGACCTGTAATGGGTGGACCATGTGGTCCGACAACTGCGCCAAGACCGATTAGCCCCACTTGGGAAAGAGCCAAGAGAAGCCAAGAGACAAAGGCTATGTGGTATGAGGGCTGAAGTGAAAGAAAACTTCTGTTTGAACTGTTACTGAGTCTAAAGGATTATAAAGTAAAACTGGAAGTATGTTGAAAGTGAAGAGACTTGAACTGTGTTGAACTTGGGGATGGGAGCCCTGTGATATCCTGGAACTGTGTTTAACTTGTGGAAGTGAACCCCAAGATATCGTGGAATTGTGTTGCACTTGGGGAAGGGAACCCAAAGCCTTTTTGTGGAACTATTTGAACTTGGGGAAGGGGAAGTTGAAACAAGTCCATGCTGGAAGAAGCTCAGAACTTTATTTTTGAACACTGTTTCTTTTGTTGATGACATCCTTACACATTGTATATCTTTAGTTGTGAGGGTAAGTATAGGTTTGGACACAGAGAGACTTTTAAGTTGGACCTACTGACACAGACTGTCCTTAGTTTCTTTAGGTAGGGAAATCCCACGTTAGCATAGGGCAAGGTAGGCCTTACGCCAGACTGACATTTACAATAAAGTCCTTTTGTTAAGAAAAAGGGATCTGTTGTCTGTGTCTTGCTTCATGATGCCTTCACAGACGTAAAACACGTACATTTACGAAATAATATGATAGGCGAAGTAAGACACATATCTTAACCAGTGTCACTCGACCCATCACTGACAGTTGAGCGTTTCCTCCAGAAACCTTTAGATTTTACCACACCATCAATCGCCTTAACTGTGTTGTGAATATGAGAATTTCCAATATCATGGCATACATTAATTTCCAAGTACCTAAAGGAATCTGTGACCTATCTAATGCCCAGCACAGTTAGTTCCTCTGCTCTTTTCATGCCCAGTGCAGCCAACGGAAAAATGCTTGATTTGTCTCTGCTTACGGTGATACCTGAGAGTTTAGCGAAATTCTCCAACACCTCCACAATAAGTGGTAAATTATATTCTGGTTCCTGCAAATGTAATAGCATGTCATCTGCATATAAAGAAATCAGATGTCTCATCTACCATAATTCTTACCACATCAGCCTCATTTGGCAGTTGCAGCGCCAAGATGCAGAATGCATCTCGCATATGTGCAAATCTTCCATATAGTGAAAAGAAAAAACAAGATGTTGGATGATTGGGGGCGTATGCTCCACATGTCCACATACTACCACCAATCTGCCCTCATCATTTGAGTGAACTTACAGTAGTCTAAAAGGGACAGATCCAGCAATCCATATAATGCCTCCCCTAGCATACATAGAATAATTAGATCCGTATCCCTCTCCCCATTTCTCTATGATGTTATTTTGCTTATCTTTCAAAAAGTGTGTTTCTTGTAATAATGCAATCTCTACCTGTTTCCTATGTAGGTATGAGCCCACCCTATTCCATTTGCTAAAACTATTTAACCCACGAACATTCCATGTCACCACCTTACTATTTGCTCTTTGTATGTAGCAGCCTAATCGCCGTCCTTGCCACCTCACATCCCTTGGCCATCCCCCTCTCACTCAACCTCCATATCTATTAGCAGAGGCTTTGGGTTTCTGAGAAAACTGTGGTGCAGCCCCCCTCTTAGTAGTCAACTTGCAGCCTTGGAGTAGTATACCTACCATGACTAAGCAGACCTCATCTCGTCTAGACAAACAGTACCAACTAAGTAACCATAACTCATAACTGAACAAAAGGCTCAACAGTGCAACACCATTCCAACCAGCACACCCATTTCATCCATTGCTGAACAAAAACACTAGCAGGCAATCAAGTACCCAGAATACAGGTATCTTGTAAAAGTCTAAAAAGGTCTGGGGGCAGCCAGCCACATCCATATGTCTATGCCAAACAAAGATTTAGCCAGTAAGAGCCTCCAAAGAGATTCCAAGTGACTCCTCTTTAAATTACAGTGCGTGTTATTTCTTATCAATAGTGTATGCTCATTTCCTAGTTGCAGTTTTCTACCTAAGCAATATCCATGCAGGAGTGAGGCTGTTTCTTATCTCTTCCATCACCCATCACTGGTGTTGATCTGTAATGCAGTCATCCCATTGTTGTCCGTCCATTGGTTCACTTCCTCCAGGGTTTCAAAGCTTTTCCCTGGTGAAGCACCTTCAATTTAGCCTGGTATATTAGCATATATTTTAGTCCCTGTTGGCGCAGTCTCTCTTTAGTGGGAAGAAACATAGTGCTTTTCTTCTGTATCTGCACCGTATAGTCTGGATACACCTCAAATGTTGAAGACCATTTTCTGATGCTACCACCTTCTCTTGAAAACTTGAGGATCTGTTCTCTATATTTGCAAATTTAGAACTCATGCAATTACAGGCTTCAGAGGCACACCCAGTGGTGGTCTTCTCGTTAGAGATCGGTGTGCCCTTTCTATCATGAACCCCAGGATATTTTACCCGGTCCAATCTCCTGTAAAAATATATATATATATATATATATATATATATATATATATATATATATATATATATATTTGTTTTTTATTTCATTTAGTTTATACAAACTTTTTGAAAATGTCAGAAAAAAAGAAAAGACAAAGCAACTTGTCATCTTTTACCTAAATTCTAGCCTTTAAAATTACTCAGTTATTCATCTACATCCTTATAGGTATAATATATTTTTGGATGTAGTTGGTCGGGTACTGTCCCTCTTCTCCTTCAGGGAACCTGAGGATTCTGACATTATTACACCTTGAGCTGCCCTCAACGTCCTCTATTTTATTGTTTGTCCTATGATCCTCCAAAAGGTTCTTCAGTGTCTCCATAGCTTCCTTATTTTTGGAAGATAAGTTTCAGTAATGGCATCTCTGTCAGCCAATGATCTAACATCCTGCCCGAGTAGGTTAACATCTATTGTGATGAATCCAGTGGAGTCATCACCGATTCCCAGGCAGTGCCCACCTCCCATGTGGCCAGGGGACAGCAGCCGTTACCTGATCCGGACCCTGGGGGTGGTTGTATGAGGTTATATTAGGGAGGATAACATGGGAGGGAGAGCCACTGGGGAGGAGGGATGATCCCATCGGGGGAGATGCAGTATTCTCCAATTCCGCCTGAAGAAAACCCCAAGATACCCAAACTATTAATGGCATACTGTCCCTCTAGACAAAGCTCCAGGTATTCCTCCAACATTCACAACACATACAAAACATATTCTGTCTCTGACATGCCTTTATGTTAGGTTTTTGAACAACATCCCAGTGGAAATCCAGTTGCATCTCTGGACTTAAGCTCCCATAAAGCCTCAAGTACTGAGACGGAGAAGAGGAGGGATGAGTTGATGCAAACTAAGCAAAGTCCAAAGACTAACATGCAGACTTGTTGTTTCATTCAAACTAAAGTACCTGGGGCATTTAAAAATAGCAACCATGGTATAGTATCCAGAGAGGTAGTGCTGGAAAGAACCGTGGAAGAGAAAACGGCCACATTGATGCGGCGGCTCACGAATGCGAGTTACAGACACCGGCGTAGCGTGAAGGAAGGGGATGCGTACCAGGCATACCTGAAAGACTGCAGGAGCACCAGGAAGCACAGAAGAGCTCCTGGAGGTACGGGTTGCCAGGAAACAGTGTTTTCCGGTCCTCGCCACAGAAGGAAGCCGGTGAGTAAATGTAGAGCTAAAGGAAACGCTGAAGAGACGTCTGCATCTTGTAAGAAGCCAATCCAGGGAGCAAGCTTCGCCACAGAGGCCCACCATAAGTCGGAGACGCCACAAACTATTGGTGAGTAGCCCCAGAGCCATTGGGTTCCCTGGGGCATACCAACAAACAAGCAAGCAAGTAAACGAAATATGTGAGATTGATATTTTGGACAATACTCAAATGCGAATTAAACATAGACAAAACCTACTGTTAAATCAATATTTAAAAGGAAGAAGATTTGAATACCAGATGAAAAAGTGTAACTACGACCCTGAACAATTACATGTGCATGACATGCCAATGTGGGCGAGAGCTGAAACAGGTGTTACCCTTAGTAAATACATTGCACAGAACAAAGTAGATGCTGATGTGAAATATTGAAAATAATAAGTGAAACCAATAAAGAAGTCTGGGAAAAGAGAAGGCACCAGGCAGTTGACATTTGGGGAAGGATACCTGGGTGGGGAATATACCAGGGGATCTGTAATACCCCAGAAAAGGATTCCTGGCAGGGGAATATACTAGGCAATCCACTGACATTATGAAAAGACTTTACTGTGGCAAGATACCTGGAAGTAGAGTATACTAGGGAATCTGAGAAGTCCATAAAGGAAGTTCTAGCAGTCAAGTATATCAAGCATTTGAACCTATAAAAGAACTCTGAACATTTTTGAGAGGATTCCTGGTAAAGGAGTACATCAGATAATACTTCAAGATTATAAGAAAAGCTAAATAAATACAATTTGTTTGGAATTCATTATTTGAACAAGAGCTTTCTGAATCCGGTGTGAAAACCTAAAGAAACTGTTGTTTAAAAGAGACACTTTCACCATCCTCTGGTTTCAAAGATTTTGCCTTGGGAAATACTTTTTGGATTTATCTTAACGTTTTGATTATGAACACTTTTCGCTGAACATAAGTCAAAGGCATTTCCTTACACCCTTTGTTGTTTGATTCTAGTGTGAGGGTCAGTTTAGAATATTTTGGACACAAGGCGGTTTCTAAGTTACCAGCTACTTGACACAGACTGATTCTTAGTTTTAGTTTCTTGGGTAGAGTACCTCCTTCTTTCGGATAGGACTAGAGAAGCATTTTTCCAACCCATTTCTGTTAAATAAAATGTCTCGCAATAAGAATACTACAGCTTTGTGTCTGCCTCTCATTTTGGACCCCTCAAACTATCCTCGCTTCTTCTTGAATTCAAAAGTGGTTTGTAGCGCCTCAGTAGTCTCAAGGACCTTATTGTCACCATCACGCTCCCGCTGACGTTCCACCTCATTTTTCCATCACTGAATGGAGGTAGCCCCCTTCTGCTCATGTTTGTTTGCAAAGGTTTCCGTTTTGGTCTGTCACGAACCGCCTTTGACTTTGGGGTTCAGAATATATGGAAGTCTCATACTGCCCTGTAACTTGATAGAAATCCTGATGCAGATTGCTGGAGCCGTTAGATGACCTGGCACACTGTGCACTGTGTGCCTTTCAGGATTCTGCTCAGTAGCGCAATCACTGGTGTCCAATTTATATTAGGCCTGGCCTCATGACGGTGCAGTGTTATCTTGTAGCAAATCACGTAATCAGGCTGTAGGCACCCAGCCCTCTGCTCACCTCTCGGTATGAATTCCCACCATTGTCAGCCGTATGTGTGCTGGTGCTCCGGTGCCTTTCAATCAAGGTCAACCTCCCCCTCTTCCTCGACGCACCAATCTCCCAACTAGAAAGCCGCAGAGTAGCGATATACACAACAGGCTAGGTCCCTTCTCTGTCGTACAGACCTTGCAGATAAATGTGTCCGGTGGAACTATTTATTCCGCAGGCCTTCACCCTTCCATCCATCCGCACCCGCCGCCGTTTCACTTGTCGCCTTCGTCCTCCATCTTGGTATCGGCCTGTCATCAGCATGCCATTCTCTAACTGCATAATTCGGCAAATGTCAGCTTCACCTGTCAAACCTCAGACTTCTCAGGTATTAACATAACAGCGCCACTACTCTGCTGCTGACAGGATAATTACTGCACTATATACTTATCGGTATAAAGGATCACACCTGGGAACCTCCAACGGCAGCGTCCTAAAGCATTACGGTTAGCCACGCCCCCATGTTTCCCACAAATATGTGGGAGCAAGTGAGTGTAGTGCGTGGGCCCAAAATAACCAACCCTCTGCTTGCTTAAATAAGAATGGATACAAAGGAATGCTCTTTAGGGGTACACAACCAGAGCAGAGCCGAAACACTCCAAGGCCACTGAAAACTTAGTAATTCTCTGTTGTACAGACCACGCAGATAATTGTGTACGGTGGAACAATTTCTTCCGCTGGCATTCACCCTTCTATCTATCTGGACCCGTTGCCGTTTCACTTCTCTCTACGCTCTACGGCTTCGTCCTAAATCTTGGTTTCGGTCTGTCATTAATGCGCCATCCTCTAACTCCATAATTCGGCAAATGTCAGCTTCACCTGTCAAACCTCAGACTTTTCAGGCATTAGCATAACAGCGCCACTACTCCGCTGTTGACAGGACCCTTACCGCACTATATATTTATCGGTACATAGGCTCACACCCAGGAATTTCCAACAGCGGCGTCCTCAAGGCATGCAGTTATCCACTCCCCCATGTTTCCAACAAATATGCGGGCGCAACTGAGCGTAGTCCGGAGCCCAAAATAACCAACCCTTCGGTTCCTTAAATAAGAATGGATACAAAGAAATGCTCTTTAGAGGTATGCAGCCAGAGCGGCGTTGAAACACTCCAAGGCCACTGAAAGGTTAGTAATTGCTCTGTCAGCAAGGTGCTAATGCAGACAAAACCAGATGAAAAGACAAAGAGGTGATAACACTGCAGGATGGCATCAAAGGCAGTCTGTAACCTGCGTCAAAACGCACATTTAAAGTCTCCAGTTAAGGTAATAGCAGCCAGCAAAGGGCAGACTGTAACATGCATTCAAGGAAAAGTTTGCATTTATTGCCATAAAATAAAGAAATATGTTGCTGTGTCGTAAGACTGCCAAAATAGGAGCTGCTGCTCGGGTCCCCCATCACAGCACAGCAAAATCACAACACTGTGGGACTGTTATGCATGCAAGGCACTGACATGTTCAATTTGTCTTCTGGACCTATCCTGGACTGGTTAGCAAAAGATATGCAGAGCCCTAATTTGCATGATATGGAATGACATGATCAGAAGCAACATCACAGAAAATAACATTACAAGCAATGACATCAGTCTTCAATACTCTAGGGAACCATTGGTAAAGACATTAAAAGACGTTTTCATGTGTAAGCCAAGAGAATAATGTAGTGTATGATATATGAATAGTCACTATTATTAATATGCAACAACTCAATAGTTTAGTAAACCACAAGGGGTTTCTTCGCAGCAAATGTTGCAAACTGAATCAGTTCTAGGGATACTCGATGTTAGCAGATCAGACACAGTGAGATTAAATGATTTGCCCATGATCACACATTTCGTTAAAGTGGTGAAATTAGTATTTGGACCCAGGCTGTGATTTAAGCACTTGACTACTGTGATGATTCAATTCTTCCCAAGGGGGCGCCATTTCCCATGAGGCTCGGGAGGTGCGGACAATACCCAATAATTCCCTTAAGGGTAGTTTAATGCGGGGGGACCTCATGGGGAGGGACTCACCCTATGGGGACAAGGACGATCACCTGGGGTACAGTCCATTGGACATTTTCACTACCCAACATTCCCTACCCCTTCCCATTTTTCATAACCATTTTATTGAAGGTAAATCTATGTATTGTTGTAATGGAGGATAAAGACAAAGCCAGAAGTACTAGGAAGAAGAAGAGCACAGGAGACATGAAGATCATTGACTGTGCTAATACTGGTATGAGGTGACCTTGAGGAGCCATGAGGATTACGTTATCAACAGAAACAAAGGACTTTTATAATCTGCCAGGGCGGGACTGGCAACATTGTGTAAGTATAGACAACAGACTAACAAACCTGTGAAAGCCAGCCGGGAGAGGCAACAGGTGCGGAAACCAGCGGGAGTTTCAAACGCTGTGGGCAGAGCAGAGTCTAAGAAGAGCGGTGGATGCCAGTGAAGCATGGAAGGAGTTCTGGGTCCAGAGGAAGAAGACCTGAACGCAAATCAGCAGAGAAGAGGTGAGCAGTTTACCAGAGCACTGAGCCACTCCAGTGCTGTGGAAACCAGAGAGAGCAGTCCGCTGCATCAGAGAGAAGAACCCCACTCCCAGAAAGCCCTTGTGGCATGCCAAAATCCCTCAGAAGGTAACGGCTGCTGCGAGAGAGCCGGAGGGGACACAGGGCGGAAGATCGATGGGTCAGGGACCCCAAAATTTGTATGCCCAGCATCCGAGGAGAGCTTCCTCATTGCAGTGGTGGCAATAAGCCCACTGACCACCATAGACAGGTTGGATACCCTAACCAGTACAAACCAAGGATCCGAGGAGAATTCCCTGGTCGCAGTGGCAACAATAAGCCCACTGACCACCAGAGACAGGTCAGAGACCCTAACTATTGGAAACCAAGCATCCGTGGAGAGCTTTGTCATCGCAGTGGCATTGATAAACCCACTGAGCACCAGAGAAGTGCCTGGGAACCCAACAAAAGGGAACTGAGCAAGCAAGGAAAACTTTATCATTGCATTGGCAACACTAAGCCCAGTCACCAGCAAAGAAAGATTTGGGATTGGTCAAAGCTCTTGGAAAATAATTATAATTGGTTATTTATAACACGCTTAATACTCAGAGGTTTCTAAGAGCAGAACCTGGGATTGAACCTGTGTTGCTCCGCGTCATCTAGCTTCCAAGGCGAGCACATTGTCCCTGAGCTATCCTCCCGAGAGCCATACTCTAAAGACACCAGGGGAAGGAGTCATTCCCCCCTGGCCTTGTGAATTGTGCCATGCCATACCACGAGAAGGCAGTCATTCTCCTAGTCACAAACTGGGAGTTGTGCTTAAGACGTCAGGACAATGGAGTCATTCCCCCTGGCCTTGTTGTGAATGTGCCAAGCAATACCCGGAGAAGGCAGTCATTCTCCTGGTCCTGAACTGGAGTTGTGCTAAAGATGCCAGGGGAAGGGAGTCAATCCCTCTGGACTTGTTGTGAACTGTGCCAAGCAATACCAGGAGAAGGGAGTCATTCTCCTGGTTCAGAACTGGGAGTTGTGCTAGAGAAGCCAGGGGAAGGGAGTCATTCCCCCTGGTTCTATTGAAAACTATATAGAACTACACCAGGAGAAGGGAGCCATTCTTCTGGATTTGGAAGTGTATAAAGGCTGTGTGAAACCCGCAAGCCAGGGAAAGTGAGTTATTCCCCCTTGCGATTTTTGTGTTGTACGAGAACATTCTTTTGAACAATATCTGAGCATCAGGGGGGGAGACATTCTCCTGGAATAGGAACTTTCTGTTAGAATATTCTTTAGTTCTAGTGTGAGGGATAGAAGTAGGTTGTGATACAGGATGATGGAGTTTGTTTTAACTGACATTCTGACAGACACTTTAGTATTAGTTTTGAGGCAGGGAAATCCCTCTTAGAAGATTGGGATAGTGAGGGCCTTTTTATGCACAAATAAAAGTCTGTAACCACCATCATGCTACCTTTATGTCAGCTTCCTTCTTTGACACCCTTTGTTATGGTGTCAGAGTGGGATCTGACTCAACTGATATAAATTGGGGAACCCTGAAATACTCCAAACTGAGCAGTCAGGCCGCTGGTCCCACTGTAGCTACTAGTGAATCTTTAGGTTTGATTTACATAGTAGTCGGCATATCTCTATAAAAGTAGGAGACTGCCAGTTGATCTCCACATGATTAATTCTGTCACCTCCTAAGGGCACTTACGTCCGCTAAGTATCCAAATCTGATCTAGCCTGGAAAAATGGCTTGGACGCAATGGCTGGAGTAATAGACCCAGACTACAGGGGCAACATAAAGATATTAATGCAGAATAATGGGGAAAAAACATACAATGTGAAAACTGGGGAGAAAATCACCCAGGGAATCTTAGAAGCTGCTCTCTTTCCTAAACCTGTAGAGATTCAGGAACAAGAACTCCCAGAAAGAGGCAGTAAGGGTTTTGTGATGAAGAACCCCTTCTATTGTAACACCAGTAACACTGAGAGCCAATGGGGAAGAGACAGAGATGATTCCCAACCTATCTTTTGCCCAGCAAAATGATCCTATTCTGTCAGACGCCTTCATGAAAGTAGTGCCCAAAGAGGAAGGAAGGTCTAAGGATGGGCAATTTTTATTCTTTATAGGGGATATCTTACAGCAGAAGGGATAACCAGGACTAGAATTGTCGTTGCTAGAAGTCATAGAAGTATTGTCTTGGAAAAGGCTCATGCCCACTTGACTTCTGGACACTTGGGAATGGCAAAAACATAGGGGTAGATTACCAACAGGTTTTATTTGCCAGGGGTTTACACTGACATTAAGAACTTCATAGCCACGTGTCCCTTATGCCTGAAAACTGATCCACACACCCCTCCATCCGCACCTCTACAACCCCTCTCCATAATGGTGGTACCGTTCTCTAGAATTGGCATGGATATAGGTGGGCCATTAGAGCCGTCCAAAGTAGGGAATAAGTATTTCTCGTAATTCTAGATTACGCAACCCGGTATCCGTAGGCTCCCCACAACACCTCAGGCACAAATAATATACAGGAGACCAAAAGTACAGAGACATGTCCTGTAATACAAACAGACCAGTGCATGGGAGGGCTGCTTACTGCTCTGCCCCCTGCCCCAGGCCTGGCTCATCCTTTTATACAAATGGAGTGGCTAAACCCATTCTCCACCCATGAAACAGCATGCAGTCCATAGCAAAAAGCTCCATTTTGGAGAAATAGGGGACGGAGTATAGCCGCAGTTGTCAAATGCTTTCTCTGTCATATCTGCAAGGCAGTCTCTGGCCTTGGGGATTTGATCCAGCAGGGTCATCAACTGTATACTTCTAAGGAGGGGATCATGAGCTGGCCCGGTCAGCCTGAGGTATATTATACATTCTACAGCTCTGTGACCTTGCTCGGCATGACACGGGTGTTCCAGCTGGAGGCCAGTCTCATAGCATCAGATGGGCCTCAGGGAAACGAAAAGAAAATGCAGTTTCAGATTTGCTAACATGACAATTTTGTCCCTTCTCTTTTTCTATGATCCACCATAATTGCTGTCCAAAACCTTGCCTAGTTGCAATTTCCTACCCACTACATAAAGCACACTACAATAAAACTGTTCTGTTATATACATACTCAATACTTATATACATACTAATTATGTCCCAACTCATCTAAAGCCGTGGATTCCTGTGTTGCACTGCATAAACACTCCCCACTATCATCATCAGCCAAAATCTAGGGTGCATCTAAAACAACAACAACAGTCATAACTATCTGCCCCTCCTTTTCTATCTCTGAACATCCATGTCTCTCTAAAATCCAGCACCACCTCTTTCATATGTCTGTTATGTTCGGGTGCGCTGCCCAAGCCAATTTTCGTCTTAGTTTCCAGTATATAGTCAGCCTCTCGTACTTCCAAGTCCTTAGGCGCACCCGCAGTCAGTGTCAGCAAAAACGTGTCTCTTCTTGGCATATTTCTCCCAAATAGCATCTCGTATGGTGAATACCTGGTCGCTGACCGCTCTCCCACTTGTAGGCTATTGAGAACAAATGACAGCCAGTCATCCCACTGTGTGCCTTTCACATCCATCTGCTCTTTCTTTGGCTCCTCTTTCTGTTTTTTCTTCCAAGTCACTCAAATCTCCACGTGCTCCTACCTGCCCTTGCTGGCCGTGGGCCACCAGCCCTTTCCCTTCCCCACAGGTATAAAAGGTGGAGCACAAGAGCACAAAACGAGCAACCCGCCGGCCCTTCCCCTTCCCCACAGGTGTAAAAGGTGGAACACAAGAGCACAAAACGAGCAAGGCAGCCGCACAACGAGATAGCTCTGTCAGGCGCTGATATCCATTGTGTTGCTCTTTCTCTGCATTGATATATTGCATTATTTGTTAATCCTCCCCTTTCCGATCCGCCAGGAGCCACTCATATTTCCTTTGACCCTCCTTCTTGCTGTTCTGTAGGATAATCTTCATCACTTCAAGCTGCGGGCCCTCTGCCGCATGCCACTTCTAATCTTCTTTGGATGCCATTCTCTGCGGCTGTATGTCATTGTCAGGTGTCATGGGCCATTCTTGCTCCGATGGATTTATCTTCTTCTTCTCAGAACCAACACCACCGATTGTAATTCATCATACTG
Source organism: Ambystoma mexicanum (assembly GCF_040938575.1). NCBI lineage: Eukaryota > Metazoa > Chordata > Amphibia > Caudata > Ambystomatidae > Ambystoma > Ambystoma mexicanum. The sequence continues at coordinate 289,666,475 of NC_090940.1, forward strand.
TGCTCTTTCCCCCCAAATACTATCGAGACATGCTGCCACTGACCACCTACTCTATATGTGGGCCAGTCAATGTCCTTCTCTGGAGCACATTGTGAGAAACCGGAATGTGTGCCCTGACTAGTCCAGGAGGTTCTGTCATCAAGGTGGCCCGGACAGAGCCATCGCCATTGGATCCAGTTCCTGGGGGTGGACCAGTGAGGGAGGATTACCTGGGTGGGGGGTGCTCGGGAGTGGAAGTGAGACACTTATGGGTGAGATGCAGTATGCCCCTTTTCCTAATACTCTTTGCCCATCCTGCTACACAAGAAGCTCAGAAATTCTACCCTCCCCTTTTCCAACACGAACCCTTTCACACATTACGAAAGACGATGGACGAACACGGAAGCTGTTTACCTGACATGTCCCAACACCAGGGTCAGGCAAAGTCAGGCAATTGACCAGGATTACACAAACCCGCCGGACCTTTCCCTTCCCCACAGGTGGAGCACAAGAGCACAAAACGAGCAAGGAAGCCGCACAACGAGATAGGTATCCAGGCATGGCAGCTCAAGAGGAAGAAAAAGACAGCGAATATCGAAAGGCTGATGAGGAGAGAAGCAACCTTGCCATTTCCGACCCAGACCCGCGAGACCTCCCCAGAAGGAATCGTAAGACCTCGGACAATAGCTCAAGTGTGTTGCAGTAGATGTCAACGGTATACAGGACTGAGGGAGCCCCTGCTACTGTGGTACCAGCCTTGAATCCAGATACAAAGAAAGCCAAGCGGTTCATCACAGCTGGTTTGTTGAGGGGAGAACCGATAAGGAACCAAACTGTTTTGAATGAAAGTCGCAAAGTGGCACATTGAGAAAAGTTCAAAGAACTGTAATTGTTAAGGGCAGACCAGCTGCAGAGGGAATTGGCACCACGTGGGTGCTCACTCAAGAGACTCTGGTTAATCCTATGTTGAGTGGAACTACTGATACCAGAAGGCCGTAGGAGAACCACCAAGAGAGGTCAAAGTGGTCCTACAGGGGTCTAGTAAAATCCCTGTACAGTCGAACGTCTTTGACTGTCAAACTGTTGAGAAAGCAAGGGAAGTGAATCCTGCATCAAGAGAAAGCAAGGTAAGTGAACCCTGCATCAAGAGAAAGCAAAGAGAAATATGAAGTGGCATGAGTGAACCCTAAGGAGGGATGCCAATAAAGAGGGGCAAAGTCTGAAGTCCTGAGAAACAGTGTGTTGACAAAGGTGAAACCGGCAGAGGGAGGTCCATGAAAAACTGTTTAAAAAGACATTAGGATTTGTGAACGAGAGTGAACCCAACAAAAGGAAGCAAGTATTCGAGAAGGGTACGCGCCCGGAAGCGGGGGCCCTGGGGTGAATACATCACCCACCGAACATTTGAAAGGAACTTTTTTTGGTTATTTTGGAGCCTATCAGGTCCTCAGAGGCAAGAGACTTTTGATAGAAAACGGTTTTAACCACCAACTGCCCTGATACCTGAAGCGGGACTGCTGTCTCGTGCTGGGAAAGCTCAAGCGTGTTCTGTGCTCACCAGTCTCCCCTTGACCCGTGCTCAAAACATGGGGAAGGGAGACCACCTGCTACGGCATCCTGACTTATTATTTGTGAACACTTTTTTTGTTCTTGTGAATCCTATCCCACACTTTTTTTGGTATTTAGTTTTAAGGATTGGCAATATTTTCTTTTTAGACTAGGCCTTTTTATTTTTACAAGACACCACTCGGACTGCCTTATTTTGATTTGATGGTCGTAGCTTGCTCCCATCTTAGATTTAGGCTTGGAGTAGGCGTTTTTCCACATTACATGTACAGTTTAATAAACACCCTTCAACTGTGATCACTTGTGTCTGTCTATTCTTGATACCAGGCCTTCCTTACAACATGCTCAGAAAATATCCTGTTGTGTTTTGACAGTCTCTGACATGTATTTATGTAGTTTGCCTGACACTACCCCTTCCACAGGCATTTTGTTCACTGCCCCGTATAAGATGCACACTGCACAGTCACACGTCCTTCTGAAATCCAGTTCATTTCTTGCCCTTCTGTCAGGGTATGTCTCCCCCCATGCTGTCAGGACCCCTATTGTGTGTGTCAGAATGTGGGTGGCACTCATAGTGGCGGCCATCACCACATCCATTGGTACTAACTTTACTCTGCCTCTCTCTCCGCCAGGCACCTATTTGCCAAATTTGTCATCTCGCCCCTTTTTCCCAGAAAGTCCTCCCGCCCCTCTGTTGCACACAGTTGCCTTCCCGTTACCCAGCCAGCCCGTGTCTCCTCTCTCTTCCTCGCCCGCCCCTTTCTCAGAAATACGTAGACACAGCGTTCTGCGTCACCCAGCCCGATCCACAAAGTCGCTCGTGCTAGCACCTCACAATCCTGCCCCTCTGTGTGTTCTCCCTCCGCCCAATCCTTGCACTCCCTCACTGGCACTGCTTTTCTTACGGTCAGACACGCATCATCAGCTGCATTCAGAATATATGCTGCCACTGGGCAGACCTTAACTTTTCCTCCACATTCATCTTCCCTTTCACCATCCTCATTATGTCGTCTAGCAACAGCCGCCAAAGTGTGGCCCTTACTTCCTCAGTTGTATCCCTCAGGAAAGTTTGTGCAAGCATGTCTGCAAAATCTCAGGGGCTCTTATCCATCCCTATCTTTATCACCTTTGCTCGCCGAATCAAGACCTTATTTGGAGAGTGGTGAATCTCCGCATCTATGACTATAGCATCAGTCAAAGTGCCTGTGTTAGTTTTTTTGCATGGAGTTTGACTGTGTAACTCTGTGTGGTAGGTATTGTGCCTTGTGTTGCAACAGTAGAGTGAAACTGTCGGGTTTTTAATGAAGGAGTAAGAACACTTTCACGTGTCAAGGCAGAGGGCTGACTAAGTTCAGAGATTTGAAGAGACCATTTTTATGAAACTCTTTGTTGCGAGCAATTAAAACCAGCAGTCACTATCCTCAAGCCGTCGGCGCTTGCCGGTGGCACTCAGACAGTTGATACTAGTTGAATTTCCGAGTTGCGCCTCAACATTTGAGGAATTGTTAGATTTGCTCGGATCTGGGAATATTTTCTCGCTTCTTGATTTATTTAGATTTGTTAGGTCATCTAGTAATTTATTTACCACGTCTAGCGAGTTTCTGCTTGTAGATGTATCCAGGGCAAGTGGGTCTTCAAGATTTGTAATAAACGTCAGGCTGGGTGTTGCCATGATAGATCCCAAGGGACTGGGACACAGCCTGTGTTTACTCACAACCAGCTCTGACTCAGCCGCGACTGACATGGAGGAGGGCTCATGCAAAAGAGACTGTTGTGTCATATAGCTCCCGGGCTGGGCGGCTATCACCAATTCTTTTGTGTGGATAAATACATCGCCCAAGCTCATTTGAGTTCTAGTACTGTCAGATTCAGTGAGGAAATCACTCGGAGAACGGGGGCATGCAGCCAGAGTCAAATCAAGCAACAAGGCGGTCCGAGCTGCAGGGCCCCTCACCGAACAGGCCTCGGTAGTCTCTGCATGCACAAGCTCAGCACAACGCTCGTGCCAAGCTCTTTCAGGCTTAGGAAGTTGGGTGGCTGGGCAAAGGTTGTTTTGTTTAGCGTTCAGATTGAATATAACACTAGTCTCACACAGTTCATTGAAAGCGGACAACCCGCTAAAGGTCGGTGTTTCTGATGAAGAATATAACAGTGAGGTTGAAGTAAAGGCAGGAGCCGTACTATGGGCATAGTTCTTAGAGTCTAATTGACATGCAGCTACTATGCGCCATGCCAGTACACACAGCAAGGGGATCCTAGGTTTCGACTTAGGGGAGAGACAAGAAACAGAGTCCCTGGCGTCTTGGTTTGAGGCCAGACAAAGATCACTCACGGCTTGTTAGGGAGAATTCTCTGTAAAGGCTAATTTCCCAAACCTAGTGAGTCCCCAGCAGCTCTGCTGGATTTTCGGGATTTATTCTTTTTCTTCTGCTAAGAGTGAGACTCTTTTACTCCCACTCTTAGACATGATTTGAGGTGTTCCTTTATCTTTCCATGTGTTTTATGGGCTATGGGGTCTTTTACTCCATAGGGTCTCATGTGTTTTTGATGTGGGTTACACAGCACCCTCCGTGCCGTAACCCAGGGGTGTCGTAGCAACCCCCCAACATAGACTCCATACCCTGGGACTGACTACTGTCTCCCAGGGCATGTAAAGTCACCATTGGCTTTACTAGTCCCAAATTATGAACAGAAACCAGTACAAACCATCATATTGTGGATGTGCTGGTTGGGGCAATTCGATTGCCCCGAGGTCTATTGTTCGAGGGGGCATGTCTCCGTCCCCCCTGATCGAGTTTTGGCTGGTGGCAGTGGATACTACTTTTTATATTCAACCACGAATATATCTCTATGGGATTTTCCCATTGTTCGAGGCTACCAACTTGAATTATTTAATTCTTATAGCCTCGAACATACCGCCGGTTTATTTAATTAATATTAATTCACCGGTTGGTATTTTTTGCCAGAACTCGATTCTAAAATGGCGTTTGTGTTCTCTTCTGTGACTCCAATCCAAGTCGAGCTCATTGTTCCACTTTTTGGCGGGCTTCTTCACAGAAGCCTCCAAAGGTGGTGCCACTCTGTCTGGGTACCACAGAGGGCGTGGGAGGGGGTTTAGGCACCCTGGACTGAGTTGCCTTGGTGACTCAAGTAGCACTCTTGTGTGATTGGCCCAAGTGGTGAGCCGGCCGGCTCACCACTTAGCATGTTTGATTGACAGCTAGGCTGAATGAATGGGGGTGTGCTGCATAAAAGCAGGGCTTTGGGGACTGGAACTTCAGAAGTCGCCACTGGACCTAAGAATCCGAGGAGGGAGAAGCTGAGCCGACCTGCAACGACGACACCTCCGGTGGAGCCCTGCTGAACCGTCTCACCACTTTTCCCGATGACAGAGGAGATCTCCAGTCTGGAGAGTCTTCGTCCTTTGACTGGTGGGGATAACCAGTTTTGCCTTCTTTTCACCTTCCTGGAGCATCTCGTGGCCGCCTTGCTCGTTCCAAGCACCCCGGCAACCGGAATACCACGGCTTACCACTACCGCGAAGAGAAGGGTAGTACCTTTTAACCGAAGAACTCCGCGGCTGGTTTCTTCCCTGGCAGTGCAACGACCTTCATCTTTCCTCCACAGCGAGACCTCCTCTTTCTCTTGACGAAACACCGACTTGCACCCGCTGCCAGGAACAACTGCCTCCGCTGGAGATTCCTTCACACTTAAGGTACTGTGTCCTGCCTGGCTTCCCTTGCGACAGATCGTTCGGGGTGACAGTAAAGCCTCGACTTTCTAACCTGGGCTGGCCTGGGACAACCTAGCTACCATTTTTCCTGACTTTAATTTCATCCTTTGTGTGCAAACTATCTACAAGACTCTTTAGGCATAACCCCACTGTGTGAACCTGGATCCCTTCTGCTTGTTCTCTCCAAGAGCTGGGCCTTGCAATTGACTTCCTTGCTCTCCAGTCGAACTCTGCCTATCCTGCCTTACTGTGGTTCGTTTAAAAGTATTGAAATGTGTGTGCTTCCATAACTCTGCCTTTTTCCCTCCCTTTTTTATAACTTATTAGAGTGCCATCTTATGCTAAGCACTCACCTCTGTCTGAAAACAAGTGGTGTTTCGCACTAAGACTTGTCTAATAAGTAATTAGGGTTGTATATATATAATAGTGACTGTGTGCTGAATTTACTTACCTCTTTTTGTGCTATGTAATCTACAAGTGTGTCTTTAAATAAATAATTATATACTTTTACACCAAAGCTCTGGTCAGTGTTTGCTTGTGCTACTGTATCTATGTACCTATTGTGTATACTCTATATACTGCCTAACTCTTCTTGAGTAAAGTCTGACTGCTCAGCCACAGCTACCAAGTGAATCTGTGTGGTACAGACTGCTACCAAGTGGGTTTACTGCCAAACACCTGTAGTCTTAAATCTTTTGCAGTGGTCCCTAAGGGAACTGCACAGGTTTCTGCCTAACACGGCCTCATCAGCAAGCCCGCAGGTAAATCCCCCACCCCCAGTTTGTATCATATTGAAGCCGCAACTGAGTGAACGGGGATGGGCGCTGACTCACACGGCAATGGACACAATGGCGGCAGATAGAAAGGACACACATTAATAGCGCTGGTCAAAGGACACGGTTTGTGCAAAATAGGCATCTCCGTTTGCAAAGCAGCGCCCTCGTTGGTAACAGTGGAGATAAGATTATTCTGCTTAGCTGCAAAGTCATTTCTCAGAGCGGTGATGACTTACTTGAAAAATTAAAACAGCTCCATCGGCGTCCTTGTTTTCACACAAGGGGTCAGGACTAGCAAGCCCAGCGGGTTCCCTCTGAAGCTGCGCACGTGTAGATGAATGTTTAAGCAGTCTGGTCTTTGGTCGAGTGGAGGACTGCACGGCAGGGCATATTTTCATTTTCTGCACAGAGACCGACTCCTCCATTCCTCCCAGAGACTCCCAAGACTCCAAGACTCAGCTGACTCCGCGTTCGCTCCGCCAGAGTCCGAGTCTTTGTAGGCACAACAGGAAGGAAGCAGCAGGACAACTCCTCCTCCAGGCAAGAGCAATAGAGCAGGAATTCACTGCTAAAGGAGTGTTCACCAGCACACAACACTCCAAGACTCAGCTGACTCAGATGTGGTAGTCAGATCCTACAGTGTTCCCAATCTTTTCCCAATACCTCTGATATCCTGCTTCAGCTCTTCATACAAGGTTATCCCATCAGGGTGTAAGGCTTGAAAGACCTGCTGGGCTTCCCCTGATAGAGGAGGGGCGATATCCCATGCCCATCAATATTGGTGCCAGCCTGTTGCCTTGGCCACTCTCTCAAAATTCATGCAGAAACCGACTGGATCTTCTACATTACCCAATTTACTATGATCTTGGGTAGTACAGCTGGTTCTTCAATTATAATTCCCTACAAGATCGTAAGGACCTCTTGATGTTGACGACTAATAGCCAGTTGGCCTTCTAAAAGGGCCATTAACAGCTCTTCCCTGTTGTTGCTGCAGAATCCATTCCCTCAGAACTGGGACCCTCTTCAGGCCATGTGCCAGTGGATTCCACCTCTTCCTCATCTCAGTACATGGGATTTCTCCACTGATGGAATGTGGGACCGCCAGGGAGACTTAACAGACTGCTTCTACTGGCATGAGATTGTTTCAATATACTGGTTTTCTTCCACCCTTCTGTATCTGTTCTAATACACTTTTCTTCAGTTCCTCCGCTAGGCCATCTCTGGTCAGGGCACTGACAGACTTGGCTGATTTCCAGGAGTCATCAGATTTTTCAGGGTAACCAGACTAAGGAGTTCCAGTTCCACTCCCACCTCCCAGATCTCTTGGTCCAGGGGTTCAGTGCTTGTTGTCACCTATGAGTTGTCATGGCTACCCAATCAAGGGCACACATGCCCATTCACCCCTATATAAGGAGCTCTTTGAATGGATCCAGGACCTCTCATGGAGCCCGGTTGGTGCTGTCCTGGCGCCTCTGGGGCACCAGGCTCATGAGAAGGGTCAAACCATGTGGAGCAGCAAGTCTGGCCTGTTACCAGGCCAGACCTGCATGTGCCTTGTACAGTAGGTGTGGCAAGACCTGCCCAGCACCTTCTATCGGGTGTGACAGGGTGTGTCCAATGGGTGGGGCTAAACAGGCCAAGGCTATCTAAACCCCACCGATACATGGATTCTGGGCTTCGCGTTACTTTGCTTTACAGCAACGCAACGCTCACCGTGATCCTCGCCCACTAGAGAACCTGATGAGCAGCAGCTTACCTTCTGACACGGAGCCAACCTCTTCTGCAAGAACAAAGAACATGGAAACCCACAAATACTTATCATCGGATCTGACAACTAGCCGCAACCGCTACGCTGCATAGTGAGAAAAGGAGAAAGGTTAGCATATTGAGACACACGCATCGCCCAAACCACCCGCGCTGTGACCAAATACTCACCACTGGAATAGACGTCTCGCCGTGACCGCTGTGCTGCAAAAGAAGAAGGAAGACAGGTTAGCACATCGAAGACACGTGCAGCGCCCAAACCACTTGCGCACTTGCGTGCAGCTCTACATACCTGTACTCGTATTTTCTGCATACCGCGACGCCATCATCTGCCTACTGCAGTGTCACTCCTCTTCTTCGCGGCGACCCCCTACATACTGCACAGCAATCTCGAAGTTGCAGCAACACCTGGGGAAGGAAAGAAAGACAATATTAACACACAGACAATAGCCAATCATAATGAACAACACGAAAAAAGACTAGGGGAATAAAAGTACAAGGACAATTTATGAAACTGCTAGAGAAAAGAAGCAGAAACCGACATGACTAAGCCACAGCTGGTATTACGGTCACCTGGGTCCCACAGGGGCGTCGGTCGGACCCGGATTGCTGCGGTCTCTACCAACGTGATGCGTAGTGCAGAGATGACTGACTGGACTGGCCCTCCTAATCTTGTCTGCTTGACCCGTAGAAGTATTCTCCTGCAAGTGGAGAGATGGATTTAGCCACCCGTGGATTCAAGTGATGACACCACCCCACAGTCCTCCCCACTAATCACCTCCGAAGTGCCCTCTCAGCAATCTCACCTTATACCCTTGAAAGATGAGCTCTCCATCCTGCATGGATTGCAGGGGCGCGTTGATGCCAGTTACTTCACTGGTTTGAAGGCGTGGGAGAGTTCCGGAGAGAATTGACTCTGAGGTTCCTGGCGAGGACCAATAAGTATCAAATTCATAGAGTTCAATTTGTCCGATGTTCACTCTTGTTCCCCCCTTCCTTCCTTGTCTTGCAGCTGAGTTCATGAGAAGATGCTCTCGTGGGTGCTGGTGGCGCTCAGGTAAGAGCCTGTATTACCCGACGCTGTCCGGTAAATGTTGCACGTGTTTAACGTGTTGTTTTCTCTCTCTTTGCAGGTGCGGCACATGAAGATGTGGAGAGTTATAGAATAATGCCTCTGGTGGTAAATCAGGTAGGTCTATGGTGATAAGAGTTATATTTGTTGGTTTTCTCGGCTCACCTTGTTGTTTTCTTTCGTCCTCCAGGTGCCGGAGTTCGGCGAAGAAATGATCGAGGCAGCGCCGAATCGAAAGATGCTGCGAGGACTGGTGATTATGGCGTGGCGCTGCAGCTGGAGATGCGACGCGTACTGAAATGATGTTCTTTCCAGGTCCGGAGGCGAGATGGATCCGGAATCAGGTGAGAAATTCGAAAATAGTTAGTTTTCTAACCTTGTCCTTTTCTTTCCTCTTTGTTTTAGGAGCTCCAGATTCGAGGCGGGCGTGGCAGAAGACTGGATGCTGACTGCAGGCACGGTGAGCGTTACGCTGCTGGATGCAGAATAACGAGAAGCGTGTGCTGCTGTTTGGGCGTGGTTTAAATAGCCTCCAACGTAGTTCCAGGTAAGAAGTTCCTCAAAACCAAGCCTGAGTAAAAAATAGTCCCTGTAATAAAATAGTCCCATGCAGGCCTCACGTTGGCTTGGACTCACTTGCAGCATGGCCTGCATCAGGTAAGTAAAGTCTATGAGTCTGGTGCCTATGGCGCCAGGACTGATTTCTATGATGAGCCTGGCGCCTAAGGCGCCAGGACTGAACCCAAACAGCCCCCAGCCGGGGCTGTTGGGGTTTTAATAAGAATCTGGATGCCTGCTCCCGGAGCTGATGGGCTTGGTCCTGATGCCCGGGGGTAGGCATCAAGACAGCTGGCAGTCATCATCAACGACCAGTGAAGTAACTGGTCCAACAAAGAATTGCGCCCCTGCATGAACAGCAGGACGGAGAGTTCATCTTTACGAAATATCAGGTGAGCCATCCAGCCCAACCAAGGGTACGAACTGGTGGGGGCAGGAGAGGGTGTCACAACCCTAGATTTGCCCAAACCTCATCAGCCTTTCCCTATTTCCTAGGACCAGTTCACAGGGAGGTTATCCAAAGCTACCAGGGCAGGGAAGGGAATCCGGAGAAGACTGTCCATATGAGTGAGGGGCCCAGCACCCAACACCCCCGCAGAGACCAGGTGAGCGTAACAGAACGCGAAGCCTCCTACAAACCTCTGCCTGGGCGTTGTGGTTATGGAAACGTCAGACATGGATCAGTTAGCCCAGTTGCTGGGGGAGCTCCGGGCCGAGGTGCACGCCGCCTGACAGGAAACTAACGCACTAGGTAGAGAGTTAATTGTGAACAAAGAACGCACCAATGATCTGGCAAAACAAGTACTTCAGACTCAAGCTGGCCAGGCCCCGCTACCTGGAATGGTTCCACCTGCTGTCTCTTCACAAACCACGCCCATACAGGGGGTTCTTGCAGGAGCTGTTCCATTGCCACCACCCAAACGTTATACAGGTGATCCCAACAAATACGCTATATTCATGAACCAGTGCCGCTTGCACTTTCTGTGCAGACTAGGAGACTTCCCCAATGATCAGTCCAGGGTAGCATTCATACTCTCCTATCTGGGTAGCAGTGCAGCTGACTGGTCTATACCGCTGGTCAATAGGGATGATCCACTGCTCCGGGACTTTGGGGGGGATTCCAACAGGAATTATCGAAGTTATTCACTCGTCACACCCGAGGGTAGGCCCTGGACAATGAACTACTATGCCTCCGGCAAGGTAACCAAGATCGCCTAACGTATATAGCCACCTTCAACAGATTGGTGGCCGAAACCAATTGGCCCGAAGAAAAAAGAACATTGTTCTACCAGGGTCTCAGAGGTGAATTGAAGGATGTACTGGCCCAGGTAGTGAACCCACCAGAAGGATGCGCGGAGTACATTGATCTGGCCGTGCAGCTAGATCAAAGGCTGCAGGACAGAAAGACTGACCGAGCACGGTCCGAGGGGCGACCGGTTTACGTACGGTACAGGGAAACGTCATCAATCAAACAACCTGAACCCCTGAACCCATGCAGATGCGGGGTGCGAAGTCCACTCACCAAGGCAGAGAGAGAAAACAGAAGGCAACAGCAACTCTGTCTGTATTGTGGCAAGGCAGGCCATTTCCTCCGCAATCGTCTGGTGAAACCACCTAAGAAAATTGTAGGAGCCACAGACAGGGAAGAGGTAAGACCTGAGTCGGAAAACTCCAGCGTCCGACAAGTGTAGGGGTCCATTTGTCGAGCAATGAGAAGGAACCATTACAGACCTTGCACCTAGTCATTCCGGTGATTTTGATCAGCCACAAACAACCATCTAAGCTTCATGCCCTAGAAGCATACGTAGACAGTGGAGCAGTTGGCAACTATATTGATCAAGACTGGCTAAAAGGACAGGCCTCGCCCTTCGCCAGAAGCGAGCTTCGGAAAACGTCACGGCAGTGGATGGCTCTCAGTTAGCCTCGGGTGCGGTAACGCATTACACCAAACAGGTTACGCTTCTGTGCCAAGATGGCCACCGGGAAGATATTACCTTCAACCTCATTGGAGCTCCTCAGATCCAGATGATCTTGGCAATGCCCTGGCTGGAGACCCACAATCCTAGAATCGACTGGCGTACAAGAGTTCTAACCTTCTCTAAGGATTGCGCGTGCACCTGCTACAACGTGGGGTCTCTCTTGGCAGGATCAGGGAGATCAATACAGAAAGAAAGGGTCATGTTAGGTTTAACCGGTTCTCTGCCATCAGAATACATGGACGTCTTCCAGAAGGAACAGGCCAATACGCTGCCTCCACACAGGCCATATGACTGCCAGATAGATCTAGTGCCTGGAGCCCAAGTCCCTTGCAGTCGGATCTATGCCTTGACTGAGCAAGAAAACCTCCACTTACGAACTTATCTTGACCAATACCTGGCAAATGGCTTTATTCGTCCATCCAAGTCACCTGCGGCCTCGCCCCTCTTCTTCGTGCCCAAGAAGGGGGACCTGAGAACTTGCATCGATTACCGCTCACTCAACCAAGTAACGGTAAAAAAACAGTACCCTCTACCACTCATCCCGGAACTCCTAGACCAAGTTAAGGACGCAAAGATTTATATGAAACTGGACCTCAGAGGAGCCTATCACCTAGTAATAGTAAAAAAAGGGGACGAGTGGAAGACTGCTTTTCGCACAAAGTATGGTCTCTTTAAGTACCAGGTCATGCCCTTTGGGCTTTGTAACGCTCCTGCAGCGTTTCCGTTTTTTATGAACAATGTGCTTCGGGAACTGCTAGGTGTCTGTGCCCTAGTGTATATTGACGACACCTTAATATACTCGGCCAACGAAAAAGACCATGTTACTCATGTTCGTGCCATTTTGGACAAACTACGGCAACACAGATTATATGACAAACTATATATTTTTTTTTCCATGTGACAGAGGTGGAATTCCTAGGTTTTATCCTTACACCGCAGGGAGTTCGAATGGACACGCACAAAGTTGAAGCCATCCTTAACTGGCCCTCACCAACATCCATAAAAGGAGTCCAGAGCGTGTTGGGATTCGCTAACTTCTATCGCCGATTCATCCCAGGATTCTCCCAGATCGTGCACCCAATAACATCTTTACTATGAAAAAACAAGAAGTTTAACTGGTCTACAGAAGCTGAAGAAGCCTTTCATAAATTAAAGAAAGAATTCACCATGGCGCCAATTCTACAACACCCTCGGCCAGACCTCCCATATGTGGTTGAAACAGGTGCCTCCAACATCACGATGGGAACGGTCTTATCTCAGCGGAACCCAGATACAGGACAATTGCACCTAGTGGCTTTCTGGTCGCGCAAGTTCACTCCACCAGAATTAAATTATGCAGTCACCGATAAAGAGTTGTTAGTAATCAAAGCAGCATTTAAGGCCTAGAGACACTATCTACTAGGCGCTGGACATACGGTCACTGTAATAATGGATCATCGTAACCTACAATACCTGAAAACAGCAAGGCACAATCATCCTGCCAGCTCAGGTGGGCACACCTTTTCGACGAGTATGATTACGTGGTCACATACAGACCTGAGGTGCGTAATGGCAAGGTCGACACCCTATCTCGTATGGGTGAGGGAGAAGAAGCGTATGCTACACTTGACCCTGTAGCTATCATCCCAGAGGAGAACATCTTGGGAACCCTCACGGCACTTTCAGCCTTGGACAACCTGAAGACCGAACTTCAAGATTTTATGAGCAAGGAGACACAACAAGAATGGATAACAAGAGGAAAGGATCACACTGTTATTGATGGGCTATCTTATTTGCAACAGCGCCTCTATGTCCCAAATAAGCATCTACAAACTCAAATAATTACCAGCTACCACGACTCTCTGGTAGAAGGGCATCCGGACATTTCTAAGAACTTGGCAAAGATAAAAAAGGGGTATTGGTGGCCAACCTGGCGAAGAGACGTCATCCAGTTTATCTCAACTTGTGGAGTCTGTGCACAAAACAAATCTCAAAAACAAAAGCCGGCAGGTCTTCTACACCCACTAGCTGTGCCTCCCACACCATGGCACACTCTATCGTTAGACTTTATCACAGATCTTCCCCCTGTAACGGATACAATACTATCTTGGTGGTGGTGGACCTGTTCTCAAAGATGGTCCATTTTATTCCTGTGAAAGGCCTACCAACTGCCTCCACCTTGGCTAAAGTATTTTTGGAACAAATCGTCAGGTTACATGGATTTCCATCAGCCCTAATATCGGATAGAGGGAGTCAGTTTATCTCCAAATTCTGGAAAAGAAGTTGTGAACTCGCAAAAATCGACCTACGATCATCCACAAGTCACCATCCACAAACTGACGGACAAACTGAATGAACTAATCAGACACTGGAGAAATACTTGCGGTGCATGCTGCACCAAACTGAAAACACCTGGAAAGATTTGCTGTGGTTAGCTGAATACACTTATAACAATTTCACCCATACCAGCACCGGGCAAAGTCCTTTCTATGTAATGTACAGACAACACCCACGCACATCTGTTTTTGATCCATTGGAAGCACTGGAAATGCCAGCAGTAGCTAATTTGCACACCACAATCACTCAGGTTCTTAAAGAAGCCACTGAACACCTCAATAAAGCTAAAGACAGACAAAAGAAATTTGCAGACCAACATCGAAAAGAAGCACCTATCTACAAAACCAGGGATACAGTTTGGTTGGCATCCAGATACATTCCTATAAAAGGACCCAGAACACTTTGTCCAAAGTATTTAAATCCATACACCATCAAGGCCGTGATTAACCCAGTCGCCATGAAATTAGGTCTACCATCCAACATGCGGATCCAACCAGTATTCCACGTCTCTCTTCTGAAACCAGTTCAGCCTGGGACGCAAATGGACACACCACCAAACTCAGTGATCATAAACAACGAGCCAGAATTTGAAGCTAAAGACATTCTGGATTCTAAGATCGTCCGATCTAAACTATTTTATGTTGTGGATTGGAAGGTATACGGAACTCAAGATAGAACCTGGGAACCCAGAAATAACATTCATGCCCCGCGGTTAGTCAGAAGGTTCCAACTCAACCATCCATCCAAGCCGGGACCGGAGAGAGGACCACCCTTGAGGGGGGCCTTGAGGGGGAGTGCTCTTATGGCTATCCAATCAAGGGCACACATGCCCATTCACCCCTATACAAGGGGCTCTTTGAAGGGATCCAGGACCCCTCATGGAGCGCGGTGGGTGCTGTCCTGGCACCTCAGGGGCACCAGGCTCATGAGAAGGGTCCAACCATGTGGAGCAGCAAGTCTGGCCTGTTGCCAGGCCAGACCTGCACGTGCCTTGTACAGTAGGTATGGCAAGATCTGCCCAGCACCTTCTATTGGGTGTGGCAGGGCGTGTCCAATGGGCGGGGCTAAACAGTCCAAGGCTATTTAAACCCCACCCATACCTGTATCGGGGCTTTGCGTTACTTTGCTTTACAGCAACGTGACAGTCTCTGTGATCCTCGCCCACTAGAGAACCTGATGAGCAGCGCTTACCTTCTGACACAGAGCCAACCTTTTCTGCAAGAACCTGGAAACCCGCAAATACTTACCATCGGATCTGACAACTACCCGCGACCGCTACGCTGCAAAGAGAGAAAAGGAGAAAGGTTAGCATATTGAGTCACACGCAGTGCCCAAACCACCCGCGCTGCCAGCAAATACTCACCACTGGAATAGACGTCTTGCCGCGACTGCTACGCTGCAAAAGAAGAAGGGAGACAGGTTAGCACATCGAAGACACGCGCAGCGCCCAAACCACTTGTGCACTCACATGCAGCTTTACATACCTGTACTCGCATCTTCTGCATACCGCGACGCCATCATCTGCCTACTGGAGTGTCACTCCTCTTCATCGCGGCGACCCCCTACATACTGCACAGAGATCTCGAAGTCGCAGCAACACCTGGGAAGGAAAGAAAGACAATATTAACACACAGACAATAGCCAATCATAATGAACAACACGAAAGAAGACTAGGAGAATAAAAGTACAAGGACAATTAACGAAACTGCTAAAGAAAAGAAGCAGAAAACGACAGGACTAAGGGGGTCATTTCAAGTTGGGCAGTAAGGTATACCGGGCACCGGTAAGGAGACCGGGGCCGGTAATCCCTTACTGCCCAATTCCGAGGTCCCTTAACGGGAACTGTAAAGGACGTGTGGACTGACCACACATCCTTTATGGGTCCCGCTAAGGGACCAGGGCGCTAATGGGCCTGCTATTCGCGAGACCGTTATTAGTGCCCTCCCCATTCCCACTTACCAGTCCCTCCAGGGTTGGAATGCACCAGTAAGTCCCCATTGAACCAGACCGGTGTTGGACCCGGTATTGGAGGCAGCCATGGCGCAAATAGCGCCATGGCTGCCTCCAATCTCGGAATGAGGCCCTAAATCTCAGCTGGCCTGGGCAGTCATCATCAATGACAAGTGAAGTAACTGGTCCAACGAAGAATTGCGCCCTTGCATGAACAGCAGGACGGAGAGTTCATCTTTGTGAAATATCAGGTGAGCCATCCCGCCCAACCATCCATAAAAGGGTACAAACTGGTGGGGGCAGGAGAGGGTGCCACAACCCTAGATTTGCCCACAACTCGTCATCCTTTCCCTATTTCCTAGGAACAGTTCCCAGGGAGGTTATCCAAAGCTACCACGGCAGTGAAGTGAATCCGGAGAAAACAGACCATCTGAGCGAGAGGCCCAGTGCCCAACGCCACCGCAGAGACCAGGTGAGCGTAACAGAGTCCCCTGCTTTGACTTCCCTGCCATTTTTCTCTCACGTGGGCAGCCTCTGTATCAGGGGTTGATGTGTGCCACAATAACAACACGTGCCACACCTGGCCTCAAGAACATACCACCTATCAAAGATGTTTTTTATTAAAATATTTTAATATGGTCTCACTAAGGGATGATACAAGTAACCCATATTAGGGGGTCCGAAAGGAAATCATCTTATCTGACTGGCTCCCTTTGGGAATTTCTAGGTGTATCCTAACCTGGGGTCCCACAAAAAGCTGAGATCTCACAAAGTGGTGCCTTCCATTCACCCCGGTTTCACTTCGTTTTGACGAAGTGACGCCCTTGTACTCTTTGCCTTGATGTCCTGTCCTTCCTTTCCATTCCTCTTACTCTCCTCCTTTCTCTACCCCTACTCCTTTCTCTCCCTCTCTCTGTCACTCTAATGTTTTCCCACTGCTGTTTTCCCTTGCTCTTTACTGCTCTCCCCTCCACTACTCTCCACTCTCAACTCTCCCGTCTCCACTCCATCACTCTCTCTTCTCCACTCTACTTCTCTCCCCTCTCAAGGCTACTTATCTCCCCTCTCCACTCTCAATACTCTCTCCTCCCAGCACTCTTCACTATATCCTACACGTCACACCTCCTCCTTCCACTGTCACACTCCTTTCACTCTCTCATTCACCTTTATCATGCCTCACTCAAGTCCCTATATTGCCACAAAGTCTCACTCGCTCACCTTGCTTACCATGCAACACTGTTGCACCGAAGTAGCACTGTCTCTCACCAACCAAAATAGTTCTTCTCCACACTCCACTGCACCATCCTTTCTCCTTTTGCTTTCTCTGTCATCCTCAACCTCCCTTGACCTCACCCGAACAACACACAGACTGCCTTGTTTCCTGTGCCTCCTTCATACTCTTCCTCTGCCTCCCATTGGTCCTGCACCCACCATGTTCCCCGAGCCAATCTCTACCCTTTTCTTTCCCCAGGTCTGTGTCATACAGGTCTGATGATTTAAAGCACCACTTAAGACCCTCCCACTCCTCAAATGCGGGTCTATAGTAAACCACGACACTGTGTATCTCAAAGTTCATATGTGCATGGTCTACAAACATGGGTCCAATGAAATTCAACAATGGTAACCCGTGACGTGGTTGTGAGTTTTGGGGTTGCTGGTCTGCAGAGCGTCCTGCTCAGTGGTTCTGCTGTTCACCGCCAGATCTCTTGCTGTTGGGTTGCACATTCTCTCCTCTGCCACAGGACGTCTGTACTCTGAATTCCTGGAGGAGAGGACAGATAACAGGGGCCAGCACAGGGTTTGGCAGGTACGGGATGATAACAAGTAGTACTTAATAGTTGCAACAAGACACAGGTAGAAGGAACATAGCCTGGGGCCATCCAAACTCCCTCACCCCTCCTCTCGGGGCAGGACTGGCTCTGGCAAGCATGCTGATAGGCCCCCTGCCCCAGGGTCAGAGGGGTCCCTACGGGTACAGGATGATAACAAGTAATACTTGATAGTTGCAACAAGGCACAGTTAGAAGTGACAGAGACTGGGGCCATTCAAACTCCCTCACCGCTCTGCTGGGGCAGGACTGGCTCTGGCAATCATGCTGATAGGCCTTCTCCCCCAGGTTAAAGTCACTGTGCGAGCGCAGCACCTGTGTTCTACATCTTACTATTTCCTTAATTGAACATTCATTGCTACTCTTAGAGCTTTAGCTGCCCAAACTTACTCGTTTAGTGACAGGAAACATTTCTCTTAATTGCAACGTTCCCTCTGTATTTGTGGACCCCAAGCCTTTTGCTTTTGTTAGAGTGCCCTGACCTGACTTTTGCCAGTGAAGAACAGTCCTCAGCTGCACTCCACTGGGATTTTGCTCATTGTTACAGGGATATTGACACATCCTTCAGGCTGTCGGTTCTGAGGAACTGTGTTTCTCTTAGTCTCTCGACTTTGTTGCCACTTTTGGTAACATGTTATCATTGCGCCAAGTACATTACTGTACCACACAATGGGGTCCTTGTGTTTTCTTGGGGGTTGGACAGTGTGCCTAGGAACAGACTGGTGGCAGCAGAAGCTTTTTATGGTATTTGTACAACTTTTTACTGAGCCATGTCGCGCTTAATGCCTTTGGGCCATGACTGTGGCTAGTGTTCGTCATGGCCGTGCCACAAGGTCTTTTGTCTGTTCCTTTGGCCTTTTTGTTCTTTAGCCTTCCCCCTGGTCTTCTGGACCGAGGACATCCTTATTTGGGCATGTAGTTGCCTGCAAAAGTCACTTCTTTTGCGGGCTCCTGCAGGTCATGTTTGTGACTACCCAGGAAGTGGGTTGGGACTGTCTGTTACCAGTCCACACTAATGGTGCCAGGATGTCTGGTGTGCACGAAAGCATAGGAACCACAGTGGCCCCTTATTGGACCATTGGTGGTGTGCATGAATGGGGCAGATCTCATTGGCTGACTGGGTGCGAGCACTCACCAGACTTTTTAGATATAAGGAGGGGTCCTGAACGCAGACCAGTAGTTCAGCAACAGGTCTGAATCAACCTGTGGACAGAGCCAACTATCAAGAAGAGCCGAGCAGAACAAAGGACTTTTATCCTGAGATGCGCTGAATAAGTTTGCACCCTAAACCTGCTGTTGTCCTAGTAGAGCCTCCTGGTTGCCCTGCAAAAGAGCCTGTTCGGAAGTGTCCATGGGCCATCCAGTAGACTTTCCAGCTCAAACCTTGGCCACCTTGCAGGTGCGTCGCTGTGTCGAGTTTTCACTTGATACTTGGGGGAATTCTAATGTACACTGACCGGTATATTTTCACTGAATTTCGTTGTACCAGTTGCTTTGGCCCGTGAGAGAGAAGACTGCATCTGATCCTGAGAGTTTGGTGCCCCTGCGTCGCTGTGCAACAGTGACGGTCATTGAAGGTGGTTTTTATGCGTACCTTCTTGTGCCCTGAGACAGCTGCATCAGTGTTTCCTTTCTTCTTCAACCGAATCGAGAAATAAATCTCCTGATGCAAACCCGACCTGCATCTGCACCCACTGCACCAGTGCACTTTGAAGCCAATCCAATGGCAGGAAATCGAACCACTGATGACCCCTTCCAGACCTGCCACGTTTGGACCAAAATCAAGCTAAGGGCAGTGAGTACTGAAACCACTTAACGGTGGCCCCTTGTTGATCCATACCGTTTTACACATGTAGGATCCCTTGTGGTCCTCTCTTTGGCTTGGGTAGTCTCTGCTTCATAAAGTCCTCCGAAGGTTAAGAATAGCGTTGTTGATCGCAGCAGTTCCTCCCCTGACTCTTGGAACCTGTTTTCATCCTTCAGAATCCTGTCCCTAACTTTACCAGCTTCCTAAAAAGGTACTTTGGGATTTGTATGCACAACCAAGCGCTTTTACACACCCGTCGAACATGGAGCACAAGGCTTCATTCATCGTAGGGATGGACTTATAAAGTTAGGGTTTTCCATTTCTGAAGATTGTCTATGCTCTAAGGATTGCCTGCCCTTTTCCTTTACGTGTATTGGTGGAGTTTCTAACTTTATCGCATTGACTCCAGTGACTGTATATATTTTACAGTGTGTCACGTGGTGGTATTTTACTATTACTTTTCATTATTCGCTTGTGTTTATTCGTGGGCATAATCAATTGTACATTTTTGTATACTTGTGTCTGATGGTAATGGTTGGTGTTTCACAGTGTGTGCTCATCAAAGACCTCTCATCACCCTCACTCGAGATTTAGCCTTGACTGCTCTCCAAGTTGCCGTTAATTGGTCTGGCTATCTTCCCAGAAGTGTCCCCTGCCTCGTAAACATCTGTCCATGATGCCAGAGTTTAGAAATCCATTCTAACAAATTGGTGTAGAGCAGTGAGGATAGGATCTCAGGTACTTTGTTATTGAACACTGGTCTAGTACCTGAATTACAGTTACACAGTGACTTTTGTTAGCGTGTCATTGTAAATCACCTGCTAAACCTATAACATGGAATCAGTCACTGCAATTACTTCAGGTGCTTCCAAATCTGAAACATTAAGAAGGCTGTGTGCTGGAAGAGGTATAGCTACCTCTGGCACAAAACCTAAATCGATTTAAAAGATTGTAGATTGGCAGGAAAGTAGAATTAGACCGCTCCCCTCCTATGATCGTGCAGAAGAGGCTGCGGCTGCTCTCAGTAACAGTAATCATGTGTCTGTTGCTGCCATCATAGAGAGTGAGGATGAGGAGGATGATGTTCAATCCAATGTGCCATCTGTTTCGTCTGAGGCTGTGTTGGAACTCAAGAGACAAAAGTTTAGGCTTAGAGAGAAAGAACTTGAGTTCAACATGGCGAAGCTGGAGCTGGAAAAGGTGGAGAAACAGAAAGATAGGGAACCTCAGTTGGAGCTTGCCAAGCTACAAGCTGCCAACAGCTCCTCAAGAGGATCTGGGAATGATTCTGGTCCCTCCTCACATCCTAGATTTCCTAA
The DNA here is from genome assembly GCF_040938575.1 of Ambystoma mexicanum. Classification (NCBI taxonomy): domain Eukaryota; kingdom Metazoa; phylum Chordata; class Amphibia; order Caudata; family Ambystomatidae; genus Ambystoma; species Ambystoma mexicanum. The sequence goes on from NC_090940.1 coordinate 289,687,122, forward strand.
AGATCTGCTCAGTGTGTATGATGAGAAAAATGACATCAAGGAATGGCTGACTGCGGTTCCATGTGATAATGTCCCAGCAAAAAGGCTGTGTGGCAAAAAGGTTGCTGCTGTGGAGACATTATCATTGTGAACCTGCGTGGGAGACCCCTGCAACCCCTGTTTTAAAAATATTTGTTCCCCCCAAGGTGAGCGGGGGACAGCCTGCTCCCCTCACAAATGTTCCCCATACATAATGTCCCCACAGCCTTTCCCTGGTGACTATATGTATGGTGACCATTTATGTGGGGGTAATATTACCGTATACCTTGACTGAATTTGAGTATGCTTGTGAACTGCAAGAAGTAGTAGATGCTGACAAGCTTGCATGGCTGCTCACTCAACTTCCCCACTCTGGCTGCAGTGCTATTGTGGAAATGTCAAAGACCGACAGATAAGATTTTGCAAAATTGAAGCAAATGCTCTCATACTGAAGTTTGGGAAGACTCCTCCCCAATACTTGAAAAAATTCAGAGAGTACAAGAAAAGAGAAGGTATTGCTTGGGTCACATATGTTACTGAATCTTTGAGAAACGTGACTAGTTGGGTTGAAGGTTTTAAGGTCACCACTTGTGAGGTCATGATTCATTTGGTTATGCTTGATCATATTTTTGCCTCATGTTCCCTGAGCTTAAGCAGCATTTGGCTGACTCTAAGGAGATAGATCATAAGAGTTGGTCACTGCAGCTGATATATGGCTATCCCACAGGATGTTCCAAAAGCACTGTTAAAATGGATTTCTGAACTCTGACATGGTGGGCAGAGTTTTAGGAGGTCATCCTAGTTTAGTGGAACAGGGGAACCTTCTGGACAAACCAGACCAATCTACGGTAGCTTGGCAGACGGTCAAGACTAAGTCTCAGGAGGGGTGAGAGTGATTGTAAGCCCACAATGAGCACACACAGTAAAACTCCACAGATTACCCTTAGACAGATGTATATCAAAAATACATTTATTATAGGCCTTTATAACAATAACAAGATTAAACCACAATTATCAAGAAAACAATTACCACACATGCTTATTCACTGTAACATATATACATTAACACGATTAGCCTAATGCTGATGATAGGGGAGAAAATAATCACAACCTGCACCAGAAATGGTCAGTTCAACACATATATCAATTTAGGCCGTTCTTCAGAGTCTATCCCTAACTTATGTAGTTCAGCCCTACGAAGTGAGGAGCCTAGCACACAAAGTACATTTGTGTATTAACAACACGTGGTCGTGCGTAAAACGAAAAGCAAGCTCTCTTCAGAGGGTTGTAGCTGCTCAGGAAGGTGCTTGAGACGATGAAGAATAAGTTCTTATTCCTAGAGGAGGGTCTACCCTTGCAGATAGAGTGACTTTCGGAGTTCAGGAATAGCTGGGGAGCGCAGGCTAGCCCAGCCAAGTTGAGTAGCTTTTTGTGGGATTCTCGTGTGTAAAAAGGTTGAATGTGCCAGGGGACTACCGGTAAGTGACGAAAGTACTCACTGATCCTCCACACAATGCAGAGCAAAATTTGCCAGTATAGCTCACTTCGCTCGTGGTTGTTAACCCGTCAGTTTCAGGACAGTCCGGCTCTCAGCAGCTGCGGGACGGGACGATTGTCCGTGGTGGGACAGTAGCCTTTACTCAGCTCTCAAAGAAAGGAGATGGATAGTTCCAGCACATCACGTCTCAAGACACTGTAGGGCAGAGCTGCAGACACTTTCAGCAACGGTCACCACAGTGGGGCGACACAGGGACCGCAAATGTTCACAGCATTGCACACTCTCATAAATTGCGACTCAGAGGAGCTAGGACAACGGGTTTTGGTGGGAGAGGGCCCAGGACCACAAGCTGGCGATTCCTAAAGTCTTGAGTCTCAACTCGTGACAGTGGCATTCCTGTGCGATACCCTGGATTTGCAATGGACAGTTCACTGGCTGGCCTAAGGGACACTTCTGAAGAGGCTCATCGTGAGGGTAAGTAGGAGGTGACAAGAGTAGTTGTCCCCACTACTCCAAAGGGGCAAAGCAGGCTTGCAGGTCTACTTGGTTCAATGCATAAAGTAGGAGTCTGATGGGACAACAGCGGGCTCAGGGTGCCAAACCTTCCTAGCACATCACTGGCGGTTCCTCGAGTCGGGTTGAGTGGTGGCAACATCGGTGGTGTTCTGCTGTACCTGCTGTTCCGCCGTACTCACTTGGTCTGTCAGGTTCCGCACATCTTGCCGGATTAGGCTCATGTCCACCATGGCTGTATCCAGCTTGTTTTCGAGGGACGCCTTCAGGACCGCTATGGCTTCTAGTATTGGGCCCTCGCTTTCACCTCCCCCCTGCAGTGCAGAACTCGTGGAGGCCATAGTTGCGTCCTTTGTCTGACTTCTTGGTAAATGTGTCAATACTAATTTGTTTGCTTCTTCCTCCTTTCGATCTACTTGGCATTCTCCCCTTTGAGGCTTTAAGCGTCGACTCTGCCGCTGTACCCCTGGCGGCGGCGCTCTGGGCACCACTCCTGTGAGCGTGCAGGTTTATGCAGTGAATGGGTTTTGTTACTCTCTTCCCATTGAGATGCTTGGCCTTTCTATGTGCTTCCTCTCCGGTGTCTCACTCTATGCACACAGCTTTGTATGGAAGAGGTGCAGGCCTTCCTCTTTGTGCCTTACTCCCTTTGGCACCAGAGCCAACACGCCCCAGCAGTGGGTGTGTCGAATCTGTCCCCTCCATTGGAGCTACGGTCTCGCAGGTGAAGTTCAATGGGCTTTGTGGAACTGCGTGGGTTGTATTCCCCTAAGCATTGGCCTGCTGCGACTCCTTGCGGACGATATTTGTTCCTGCCAGACGCAACTAGTTACTCTATCACTGGTTATGCCTGAGGTGTTCCCAATGTTACATGCATCAGATGCGGGTCGGGGCTCCCACAGTCACCACATGCCCAACAGTGACATGCTGCCATCACCTCTCAGTTCCGGGATGCCTGAAGATGTCCTCGGCTCCTCCTCCCGCCGCACCTCTCCAGTTCTGGATTGCCCTTCAAGGCGGGGTCGGGCTCCCTCTCCCTTTTCTACTCTGTGGAGGAGGCCCACTCTTACTCTGCCTCAACCTATGCGCCTCAGGATACTTCGCACGGAATCAGTGCTGTCAGTTATCCTCTACGCTGTCCAGCGAGTGGGTTGTGCTCTCCCACGTCAGCTAGTCCTTGTCTCTTGTTGCCACTCTTGATGAGCCCTCCAGGGTGGCTGTTTATCATATATATATCCATTATAGCATCCTCTCGCTTTTGCCATTCAGCTGCCAGTGTCTGCCTGCTCTCCCGGAGTGTTCACTCACAGCATGCATGCATGCATATTGTATTGCGCAAGGCAGTGTTGCAGGTGCAGTTAAATTGGCCTTATGGAACTACGTAGGTTGTATCTCCCAACGTATCGACCCTCTGTGCCTCCTCTTGGTCGTTATTTGTTCTACCCAAATGCCAGTAGTTACCCCACTCTATCACTGGGTATACCTGAGGGATTCCAAGTGTGACGCGCCTCAGGTGTGGGCCCGGGCTCACTGAAGCTCCATGTGCCCAGCCATTGTGTACTGGTCTCACCTCTCGGTTTTAGGCTGCTCGAGGATGTCCTCTGCTGTTTCTCTCGCCGCACCTCTCCAGTTCAAGTTGCACTTTGAAGCGGGCCCGGGATCCCCCTCCTCGCTGTGGCCACTGCTCACTCTTCCTTCATAATAATGCTGGCTGGAGGTAGCTTCCCCTGGCGTGTGGGCTAGTGACTGGTTACACGTATGGCTTGGGCCACGCGCCCGGGTGTCACATTGTATTGTGCCGGTGGCTGGGCTTTGTTCTCACACTCCTCCCACGGGGGGCCTTCGTCGCTCTCTGAACCCGGGTCCTCCGCAGCTGGTGTCAGCCTCTCCCGCGGGTCTCCGATTACCAAATTAGATGTTCCGGCTGCCCAGCCTGGGCTGCCCAGCCGACCTGCTACGGGGTGCGAGACACTCTGCGCCAGAGCCCGGGAGTCGCTTCTGAACCGCGTCTCCACCCTGGCTCCCTCAATCCTGGTGCTGCAAGGGCCGTGTGCAGTCCCGGCCCCAGTGAATACGTCGCTCGCAGTGCAGTCTTCCCATCAGCTCCTGCTCTCCAGTGTACGGGGTCAGCGTGGCAGTCACTGCTCCCGATGTGCCTCGGAGCGTGACTGCTGCCCGGCTGCTATCACCATACGGTTGCGGGTCTCCGATTCCCAGACCAGATGTTCTGGCTGCCCAGCCCGGGCCGCCCAGCCGGATCCGCTCCGAAGTGCAAGATGCCTTGCACTGGAGCACGGGAGTCGCTGTTGGGCTGCGTCTCCACCCTGGCTCCTTCAATCTTGGCACTGCAACGGCTGTGTGCAGTCCCGGCCCCAGGGAACACGTTGCACGCAGTGCGGTGCTCACACCAGCTCCTGTTCTCCAGTCTACAGGGTCAGCACAGCAGTCCCTGCCCCCGAAGTGCCTCAGAACGTGTCTGCTGCCTGGTTGCTGTCACCATACGGTCTCCATATATCCCTGCTTCCTGGTGGTCGCCATCCAGTCCTTGTGTGCGACGGCTCTTCTTCAGGAAGCTACGCAGCATGCGCCCGCCATCTTGAGTTCAGCAAGGGGAGTCTTTTTCAACAGTTTTCTGTTCACTTCCTCCACCGTTTATTCCCGTCAGGCTCCCCAGCCGTACCCTGAGTGTTCTGACGCCTGCACATACATTTCTTGCTGCATTTCTTGGTGAATTACGCCCGTTTGGTCGGATGCTAGGCATGATCTTTATGGAGCTCTCAAGCCTCACCGCCTACCACATGGCCGCCAAGCCACGGTCCGCCAAGGTATTTTACGCCACTGTTCCTTCCCCATAAGGATCCTGATAATGAAATGGCACAATGTGGCTCGCTCATTTGCCCACAGACGGAGCCAAAAAAGTGCTTGGAGCTAGTGCCCATTGGTCTTCCCACAACTCCATACCCAGTTCCCTATGCACTGAACCACAGGGGGAGGAGCTGTCGAAAAAACTGGTCTTCCTTCCCCTGAAGCTCCACTGCATTTGTGTATCCCCATAGTGGTGCTCCATACAAAGTGACCGCCTTAGTCTGACAAGAAGCGGAAAATACAACCCAACTGCTGGGGCATCTTCAAGGATTGTTTACGTGGGCATAGCCTGTGACTGACTCAGAGAATCTGACGCCCAGATAATCAAATTCCTTCACTCTAGGAAGAGAGTCCCCATTACACACCATGGTGTGCATCTTTGCGGGCCTCTTTCTCCCGACACACCCCATTACTGTGGACTCGGCGTGTTGATTTTTAACCCCAAATTGTCCATAATTACTGCATAGGCATCTATCAAAATCTGTAAGGCCCTAGGTGTTCTGGCTATTAGCACTGTGTCATCACCATAAACCAGAACCGGAAAGGGCCTCCCACCCAAATATGGGTAGTCTGCACCAGTATTCACAAGGGTTTTAAAGATCCCATTTATGTAGAGAGTGAACAATATAGGGGCCAGAACACAGCCCTGGCATACCCGAAGCCCAACTTCAAAACAGCAGTTACACTGCCCCCCCGGGTCCAATACGAACAGAAGCCCTGTTATCCCTATGCATTTCTTGTAACACAACCAACCAACACTTTCCCTGGGCATCCCAAGCACCCCAGCACGGCCCACAACTTCTCTCTGGCTGTGCTAAGGTCCATAAAAGTAAGTTAACCCCCTTCGCCTACAAAACACAGACTTGCCAATCAATAGGTACACATTGAGGCTCTGTTCCATGGTTCCCAGTTCTGGCCGAAAGCCAAACTGGATATCTGAAAGAACGCCCCCCTCAAAGAGCCAAGCCTCTATATACCCCAGAAGAACCCTACCAAATATTTTAACAGAGGTGTCAAAAGGGGAGATGGGGCGGTAGGACATCAGACACATTAGGACTACCTTTTTAAAAATCGGAATAATAGCTTCATTTTTCCATGAAGGTGGGAAATTACCAGAGGCGTTAAACGCCAGGGTCAACAATGGTGTCCAAAGGGCAATCAGGTCCAGAAACAGATTTGAGGGAATAGCATCCGGTCCGGGGACCCGATTTCGAGCTTGGGCTTTCATGTTGTAACACAAGGAAGTACAATTATTCCTTACCACTTCAGGTGAGCCGCCTCCTCCAAACAGTGAGGCAAAATGTGCCACCCAGACTTCCACTGCCACACAAGTGCCCCCTCGACAGTCAGATGAATTAGGCCCTGCATCCCCCATCAGAGATAAACCGAGTGAAACAGTAGAATGATTCCTAAAAAAGACAAAAGATTCTGCAACAGGTGTAAAAATAGTTCCAAAACAGCCGATAAGAAAGGTAAAAATGAGGAAAGGAAAGGAGTAAATTGAAGAAATTCAAGAAAATTCCTGAGATCTCTGCACGTTACGTAAGAGGAATCTAACCTGTTTTTATCAAAGCAATCAGAGGAAGCAGCCCCCACTATTAATAACCAAAGAGCTACGAAGATGGTCAAACTAGTAAAGGAAAACATGTAAATTCCCAAAAGAAAAATCCTCCTGCCATAGTAACGCTGAAGTTGATCAGTCTGATATTCCATGCAAATAGTGAAATAATTGAGTATGCCAACTGGTCCACACGCGAACTTAACAAATCTATGCTCTATACAGACTCAAACAGATAAAGTTGTGACCCCTACCATTAATACACCAATATATGTGGTAAAACACTCACCGGCTTGAATCCAGTCAACAATATCTAAAATATCCTAGCAGAAAAGAGAATGAAGGCATCCGGTGGGACCAACCAAGGATAATAAGCAACTTCTTCTTGAGTTTATGCTTAAAAATGAAAAACAAAGTGTTCTTAATTGCGCCAACATTGTATGCGTATTCTTTGAAATCCCAAGATTACGATTGATTACTTCCAGAGACATATGGCCCTCATTCTGACCATGTCAGTTCCAGAGAAATGTCCTGTTAACAACGGTTACCGGCACCTTTTCCGGATTGGCATATTCTGTGTCTGCCGGTAGGGGCAATCAACTTCCAGCAGGCCAGACCTGCCGGTAGTTCAGGCCCGTGCCGGCAGAAAAATCACTGAAGCACTGGCACCATTAACAACAGAGCCAGTGCTTCAGTGTTCCCATTCCTGTGGCATCCTATTGGACGCCATGGGAATGGGAACGTTATGTTCCTCCATTGCCCATAATACCTCAGTCTTAGCGGGATATCGGGTGGCGGAAACGGTAAGCCGGGGTTACCAGTAGGCCGCCTGTACTACCGGCACCTCATAGTGAGGGCCATAGAACTGGTTGACTTCATAGACCCAACAAAAAAGATATAGTCGCCATTACAATGTATTTGAACATTGCATTTGAAATGTTAGTCATGGAGGCAGATGTTTTAAGACAAATGGGTTATGATTTAGCACCATACAATGGCCATAATGTTAATCAAGATAGTAAAACCCTGAATGACATATCAAACGGTCCAAACACCAAACCAAACAACCAGTGCTATTTGGAACAGGGAAATCTACAAATCAGATGTCAAGATCCTTCATCCATGAAGCGAGTAGTACAACTTTTCATCCCACCTTGCCTGGTTAACAATGGTTCAGATGACTTTGGATGGCTTCCAAATATTTTATCAGCTGAAAATCATGGATTTGCAAACAAGAAAGGAGGCTCCTAATTTCATAAATCAAAAGGAGCATCTTTCTCTCATCTCATGGAATGCGAGGGGACACTGCCATCTACTATCTAATCACAGGTTATGCTCAGATTTAGGCATAAATAACATGTTCTTACAAGAAGTATTGAAGAGGGAAAATCTGAAAATGCCTTCCGTCCTGAAAGACCCTCCAACTGGAAAAAGCACCAACGACAACATGGCCGCCGATCGTATGAACTTACATCAATTCCCACTGCTCCCGTGATGGACAACTTCCACGAAAGGTACCCTGCCAGCAGACCATACAACCCTGCAGTAATATGAACCCTACCTAGAGTGGACGAGGAGAGACAAGACAGAGCTGGAGTCAACTACATGGACAGAATCGACTAAAGCACCAAGAAGCCATGCCTTAAGTCGTTAGAGACATCACAACGACACAGCCACGTTAGACAGGAAGCACACGTGCATTACACACATTCTGGACACACACACATCCAATCTACACAAAGAACGCACGCGTACAGCTCTGAGTTAGAGTACATTGACACATACATACTGTCGGCATGTTTATAATGTTGCCATTAGGATTGCTACAGCAATGCAGAAACGCAAGAAGCCAGAAGAGCTTGTGTACATGCATGCAGATGCTTACATGCATCTAGCCCTATGGAAGGACAGGAGCACTCGAGGGACCTGACCGACCATGACACACACTAACCTTTGGACACTACGGAAAACACATAATATAAGCCAGAGCAGGCCTTAAGAAAATACAGTAGGCTGTGATCATCTCAGAGAAATCTCAAGCCCAAGATGCCGTGCAAGCAGAACAGCCACAGTAGGCACAACGGCAGCCAAGGCCACAATGTTGCGAATGACATTCCACACACAGAGCCAAGGTGACACCGGCAGCAGAAAGAATATTCCCTGCAAAATATAGACTAATTCAAAGCAATTGAGCCCGGTAGAGACCAGCCACGTGACTCGGCTGAGCTGATACTGGGCCATGACTTGGAGGCTGGGAAGATGCAGCTATCCCACGACCAAGACAGCGGTCACAACAAGTTGCCACTATTCAGCTACTCTGCGCGATGGGACTGGAACGCTCTCATGGCATTAGTTATACGCACACCATTGTAAACCGCTGGCACATAGTGGCACCTTGCTGTCACATAGTATACATGTATTGTGAACAGGTGTCTTGCGGACTAGGAACAGAGTTTGTCCCAGGCTTGGGGGGCCCGAAGCCTGACCAATCAGGACCCTTGGGTCTAGGGGCAGATGGCGGGGGCTACTGACCAATCACTGGGCTTACTAACTGTAACAATTTCAGAGTAGCAATTATCGGGGATGATCCAAGTACACCACCTGACACAGCAGAGTCCAATAATTTCATCTCTCTATAGGTTCCTATGCTGGAACTACCACTCAGTGGCCTATCCTGAGTGGCGATAGGTTTCTTGGAAGGAGCCCAACGAGTGACGCAGAATGTGACGTCACATGCCATGAAAACATGCCTGCGAGCCCGAGTGCGGCGAGATGTGCCTTGACTTCCCTCTGTGCATATGACCCCTGTGTGTTTTGTTGCCTGAAATAAAACGCAGTAACCTTTTTCTACTTGTGTGGACCTCGACTTCTTTGGGACAAGGGAATGAGTTAGAGCCTTCCGTGAGCTGGGTGTCCTCAGACTCCTAGCACGGCTCTGCCTGACTAGAAGTCCCCCTAACAGTATGGCTACTGTGTGGGAGTGACGGGCCGTTTGGGCCCCCCCTTGTACATTCTGCACAATATGGACCACTTGCTCACGCATTAGCGGAGGACGCCTTCATTGCCCTAATGCTAACATTAGCATAAATGGAGCTATTACGGGATACACTTGGCTTCCATTTTGTGTGCCCTCGACTCCATCTTTGGACTAGGCCTCACTCCGATAATACAAAAAGGCTTCTCTCCCCTCTGCAGCGCTGCGCACAGCACGCTCATGGCCCCCACCTTTTCTTCCACTGTCTGAAAGCCACACAAATCCCTTTGTCACGAATGCGCCGGTGATAATTGAAACAAATAGTAAAATGTATCATCTCACTCTTCATCTCTGGTCACTGTCCTGTGTGTGAACCGGCTCGGAGCTCATCCATCTCCACAACTTGCTCCTAACTCCTTGCCCCCGCTGTTGGAAAATTACTGCAAATGTAACCCTGTGCCCTCCTAAGGTATTCTCTTGATGTACCAGAAGTGTGACTCTGCTTTGCAGCCCACCCCAGAGTGCCCCCACTAAATCCAGACCTCTGTCGCAGTATATTGTGTCCTAAAACTAACATATGTCATTATACTCCCCACTCGCCTTGATGTACTAAGAACCGCCCAGTTGCTCAGGTTATCACGGAGGACAAGCCCCCTAAGACCTGTACCTCATAAATGTCCCAATGAAAGATGATGTAATCATGTGTATGTAATTTATAGGTTTGTAAGATTTCCTCAAAGGTATACCCATTATTGTTGTTTATTATATGTCTAGTGGTAGCTTCTCATGCCAACTTAGTTAGGGTCAACTCTATCTCGCTGTGGCCTAACCCTCACCCCTCCCGGATACAGGCAGCTGGACCTCGTGATGCTCACCCTCCCGCCAACTGGGCAGCCTATCCGGAAGAAGCAGTGCCTACACCACTATATGTTACATCGCTCCCCAACCAATCCTGTACTAATGTAATACCCCATGTTAATGACGTCATCGATGATGCTGTTTTGCTTTATATTTCATGTAAGTGAATTGTTTGCCAGAGCAGTCTCGAGTCAGCAGAGTTCTCTGGATGCCAATTTTATATAATGACTGTTCTCCTAGACTCATTCCCTACTGGGATGTGTCATATTTTATAGGTTTGCATTGGTAAGTCGGGGAGTGAGGCTTTACACTACTATCGCCAGTGGTAATTGATGGCCTTAAGATATACCAACAATTGTCCACCCGAGAAAATGGGAGAAGACCAACAGGTGGTCTAATTATCGTCATAAAAAGTCATCTGGCTTTGGAAACAATATCAATCTCCAACACATATTATGAAATTCTGTCCGTAAAACTTAGGATCAATTCTCATGATCTGGCAAGAACAATACTTCTGCTTTACTTCTATGGGAACCCCTCACATTCAACCATTGCGAGTTATCATGAACAAATAAATTATATCATAGAAGCATAATTTGGGGAAGTAGCTCCTTGCAATACAATTACAATTACTGCTGGTGACCTAAATTCTACATGCAGTTCTAATAAGGAAGAGGATGTAATAAGGAAGTAATAAGATAAAATAAATCAAGAAAGAACAAAAAGATCCCAAACTGTTGGCTTTGCCAATGCTCGTTTTCTCTGACGCTGCACTGCTGCTCTATGCAACTTGACATGAAGCTTCTTATTGCGGATATTGTTCTATGTTCAAGGCTGCCTATTGGAATTGTTCTCGTTTCAAACGGGAAATGCACAGTTCCTGTAATATCATTTGTAACATTTGTAATGTACATTAACTTTTTTTCTTAAAATGTATTTGTATGGCTCAAATCCATGATGAGCACAGCTACTTTCGTATGTAGTCGTAGCAGTTGCATGAATGTGAAAAAAAGCAGCAATGTGAAGATGTATTTAAGAAAAGGAGAGACATATTGTTTTTTTTATAAATTTTAAAAAAAAAGACTGCGTCTCACTGTCTTGCCCAGGCTGGTTTACAGTGGCTATTCACAGGCGCGAACCCACTACTGATCAGCACGGGGGTTTTGACCTGCTCCGTTTCCGACCTGGGCCGATTCACCCCGCCTTAGACAACCTGGTTATTCAGTGCTCCCACAGAATCACCATATCGATACCGAACTTAGTGTGGACACCCGATCGACATAGCACACAGCAGCCCAGAACTCCTGGACTCAAGTGATCCGACAGCCTCAGCCTCCCAAGTAGCTGGGATTACAGGCGCACGCCACTGCACCCGGCGGAAGCAGCCTGTGAATTTCTCAACTAGAGCGCTCTATTGGCTATGGACTCTGGCGCCATCTGCTGCTACTGCACCCGTGCAAGCAGTACTTGAATTCTCCAGAACAGCTCAATCGCTATGGACTTTGGCGCCATCTGCTGGTTGTACGTATCATTGTGTATTAACACACGACTTTAAATTGGAACGCCGTTCATTTAGTTCAAGGCAGTGGTAACAAAACTATTATTATGTGCAAATATAATATGCCCGGCGTGCATTATTGACATTTTAACACGACTCCAAAACCTTCTTAACAGTTGCATACAATAACAAGGGAACAAAGAACGCAATGGTTATGTTTCCATCAAAAAGCGAGTTTCAAAATACATTCACAACTCCCGTTTCAGTAATACCTGTATTTTAAAATCCGATCAGTGATTGCGGAAGATTTACTCACTGAAAGTGTTCATGTCCAATACACCTCTTTAGCTATCAAAGCAACAGCTACAAGTTGTGGTAATATGTGGTTCATGTCCATACATGTTGCCTGCACGTGGGGACAGAATTCGATGTGTTTATGTAGCAGAGCGAGTAAATCTAACTGCTCGTGTGAGCGATTCTGGAACTCGAGTTGGAAGCAAAGACGAGGCTTCTCTGGTTCAAGCGAACAAAGTAGGGCGCGGTGCTGAGGATTCCTGCATGTAACGGCCTAACTACACATCCATTCCATAAGAACAGGGACAATGGTTCTCTGCGCCCAACCTCTCTATTCCTCATACATTAACTAACTCGTCCCTCACATGTTGCCTCTCCTTCCCCTCCTCCGCTGGCTCCCGTTTCCTGGCAGTCTCTTTCCCTCGTAACACTGCATTAGAGGGAAGTGATAATGAGAATGATGCGTGAGTTCTTCAGGCAGCTTAACAACATAAGCAGGGAAGAAGCCCCAAAAGGGCTTTTTACTGCAGCACTGGCTGTTGCGCAGTTGAGGGCCAAAGCACCTCAGGGTGGTATTGTGCATAGCTCTGAACTCACCCGCTTTTGGCCGGTGTCACCCGCAAAAAGCACCCAGACACCCACTGACCTGCAAGGTCATCTGTTTCACCAGCCTGTGAGCCACAGACTCTGTTGCATACCTCACACAGGCTCAGTCTTACTAAATGAGCCAGCACATCGGGCTGTGGGCACAGAAGAAAGCCAGACGGAAATGTAGGGAACAGCCACACCTACTCAAGTCGACTGAGTCAGCACTGATAAGCTTCAACTTTCTATGTTGTGTTTATTTAGCCTCATATGAGACAGTATGTTTTAGTTTATAAATATAATACAAGATTAATTTGTGACAAAAACGTCACCCTCCTTACAATCAGCAGTCTCCCTTGCCAAGCCCCCCTATACACCCATTCACTTCAATGGGCTCTCACTGCACCCCAAACATTTTTTTTGTGTTTTCACCCGCCTTGATGTCAAAAAAGGTTGAGAGCTATGTATTGTGTCTTGAACAACGAAAGACACGGACACCAATAAGCATTAAATACTTTCCTTTATTGTGAGAGGATGCCACACTGTTGCAGTCCAGTCCTGCAAACGTTCAGGCCATCTCTCAACAGCCTTCCTGTCTAGCTTTTTCCTCTAGCAGTGATAGGGCCTCGCTTCCTTCCACGGATATGTTGCACAGAGCGATTCGAACCCAAGCTCTCCCCAGGACTTACATTCCCAACTCAGTCCATTTCTTCAGCCAATTGTTTAGGACTACATAAAGTGTGGGTCCCGTGTGGTGTGGGCTGCCTGCAGGGTATGGTCACGGTTGATGGGGGTCGCATGTGGTGTGGGCTGCCTGCATGGTATGTTCACAGGTGATGGGGTGTCATGTGGTGTGTGCTGCCTGCAGGCTGTGGTCACAGTTGATGGGGGGAACATGTGGTGTGGGCTGCCTGCGGGATATGTTCACAGGTGATGGTGGGGGTCCCATGTGGTGTGGGCTGCCTGCAGGGTATGGTCACGGATGATGGGGGTCCATGTGGTGTGGCTGCCTGCGGGTTATGGTCCACTGCTGGGGTCTGGCTGTCCCATGAGGAGGCGTCTGCTTCCACGTGATTTGGCTTGTGCGAGTGGGGTAAGGAATAAGTTACTTACCTGTAACTGTTGTTCTCCAGCATGGGTCTGGCATGGATTCACATGCTCATGAATATTCCCCGTCGTCAGGCTGGGAATCCTCGGTAAAGAAAAAACCAGTATCAGTTTCGTTTCTGATCTGTCTTTCGTAGTAATAGCCAATCACTGGTCTCTGCGTCATACTGACCACAGCCAATGACTGCCCTCTACCTAAGCACCGCCTCTGGCAGCCATCTTCAGATTTGGAAGCACATGAAGTGGCAGTATGACCAAGTGAAGAGCCGCAGAGGGGTAGGCGGGAGGGTTCGCATGTGAATCCATGCCAGACCCATGCTGGAGAACAACAGTTACAGGTAAGTAACTTGTTCCTTCTCCAGCATGGGGTCTGGCATGGATTCACATGCTCATGAATAAAGAATACATAGCAGTACACACATGCACAACCACGGGAGGTGGCAAAGGCTCAACATTAAGCATCACATCAACTCAACATTAAGCATCTTACCTCCTCACCAGGCTCACCTCAGGCGAACAGGTTGCGCAGCACTGCTTGGCCGACCCTGGACTCCTCCCTGGAATCCCGGTCGACGCAGTAGAATTTCGTGAAGGTGTGCGTCGACCTCCACGTAGCAGCCCTGCATATGTCCAGCAGGGGCACACCAGATAGGAACGCCGTGGTAGCTGCGATCGCTCTGGTGGAATGGGCTCTCGGACGGCCAGGCAGCGGTCGGTTTGCCAACCGGTGACAGCACATGATACAGCCGGAGAGCCATCTGGAGATGGAAGCCTTCGAGAGAGCCTTCCCCTGATTGACAGGTCGAAAGTTCACAAAGAGTTGTGACGTCTTCCGAAAACCCTTCGTGCGGTCCACGTAGAACTTCAGCGCTCTAGCTACATCCAGCGAGTGCAAAGTCCTCTCAGCCGGCGACGAAGGCGACGGGAAGAACACAGGTAACACCAAGGGTTCGTTGAGATGGAAGTCTGACGGTACCTTGGGCATGAAGGAGGGGTGCGTCCTGAGCACTACCCTCGTGTCGTGGAAAATCAAGTACGGGGCCTTGCAGGAAAGGGCCTGGATCTCTCCCACTCGTCGTGCAGAGGTGATGGCCACAAGAAAAGCTGTTTTCCACGATAGAAACTTCAACGGGGCCGAGTGCAGAGGCTCGAACGGAGGTCCCATGAGCTTGGTCAGCACCACGTTGAGCTCCCACGCCGGGGCCGGAGCCTTCACCGGCGGGAACGATCTGAACAGTCCCTTCATGAACTCTTTCACCAGACGATGAGACCACAAGGACGCCCGCCCCGTGGTTCTGGTGTACCGGGAGATCGCAGCAAGATGAATCTTGATGGACGCGTGTGCCAGACCAGCTTTGGCCAGCGTCAGCAGGTACGGCAGTACTTGGGGAGCCGTAATCCGTAGAAGGTTAATCTTCTGTGCGTGGCACCAGACAGAGAACCTCTTCCATTTGTGTCCGTAGCATTTAAGAGTCGAGGACGCCCTGGCCTTTGCAAGAACCTCTCTGCAATCGGCCGGTATGTCGTATCCTCCAAACTCTAGCGCTGCAGGAGCCAGGCCTGCAAGTTCAGCGACTTCGGGTCGTGGTGGAGGATGGCGCCTCCTTCCCTGGAGAGTAGATCCGCGTCCGCCGGCAGCTTGATCGGCGGGGACGCTGACAAGTCCAGAAGGTCCGGGAACCATATCTGCCTCGGCCACGCAGGTGCGACGAGGATCATCCTGCACCGTGACCTCTTGAGCTGGTTGACGAGCCGGATTAGCAGAGGCAAGGGAGGGAACGCGTAGAGGAACAGGCCATCCCAGGGGAACGAGAAAGCATCGCCCATGCTCCTCGTCTGGGGAAACCTGCTGGCGAACCTCCGGCACTTGGTGTTCGTCGCCGTCGCGAACAGGTCGATCTGTGGTGTGCCCCACCGTCGGAAGAGGCGATCCACCAGATCCTGCCGTAGTTCCCACTCGTGGCACGAGCGCAGCTCCCTGCTGAGTGAGTCGGCGATGGTGTTTTTTATCCCTGCCAGATGAAACGGCACCAGAAAAATCCCTTGGGCGACGGCCCAATGCCACAGGTCCTGCGCCTCCTTGGACAGCGCTGGGGACCTGGTTCCGCCCTGTTTCCTGATGTAAAACATGGTGGTGGTGTTGTCGGTGAAGATCCTCACCACCTTGCCCTTGAGGGACGGAAGGAAGGACCTGAGGGCCCAAAACACTGCACGGAGCTCCAGGACGTTGATATGCAGGGACTTCTCCGTCGGGAGCCAGAGTCCCCTTGCGTGCAGATTTTCGGTGTGCGCTCCCCACCCTTCCAGGGAGGCATCCGTGGTCACAGTCTCCTGGTGGGCTGGGGTCTGGAAGTCCATGCCCGCCGTCAGATGCGCGCGGGTGCCTCACCACCGTATCGCTCGTCGGAAACTCTCGTCGCGCTTGATCCTTTCCTCGAAGCTGCCCGTCGTCTGGATCCAGCGCGCATCCAGGAATTCTTGCAACGGGCGCATCCGGAGCCTGCACATGGGAATGAGGTAGATGCAGGAAGACATCATCCCGAGGAGGGACTTGATGGACCTCACTTTGGCCGCGTCGGCCACCAACATCCGTTGCACCTTGCCCAAGATGGTCCTGGTCCTCTCCTCCGACGGGGAGGCCAGAAGGGACACTGTGTCGAGCCTCGCTCCCAGAAACAGTGCGACTTGCGCGGGCACCAGGTGGGATTTGGCGTAGTTCACGGAGAATCCCAGGTCCGTGAGGAGTTGGACGGTCCTTGCCGTGTGGACCACGGCGAGCTCCCTCGTCTTGGCGCGGATGAGCCAGTCGTCCAGGTAGGGGTAGACGTGAATCCCCTCGCGGCGCAGCTGCGCCGCCACCGGTGCGAGGCACTTGGTGAATACCCTGGGTGCCGACCGTAGTCCGAAGGGAAGGGCTTTGAACTGGTAATGACGCCCTTGGACCACGAATCTGAGGAATTTTCGGTGCCCCTTTAGGATGGGAATGTGGAAGTAGGCATCCTCCAAATCCAACGACGATAGGAAGTCTCCTCCCTCCAGCTGACCCAGGACGTGCTGGAGGGTGACCATCCGGAACTTCTGCGCCTTGATGAACTTGTTCAGACGTCGCAGGTCTAGGATGGGGCGCCATCCTCCCGTCTTCTTCTTCACGAGGAAGTATCTCGAGTAGACTCCGGAGCCCCGAAGCCTCTTTGGGACGAGTTTGATGGCGCCCTTTCTGAGCATCGCCTTTACCTCCAGGAGAAGTTGAGGGACGTGAAGTTCTTTCCTGGCCACGGGGGGGACGCGCGGGCACCTTCTTTGAAACTCCAGCGCGTGGCCCCGGGCCAGGGCGTCCAGCACCCAACGGTCGGTGGAGATGGACTCCCACACGCTGACGAAGCCCGCCAGCCGGCCTCCCACCGGGGTGCTTCGGTGGGGGCCCGACCCCACGGCCGGTTCAATCCTGCTTGGACGTGGCCTTGCCGCCTTGACCTCCTTGGCGACGACGGCGGGGTCCGCTAGACTTGCCTCGTCCTCTGTAGGCCTCTTGCGACGACGAGCGGGCTGCTTGACGGTAGGAAGCGAAACCGCCGCCGGAACCTTTGGAGGCGCCCTTGCCTCCGCCGCTCCGAAAGGGCGTCCGTCGTTGCTGCAGGACTCCAAGGGCCCGGGCCGTCTCAGTATCCGCCTTGATGGCCTGAAGGGAATCGTCCACTGTCTTCCCAAACAGGTTGTTCCTGTCAAAGGGCATGTCCAGGACTCTGGTCTGGACGTCCTGCCGGAAGTCCGTAGCTTTGAGCCATCCACGACGTCGAAGGCAAACGCCGTTGCCCAGCTGGCGGAACCCAGTGTCGGCGATGTCCGTCGCCACGGTGATGGCGTGGTCCGAGGCCACCTCACCTTCCTGCAGGATCTCCAGGGCCTCCGCCCTCTTGTCGTCCGGCAGAAAATCCAGCAGGGGAGCTATCTTGTACCAGAGCTCCCTGTCGTAGCCGGCCACGATAGCCAAGGCGTTGGCCGCTTTAATCGTCGTCGCTGCAGACGAGATGACTCTACGTCCCATAGCATCCAATTTCTTTCCCTCGCCGTCCGGCGGGGAAGTCGATGTGGAGGCCGCACCCCCCCCCGCTTTCTTCCTGGCTGGCGCGGAGACGACGGAATCCGGGGTAGGCTGCGCCCGGAGGCATAGGGGGGCCGTGTCGGGGACCCGGTACTTTTTCTCGTACCGGTCTCTTCTAGCTGGCGTCGTGGAAGGGTTCTTGAGGAGGGAAAGGCCCTCATCCCAAATGTCGTCCAACAGAGGCACTGCGAGGACCGTCTTCCTCTTGGCCTCGCGCCGCTGATAAAGGAAGCCTTCCTTTTTCTTCTCCTCAGGGCAGAGTTGGAAAAGCTCGGAAGCCCTGGAGATCATGGAGTGGAAAGATCCGATCTCGTCGGGCGGAGAAGCCCTGGTGGGAGGCGACGATGGAAAATCCTCGTCGTATGCCTCGTCGTCCGTACCCGTCGCTGCCGTGTCAGTCCCCATATCATCCCCTCGGGTGGACGGGGAGGAGGGCTGGACGGGGCGCGACGGTTGAAAAGGAGGTGGTGGATGGATCCTTCTTTTCTTGGTAGGGGGAACACCAGAAGGTCCCGGTTCTGGATCCCCCGACGGGAGAGGTTCCTCCGTCGGTAACGGTAGCCTCGTCCTTATCTCGGAGCATAAGGACTGTATGGCCAACAAAATGGCCGCCGAGTTGTCTTGCGGCGCTGGCAGAGGGGAATCCGACGGGCGAGCAGGGGCCCCGTCGGTATCCTCGACGATGTCGTCGTCGTCACCTGCGTCGGGGTCCATTCCGACGGGCTGGCCTTCTTCCACGCCTAGGCCGTGGCTTAAGACCTCGATCAGCTCCTCTTCTGAGGTTGAGGCCGAATCTACGACGACGCCCTGCCCCCCCTCTTCTTCCCCACGGAGGGTTTCACGGGGGTCCTATCGATGGGCACAAAAGAAGACTCCCTCCGAGGAGGCAGGGAGATTCTGGGCCCTGAGGTCGCCACCACTGGTGCAGCCACCACAGGCTGAGCCAGGGCCGCCGCGACCGTTTCGATAGAGGGCTTGGTCGGATGGATCAAGGCCTTCACCACCTTAGGTGCGCTCACCGCCTTATCCTTGAGGGAGGGGGCACTGCCACGCTCCTCCTCTGCCTTAGAGCTCGACCGGGGCCTCTCCAGGAGCTTCGCCGGGTGCTCGGCCTTCCTCTTACCCGACCCAGAGCGTTGGCTCGTGGTCGATGGTGCCGGGGAGGGTGCGCCCTGCCTGGCGCCCGTAGAGCCCGACCGTTCGGCGCTCCCGGTGCCAGCGGACTCGCGGTGCTTGGCCTTATGTTGGGCCCCCGTCGCCGGGGCGCCCTCAAAGGTCTTAGAAGACCGCTCGGATTTCTTCTTCTTCTCGCCAGACGGGCTCTTACCCTCCAGCCAGTTGGCGAGACGTTGATGGCGGTCCTTCATGGTCCGTTCCGACATGTTGCCGCAAAACGCACAGTCCTTCTCCACGTGCGTCTTGTCCTCATGAAGGCAGTAAAGGCAGAAAGAGTGTTCGTCCTCCTTAAAGACGTTCTGCAGCTGGCATCCAGGGCAGACCCTGAACAGCTTTCCGGGCGTCGAGCTTCCCTTCTCCTGGGCCATCTCCGAGACCGGGCCTGAGAAGCTTCTGGAGTCCTCCGAAGTGTAGCTCGACGAAATCTTCACCCTTGAGGGGCACAGATGAATCCGACACGGGTCCCTGTTGATCGGATGTAGGATCGGTGGAGCTTGAGGCTCTTTTGACCGAAAGAATCGAAGTTTTTTGTGAAAAAGCGCGAAAAATAGCACTAACGCTCGAGAGCAATAGCACGAGGATCCCAACACATGAACGTGCGGTAAAAATCTGAAGATGGCTGCCAGAGGCGGTGCTTAGGTAGAGGGCAGTCATTGGCTGTGGTCAGTATGACGCAGAGACCAGTGATTGGTTATTACTACGAAAGACAGATCAGAAACGAAACTGATACTGGTTTTTTCTTTACCGAGGATTCCCAGCCTGACGACGGGGAATATTCATGAGCATGTGAATCCATGCCAGACCCCATGCTGGAGAAGCGATTACGTTGGGGTGCGGACAGGGAGCGCGCAGGCCTTTCCACACGATTGATTTGGCTGGTGCGAGCAGGGTACGCGATTATGCTGGGGTGCGGACGTGCTACTCGTGGGCATTCCCACGTGATTCGGCTGGTGCAAGCGGGATGTGCGATTATGCTGGGGTGCGGATGGGGTTCGCACGGGCATTCCCACGCAATTTGGCTGGTGTGAGCGGGGTACGCGATTATGCTATGGTGTGGACGGGGTACGCACAGCCCTTTCCACGCGATTTGGCTAGTAGGAGCGGGGTACTCGATTACGCTGGGGTGCGGGCAGGGTACGTGCAGGCCTTCCCACATGATTTGGCTGGTGCGAGCGGGGTACGCGATTATGCTGATGTGCGGACAGGGTACGCATGGCCCTTTCCACGCGATGTGGCTGGGGCGACCGGGGTACGGTCTGATTTTTCACGCAATTACGATGGGGGAGCTGTGTGCATTTCACTGGCTTTCTCCTGCGATCAGGGGCGTTTTGGGGGCGTTACTGGCGCTGCTTTATGTTCATTGCACCACGGCTACTGATGCCTCAGAGAATCCATGACTACTTCTGCGCTGGATTCTATGAATTTGGCCCTTTGTGCTCAGGTTAATCTAAAATTGCAAATATATACAGTTCTAAGTGGTACCACAATTATACTTGGATTTCTTTAAAATGCATTAGCTGTACTCAGTTCAAATGTCATACATATCAGTTAATAATGTGAACCAACAATAGACATAGGAGGAAAGCAGGTTGGTTTAAACAATAGGCAGAATACTGGGCCCCTACCACTAGGCACAGTTCTGTATGAGGATCCCCCACCTGGGCAACCTGTAAATAAAGATAGGCTACAAGCCTAGTCCATGTATTGTTTATGAGTCTTAATTCCTTCTATAACAACTCTACACCCCAATGTACCTGGAATTGCAGAGTTCGACGTCAGGTCGTCGACGGATCCTTCTTGAGCGGTTCCCTTTAAGGCAGGAGCCACGTATTGTCGAGATCCCACGAGGAAAAAAGGGTGAACACTGTAGTTGCGGCAGCAACTCCGGTTCTTTCGGTGCTCGTTGAAGATCGGTCGAAATGTCCTGCAGACCATGTCGTGCAGGGCACCTCGATGACGAGTGTTCGTTGCCGCAAGGAGTCAATGAAGAACTTTGACCCAGCAACGGTGTCACATTGTCAGCGTCTCTGCAGTCTTTGAGTGGCAAGAAACCCACCAGTGGATTCTCCTCAGTCGTCGGCGGCCTTGACTTTCTCCGGCAGGCGGAAAGCAGTGGAGGAGGACGAGCAAGGGAGTCCTTGTTTCAATGTTCTTAGGCAAAGAAGCACTGCGGCTCCGGTCGGCAACGGTGGTCATCGACTGTGATGGACTTCAATGTCTGGTTGCTTCGCTTTGTGATTCCACAGCGGTCCCCGGCTGGTCCACGATGGTCCCTCATAGCTCGGGAAGAGGTCTCCTAGCAGGTCCTTTCTTGGATCAGTTCCTTGACAGTCACGCAGCTTTCAGATTAGCGAAGGACAGCAGCAGCAGTTATTCTTCTTCCAGTGGGCTTCAAGGTTAAGCATCAAGTATCAACTTCAGCTTCTGAACGATTTCTAGCAGTGAGAGGCCCCCAGATATACGGTTCTGTCTCTCATTCATTCTGCTGGGTCACACTCAGGCAACCAATCACTCAGAACAGCATGTGGCAGTCAGGCAGCCAATCATGTACACAGTGCATTCAGGCCATTCTTCTCCATCCAGACACTCACAACACCAAATGTGAATTCGGACAAGTAGCACGCCATTCAACACTCCACACTGCATTCATGCCAGTTCCGGGCAGGGCTGCCACAGTCATTGTGTCAACCACCAGATACTAGACACCCATAACTTGAAATGCGTATTCTTCACACACTACATTCACCCAGGTCCCACCCCACGGGCGTACCCACAACATACAGTCACTGGGAGGACTCCAGCCAGTCTTTCCTGGACTTCCCACACTACCATATATGGAACTTGCACCAAACAGCTAGTCAGGGGGAAGGGACAGAGTCAGGGCTTCCCGGGACTTTGGGAAAAGTAAGGTAACAGGTGATAGAAAGCAAGAGACCACAGGGATCATCTTGTTTCCTATCAGGAATCCCTAATTCCAAATGGCAGGGCCTGGGTAAACCAAAACGGAAGACACTCAGAGCACCTGTGAAATTCAGCATAGAGCTGCCACCAGCCCACACCCTGCTCTGTGGACCACACACAGGTGCCCAAAAACATACACTAGGAGTGCAGGGTTGTACTCCCACCCATGGGTGCCATAAGGGTATCCCAAGGGTCTGTTCACCAAACCAAAAAGAGGAAGAGCCGCACCGCCAGGAGTCCCACATGAACCCCTGCGTGGAAAACAAGACAGGACATACACGATGAAGCAATAAAGGACAAGGATATGGAGGCCCTGACCCTCCAATGCATTCCAGCATCACAGTGTAGACTGTTTAAAAAACATGATTGTGAGGACATCTTAAAAAAAATGATCTTGAGTTTGAAGCTATTGTATATTTAAAGCACAAGCAATTTAGATTTTTGTAGGGCCCTTTTGTCCTGATGGTTGATGATTTATTATGGACTGATTTAATGGTAGGAAATAGGATATCTTGGGCCTCATCAGGGGTTGAGCAGAGTGGCAAAATTGCAGCAGTAATGCTATTATCACTACATTACTGCTCCGCCCAATCCCGAGTTTCGGCGGAAAGCTGGAGAATGTCCAGCTTTCCGCCCATTTCTGGCACTATTACCGCCGGCTATATTGCTGCCGGCAGTAATAGTGCCGAAAATCTCCATAGAGTCCAATGGCGAATTACTGCCTTATCACTACTTGGGAACCGGCGCTAATAGCACCGGACCAAGTAGCGGTAACGCTATTTGCATTGGAAATATCCCGGCGCAGTTACCACCAGGATACCGCCAAGGCTCCTTGTCTTTTAGATTTGTATAGATTTGTATAGAATGTATTTGACTTGTTAAAAATCCAAATTTAAATCTCCTTTAAAAGGATGTTGGCTATTTATTTTAAAAGATGGTATTGTCATTTCTATATGCTATGGTATTTTAATGTTTAGGTATTGCGTGGTGTAATGGTTTATATGTATACAAACCAAATCACTGATTAAAAAGAAAGAAAGAGAATTCAATATAAGGTAATCTGCTTGAGCCAATTTTTCACACAGCAGAGTCATCAACAGTGGAGTAACTTTGCTGAAAATGTTGGGGGGGGGGACATGAAATCTGAAAAAAAGGTGCCCCAGCCAAATGAATGGGGACAAAATGGTGTGCCATGAAAGTTAGGAGGGGCAAAAACCCCCGCCTCCCCTAAAATAACGCCCATGGTCATCAATCTCTAATCTGTTAATTGAACTGCTACGTTAACGCAAAGTTGAACCCGGGGGTTAGGTTCTGGGTGAGCTGTGGGAAAGGCGCTGTGCTTCCATGCGCGTTTAACCACCATATGAATAGTGTGAGCTAGTTAGACTTTGTACAGCTGATCCTGCTTCAGAGGAGAAAAGTCAGGGCTTATTCCTGTTCGAACTGGCTGTGTGTGAGACACGGCCCATGAAATTGGAACAGTCCTACAAAATGCCCTGTTCCCCGACTGTAACGCTCACCTGATTCCCGCAGAGGTGCCGGTCTTGACTGGGTGAATGCCGTATCTTCAAAGGTGATGTGTAACACACGGTTGGCTCTTTGGGCTGGACCTCTGTGCACTGTATGTCTGACTCGAAGAGTAAGATGTCTGCAGATAGAAAATATGGGATTAATGAACTGGGGTTATTGGGTGCCTCTCTCCTCTTCCCTTTCTCTTCTCCTGTAGAACCCCAAAGGTTAACGCCCTCACCTTAGGTAAGTGAACGCCAAGCTCTCCATCTGCCTCGGGGCAGGGTGCCGTAACCAGTTTCTTCACTGGATAAGGGTGCAGGCCTCTTGACCTCAGAGGACTGCTGTCCGTCGTTAACTGCACGAACGGTAAGTTCTGGGCACTTCAAATGTCTTAAAAGTCTTTTGTAATGATATCTCTTGTTTTGCAGGGTTCCGGCGATGGCGGATGGCGGGCTGAAGAGAATTGAGGATCGAACCCGCATGAGGAATAGAAGCGCCTGGAAGCACGTAAGTCAGCGCTTGTAGCCTGCTTCACGATGCGCACTAACTGTCCCTTTTATCTTGCAGGTACAAGTTCGGAGCTTTAGAGAAGCTGAAGGGTGCTGGAATACCCACTGGATTCGGCGTGGGAAGGAGTAATGGCACGTGAGTAATAAAGTTGCCCAATGTCTTTAAACGCACCTTCTTTTGTCTTTCAGATGCGGGATGCAGCGCCGAAGGCCTCCGGAGCGTGCGAAGAACTGGTAAGCTTTTGTCTTTCAGATGCCAGAATGCAGTGCGAAGACCTCCGGAGCATGCGAAGAGTAGGTAAGCCTTTGTCTTTCAGATGCCGGAATGCAGTGCGAAGACCTCCGGAGCATGCGAAGAGTAGGTAAGCCTTTGTCTTTCAGATGCCGGAATGCAGCGCGAGGCGTTGGTGACAGCCGATGGACCAGGTAAGAGATGCGCTGCCACTGAAGACCGTAGTGCTAACCTGTTCTTTCTTTGTCTTTACAGGTGCTGCTGAAGACTGGATTCCAGGATGATAAGCCTTTGTTCCCTTGGGCCCAGGATCAGAAGCAGAAGACACGATGAGCGTTCTGCTGCAGAGAATGCAGAATAACGCAAAGCAAGATTCATCCATCGGGTGTGGTTTAAATAGCCTCCTGTAGTGCTTAGGTGTCTCCTTCCACAGCCTCGCCTAGGTAAGAAAAGAGTTCCTGCTTTCCAGAAGAGTTCCAGTGTTCTGAACCTAGGGAGTGGCTCCTGCCCCACCCAACAGGAAAAGTAGTCCCAAACAGAAGAGGATCAGGGGCTCAACTGGCAGGTAAGTAAGCAGCATGGTCTGCTGCAGGTAAGTCCACCCAAGCATTATGAGCCCGGCGCTTCCAGCGCTGGGTCTGGGCATCTTTATGAGCCTGGTGCCACTGGCGCCAGGACAGGGTCCAAAAGGTCCCAATTGGGACTGGCTGGCACTCGGAACCGGGGTTATGGGTCTGCTTCCAAGGGAGTTGGGCAAGTCCTGATCTTTTGGAAGCAGAGATCATGACAGCACACCCCTCAAGGCCCATCCCAAACCGGGCTTCTCCGGGGGTTTTGGCTTGTTAGGAAATGTTCGATGAAATCTTTTGATTAGACGAGGCGCGTGGACATATTCTGCAGGTTCCCAGGATCTTTCTTGGGGACCGTAGCCTTTCCAGTCAATCAGGTAAAATAGTTTAGATTTGGAGATCTTGGAATCCAGGATGCTTTTGACTTCAAACTCGAGTTCTCCGTCAACTAGAATAGGTTTTGGAGATTTAGTTAGTCGGGTTTGAGGTTGCACAGGTTTTAATAGAGAGACGTGGAAGACCGGATGTATCTTCATGTGAGGGGGCAAGTCCAACTTGACCGCTACTGGATTTACTATGGTAGTGATGGAATAGGGACCAAGGTATCTTGGGTTGAATGTGCGTGGTCCTTTTAGAGGTAGATATTTGGTGGATAACCAGACTTGATCGCCTACTTGATACTGGGGGGCTTCCTTCCGATGTTGGTCTGCTCCTTTCTTGTATTGTTCTTTAGCCCTTTGAAGGTGAGAAACGGCTTCCTATAAAGGCTTGGGTGATTGTAGAATGCAGGTGGTCTACTGCTGGTGTTCCAAGATCTTGGAGTGGATCCAACTCCGAGGTTCGAGGGTGACTACCGTATAAAAGAAAAAACGGGGTCTTCCCAGTTCCCGAGTGGACAGAATTATTGTAGGCATATTCGGCTATCCAAAGGATATCTTTCCAAGTTTTTTCAGTTTGTTGTAGCATGCAGCGCAAATACTGTTCCAGAGTTTGATTGGTCCTCTCGGTTTGTCCGTCGGTTTGAGGGTGGTGGCTGGTCGAAAGTCTCACATCAATTTGAGCCGACCGACAGCAACTTCGCCAAAAATGAGAAATAAATTGACTCCCTCGATCCGAAATTAGAACTGAAGGAAAACCATGCAGTCGGACGATGTTTTTGAGAAATTCTCGGGCCAGAGTTGCTGCTGTTGGTAAGGCTTTGAGTGGAATGAAATGCGCCATCTTGGAGAATAGGTCCACGATTACTAGGATCGTATTGTATCCGGAGCATGGAGGTAGATCGGTGATGAAGTCCATAGAAAGCGTATGCCAAGGGCGAGGTGGGATATCAATAGGGCGTAAGAGGCCGGCTGGTTTTTCCTTTTGACTCTTGTTTTGGGCGCATACTCCACAGGACATTATAAAGTCTCTGATATCTTTTTTCCAAGACGGCCACCAGAAGTAGCGCTTGATCTTTTCCGAGGTTTTGGCCATACCGGGATGTCCTTCCATTAAAGAATCGTGATAACAAGAGATTACCTTTTTCTGTAAATCTGTGCTGGGCAGGTATAACCGTTCTTGGAAATATAATAGGTTGTCCTTCACCGTAAAGTCCTTTCCTTGCAGATGCCAATTCTGTATGTCTGCTGGAGTTACCAGTAGCCTGGCTTTATCCTTAACTTCCTCTATGGATTGTGTGGCGATTACACCCAGAATTCTTTGTTCGGGAATGATAGGTACAGGTTTAGGATTGATCAAATGTCCTTCCACTCCCATCCGAGAAAGGGCATCAGCTTTACCGTTTTTTGTACCAGGTCGATAGGTAATTATGAAGTCAAACTCGGCAAAGAATAGTGCCCAACGGAGTTGCCTAGAGGATTGAGCTTTTGCGGTTTTCAAATATTGCAGGTTTCGGTGATCTGTAATCACAGTAACGGTGTGTCGGGCCCCCAGAAGATAATGCCGCCAAGCCTTAAAGGCGGACTTGATAGCTAGAAGTTCCTTATCAGTAATAGTGTAATTGATTTCAGGAGGCGAGAATTTGCGGGACCAAAATGCCACGGGATGCAACTGATTGGTTACTGGGTCCTTTTGTGATAGAACTGCCCCCATGGCAAGGCTCGAAGCATCAGTTTCAACGATGTAGGGGAGTTCTGGGCGAGGATGTTTTAAGATCGGTGCAGAGATAAATCTAGTCTTCAAATTCTGGAAAGCTTGTTCCGCCTCGGTAGACCATTCAAAACGTTTGTTTTTCTTTAACAAGGCGGTGATGGGCTGGACTATTCGAGAGAATTCAGGGATAAACCTGCGGTAAAAGTTAGCAAAGCCCAACATGCTTTGAACACCTTTTACGGAGGATGGCGATGGCCATTTGAGAATTGCATCGACCTTCTTTGAATCCATACGCACTCCGCTAGGTGATAATATGAATCCCAAGAATTCAACTTCAGTCAAGTTGAAAACACATTTTTCCAACTTAGCGAAAAGTTTGTGTTGACGCAGTCTCTTGAGGACCATTTTCACGTGTTTCCGATGTTCATTTTCCGATGAAGAAAAAACGAGGATGTCGTCAATGTAAACAACAACACACACATCTATGAGCTCTCTGAGGACATCGTTCATAAAATATTGAAAGGCGGCCGGGGCATTGCAAAGTCCGAAGGGCATGACCTGATATTCAAATAGCCCATACTTGGTGCGGAAGGCCGTCTTCCATTCATCGCCCTCTTTTACTCGTACCAAGTGGTAGGCTCCTCTAAGATCCAGCTTTGTATATATGCATGCTTTTCTGACTTGGTCCAGGAGTTCAGGGATTAAAGGTAACGGATATCTATTCTTAACGGTGATCTGGTTCAGGGCGCGATAATCTATACAAGTTCTAAGGTCCCCTTCTTTTTTTGGAACGAAGAACAAAGCTGAGGAAGCAGGGGACTTGGAAGGACGAATAAACCCATTCGCTAGGTATTGATCCAGGTATTGTCGGAGGTGAAGATTCTCAGGCTCGGTGAGGGCATAAATTCTACTACAAGGAGGAGTAGATCCAGGTATCAGGTCTATCTGGCAGTCATAAGACCTATGAGGAGGTAGAGAGTTAGCCTGATCCTTCCGGAAAACATCTTGGAATTCTAGGTATTCAGGAGGTAACTGGGGAGCCTCCGAGGAAATTGCTGCCAGTGCAACACCAGGTCGAGGGTGACAAGTAGAGACACATTCTGGAAACTGAACCGTTCTTGCTCGCCAATCGATCTGAGGATTGTGCTTTTCTAACCAAGGAATTCCTAGAATAATCTGGAACTGAGGGGCCTTGATCACATCGAACACGATCTTCTCATGGTGTCCATCTTGACTCACTAGCGTCACTTCTTGGGTGGTATGCGTTACTGGTCCGGAGGCTATCTCCGTACCATCCACCGTAGTAATGACGTCCTTTACAGCCTTTGGACAAAGAGTCAGATTCATCCTCAAAACCATTTCATGATCCACATAATTGCCGATGGCACCGCTGTCGACGTAAGCTTCAATCGCATGTAATCGATCCGGATGTTCAGGGCTAATGAGGACCATAGGTATCACGAAATGCGAGGTCACGGAACTGGTCTTAACGCTCGGCAAGAGGACCTCTATTCTTGTCGGGCGTGGTCGTTTCCCTGCTCAGAGTTTGTGACCCTGGTAACTGCAGCTCCTACTGCCTTCTTGGCTGGTTTCACCGGACAGTCTCGAAGAAAGTGCCCCGAGTTTCCGCAATAGAGGCATAATTGCAGCTGTTTTCTCCTTTCCCGCTCCTTTTGTGTTAGTGGTCCTTTCAGGCCCCCTATTTGCATGGGTTCCCCGGAGTCTACTCCTTTGGTAGGAGTTGGTGATTTGGAAAATACTCGAGCATCAAACTTGGAACGATCGGCCTTCCTGTTCTGCAGTCTGTGGTCAATTTGAACGACTAAGTCAATATAGTCCGAACAGTCTAGCGGGGGATTCACTACTTGGGCTAACACATCTTTCAGCTCTCCACATAAACCGCTATAAAACAGCGTAATCCTTTTGTCCTCAGGCCATCGAGTTTCCACTATCAGTCTGTTGAAAGACGCAATATAAGGCAAAAGGTCTTGATTACCCTGTCGCAATGAAAGGAGCTCATTGTCCAAGGCCTGCCCCTGTGAATGTCTTGCAAACAGTTTTTCCATACTGAGCTGAAAAGCTTGAAAATCATGGAGAACAGGATCATCTTGATTAACTAGAGGGATCGACCAGTCTGCCGCATTGCCACTAAGGTACGAAAGCACGAAAGCTACCTTAGCTTGATCAGTTGGAAAGGCTGCTGGCCGGCATAAGAAGTGCAACCGGCACTGATTAATAAATACTGCAAACCTCTTTGGGTCACCAGAAAATCGTTCGGGCGGAGCCAGAGGTACATTCCCAGGTAGGTTGATCTGCACTGGGTTCGTAGAGGATGTTGAAGGAAGATTTGCCCCTGATGCGGGTAACGGAGTTTGTCCGGCTTGTGACTGTAGCAATTGTCTAGCGAGATCGTCTGTTCGCTCCATGGAAATAATCAGTTCCCTTCTTAGAGCATTCGTTTCCTGACGGGCTGCATGCACTTCTGCTCTTAGTTCCCCAAGTAACTGGGCTAGCTGGTCGGTATCCGAGGTTTCCATAGCGCCTGGGGTGGGAGGTTTGCGGTGGGCTTTGCGTTCTGTAACGCTCACCTGATTCCCGCAGAGGCGCCGGTCTTGACTGGGTGAATGCCGTATCTTCAAAGGTGATGTGTAACACACGGTTGGCTCTTTGGGCTGGACCTCTGTGCACTGTATGTCTGACTCGAAGAGTAAGATGTCTGCAGATAGAAAATATGGGATTAATGAACTGGGGTTATTGGGTGCCTCTCTCCTCTTCCCTTTCTCTTCTCCTGTAGAACCCCAAAGGTTAACGCCCTCTCCTTAGGTAAGTGAACGCCGAGCTCTCCATCTGCCTCGGGGCAGGGTGCCATAACCAGTTTCTTCACTGGATAAGGGTGCAGGCCTCTTGACCTCAGAGGACTGCTGTCCGTCGTTAACTGCACGAACGGTAAGTTCTGGGCACTTCAAATGTCTTAAAAGTCTTTTGTAATGATATCTCTTGTTTTGCAGGGTTCCGGCGATGGCGGATGGCGGGCTGAAGAGAATTGAGGATCGAACCCGCGTGAGGAATAGAAGCGCCTGGAAGCACGTAAGTAAGCGCTTGTAGCCTGCTTCACGATGCGCACTAACTGTCCCTTTTATCTTGCAGGTACAAGTTCGGAGCTTTAGAGAAGCTGAAGGGTGCTGGAATACCCACTGGATTCGGCGTGGGAAGGAGTAATGGCACGTGAGTAATAAAGTTGCCCAATGTCTTTAAACGCACCTTCTTTTGTCTTTCAGATGCGGGATGCAGCGCCGAAGGCCTCCGGAGCGTGCGAAGAGCTGGTAAGCTTTTGTCTTTCAGATGCCGGAATGCAGTGCGAAGACCTCCGGAGCATGCGAAGAGTAGGTAAGCCTTTGTCTTTCAGATGCCGGAATGCAGTGCGAAGACCTCCGGAGCATGCGAAGAGTAGGTAAGCCTTTGTCTTTCAGATGCCGGAATGCAGCGCGAGGCGTTGGTGACAGCCGATGGACCAGGTAACAGATGCGCTGCCACTGAAGACCGTAGTGCTAACCTGTTCTTTCTTTGTCTTTACAGGTGCTGCTGAAGACTGGACTCCAGGATGATAAGCCTTTGTTCCCTTGGGCCCAGGATCAGAAGCAGAAGACACGATGAGCGTTCTGCTGCAGAGAATGCAGAATAACGCAAAGCAAGATTCATCCATCGGGTGTGGTTTAAATAGCCTCCTGTAGTTTAGATGTCTTCTTCCACAGCCTCGCCTAGGTAAGAAAAGAGTTCCTGCTTTCCAGAAGAGTTCCAGTGTTCTGAACCTAGGGAGTGGCTCCTGCCCCACCCAACAGGAAAAGTAGTCCCAAACAGAAGAGGATCAGGGGCTCAACTGGCAGGTAAGTAAGCAGCATGGTCTGCTGCAGGTAAGTCCACCCAAGCATTATGAGCCCGGCGCTTCCAGCGCTGGGACTGGGCATCTTTATGAGCCTGGTGCCACTGGCGCCAGGACAGGGTCCAAAAGGTCCCAATTGGGACTGGCTGGCACTCGGAACCGGGGTTATGGGTCAGCTTCCAAGAGAGTTGGGCAAGTCCTGATCTTTTGGAAGCAGAGATCATGACACCGACCTTGGATTTCATCTGGGGTTGTGCAGCTGCCAACTTGATATAAGGTGAACAAGGAGAACTCACACAAACGGGATTTTCGACAGCATGTGGATCTTTTTGACCTATTTCAATACAACCTCATCTAGAGGGCAGCATTTTAAGCTTTTTTTTTATCAGACATCTTTATTGAAATAAAAGGGTTGGATAAAGACCTCTGTATCCCTAACCTAAGGAGAGTTTGCCTACCTAGGAAACTAAAACTACATATCAATCTGTGTCAAGTCATCAAATGTATAAACTGTCCTGGTTTCGAAACCTAATCCCACCCTCACATTAGAAAGAAACAACAAAAGGGGAGCAAGGAAATGTTCTGCTATATGTTTGGAAAAAAAGTGTTCATAATCAAAGTAAATACATACATTCAACAGAAACAGTATTTTCCAAGGAGGGATCCTTAGATTCAAAGAGGGATTCCCTTTCCCCAGATATTTAGGCAGGATGGCAAAAAGTGTCTCTTTTCAACAATATTTTCTTGAGGATGGCAAAGGTTTCTCCTTTAAACAATATTTACTTTGGTTCTTTATATTCAGTTGAAGATGGTTCTTAGATAATCAATATGTTCCTTAACTTTCCATTCTTCCTTGGTTTTGTTGAAACTGGATTCACAGAAAGAAATCTTATTCAAATGAGAAATTCCATACTACAGCTTTAAAGGGGTCCCTGGTATACTTCCTGCCAGGAATCCCTTCATGGACTCTTCAGATCCCCTGGTATACTCTCTTGCCAGGTATCTTTCCACAATGTCTCCTAACTTGCTCAGTTGGATTGCCTGGTATACCCCCCTGCCAGGAATCATTTTATGGGGTTTTGCAGATCCCCTGGTATACTCCTCTGCCAGGTATCTCTTCTCCCCAAATGCCTACTGCCTGATGTCTTATTTTCACCGGGACATTTTAATTTTACTCTCTTTTAATGGAAAACAGTTATATCACTTCACTGTGTTTCTAGTTGTTGGCTGTGGGAAATGCTTGTTCCAACTTTCCCATTTTGACATCTTGTTCCACTTTTCTCCACATTGACATCATATATATGAGGGCTTGTTTAAGTTTTGCTTTTGTGCTTTATCTGGTCAGTATTCAAACACTCTTGTTTCATTTACTTGTTTTAATTGTCTGTCGGCACGCCCCAGGGTCACCAGTGGCTCTTGGTAGACTCAACGGTTGTTCGTAGCATCCCCGACCCCTGGCAGGTCTCTGCAAGGAAGCTTCTTCTCTGTGAAGGCCTCCTTTGCACTGCAGACCTTCCTACAGCGTCTCCTGCAATACTGTGCTTGTTGGCCAGCTTCTCTCTGTGATCTGAACAGAGTAACACTGCTTAACCGTATTCCCGCAACCTTTCTGCTGCTGCCAGAGCTCCGACTGTCCTCCCCATGTGCCCGCTGCCGTTTCTCTTCCTGTCACGCCAAGCAGGTATGTAATTCTCGCAGTTGCGAACTGCAATCTGGATGTGCCTGTAATTGCCTTTGGCATGGCCCGCTGTGGTTCTGCCTCCTTCTCTGACTCTGCTACCACGTTCTGTGGCTCTCTCCCCTTCTTGAATGCGGACATGTTTTTTAAATGTCTTTTGTTATCGTGCTTTACAAAAATTAGTCTGCAAATTCAACTTTCAGTGACTTTCACTTTGCATTAACTCCTTCCTCCTCTTCCTCGTCTCAGTACTTCAGGCTTTATGGTAGTTGAAGTCCCTAGATATCATGGAATTTCTAAAATGATGTTGCTTAAGAGTTTCTCTTAGAAAAACATCAGCAATACAAGCTGTTATGTGGGTGTTTGAAGTAAGGGAGTGTACACATGGGGGGACTTATACAACGAGGGCTCCTTCCGAGACTTCTCCTCCTTGCAATCCGAAGATGACATACCCAGCAGCCAATTCCTCTGGTATATAAAGATACGGAAACTAGCACGAACCAAGTGGGATACATGGCCTGAGGAGCCCGAGTCCAACCCCTTTGTAATACTACTGTACAGTTTGGGAGAAGACTGGAGACCAGTGTCTCAGATATACAGTCACTTAATAGACAGGCCTAATCCCGCAGCCCTGATCTAAAACTTAAATGGGACAGAGACCTGGGGCGTGAAATGACAGATGGAGAATGGGAGAGAGCACTGGCGTTCCCCAAGGAGGTTTCCAGGAACTCCAGATTCAGACTGATCCTACTCAACGTGCTGTACCGCGTGTACCTAACACCGCACAGAATAGCAAAGATCTACCAGCAACCCCAACATAACTGTCCATGGTGCAACAGAGACAAAGCGGACCTAATGCACATGTTCTGGGAATGCGCCAAGGCCCGACAACTCTGGACCGAAGTGGAGCAAACCTGCAGGAGGGCTGGCATGACCAGGTACGAGTGGACCCCCGGAGAGTGCCCCCTGTGGCTTTACCGCAGACTGGCCAAAATTAAGCACACCGTAAAGCTCATGGACATGGCATGCATCCTGACTAAAAGGACCATTGCAATGGCATGGAAGCGACCGGGTGGCCCACGATTCCAAGCATGGCACAGTGAACTGGAACGCTGGGTTGGGCAGAAACCTTGGCCTGGGAGGACGGCATTTCCAGGTCCCCAGAAGACGCAAGTCAGGCACTGGACACTTGGAAGGCCCTTACATGAGCTCTGTTCCACCCCTCCAACGACGATAAGCCCCTTTGAACAATTCACCCCCATGCTAATCAACATAACCATCACAAAGACGCCTGAATAGACCACTGCTAGAATCATAGCTGACCCCCCCCCGAACTCCATCCTTCCACACCCCTTGTTGACCCTCTCTAAATGGACTATTTTTCAACCAACTGGAGACCATCACTGTTACTGTTAAATGTTTTATGTTGAAGTTGTTTATTGTTTAATTAAATGACTGGCGTTATAAAGACAAGTTCACTCTATGCCGCAGTTGGCACCCACTGCCTCACTGCTGTTGTACCTGTACCTATAACAAATGCCAATAAAGAAACTTGAAAATAAAATATGTGTGTATTTGAGGGATGAAGAGCATTTTATTTTTTTAAAAATAGAATTTGATTAAAGCAAAGAAAAAGGAACTTAGATACAACATATCGTTCAGAGAGAACAGCAAGACAACATGTCAAAAACAGCCATCAGAATATGAGTAAAGTAACAGTTCAAGATGGGCATTGCTTGCAGAGGGCGCCTGGTGCCACACTTCTATTGACGTTTTAGACCCCTACAGCAAAGTTTCTGTTCTTGTTCTCTGTGAAATTGAACCTTCTTTGCCAATTTGTTCCTGCCCCTTCCCCCCTCCCTCCCACTGGATGCCTCCCTTCTACCCAGTGCTTTAAGTGGGCCGGGGCCTGCCGGGGCCGGGCCCCGGCAGTCTCCAAAAAGTGGGGCTGAGCCGGGGCCCTGCCGGGGCCCCCCGGCCTCACCACGCCATGGCAGGACGCATTATCCCGCCGCGGCCGCAGCCGCGTCGGGAGATGCGCCCGCCACTTTAACGTCAGGCAAGCTGACAGAAGTGCCAGCCAGGCACAGCGTTGCTGTGACTGGCTGGCACTTCCGTCAGTCACTGTAACTTTCTCTGATGACCCCTCATCTGAGGGGCCATCAGAGGAAGCTAGAGTCGCTTAGTTTTCCCTCGCCAGGTCACTGACCCTCAGCGAACCCACGGGCTCCGTGATCTAATCTGCAGATTAGATCACGGAGCCCGCGGGTTCGCAGAGGGTGAAAGACACCTCGGGCTCTGTGATCAGATCACTGAGCCCGAGGCGCCTTTCTGCTTTGGCAAGGTTTTATAAAAGATGCCTTCAACTGTGTACGTTTAAGCCATCTTTTATAAACGTAGACATATTTCTATGTTTATAACAGACGGCTTGAATCGTACACAATTCAAGGCATCTTTTATATAGCTTTGTCGACGGACAAAGCCACCTTGGGTTTTGTTCGTCCTCAACGCTTTATAAAAGATGGCTACGTTTCAAGCCGTCTTTTATAAACATAGACATATGTTACAAATGTCTATGTTTTTAAAAGGCAGCTTGAAAAGTACACAAACCATAGTAAGGTAAGCACACAAATGTGCGTAACTTACTATGGTTTGTGCACTTACAAGCCACCTTGTATAAACATAGAAATATGTAACATTGCTATGTATATAAAAGAAGGCTTGAAAAATCACAAACCATAGTAGTACGCAAACAAATATTTAAATGCTCAAATACATTTATATATTTGTTTGCGCACCTTACTATGATTTGTGCACTTTTAGGCCACGCCCGCAATGGAAGCCACGCCCCCAAACGAGGGCCCCCCCTCAATTTTTTACCCCACTTAAAGCACTGCTTCTACCATCCCACAAACCCCCCTCGGCTGATAACCACCGTGAATAGCAGCGCTGGGCTAAAGCTTGTCTGGCGTTTGGTTCCGTTTATGTGAGTCTTTTGCTTTGGGAGCGTCCCCTCTGGTCATTTCCTGTATGGGTAATGTGTGTTGGGCTGCATGTCTCGACTGAGGGGGTCGAGCGGTTGTTACATATTTCTGGAAGGGAAGCCACATCGCGTCTATGTGAGAATGGAATTTTAAGAGGGCTGCTGTGAGGCTTTCCATTTTGTATATTTTCTTTCGCTTCACAGAGCCACTCCTTTTTTAAGGGCAGTGATCTGTCAATGTACTCTTCAACTGCAGGTACAGTAACGGGCAAATTGTCAGGCCCTGTTGTGCCATCTCCAGTTCGGCTTTTGTCAGGAATACACCATTTTTCCACAGTTGCCCCATCCTCACCAGCCCGTGTTCGTATTGTAGCTGAAATTGAATAGGATCGACTAGAAGGTAACTTATGGGGGGCGCCCAGATATAGCTTAGGGGTGATGGCCATGTGGTGACACCCGTCATATCCGATTTCTTTTTACAGAGGCCCCACAAGACCGCAAGGATGGGGTCCTCCCATATTTATTTCGGCAGTGACTTCTGGGGGACCCACAACCATTCCCCTAATGTTACCAGCGAGAAATGCCCATTTTCTAGATGGACCCACTGCTTTTCTCCGGACTCCCTGAGATGGTCCAATAGCACCCTCACTTGTGCTGCTCTGTGATATTCATATAGATCTAGGAAACCCACGCCTCCTCTGTCCCTCAGGATGATCAGTGTTGTATATGCAATGCAGGGATCTTCGCTTCCCATTGAAGGTCAAGATGGAGCGTTTGGCCTCGACAAGGAGCGATTACGGGTGCACTACTGGTAATGATTGAAATAAGAAGAGAAATCTTGGGAGAAAATTGATTTTTATCGTGGTCAGCTGCCCTACCCAGGACAGTTTCAGTTTTGCCCATTTTTGGATGTCGGTCTTCACTGTGGCCCATAGTGGGGTGAAGTTTGCGTGAAATAAATCTCCTCATTTTTTGTAATGGTCACCCCTAGATATCGGATGTCATTGTATTTGAGCATTATGTCCCAGGTATTAAACGGGCTGGCGGGGGGTGGTGTTCCGTCTAGCAGTGGGAGGGCTTCCGTTTGATTTAAATTAATGCAAAAGTCTGAATGGGATCCGTATTCGGTGAGAGTTGCCAGGAGGATCGGACAGACTGGGTCGGGCGAGTCAGATACACCAAAATATCATTTGCGAATAACGCTATTTTGTATTCCCTCCCAAACCTGGTAAGACCACTGATTCCACTCGTCCCTCAGATCTTTTGGGCGAGAGGTTCCATGACCAACGAGAATATTAAGGGCGAAAGTGGGCAACCTTGCCTGGTCCCTCGGGTAAGGGCATAGGGGCAGATGCTATTCCATTGACTACTACCTTCGCTCTTGTGTTTCGTTATAAGGCTTGTGCGCCCTTTATCTAGCGCACCCCAAGGTCTGCTTTTTGTAGCACTGTCATCATGAATGGCCACTCGACCCTGTCAAATGCCTTTTCAGTATCAATCGAGACAAGGGAAGGGTCATCGTCCCGAGTGGTCAGTGTCGCCATGAGGTCTAATGTTTTGCAAATGTTGTCTGATCCATGCCGCACTTTAATGTAACCTACTTGGTCCCTATGTATGAGTTTAGGCAGCGTCATGCTTAACCTGTCAGCCAGAACGCTAGCATACATTTTCGTGTTGACTGATCCGGGAGATTGTCCTATAGGAGCCACATTTCTGCCTATCCCTCCCTTCCTCCGGCAGAACAATTATACGCGCCTCCGGGAAGGAGTCAGGAGCTAACCCTGTTTCCATTATATCGTTCAAGAGAAGGGTCAGAAAGGGTGAGATGGCAACAATGTAAGCATTGTAGAAGGTTGGGGTGAAGCCTCCTTGACCCGGTGCTGAGCCTGGTTTCAATTTTGAGATGGCCGAGTCTACTTCTTCACATCTTATGGGGGCGTTCATGTGTTCGGCGTCATGGCCGTTCAGCTTCTGGAGAGTTATGCTGTCCAGATATTCTTTAGCATTGTCAACCTTCTGCCTCACTATCTGAAGTGTATAGATGTTCATAAAACAGAGCAAACTGTGCAGTGATTTCGCTGGGGGCCGTGAGTAACTGCCCTATGAGACAGAATTTTGATTGAAATAACATGCCATTAGAATCTTGACTGTCATGGAATATTATTCGGAAGAAAAAGGAAAATACTGCATCTCTTCCAAGGGGGTAATCACCTCCCCCAGCAGTTGTCCCCTTCTGCATGATCCTCCCTTATTTTACCCCCCACCCCCAGAGTCAGGATCAGGTAGCGGCTGCCGTCCCCTGGCCTTGGAGGAGGAGTCCGTCGCTGGGGAAACAGAGATGGCTCCACCGGATTCATCACACTGCATATATGTGGAGAACGAGGGCAAACGACTTCCTACCTCACAACACAAATATGCTCACCTTTCACTCTTTCTCCTCCTGCTTCCCTTTTCTCCCATAAAGTATTCTTTTTGCCTACTTTTTTCTTCCTAGCAATTTCCTTTCTATAATATCACTAATTCCTTTTTTTTACTCGCCATACCTACTTTATGCCCCCTATGCCACCCCCTGTGTTTGTCTCATTCCTTTAATCCTCTTGTCTTTTTCTTTCTTCATTTCTGCCAATGTTATTTATAATAAATATCCCACTCTCTTTGCCATTTTGCTGCTATTCACACACTTCCCTGCCTTCCCTTCACTCCATTTTTCTCTTCATGTTTTACTTACGTCACACACCATTAGCCTTTACATTGCTGCCCCTCTTCACCCCATTCCTCCCTCAATTGCCTCCCTTTTCTTTCTCCTGCCCTCCCTCTCTCTTAATTTCTCCACGACTACTTAGACCTCCATCATTCCCCATTCCCCTTAGACACCTGAACCCCTGCTCTAGATTTCCCCTCCCCTTTATCCACTTTGTCCTGCATTTCCCCTCACTCTTTTGCCTCATTAACTATTACCCCATTCTCCTGCCCTCGTTCATTCTCTGTACTCATTCACCCTTTTACCCTTCCCTGCCTCCCTTCAATCAACTTATATCCTGTTTTCCCTCACTCTCAAACTCTTCCGCATGCTTCTGCCCTACTGTACACTCCACTCTCCTGTCCTACCACTGTTCATGACACCTGCTGCTTCTCTACTTGTCTCCCTCACATTCCTGCCCTTATTCCCTCTACATTCCCATTCACTGCCCTGCAGCAGCACCCTGCAAAGCTGGAGGTGGCATGGAAGTGGTGGGTTGGAATTAAGGAGCCTTTCAAGTGCCACGAGCAGCACCCACAATAACAG
This sequence comes from Ambystoma mexicanum, assembly GCF_040938575.1. Lineage (NCBI taxonomy): Eukaryota > Metazoa > Chordata > Amphibia > Caudata > Ambystomatidae > Ambystoma > Ambystoma mexicanum. The sequence continues at coordinate 289,725,869 of NC_090940.1, forward strand.
AGGTAATGCCTGGTATGTTTTGAGATTTAAAGGTGCACCCCTTTAAGTCTGTGATGTTCAACAACATTTCAAGTGTGTGGGGTAAAACACTGGGGCTATGCACAAAATGTATGTGCATGCTGTGGGAATTATCCTGTGATACCACCTCCTGTAACACCTCTTCCCACTGCCTTGAAACCTATCATTTCCACCATTAGCTTCAGGCTTGATCATTCAATATTACCACCATTGACAGCAAAGCCCAGTGAGGAGACCCTTCTGTCTCTAGCTAGAGTCAGACCCCTAAACACAGAAAACAGAAGAAACACAACTTAAAGAAAATGTAGGATTGTCCCTAAAGTTCATCATGTGCAACTCTGACCATTCTAAGCTTCACACCAATCACCCGCCCACCTAGGGCCGTTTCACATTTTTGCTCACAGGTCCCTTTGGCTTAAATTTGCCACTGCTTGTAACTTGTGCACAAGGCTCCATACATCATAGGGCTGGACTTTTTAAGACAGAAGGAACTGGATTGTGATACATTTATCTAAATCTAGCTGTTTATCTGGCATAGGTGATATCATCTATAAAGGTTAATGTGTAGGACTCGAGGAAATGGGCTTGCGAACATATGGGCATGAACGTGCATATGTGACATATGGTTTTTGATTGCAAAACTTACTTGTGTCATTTCTATGCTTAGTGTGTTTAGCAAGGCCTAATAAATAATTGTATTTTTATATACTCCCTGACTAACTTGAAGTATAGGTGTTGTTCTTTGGGGACTCATTGTAGCCCTGGACCCCTATTACATTTTTAGTGAAACTAAGCCTAAACTGCTCTTCCACATTATCTTGTCTGGGGTTTGGCTAACCACTCAGTGTCTCTTCCCAGTTTACCATAAACATGGTGGCTTTCTAAAATCCTCCGCCCAGAGGGCTGATTTTAGAAATTCATCTTAACTGCGGCTCTGATTCTTTCTCCCCTGGTTACTTTCTTAGAGATCGAAGAAGGGGAAATCTGTCCCTAAGAGATCCTCTTCTGAGAGACCAGGCATGGATAGGTCTCTTTTTAATACTTGGATGTTTATGGTGACATGAGGATAGGAATCTGCTTCTCTATAGATGCAAATGATCTGGAACAGGGATCCTGGCTAAATCCCCTCAGAGATTACCATATTGGCACTACTTGAATTCCTCTTACTCTTACTCAGATAGTGCCTTAGCCTGAGTCCCATAGACTGCTACATATATATGTAACTTCCTATCAGACTCACTTGTAATACAAACTGTCCAGGTGGGCGATTCCAGTATGTCTTCCTTGTCTGGAAATAGGTCTGGGAGTATTCTAGAAGGGTTGGTTTTTCATCTCCTCCCTAGGTGATTTCATCAAGGAGGGACTGCAAAACTGGGTTCAAGAGCTGAACCTCCATAAGCTCCTTCTTATAATTTTCTGGCCAGAATTTGGGAATATGTCCCAGTTTTCCACACGCATAACACCTCATCAACCCAGCACGTAAACGCAGCCAGGATTTTCTCCAGTCTACTGGTACGCAATGCCTGGTCTTCATTTCGGGTACCGGTTAGGCATGACTTGACCTTCTCAGGGTTGGACTCTCTTTTCTTCCCGAGTCCTTGGTTTTTCTGTCACTGGTTTTCTTATGCCCTATTACTGGTTCCCGTGAGTACATAGCTCTTTGGTGTGCATAAGTCTTTCGATTGCTTATTCTAACCAGGGATCTTGTAGCTGGTAAACTACCTTTTGCTGACATGGGGGAAGGAATCAGTGAACTACTCCAAGACCAACTTTTTTTTGCCTCTTAATTTTTACTGTTATTCAGCCATATATTTAATAGGTCCTTCACTTTATATGAGATTTGGCAAGGAGTTCCTACTTGTTCTAAACTCAGATGTAGTAGTCCGATCCTACAGTGTTCCCAATCTTTGTCCCAATACCTCTGATATCCTGCTTCAGCTCTTCATACAAGGTTATCCCATCAGGGTTTAAGGCTTGAAAGACCTGCTGGGCTTCCCCTGATAGAGCAGGGGCAATATACCATGCCCATCAATATTGGTACCAGCCTGTTGCCTTGGCCACTCTCTCAAAATTCATGCAGCAACCAACTGGATCTTCTCCATTACCCAATTTTCTATGATTGTGGGTAGTACAGCTGGTTGTTCAATTATAACTCCCTGCAAGATTGTAAGGACCTCTTGATACTGACGACTAGTTGGCCTTCCAAAAGGACCATTAACAGCTCTTCCATGCTGTTGGTGCAGAATTCATTCCCTCAGAACTGGCACCCTCTTCAGGCCATGTGTTATGTTCAGCAATTGTGACTAGTTTTATCTGAATGTCAAAATGTATTGAAATTTATTAATCAGTATATGTCTATTTGTGTTTTGTTATATTCATGTGACTGAGCTATTAAGCATTGTACTTAGGATTTTATGAACCTCTTTGTTGTTTTCTGATGATTTATTAGGTGGTTTTATTTATAGTCCGAATTAATAAAATTGATTTGTTACTTTTACACAAAATGTTTTATCTATTGATTGAATCCCCATCTCCTTGTTATTTGTTTGGAGGTAGATGTGCAGTCTTCCCTGTTTCCTTCAAAATATTTGGGTACACATTTGCGATTCATTTTCATAATGATTTTCCCATTGTTTGACAACCTATATCATATCCCCACTTAGAATTAAAATCAGAGTGGGACATAGCTCACTAGAATACTTACTCCTAAACATCTGTCTATGATGCTAGAGTTTAGAAATCCATTCTAACAAATTGGTGTACAGCAGTGAGGACAGGATCTCAGGTACTTTGGTATTGTACACTGGCGTAGTACCTGAATTACAGTTACACAGTAAAACAGTGACCTTTGTTTGCTAGTCATTGTAAATCACCTGCTTAACCTATAACATGGAATCAGTCACTGCAATTACTTCAGGTGCTTCCAAATCTGAAACATTAAGAAGGCTGTGTGCTGAAAGAGATATAACTACCTCTGGCACAAAACCTGAATTGATCTAAAAGATTGTGGATTGGCAGGAAAGTAGAATTAAAACTCTGCCTCATCAGGAATAAACAATCTAGGGACACCAGAAGAGTGGGATAAGAGAGCATATGTAGAAAGACCCCATAGAGCTCTCTCTCCCCACCTTTCTCATATGCTGATACCAAACATCATCAGTTGCAAAGCCATGTGCATCCACTACTGTATCTGAATTTACATTATCGTAATCTTTCATGAGTTCAGAATCAACACTCATTTGTGATCTAAATAACACTTTGTTAAATCTTTCATCACTAGACAAGTTGACAATATTCATATTTACATTATTTGCCATACCTAAATAGACCAACAAGTAGTGAGACAAACATATAATCAAACATCCTAACATTAATTATAAGTACAAATTTCCTTTTTGTATTTACAATAACAGTCCCTGGCTTTATTCATCCCTGCTTCTCGGCTAGAAGAAACTGCAAATCTTAGGACAAACTTAACTTTGAACCAGCCCTTGCTCACATCACCGATATGAATCCAGCTCTTGTTGCCCTCCACCTTCACAGCAGTAGGAGTCGTGAAAATCACACAATGTGGCCCATGGAAACACCTCTCATTGGGGTATCATACGAAGGAGCGAATAAAAAACAGGTCTCCTGGGAGCAACCACGAATTAATTATATTTCAGGTTCTTGGACATTTCTTCCTGTAGACTGCTAATGAGAAAACACAACCCATGAAGATACAAGTCTGACACCTTTCGTTAAAGCCCTAAGGTACTCCCTAAACTCCTCACCAAGAATCTTTGCTGACTTGGGGGCATCTCATAATGTGCGTGCAGGCGAAAGGGGTGTGAGTAATATGTGCCCCGTCACTATTTCATGAGGACTGAGATGGTATGCCTTTCCTGGCTGATTTCTTAAATAAAAGAAGGCTAGCGGCAAACAGTACAACCAATTCTTCCTTAGATCACTGCAAAGCTTTTATAATTGAACTTTAAGAATTCCATTTGAATACTCTACGATCCTGTTGGCCTGAGGGAGGTACACCAACAACAACCTGCACTTAATTCCCAAAAGCAAAGTGATCTCTGAAAACAAGGCATTAAAGAACTGGGTCCCCACTGTGGAAATACCTCCCTCACCAAAAATCTTGCTGCAGACTTAGCGTCAGGGTGTGTACAGGGACCAACCTCAAGCCATTGGGAAAATGGGCAAACCGCTACAGTGAGATATCTAAAATCTTTACATCTTTGTATGATATCCACAAAATCAATGTGGAAATCCCGAAAGGGCCCAAAGGTCAAGGCAAAATCCCTCTGACCGTTTTCATTGTGTTTCCAGGAATACATTCTCTACCCACTATACAGTTCTCTCCAAATTTACTCACCTGTCATTGCAGGTTTGGTATGAACCATTCTTCCTATGCCGCAATGTGTCACTGAGATATCTACAGTGAGATATCTAAAATCTTTACATCTTTGTATGATATCCACAAAATCAATGTGGAAATCCCGAAAGGGCCCAAAGGTCAAGGCAAAATCCCTCTGACCGTTTTCATTGTGTTTCCAGGAATACACTCTCTACCCACTATACAGTTCTCTCCAAATTTACTCACCTGTCATTGCAGGTTTGGTATGAACCATTCTTCCTATGCCGCAATGTGTCACTGAGATATCTACAGTGAGATATCTAAAATCTTTACATCTTTGTATGATATCCACAAAATCAATGTGGAAATCCCGAAAGGGCCCAAAGGTCAAGGCAAAATCCCTCTGACCGTTTTCATTGTGTTTCCAGGAATACATTCTCTACCCACTATACAGTTCTCTCCAAATTTACTCACCTGTCATTGCAGGTTTGGTATGAACCATTCTTCCTATGCCGCAATGTGTCACTGAGAAGAGTGCAACAGGCAATCTAGTTGCTCTAGAGCCACAAGAAACAGCTCTACAGGCATCAATATCTTTCCTGCAAACTTCCGGTCTCCACAGCAAATCCATGGCAAGAGGGCACATCCTCTCTTTTACCCAGAGCTCCTTCTCATCTTTTATTGCTCTTTACTGCATCTCTACAATTTGAAGGGTTACAGGGTTGGCAACTGTACCTGCTGGGACACGGTTTCCATTTTCTGGGGATCTGTAAATGGCAAATGATTAGTCTGGATAACAGTGTAGCATGCTGGACAGGGGGTCCCGTTAGATCTGCTAGACCCTCTTCTCTGACATCTTGACATGCCTGAATGTACGGTGGAGGTTTCATACACAGAGTCCGAATACATAGTGACTACCTGCCCCTTCTTATTTTCAGCACCTCTATGAGATGAGTGCCACTAATTCCACCGCTTGCACAAAGTAATGTGCAGGCAACCGTTACTTCTTCCTGACCTGGTATTCCCCATCCACAAGGCCCACAATGGCCGCACCCATATGTCTCTCACCAGTATCCTGATTAATTGTCTAAGAACCTTCAACAAACATTACCCCTACACCTCCCTCCCAGGCATTCTCCTTAACATTTGTCCTCTGTTCCTCTTCTCCTTCATAAGTCACACAGTCGTGGACAATATTGTGAAGTTTCACTGGTTCGGCTACAAATGTCACAGGGTTGACTAGGTGACACCTTACTGGATGTATGGAAGCATTTGATAGAATAACTTCATAACCAGAGACTCTTTGTGTTGTCAAAGTCGATTTGAACTTTCCCAAAATTACAAAAACTGCATGCTCCACATACAATGTTACTGGGCAACTCGTAGTAATGGTGAAGACTTTTGTGTCACAAAAGCTGCTGCCGCTAGAGCTTGTTCACACAGAAACTGGCCTTTGTGAGGGGTCAAAAATGAAAGCCGGACACAAAGTTGTCATGTTTACAATTAAATACTTTTAATCAAATTAAAAGGTTTGGGAAAATGCCTCTCTGATCCCATTCTAGAAAGAGTTTCCCTATGTAAAAAGACAAAAACTAAGCATCTGTCTTTGTAAGGACGTCATGAATCAAAAAACCATCCTTGTATCCAAAACATTCTATCCCGAACTCACACTAGAACAAAATAACAAACTGACAAGGGAAATGTCTGTAACCTGGTATTCCCTAATTCCAGAGGGTGATTCCCTTCCCATGGATTGTTCACAGGTATTACAAATATCTCTCAGACTAACAGTTCTTTATGCCTTACTTGGCCCACACCAAACCTGTTAGATGAACACAGTTCAGTCTTGTAAATCCCCCTGCAACAAAAGTTCCTTCTTTTAACACAAGTTCCTCCTTTTAACACAAACACAGTTTCTGCTTGACACTCCTTGTAGGTTTGCAATTTGCCTGGTATACTCCCCTGTCAGTACTCTTTATGCACTTCCAACTGCCTGGTGTACTCTACTGCCAGGACCTCTCTTTGCACTCTCAAATTCCTGGTATACTCTCCTGCCAGGGCTTCTCTTTGCAGTCTCAAAATGCCTTAGAGTTCCTCTTTATTATTCAAGTAGCATATGCCCTTCTTCTTGATAAACAATCCTCCCTTTTGCTTTGCTTTCTGAAATCACACAATGTTCAAAAATCTTCTGCCCTTTTTATTCATACACAATCTTCTTGTCGTTTCACTTTTTGTAACTTCCCAATGTTCATATTCTCTTCAGCGTGGTAGCCAAAAATCCTGGGGTACCCACTCTGCTCTAGCAGACTCACGGGTTTCCAACTCTATGTGGCTCCAACATCTCTCCACGCCCTCTGGCTGCTCTGCTCCTGCATGCTGGCTTCTCCCCGGCTTCCAGTAAGGATATAGCTGCTTCTCATGGCTGCCAGAAGCCCAACAACCCTTTTCTGGTTCCTGGCTTCTCAACGGCCCACCTCGCTTTTAACACATTTCTTTCCTTCTTCTCTGCCAGTGAGCCTTTTACTTCGCCACACTGGCTCATGCTTCCAGCTTCTGCACGCCGACTCATGCCTCCAGCTTCTGCACACCGGCTTGTGCCTCCAGCCTCTGCCAGCCTTCCCCGGAGAGATCACGTCTTCTCCTGAGCTCCTTCTCTCAACACGATGACCATTTTTAAAGGTCCTGTGCACAGGTGCTTTTCATCAATGACTAGCACATTCACCACGCTTGCTGCTCAGTATCAATTCCTGCATCTTCCTCGTGTCAGTACTTTGGTGATTGTGGCACCAGGGAGTTTTCCTCATGGGGAAGTGGGGTATACCGCACCTTATCCAATGAAGCTATGACATCTCCCCAGTGGCTATCTCCTCCCATGTGATCCCCCTTTACACAACCACCCTCAGGGTCAGGATCAGGTAGCGGCTGCTATCCCCATGCCACATGGGAGGAGGTTACTGCCAGGGAATCTGTGATAAATCCATTGGATTAATCACACCTTGCATAACTGGTCTAGGAGTTCGCTATAATAAGCTAGAGGTTTATGACCTAATGATGTTTTCTGGGCCAGGATCGCTGTCCTCACTTGCCCATCTAAACGTGAGAATAAATAAAATGGCCTTTTGTAATCTGGGGTTGCCAAGACCAGAGCATTGCTGATCACAGCCTTGAGCCCCCAGAAATAAGTCACCATCTCTTCTGACCATTTAATCGGACCTTTCACCTTTGGTGCTCCCTTATGTCCTTACTGTAAGGGCCTTGTGTAACTAGAGTAGTCAAAGATCCGTGATTTACAACAGTTACCTACTGCATTTGAGCCACAGTAACTGGCTGGGGTGTACTATGAACTGTGACGTGGCTCCCTCAGGCATTACCTTTCTTCCTGCATGTGATATCACTTGCTCCAAATATGCTACGCCTGTCTGGCAGTATTTCAATGTGTCTTTGTGCATTTTGTACCCCCTTCTCCGCAAGCAGGATGAGGAGTGTTATTGAATCTCCTCGATTCTGCTCTTCTGTAGTGCTACAAATTAGTAGATCGTCCACGTACAGGATTACTGTGCTGGACACATGTAATTCCCCAGATCCATCTGAACCAACCTGTTAAAAACACTTGGAGATCAAACTTGTGCGCTCAAATCTCTGACCACACCACATAAACACTGTAAGGCACTAAGAATCGGGATGAAAGGGGACTGAGAAAAATGTATTTTTCAAATCAATCACAGTAAAGTGGGTTGACACCAATAAGGATGGTACAGAGAATGGTAGCAGGATTTGGCACCACTGGAAACTCTGCTTCATCATTATCTTGCAAGGCACCCAAATCTCGAAAACCATCTTTCCTGTGTCTTCGGCATCCTCGAACAATTGTTTGTAGGATACGACCCTTAGTGATAAGGTCAGATCGACGCTCAAGACTGTGCATCACTCTCCGCCTTCCTCATCGGTGATGGAGAGAACCACCTTGTACTTTTTAATGACCACTGCTTCCAAAAGAATCATAACAATAGTGTCTGCCATTACTTTCTGTGATTCAGCAGGGTGAAATAAAAATTCAATTGGTATCCGCCATGTCCGATCTCTGAAACCAGGGACCCAACCTAACACAACCATCACTCCGTAAAAGTATAAAGCTGAATGCACAGGCACCCCCGTTATCATGCTATCACTAAGGAATAGACAGGATAGTCCCAGAGAATCCCTGTGTGTCCATCGGTTGTCCTAATCTGGATACATGTTAGTACCTGGGATCGGGAAAGGATTCCCTTCAAAAACACTTTCTCCTTGGGGGCAGAGGATTCCTTTCCCATGCCTATACCGGTGCCTACGCTGGCACGGCTGGCTGAAACGTATAGGTCTGTGCAGCCTCAGGCCCTGGGATCTGTCCACCCCATACCTGCTTTGATTGCACAGCACCTGGGGCATATGGCATGGTCCGGGGTTGCATTTGCTGGGCACCAAGATTGAAATACTATGGTCTACTCTGACAATCTTGTGACACATTTCCCATTCTACCGCACAACCAACACTGGATCCGGTACAGTCCTTTATTGTTACGCCTCGGCAGGTACGGAGGAGGATTATAGCCCTTCGGAAGGGCATGCGTCACATTGCAAATCCATTCTACGCCCACTGGCAACTGCCCTGGAAAATAGTGGCCTCGGCTCACTCCGCGGCGCCCTGCGGCGAGTTGAACTACGATTCCCAGCATTCCGCCTCCCGCTCTCAGCAGATGGGCGATGATGCGTGAACCTCGGTTTCGTCCGGTTCCGCCTTTCCCCTTCCCGATTTAAACCGCACAACCAGGAAAGTCGCTGCTTCTGATTAAAGTTGCATCCCGGTGTTTAGAAGTTCCGTCTTCGATCGTACTATAATTACCCGTGTACCAGATCTGTTTCCTCCCTCACGGACTGCCTCTGCCTGCCGATTTGGAAAAACTACTGAACCGTGTACTAGACCTGTTTCCTCCCTCACGGACTGCCTCTGCCTGCCGATTTGGAAAAACTACTGAACCGTGTACCAGACATGTTTCCTCCCTCACGGACTGCCTCTGCCTGCCGATTTGGAAAAACTACTGAACCGTGTACCAGACCTGTTTCCTCCCTCACGGACTGCCTCTGCCTGCCGATTTGGAAAAACTACTGAACCGTGTACCAGATCTATTTCCTCCCTCACGGACTGCTTTGCCTGTCACCGAAACCATCACCTTCAATTCTTATGGTTGTTGTTCCCATCATCTCCACAATCAGACTTCCATTGGACATCCTCCTATAGTGCACAGGGACGCCTTGCAGAGAGTGCACCCACTCGACTGTAGCGCGGCCCTCGTTCCGCCCGGGTTTAGTTCCCTAACTAACATTCCCCGTTTATTATTTTGCACTTCCGTTTTTGGACTCCTTTGTGATAACTCAGACTCAGCAACAACATCCGTGGTAAGGGTTCTCTAATTTATGATTCTATACCTCGTAGCCTAGCGACAACTATCATTAGTGTAGGTTACATTCTCCTTTCTTACTTATAGGTGGTTCCGGTTGCCTTAAACAAGGGGAGGGCATAGCTCAGGTACTACTAGAAAGAAGTATCAAGGGAAAGGATTCTTCTTAAAGTTCCAATTGCTCACCTCTTGTTTTTTCCTTTACAGCTGGGTTCTTGGCGGCGTGTCCTCCCCGCCCTTTTGAGCGATCAGTCCATCTGCCTGGTCCTACCCAGCAGAGGGTCATATCGTTAAAAAGGTCTTGTGCCCTCACAGAGAGGAGGCTAGGTTGGAGGCCCCGACCTAGCTCTTCAATCAAGAGTGCAGTCCTGTGTCTTCCGGCCACCGATTGGTTTACTTCCCGTCCGGTGAGTAACATTTATAGTTACCTACCATCGGCCCGTTGAACCAGCGCCTCATTCCTCCAAAACCACCAAGTGACCTACCTCCTCTCGGAATTCCTCCGCTTCCCCTCCGAAACCCTTTCATTTGCCGTTGACCAGGAGCATAACCATCCATCTAACCCTGTGTCATACTTGGTTAAATATGTCCTTCCTGTCCCAATTGTCCCTGCTGTCCCTTTGTGGAGCTGGTAATTACTGCTCCTTCTAAACTGATCTTAGTTTTTTTGAACAAGCTTTGCTTCTGCCTTTGGACACTTGTTGGGTACTCTCTTTTCTTTTTCCTGCCTTCTCTTACAAAAATGCATAAGCAGGATCGTCATTTAACTTCATAGTTTGGACCAGAATCAAATGTATATTTGGCGTATCGGCATACATAATCCGCAAGGCTCCCCATACCAATCCCCGGTAATTATTAAGGGTGACCCATCGTGGGTGTTTGTATCTAACTGAAATTCTGGATACCATGATCACCTCCAAAGTTCATTTGACCGTTCCCTCATTAGAGCCTTGAATAATCTTTTCATGTCCCCTATGGCCAACATAACACAGGCAGTCTGTTTTTCCTGTGAATAAATCCACATCCCCACCCCTGCAGTGAGCGAAGGGAGTGTCTTCATCAAAGTATTTCGGTCCATGTGTGACCACAGGACATACTATGCCTTCCCTCGTCCCTTCTGAAGCAACGGAAATTGAGTTACTCTTGAATTTTACTGGGGCTCTCCTCATCTTGCCCTTACTTCTTACTGTTGTCATATGAGCACCATGGTATGTCCTAAGACCTCATGGTGTGATTTCAGTAGCCGCTGTTGCTGGAGCCAGAGGTGGGGCTGCCCCATCCTGTTCTTCCTGCTCAATATCCGATTCCCATTCCTCCTCATCGTTCTCTTCCACTGCTATCACATCCCCTGTCTTTTCCATGGGTACAAAAGCATACTCAGCACTACCGTGGTATGCCGGTTCCTGTTCCCCTCGTTCAAGTTCTGTACCCAAAGCAACACTTTCCTCTTCAAGGTCCATGTGGATGTCCTTGATGACTTACCCATCGAGCTTAAAGAGGACTTGTCCATACTTCCACTTCTCTTCTCCTCCAGCTTCTGCCTGCGTATTCCATTCTTTCCGCTCTTTAATTCTTTGCTGCTGCAACAGCACTACCTCTTCCTCCACTAGTCTCAATGTTTCTTCCAAATTCCTCTTCTCCTGATTTTCCATCCGCATTCGCAACCTCTCTTCTATTCTAGTTTTAGGAGGCATGATTTTTGCTGTTTTGCCCATTCTGAACCCTTCACCAAACCTTTTGGTTGAGGGTCTCAATCTCTCTCGCTCCTCCACTTTTAATCTCTCCACTAACCTAACAGTATGGGGGGGTCATTCTGCTTTCACTCCCGGTTCTCAATTCCTCTGTTGCTCTAACCTCGGGAGGATAGCTTAGGGGCAATGTGCACGCCTTGGAAGCAAGACGCCACGTAGCACCACAGGTTCGATCCCCGGTCTGCGCTTAGAAACCTCTGGGTATTAAGCGCGTTATAAATAACCTAGCATATCATATCATAACCAATGAAGGAGTTACCCTTCCAGTTCCCTCAACATCCCATTCCAAGAACTGGAGCTGAATGAGACACTACCCATGTCCGTCTCATAACCACTGGAGGGACCGTGCAGGATACTGGGGGTTTGAACTTTGGTGTTAGTATACCCGTCTGTGGGTGATAAAGGATAGCACCAATACGGTGGCAGTGCAGAAGGAATCTCTGCACCTTGCTTTCTCTGCCCTTTTACCTCATCTTTAACACTGTGGGCCTTACCGCTCTACTCATAAATCCTTCATAATTCTAAAACATTTAAACGTTTCTCTAACTTTGATCCCTTGTGCCTAGTAACTAAGAAGGTATACAAGTTTTCCAACATTCCCCTATCATAGGTCCCCTCTTCAGGCTGCGAATTAAGCATTTTACCCTTAGTTTCCCGCACCCATTCTCAATGGTATTTCAAAATCTTTACCTTATGCCTGGGAAACACCTGACACAAGTGATCAAGTGGAGTCTCCATACTCCAAACAGGCTGATTCTAACAATCAACAATTTTAACACAGAGCCAAAACTACGGCACTAAAGTTCAAACCAAAAAAACACTTATTTCCCTTCCCAATTTAGTAAGGCTTCCCACAGCCACTCTGCTCATTAGCTTTCACCACAATCGCCTCACTAGCTATTCACTTTTAATTGTACTTCACACTCTTACACAAAAGATAGCAAAGTATCAAGAAACACAATGCCGGCCCAAATCCTCTTTACTTCTTCATCACTTCTCTTTTACAACATTTTCGACTACAATGTTATCTTTTTCCGACTACAGAAAGATACCCTTCACTACTTAGACTAACCAAGAAAAGAAAATAACAAACTAGGTAAAAATATATATAAAGAAGGGCTTACAAAATGGAACAGTTCATTCACTCCTCCAAAACACTCACCCTTTTCCCCCTCCTAACCTTATCTGTCTCCACACATACACACCTAATTTAACCTTCCAGAAAACTCCAAATGAAAGAAAAACCGTCTTTTCTCCTATCACCCTCTTGACTGCCAAAGTGCACTCCCGTAAAATGTTCTCCAAAGCCTCCCAAGTGGGACTCCTTCAATTTTCCATGCGCAGCTGGACCGACCACAGCACGCCAATCTCCTTACCCAAAAATAGGCCCACCTCTTAAGAAGTGAGTGCATGTTTGTCTAAAAAGCAAGTTTATTGTATACAAACATCCAGGAGGGGCTAGATGACTCTTTAGTTTCCAAACTAACCAGATTCGCTTTGAAACACACAAAGGTTACAAATTATATACATTGTTGCAATATTTAACACACTCCCACATATTTTGTTACAAAGTCATCCACCCACACATGATTGGTTGACCCTATATAAGGAAATCTAATCACCTTCAGTTCTGACGCTCTCATTGGATACACTTAACCATCATTCCCTTTCGACATACATTTGCATTAGCTCATATTTACAGTCCACCTCTTTTCTGGGATCGTTCCGTAGTTGGTCATGACATCTCATGGTAACATATTCAAGCACAACAATCTTAATTTAATACATGTTCTACCTGGTTGTGGACCTCTATCCCCAGGCATCATGCCCATGGCTTTCACAAGGACACTTCAACAATATGAGGAAAGAGAGAAACAAAGGTTTCTTTTGAACTGACAATAAACATCTTCTCCACCCAGACTTGCTGGCGTCCCTGGTATCTCTTATTTCACACTAATCTATAATGACTACTGTTAGGTAAGATTTACATATTAATGATAAATCCTTCTGACCTATGTGAACCCCAGAACTTTCTGCTGGACTGGTAGATCATTTTTCCACACTCACAGAATATTTTACTCTTTTTATGGGCATCATTTTAAGACTCTCCAGAGTGTCTTTTAAAAGTTATCCCCTTTGACAACCTTTTGGCAATAAGTGCCTATTGTTGCTAGTTGTCCTAGAGGCTCCCCTTTTAACTTTCCATGGCTAACCTTGTGAGAACTACTGTTCCCAAGGGTAGATCTTTGGATCCCTTTTACATTTTATTAGGTGAGACCAGCACCCCCACCGCCCCCCGCCCCAACCTTATGTGGAGTGCTGTGGAGACACCGAGTATCCCCTTTCTCATTTTAAATGTAACATTTATGTCAGGTGGCAGTGAACTGTTTTGATTAATTTGGTGCACCTTTACCGCAGGCTGTTCCCACAGCCCCGGTAAAGATAACCATCGGTGCTTATTTTACCAAAATCCCTCTGGTCTTCTTTCTTTTGCCATTTTAGCATTTCTTGTGCTTTCTTGTTCCTTCACCTGACATCCAGGGTGTGAAATTCCTTTGTTTGATTTTTATCTTCAGCAGGAATCCTGTGGATCCCCTGCCCAGTCTCCAGAGTGTCTGTGAAGGCAGAAAGCGAGGGAAGAGTCCAAAACTCTACAGCCCTTTGTATTCCACCCTGTCTGCGAGAATACCATTCAAACTGGAAGGCTGGCTGCACTAAAAGGCCAGCCAACCCCCATGTTTGAATGTTGCAAGGCTGTTTGATTGGCTGGGTTCCTGCATAAAAGTCTGATCCTGGAAGATGAAGAGAAAGTCGACCACTGGAACCAAAACTGAAGAGAAAGATGAAGAAACCACAGCTGAGACGATTTCCAGAGACAAGAGAGCCTGCTGTGTAACCAGCACCTGCTGAAACCCTTCCTTCCAATCAACCTGGGGAATCCGAAAAAGGCGACCCTGACCCAGAGCCTTATGAGACCTACTAGACTCAAGAAGACCTGCATTTTGAGCCATCCCACGTTGTGTTTTGACCTTGCCGAGCTGCAAAACCCCAATACCCTGGGACCTCCAGTCATCATGTGGTGCATAGTCTTCTGAATTCCAAATCTTGCTGAAACTTTGGGGACATCCTCCTGGGTCTCCAGAGGCACGATTCCAGAATGAAAATACCCTTCATCAGAGTGCTGAATCTTGCAAAAAATGAGAATCCGACCAGTGATATTCTGTCTTCACCTGTGCTCCTGAAAAGGTGCCAAATCCACAGAGCCACGTCCAGCCATGAGGAAACTCTTGCCTGAAGCCTTCACCTGTGATCCCTGCTGCAAAAACTATTCCAAAGTCCTGTCTTCTGTCTTCTTGACAAAGGAATCCAACAATCAGGTTTTTGACTGCAGATCCTGAAGTCTTTCTGCTGCAACTCTTCTTCTGTGCTGAGGTACTGTCTTGGCCTGGGTAGTTTACTTACCTTAAGCCTTTGTGATTTCTGTATAGCTTTGGGGTGCCTTCTGTGATTGGGAGGCCACTCAACCAGTTCACCCGGGCCCACTGTGGAATCCTCCTAGGGTGTCTTCTCTGAAGTCCCCAGACCCTCAACTAACTTTAAAGTGAAATACTTACTTGTTTGAACAGTCTTCCTCTGGAACTCTTACTTTGCCTCAACTGAACTCTATCTCACCCTGCCCACAGCTGGCACCTAGAACATTAGAGTCCCTCTACTGCCTCTGAGTGAACTCATGCTATATAATAAGTGAAGGAAGGGGTAAGAAAAGGGTTCTGCCCTGAAAAGAATAACAAGTGTGCAAATGTTGCTTACTTCTAAAAGACGTTGGTTGGTAACTGTAACTCTGAGAGTGCACAGTTACAAAGGTTCTTACTTACCTTGAATGTGTGTTGCACTATTCTGAAAAGTATGTATAAGGTTAGGTTACTCACCTGTGAATTGGTTGTGCCTCTTCGCCAAAAGTAATGCTGTTGGTTTCACTTTACTATTCCTGTTAGGATAGATGTATGAGTGTTCCCAATTGGGTATTGCTCACCTGACCTGCTGTTAGCCTGTCCAGAATAAGTCTGCCTAAGGTTATACTTACCTTTAAGTTGCTTATAGCCCCTTTAAAAAGTATGTAAAATTTAATATTATGTACTTATGTAAAATCAATAAAAACACGTTAAAAAAAGTATGTAGGTTTTACTTACTTTGTGTTAGCTGTGTGCCATCCTAAAACAAGTTAAAGAGTTATTGCTTATTTCAATCTGTGTTCCACTGGTCTTAAAAGGCAAGTGTTGTAGAATTTTATAACATTAGGTCTTACCTGCCTATAATAGCTGTGTGCCATTCCTGAAAAGTGTTCCTTTAGGTGCAGCTAACTTTGGACTGCCTGGTACATACAAAATTAGTGTAAAGAGTTATTGCTTATGTCCACTGAGTTGAAAAGCAGCTGTAAATGTATATAACACCAACAAGGTTTTACTCACATAGTATAACTGTATGTTATCACACATGTAGTTATAAGTATATACTGTTCCTTGAATCTGTGTTCCACTATTCAGAAAAGTATATTTACATGGTGGTTGACTATGTGATTTCTTGCTGAGTGTCACTGCACAACTGACAGGGTCTAGTACCCTTGTATTACTGTAAAGTAATCTGAAAGTAACATATGGTTTTACTCCCCAGGAATAAGTGTGCCCTATACTGAATGTGTATACAAAAGTCTTACCCCCCACACCCTAGAAACAATTGTTAGGTGTTCTAAATAAGGTCTATGCTTCAATCTGTGTATTTAAAGCATAGTGTTTTGTTTTTATAATGTGTTTACATGCTTTATGATAGTACTTACTTACCCAAGAATCTCTTGGTCTACCTGTATATAACAATAAACCCTTTATTGACACAATACATAGGGGGTAATTCCGAGTGAGGCGGTAAGGGGTTAATGGCACCGGTAAAGGTGCCGGAGCCGTCAACCCCTTACCGCCTCATTACGAGTCTGCTCGCGGAACCCGCTAAGGATGCCTGGTGTTACCAGGCGCCCTTAGTGTGTCCCACGAGCAGACCAGGGTGCTAACAACAGGCCCTTTATTAACGGGCCTGTTGTTAGCTCCCCCCCCCATTCCCATTGACCCCTATGGGGGCTCGAATGGGAATGGGGATGTACCGGGTCCGGGTTCCTTGAATGAGGAATTACCAGGCCCTCCAAGGTTGGAATGGCCCGGTAATTCCTCATTTAAGGAACCCGTACCTCCTACCTTGTAATGACCCCCATTGTGTTCACATTGTATCGGCAGACTTGTCATAATGTTACTACGTGTGTGCGCATCTAAAATGTATCACTTCTACACAAAATAACAGTAATAGTAACCCTCATCCCATTTTCTTTAACTACACTAGATACATACTAACATACTAAATCGCAACATTGTGCTAACATTGCGTCTACCCAAGTCACCAATATGGCGAGAACAACGCAAACCCTTCTTTCCCATTGAAACCATTATCCACCACCCCAACAATCTCAAAACCTAAGTAAGTAAACATTGACACTTCTTCTAAAATACCCTCTCCCAAATGCCATTTAAAACTTTTACAAGAAGTCTTCTTAATTGAACCTCCCACCATAACCTTGGTTTTATCAATGTTAACTACAAGGTAAGTTGGATTGGCATAGGCTTGAAGTTCTGCGAGTTGTTGTTGAAGACCTATGGGCATCTGACTAATCAGAACTAAATCATCTGCATAAAGCAGTCTCATGCATTTTTGCTTTCACACCTGCAGAGGAAAGGCTCTGGCATATTTGAAAAATCCTTTATGCCATAAATAAATAAATCACAAAGGAGTGGGTATACAATGTAACCTTGCTTCAGACTGCGTTCTGCTAAATTAGGCTCTGTCAGCCTCCCAGCGCTATCCAGTCTAAACTGCACAAGAGTATTAGTATGAAGCACTTTTATAATTTCCACTAAGTAGATTGGGCATCCCCAATTCATCAATTTGACCACAGCTATTCCCGCTAGCGAGTGCAAAATCTACGACTGCCAAACATAGTGGAGTCCCTTTATTCTGTGCTTTCATTTTAAAACAATTCAACAAAATTCCTTTAACAGCTGTACCTATGCCCTTGGTAAACACGCCTGAAACAAATATAATCTTCTACTAATCACTGTCCACTAAAACAGTTGTTTCCGTACAATAGAGGCAAAGATTTTACGGATATGATATGGCATTTATAACGTGCCTATACACAAATGTTTCAAGACGCAACGAGGCAAGGGAAGGGGAACAGAGGGAGGACGGACAACGATCCTACTAGGCCAAGTGTCATTCAGATTGTGCAAATGCATGGGAAGGGGAAGGAGGAGAAGTGCGAGGGAGAAAGGGGAGAGGACAGTGCAGTACATGGGGTAAAAGAAACAAAATTAACAGTAAGTAAAAGTATGGCCAGCAGGTGGCAAGTGCAAGGATAAGTGCCTACACCAGGTGTCAAGTGCTGGTAGTGGGACTGTAGGATACAGAAACAGTCCCCAAGTGCGGGGGTTGCCAGGAGGGCAGTGCAGGAGTGCGACTGGCAGGGGAGGGGACCTGGGACCGAGATCAGGGGGTGACCAGGTAACCAGTGCAAATTCAGTGCCAGCCAGTAAATTAGCAAGGGAGAGGAGGAGAAAAAGCAGAAGCAAAGAGAAAGGTTTTGAGGTGCTTCCGGAACCGAAGAGGATTCTCCTCAAGTTTCAGGGAGGCTGTTCCAGAGGGAGGCCCAAACCGAAGAAAGAGATCAACCACCAACTCGTTGCTTGAAGAAGCGCCTGACCCTGAGGGAGTTTGAGGTAGATGAGCGAAGAGCTCGAGAAGGAAGGTATTTGGGGAGAGAGCGTTGAAGGTATTGAGGCCCCCGGCCCCAGAAGGCCTTGTGGACGATGCAGAGGGTTTTGAACTTAATCCTCGCAGCCACTGGGAGCCAGTGCAGAGATTGCAGTCCTGGAGAGATCCGATCCCTGGGCTTGAGGCCAAGGACAAATGTTGCGGTTCTGTTCTGGATAAATTGTGGGGGTCGGAGAGTAGAATCAGGCAGATTTAGAAGGAGGCTATTGCAATAGTCCAGCCTAGAGAGAACCAGAGCTCTGGAGACCATGAGCTTGTGGGGGAAGGAGAGGAAAGGAAGAATACCTCTGAGGAGGTGCAGCTGGTAGTGTGACTTCTTAGAGATGTCAGAGATGTGAGGAGAGAAGGAGAGTGTAGAGTCGAAGATGACCCCAAGGTTTTTAGCCTTACAGGTGCGAACAGGAAGAGGGCCAAGGGAGGCCGGCCAGAGAGCTACAGGAAAGGAGGGAACGGGTGTGCCGATGAGTGGAATCTCAGTCTTACTGGCATTAAGGCAGAGGTCATTGGCGGAACACCACTCCTGGATAGCAGATAGACAGTCAGAGATGAGGGAACTGGAGGAGGAGGCCGAGGGTAGCCTGAATATGAGCTGGGTGTCATCCGCATAGCTCTGAAAGTTGGGGCAGAGAGCGGCAATGCAGTGGGCCAGGAGTGCCAGGTATTGGTTGAACAGCCAGGGAGAGTGGTTAGACCCCTGGGGGAAACCACATGTAGAGGTAAAGATAGCGGAGTGGAAGGACCCAAGTTGGACCTGGGAGGGTCGGTCGGAGAGGAAGGAAGTCAGCCACGCCAGAGCCTGACTAGTGATAACCAGGTTATCACTGAGACGGTTGAGCAGGATGGCATGGTTGACAGTGTCAAAGGTAGAAGAGAGATCAAGCAGGATGAGGACGCAAGGGGTGTTAGAGTCAAGGTTGGAGAGCAGGACTTCGCGGATGTTCAGGAGAGCAGTTTCCATGCTTCTGGAAGCTCTGAAGCCAGACTGATGGTCATGAAGACAGCCAACAGATTCAGTGTGGAGATTAAGCTGGCAGATGGCCAGTTTCTCCAGGAGCTTGCCCAGGAAGGGAGTGATGGAGATTGGGCGGTAGTTGGCTGGACAGGAGGGGTCGGCAGTGGGTTTCTTAAGCAGGGGGTGCACAAGGGAGTGCTTCAGGGGGGATGGGAAGACTCCAGCGGCAAAGGAGTGATTGCAGAAATCAGACAAGGCAGGAGCCAGGGAGTCTACGTGGTCCTTGATAGTTTTGGAGGAACAGGGGTGAACCTGTTTCGACGAGACTTTCAAAGATTGGACTTGTCTAGCAACCTCGTCTGCGGAGAACAGGGGGAAAGGCAGAGAAGGCGGGAAGAGAGGTGACTGCAGAGAGGCTAGAGGAGGAGTAGGGAGTGGGTGAGGGAGGTGAAAGGAGGAGAGAGAGGACAGGATGTCCTGAGTTTTAGAGATGAAGTGAGAAGCCAGTGCTGTACAGAGAGCCTGAGAGGGGACAGAAGAGGTAGAGACTGCAGCAGGATTGGCCAGTTCCTTGCAGATTTTAAAGAGTTTGGCCGAGTTGTTAGACGCTGCAGAGACGCAGGCTTGGAAATGCCCTCTCTTCTTCGTTAGGACAGAGAGCAGGTATTGCCTTTGCAGCAGGTGGCAGGCCAGTTTGTCAGAGGATGTACATGAAGCACGCAATTTCCTCTCGCCCACCCTACACTTGTGTTTATAAGGTGTGGAGGTCGGAGTCGTACCAGGAGTTGCACTTGGCTTTGGGCTTCAAGCAGATTCTCATGGCAGGGGCAAGGATATCAAGAGTATCAGATATAGCAGAGTGGAGTTTTGAAAGGGCTGTGTCAGGATAGCAGAGAGGAGTGTGGAAAGGGCTGGGGACTTCAAGGAGGGCAATGGGTCTGTAAATCGTTGAATTGGTCCTGTCCCCCTTCTTATAAATTGGAACAATAAT
Organism: Ambystoma mexicanum; assembly: GCF_040938575.1. Lineage (NCBI taxonomy): Eukaryota > Metazoa > Chordata > Amphibia > Caudata > Ambystomatidae > Ambystoma > Ambystoma mexicanum. Next base: position 289,746,233 of record NC_090940.1, read on the forward strand.
AGAGGAAGTCCAGGACCCTGGACATTTTTTATCTAGAATGATTCGATTACAAATAGACCTCAAAATACTCACCAGCAAAAGAGGGGCATTTGTTAATGGGGGTCATTACGACCCAGGCGGTAAGTACGCCAACTTTACCACCATGGTGTAAACTATGTTTACACCATTGTGGATGGCGGATTTACCGCCCCATTCCAAGGTGAGTGGGGCGGTAAATCCCCATTTCCCATTTTACCCTTCCCCATTCCCATTTTTGCCCCATAGGGCATAATGGGAGTGGGGAAGGCGCTAATTACGCCACCGTAAATTACGGTGGAGTAATTAGCACCAAGACGGTTTAGCGCCATGGATTTTAACGGCTGCTAAAAGCAGCAGTTAAAATCGGAATCAGGCGTTAAGGGTTAACGACAGCGTTAACCCTTAACGCCTGAGTTGTAATGAGGCCCAATGTATTATTCGCAAGACCATCAGGCCCTGCAGCCTCGAGTTCCTCAAGTTACAAATGACATTGTGGATAGTCTCAGTATCACGATTGAAGACCCAATTAACTGAAGAGGGCAACTGAGTATATAATTGTCTAAGCTACCCTTAGCATAAATTGAATTAATGTGTATAGTCCACTCCAATTCTGCGGTATCAAGTAATATTATCCCCACCAATAACATCAACATATATATGGTTGTCGGGAACAGCCACAGGCAATCATATTAATGGGGATACTTTTTGGGGTAAATGGGAGCGGGGAATTGCAGGGGTGCCCCCTGTTCCCTTTAAAATAATATGGGGGATGTGGGGGTGTCCACCGCATGTTTAATGGTTAATATCACCGCTAAATTATGGCGCCATTCTTGTTTGGTGATATTCTTGCAGGGATATTAACACATGGAACCAATTCTGCTTTAGGATTTACCTGCAGTTCATCTGCAGAGCCAGAAACATTCTTGATAAGTCTGCAAGTATTCTTCAAACATTTAATCACCAAGGCTTCTAACATGGCGTTCATCTCACAGTGATACAACTTAATTTAATGTCCTGGAAGTTTTGTAGCCTCGTTTAGCTACCCTTAATTCTATCCATTTATTAATTCAGTCAACTTTGCCCAAAGTTCTTTATTTCACTCTTAACATTCTTAACATTCTATTCCGGATTTGGAAAGACCTGTCAAAAATATGCCTCATCCTCAAATGTATTATGACCGACTTATTTATCTGGTAATAAAACTGGGTCAAAACAGTGAAATAATGTTCAGATGCAACGATAGACAACACATCATTATGGCTTACTGCAACATTCACAAGCAAATTCCATTTTCTTATCAAGCCATTATTCCAGCAGACCCTGCTGCCTCCCTTATTTACCTCCAGATTTGTGGAAGACTTACTGTGTCACACCCTCCTAAGGGACACCTTCCATGTCTGAATCAGGATTGTATTAGCACTGGAATCTGAGGGGCTAATCTGCAATTTTATACAGTTTTTAAAGATATCCTAGGATACATAATAGATAATCCAAAAAAGCTCTGCTAGCACCTCTCCCAAGTGAAATCTGCAGGAGTTTCACCCTTGATACACCCATTAAGAAGCTGTAACGCCAAGGTGGTCATCAAATTAGACCATATCTTACCTTGCTTGACTAAAGGGGCTCTGGCAGCTGGAATGGCACCGTAATCTATAGAGGTTTGATACCAGGATATTTCCAAAGCTTGGCTTTAAGGATTCGGACTGGACCAATGCTTTCCAGAAAGACCCATACCATTTCGTAAACTAGCCATGGGGCCCACTGAGGGGTGGCCCATTTTGCCTTGTATCACTGGATTTAAAAATATTGAGTAACCGTCTAAAATTGGCAAAGTACAAAGCCATGTTTCTTGAAATAAAAACACATCATAATCTCTTATATGAAACTGGCCCTTGTGGAAAAGATTATGGAAGGGTTGTGGCAGAGGAGACTTGGATACCTGAGCGCAAGCACACAGGTAATCAGATGCCAACGGCTGCAGGTGAAAGTCAGTTGTGGGTATTCTGCCAAATACACCACATAGAAGGAAATATGCATCTGGAACAGTACAATCACACTACGCACATTGTCTTGACAATGCGGAAACAAGCTGAAAGGCAGCCATTATCTGCTGAGCCGCAACTGCGAAGATCACATAGTTAACGCCTGACTTGGCATATCACAGTTATTTGAAGTGAACCGCCAATGAGAGCAATTGATATAGAGGAGCATCTAAGCCTTCAAAGAAGAGCCCGGCTAGAAACACGTGTTAGGCTGATGTCCATTGAATAAATTCACGACTTTTGTTTAAAAACATATGCTAATTAGTATTTACTATCAAGACAATATGCGCAGTGTGATTGTACTGTTACAGACTCATGGAAAAGATGTTTGGATCCTCAAGTGTTCCAAGATGCCACAATCATACCAATATCACGGTGTACGAGCCCCCGCCTCAAACTGAATGTATAAAAGATAAGCCCCACCCCCCTCAAACCGAATGCAGATCATTGTCGAGTTGATCAATGATTCTAATACTGTGAAAATCAGAAATGTAGTGCCTTTTAGAAAAGTCGATCTATTTTGTGGGGTCAGAATGTCATGCATAGTAGAGAATATGACAAGTAGTACATGTTTATCATAAATTATGAAACAATCCAGATTCGAAATTGAGCAGGGACCAAGTTTTGACTAAAAATAAGTTGGTCAGGCATTTCGTAATTTGGTCGGCCATTTTTTGATACGACAAGTCAGGCTAAAATGGATGCTTGAGCATACAAAAAGGTTGATTTCTGCTAATCATGATGAGGTCAATGGATAACTTTTTTGTTATAGAAGTTCATGAAGAGTCCACTGATATAGAATGAGTTAGATGAAACCTGTTCAGAGTGGGTCTGAGTGGCAGATAGGCCAAATAATCACAGGCAGGAAAAGGGGTTGTACATTGATCATTGCATTACCTCACCTTTATAGATTGTATAAAAGGGGGTGAGAGCCCAGGGAAAGTTGGGAGTTGCAGATTGTTCTTCAGTATGCTGTATGCTGTGCCCTGCTCTGCTGCAAAGAATAAACAGATGACTTTTGAACTCCAGTCTGAGTGTCCTGATGTGCTTCAGCCTCCCTTTCCTGATCCTGGGGTGCCGAGATCCAGAGAAGGTGTTGGGACCTTCTGTTCATTTGGTGAGCCAACCCGGAGTCCTAAGATGATCTTTCTTCAGGACCACGAATCTGGAAATACAGGTACATGCTCAGGACTGAGAGAGAGAGAGAGAGAGAGAGAGGGAGAGTGCAGGTGCCCGCACATCACTAAAGGAGAGGGGACTCATAGGCCTGATAGCATGGGAGGGTGCCTTGGCACCTGGGGATTGGAGGGGGATATTTTTTGGAAGTCATCCTAGAAAAATTATTTTAAGTTGTTTTTTGAAAATCTTCCAAGAAAAATTATTTTAAGTCATTTTTTAAGGTTCTTCTGGAAAATTATTTAATTAATTATTTAATTATTTTGGGGTACCCCTGTCGGAAAGGTTATTTATTTATTAATTTTGTTTTGAAGGATTATTTTTGATGGCTCTTTAAGAATGTTTATTTTTACTTTGGGTAAATCAAGAGTTTTGAGTGTAATATAGTAGCTTAGAAGTACCGGGGATTGGGGCAAAGTAACTTGAGAATGATGAGTGTTGAATATTAAGTAATTGACTTGAGGAGAGGCCAAGCAATTAAGAGGTATCATAAGGGAAGGTGCCATGGTAAAGTATATGCCCAGTTTTCCTGCGTTTTAAAGAACCTAACAGAATAAGTTGCTCCTAGAGCCCTATAGACGGGTGACGTAGACTATGAACTCGGTTAAAGACGAATTCAAAGAGGGCAATTTACATCCCAAACAGGATATTAATTAGGGGTAGGAAAAGGTCAGTCTTGAGGAGAAGACTGAAATATTTGTGGCCGGCCAGTCTGTTATGTTAGTAAAAATTGTGTTATGTGTTGTGTACAGTACATTTGTTTATATAATGGAATTAAGAAAATGCATGTTTATTGAGTTGAGAAAAATTGGCACCAAGCCAGAAATTAAAGTGATCAAATATGGAGAAAATAGGATACAAATATGAGCTAAGAATGAGGATGTGTATGTAGGTGTCATTTAAATTATGGAAATATATAATATTAGGCGAAAAAAAAGGTTGAAAATGTGATCATTTTTTAACCCTTGAAAAAAACAGAATACAGTAAATACGGGGTTAATTCTTGTATTTGCCAAAAATAGACACGTTAATCTATTTAATTAACTTCACATAACACGAAACCACATTAGCTTTACTGGAAACAAAGACCAGAAAAGACTTGACAAGATATGAAAGATGGTGGCTGCTTTAGGCTGTTTTGCAGCAAGCTGTGTAGCTGACAAGAAAGGGCTGTAAATTCTGCCAATACACTACGTTCTTGTTTAAAAAAAAAGTACAGATAACAAGACCGCAGCACATGAGAATGATGGAGAATAAATTCCGGACGCTTCTCAAGACCTTCCTCTTCTCATCTACCTTCTCCTCCACCCCCTCTCCTGCTTGTCCCCTTCCCTCTATGGGGGTCATTACGAGTTTGGATGTAGCCATGGGCTCCAAACCCGGGTCTGGGTCCGGTTTCACTGAATGGGGACTTACCGGGACATTCCGACCTATGCGGACCCAGTAAGTCCCCATTCAGTAAACCATTCCGCAAATTGCGGGCCTGTTATTAGCTCCAAGGTCCCTTAACGGGTCCCGCAAAGAACGGCTGGTCAGACCAGCCGTTCCTGCTGGGACCCGCAAAGGGACCTCGAAATATGGCAGTAGGGGCTTAACGGCACTGCCATCCTTAATGGTGCCATTAAGCCCCTACTGCCATACTTGTAATGACCCCCTATGCCTGGTTGCCTGTCTCCCTCATGAGCATTACTGGGTCCAGGACCTCCTTCGACCAGTCTCCCTCTCTTCCCCCACTTGCACTTGCCATCAGGCACCCTTCCCTGACTAGCCTACTGAGCCTGGTCCACCCCACTCCCTCGCACAAACTAACACCCTCCTCCCCTCTTTCCCTCAGCACTTGGCCCCCGGGGACTCCCTTGCACTTGCACTTCCCCCTTGGCCCCCCTCTCTCCTGCACTTCTCCCTCTTCCCTTATCCCTACACTTCCTGTTATTGCACTTGCACAATCCGAATGTCACAAGGCCTAGTAGGACTGTTACTGTTACTTTTTCCTCTGCCCCCCCTATTTGTCTTGTGGCACCTGGAAACACTTTCTGATGTATAGGCGCCAAAGAAATGTTCAACAAATAAATAAAATAAAAAGTGCTAATTCATTAGATCTATTCAATATAATTATTTATTTTGATATCGGCAGATGCTCCAGTAATAAACTGCTAGACCAACGTGCATGGTCGGGTATGACATTCTCGACTGCCAACCTTGCAATAGAGTGGGACTCTACAGAGGACTTTGTTGCAGCCAAGTGTCTTTCCTCCAGTTTGACAAAAGGTACCTCTTCAACATTTTTAAGAGGTTAAGCCCCATCACAGTGTTGGGGGTCCTGACCCACGTTTGGACTATTAGGCTACAACATTTGGTGCTGTGGGCTTAGGAAATCCAAGATGGCCGAAAAAGCCCACATGTGCGCCAGAATCTATGAAAACCGCGCAGTTGTGCACACTAAAATGGTTGCCTAACTTGCCACCCACCAGTGTGAGCAGGATGGGCCGGGGTGCCATGAGTGAAATGTGTGCCAAAGGAAAAACCGCACTTTAAAATCATCTTTTGTTTCTCTGAATGCCAGCTCAAAATGCCTATTTGCAACACATCCAAAAATCTCACTGAACACCAGCGGACATCTGGCAGAATAAAGTCTTGTGGGCATACAAAATCTGGAAAGAGGATGAGCCTAAAACAATGTTCATCACAAGACTGGCTGAGCTGTGGATTTCAGCAGTTTAAGTAAATTTGGACTGAAAGACACTAAAAATCTAAATGTTTAAAAGAAATGAGTGACCTACTTTTGAGTGTCACATAGGCTGCAATTGTTTAAATGTCATAGTTTTAAACTTAGAATCAGCATTCTAGCTGCATATGTAAAAAATTGTTAGTTATTTGAATGCAGAAAACTGGGGAACAGAAATGACATGTGGCTAAAAACTGGCTTAAAGAGATTCCAATTTTGCCTGGCAACTACCCCCATCAGGAGTGAAACTTGATTCACAAGTAACTTCCGAGGCCTGGCTGTTTCCTGCTGGCCACACTAAGGATATGCCATCTCTCTGATAATTGAATTAAGGGGAGCCCCCACAGAATACAGGAGCTCTGAACAATGCAACCCCCTTCACCCAGGCAGATGGTTTATTGCAGATGTCGTAAAACAGCTTCCTCTTGGCAGAAGCTGGGAGGGGCAGGGTCTCTGAACTTGGCAGAAACTGGAAAGACTGGTTTCTGTACCATGTGACCTGAAAAGACACACCCCTGCCAGCCAGAATATGGTTTTAGAAAAAGATGAATAACTCATAGTACGGACTTGTCATAATTATTTAAATGATGCCATAATTCTTGTGATTTTTCTGCCCACATTATAAGACGTGTTAGGACCCGGTGGTATGTTCAGGGGGGTTTTAGCGGAAAAGAGGATATTACTCAAAATGTGTGCATGTGAAAAATCTGACACTTCATCAATTAATGTCCATACTCCTTGCGCACATGTGTGTAAATTTGGGGTAATGTCCGGTATTGCAAACCAGTTAAAAAGTGCAAAATATTGCCATTTCTGAATGCAAGCTCTCAGGAAGAGCAGATTTGGACGGGGTATACCTCCTGTAATGCATGATGGGTGCATATGATTTTAAAACAATATGTACCTCTGCAAATATGTATTTGGTTCAAATCTAGATTTGTGTGCAAATTGACAGGAGGAGTGGACTTTCTGCAGGCTGTAAAATGACATCACTCTGACACAACTTAGCTCCCCCAATCAGGGGAGAAATGAAAGCTTGGCCAATGATAAGTGGAGAGGGGTAGGGTCTAGTGATGCTGCACACACACCCATTTTAAAAACAGATAAAAGCAGACAGACAGGACAGATAGGGACATTCATTTCCATCTGCTGCGGGACGCTCTGCCGGAAAATCCATACTTTACCTCCATCAATCTCTAGAGAAAGCTGTGCAGAAAGATCCAGACTTTAAATCCATCAATCTCCAGAATCCAGAGAGAGAGCAGACCCAGACCAGACCGCTGTTAGCAGAACCAGAGAGAGCTAACCCAGATCACTGTGAAGTGCAGAGACCAGACCAGAGTCCAGTCTAAAACCTGACCAGATTCGTGGCGAGGCCCATCTAATTCAAGAATATAGTGTGAGTACCTATCAAGACTGTGCAGAACCAATCTCTTAGTTAAAATAATATAATTCAACCTATTTTAATCTAAGTAGAACTGCCTCCTAACTGTCACTTGTCCTTTTCTAGTTGCTAGCTGTCACTTGTCTTTTTGAACTTTAAAATTTCAAATCTGAAAAACGACCTTTATTTAATCGCCTATATCTCCGTGACCGTTTGTCTTAGAGACTTGCAGTAACTTTCCTCTGAAAGCTGGGAATCGTAGCTTTCCTACGAACCTAGAACCGCATTCCTACCCCCGATACTTTTGCCGCAATCGCAAAAAACGCACTCGTGAATTTGCCGCGATTTGCAAATTTCTCAACGTGTGAAAACAGCAGTTTTCTTGCTTTCAGTTGCCAAAAATTCGTTTAACCTGCTAGTTACTCCTAGATCCTTGCTAAAGTGAGCCTGGACTAATATTAACTTGATACCACTCACCCTGAACCTCTAGAGGGAATTAAAAGCATTTTAGCATATTTTTCACTTCATTGCCAGCACATATAAAAGCATTTTGGGCCTGTGTTTCCAACTTCTGTAGTCTAAGCTTGCTGGGGTGAACTGAATTACAGTTGATTGCATTTCTGAGAACTGTGTGCTTTCCTTCCATTTCCTTGCATTGCATAAAGGGGGGGAGGGGATTGCCAGAGAAAAGTGATTACATTGTTTTGTTGAAATCATATGGAGTATTTTCTGTATTGCATTTTTCATTCAACATTACATCCATTTGAACTTATATAAAGCATTCTCTACCACCTTCTTCTTCCGTTCCTATTCACAAGTGTGCTAGTGCCAGATTCTCCGTTGTTAATCTTTATCATATCGGGTTAAGTGTGATGTCCAATTATTAATTTATTATAAAGTGTGATATATATATCTATTGTTTAAATTATCAAATAAACCTTTTAACTTGCAAAACAGAACTACTTCTTGGCTCAGTGGGGTCAGGGGGATTCCAAGGGAGGGGTGTTATATAGGGGTAGTCATCCAGAACGCATGAACTGGACATAAAGATATATCAATAAGGGTTTCCATTCAGTATCCCAGACTAGGCATTGACTTAGCTGTAGTGTTGAATTGAATCCTCTTACAAATTGGGGGCTCTTGCCGGACGTTTGGATTAGATCTATCACTTGTGCAGATTAATACAGCGTGCCAGCTGACCAGATACACATATCCGGTCGGATCACACGCTGTGTTACGCTGTAAAGCACTCCTCAAAGGAACGCTCTAAGGAAAAGGTCTGTTTTGCAAAAATAAAATACAAACTTCTGTAAGTCAGGACAGAGACCAATCTCTAGAATGACGACCTTAGTAGACATGAAAATAGCCAGAGAGCACTTCTTACATAAGTTATTTGTGAGAGGTGAGTGGACTCACCAGGACCGCACGGTCTGGTTGCAGGCCATCACGCAAAAGGTCACGGAAACAGGGTCAGATATATGGAGAGATCAGGGTCCCTTACATGTGGCCCTGAGTGAACTATACATGGCTCCTAAAGCTAAGGATGAACAAGACAAGATGGTTAGGATAGCGGCATACCTGTACCTATATATGGGAGACATGCAGGATAAATGTACTGAAAGCCAAGATCTGGCGAATAAGTGACAGATGGCGTTAGAGAAGGTCCAATCTGACCTGGTTTCTTCTGAGCAGAGGCTGCAGGGGAGCCAGGAGTCAGAAAATGAGAGTAGACAGCACATCATTAAAATAAAGAGGGATATGGACATCCTGCAACAGGAAAAGGCTGACCAGGATACCAGATTTCTGGCCTTGCAGAAGGAGTACCAAGAAGGTTTGGACTCCCTACTGCAGAGCCAGAAAAAGCTGGAGCAACAATTAGACTTTAACAGTGCTGAGCAGGTAGTCACCCTGCAAAGCCACCTAGATAGGGAGAAGGCAGAGAGCAATAAACTGATTTTGAAAGACCTGGATACCCAGGCAGAATTTGACCAGGAGCGCCAGAAAGCTGGTGCCTTCCAAAGGCAAAGGGACGACCTGGCGGCACAGATGCAGGCTCTTAGTCAGGAAAGGGATACCTTAGGCCAGGAAGTCTGCCACTTAAAAAGGAAAATGGAAGAAAATCACCTGGCCCTCCAGGGACTGGGTGACCTCCAAAAAGAACACCAGGACTTGCTAGAGCACACCAGGAGGGTGGAGGATGCTCTGGCAAGACAGGAGCAGGCCAATAGGGACACAGCTCAGGAGGTAACCCTCCTGCAGCAAAGACTGGCCCAGTGCTCCAGGACCAATCAGGAAACGCAGAGAGAGAATGAGGCTCTCTGCCAGCACAATGATAGACTCCAACAACAGGTAGCGATGCAGGAGAGACTGATAGAGTCTAGTAAGGCCTTAACTGAGGGACTGAAGGCGCAGGCTCTTGCATTGCAACAGGGAGCAGGGGCGGATAGAGATGAGGTTCGCTGGGAAAGAGAAACTCCGGAGCATAACCCCAGGAGCCCTAGTACCAGAGGCCTTTATTTCTCTCAGTCCCTGGACTCTGCCACCCCCATGTCCCCTGGCGCACATGAGCACAGGGCCACAGGGATGGCAGATTACTATCCAGCCAGAAGCATGGGGCTCATAGGCCAGTACCACCCAGGAATGGAGGGGCGGGCATCCGGGTATGGGCAACCAAGCACAGTGCAATTTGATGGGGAACCCCAGGTGAGTAGGCCCATTAAGGGCATCCTGAAAACCTCTGCCCAGTTAGGTCAGTGGGGGGGTACCCATCAAATCCTGGCAGCAAGGAGGGATCTGAAGACTCCTCTGAGCGGTACAGGACACAGGAGACCAGGTCCCCACATTCTGCCAGCCATTCCCAGGCTCGCAGAATCCGGGAAAACCTGGAAGAACAGACGGGAACCTCTGGGAGCAGTGCCTCTGAGTCAGAAGATGAATGGACCAGGGTTACCCGAACCAAAAAGGCCAATAAGGCAAAAAGGGCCTTGATTAAGGACCCATTGAAACAGATTAAGGCAATCAGGAGTGTCATCACGCCTTATCATAAGAACGCCAAGTATTCTGTTTGGGAACACTTGGAGCTCTATGAGCAAATGATGGAGACTTTTCATTTGAAGGACAGCCAAAGCTGTATCCAATATGTAAAGTGGACATTCTCCCCAGAGTACTCCAGTTTCTTTGCAGGGCTGGAGGACCAAAATCATTTAAGATGGTCCACCTATAAGGCGGCCATCTTGAAACATTTTTCTACTCATAGAAATCCTCAAGAGGCTCGCAAGGCAGCCTACAATTTACAATGTGGGGAGGATCAGGCCCCACAAGAATTTGTGCAGGAGTTAAAGTGTGCTTTTGCACAGACCACAAGAAGGGTGCGCACGGATAGCAGAGAATTTATTAATACGTTTTTCCATGCCTTGCCCAAATATATAATGACCCAGCTCGTGAGAGATTTTCATGAGAAAAGATCTTTAGACTGGGTCATTGACTAGGCGACCCGGATCTATGAGGTGCAGAAGCCAATAGAAAATAAAAATAATGCGCCCAAAAACCCCAAAGCCAACAACACCCCTGCTGCTGCCAAGGTGGCAGAGGTAAAGGTCACCCCCGTTTTAGAGTTGGAGATGGGGGGGGCCTAAAAACCTACCTGCACCTAATAATGCTAGGCCCAGAAGGTCCTCGGGCCAGTCACAGACAGGGGGCCAGGGAGGCAGCCCCACAAATGGGGTCCCTCGATCTCCTGATTATGTAAGCCCCCGGTACAAGGGAAACAGACCCATCCTGGGTTATGTGTGGACTCCTCCAGCCCAAGGGGGGGGATCCAGCCAAGCACCTAACCCAGGGAACTTCCCTCCCAACTTCTCACAGGAGGGCAGAAACTCACCAAACCCTGGGCAGAACTTCTTCCCCAGGTATCCACCCAACTTCCAACCCCAAAATCCTCCACCCTTCTTTCCCCAATTCCCTGAGCCCAGACAACCGAATCCGGGAGAGGGGAGGCCAAGGGTGGAGGGGTATGCAAATCTTCCCAACCTGGGGTACTACCAAAGAAGGGATAGCTACCCTTCCCGGGATCAGCCCAGGGGAGAAAACAGGGCCCCGTATCAGCCTGAGCGGGTTTCCCAGTTAGAGCGCCAGGTTCAAAACATGGCGCGGGATCTGGGTCACATACCGAGGGCTCAGCAGAACCCTCAGATCGGCATGCCGGCGCAGAACGCACCCAACTCTGGACCTGGTGCCCCAGAACAATGACGGGGGCAGCAGCCCGATAACTCACCGGTTCCCAGGGAGGAGGCACAAGGGGAAGGGGGGTGTAAAGCCTTGGAGGAAGCTTCCTTCCTCACTTGTAAACAGCCCCTGGAAACCCAGGAACCGGAAACAAAATCTCCTGCCCCTGAAAGTCTGCCTCCTAAGGAGCAGAGGGGGGTAGGAGAAACAAAAGACCCAAACAGACTCAGTTTGAGGAGGAGGTACAGATCTTCCAATTTGAGGAAGAGGGATCCTCAGAAGATCCTGGAAAAAGGATCTTCTCCTTCAGAGATGGGGGAACTCCTCCCAAAGAAAAATGGGTCTCTAGGGATGCAAACCCAGACTGGGGAGATGTGGAGACTGAGCTACCGCCGCCCACCATCTCATCCCAGAACCAATCGCAAGAAAATCCCCTGGTTCAAACCCATCCTGATGACTGCCTCCAAAAAGGGGGGGGCGGCCCGGAACCGGAGCCAGGGGAACCCACAATGGCTCTGATCTCCAAGTGCCAACTTTTTCTTTCAGATTCCCAAGGCTCTCCACAGAATTCTGCCCAAATCTCTTCCCTAGCAATGTCCAAAACCAGAAAGTTAGCCCACCAGTTGTCCAAAAATGTGCATTATCTGTGCCCCCTTGAGGAGAAGGAGGGAAGATACTATGCCCCGGTACAAGTACAGGGGCAGGGTACAATTTTGGCACTGGTGGACACTGGATCTCAAGCTACCCTTCTGTCCAGAAGGGCCTTTGACGAACTGAATGCAGGAAGGGGAGAGAATTACCAAATTCCTCTCACCTCTCTTCTTGGACAACTGCAGAACTTTGACGGGAAGGAAATTCCCGTTGAGGGGACTGCAGACTTGGACATTAAGATCGGGCGACACAAGGTGAAACACCCGGTCATTGTAGTGACTCCAGAGGGCACCCCTTGTTTACTGGGGAATGACCTCCTGAGGAGGTTGTCACTCTTAATAGATTGTGTAAACAAGGTCCTCTGGACCCAGACTAGCCGACCAATAAAATTAAAACAGAGTGTCAACCATGTTAGTTTAAACGGCACCTGCCACATGGTTGAACAAAAATCTGACCAAGTAGAATTTCACTTCCAGAATAGCCAAATTCCAGACGTGACAGTAATAGCAGTAGGACAACAGACTGGTGATGGAGGGTCCTCTATATTTCTGAAAATCAACCTTCCTTCCAGTTTAAAGTGGTGCTCCACGCTGGAAGGAAACACTTTAAAATTCTATACTAATCCACAATCAGAAACTCCCACTCCTATAGTCCAGAAAGATGTGAAATCAGCTCAGAGCCTGGCTGATATTCAGCAAATTGGAGAGCAGTTGTTCATCCCTGTCCAGTTAAATGATGGGAAGGACTCTGTTCTCGCTCGAGTGTGTGTGAACAACGGTAAGAGCTTCATCAGCGAAGCCATGTTCCGCCAACTCCCAAAAGATCCAGCCATTCCCACATTCAAACTGATAGACAAATGGGAAATGGACCTGGAAGCGCCTAATTCCAAACATCTCCTGCCAAGCAGGTGTATGCTCAAAATCTCCATTGGCAACAAGAGCATAGTCCAGAATTGTTGGGTCGTGCGAGACGTCACTGCCGCCTTTTATTTAGGCAGTGACATTCACAATCGCTTTGCCATTAGTTTGGACCTAATAAACGTCAAAGCTTGGTCCCGATTAGCGGATAATCCCATGGGCTTTGATGATCCAGAAAAAGCATTTAGGTCAGCTCAATTGCTACCTTATGCAGTTGAAATTCAGATCAAAGAGGAAGTCACCATCCCAGAAAGGACCCGACAATTCTCCCTGGAAGTGAAAGTTAAAAGAGGACAATATTTGCAAAACCCTGATGCTTACAGACATCTAAACGCTTCTCTCCAACAGCAAGGGTTGGGGGTAAACCCAACTCCATTAGTCAACATAGAACATGACACCATTCCAATAGAGGTGGATAACAGCGACGTAAAGAGTATTACTCTAGCCGCAGGCACCATTATTGGAATGGCGGTTGATGACCGACATTTTTCCATAGATTTAGGTAATGAACTGTTAGGGCCAATCCCCAAGGCCCGCTTTGACAGTGACGACAATACAACACCAGACAGGTTTTTTACCCGGCATGGGGGGAACTTCCTGGTGTACACTTCTTGCCCTTATGGTAAGGAAGATGTGACTTGTGACTTCAGGAGGGATGAGGTGATTTTCAAGGTCCATGAGGGCTGCCTTTCCCACCTGAAGCCTCCAGTCCAAATCAGCACTCTGACCAGGGACTTCTCCACCCAGCTGGAGGAGGCCGCTGAAATAGCCAAACCAGAAGTCTTTCCAGGCTTCAGGCAGATGGTGGAAGAGAGAGTCAACCTAACTGATGCCTGTGTGACTCTGGAACAAAAGCAAAAGTTGAAACAAGTTTTCTTGGATTTCCAAGATCTCTTTGCGGTAGACTCATATGACTGTGGTCGCACTGACATCCACACAACAACAATCCCCACGGACCCTGGCATGACTCCTGTGTTTGTGAAGCAATATCGCTTGCCTCTCGCATCAATGGAGTCCCTTACTGAAATAATTAAGAACCTTGAGTCCAGGGGAATAATCCGTCCAGTCCACAGCACCTTCAATAATCCGGTGCTGGGAATATTGAAGCCAAACGGCCAGTGGAGACTCTGCGCCGACCTCAGGGAGCTCAACAAACGGGTCCATACTTCCCGATGGCCTCTGCCCTACATTGACCAAGGGCTGGCCCAGATTCAGGGGTCACAGGTATTCACTGCAATAGACCTGACCAATGGATACTGGACCGTGCCGGTCAGTAGGGAGGACCAATACAAACTGGCTTGTACCTTTGGGGGCCAGCAATACACATGGACCCGGACTCCCTCCGGATACCTTAACTCCGGTAATGAGTTCAATATTTTCCTACATAAGGCCATGCCCGACCTGGGTGCGAGGGGTAACCTGGCTTATGTAGATGATGTCCTCATCAAAAGTTCATCTGTGGAGGAACACATCGCGGAGATCCGTTATGTTCTGACGCAGTTGAGGGCCGCCGGAGCAAAACTTTCCTTTCAGAAAGCACAGTGGTGTAGAACCCGTGTTAATTTCTTGGTGCATGAGATTACTCCTCAGGGTCTCTGTCCCCAGGAAAAGAAAGTGGAAGCACTTCAAAAACTGAAAGACCCCACAACTCTGCGGGAACTAAGGAGCCTCCTTGGACTGACTAATTACAGCAGAAAGTTCATTGAGGGCTACGCAGAGATCACCAGACCCCTGATTCATCTCCTGAAGGGGGGGGGGGTCAAGTGGGAATGGGGTCCAGAACAAGCCGAGGCAGTAAAACAACTCAAAAGAAGCCTCTCACAAGCGCCTTGCCTAGCTTACCCTGTCAGAAACAAGGAGTTCTTCCTGGAGACGGGGTTCTCTAATACGTGCTTGACGGCAGTATTATACCAAAAGCATGATAAGGTCAATAAAGTAATCTCCTATGCGAGCAAAACTTTATCCTCTGTGGAGGAAAAATTCAACGATTGTGAGAAGGCACTCCTGGCAACGGTGTGGGCATTGAAGAATTACCGCCCGTTTATCCAGGGGGAACACATCATAGTGGAGACTCCACACCAGCCTCTGCAATATCTCCAAAGTGACAGAATCCGGGCCGGAAAGGTGAGTAATTCCCGAATTACTTCCTGGATTCTGTCAATGCTAGGCTTTCCTGTGGAGGTCAGATATGGCCAAAACAAGAAGAGTCCCCTCGTGCAAGGTCTGGCTGACTTGCATGATTGTACCAGAGAAAACTGTCTCGAGGACGAAAGTCTAAAAATCAAGGACAACACGGAGGCATACCTTAATTCCCCACACAAAGTCTTTGAAGAAGACAAGTGTGAGGGAATGCCCACTGTCTATGTGGATGGATGCTCTTACCATGTTGACAACAACAGGGAGAAAGAACTGGTGGCTGGCGTAGGGAATGCATGGGTGAATGAGTCCCCAGAACCCTCCGCTGGATACAAAATTGGTCCCCGAAGTAGTCAGGTGGCAGAATTGATGGCTGTGCATCAGGCCATCCTCACTGCTGTCCAGCATCAACTCCACGAACTGGTCATAATCACAGATTCGGATTATGTACGGAACGGGTTCGTGGCGCACCTGGTTAATTGGAAAACCAGAGGCATGTTATGTGCTAATAACAAACCCTTGAAACATGGGAAGTTGATCCAAAACATTGATGATCTGGTCACCTCGAATGAGATGACCATCTATTGGAAGAAGATCAAGGGTCACTCCAAAGTAGAGGGACCAGACAAAACTGGAAATGACTTAGCTGATCAGCTGGCCAAAACCGGGGCCATCCAAGGGGATCTAATTGAGATTGAGTCCCTGTTGGGGGAAATCCAGGTCACTGCTATCACTAGGTCCCAGACAAATGCTCACAACGACCTTTCAATTGCACAATGGAGTAAGGAGACCCCTGATGCTGATTTGATTACCGCTCAGAAGGGGGATCCAATAATTGGTAAATTTTACCAGCACCTTGAGGACCCTGAGAACTTTCCCCTGACGGATACCGATTACACTGGGAAAGAGGACCTAAGAGTGTTGATGAAATGTCCAAAAATGTTCCAAATCCAAGACGGTTTGCTGGTAAGGAAATCCAAAGCTGGCCACGATCAGTGGGTGGTTCCTACCTCATTCCGAAGCCTGATGTTAAGTCACGCCCATGATGCGGCCACCGCCGGTCATAGGGGGTTTCACACAACATTGGAAATCTTAAGAGAGGTTGCATACTGGCCACACATGGGGCAGGACCTCGACCAATACTTGAAGGGGTGTCTTGTGTGTGCGCAATTTCAGCCGACGTCCCTCACACACCGCACGCCTCTCCAAAAGAGGGGGATGACACTGCCATGGTCAGATTTACAAATCGACTTTGTAGGCCCTGTGATTCGCTCTGCTAGGGGGAATAAGTACATGTTGACTGTGACATGCTTGTTTACCAAGTGGGTGGAATGTCTCCCAGCCCCAAATTGCAAGGCAGAAACCGCAGCTGCCCTGATGATTAACCACATCTTTTCCCGTTTTGGTCTACCTCAAAGGATTGAGTCAGACAGGGGTAGCAACTTCACCAGTGAAGTAATGACAAAGATGTGGGAGATACTGGGGGTCAAAAGGAAGTTGCATATTGCTTACAGGCCAGCTTCTTCTGGGGCAGTAGAGAGATATAACCGAACCATTGTGAGCATATTAAAGAAGTTTGTGGCAGATTCTGGGCCAAGTTGGGATATCCGATTACCTCTGGTCCTAATGGCCATCAGATCTACCCCTTCATCTGCAACCAAAATGTCACCATTTGAGTTGATGACTGGGCGCAAGATGGTGCTTCCGCAGCATTTGCTCTACAGGACCCAAGAGCAGACACTGATAAATGCCTCCACAACTCATGAGTATGTGGAGAATTTAAGGAAACACCTCCAACATGCTTTTGCTTACGCTCAGCGGAATCTAGAAAGATCGGCTGATAGCATGAAGACCCACTATGACCTGAAGACTTCCAGGAAGGAATATCAGGTGGGGGACCGGGTCTATCTATTCAAACTTCCAAAGAAACCAGGCAAAACAGCGGAAATTCTTGCCTACATGGAAGGGACCCTTTGAGATCATCGACAAGATCTCCCCTGTGGCCAACAAAATCCACATCCCCAAAGGTCCTTTGGCAGCGGGGGAAGACAAGTGGGTCCACATAAACCAGTTGAAATGTTGCCATCCCAGGCACACTCTGCAACAACTGGAGGAATCCTCTGGAATCCTAGCGGGTACTGTCTCAGACTAATTCAGTTCCAACCATAAAACATACCACATCTAGTCTCTAAAATATTGTGATTTGCATGAAACTGTCTCTTAGTTATACTGTTTTTTTTTCAAAATAAGAATGTAATGTTTCGTTATGATGAAATGCATATGCTGCCCCACTATCTCAACAGTGGTGGAAAGACGTCTATGAGTAGGTATTGCCGCTCTTCCTTTGTCGTCCTAGGAGAAAGAAAACCTGGAGACCGGCCAAGGAGGATGATCCGGAGACTGGGAGGATGACGCAAGGGGGCCCAGGGTACCGCCCAATATTCCCATCAGGACCGGCGAGGAGAACCGATCGATCCGACCGGATGGAGGAAAAGATGCTGAACTGTGCCATTTGCAGAATTGGAAGAAGATTATGCGGACAGACCAGTGCGTGGGTCAAAACCCTTGTGCACCCGACTCCCCATCGACTCAAATTCGAAGGACAGTCACGTGGGGGGATTTGTTGGGGGTCCTGACCCACGTTTGGACTATTAGGCTACAACATTTGGTGCTGTGGGCTTAGGAAATCCAAGATGGCCGAAAAAGCCCACATGTGCGCCAGAATCTATGAAAACCGCGCAGTTGTGCACACTAAAATGGTTGCCTAACTTGCCACCCACCAGTGTGAGCAGGATGGGCCGGGGTGCCATGAGTGAAATGTGTGCCAAAGGAAAAACCGCACTTTAAAATCACCTTTTGTTTCTCTGAATGCCAGCTCAAAATGCCTATTTGCAACACATCCAAAAATCTCACTGAACACCAGCGGACATCTGGCAGAATAAAGTCTTGTGGGCATACAAAATCTGGAAAGAGGATGAGCCTAAAACAATGTTCATCACAAGACTGGCTGAGCTGTGGATTTCAGCAGTTTAAGTAAATTTGGACTGAAAGACACTAAAAATCTAAATGTTTAAAAGAAATGAGTGACCTACTTTTGAGTGTCACATAGGCTGCAATTGTTTAAATGTCATAGTTTTAAACTTAGAATCAGCATTCTAGCTGCATATGTAAAAAATTGTTAGTTATTTGAATGCAGAAAACTGGGGAACAGAAATGAATGTGGCTAAAAACTGGCTTAAAGAGATTCCAATTTTGCCTGGCAACTACCCCCATCAGGAGTGAAACTTGATTCACAAGTAACTTCCCAGGCCTGGCTGTTTCCTGCTGGCCACACTAAGGATATGCCATCTCTCTGATAATTGAATTAAGGGGAGCCCCCACAGAATACAGGAGCTCTGAACAATGCAACCCCCTTCACCCAGGCAGATGGTTTATTGCAGATGTCGTAAAACAGCTTCCACTTGGCAGAAGCTGGGAGGGGCAGGGTCTCTGAGCTTGGCAGAAACTGGAAAGACTGGTTTCTGTACCATGTGACCTGAAAATACACACCCCTGCCAGCCAGAATATGGTTTTAGAAAAAGATGAATAACTCATAGTACGGACTTGTCATAATTATTTAAATGATGCCATAATTCTTGTGATTTTTCTGCCCACATTTTAAGACGTGTTAGGACCCGGTGGTATGTTCAGGGGGTTTTAGCGGAAAAGAGGATATTACTCAAAATGTGTGCATGTGAAAAATCTGACACTTCATCAATTAATGTCCATACTCCTTGCGCACATGTGTGTAAATTTGGGGTAATGTCCGGTATTGCAAACCAGTTAAAAAGTGCAAAATATTGCCATTTCTGAATGCAAGCTCTCAGGAAGAGCAGATTTGGACGGGGTATACCTCCTGTAATGCATGATGGGTGCATATGATTTTAAAACAATATGTACCTCTGCAAATATGTATTTGGTTCAAATCTAGATTTGTGTGCAAATTGACAGGAGGAGTGGACTTTCTGCAGGCTGTAAAATGACATCACTCTGACACAACTTAGCTCCCCCAATCAGGGGAGAAATTAAAGCTTGGCCAATGATAAGTGGAGAGGGGTAGGGTCTAGTGATGCTGCACACACACCCATTTTAAAAACAGATAAAAGCAGACAGACAGGACAGATAGGGACATTCATTTCCATCTGCTGCGGGACGCTCTGCCGGAAAATCCATACTTTACCTCCATCAATCTCTAGAGAAAGCTGTGCAGAAAGATCCAGACTTTAAATCCATCAATCTCCAGAATCCAGAGAGAGAGCAGACCCAGACCAGACAGCTGTTAGCAGAACCAGAGAGAGCTGACCCAGATCACTGTGAAGTGCAGAGACCAGACCAGAGTCCAGTCTAAAACCTGACCAGATTCGTGGCGAGGCCCATCTAATTCAAGAATATAGTGTGAGTACCTAGCAAGACTGTGCAGAACCAATCTCTTAGTTAAAATAATATAATTCAACCTATTTTAATCTAAGTAGAACTGCCTCCTAACTGTCACTTGTCCTTTTCTAGTTGCTAGCTGTCACTTGTCTTTTTGAACTTTAAAATTTCAAATCTGAAAAACGACCTTTATTTAATCGCTCATATCTCCGTGACCGTTTGTCTTAGAGACTTGCAGTAACTTTCCTCTGAAAGCTGGGAATCGTAGCTTTCCTACGAACCTAGAACCGCATTCCTACCCCCGATTCTTTTGCCGCAATCGCGAAAAACGCACTCGTGAATTTGCCGTGATTTGCAAATTTCTCAACGTGTGAAAACAGCAGTTTTCTTGCTTTCAGTTGCCAAAAATTTGTTTAACCTGCTAGTTACTCCTAGATCCTTGCTAAAGTGAGCCTGGACTAATATTAACTTGATACCACTCACCCTGAACCTCTAGAGGGAATTAAAAGCATTTTAGCATATTTTTCACTTCATTGCCAGCACATATAAAAGCATTTTGGGCCTGTGTTTCCAACTTCTGTAGTCTAAGCTTGCTGGGGTGAACTGAATTACAGTTGATTGCATTTCTGAGAACTGTGTGCTTTCCTTCCATTTCCTTGCATTGCATAAAGGGGGGGAGGGGATTGCCAGAGAAAAGTGATTACATTGTTTTGTTGAAATCATATGGAGTATTTTCTGTATTGCATTTTTCATTCAACATTACATCCATTTGAACTTATATAAAGCATTCTCTACCACCTTCTTCTTCCGTTCCTATTCACAAGTGTGCTAGTGCCAGATTCTCCGTTGTTAATCTTTATCATATCGGATTAAGTGTGATGTCCAATTATTAATTTATTATAAAGTGTGATATATATATCTATTGTTTAAATTATCAAATAAACCTTTTAACTTGCAAAACAGAACTACTTCTTGGCTCAGTGGGGTCAGGGGGATTCCAAGGGAGGGGTGTTATATAGGGGTAGTCATCCAGAACGCATGAACTGGACATAAAGATATATCAATAAGGGTTTCCATTCAGTATCCCAGACTAGGCATTGACTTAGCTGTAGTGTGGAATTGAATCCTCTTACAACAGCCTATGTGAGAAACAGAGGGGAGTGCCATTAGGGAGGTTGTAATAGGACCATGCAACTGCCCCCCCTAGGGTCCAAAGTCACATCCTCTCTGTACGATTGATCCACAGAGTACGTAGACACATTCAGCAAAGGTACCCTCACATCCTCCGGTTTTACCTCCAAAACGTCTACTTGTTCAGGCGAGGCCTTGTTTTTAGACTGCGAGCTCTGTTTAGACAAGGTTGATTGGGCCTCAGCACTAGTAGTGTCATAGTAGTGTCATAGATCTTAAAAATCTCCATGAGCCACAGTTACTTGAAGGTTTTGTTGATTTAATATTCTTAGACTTGTTTTGCTGTTTTTATAGCTTTCTGTTCCCCTGTCTTTTTGGACTGCATTTTTTAAAAAATCGAACAATTGAGATCGGTATTTTCAGACTCAGCTAACCCGAGTTCAATCAGGCTAATTGGAAGTGCTTCCATCCGCTCACAACTTTCCACCAATTCCAATTCTTCCGGACTGTCCAAAGGATCTGGCACTTGGTCTTGGATAATGACTGACGACTCCAAGTTATTTCCCGCAGTAGAATAGTCATCTTGCAGAGTCAAATATGATCTATTTAGGTCGCATGGTATCCCATTGTCTTTTGCTGCCACCAAAAAGCCCTCAATAAAAGACACTTTAGAATTTAGGGTATTCATTAAATGCTTGTAGTCGTGCAGATTGGAATTTATATTTTGTTAAAGATGAACCAAATATGTAACAACATAGTTTAGGGCTGATATAGTGGTGGCACCCAAAGGGGGCTTGGTAGACTGATAAGTCGTAGATAAAGGTGAGAACATAGAGGAGGACGACGGAGAAGCTCCAGAGGATGACCGCTGACATGGTGTTATTGAGCCCGGGATCAGCATTGGTGATTCCTCCAGATTTGCCAATGGGCAGTCTGAATTTGCACCATGCGAGACTAGAGGATCAGTTTCAATAGGTATTACACTCACATCTGTAGTTGGTGTACCACAGAGTAATCCATCTGCATCTCACAGGTTCTCCACATGTACTTGTACCAGCCCTTCACTAATCCTCCCCTGCTTGCACTCTGTTTGAGCTGGAGCATTCCATCATTCCTGACGACCTGATGAGTCACTGTACTGTATATGTAAGGATAAGGGCTGTTTGGCAATCCTAGATGTGTCCACTTTTCCCCGGAACTATGAATGCGCCGAGGGATTCATTACCGCCTAAACCAAGTCATCAATCATAAGGGGAGTAAGACTTGCCCCTACAATACTTCCACCTTGTTTGATACCTGCACTCACAGTCTCTTCAGCCATATTTATGGCTGATCCTGCGTCACCCACAGATTTGCTAAGTAGGGAATATTTGGTCACTATCATCCAAACTGGAGCAAATAATTAAAATAAGCAGTAAATGCAGAGCTATACATTAAAAATAAATTACATGGACATTTATCCTGATAATTGCTGTTATATTTTGATGGAATATCCCTCGCGAAATCAGCCTGCAACAAAAGGTGCGCCCTGCAGGTGTACAAACCATTACAGCAGTGTTTAGCTATTCTAATAAAATCAATCAGATTAAGAAGGAAATTGTGAAACTATGGCCCATACTTAATGTTGGTCCCGTAAGCTTACCTGTCCCGCGTTTTGCCATGAAAAAGAGGAGGAATGTCTGGGACACTCTAGTGCATTCATATGCACCTGCCCTAGAAGTCCGAGACCAATCAACCCTCTGGGATACCACCCAGCCACTGGGACATACCCCATGTGGACAATGCAATGTCTGTCCTCTGATTAAAAGAACAAAAACTCTTGACCTAGGTCTTCACACCCCGTGGAGACAAAATTCCTTGACCAATTGCAACTCCTCTAACGTCATCTATCTGATTACGTGCCCATGCGAAAAGAAGTATATCGGCATGACCACCCGCCCAATTAAGAAACGCATCCAGGAGCATATGTCATGCTTACGAACTAGGTGTGAAAGTTCTCCCACGGTGGAACACTTCTCTCGACACAATCACCATCCTAAGGATCTCCGCTGGACGGTGATTGAGAAAGTCAAATGCCCCAGAAGAGGGGGCAATATGGCTAGCCTCTTACTTAAAAGAGAACAGAAATGGGTTTTTCGGCTCAAAACAGACTCAATTGGTCTGAATGAGGACATCCCTTGGCACTCACTGGCCTTGCTTACATGAACTCCATGTGACACACTGTCACCTAGCAGCCTAATTTGAATAGGACTCTCTCTGACCCTCTTTGACCGTCTGCTAGGTACCTATTGTGTCTCTTGACAGCCCCACCAACATGGACAGTCCTATTGTGACTGCACTCCCTGTGTTACATTCACATGAATCTTCATGTGCAGTGTTCGTAGTGACTTGTGCACCATGGGCAGTACATGTATAATCAACGCGCTTCCCACACTGTCTCACTGACGCCACCCGTGACCCACTACAATGATGCAGGTTCCCCCTACATCTGGGCTATTCACTTTGCCCATAGCATCACTAGGCATATTTTTATACTACTGCCTGATCTTGATGAGACAGCCGCGTTTGCCGGGTAATTCCACCCGAGCGCCGCCTGACTTCCGGTTCAGGCGTTTTGCCCGACTTCCGGTTCAGGCGGGTTAACCGACTTCCGGGTCAGGCGGTTTAACCGACTTCCGGTTCAGGCGTTATGCCTGACTTCCGGTCGCGTTCGGCCAGACGAGCTAGGACTACATCTTGAATAGAAATGGGCTGCACTGTTACACCATCCGCTGGGAAAGGCAGCGCGCGTATCTCCACGCGCCCATTCTCCTGTGCAAGTAAGTGCCAATGGACCATGCTGGACCCTGCAGCTCACTGTGTGCTTTTTTCCTTCATTAACCGCGGACGCCCTCTGGACAGACACTATACCGCGACACCAGCGGACACTCGTGTCTGCTTTGTTAACCCTTTGCTAGCTCAACTGCTGGTGGGCCCAGTTTAAGCACACATATTTATTTTTCCCCACAGAGAGCCGGGGACTCGGATCCATGTGTGCCGCTTACATTTGGGTACACCCAATTTTTCCAGCTATGACTATCTGAGCAGGGACCTATCTAAGGTATGGCTGAACATCAAACTATTTGTTTGTTGTATTGTTACACTTTGCTTACTAAGCCCCCTTCTGTCAATCACTTGCTGGGGCTCTCTGTGACTTCCTTTTCACTACTGTTCAATTTTTGACGTATGTCAATTAGGTACCCGACATTGGGAGTCCCTGATAGAAGGCCATATATGATCCACCTATGTTCCCCTATACCTTTGACTTAAGTATGGAGTAGACAGATATGGGCATCCGCCCACAACCTGTAATAGGATGGTGATAAACTATGTGTGCCTTCTTTCTAAATGGATAGTAATATTAGTACTAGCAGTGTTGCTTATGTGGATGACAACCAATTATGTGTTATCCATATTCAATTGAATTGATGTTATTAGCTCTGAGCTGAATATGGCTACATACACTTCCTTTTGTTTCCCATAGGTTCCCTCTCCATGTGATCCAGCCTTACGGCACTTACAACTTGGGGGTAAAGTATTGACAATCCCTATATGTTGAACCATTCCTCCCTCAATATGGTCAGTCTTTTAATTACCCATACCAGACTGTAACAATTGCTATGAGCAGAAGACTGTCCTGATGATAGTGGCTTTACCCGCATACATGCCACAGAAAATGGTTGACAGTGGATGCTACTTACAAGAGGCACAAATCATGCCTTCCTTGTAGTTTGAGCATTTCTTTTTACCACCCACCCCTGACCCGTCATAGCTACATCATTTCACGATGGATTATGGGACTTGGTGTCTTCTTCGTTGTGTGTTATGTCGAACATGGTATGTCAATGTATCTGTGTCGTTTTTAGACCTGAGTACACCATGGCCAGGAAGACAATCTAGTGGCTAATAAACTGACAGGTACCCCACTAGATGCCTCTCCAATTGACCATAGGTGCACCTTTTTAAGTGATCATTGAGCACTTCTCTTCCTATTTCCACTTACACGTAGTGGAAGAGAGTGGCATAGGTCCAACAAGGCTGAAAGTATTACCTACCTAGAAGTGGTTTGTTTATTTCTTTTTCTATCCACTGTTTGTAAGCGGCACAGCACCGTTACCTAGAGGAGGCTTTGCACTTAGGCAGGGATAGTCAGATATTCATTCTATCATTTTCTTTCCATCCATCACAGCCTTGTTTGTACATGCACCCTCTCTTTGGGTGCTAGTACATTGGTCCTGGTCCACTTAGGCCTCTGGATTTCCTGATGAGCTATAACCCATTTTTCCATACAGTGATTTTTTGCCCTATGTTTGTGTTAAAACTATTTTAGAGTAAGGGCCATACCCTGTTTACTCTCCCTCCCGCCCTCACGGTTCTTCTACATATTTTGAGGTTTAACACAGATGGACAATTTCAGGTTATTTTAAGGTGCCACTTTATTTTCAAGGTGTTTTTAGGTTTTTTAACAATGTAATAATTTTAATAATTTGAAATCATTTTCTATGACAAAGATTTTTTACCTGACCTAAGGCAAAATAGGAGAAACAAGGTCTTTTTTATTTCATTTCTGGGAGGCAGTGATCTGGGTGGAGTGGAATAGTGATGGGCAGAGGTGGGGTGTTTCTTCCTTTTTGGTCAACCAGGCTAATTAAGTCATTATGGGAACCATTTTAAGGGTTGACTTAAAGGGTTCTAGGGTTTTAGGGTGTATTGGTGATATTGGCCAAGGGGAGATTTGTGAATAGCAGGTAAAATGACAAAGCGCAAAGCGGCCTCTAGCCCTCCTGCCACCCAGGGTCCTAAAAAAAACAGAAAGTCGAAGGAGAAGGCATCTGCTTTGAAGATTCCTGCACTTAAGGAAATGGTTAATAGTAAAAAAAGGACGCTAAGGGCGGGGGGGACTCTTGATTCCTATTTTCAGAAGGTGGCAGGGCATTTAGAAGAGCAGATTAGGGTAAAAGAAATAGCAATTTCATCTACTCTGAGGAGTGCTATTCCTTCTGCCCTACCGTTGGGGTGCTCTCCTGGGTCATTAGTACCTAGTTCTAATTCGGCAGTCTCGGAGGTGGATGAAAGACTTAGCTCTGGAACTCTGGCTCCTGTCCTGGCCTCTGTTTCTGCTCCTGCCCCCCTCCCTGCTCCTCGTGTTACTACAATGCCTTCCAATGTTGCACATGTGAGAGTCCCTGAGTGTCCAGGTGTAGGGACTGTTCCCAGTTGTGGTGTTGTTTCTTTGCCGACCCGGGAGAACTCAGTGCAGAGCCCTAATGGCCCGGTGCAATTGGGATAACAAACAAGCAGCAAATAGCTGTGGGTCATACAGCTCGTGGCTCTCGCAGACTGTTGCCCTCACCTCCATTGCTGTTACCTGGACTTGCCAACCCCTCTGATCCGCTTAGTATGGAAGCGCCAAAAGAATATCTATTGATAAACATTATGAATTTCATGATGAACTTTAAAACAGGCGTTTTCAATAGATTCTGGACAATATGGTAAGGTCTTTGAAGAAGGATGTGGAAGCCTTAAATGCTCCCGATAATTATTGTTCGAAATGTGTCTCCTTGGCAAGCCACATGTATTAGTGGCCTTAAGTACCAAAACTAGCCAAATAAATTGTCCAAAGGAAGGCGGGGGGCAGGGAAAAGAAAGGGTAAGGACCCATGTTAATGATACATAAGCTACTGGCACCGTTGTTACCGGACCGGCATACTTCAAGGTCTGCGAGCGGGTGCCTTTTAGCCCGACAGGTCTGACATGGCGGACGCAACGGCACGCGCTCGCAGACCTTGACGGATGCAATGGCACCGTTCATGAATGGTGCTGGTGCATTCATCCTCCCCATTCCCATTGAGTCCAATCGAACTCGAATGGTAATCGGGAGTACATTTTTCCAGCGCACGGCGATAGGGAATTACCGGGACAGCCGGGGCTTTCATTCCCCCAGAAGTCCCCATTTCTGGGCGCGGGCGAAAAAATTATTCCATTTTTACCAGCATGGCTACCGCCGGACTCATAATGAGGCCCACTGTCTCTGATTTGCATTCAAGCCAAGGTTCTTTGCTCTTATTGCCCCCACCAGCCTTTTGTATAATCCTTGCCCTCAAGACCCTCGTTGCCCCCAAACATGGTCCAGGCATTCATTAAAAAAGGCGCCTACTAAGACCTCATTAAAAGTGACCACTACATAGAACATTTTGCAGCTACCACCTGAAGCAGTGCCACTGGTGGGAGTGATCCTGAATGTGCCTGTATTGGAGACTGGGACTGCAGAACATTAATAAGTCAATGCAGTGGATTAATTCCAACATCCGGGGTACACCCATTGACCCACACCTAATTATAATGGGCCGTAGAGTCCCGTGGGTGGGCCTCACAAATAAATCACCTGTGGGGGATTGTGTGGTGGTGACCTTTAAGTACTGTGGTGTTACTAATTATGTGGTGACCTCTAACCTAGGTTCTCCTGGACCCAAGCACTGTGCATGGATGGTACCGTTGAACTATTTTCATCCCTGCAGACGGGAGGGTGGTCTTGCTGCATTAGCAGGGTGTCATTTGTCAAATCGCACATGGTTGTCGGAGGCGTGTGTGACTGCTATTCCAGAAGCTGCCCAGGTTTCTCAGGGGCTTGGGGTTGGGAGTGCCAGAAATAGAGTAGCCAAATAATATAATTCTGTGTTATCATCGAATGGATGACATGGATTGGCTCGAGCAGCTAAGCTCAAGTTCTAGCCACATCCAAGGGGCTCCCCCAGGGATTTTCCCGACCACACAACTGCTAATTCACACATTGACCAAATGTAATTTCTATCATGGAATGTGGCTGGGGTGAAATCTAGGCTAGCATGTGTTAAGACCCAATAATTATTTGAAGAGACGGACATCATTCTCCTGTAAAACACGTACTCTCAGGAGAAAATTAATGTTGATGGTTATGTTTTATATATATATATATATAGAGAGAGCTGGCCCATAAGACCTAAGGGGGCGGAATTATGGAGGTCTGTGTACTCTGTTCAAATCTAATTTGAAGAGTAAATTGGTGATACTAAAGTCCCCACCCCCTTATTTTGGCGGTCAGAATTGTTACACCTGGCACATATGACATACAGGTCGTTAACTTTTATAACAGCCCACATAGTCAATATAAGAACTGCTTGCAAGTCCTCCCTGTAGTGCTAGAGGATTATATCCCCCAGATCACCTCGAAAAATCTGTGTTTGGCACTAGGGGGAGACTTTAATGCGTAGTTGGGTGGAGTTCCGGGCAATATGCTGTATGACGAGATGGAGGATGTGGTGGCAGGGATTCCTCCTCCAATTATGATGGACTTTAGACTGTGTGCAGAGAGGAAGAGGTTATGGCATTACCTCTATCATTGGGGGATGTGCACTGTAAATGGGCACTTTGGTGGCGATATCCCAGATAGGTCAACTTTCTCCTCTGTGTTAGGCAGCTCCACCATAGATTATTTCTGTCTCCCAGTGAAGTTTTGGGGTGAAATATCGGGGTTCAACGTGGTGGATAACAATCTGCAGTGACCACTTTCCAATTAGGCTCGATATTGGTCTAGGCCATAGAGATGTCTCACCCGGACAGATTTATCTGCCGGAGGTATCTTTCACTGCATCTGGTTGTAGGCTCAGGAGAAACAATGATAGGAGGTAGGAACCTCTGAGAAAAGCTGTTCAATCGAGCTCACACAAACTGGAGGCTATATTGTTGGGGACTGGGGAGCAGAATTCCATTTAAGAGGAGTTTGGGTAACTATTGTGCAATCTTGCCTTTGGTGTTTACCCGAGCAGTGGGCAAAATAAGTGAAGTACCAAGGACGTGTTGGTTTGATCAGTGATGCACTAGAGCAACATCTTAGTTACTCTTAGTATTGAAAAATCCTCTGTCTACAAACCACTCTATTATTTGTGCAAGGCCCCTTTTTAAGAAGGTTTTGGCTTGGAGAAAAATGCTCATCGAAGATGAGGCATGGGACGCTTAGGTCAGAGATTCCCAGTATAATGACGTAAAGCTTTTCTGTGAAATTGCGAATCACAGGCATTTTTGCAAATTTAATCAGAAGGTCCCAGTCTCTAATGTATCAGACCTAGCTTAGTTGGATGATTTCTCATCGTTGTATAGGGTACATCGAGGGGATGCGAATGGTAGCCCTGCTACCTTGGTTGGCATATGGAGCATGAGGAGGGGGGCATTGCTGCAAGGATTGTTTTCTCAGTGGCGGAAATTACTAAAGTCATTGGTTGTCAGTGCTGTAATTGGACCCCGGCACCCTACAATGTCCCGGCTGACCTGTTTGTCATGGTGTCAGAATTGTTGAACCCGGTTTTGATTCAGGGGTTAAATTTGTGCGAGGGGCGTGGTCCCCCATCATTGTCCTTTGCAACCATCAAGCCAAAATACAAAAAGGGACAGCGGGATGCTCCGGCCTCTTATAGGCCGACCCCACTGTTAGACCCTCTTTTTAACATTTTTGGCCATGCTATCCTTGCTAGGCTAGAGGAGTGGGTCATAGAGAGTGAAGTGCTCTCCTTGGTGCAGTTGGTTTGCCAGCTCGGCCTGGGTACGGCTGAGCAGTCTTTTAATCTCTATATGGTGATTTCTCATTCCATCTATGTAAGGGAGAAGTCAATTTATCTGGCATTCATGGATCTGAGTACGGCTTTTGACAAGGTCAATCGAGCCAGGTTATGGGCCGTGCTAGGATCCATGAATTGCCCTCCGGCACTGGTGCATCTCCTGGCATGATTGCATGACTCGAGCCAGGCCTGTGTTAGGAGTGGTGCCAACGGGAGATGCACAGGTTCTTTCAAAGTGGAGTCAGAGGTGCGCTAGGGCTGTGTCCTGCCCCCCCTGCTCTTCTGTATGTATATTAATGGCCGTTATGATAATTTACTGAGCTCCTCATTCGATGTATCTAGGCGGGGTGGCCGGCCTTTGACGGTCTTGGTGTACAGGGATGACACTGTATTAATGACGCGTACCCCGATGGCTCTACAGAGGCTCATTGCAGACTATGCTTGCTTCATGGGCAGTTTGGATCCGGTGGTCAATGCCACAAAGTCAGCAGTGATGGCCTGCTGTAGAGGAAGGCGTCTTGTGAAATTTAGGGCAATGTATTGCGGGGCACCCTGATCCCCAGAGTCGATAATTTCAACTATCTGGGGGTCAGGTTCTCTTCCAATCTTGGCCAGATTTCATACATGAGCAAATAGGCAGCTCGTTTTAAGCAGGCAATGGGAGGTGTCATCAGATCAATGGGTATCTTTAGAGCTAAACCAATTGACCTGTTGTTGAAACTGTACAATGACAAAGAGGCCTCGCTAGATTTGGGATGGAGTTGTGGGGATGTTCTAATGTTAATTCCATTCAAGTAGTGGTAAAAACATTTTTCAAAGCATTCTGGGCCGCCCGTCCTCTGCCGCAAATTTTGGGTTACGCTTAGAATTGGACTGTAAGCTAATTGGGGATGTGATTTCCCTGCAGCCCATCTTTCACTGGCTCAGGCTATGGGGCAATGAAAAAGCAGTCCTTACGCACAAGCTAATTAACTTTATGATCTCTAAAGATATTGGTGGAAAGGTTCTATGGTTGAGCCACGTTATGAAACAAACAACGGAACTTAACATCACAAATTTGTACCCACCTTCTAATGCTGTATCTCGAGGGGAGATAAGATTGCTGACTAGCCATTTCCATGATCACGAAGGATCAATGAGAGAGAGAGAGCTTGGAGATGGAGAAACTTAAAAATAGAGGGCGAATGACCATTATGTTTTCTGGCACTCGGAAGTACTTACTGTGGGCTGAGTTACCAGTGGAACGAATCATATTAACAAGGGCAAGGTTTGATTGTGTTATATTATGGGCGGTGGTGGTAGCATGGTCTGGGGAGATTGGCAATCGGTCTTGTCTTTTGTGCGATGCCCCATATGAGGATCTCACCCATCTGATATTTTTCTGTCCAGTTTATGAGAGGGCAAGAGGTTCTCTGTTAAGCCCTTTGCTGCACGAATTGGCTTTTGTGCACTATCGCACTGGCTTAACTTTCTTATTATGGGTCGATTCCCCACGTGTTGGGTGGACCCTTCTATCTTATCTAAAACAGCACTTTATTTCAGAAAACGTATGCTTAGGGATACATCATGAAATGTGGTTTTGTATGTTTGTTGTAGATTTTATGATATGGCGCTTGTCATATTTCTTTCTGTATTGTGATGTATTTTATTTTTGTACTGTTTTTATGAACTTTTTTCCTAAGTAAACATTATGATGATGAAAAATAAATTACAGTTCCAGGTGAACACACTCCAAGTCGTGAGCAAATCACAGGTCCTCCAAAGCCTCCACCCTGCACTTCTGCCGACTGCACAGGCCTTTCCACACAGCTTCACGCATGCGCTATCGCACTTGCAAGGGGCTTTTAAAGAAGCTGCCTTAGAGATGTTTATTGTCTCCAAGTAATTCCAAGAAAAGACAAGCAGAGGCTCCTGCCGCCTGCACACCCATTTGCACACGACTTCGCATTGGTTTCTCGAGTCTGATTTCTGATACAGTTGGGGCCCTGAGTACAAGGAGGAGAGGCTTTTCTTTTGGTTGGCTGGAACGCACTGCGTTCAACAGAGCATAAACCTCAGGCCCCCCCTTTCCTCCAGAACTGCACCCTATTATCACAGAACAGTATACTTTTAGGTAAAGTCACCCTACTTCTATAACATGAGCTGGCTCCCTAAGATGTTTCTGTTGCTTTTATTAACAGGTGTGGGAGTATGAAAGTCATACCCGGGCAGGACACAGAGGGCAGAACTGTTCTCTAACTAGTGTATTCTCTCTTACTGGGGCAGTGCTGTAGCGGGCACCTGGAGGCCATAGGGGGCTCCATCCTTCCTGCTACCGCATGTTGACGGGAGAGCTTGTTGGCCATCACATAATGTGGGGATCTTGCTTTATCTTAATTGTTTGAATGAAGTGTTGCTTTCCCTTTGATGATCTTAATGACTTCAATGGAATCTGACTTCTTTCCCACGTTTCCCCTCTGCCCCGCAAAAATATAAGGCCAAGCTTAGCTACTGCAGAGCAGTGCAGCCACCAGCATTAAGAAGGAACATGCAAGTTCTCTGTCGTCTCAGCTGAATGTCAAAGAATGAAACGAATATCACGACAGAGACAAGGAGATGATCCTGCTGGGGATTACACAGTGGGCCTCATTACGAGTATGGCTACCGCCATACCGGGTACAGGGTACCGGGTCCGGGTTCCAGGAATGAGGAATTACCGGGCCATCCTGACCTTGGATGGCCCGGTAATTCCCTTTCGCGGGACCCGGACCCGGTACATTCCCATTTGAGCCCCCATAGGGCTCAATGGGAATGGGGAGGTTGCAAACAACGGGTCCGTTAATGACGGGCCTGTTGTTAGCATGCTGGTCTGCTAGCGGGTCCCGCTAAGGACGCCTGGTTTTACCAGACATCCTCAGCGGGAACCGCTGCAGACCTCGTAATGGGGCGGTAGAGGGTTAACGGTGCCAGCAGCTCTACCGTCTTCCTCGTAATGAGGCCCAGTATGTTTAGAGAGAGACACTCTGTGGGGTGGGCTGTCTCTGCGTCTTAATGTATAACAAACATTAATGGCAATATCTTGGCTTCTGAGCCGCCACTTGGCATATGCCTGCAGTCCTTCAGCACATAACTATGAACATGGGATATTGTGCCAGTAGTTTGGCATGTGATGGCTTACCTTTGCTTGTGAGGCTGCAGTTGGATATGCAATACTGTGTGGTGTCATGGGGGGCTGTGTCCTACATATGGTGACTATGGGCATTTGAGGCATCACCTTGCCATGGGTTACATGTACCTTTGGATATACCAGAATGTATGTTGATTGGATGACAGTACCTGCATCTGTGGGGTCGTGCCTCACCAGTGGTGCCTGTGCCAGATATGTGAGGCAGTACCTTGCAGTGGATGACATGTTATGGAGAATTATACCAAGCTCATAGAAATTTCTATTATAGGATGCAAGTCCATCATGTCTCCTCTTCCCCCCAACCACTTTCCCCATGCTTTTGGTACTGGCACATATGCTAGTTGGTGTGGCAAAGCCAGTGCTCTCCCCTGATACAGGGATTGTTTCTTCCAAACTAATCTGGTGAAAGCCTCCACACTACTAGGGAAGGATGAGCATCCCTCAAGTCCATCACACATCCATTCACCAAATCCATCAAGTGCCACACATCATCAGGTTTAGATTTTGCCATTACAGTTAGGCTCTGCTCCAAACCAAGTTCTATATTGCTGAGTGCATCTCTCATGCCAACCGATATCTAATCTGTTAAGGAAGACACATCCCTATTTGCCACAAGAATCCCCTCTCCCTCATCCATAACCCCCGCCCGAATTTGTTCATTTTCTTTTCTAGTCCTTCGTTCCTATCACCTCCTGCTCAAACCTCATCTTTCCTTTCCACAGACTAAGGTCTGGTGACACCACCCCGGTGGACCACAATATGCCATGTTTTGGACGGTAAAACCGCTGCAAATGATAAGGCTCTGTATACATGTTGGATAACATTACACAACTTCTGCTTAAATGAGGACCTGGTACTTTCCAAGCAAGTAGATGGAGTGGAGGGCTCCAGAGCCAACCACCTACATCCACTCAATATAGAAAAGTCCATGTATACCAACCCCATCCAATAGGTCCGCTTCAAGAGGCTTTTTGTAACTTTGTACATGGGGCACTCAGGTGAAAAACAACCACTGCTACTCTTAGCCAGTCTAAATGGCATATAAGGCATCTGACTGCCCCCCTGCTGCGCAGGGAGTACACGGTTCGTGGACAGTGACCGGTTCATGGACAGGTATTGGTCAGTATGGCCCATGGCAGGGGCCATTATCATCTAAATCAAAGAATCCTGTGGTGACTATACTTCAATTTGACTTTAAAGAACAGCGTCACATGTGTGATCACTGTAATCAGCTTCTGTAACCTTTGCCATTCCTTTATACGGATCAGTTTGGCTTAGTCTGGTTTTGTGCATGCCTGGATCATTTTAACAGCAACGGCCAGGATCTCGTTATTATTTTGTGCAGTCTTTATTAATTCGTTGAAATACATCTGGAGCCTCATTGCAGAAAACTTTGCACTGCTTTCAAGTGCAAATTTCCATTGAACTGGAACTAAGGCAAAAAATGGTCCTATGTCAATTGCCCTAGCGCTAATACAATTTTGGGCAGGAGCTGAGGGTTGCCTCGTGGAAGAGCATCGTTGCCAGTGGCATACTGAGTGGGGGCAATTCCCCCCCACCCACGCCCCCGATCTCTCAAGTACATTTGACAGGAGGACACCTCTGAGGATGCTGAGCAGAAGCACAGTGTTCCTGTTCAGCACCCTCATTGTCCAGGCAGCAGGACACCTTTCCCGTTTGGCACCCTCCTTGTCAATGAGGGTGCTGAATGGGAGAGGTGTCCTATGCCAGAACAATGTCCGAAATGACAGGTCGGTCCCGCGATCTGCAGACCCCCTCAGCGGGACGGCAATAGTCCTGTTTTTGCTTAGGGCTGTCTGTGATGGGATCTGCAGGTTTCGGGACACACCCTGTCGATTCAGCCTTTCTAGGGCTCACAGTTTGCTGTGTAAATTCGAGCTCTGGGCAGCAGAGCAGCTCTACCAGGGGCTTGACATGTTGCTCTATATCAACAAAACATTACAATGAGAGCCACTAGACATTGATGGGAGGGAGGGGGACTATTGTCAGCGACTTTTGTCCCTTGAGCAATGTGAATAGGGGTGATTAGAAGTGAGAAAGGTGCATAATACTGCATGCTTTATGAAATAATGACTATGGCTTTAAAACCCAAGGAGGATTTGTTAGGCTCACATTAATCTGCATGATGCAATTCTGACTTTGCAAGTAGAGTGGGGAGAATAACACTAAAGCCGTACTATTATTGCTCAACATATGGCTATGCCGATGTATATAGTGTAATAAATATCTATATCAACTAAACCTGGGAAGATGTGTTCAGTTGCTTAAATTGTCCACATCCGGCTTCACCATTTATCCAAAGTGTGTGATCCTGGGCAAATCATTTAATCACACTGTTTCTTATCTGCAGCTCCGTAAGTGATTTGCTTCATAGTTTATGTTAATATATCATGAAATTATGTTATGTTATTGGGCATTTGCATAGCACCTTTTACCATTGATATGATTCCAAAGCACTGTGGGTTGAACGCCCTCTGAACTGTGGTCCAGGTCAGTGGTCGAGAGTAGTGTAGTAACATGCTTGGGTGCACTTGGTATGTGTGCAGCGAGGGTGGATTAAGTGGTGTGTACCTGCATTATAGTGCTAGGCGTGGTGCAGTGGTTGTGCGAGATCAGTAGACCGTGTGCAGCAAGGACAGTTGGACTTGTGTAGCTGCACTGTGGCGGCAGCAGAGTTTGTGAGTGAGATTATGTGTGCAGCTGCGTCGATTTCCTTGGTGTATAGCTGCACTCTTAAGGCTTTTGAGGTGATCATGGAGGTGTATAAGTATGTGTGCAGCTAGGCTGAATTAAGCAAGGGGTATGGCTGCATTCTATTATTTGTCGGTGCAGAGGGAAGAGTTAGCATAATGTTGTGTTTCCGTGGATCTGAGGGGGACCCTGCTTCTGACGAGTTTCCAGTGCCTTGATAAACCAAGCATTGTATGTGTTATTACCTGGCTAGACTGGCATGTAGGGGCAGCTAGCCTACCCCTTTCTTACTGTAGTGTGACGTTTTTATATGGGCATCTATGATAGACCGAATATGGTATGTGTTATTACTTGGCTAGACTGGCATTTTGGGGCAGCCACTGATGTAGCTAGGATTTTCTAAAAAGTGGGGCCTGAAGCTAATGTAGTTGGGCCCACCGCAGTGACATTAACCTCTGTAAATGCCACACAGTGCATGCTGAGTGGGCATTACAGATTTTGGGTGGGCTTTGCCTGCTCAGGCCCTACCCTGTCTATGCCTCTGCCAGCCAGGTTAACCCTTTTTGACTGTGGCATGACTGGGCATCCATGATAAACAAAGCAGGGCATGTGTTATTACTTGTCGGGTCTGGCATGTTGGGGCAGCCAGTCTAGCCCTTTCTTACTGTGGCATGAATTTGTTTCTGGGCATCCTGTCCGGGATAGCAGTGTTGATGTGTGCTCCTGTTGAGCCTGGCTGCTTGTAGAACAGTGTTCTGGAGCAGGACATTGACAGCAGTGTGGCTGTATGCTCCTGCACTGCACACTTCATGCCCAATGGGGGGAATAGCAAGAACACACTCTGTGTCCCACTCCAAGCCGTTGTCTGCGCTGCAGGCCCAATAACAGGCAAAGCCAGATGCAGATTAGGAGCACACAGATCCATGTCTCACTCTTGTCTAAATGTTGCAGGCAGAGGGTACTGTGATGTTGCAGGCAGAGGGTACTGTGATGAATCCTGTTAAGTCAACACTGATCCCCAGCCTAAAATATCCTCCCATGTGGCCAGGGAAGGCAGCCGCTACCTGATCCTGACCATGGGGGTGGTATTATGAGGGGAAATCACATGGGATGAGATGGCTGTCAGGGAGATGTGGTGACTCTATCAGGAGAGACACAGTATTCCATGAGAAGACCCTATAATTCCTAAATCCCTGATGGCATGTTGTCACAATACAAATTCTTCCAGTGGTAAAACTCTAAAACTCCTTCTTGCCAGACACCCTGGGCCGGATACCATTCACAATTCATATGTACATAATTCTTTCTTAACATCCCCTGTTTCTGACAGTTTTGATTCAAACAAGTATTCAAAGCAATGCAGTTTTAAAAAGTCCAAAACTCCTGTGGACTCCAACTCCCATAAAAGCTCCAGTACTGGGACAAGGAAGAGGAAAACAGAGTTAATGTGGAGCAGAAGAAACACCAAGCTAAATGTGCAGATCAGTTGTTGTAATGGAAATCAGTTGTGTGGGACATTTAAAAATGATATGTCTTTCTACACCACTTCCTGCAGCAGCGTGATGGCAAGGATATCTGAAGTGGCCCCAGTTCTGTATGTGTTGCTGTCTATCAGTACCAGCTGTACGTCACTCACTGCAGTGCGTACTGTCCATCAGTGTATGCAGTGCTGTCCCTCAAATCTCTCCAGTGACTACGGTGATCAGTGTGTCCAGGGATGTAATGCTCTTATGTTTGTCTATTCGCCATATTGGGCATGGAAGAGGGTTCTTACTGGCATAGTGGATGGGATACGGTCTCCAACCTACTGGCAAGCACACTTCTCTAACGCATCACTCGATTGTGCACTCGCCAACTCTAAATATGACTAGCACAAATGCTGCATCCCATTCCAACCCAGTGTGTAAGACTGCCTGGGCCTTGTGTGGTCATGCATGATGTCTGAGTTCACCACAGGGAGCTCGATGTGGCGCAAGATGAGGTACATTTCCCATTAATCCTGCTAAACTGCTTCATTTTCTTGCTTTCTAATAACAAACGTCAAGAAGGAAAGCCACATACATACAACGTAATGCAGAAGGCTGCATGGGATGTGACTGGTGAAAAGAGCAAGAAACCTGAAGGGGACTAGTGTGCTTGATGCTTTCTTTGATGTGGAAAGTTGACATTGTGTGGGTGAGACACATGAGATTTAAAATACACTTGGCTACTTGCCATTAACTATGCTCCCTGCAGCTTTAGGATGACTGTTGATCCTCACTTGCTGCTAGGTGCTGAGGTACTGCTGTTTAATGGATGTGTCCGGTGCATATTCTTTCACCTTGTGTGAGAGTATGCCTGTATTCTCAGGTATTCCCTGAACTATCTCTGGATGATTTTGGAATCCACTCTTTTTCCTTGATGGATTCTGCTGGATTTACTTAAAAAATTCGGAAGTTGGCTGCTGGATCACAGGGTGCAATCTACGTTACAATCTATTTTAATATGCACTGCTAGACCAGAGTCTGGATCGATTTGATGGCTTTGTACTGCAAAAGTAGGAAGTGCTGTGGTATTTTACAACTGACACTATCCACTGTGTTTGGATTGAGAGATTTTCGGAAGCGCATATGGATTTACTCTACTTCTGTTCAGTGTTCTTCTGTAAACTGTTTGAACTGGCCTGTTCTTTAGGAACTGATTTAGATATAAGGGGTCGATATGGGGGGTTATGAGAGGACAAAATTGTGGAAGGGACAAGTTTATGTGGAGGTATACTTGCATTTTAGTGGAATTGTTTTGGACAGGTTGAAGGACAGGGAGGGTTAACTTTTTCTGATGGTTGCATTGATGTTTGAACAAAACTCTGCATTTGGATTTAGGGTGTTTGGGTGTATGATTTAGATTTTTGGATTTTTGGATTCGAGGAAATGCAGTTAGTAGGGGAAGGTAGAATTATTTGTGATGAATAACATGCGTGGGGGACTGCGAAATATTCAGTTGGATGTGTTTGTTTATTGTTTTGGGAGATGGTTAGAATGTACTAATTTAACACGGAAGGGGTAATTCTATAGTTGAATGTAGGTGGCCTTGAAACATGGGTTTGTTGGAGTTTGGTGAAGGTTACGTGACCTGTTACACAGAGTAGATGAGGAAGGTATTCAATTATATTGGAAAGTTGGGCACAGGATTCTGGGGGAGATAGTAAAGATAAGTTTCATTTATGTATATAATGATATTTTGTTGAAATCCAGGATATATTGGGTTTCTTTCAATCAATGATGTTTTTCTATGTATAAATGTTGTCTTCTGTTGTCTGTGTGGTGTGGGGGTTAACATATATTACTTGACTTTGTAGAATGGGGTCAGCATCTTTTTTTTTAGCACAATGTTCAAATGTAGCAATGTACTGTTGGTTGGAAGTGCTACATAGATGAAAGGAAGATTGTGAAATGGTTAATGGTATATGAGTGCATGTAAGAGAATGGAATGTATTCCATGAAAGGGCCAGTTTCAGTGTGTACCTGGAATGTGAAAGGGTTGAATTGCTTGCAAAAGAGAAAGAAGGTGCTGTCCAAACTTTGGCGGGAGAAAATTGAATCGGCTGTTCTACAAGAAACACATTTAGTGGATGGTGCTGGTGAATCTCTGACCAATGCTTGGTATACGAAAATATTTTTTAATTGCTACTCCTCTAATTCCCAGGGTGTTGGAATTTTGTTGAGGAAGGGTTTGGATGCCTATGTTGAAAATTAAGCATGGATGCTGAGGGGCGTATTATACTGATTGACCTTAAGTATGAGGCCATGTTGTTGACAATTGGATCTATAGATGGTCCATGTGTGGGAGGGGGGAACTTCTTTGATTCACTGAAGGCGATGCTAGGTGATATGGGAGGTGAAATGGTTTTATTGGGGGTGATTTTAATTGTGTAATTGATTCTAAAATGGATAGGTCCTCGACGTGTAAATTTACTGGGCAGATGTCCAGTAAGGAATTCTGAGATTTTATGGAAGTATATGATTTGGTTGACGTGTGGAGGAATTTTCATTGGGGGATAAGGAGATCTCGTTTTACTCACCAGTACATAATTCTTATTCTAGGCTCGATTACATATTAATTTCAGATAAGCTGATTGAAAAAGTAGAGGAGGTGAATATGGGGGAACAACACATTTCAGACCACTGAATGGTACTGACAAGGTTGATTTTATCTACAGAGAGGCGAGGAACTAGTAGATGGAGGTTGAAATCCTTTGTGCTAAAAAATAAGGACGCTTCTGAAGGATTAAGAGGTTTATACCAAATTTCTTTGAAGTGAATGATGGAACGGCAGACATTTTAGTGGTATGGGATGCATTCAAGGCTTCTGTTAGGGGGGAACTAATGAACTGGACTGCAAGGGTGCGAAGGGTGGGAGATGCTAGATTGGAAGAGCTTGAAAAAGAACTAGGAAATTTACAAAGAGAATATGCTTTGTCAAAGGAGAAAAGTATAAGAGTCAAAATATCAGATGTTAAGGAAATTCTGAAATGTGAGGTGAACTCACAAGTTGAGAGAGGGATGTATTATATGAAACAGAAATACTGGGAACAAGGGGATAAGGTGGGTAAATTGTTGGCAAACAGATTGAAGAGTCACTCAGAAAGGGTGTATGTTCAAAGAATTGTTGATGAATTTGGAAACATGAAAGTTAAGAAAGATAAAATATGTGAATGTTTTTGTTCATTTTATGCAAAATTGTACACTGAAGATATCGCCCCGCAAATGGATGAACTAGATAGTTTATTTGAGAAAATTGCCCTCCCCACAATTTCTGAAGAAGGTAGATGTTTTATGGAAGCCCCGATTACATTCATGGAGGTTTTGTCAGTGATTGGGGAATTGAATAAAGGTAAATCTCCAGGAATGGATGGTTTAACCGTAGAATTCTATCAAACATATGACAAAGTGTTGGCACAGATTTTATGTAATTTGTATAACCATTTTTTGAGAGAGGGGAGGTTATGCGCTTCAATGAAGGAGGCAATCATCACGGTGATCCCAAAACCTGGAAAGGATGCAATTAAGTACAGTAATTATCGGCCTATCTCCTTACTTAATGGTGACATAAAAATCTTTACCAAGATCCTGACTGTGAGACTCAAAAAATATATAGGTGAGTTAATAGAGCGATCTCAGACAGGATTCATGGAGCGAAGTTATGGATATGATAATATTCTAACACTATTAGATATATTGAGCTTGCCAGACTCAGAGATAAAGGATATATTGTGGATCTTTTTAGATGCTGAGAAGGCCTTTGATAGGGTTAATTGGGGTTTCCTGAACTATACACTATCAAAGTTGGGTTTTGGTCCTTTATTTGTTAAGGCTATTCAAGCACTACAAAATGGCACATCAGCGAAGGTGTGGGTGAATGAGGGATTTTCATTATATAGAGGCACACGACAATGTTGCTCTTTGTCACCACCATTGTTATTTAATTTGGTGTTAGAGCCCTTGTTGGCATAGATACGTCAACATGGGTGTATCAGTGGACTAAGTGTGGGAGATGGGGAAGTTAAGGCACTGGCCTATGCAGATGATGTGGTGGTCATCTTGAATAATCCTGTTGTGAGGGGTCATGTATTGAAGAGTGTTTTTGAGGAAGTGGGAAAGTTATCGGGTTACCGGATCAATTGGGAAAAAAACGGTAATTTTTCCGGTGAGGAGCTCGCCGGTATGTGAACATTTGCTAGGTTCGAATTGTAAATGGGAGTATTCTAGTGTGAAGTACTTGGGTATTTATATTACTCAGGATTTTAAAAAGAAAATAAGTTATAATGTAGATAAAATCATTGAGGTTCTTAAAAGGGACATTATGAAATGGGGACGTGTCAATCTTACTATTTGGGGTAAAATTAATGCAATGAAGATGCTTCTGCTACCAAAGGTTCTGTATGTTATTCAATCTTTACCTTTACATTTTACTAAGAGAGCATTTGAGCGTATAAATAGGTTGTTTCAAGACTTTTGTGGGGATTTGGGAAAAGAGCCAGAATTCATCGATATATTATGGTCCGGAAAGTTAAGGATGGGGGTTTTGGGATACCTGATACTAAAGAATTATATTAGTGGTTTTTTATTGAACAAAGTGTCTGATTACACTAGTGGAGATCAGAATCAGGTGCCGTGGTGGGTGCAAATTGAGATGCAGCGGTTTTTACCGTATGTTATTAAATGTTTGTTTTATTTTGGGAAGTTACCTAGGAAGGTGCTGTGTTTGAAAACAGTATTGGCTACAAAAGAAGCATTGTCGTCATTAATAGTGGGAACTGGACAAGGACTATATATTTATGAGGAGGCATCCCTTTGGCATAATCCTGGTCTGCAGATCAATAATAAAGTACTGAACTGGAGAAGTTGGGTTAAGAGAGGCATTTTAATAATTGGTGACATGTGGAGTGATGAAGGAGTGGTACCTTTTGGAAGTTTGGTTGAGAGGTTTGGACTGCAAAATATGGAATTAAGAAGATATAATATACTGGCAAATTTGCTCTCAGAAAGGAGACAAATGATGTATGCTCCAGTTTTGAAGAAACCGGAAATGTTTAAACTACAGGTTAATAGATCTCAAAAAGTTTCTAATTTTATGCAAGTTATGCAATTTGATGGGAAATGGTTGGATTCATGGGAAAAGTTACGATTGTTGTGGTCAGAGGAGTTAGGAAGGGAACTTACACCAGAAGAATGGAAAAAGGTTTGAAAGGTCCCAATGAATGCTAACGTGGATTTGCAATTACGTTACATTCATCAAAGGATATTGGGTAGAATATATTGGACCCCAGTGCGTATGTGCGTATTGGGTTTGGTAGATGATGATAGATGTTGGGGTTGTAGGAAGGATAGGCACAATCTGCTACATATGTTGTGGAGTTGTGAAAGGGTGGTGAGTTTTTGGAAGGATGTTATTGACAGGATTGACCAAATCTGGAACATTATTTATCCACACAATCCCTTGGCAGTCATCTTACTATTGTCAAGTGGTGGGTAGGATAAAAGCTGGATAATATCGTGGGGTGTGAGCAAAGTTTTGTTGGTGGCAGCTAAACAGATATTAAAGGTCTGGAAGACAAGGAAGAAACCGACAGTGGAGCAGTGGATTTTAGATGTTAAAGTTTTGTCAAGATATGAAAACACTATGTATCCTAAACAACACAAGGAAACCCTTTATGAAGAACTGTGGGGAAGCTTTATTGATCTTTACTGGTGATGCTTGATTGGGTTATGAACTGGAGTGTGATGGTTTACTTTCAGGTAATGAGGATGTTGGGGGGGGTTT
Source organism: Ambystoma mexicanum (assembly GCF_040938575.1). Lineage (NCBI taxonomy): Eukaryota > Metazoa > Chordata > Amphibia > Caudata > Ambystomatidae > Ambystoma > Ambystoma mexicanum. The sequence continues at coordinate 289,788,860 of NC_090940.1, forward strand.
GTGTCGGTTATGTGGTTTGTTTTGATTTGTGTAGTCTTACTTTTTTGTTGAGATTTGTTTAGTGCATATGGTTGTGTTTTAGGTTAGTGTTAGTTGAATTTTGTAAGAGTTATGATTTGCAATTCTATTAACTAATTTAATATTAAGTTAATATTAACTCTTAAGCTATTTTATAGTTGATAACTCAATGACCTAAGATGTAGATACTGTTGTTTTTGTTATTCCTTGTTGAAAATAAGAAATAAAGAGTTTTAAAAAAATGATAAGTCTTTCAAGTTGAACGTGAAGAAGGAGGAGAAGAGAGATGCAGAGCGGGCGAAGCGGGAAGCAGGATCGGAGGCAGACACACAAGAGCGAACTGTGTGGAAGGAGCCAAGTGCTTCCTATCGGGAAGGCGAGAGACTGGGAGAGCACAATGGGTGCTGCAGGTAAACTGCTGAGTAGCCAGCAGCAATGCAGAGGCTGTCTGGGATGCGGTCACCATGAGGTGCAGCAGTTGCACTGGCGGATGAAGAATAATCTGGTGGGAGACCTGCAGGAGGGTCTGCAGAGCGGGAAACACATTCCCGAAGCATGGACTTCACCACAGCCATACGCCACTTGTTGGAAATGCCAGCACACAGTGGTGAGTCTGCCCAGAAGTATTGGGGAGCCCTGGGGTATACCGGCAGGCATACAAACAGTTGGGAATTTATTTTGAATATCAACCAAATGATATAGAAAGACAAAATGTACATACGTCTCTGTATATGAGAGAAAGCTGAGTAAATGGTGTCACAAGCAAGTGAACACCAATGAACCAGTCAAGAGGCAAGATCTGTACAATTCTTCATATACAAGATGTCAATATGGGGCAGATTGGATCAAGTATTGCCACAAGCCAGTGAATACTAACAATAAAGTTACCAACAAAATGTGAACAAAGCTCCTCCATATATGAGATGCCAATATGGTGGAAGTTGGAACAAGTAATACCTGGAGCTAATAAAGGATAAACATTGAAGGAGCACAACTGTGTTATACTTAAAGAGAAAGAGAACTGAAAGATAAAGAAAATATTGTAAGAGGAGCTGGTGAAAGAAGTGCATCAGGCAGTGAGCCTTTGGGGGAAATATACCTGGCAGGAGAGTATGCCCAGAGAATTATCAACCCCAGAGGGGGGTTCCTGGCAGGGGAGTACTCCAGGCAATCCATATAGAGTATGTGAAAGGAAAAGACATTGTTAAAGGGTTCCTGGCAGGAGATTATACCGGGAGTCCCTCTTTAATAAGTTGCTAGGTGGAAGAGACACATTGTGCCTTCCTAAAAACACCATTACTTGGAAAAGACACTCCTTTATCATCCTTAAGAAGGTGTTATGGGAAAGAGCCATTTCTACTCTGATCTCATCATCCTTAAGACCTCTTTCCTCTCCGATCGACCCTGCCAGGTCCACCTTGGATCCTTCCTCTCCTTTATCTCTATCTCTACTTGTGGTATTCCCCAGTGGTCTAATCTCTCTCCCTGGGTGTTGAACCAATACTTGGCACTTCTTGCCCACCGCATTGCCTCTCTCTGCCCCAACTTTCAGTGCTATGTGGACGACACTCAACTCATTTTCAGGCCCCCTTCTGACACATCTTCTCCTTCTTTCATCTCCTACTGTCTGTCCATCATCCAGGAGTGGTCTGCCGCCAATGATCTCTGCCTTAATGCCAGTAAGACTGAAATTCTCCTCATTGGCACACCTGCTCCCTCCTTTCCTGTCGTTCTCTGGCCAGCCTCTCTTGGCCCTCTTCCTTCTCCCACCTGTGAGGCTAAAAACCACAAGGTCATCTTTGACTCAATTCTCTCCTTCTCTCCTCACATCTCTGACATCTCTAAGAAGTCACACTACCAGCTGCACCTCCTCAGAGGTATTCTTCCTTTCCTTCCTCCAGAAGCTCACTGTCTGCAGAGCTCTGGTTCTCTATAGGCTGGACTACTGCAACAGCCTCTTTCTAAATCTGCTTGCTTCTACTCTCTGCCCTCTGCAACTCATCCAGAACAGGACTGCGAAACTTGTCCTTGGCCTCAAGCCCAGGGGTCCTATCTCTCCAGGGCTGAAATATCTGCACTGGCTCCCAGTGGCTGCAAGGAGTAAGTTCAAAACCCTCTGCATTGTCCACAAGGCCTTCCTAAATATCTACCTTCTCGTGCTCTTCGCTCATCCGCCTCCAACTCCCTCAGGGTCAGTCGTTTCCCTAAGCAACGTGTTGGTGGTAGATCTCCTTCTTCTGCTGGGGCCTCCCTCTGGAACAGCCTCCCTGAAACTTGAGGAGTACCATCTTCGGTTCCGGAATTACCTCAAGACCTTCCTCTTTGATTCTGCTTTCTCTCCTCCTCTCCCCTGCTGAACTCCTGACTGACACTGCACTGGTCAGCTGGCCACCCTCTGATCTCGGCCCAGGTCCCCTCCCCCACCATCTGCACAACTGCACTGCCTCCTGGGCAAACACTGCTCTTGGGGGCTGCTTCTGTATCCCTACAATTCCCACCAGCTCTTTTTACTGTTGATCCTATGTATTGTACTGCCCCCTCCCCCTACCCGCACTTTCCCTTTCCCCCCTTCCCTGCACTTGCGCGATCACAATGTCCCCTGGCCTAGTACGATTGTTGTCTCTGTCTTCTCTCTGTTCCCCCTCCCAGTGGGCGAAGTGTACAAAAAGAAGTAGTGGAACTATGTTCCCTGCTGGCCTGCACCCACTGCCCACAAACCCCATCACCGCCCCCATCTCACACACAATACAAACACCCAAACCCGTGCGCTTGCTGTTTAAGGAAACGTTCAGTGCGTTGCACTCAGAGTGCAAGTTTCATCTTCTTCCTACACTTTTATTTTAAAACGAAACCATTTCGGAACGGTTTCTTTTTAAAATAAAAGTATAGGAACGGTAAAACTTAATTAAGAAAAGTAGGGGAGCACCGCTCCCAACGGCTCCCGCTCACTTCGACCACTGTCCCCTCCCTTGCCTCATCCCGCTTTGAAACACTTGTGTATAGGCATGTTATAAATGCCATGTCATATCATATCATAACTTATGTGGTTTATTTTTAGTGTGAGGGTCAGATACGTTTTGGACACAAGGACAGTTTGCCTAATTCAGACAACGAGACACGACTGATCCCTAGTTATGATTTTCTCGGCAGGGAAACTCTCTCTAGGATAGGGACAGAAAGGCCTTTATCCAAACCCTTTTATTCTAATAAAATGTCTAATGTTAAAAACATTACAACTTTGTGTCTGTCTCTCATTTCTTAGCCCTCACAGTACACAGTCAAGTCATCATATGGGGACAGGAATGATTGTGTGTCAGTTTAGCATGCATTTTCCAATGTGCATTTGGGGGGAAAGTAGCATGGTCTTTTTCGCGGCCCCTTGCCCCCCACACTTGCAATGCTAGGTACTCCCCTGGTCACCAACGGTGTGCAAATCAGGAGCTTCTTGCATGCTTTTTTCAGAAGACTGACTCCGGCAGCATGGGCTGAGCGATGAGTGCCACACACGCACTCTTGGGACCAGGTCGTATAGAAGAGTGCAGTACAATCCAGCAATGAGTTAAAAGAGGTCGAAATGTATGCACATGTTGAAGAAAACCAGTGTGTGACACTTATTGCATGATGTGGTCAGCGGATTTGACAACCAGTAAGGTACAAGGAATGGCCTGCAAAAGTAGCATGCGCAGTAAAGTCATTAAATTATATTCACTCTGAAAGTAATCTCGAATAATGTCCTGTCATTTGTTTGCTGAGGTTGTATTGACGTGAGTGCATTGTGCAAAGACTGGCACTATCTACAAAAGTTTAAAAAATTAATTGAACACCTGACGTGTTAGCATGCGGTGCCCATGGCAATCTTGAAGAGTTACCTGCCACATTTGCAATGACTGATGATAAATTCAAGCACCGCCTGACACATGGCCTGCAGTGGTTAACACCTTCTATGTTCTCCTAGACATGTCAGCTGATCAAAGAGACAGACATCTAGAGTAGAGCCAACACTAAATGATCAGCAAACTTTCTTGATACATTTTTCACAATACACAAGAGCCTTATAGCACTGCTTCCTAATGTTTAAATTGCCTGTGATTCAGGAATGCCCCCCTCAGGTTTTTCTCGGGGACTGTACTTGTTACCATGCATTTGCAATGATTGGGATCATATTCTTGATAAAAGAAAATGGGCCTATCTCTGTGTTTCCTGTCATGAGGCCTCATTACGAGTAGCCCGGTAAAAACGGGTTTATTACCGGCATGCCGGTAAGAGCGGGTCCGTGCTCGTATGAACCCGCCAATAGCGGGTGATTACGAGTGCACGAGCATGCGTGAACCCCCATGCCGGTAATGGCAATACCGGCATGCCGCTAAAGGCCCTCCAACCCCCTCTATAGCGGCATCGTGGAACCCGCCGATACCGGCACCGCCTCGGAGCAACCCCTAAATACCGGCACGGTAATACCACCATGCTAATACCGGGTTCGCAAAACCGGACCTGGAAATAACGTCATCGCGCAGGAATTGGAAATGGGCCGGCGGCCATCTTTAAAAACACAATCCATTGCCGTCCTCCCTAACCACCAGTCTTTTCGTGTCGTGCTGCGTCAGAAAACCCTGAGGATGTCCAAGGCCACCAGGAAGACGACCCCCCGGAAGCGGAAACAGCGTTTCTCTGACGCTGAGCTCAGCATGCTGGCGGACACTCTGGCTGCACATGCAGACATGATCAAGTAAAATGACATGAAGCATGCTGCCCAGATGAAGAAAAAGCAAATCTGGCAGGAGGTTGCCCAGAGGGTGTCGGCCGTGGGGACCACCCCACGTACAGTGCGGGACTTCCGCAAGGGGTGGGACGACCTCCGCTTGAGGGTGAGGAACATCCTGGCAGCCAACAGGAGGGCGGCCATGGCGACAGGCGGGGGGCCACACTCACCAGCAAAGCTGATGCCCTGGGAGGAGACTGCCAGCTCATTCATTGATCCCGAGTCAATAGAGGGATTTCGAGAGATGAAGATGGGCGCCCCATCATCCCCAGAAGGAGGTGAGTGACCCTGCACATCCCTGTAGGAGAAACCATGACGTAGCACAAGTGATGTGGAAGTGAGACTAGGCAAGCCAATGCATGTTCCAGACCCACATCAACATATCCAGTCAAGAATAAGTGCCACACCCTGCCACACACAAATGCATGCTGAGTGCCAATCCCAATACCAGCACACGGGCAACATAACACGACCGTGCCCATGTAACCCAACACACAGACCCCATATCAATGGCATGCCAACTGCCATGCATTGATAGCCTACATGCCCCCTCAGAACACCAATTGCCACACCCCTGTAATAAATGGATGCATAAATGTATGAATATATCACAGCGCAATAGTATGTTGCTGGCATGTGACACCATCACTGATGACCTGCATCTCTTCTAACCCCCAGGCACGATGAGGAAGATGCCAGTCAGGAGAGGGGCGCAAGGGCATCAACATCACACCATGGGGCAAGGGCCACCGCCACCACCACCCCCCAGCCAGAGAAACAGGCCAGACCAACAGGCAGTGTGCCAGACCGGGTTGAAACCCAGCAAAAAACACCTGCTGCCAGTGAGGGCCACACACATCAAGACCAGCAGCAGCCACCTACAACAGTGGGATGGGTTTCCGTTCCTGCACCACCAACCACCGCAGACGTTGTGGATGCAAATGTGCACACCGACGGTGTCACAGTTGTGTCCACTACACCCACCCCAAACCCCTGACCACACCCCCACCCCATATGGAGGCTGACAGCAGTGACGATCCCTGCCTCCACGACTCCGACCTCAGAGATTACGACATGTGCCACTTCGAGGAGGACAGCGCCCTGAATGTGGGCCCCATGCATGCACCATCCACCACCCTGGCTACCACCACCCCAGCTACCACCACCCCGGCTACCACCACTCCAGCCACCACCACTCCAGCCATCACCACTCCAGCCACCAGCACTCCAGCTAGTACCAACACCTTTGAGGCTCACCTGTTGAGGGTGGAGGCATGACAGGAGTCAATGCTTGATCTCATGCAGCAGTATATTGCCGATGGGGAGGACACTTGGAGGGCTATTGCTACTGCCATTGGGGAGACCACAGTGGCCATCGCTGCGAACACTGCTGCCGTTAACGTGTCTGCAATCCTCATGAGAGACTGTCTGGGGGCAGTAACGCAAGTCCTAACGTCCATCCTGCTCCATATGCAGCAGCCACGCCTTGGAGCAGGCGTGGAACCTGCCTCTAACATGTCCTCCTCTACAACACCTGCAACCTCTGCCCCCACAAGCCCTGTGCGGATGACCCGGAGGAGTGCACGGCAATCGAAGATACCACCCCCGGATAACAAAAAGGCCAAGAAGTAGAGTGGCCAGACAATGGGAGTGGGACACATGGTTGTTGGTGAAGGGAACAATGTCAAGGCGAAGTCCGTCCCAACGCAGAAGTAGCAAGAACTCCTACCTCCCCTTGACAGTCTTGGCGCCTGGATTAGTTGAAACATAGGTCACCGCGGCCCCCACGGAGAAAGAGGGTTAGGATCCACGGATTGAATGGGTTTCGGGATTGTAGGGTAACCGGATTGAGGGTTAGGGAGAGGTTATGGATAGGGAAGGGTTTTTTTGGGGTTGAGATGCTCCCAGACTCTGACCTTCTGAGTCTGAACTATTTTCGGCTTTGGTAGTTGCTTTTTAACGTTTTGGCATTCATTCAGTCATGCATTCTTATCTCATGCATGCATTACCCCTCAGACTGGAACCCAACACTCTGTTTACCTCGTTCACAAAGTTTGCTCCAACCTTGGGCTTCTATAGACACAATATTCTAGTCTGGCTTCAATATTCAGCTTCAACTTGACATTAGTGTTTGCCTCTTTTACATATCACCACAAGATCTAAAACATAAATTCAAACACAATTCTTTGATCACGTTAATGCACTTAGCTCTAGTTTTCCAGTGCGCTTCTTCCGCCCGCTGGCTCCGCAGACTGTGTGTTGCGAAATCAGATCGCTGAAGGTGGCGGTAAACTCCTGACAAAAAAGGAGAAAGTTAGCTTTGCCCTCTCACGCCTTTTGGCATTTCACAAGTACTCGCAACAGCGAATACGGCATTGAATGGCTCACAACAGGCGAGCATAACGTTACGTTTGCACCCGCAACTGGCGAATGCACATCACATGCAGATTTAGTGGGTTAATAGTTAGTTCGCGAACATTCGCGTATCTTCCCCGAAGTTTATAAAGACTTCCTAAATGCCACTGGTAAGCGGAGTCTCTTTCCAGTTTTAATTTCCCCCTGGCTAGCTTTAAAAGGAAGGCAGTGTACTTATCTTTGGCATTGCGGGGCCTGAAGATGTATCCGGCAGCGAGGGCGGCCCCGCGAGAAGCTTTGCTGGTGCTCCATCAGATGCGTCCTCTCGGCAGCAGAGTCGAGCACGGACAAACTTTCCGGGATCGCGCATGCGCGGTAGCTTCCTTGCGCATGCGCGTTGCGTCGGGCGTTGTCCTGGGCGTTTCCTGGGCTGCCTGAGCTGTAGTTTTAGGCCTGGGGCTGCTGGGAAGCGTAGTCTTCCTTTGGTTCTGCCTCCTGTACACCTTTTACCCCCACACCACGTACATCTGCACTGGGGACAAAGGTGACAGCGACTCAGAGACGTTCCTCCCACAACCCTGCAACCACCTTGCCTTTGTTTTGACCTCAGGGGCGTAATGTGGGCCGTGGGTTTATGACAGTACATCCCCTCCCCGCAGAAGGGCCAGGTTTTGTGGGATGATTGTGATGAAATAAGCGTATTAACCTAGGGGCATGCACATTGGTGGCAGGTTCCCAGGACCTATCCTCAGGGCCGAACCCCACCCAATCAACCAGGTAATGCAACCTACCCCTCCCCCCACTCGTGAGTTTAGTATGGCCTTAACTTCGTACTCTGGGTACCCTTCTATAAAAACGGGTGGAGGCCTTTCCATGCGCGTATGGGGCTTTGCTGGTTTTAGGAGCGCTACGTGAAATACAAAGTGAACCCTCATATGGTCTGGAAGATGAAGTCGCATTGCTACTGGGTTAACCACCTGTGTGATGCGAAATGGGCCTATGTAGCGGGGTTTCAATTTTCGGGAACCTGGGAGATGCAAATGTCGCGTTGAGAGCCAGACTTTATCTCCCACTTGATATTTTGGGTTAGCACAGCGCTTTCTGTCAGCGTACTTTTTGGTTGTGTTCTTGGCTGTGATTAGGTTCTGTCGCACTTTTTTCCAGATTTGTCTTAACCGAGCCACTTTGGTTTGTACTGATGGCAATGCATCCGGAGTTTGTTCTCCACTTGGCTGTACGAATGGGTTGTATCCGTAGGTCATGAAAAAAGGAGAATATCCTGTGGAGGCATGCTGAGAGTTGTTATAGGCTAGTTCTGCTAACCACAAGAGTTCAACCCAACCCCCCTCAGCTCCATGTGTAAAACAGCGAAGGTACTGTTCTAGCGTCTGATTCAGTCGTTCTGTCTGTCCGTCGGTCTCGGGATGGTAACTACTAGACATCTGCAATTGTATTCCTATTTTCTTACAGAAACGCCGCCAGAACTTGGACGTAAACTGCGATCCTCGGTCCGAGACTATGTGTTGTGGCACTCTGTGCAGGCGAACAACATGTTGTAGGAAAAGGTTTGCAAATTCTTCCGCCGTCGGCAGGCCGCAACTGGGTATGAAATGGGCAAGTTTAGTAAATGGATCTATTACCACTAATATCGTGGTTTGTCCTTGATCAGGGGGTAATTCTACAATAAAGTCTAATGATACTGTATGCCACGGCTGCGAGGGAGTGGGTAAAGGTCTCAACAGTCCTGCTGGTTTCTTGTGATCCGTTTTATTACGAGCACATATTTCGCAATTCGCCACATATTCTCGCACATCTCTATGTAGGTTGGGCCACCAATAGTGCCGTTGAAGTAGTTCTTGTGTTTTGTTCATCCCCAGGTGACCTGCCAATGGGGAGTCATGGCACCATTTAAGGGCTTGAGCCTGTAGACCCTTAGTTGGTAAATATACTGCTTTGCCTTGGAACGGTATACCTTCCTGTAAAGAACGTTTTAGCTGTGGATCCTCCCATTGGAGTAACTCTTTTGCTGTCATGGCATTCCCCACCTGTTTCAACAAGGTATTTGTTACACTTCCTACGATCTTGGTCAAAGACACAATGGGTTTTGCCGCTTCATCAGGTCTAGGAGAAACTGGTAATTCCAGATATCTGGAAAGTATGTCTGCTTTCTTGTTCTCCTGTCCGGGTCGGTATGTTACCACGAAATCAAAGTCCGCAAAATACATCGCCCATCGTAATTGTTGTGGGGTGAGAGCTTGTGCCGACTTTAAGAACTGGAGATTGCGGTGATCCGTCAGCACTGTTATGGTGTGTCTCGCTCCCAGCAGATAGTGCCTCCATTCTGCAAAAGCCGCCTTTATAGCTAGCAGCTCGCGGTCTGCAATAGTGTAATTTTGCTCTGCAGGGTTAAGTTTTCTTGAGTAATAAGCCACTAGGTGTAAATGTCCTGACTGGTCTCGTTGTGATAATATCGCTCCCAGTGCATAACTAGAAGCGTCAGTTTCCACCAGAAATAGTAACGTTGGATCTGGGTGTAACAGAACGGGGGCTGTAGTGAACGCCTCCTTTAATAACTTGAAACTATGTTCTGTCTCAGAATCCCACACAAAATGTTTCCCCTTCTTGAGTAGACGGGCAATGGCTAGGCTTTTCTCCGCAAACCCATGGATGAACCTTCGGTAGAAGTTTGCAAATCCTAGTACTGACTGTAGTTCCTTGACATTCTGTGGGGCTGGCCAATCCAGAATTGCTTGTACCTTATGTGTATCCATTTTTACGCCTTCGGGAGAGAGTATAAAGCCCAGGAATTCCACTGTGGTACAATGAAATGTACATTTTTCTAATTTGGCGAACAGATGGTGTTCTCGCAAACGTTGTAGAACGGATCTGACATGTTGCACATGTTCATCCTTGTTCCGGGAGTAAATCAGTATGTCATCGATATAAACAACGTCTAGAAAACCACGTAGAACCTCATACAAGAAGTGCTGGAAGGCGGCGGGTGCGTTACAGAGGCCGAATGGCATGACCTGGTACTCATACAGTCCAAATTTCGTTCTGAAGGCAGTCTTCCATTCGTCCCCCTTACGCACCCGCACCAGGTGGTAAGCACCTCGTAAGTCCAACTTGGTGTAAATTGTGGCTCCTCGTACTTGATCCAGCAGGACCGGTATCAATGGTAGGGGGTATCGATTTTTGATTGTAATGCGGTTTATCGCACAATAGTCGGTACACATCCTGAGATCTCCAGTTTTCTTCGGAACGAAGAATAACGGTGAAGAAACGGGAGAAGTGGAGTGACGAATGAACCCATTCTGGAGATTAGTGTCTATATATTCTTTGAGATGTTGGTTCTCAGATTCCGTCAAGGCATAAATCTGGCTGCACGGCAGGGCAGCCCCTGGTTCCAGATCTATCCTACAGTCAAACGACCTGTGTGGTGGTAATGTTTCTGCCGCCTTTCTGCTAAAAACATCCTGAAAATCTTGGTATTCTTGCGGTAACCCCATTAGCGGCTCTCCTTTGCTTTCTTGTGTGGCCCCTAGAACCTGCACCATATGTCCCAATTCTTTAGTGCACTGAGTCCTGCAAAGACTAGAAGAGAAACAAACTGTTCCGCGTGCCCAGTCGATTGCCGGGTTATGTAGCGCCAGCCAAGGCAGCCCCAGGATGAAGCCAAACTGGGGGGCGGCGATGATATCGAATTGAATGCGCTCTTTATGTCCTTGGATGTTCAAAATCATCTCCCCCGTTTGCTGTGTCACTGGTCCAGATGTCAACGGAGATCCATCGACTGATCGAACCTCCTTGTGTATATTCTTTGTGGCCACTGGTAAACCCAAAAAAACTGCGTAATCGGAATCCACAAAGTTACCAGTTGCTCCAGAATCCACCATTAATGTGATGGCCTGATCCCTTTGGCGTGTCTGAAGAATTCCAGTAACGGTAACATGGGCTTTGTGAACCTGTGTCACATTACCCAATAAATGCTTGGGGGCGCTGTGATGATTTTGGCTCGGCAGATCCCCCCTCCTTACTGGCGAGCGTTGGCGTTTCCCGACGAGGTGGTATTCTTTGGCTTAGCCCCACATTCTTTCACGAAGTGTTCGGTCTTGCCACAGTACATACACAGCTTTTCTCTTCTGCGTTTCTCTCTTTCTTCTTTAGTAATCGGTCCTCGAATTGTCCCGATTTGCATGGGTTCAACTTCCGAAGTCTTCTCTGTTGCTTTGCCCGAACCAGGTGCAGCTCTTGGGTAATCCAATCTTGTTGGATACTGTTTTGCCTCCCATTTACGTCTGTCTTGCCTCCTTTCCCCTTGCCTGTGATCTAAACGTAGGGCTAACTCTATCATTCCTGTGCAGGTGGTTGGTTGTGGGTCCACTTGCACTATAAGGTCTTTCAACTCCTCCCTAAGGCCTTGATAAAAAAGGGCCAGTCTTTTTTCATGGGGCCACTCTGCTTCAACCACTAATCTGTTGAACGTTGTCACATACCAAATGAGTTCTCTACTTCCCTGCCGCAAGGTAAGTAACTCCCGATCCCGGATCAAAGAGGCCACCTTCCTATCAAACATTTTACCGAACTCCTCCTGAAATTCACCCCAATCATACAGCAAAGCATCGTCCTTCTGTACTACGGGGGCAGCCCATGCCGCAGCATCCCCCGTGAGGTAAGAAATCACGAAGGCTGTGCGGGACTGGGCCGAACGAAAGATTGATGACTTGGTCAGGAAATGCAACTGGCATTGGGTCATAAATATGGAGAACTTTTGTGGGTCTCTCCCGTACCTTTCCGGAGTGGCTAAGGGCATGGACGGCTCCATGGTCACTTGAACCTGCACTAGGGTAGGAGGGGGCCCATCAGGAAGGGGTCTACCTTGTGCTGTGAGTTCTTGCACACGCTGGGCTAGCGTTGCATAATCCTGCCTAGTAGCATCTAAAGCATCTTTTAGCTCATGTAGGACGCGAGCTATATCTTCCATGGTTCCGGAGTTCGTGCTACTTGGGTGTTTAAAAATATGTGGGTCCGTGCTTCTGTCAAGGCGAAGTCCGTCCCAACGCAGAAGTAGCAAGAAATCCTACCTCCACTTGATAGTCTTGGCGCCCTGATTAGTTGAAACACAGGTGACCGCGGCCCCCACGGGGAAAGAGGGTTAGGATCCACGGATTGGATGGGTTTCGGGGTTGTAGGGTAACCGGATTGAGGGTTAGGGAGAGGTTATGGATAGGGAAGGGGTTTTTTGGGGTTGAGATGCTCCCAGACTCTGACCTTCTGAGTCTGAACTATTTTCGGCTTTGGTATTTGCTTTTTAACGTTTTGGCATTCATTCAGTCATGCATTCTTATCTCATGCATGCATTACCCCTCAGACTGGAACCCAACACTCTGTTTACCTCGTTCACAAAGTTTGCTCCAACCTTGGGCTTCTATAGACACAATATTCTAGTCTGGCTTCAATATTCAGCTTCACCTTGACATTAGTGTTTGCCCCTTTTACATATCACCACAAGACCTAAAACATAAATTCAAACACAATTCTTTGATCACGTTAATGCACTTAGCTCTAGTTTTCCAGTGCGCTTCTTCCGCCCGCCGGCTCAGCAGACTGTGTGTTGCGAAATCAGATCGCTGAAGGTGGCGGTAAACTCCTGACAAAAAAGGAGAAAGTTAGCTTTGCCCTCTCACGCATTTTGGCATTTCACAAGTACTCGCAACAGCGAATACGGCATTGAATGGCCCACAACAGGCGAGCATAACGTTACGTTTGCACCCGCAACTGGCGAATGCACATCACATGCAGATTTAGTGGGTTAATAGTTAGTTCGCGAACATTCGCGTATCTTCTGCGAAGTTTATAAAGACTTCCTAAATATCACTGGTAAGCGGAGTCTCTTTCCAGTTTTGATTTCCCTCTGGCTAGCTTTAAAAGGAAGGCAGTGTAATTATCTTTGGCATCGCGGGGCCTGAAGATGTATCCGGCAGCGAGGGCGGCCCCGCGAGAAGCTTCGCTGGAGCTCCGTCAGATGCGTCCTCTCGGGAACAGAGTCGAGCACGGACAAACTTTCCGGGATCGCACATGCGCGGTAGCTTCCTTGCGCATGCGTGTTGCGTCGGCCGTTGTCCTGGGCGTTTCCTGGGCTGCCGGAGCTGTAGTTTTAGGCCCGGGGCTGCTCGGAAGCGTAGTCTTCTTTTGGTTCTGCCTCCTGTACACCTTTTACCCCCACACCACGTACATCTGCACTGGGGACAAAGGTGACAGCGACTCAGAGACGTTCCTCCCACAACCCCTGCAACCACCTTGCCTTTGTTTTGATCTCGGGGGCATAATGTGGGCCGTGGGTTTATGACAAACAATCATTTGAGTACATTTTGGGTCATTTGGGGTTTGTAGGGTGGGTTAGGGAGTTCACTGGGGGTTATTGGGGTTTGTAGAGTGGGTTAGGGAGTTCACTGGGGGTTATTGGGGTTTGTAGGGTGGGTTAGGGAGTTCACTGGGGGTTATTGGGGTTTGTAGAGTCGGTTAGGGAGTTCTCTGGGGGTTATTGGGGTTTGTAGGGTGGGTTAGGGAGTTCACTGGGGGTTATTGGGGTTTGTAGAGTGGGTTAGGGAGTTCACTGGGGGTTATTGGGGTTTGTAGGGTGGGTTAGGGAGTTCACTGGGGGTTATTGGGGTTTGTAGGGTGGGTTAGGGAGTTCACTGGGGGTTGCGGGGGGGAATGTTCACATTGTTGCCTGTTTGAAAAATACACCCATTGTGTGCCAAAAATTCAATGGCTGGACATTCTTCATTTTGTGCATGTTCATTTAATGTGTGATGGTGTTTAGTGGCCAACTCCCAACAATACAGGTGTGCATGCCCACATGGAGCTAGTGTGTCACTGACACATGTCTCTCATAGTCCCTGTGTTTCAGAAGTATTCGTGAATTAGTGCTTGGCGTACAACATGGCCATCCCGTGCATCACGTACTGGCAGTGGGGCTACTTCACCTCCGTCTCCATCCTCATCATCCTCACCTGGGCCATGCATGTCGTTGTCAGGTGGCAGTGGTACATTTCTCTGGACGCACATGTTGTGCAGCATGACACAGGCCATGGTGATCTTTGCCACCTTCTCAGGCCTATATCGGAGTGCCCCACCAGACCTGCTGAGGCAGCGGAACCGCGCCTTCAACAGGCCAAAGGTCTGCTCAATCACAACTCAGGTACGGGTGTGCACACGATTGTACTCCTCTTCATGGCTGTTCTGCGGGTTCCGCACAGGGGTAAGTAGCCACGGCCTCAAGGGATATCCTCCATCACCTGCAAGCAAATACAAATAGGTCTGTGTCACTCTGAACTGCCACCTTCAGGGAGCACAGTCATGGCACCAGCTATTTCGTGTGGGCATGCACATGTCCCTGTACGCATGCAAAAATGTCACCTAGATGCAATCTATACTGTCATGAGGTGTGGTAGTCTGGATGGGGTTCAATAGATGATGCAGGGTGTAACCATGCATGCTGAGGCAGATGTGCTGTGGTAGTGCAACAATGTTTAGCCTCCTTTTCATGCTGTTCATTCTTCACTATGCATTGTCACACTGACCACATTGCCATCCTGTTCATTCATGCATTGCTTGCCATCACCATGGTGGCCTGGTTGTGCCTCTTACTTGTCGTCATCGATATGCATAATTTGTGAAATGTGGCCCAATGATGTGTCATGTTCCGTTTGGCCGGTTCAGGTCAGTAGTGTTTAGCTCTGCATGCATTCTCCAATAACCGGCAATTGCCACCCAGGTGGAGTATGCACCCCCCTTTTCCACCCAGGTGGTGTATGCTCCCCCTTTCCCACCCAGGTGGAGTATGCCCCCCCTTATGCATCCCTACACATCAGTACCCCAAAGCACTGCCATGGGACAGTTGTGCAACTCACCAAGCAGCCAGGCCCGTGGTCCAGCATGTTGCTCCATGTGACGGGGTAGCGTGGAGTTGCGCAGTACCATGGCATCATGTGTTGATCTGGGAAATCGGGCGCAGAAATGTGCGATGATCTTGCTGAAGTCACATACCATTTGCACATTGATGGAGTGGTATTGCTTGCGATTGCGGTACACCGCCTCTATGGCATGGGGGACTACTAATTCCACATGGGTGCAGTCGAGGGCACCAACACAATTGGGCATGCCTGCCAGTGCATGGAAGCCTACTTTGGTGTCGGCTATCTCCTGGGCAGTCCGTGGTAGGGATATGCGGCTGCTTGCATAATTCAGGAGGGCCTCCAGCACTTGGTTCAACATGCGTGAAAATAGTGGCTGTGAAATGCCATGCAGCTGGCCCACTGTGTGTTGGTAGGTGCCTGTGGCCAGGAAGTGGAGCACAGACACCACCTTTAGTAGCAGGGGGATGGCAGTGCGTACTTCTATGAGGCTGGCAATGTCGTTCTGTATCATGTCTACTATGGGAGTGATGGTGTCACGGTCCAATCGGTACAGGGTGTGGATCTGCTCAGGGGTTAGGTTAAAAGGGCTGGGTCTGGTGTGAGGGATTGGTGGTTGCCTATGAGGCACTGCTGGCTGCGCTGGTGGCCTGTCTCACCATCCTTCTCCTCCTGCGTCTCCTCTGTGCTGCCTGTTGTTGCTGCTGTAGTTGTTGTTGCTGTAGTTGTAGCAGTATGGGCATGTCCTCCAGCACCATGATTGCAACAGCTAATGGTAGCCTTTTGGTGTTGGAAGGGGTGTGGTGTGTGGGTGTGCTCATTTTATACTGGCCCAGCCTCCATTGACTCCACCTGTGGAGATTGTGTGCACCTGTGGCAGTTGCCCTGTATCCTGATTGCTGTTGGCGGGTGGTCCGCGATGCCTGTATGGGCGGCATCGTGCAGCCCGTGGATACCGGCTTCATGATGCCGGTATTTGCATGTCCGCGTGGGTTGGGATTACCTCCTATTACCGGCATGCCGGTATTTGCTCCCCGGAGGGGCGCGTGTACGCGGCCATGCCGCTATTAGTGGCACCGTTATTTAGGGTGCCGCTAATAGCTGGTTGACGGGTCGTGATACACCGGAGCGGTAAGCGATGCTGGTGATCCATTACCGGCATCGTTTTTCGCTTACCGGCAACCTCGTAATGAGGCCCATTATTTCTGCCTTAACCTCAGATATCTCATTTATCTGCCTGCTGACAGGCTCCCTAACCAGCAGGGGGCCCCTTTCATTGAGGGATGGTTGCCTCAAACAATGAGGATTTCATAGCTTGACAAGAACGGAGTGTAACTAAAACACAACCTTAATAAATAAGCAGCTTTAACCACTTGCTGAAGTTTAAGGCTTAGTCAGTTATTGAAATCAGTTTTGGGATCTGCACTAGATGACATTAGGTGAGGGCCCGATGTCACTGGTATCACAGCCCTGATCCTTCTGGACCTGTTGTCCATGTTTAACACCATTGACCATGAACTTCTTCTTGGTTGCCTCCATAAACTGGGAGGTCAACATCTGACTAGCAAATGGATGAAGCCTTTTCTCACTGCCAGGAGCCACTGCACAGCTCTGGTCCCATTTGGGTCAATTTACTAGTCCATTACATGTGGTGTTCCGCAAGGGTCTATCTTTCCCCTCTGCTATTTTAATTTATATCTTCAGCCAATTACTTTCTTATTATATATTGAGGCTTGTGCATTGACACCTCAATACTCCACTGATTTGGGGAGGCTTGGAATGAGCTGGACGCAGAGATACACATGGATAGAATTAGAAAGACTGAAAGGTAGGTAGACAGAAAAGAAGTGATAGATGGTAGGTTCGTAGATCAATAGGGACAGAAATACAGAGCTAGATAGACAGGTGGACAGATGGATAAATACAAATAAATAGACAGGCACTGTTGCGGAAGAAGTGATTGAAAGATTGATAGGTATATAGATAGATAGATAGATAGATAGATAGATAGATAGATAGATAGATAGATAGATAGATAGTGTGGTGATTCCTTCAAATGATGCCATTAAACAGACTTTAACTAAAAAGGTTTAATCAAACCAAAGCTTTGTCAGATTGTCTAGATTTTCAACTCGATTTGGCCAAGGGCCATGGTTCTGTCACGCTAAGTTGTTCGTGTGGCTCGAGACTTGGACTTCATTTTCTAGCAAGCAATGCTTCTTCTTTCATTATATTTTTTGTAGGAAAGTGGGAACTGACACTTCAATTCCGAGTTATGTAAAGGTTTCACACATGATCACTTTATAACCTGTCGCTGGGAACCTGGACTTTAATTCCCAGTATGGAATGGTTCTCTTTCCAGTCTTTCTAAGGAGAACATAGGACCTTACACTTCAATTCCTATTATGCAATATCTCTCTACTTAGTCCCTTGCCCAGATGGAACCTTGGAATTTTGACTTTCATTCCCAGAAAGCAAAGATAATGTGTTCTGTCTTTCTTAGAGCAGTTTAAGAACTTGAATGTATATTCCCAGATTGCAATGGGTTTCCGCTTAGTCTCCTTCTTAAAGGAATCTATGAACTTGGACTGTACTTTGCAGGACACAATGAATCTCCACTTAGTCTGTTTCTCAGAGAAATCTAGAACCTTGGACTTTAATATTTTAAAATTTCATAGGTATCTGGAAACATGGACATGGAATCCCGGTATTCAATTATTCTTTTTTCAGTCTACTTCTCGGAAGACTCTAAGATCTCAGATAATGCTTCCCAGGTAATGCTTTCTCAGAGAAATATTGGTGCTTGTATTTCAGTTGTGTGCATTTCAATTTTTTCTTTTCATTTCTTTGCTTATGCAGCCATTTTTATTTTAAACTGTGTTTATTGGCATTTTCAAATTTACAGTACAATAGTTGCAATAAGTCACAGTGACCAGTGAAATAAAAAAGGCTCACGTCTTAGTTGCGGGGCAGGTCATAATAGCAAATAGAACTCATTAACCTAAACAACAAACATACGATCCATACAAATTCAGACTCATCTTCCAGTTCGGTGTGGGGTAACCATTAGTCTGTGGGCTGCATTTAATAGATGTCGTAGGTTTGCGGGCAGCACATCACCTGGTTATGTATTCCGGGGTTGCAAGAACGGGGCGTCTTTGCTGTGTGCTGCTGTATTCCAAATGTTCTGGGCCTTCGTGGCGGTTTGTCGTCTGACGGGTGGAACATAACATCAACCAAAGATTTCCATGCTTCAATGATGATGACAAGATTCTCATCTTGTATGGGTGTGGATTCTACCCACGTCCTTGTCTTCGCTTTGCACCAGGTCTCAAGGTCATGGAGCCAGTGTGTGTAGTGTGGGCCCTTCAGTGAGTTCCAGGACATTGCGATCCTTCGTTTTGCGAGTATGCATGCTAGGTCCATTAATTTAGTGACATGCTTATGTTTTCTTTGTCTAGAGTATGTACCCAACAAACAATCCTGTGGGCTGCAGGAGTATCTGACAATCTCTGCCTTCTTGCATGTTCGTTCAATTTGAGACCAGAAGGCTTGCACCTTGACACGCCCTCAAGACATGTGCATGATGTTTGCTTGATCTTGGTGGTATCTAGGGCATTGGGGCTGTTCCTCCTTGTTGAATTTAGCTATCCAGATGGGGAGCAGGTGCAAGTGTATCTAGGTCACCTGGCCTAAGCCACGCCCACCTGGCGCCTTCCAGGTTGCCACTCTTTTTCCCCACTTAGCAAGCCCCACCCATCCGGTGCCTTCCTGGTTGCCTTCCTGGTTGCCGCTCTTTTTCCCTACTTAAGGAGTCCTCCAGCCCCTTTTCCATTGCAGATGGGGAGCAGGTGCAAGTGGATGTATGTCACCTGGTCTAAGCCCTGCCCACCTGCTGCCTTCCTGGTTGCCGGTCTTTTTTCCCCACATAGCAAGCCCCGCCCACCTGGTGCATTCCTGGTAGCCGCTCTTTTTCCCTACTTAAGGAGCCCTCCAGCCTCTTTTCCTTTGCAGATGGGGAGCAGGTGCAAGTGGATATAGGTCACCTGGTTTAAGCCCCGCCCACCTGGCACCTTCCAGGTTGCTGCTCTTTTTCCACACTTAGCAAGCCCCGCCCACCTGGTGCCTTCCCAGTTGCTGCTCTTTTTCCCTACTTAAGGAGACCTCCAGCCTCTTTTCCTTTGAAGATGGGGAGCAGGTGCTATGAAATGCCAAGGTGTAAAGCAGCATGGAGCGCTAGCAGCCTCAAAGTTCTTATGAGGTCATAGACTGTGTTTTAGTTTTGCTCTGTGAATAACGTTCTAAGTTTGTCAGTTGAAGGAGTCCTTTGAATAGCATAGGGGCCTCTGTGTTGTTGGGGGGTCTTCTTTCCCATTTAACTTAATAAATAACTTAAGCCAAAACCGTACCTGCATCTGTGTGTTTGGCTTTCCAACAGCATTTTTTTTATGGGTGAGCAAATAACCAAACAACACCTACAAGCTTGTGGACCCCCTCATATGCCATTTCTCCCTAAAAGTAATCTAATGCAATACTTTCGGCCAACAGGTGGTGCAAGCAACACCTAATAGCCCAAACTAAAAACACTTCGGCTTTCTAGAGGCCACCCTGCTCTTTGGCTGGGGCAGGAGGGGCTGGGATGCAAACGCAGGCACCCTCAGGCCTAACTAGAAATAACCTTGGTGTCAGATTCCAGCCAATCCTAGGCGTGCTGGATATTTGAGGTCAATGCTGATGGTTTGGCAAGAATCAGCTGCACCCTCTCTCCACCACCAATCCCACTATCACCCCAATGGCTTTCCTTTTAGTTATTTAGGTCTCAGACTTCTGATGAGGAAGGGGTGTTAGTTGCCCGGCCGACTTCAGTGAAAGGCCTGAAATACACAAAACCACTGGACAGCATTCCCTACACAACTTTATAATAGTGCGCTGTATATAGCTCTAAATGGCACCGTCTCGCGGCTTTGATGCGCTATTGCCCAGGTCTACGGCACAAAGATGAGAGGCTGAGTCGACCCGCCGGAATTCGAAGTGGCATACACAGCTGCAAAGCAATGAGCACAATGAACTAAGTGCATTGCAGCAGATCCCGGCCCCATTCGTTCACCCAGTCTAGATACACAGCTCCACCAGCCACAGATCTGTCATCAAAGCAGGCATTTGAATTGTCCCCAAGAGGGATGGGCACAATTCATAATTTTACCAGTACATCATGATTTAGTTCTCCCGGCCTATATCCCTGATAACCCCTTTGGGACAAGTGTTTATTTTTATTAATACTTGCTCGCCATTCTTCCTGTCACCCTGTCTCGTCCCCTCTCTTTCTCACTCCATTCAGCATTTTTAATTTTCTTTCCTTCATGACATTTCTCTTCCACGTATTCCTCCTCTCTTTAGTTACTGTCTCTCCGTTCCCCCCCGATTTCCTTCTTTTTCATATAGTTCTCATCCTTATCTCCCCTCCTCCCCCGCCCTGCCTTCTGTAGCACACTCCTGTCTCTCTGCACTCTTTCTCCCCCTCTTGCCTGGGAAATGCAGAGGGCCCCTGAAAAAAAGGGAAGATTTGTCCGCCCATTACGTCATCCTAAGTGTTCTTCAAGTAGTGCTTGGTAATAAGAGGTTTAAAGCGGTATAAAGCACTAGAAATTAGCTAATTGAGGTAGATTGGCCTATAGCGGAACAACATTATCAGACCAGTCAATGCTGGTGGAAGGCTGTGGGGCTGTGCCGCAGTATCCTTGAATGCGGACCGGGCAATTGCCACCCCAGAGAGCAGCAGCCATTAATGAATCGCCCGAATCCATGCGCGGAAGCCTCTTAATACTTGCCCTATAAATATACTGCATATTTATAGGGAAAGTATTAAGGAAGAGGCTTCCGAACGTGGAATATACTCCAAGAGCACACAACACAGCGCGCAATACAGGAGAGGGTACTAGTCACATTATGAAGGATGAATCCCAAATCATTGTTGTTTGGAAAGGCGGAAACAATCCCGTTAGGGAAGGCCTTTGTAGTTCGGTATCATACCGCCGTCAGTATCAGCTGATGAATGCCTGTCAGGCCGCCTCCTGCTTTCTTTGGAGTCGGACGGGAGCACAATCTGAAAATCACTTCACACCATTCACTGTTCACACCTCTTCACACAGTCACCTCAGGCTTACACTTACCAGTGCTCCTGCTTTATTTGGAGTCGGGGGAGCCGGGACTGAGTCTCTCTCCTCAAGGGCTGGCTGACTACTTGTGACTGCTGAGGTCGAAGGGGAAGCACTACTAGGCCTCACGGCACCACCTATGCTGGGCTGCAGGCTCCCTCTCTCACACGACACGACTCGCCAGCCCCAACTTGTGAAGTGAAGGTGGCGCCTCGCTGCCTGCAAGTTGCAACAATAGCACCCATGTGACCCACCCCACTCTCAGAATGTCATTTCATTGGGCCAGAACAGCAGCCAGTGAAAACTATATATTCTGTGTTACTATATAGAATTGAGCAAATACTGCATAGTAACAACAGAATATTAATTTTTCATTGGCTGTTCTGATTGCTGTAGGCCCAGCCCAGCCATGGCCTGCAGAGCACGCAGGAGATAGAGATCAGATAGAAGAACATTAGAACTCAGAACAAATAAAACAGTGACACTCCCCAGCCCGCGGCCTGAATCAAATAGTGTTCCGGTGCCCAAAATAGAGTGCCGGTGGGGCCCACCGGCAAACACTGGCACAAATTAAGCACTGCATACTAGTCTGAGTTTGGAGAGGACGGGGTTGCGATAGTAGTTACGAGACCAGCATTGTTAGAGAAAGTCCAACAACAAGATCGGGACACACATTTTCTTTTTAAAGGTTTTGTTTATTAACCCCAACAAATGAGTGTGCTGTAATGTAGGAAGAGTAGTTTCTCAGGCAAGAATGCAAATGTGGGAGATAACCAGAGCCAGACAACAGGGAGGTGCACTTTATATAATTATGTGCATGGTTTATAAGTGTGCATGTTTTGACAGACTTTAAGTACTAAAATGAAGTCCTTGTAATCACTTCATTGTCTTACAGCCATTTTTTTGGTTTTGGTGCATTTTAGTGGTGTAACCACCAAAATATTGCCAAAACATTGCTATAGAAAAACAAAACTCTAAAAAA
This sequence comes from Ambystoma mexicanum, assembly GCF_040938575.1. Lineage (NCBI taxonomy): Eukaryota > Metazoa > Chordata > Amphibia > Caudata > Ambystomatidae > Ambystoma > Ambystoma mexicanum. Next base: position 289,811,048 of record NC_090940.1, read on the forward strand.
AAACTCTAAAGGGGATTTCGGGAGCAATGTATGGTCAACGCTTGGCGATGAAATGGCTGAAGCACCAGCAAGGCCTAGACCCTCTCGCTCACATCTGCCGGCCTGTTGCTGTTGCTGGGTAGTTGTGTGCGCTCCGAAGTAGGAGCAAAATGACTGCACTTAACTATAAGGGCGTTACATTTTGATATTTGTATGCACCAATGCTTTTTGTTAATTGAACTTCTGTCAGACTATGTTTAATATGTCCGCGGCCGATTGATCTCTTTTTTGCATCCCCCGAACGAAGTCCCTTTCAGCAGCCCCAGACCAAGTGAAGCAGGAATGAAGGAGGAGAGACACCGGCTTTGGATACAGAGTGAGGGCCGAAACCGGCTTGGGTCACGGGGATACTCAGCGGTCCGGGGGCTGATCTACAACTTCACCTTTTGCAGCCCCCAGATGAAATGCTGGTTCCATTGCACAGGAGGCGCCTAGTGGTCTATCCTGGAATTTTGGGTAAGTATACGGAAGGAGGCGTGGAAATGCCTTTGCCCACCCCTGACTCTACTGTGCAGCGGATCCTTTGTCCAGGTCGTCCTAGGGGTTCTGGGATCTGTAACATTGTAAATGTGCTCTTGTCTGCGATGCGTTATTCCCGTGTCGCCACCGCCTCTTGCCTCCTCCTACATTAAATCCTGTTTTGTGCCTGGTGTTGTGGTAGCGCAGTGGCAGGGTGAACACTATAAGGGGGGGTATCATTTGTGTGGAGTAACACTTTAAGGTATGGAATAAAAGTGCACCTCGTTGGGAAGGGACATTAAGCAACGTTGCGTAGTTAATACGCGGTTCATACGCATGCGCGAGTGGGACCGAGGCTCGCGCATGCGCAGTTTTGAATAAAGACGGTCCTCCGGCAGTTCGAGCCGGGGACCCGAGCAGAACACACGCGTCCTGCGTGGTTCCTGGTGTGCGTGTGCCTGAGTGCGTGCAAGTGCCGGTGGGGGCACTGGACAGCCACCCACCATCTAACACTGGTGACGGGGAGGCTCAGGAGCATCCTGTAACCGCTCCGACGGCATCGGAGTGAGAATTGATGCTCCGTGTCTTCTCGAACTCATGCGTACGGCCGGTGGCCATTTTGTGTCATCAGGGATTGCAGCGGTTGCGGCCTGAGAGGGTGCTCGTGCGCCGGCTGCGATCCCCAGTGCTTAAAGTACAATTTTTGGACCCTCCCACAGCCCTAGCTCGCTGCAGGGCTGTGGATTAAAAAAAAAAATAAAGAGGGAAAAGAAAGGTGAAATTTTTCCTCTTACAGGGGATTGGAAGCTGTCACAAGGGTGCAAAGACTCTACAGGCTGGGCATCTACAGGCCTTCCAGCAACTTTCTCTGGTGTTTGGAGTACCATCATCCCCTCTGGTGCCAGGATCACGCCTTCACCATCAAGTGCCATCGTGAGTACTCTGCCTGATCGCCAGCCTTGCGCCCATCCCATGCAGAATTCACAGCACACTAGCCCCCATGCCCGAATTTGACACCACGGGCCCACCCTCCAAGCTGGGGCCGAAATGGCTCCTGTGGGTCAAGAAACTGGAAATGTTTTTCAGGGTCTCTGGGGAAGAGGATGACGACGCCAAAATTGCCATCATGGTGTATTCTGCAGGCACGGAGGTGCACAGAATTTATGACTCTCTCAACATCCCGGTGGTCAAGTATGACGCGGTGAAGCAAGCCCTACAAGATAATTTTCTGCTCATGGCCAACGTGGACTTTGATAGATTTGTCATGGGCGCGGAAAGGCAGCCTGAAGAGGAATTGCTGGACCAGTTCTGTGCACGGCTGAGACACCTGGCAACCTCCTGCAGGTGGGTGAATGAGGAGGAGATGGTCCGTAACCAGCTGTTGCATGGGTGCAGTTCTGGGAAGCTAAGAAGGCAAGTACTGAGAGAGCCTGGTCTGACCCTGCAGCAAATCCTGGACAAAGGGAGAGCTTACGAGCTGGCGGAGGCCAGGGGGGTGAAGATGGACACAGCCATGCACTCTGGCAAGGGCGAAGAGGCGTTTACCATTTGGCGCTCTGCCCCAGGAAGGGCGAGATGGACACTGAAGAGGGGAGATGGCCCTCCAGTGCCTGGGGCTGCAGAGTCGTGCCCCTACTGCGGATATGACCTGCCACACGTGGGGGAGTGCCCGGCAAAGTCAAGGGTCTGCGGCTGGTGTGACACACCAGGACATTACGCGAGGGTGTGCAGGGCTACCGCGCCGGTAGCAGCCTCGAGAGGACCAGCGAGAGTTGGCGGGAGCAACACTCGGAGGGTGAGGGGCATGTCGGCTGTCGAGCAAGGCATGCAGGACCTGAACATTGCAGAGGAGGAGGAGGAGGAGGAAGAAATCTTCTTCATCTCAAGCATCGCCAAGGGCCCCGGAGGAAGCCGGCAACCGACATGTACGGTAAACATCGGGGAAGTCCCCACCCCCGTCCTCATAGATACGGGGGCGTCGGTTTGTGTGTTAGCAACTGACCATTATGAAGCACTCCCTGGCCCGCCCGAGTTGGCAGAATCCACAGCGCGGATATATGCATTTGGAGGTGACTCGCTGTAAAGACTGGTAGGGGGTGTCTGTACTTCTGCTCTCTATATGGTAGAGGAGAGGCACAGAAGACCCCAGCCAAGATTCTCTATAAGGTAGCAATGGACGAGCAATCAAGGCCTAGCTTCTCAGGAGGTGATGCGGGCTGGTTCTTAAGTACAGTGTAGTCCCCGAACCCCCACAAAGGAATGTTCACACACTGTATTACTGAAAACAGTCTTTATATAATTAATATTCAAAGTTATGTACACGATCACAATAACGCACTTTGTACTTGGCAGTCAATAATGATAAATATATACAATTCTAAAGTGGTACCACTAATGTTATCCAATTTCATTAAAGTGCATCAACTGTAAAGTTAAAATGTCACACAGATTAATAACGAGGAAACCAGCAATAGAGATAGGCAGGAACGTAAGATGGTTGAAACAATAGGCAGAATGCTGGCCCCGTTACCTAGACACAGTTCTGTGTGGAGATCCCCCCACCTGGGCAACCTGTAAAATAAGATATATCGCACAAGCCCAGTCCATAGGTTCAATAGTCTCACTTCTTCCTATTAAGGTTTTACCCCCCCCAATGTACCTGGTGGAGTAGAGTTCTCCGACGATGCGCCGACCGATCCTTCTTGAGTGCCTCCCTTTCAGGCGGGAGCCACGGATCGTCGAGAGGTGTTGGGGAACTTGGTGTTCGGTGTCGGGGAATCGACGGCCCTTCTTGAGTGCCACCCCTTTAAGGCAGGAGTCACGGGTCGTCGAACGTCCGACGGTGAACAGGTGGAACTACGACAGGGAAGTGACAGCTTCGTTCCTAGCGGTGCTCGTCGACGACAGAGCGTTGGCGTCCTGTAAGGAAGAGGCGTGCGGGGCACCTCGGTGACGATAGTTCTGGACCGCAAAGAGATGATGAAGAACTGTGGCCCAGCAAGGACGTTGAGTCGTCGGCATCTCTGTGGTCCTTAGGTGGCGGGAAACCCACCGGTGGATGCTCCTCGGCGCGTCAACGGTCAGGCCTTCTCCAGCGGGAGACAAGCAGATGACGTTGCAGGCGAGAGCGTCCGATGATCAATTGAAGTTCTTAGGCAAACGGGAGCACGGCGGCTCCGGTCGGCGACGGCGGTCGTCGAAAGTGGCGGACAACAGTCCGAGTGCTTCTCCTTGGAGTTCCGCAGCAGTCCCTGTATCGGGTCGACAGCCTGTCGAAGGTCTGTCTACCAGGGAGCGTTGGCAAAGATCAGCTGTGCACGATGGTCCCTCGTAGCTCGGGAAGAGGGCGCCTTACCAGGTCCTCTCTGGGTCAGTCCTTGGAGGCACAACAGCTTTCAGATTGTGAAGGAGAGCAACAGCAATTCTTCTCATCCAGCAGGGCTTCAAGGTCAAGCGTCAGTTACTCCAGTTACTCGTTGTAGTGAACTTCAGCTTCTGAACACGATTCCTAGCAGTGAGAGGTCCCCAGATATACTGTTGATCTACCATTCATTCCGCTGGGTCACACTCAATCATCCAATCATGACTACGGGCATTCATGCAGGCAGGCAGCCAATCAGGCACACAAGGTATTCAGGCCATTCACTTCTCTCCAGACACTCACAACAGGTTATGTGTATTGGGACAAGTACCGAGCCATTCAACACTCCATGCTGCATTCATACTGTTTTCGGGCAGGGTTGTCTCAGTCATTGTGTCAACCACCAGATACTAAACACCCACAACACAGAATGCATATTCGTCACACACTCTATTCACCCAGGTCCCACCCACAGGAGGTACCCACAACATACATCATCGGGAAGGCTCCAGCTAGTCTGGCCGGACCTTCACAACAACACCATATATGGCACTTCCATCCAACAGCCAGTCAGGGGGAAGGGACAGAGTCAGGGGTTCCCAGGACTTTGGGAAAACAAGGTAATGGGTAATAGAAAGCAAGAGGCCACAGGGGCCATCTTGTTTTCCATCAGGAATCAACTGATCCCAATGGCAGGGCCGGGGTATCCCAAAATGGAGGATACTCCGCGCACCTGTTGATTTCAGCATGGAGCTGCCACCAGCCCATACCCTGCTCTGTGGGCCACCCACAGGTGCCCAAAAACATACACTAGTGGCACAGGGTTGTACCCCCACCCATGAGTGCCATAAGGGTATCCCACGGGTCCGTTCACCAAACCAAAAGAGAGAGAGCTGCACCGCCAGGAGTCCCACATGAACTCCTGCGCGGAAAACACGACAGAACACACGATAAAAAGGAGTAAAGGACAAGGATACGGAGGCCCTGTCCCTCTGATGCATTTCCAGCATCACACTCGCCACTCGCCATTCAGGGGGTGTTCGTGGCGCCGGTGTCCCATGGGCAGAGCAAGATAAAAACGAGGTTCTTCGTCACCAGCGTGAGCCCGCACTCCCTCCTAAGTTGCGCTGCCTCGGAGGCGCTGGATTTGGTACACTTCACGTTTGCCGTATATCACACTGACCTGGAACGCCTGCTCCAGCATTTTGAGATGATCTTCCAAGGCATTGGGAAGCTAAAGGCCGACCCCATACGGCTTCACATCGACGGGTCGGTGAGGCCAACAGCGCTCAAGCATCGCCGCATCCCGTTCCATTTCAGGGCGCAGGTGAAGAAGGAGCTACAGACGATGGTCGACTTAGACATCATCGAGAGAGTGGAAGGACCCACCCCTTGGGTCTCGCCAATAGTGGTGGCCCCAAAGCCGAAACAGCCTGGGGCAGTTCGCATCTGCCTGGACATGAGGCTACCCAACCTGGCTATCAAAAGGGAACGTCACCTCACGCCCAACCTGGATGACATTGTCAGCGAGCTGCAGGGGGCGGGAGGGTTCTCTAAACTGGACTTGAGGTCTGGCTACCACCAGCTGGAGCTTCACCCCGAGTCAAGATACATTACTACCTTTACGACTCACGAGGGGCTGCATCAGTTTAAGAGGCTCAGCTTCAGGGTCTCGTTGGCAGCGGAAGACTTCCAAAATGCCATCAGGGGAGCCCTGTTGGGACTTAAAGGAGTGATCAACATGTCAGACGACATCCTGGTGTTCGCGAGGTCGGAGGCGGAACACCTAAAGCGCCTGGCAAACACCCTGGAAAGGCTCAGCGGCCTTGGGCTGACTCTCCACAAACAAAAATGTGAGTTTTTGAAAGACCGGCTGGAATTCTTCGGCTTTGTGTTCCACGCCGGGGGCATCTCCCCGGATCCGGAGAAGGTGAAGGACATCCAGGAGGCCGCCCCGCCGGGGTCACCAGCGGAAGTCAGGAGTTTCCTGGGGATGGTCAACTAATGTGGATGATTTATTCGCGACTTGGCCTCCCTGTCGGAACCCTTGCGGGCACTGACCAGAAATGATGTGGCCTGGAACTGGACCGGGAAGGAACAGAGGGCGTTCGCCGCCATCAAGAACGCCCTGTCGGGGCAGGAGACGATGGCCTACTTCAATCCGGACCGGGAGTCGGAGATCGTGGTGGACGCCAGCCCGGTTGGACTGGGGGCAGTTCTCATGCAGGCGGATCCCCAAGGGACCATGCGGCCTATCGCATATGCCAGAAAGGCTCTCACCGAGACCGAGAGGCGCTATTCACAGATCGAGCGCGAGGACTTGGCTATCCTATGGGGCTGGAAACACTTTCGTATCTACATTCTGGGGAAGCCCGTAGTGGTCGTGACGGATCCCAAATCCTGATCCCGATCATGTCCGGTGCATCATCCAAACCACCACCGCGCATCGAGAGATGGATGCTCTCGCTGATGGAGTATGGGGTCAAGCTGATGTATCGCCCTGGCACGCACAATCCAGTGGATTATTTGTCCCGACACCCGGGCGCTGGGCGGCCCAGGGACTCGGCGGAGGTGGCGGACTGTGTTGAGGCGGTGCTCCTAGTGGTGGAGGCAGCGCTGCCCGTCGCCCTAGCGCGCCAGGAGATTGCAGATGAATCGAACGCAGACAATGAGTTCTTGGGGATCAAGGAGGCCGTGTCAAGTGGGGAATGGCGCAAATTGTTGATGAACAATGCCAGAAGGGGCGACGATGCACAAAATGACTTGAGGGCGCTCTGGAAGGTATGTCATGAGCTGTCGGTGGCCGAGGATGGTCTACTGCTGAGGGGGCACCAGATAGTCATCCCACGCGCTCTGGTGGGCAAAGTGCTGCAGTTGGCCCACAAGGGACACCAGGGGATGGCTAAGACGAAGGCACGTCTCCGATTGAAAGTGTGGTTCCCGGATCTAGAGAGCAGGGTGGACAAATTTGTGCGGGCTTGCATTCCATGCCAGGCGGTCGAGTCCGGTGGAGAGAGGGCCGCCCATTCAAGCCATGGAGCGGAGTGAACGCCTGCGGGGTACTGTGCATGCAGACTTCGGGTCCACGGGCCGAGGATTGTACTTTCTGGCGGTGACGGACCAGTGGTCCCGCTATCCCGAGGTGGAGCTGGTTGAGTCCACGGCAAGTGACCACACCATCCTGGCCATGGAGAAAATTGTTGACATCCATGGTTTCCCTCTGGAGATCTGTTTGGATAACGTATCGCCATTCCAAGGGCAGCAGTTTGCTCGATACTTTGAGGAGAGGGGGATAAAGCACCGGAAAGGTTCATTAATAGAGTCTTCTGTCCATCCGAAGACTAAGAAGGCATATGAAGTGGCGGTTTGAGCTTATTCTGGGTTTTACATTGCCGACAAGTTGGATGAGATGGGTAACTGGTGTAATGTGCCATCTTATCTACCGGTGTTGAGGGACCAGGGCCAGTCTCTGGATATCGCGAAGAAGCAGCTCTCTGCCATCACCTTTTTCTCAAAGTTGTGTGCAGTGCTGGTTTTGCTGCTCATTTTGCGATAAAGACAGCGTTTCATGGATGGGCTAGGATGGCTCTGGTTCCCCCCAATTCCCGCAGGCCAAGTACACTGGCCCTCCTGCAGAGTATCTTGGGGGTTCTCCCAGCTGTGTGTGAGTCTACATATGAGGGGGTGCTGCTTTCAGCTGCCTATAGCTTTGCATTTTTTGTGCATTCAGGGTGAGTGAGCTGGTGGCTTCATCTAGAGCAGATCAGCTGGGAGGAATGAAACGGGTTCACACCCACCTCTTCCCCGAAAAAGTCATGTTGTATTTTCCCCAAGTCTAAAACGGACAAGTTGGGCCCAGGGGCATGGGCTACATTGTACACAGCCCCTGACCAGGAGAGGTGCTCCTGGCTCCTTCTGGAATGCTACATAAGGGAGAGACCGAAGGGGGGTCATCATAACTTACTGGTCCATGCAGTGGGGGCATTGATGCAATTTCAATTTACAAGCGTGATGCAGAAAGCATGCCAGCTATTGGGTCTGCCTCCTGCGGGTTTCACTTCCTATTCCTTCCGCATAGGGGAGGCCACCAAAGCGACATGGGTGCGTCTGCCCCCGCAAGCACTCCAGCGGATTGGGATGTGGAAGTCTGAATGTTTGCAACGCTATGTTCAGGCGGCTTTTAGGCCAATTGTGCAGCATTAATGGAGCCCTGCACAACATTTGCAATTTCGTCTTGCAGGAGTACGGCCCGTGCCAAAAGTGGGTTGGGTATGCAGCCATTCATTTGTATCGAGATCAGTTGCGAGACTGAGGGACCTGGTGTGGTGTGACAAACGCATGTATGATGGATTTGCATGTTACTGGTTGGGAGCTGGGGGCCTGTGTCATAGACAGCTCTGGAACATTTGGTGGAAGCTTTAGAGCGGGGTCAGTTTCCTCACCCTGAGGTTTTGGTGCTTCATGTTGGGTGTAATGACATGTCCAGGTGGGGCAGGCAGCGAGTGAGGGAATTTATCCTGAATGAGTTGGCTTTCTTAGAACAGAATTTCAGTGGTATGGTCCTAGTATGGTTGGAAATGATCCCAAAGAGTGGATTGGGGACAAGGGGTGAGCCCAGCAGCCATGAACCTATCAGTAAGGAAGTTGAACATGGAATTGGCATAGTTCACGTGCACGCCTCGGCTATGTAGCTTTAGGCATGGTTTATTAAGTCTTTCCTCTCCAGAGTTTTTTCACGGATAGGTGCCATCTCTCACATGAACGTGTTGATGTTTTAAGTTACAATTTGCTAGGGAGCATACACCAGTGTCTGTACCTGAGTACTGGGGGAGGGCTGTCGGACAGTAGTCCAATCAGCCCTGTGGTGCTGTGGACAGGAACCTACACAATGGATTATATAAAATGTTTGGATCATAACCAAAAATGTTGAACTAACAGGAACTATGAATTTGCTACCTGGCTTGTGGGTTGAGGGGTCCACTCACGTCCAATAGGCCAAGCAGGCGAGGACGGCGGGGGTGGCCCCTCGGGTTGCCCATTGGGTGGATTTTTGGCATTTGGACCGTCCGGCTGGACAGTGGATTTTCTGTAATTGACCCTGGGTACGCTCAGACAGCCAGTAGGCCAATCAGGCATCTGGCGGGTCAGCAGGGCTGCTAAGGGTCAAGGTCATGGTATCCGATGATGCACGATGTAAAAGAACGATGGGTCCCCGTCATAAGTGCTTTGTGAATTTCAGTAATAAAATGTGCCCTGTTTTCTTCTTAAAAGTGATGTGTTATCATTCATAAACCCAGTGTGTGTTATGTTCAGAAGGCAGGGGTATTCTACGTGTGCACCCCTATGGAGGCCCCGCCATGGCCCTGCAGGAGCCGTTCGATTAAGGGCTGCCTCGTGGGCCATGCCGGGGTCCTCACCTCTGTTGTGGACCCCCTCGGGGCGGCTGGGGGGATAAAGGGGAGGGCACTGCGATGGGGGTAACCATACCTTTATCTTGTGAGGGCAAGGTATAAAAGCATGCCAGGTCCAGGCATCCTCCTCTTGCTTTCCCGCCATTGTCCTATGCCCTCCTGGACTATTAAAGTTATCTCATCTACCCAACCCACTTTTTTCGGTGCTAGCAGTTGTTGTTGTCGGAGTATTGTTATGGATTTACTGAGTATTGTGTACAACAGTGTGCTAAGTAGTGCTATGTCTGTATTTAAAGTTGCATTTTATGGGCCCTGTGGACGGGGACCTGCACAATGTATTATAAAAAATGTTCGGACCATGAGCAAAAATGTTGAACTAACAGTAACTATGAATTTGCTACACGGGTTGTGGATTGAGGTGTCCACTTGCGTCCAATAGACCAAGCCGGCAAGGACGGCAGGGGTGGCCCCTCTGGTGCATTTTTAGCTCAGGCTTGGGCGTTTGGACTGTTGGCTGGACATTGGATTTTGTACAATTAACCCTGGATCAGCTCAGCCAGCCATTAGGCCAATGATGCATCTGGTGGGTCAGCAGGGCTTCTAGGGGTCAAGGTCTTGGTAACCGATGATGCACGATATAAAATAACTATGGGTCCCCTTCATGAGTGCTTTGTGAATTTCGGTAATAAAATGCAGCCTGTTTACTTCTAAAAAGTGGTGTGTTATCATTCGTATATACAGTGTGTGTTATTTTCATAAGCCAGGGGCATACTACGAGTGCACCCGGGGCCCTGTGCAGTTTCTGTATGCAGTGCCCGGTGCCAAGACCGCTCTTAGCTCCGTAAACTGAGTGAAAAGCAATAATGGCTTTACCCAGTGCTTTAAGTGGGGTAAGAAATTGAGGTGGGTGTCCTCATTTTGGGGCCTGGCTTCCATGATGGGCGTGGCCTTAAAAGTGCACAAACCATAGTAAGTTACGCAAGCAAATGAATATATTACATATTTCTATGTTTATAAAAGATGGCTTGAAAAGGACACAATTCAAGGCATCTTTTATAAAGCTTTGCCAATGGACAAAGACGCCTCGGGCTCAGTGATCTCTGCTCTGCAGAGCAGATTAGATCACCGAGCCAGAAGCGTCTTTGACCCTCTGCAAACCTGGGGGCTCCATGATCTTATCTGCAGTTTAGATCACAGAGCCCCGAGGTTCACAGAGGGTCAGTGACCTGGGGCAAGGGAGTGCGGAAACAAAGGGGCCATAACTTCCTCTCGTGACATCTCACACAAGGGGTCCCAAGATGAAGTTACAGTGACTGACAGAAGTACCAGCCAGCCACAGCGTTGCTGAAACTGCAACTTCCAGTTTCAGCGATGCTGTGGCTGGCTGGCACTTCTGTCAGTCACAGCTGGACTGACTTTAAAATGGAGGGTGGATCTACCGTGGCGGCTACGGCCGTGGCAGGATAATGTGTACCGCCATGGCGTGATGGGACCGGGGGGCCCCAGCAGGTCCCTGGCTCAGACCTACTTTTTGGAGACTGCCGGGTCCCGGCTGGCCCTGGCCCACTTAAAGCACTACTTGTTTGCGCATCCATGCATGGCTTGCTTGTAGGAATTTTTGAATGGTTTTGTGCTATGGATGGTGCGTTTCATGGCGCCGCCTTTCCCCTTCCTCCGGTCCGGTGAGGTGTTTCGTAGGGTGTCAGCAAGATGGATATGGCTGACTCACGCACAACATGTTTGATTGGCAAGTTTTGTGGCAAATATGGCACTGATTTACGGTATTTCAGGTAACAGTGGGAGGACAGTTTTTATTCAATTTAAACTCTAACATCTATGCACTTTGGGTCATACAGTGCTTACCTGTCACTCATTCACGGCATTACTAATATTAAGAAACAAAAGGTCTGGGGCAGAGATGCATCGTAATGTGACCTGGATCACATAGTGGACAAGTGCATAAACTGAGGCATGAAATGAAGCCCACGACGAAACCTCTGCCACTGTATTGTGTTAACATATGAATGTGGGTTTTCCCAGCTGTAGGCAAGATGGCCCCTAAACATCATTTGAAATTGGTCCCTACAGATCTTGTGCGAGATAGGGGACAGGGCGCTGGGTTCGCGCCAGGTGCCAGGGTTCTATGTCTGTAGGTATTGGGAATTGGACCCTTGCACGCTGCAGGGGTTATATTTAGAGCACTCGTTGGAAGTTGAAGAGTTGCTGATCGAAAAAGGTGTTGTTTCAGTAATCCAAAGTAGGGGTATCAAAAATAAATCAGCCTTCCCACCTTCACCACTCTCGACAAGGAGCCAGAGCTGTAGTCTGAGCCTGATCTAGGCTGTTCGTCCGCATTTGGAATCACGAATGCGGCGCAGGCCTCATCACAGCTCTGTTCAGTTTGCGGTCTACCTTGCAACTGCTGAACACCGACTTTCCTGGTAGACGCAGCAACCCTACAATGCAAATATTTACCATACATGTTAATCTCTGTGCCGTCTTTCTCGCTCTCTCTCTGCTATCACTGTTTGCATTGCTACTCTCTCTCTGTGCTGCCTTTCTCACTCTCTGCACTGTCACTCCTCTCTCTGTGATGTGTCTCTGCTGTCTCTGTGCTGCCTTTCTCTCTGCACTGCCTTTCTCTCCCTCTGTGCGGCCACTCTCTCTGCATAGTCTCTCTATGCATTCTCACTGCATTGTCACTATCTCTGTACTGGTTACTTACACTCTCACCATTTCTTGCTCATAGTTCCTCCTGCTCATCATTGATAGCACCCTCTATCAATAGCTTCCGCCCCTTCTCTATTCATCTTCTTATTCTATTGCACACCTGCACCCTCTATCACATCCTCCTTTGAAGCTTTGAACTCTCTTCCTTGCAGCCTGGTGCCTATAAATATAAAAAGCAAAGAACGATAGTAAACGCCAAACCTTTTCGCATTGCCAATGCTTGTTTTGTATCATTGGCAGACTGCTTCACTGAAAACGTTAAAAGTGGGAGTTCATAGTGACGAATTTCAGAACAATAGAGAGAAAGCGATGGAATTTTGTGAAAGGGGTCTGTAAAGGGCAGTTGAGCACAGGGGAGATAGGACTACACTCTCTTTGTTCCCGTCATGGCAAAGGGCACACGGGGAGCTACAGCTAACACGTGACCGGAAACCGGCTCATCTGGACGGAAGCAGCACCTCGGGTTTCGAAAGCAGGATTTCTGCATTCCGGTTGCGCACGTTTGCAGAGGGTTAATACACAATTTCCAAAATAGACTTAAAATTATAGCCTTCCGATGTAAAGCATTGTGAATGCGAACCTTTAGCAAGTCATACGACTTATACTTCACAATGCATGAGGTACACGCTAGATATGTGTCTTTTTTCTGATCTCTTTGATAGCACACCCTATACTGCCCATCTAAATCTGAGCATATTTTTAATTATTGGAATGAATCCAATCAGGAGGCCAACGTGCTATTTGCACTGAGATCTCTGCAGCAGCCACATTAACCCACTGAGTTACTTGACAAAGGTGCAACATTGATATACGTTTAAAATGAGGGAGGTGCAGGCTGGGGGGCGTAGAAAGGCAGCAAGAAAACATTATTATCTCGGCTCTAAACACGCGAATGTACACGTCTTTGGTTTTGATTTCAGCAACAAATAAACATACCAACAAATGCATATGTTTTACAGCAGGGGCGTTGCTAGGGGGGGGCTAAGGGGGCTATAGCCCCTGATCTTTTGGTTGTAGCCCCGGATAGAATCTCAGGAGCTACAGCCAAAAGGCTAGCTAGCCCCCAGTCCCAACAGTTCCGACATCAGCTTAGCCCCGGGTCTTTTCCAGGCCTAGCAACTCCCCTGTTTTACAGTGTTCATCGCTGGCGGCCCCCGGTTATCTTCTGCTCAGTGGTTCCTGGTGGTACCTGCGTTCCAAGCCTCGTTGCTGAGAGAGCCATGCGTGACGCTTCCGCAGCAGAAGCTCGTGCTCCTTGCTGCCATGCTGCTTCCTCCTGCTTGTGGCGCTGCCCCGTGTGGGATGCGCACGCGGCGGCGTGACGTTGCACGTCGCCGCGTGCAGTTTAAATAAACGGGGCGTTCCCGGACGCACCAGAGCGACCGGGGAGCCCGAACTAGATAGACGTGTGTCGTGTGTGGTCTGTCTAGTGCAGGGGCTCACGGGCACGCATGGGGGCCAGGACACACCCCAACAGTGGCGACGAGTGCAGACGGATGCCCGGGCCCGGCGGTGAAAGGCATTCCGAAATTTTTCTCCATGATACGGAACGTTCGTGAGTGTTTCGTTTCACGCCGTGGCTGCGAACCGTACACGCGGCTGGCGGCCATTTTGTTCATGAGGCCGTGGAACTTCACCAGGCTCCGGTTTGGAGGGTGAAAGCGATCCAGGTCCAATTTTTGGATATTCTGATTGCAGGCAGCATAACCTGCATGCCCATGCCTGATTTGTGTATTTTACTCCAGTTTTGGGATTCCTACGTCGAGTGAAAGCTAGGGGAAGGACTAAAATGGCTGGGCCGGATTAGTCCACTCCACCATCTCAGCTTAATTTTTGGGACATCCACACCACTGTGGCCTGCAGCAAGGTGGAGACACGGCTCTTCTTTGTTCCCTTCATCATCAGGACGCTGTGGCTTCTTCTTTGTCTCCTTCATCATCACGAGGTTGGCTGCAGTGGATGCTCTTCTTCTCTTCTGGTGGCTCGTGGTTGGAAGCAATCCCAGGTGAGCTTGGGGACTAGTCATCATCACCTCTCCCCCAGTTTGGACTGCCATTGTGCCTGGAGAGGGGGAGGAGGTCTGTTGGTGTGGTGCTGAGGGGTAATTGAGTTGCGGCCCCCAGGACACAAGGTGGGGGTGCCTGTGCACTCAAGCCCATGAGTGACTCTGATGATCAGGAGGGTGGGGCCTCCGCAGCTGCTGAAGATCCTCAGGACGGTGACCAGGTGGCACAGCCTCAGCAGGTCCTACAGCCTCCAGTGCTTCTAGGACAGCAACCAGCGCCACAGCCTCAACAGGCCCCACAGCAGCCCCCACAAAGGAGGGGGTCAGGTGCCTGCACCCCAGGCTTTACCTGGGGCACAGCTAGGTGCTCCTCAAGGACCTCCTGTCATGGCTCAGGCTAGAGCCCAGGCTGCCCAAGCTGCCCTGCAGCCCATCCCTGAATTTGATGCATCGGGCCCACCTTCCAGCATGGGGCCTCGGTGGAGGAGGTGGGTTGCCCGCCTGGACATGTACTTCAGAGCTGCTCAGGTGACAGACAATGACAGCATGGTGGCCACAATGTTGTGTTCGGTGGGGCTTGCGGTCCAGGAGATCTTCGAGTCGCTCACCCCGGTGGACCAGTCTTATGATGCGGCCAAGGCAGTTCTGCTTGCTAACTTTCTGCCCCTTGTCAATGTGGACTACGAAAGATTTGTCATGTTGTCAGCCAAGCAAAAGGACAATGAGACTCTGGACACCTTTTATGGTCGCCTGCGCCGCCTCTCCCAAGAATGTGCATGGGGGGATGCGGAGGACATGATGCGCACAGTGCTGATTCAGGCATGCTCCTCCGGCAAACTCAGGAGGCAGGTCCTGAGAGAGCCGGGCCTCACTCTACCCCACATATTGGAAGTAGGCCGGTGCCATGAGGTGGCTGAGGCTCGTGCCAACAAGATGGAAGCGGGGTCACGCTCGATGAAGTCGGAGGAGGTGTGTGCTGTCTGGCGGGGTGGCAGAGGAACAAGAAGACCTGGTGGACGACCCCGGGACAGGGCAGGAAGATCAGGGGAGTCGTGCCAGAAGTGTGGCTATGACCTCCCCCACCCGACAGAGTGCCCGGCAGCGGGGAAGGTTTGTGGCCGGTGCGGCCTGCCGGACCACTTCTCAAGAGTGTGCAGAGCGGCTCTGCCAGTGATGGTACCGAGAGGTCCGGCCCGGACGTGGACTCCGCGCCAGAGCCGACCACCAAATGTGGCCCAGGTAGACCAAGGTGAGGAGGAGGCCCAGGTGGATGAGGCAGAGGAAGACGAGGAAGAGAACATTTTTTTTGTTTGGAGCGTGGGGATCCTGAAGGGGAAGAGCAGGAGGCAGCCAAGGTGTGTGGTGGAGGTGAACCACTCGCCGGTTCCGGTGCTGGTGGACACAGGGGCCTCAGTCAATGTCATGGCGAGGGGACACTACGATACCATGGACCCGCCACCAGACTTGGCCACACCGAGAGCCCGCATATTTGCTTTTGGAGGTCTGGAGCCTATACCGCTGGACGGTGCATTTGTGGCGAAGGTGGAGCATGAGGGCTCGACGATCAAGGCTCGGTTCTATGTCACCCCTGTGAGTAACAACACTCTCCTGAGTTGTGCCGCTGCAGAGGCCCTGGGAATTGTCACTTTCGCGTACTCGGTGTACTTGGAGGACATCAATTACCTGCTCGATAAGTACACTGCCCTCTTTAACGGCATTGGGATGATGACTGGTGACCCGGTCAGGCTGCATATCGATGAGTCTGTACAACCCATTGCCCTAAAGCACCGGAGGGTGCCGTTTCATCTGAGGGAGCAGGTCGACAAAGAGCTAGACAACCTGGTGAATCTGGATATTATTGAGAAAGTCGAGGGCCCGACGCCGTGGGTATCCCCTATTGTTCTGGCAAGGAAACCGAAACAACCGGACTCTGTTCGTATCTGTTTGGACATGAGGCTGCCCAACAAGGCCATCAAGAGAGAGCGGCACCTCACCCCTACTATCGATGACATTATCGCCGAGGTGCAAGGGGCCCGATTTTTCTCCAAGCTAGATCTACGAGCAGGATACCATCAGGTTGTCCTCCACCCTGAATCCCAGTACATAACCACGTTCACCACCCACCGGGGGCTGTACAGGTACAAGAGGTTGAGCTTTGGGGTGTCATCGGCTGCAGAAGTATTTCAGAACATCATACGGGGTGCCCTTGCCGATCTGGAGGGTGTCCTCAACATTAGCGATGACATTCTGGTATTTGCCAAGACAGAGGTGGACCATCTGAGGAGGCTGGCAAAGACCTTTGAGAGGCTGCAGTCGCTGGGCCTCACCCTTCAGAGGGACAAATGTGAGTTCCTGCGCCCCTCCATTGAGTTCTTCGGGTTTGTGTTCAAGGAGGGGGGGTGTCACCAGATCCAAGGAAGGTCCAGGACATTAAGAAGGCGCAGCCCCCGGAGTCAGTGCCGGACGTGAGAAGCTTCCTTGGCATGGTGACCTACTGCGGGCGCTTCATTCAAAATCTCGCCTCGAGGTCCGAGCCGCTCAGGGTGTTGACGAAGAAGGAGACAGTCTGGCATTAGGGCCCACTGGAGCAGTCGGCCTTTGAGGACATCAAGAGCGCACTAACAGCGGAGGACACCATGGCGTTTTTCGACCCAGCGCTGCCGTCGGAGATCATTGTGGACGCGAGTCCATTTGGCCTGGGGGCAGTTCTGACTCAGGTGGACCGGGATGGGAGCGTTTGCCCAGTGGCGTATCCCAGTAAGGTGCTCTCGGACACGGAGCAAAGATACTCCCAAATTGAGCGGGAGACCCTGGCGGTCCTCTGGGGATGCAGACATTTTCGACTCTATGTTTTGGGGCGTCCTGTGACCGTGGTGACTGACCACAAGCCCCTGTTCCCGATTCTGGCTGGATCATCCTCGAAGCCCCCGGCCAGGATTGAGAGATGGATGCTCGCCCTGCTCGAGTATGGAGTCACCCTGGTGTACCGGCCGGGGGCCAACAATGCAGCGGACTACCTCTCCCGACATCCCGGAGTGCGCGGGGGAGAGGAGTATGACACCTGTGCAGAGGAGGCTGATGACCATGTCCGGATGGTGGTGGAAGGGGTCACGCCCAATGCGATGCCCCTTTCGGAGCTGGAGGCTGCAGCGGCAGCGGGTGAGTGCTTTCAGATCCTAAAGAACTCGATGAAGCACGGCTCCTGGAAATCCATCTTGGAGGCTCTGGCAGGGCGGGCCCAGGAGGCCAAGACTGGACTCGAGCAGTTGTGGAAGGTGAAGGACGAGTTGTCCTTCTCGGCGTCGGGCTTGCTGCTCCGAGGTGATCGCATCGTGGACCCCCAGTGCAAGGTACAGGAGGTGATCACTCTGGCCCACCATGGACACCAGGGTGCCGCCAAGACCAAGGCGAGGCTGCGGCTGAAGGTCTGGTTCCCGGAATTGGAAAGAAGGGTGGATGACTTTGTAGCGGCATGTGTGTGGTGCCAGGCGGCTTCCCCCGTGCAGCGAGAGCTGACCATCGAGGCGATGCCCCGGGGGACCCGACCCTGGGAGGTCGTCCACGCGGACTTTGGGTCAACGGCCGTGGGAACCCACTTCATCGTAATTGTTGATGAGTACACTCACGGTACGCGGAGGTGGAGTTCGTGGAGTCGGTGGCCTTCGAGCATGTGGTCGTAGCAGTGGAAAAGATATTTGCGGCCCATGAGTTCCCTTTGACTCTGTGTTCGGACAATGGGTCGCCATTCCAAAGTGAGCGGTTCTCTGAGTTCATGGAGAGCTGCGGAGTCAAGCACAGGAAGATATCCCTGTTGTGGCCTCGCGCTAAGGGAGACGCTGAAAGGCTGATGCGGACCCTGAATAAGACCTTCAGGATTGCTCAGGGACAAGGGCAGCCCCTCCAACGCGCCCTTTATCAATTCCTGCGGGTGTACCGCACCACTCCACATGCCTCCACCGGGGTCGCCCCTGCGGAGGCTCTGTTCAGGCGATGCCCCTGGGGTCTACTGCCCGAGGTCCGGGAGAAGGAGCCCGGGGTGATCGACAATCAGCAGGTTGAGGCCGATAGGAGGACCAGGATTGACCAGGAGAACCTGCGAAGGGGTCTTTGCCCCCAGCGGCTGGAACCGGGGGACGAGGTGCTCATTCGAAACAGAGACCCCCATGGCAAGCTCTCGCTCCCCTACGAACCGGAGCCACTGGACGTGGTGGCTGTGAAAGGGTCCATGGTGACGGCATCGGATGGACGATCTGCTGTCACCCGAAACGTCAGCTTCTTCAAGAAGCTGAGCGATTCCCGAACTGAACCACCCCTGGACCCTGACATGGCGGAGGTGCCTGAGGACTTTGGATTCCCTGTGAGCGCCCAGAGCTCTCCAGTCCGGGGAGCTGTGGCTGATGGACTTCCCGTGCCGGAGGTAAGCGGGAGGTACCCCCAGAGGGCTGGGCGAGGGAAACCCACTTATCTCAGCGAATACGTGTTGGGACATGTGGAGAATCAACCGGAGTGAGGGGATCCGGGCGGCTGACATTAAAGGGGCATGGTCTCATCATACTGGTGTTATTTGTGTGTGTGGTTTGCAGTGTTTGATAAAAGCAATTGTGTTTCCTCCCGAAAAAGGAGGAGTGTGGCGCTGCCCCGTGTGGGACGCGCACGCGGTGGCGTGACGTTGCACGTCGCCGCGTGCAGTTTAAATAAACGGGGCGTTCCCGGATGCACCAGAGCGACCGGGGAGCCCGAACTAGATAGACGTATGTCATGTGTGGTCTGTCTAGTGCGGGGGCTCACGGGCACGCATGGGGGCCAGGACACACCCCCAACACTGCTGAGGGCTGGCCAGACATGGACAATGCACCCTAAATCAAGCACTGCAGCCTGCGAATAGCCAGAAACCAATATCCCCATTCGCCAGACTCATGCATTATTGTTCATATTATTACAGTCATTAGGTTTTGATGTTGTAGTGTTCAAAATGAGAGGACATTCATTTCTTGTGATGGGTGAGAATTTATTTCACAGGGGGAGATTCCATCTCAGAATAAATTCTACTGGGGAGACTTTATTTCCGAATATAGTCTCCCTGACACCGGCCCTGGCAAGGATCACATTTACAGCACGTAAAACCATCCACGAGATATGTCCAACCTACCTGAAATGGAAATGTAACTTCTACTAGCCCCCCAAATCTTAGATCAGCTGAATCGGTGTCCCTAGAAAAACGATCTGGAGCTGCGGGCTGCTCCTTCCAGGTGCAGGCCATTAAACTCAGGCATTCCCTTGCAATTGCTCCCACAGTTCAGACCCAAACTTCAAACCTATCTGTTTAACTAGCATTCTCATCAACAGGTTCTGTTCTCTGAGTATTAGCGCTTAGATGCCTGCTGGGCCATAAGCGCTTTACAAATAACGCAGAGAGAGAGAGAGATTTATACTGCTCCAGCGCACTGCCATAGTGGTCTCCAAGATCGTAAAACTTGTCGGATAAAGGTGCCTTGAGTCCCACACCCAGGGACAGCGGGACATTAGTCTGCTTAGCATGAATGTACCGGAAATGGTGCCACATAAAAGGAGAGAAAGAAATGTATGGTGGCGAAATCTGGTGCGGAGTATGAGAAGGTGTGTAAGCGGGAGATAGAAGAGTGGTGATTGCAGTATCGTATAACCTGGGCATTTGTTCATACTTGTACCAACACGCTTGCGCATTCTATTCGCCCCTTTCGATACCCCACCCAGGAAAGGTGCAGAATGAGACATGCGTTTTTTGTTGGCATAAAAGGCCGCAGATTTATTTTCACAACATGATAAAATCAAAATACTGCAAACAAACTTCGTGAAAAGAGTTCACGTCGTCACCTCCAGCAAGTGACGTCTGGGTGGGTGCGTGAGGTCCTCAAGATGTGCCCGGGTTTACCTAAGCGTAATGTAAGCCTGAATGACCAGGGTCATTCAAATGGGCGGGCTGTGTCTTTTAAAGGGTCTAGGTAGGCGGACTGCCCAAAAGCCAAGGACAAAAAGTCCTATATACACGTATTGCTTATGTGCAACATAATTGAAGTAGGAGAGGTAGCACAGCTGCGTCTTTTGATCAACCCTTGTATCATTGCATTATGAGATGAGATCAGCAATTTCCTGTGGTCGGACCTCAGATCTTCCCACCAAACACCGATCTTCGACCTCATTGCTAACATTTCGTAAGAATCTGAAAACCTGCTATTTTCATAAATCCTACATGCCGTCCTCGCGGCTCTTATGCCTCAAATGTGTTCCGTCTGCACCCGGATACAGGGAATTCTACAAATCTCGAAATACAAATCTATCGAAAAGTGTATTCCAAAAGGTGAGTATGAAGCGGATATGCTCAATCCTCTTTGTGGTGTCAATAACGCCTGCAGCGTGGCTCACGTAGGATTAGAGGGGCGTCTGTCCCTCTCGATTGGCTGCACAGATGCTGGAAATAGATTTTGCGCCCCTGTGCACAGATTCACAGCACCTTTAAAGCATGGGCTGGCGTTGAATGCAATATCTTCACCGTATGATATTATCAGGTCATATGGGGAAATATGAGCACGCTTTTGCATGCTCTGCGCCTATGCCTTCCTCCTCCTCCGTATTACTTCTGTTTATTATTCTTTCTTTTTAACTTCATTCTATTTCTGCCTCTTTCTGCTGCTTCGCCGCCCAATTCGGTCGGACAACTCAGTGGGTTAAGCTCCTCTAGATAACCGGTATAAATCCCAGCGAATTTGAATCAGCCTCTTTTCCTCCTGAGTGAGTTAGAACATATGAGTACTCTTAAAATGCACTTTTTTTACAGTGCTACTGTGCAGCAAACATTGCTCTAGCATGTGCTATAGCAACACACATTAACAATCTTGCTATGAGAGCAAACTGTTATTCAAATGGGAGATGCACAATGTGGCTTTCTGCAGAACCCCAACAGCGTAATTGGTGGGCACTGGGAGCTCCCATCCACTCAGGTGTTGCAAACTTGCACGTAGATGACAGAGAGTGAAAGTAGAAAGTGCTACTACCCAGGGGCGTAGGAGACACATCAAATCTGGGGGACAGGGGACACCTTGGAAACTTTGCATGATAAGATGACACGATCCATGAGGCCAGGCCAGCAGCTGGACAGTGCATGTTGTGCGCCCTGCTGTGTGCTGCCCTACTGCTATACAGGTTTTTACGTGCGTCTCCGTCCCATTACATAGCAACCGGGTTCAGGAAGTTGTCTCGGGTCTCCCTTCCGCCTGTAGAAGCCATGATTCCCTATGGAAAGTTTTGGCGGGCGGTGCCCGCTCCCTGATGGTAGATGAAGCGGGTAAAATATGGCCCTGTGTGTTGCGTGCTTGTAAATGGGCCGGTAACTAACGCCACAAAATTGTTGCCATTGTCTCTTCCCATTGCTTCTTCCCAAGGGTGTCAAAGTACTGTCCAAGTGGTTGTGTAGGCCCAAAAAGAAACAAAGTGGTTTTAATGAGCCTGTATGTTTCACCTGTGCAGTGTTGCCATGGCAACTGGGAGCGCTGACCAGGGCAATCCAACAGCATTAGACCAGAGAGCATGGCACAGTAAAGAGTAGGTTGAGCTGCCCACCCCCTTGAATGGTGCATGTAAAGTGAGAGGCAGTGGCAGTGGGTCAAGGAAGAAGACTATAGTCATTTCGTTTAAATGCAGGCAGTGTGAAATGGCTTGAGGGGGAATGGTGCCACTAATGCAGAGATCATATAGCCCAAGAGCTTGGTAATGGGAAAGAGAACATTTCAGGCAGATTGTGACGGAAGGGGGCAAGGGAGAGAATGAGAGCTGTATGCAAGGGTTGGAGAGGAGTTGGGAGACAGGATTATGTAATTGGAGGGGACAAACAGAAGAAATAGTCACAGAGGGAATAGAACTAACATTGGAAAAGCCGTTCATGAGAGGATAATTCTGGGCAACAAGCAGCTAATAATGCCCAGAATTCCACAACTCTGATTGGGTGGGCCACCATAAACATTCTGGAAAGGGTCTTAAAATATGTGTATACCTATGCTGATCCAACTCTATGTTCTAGCTAATATTTCTGTTTGTATTGCTCAACTGAGGCAGAAAGTGGTGGCATAATAAAGCATGACAAGCCAGTGTGTCCCAATCAGTAATTGGCCACCACCTGAATTAAGGCGCATATGCAGTGAGGACTTTTGGCAAAGAGCACTTTATTGCCAGTATGGCCTTTCAAAGCATGATTTATCACCACTATCACCCAATATGTTTGTGGCAAACAGATGCAAGCTGGAAGTGCAAACTTGTTTCTCAAAAACAAATGCAACTACAAAAAGGTGGCTGTCTTGGAGAAACTAATGGAAGATTTATAAATATCCCCCTTTTCATTTCAATGGCAGTCACAGTGCTTGAGTTAATGTGGGTCGGGAGCAAGGGTGGAGTAAGCAAGCAGACATGTGCATTTTGATTCATTTAGTTCCATTAATTCCCGATCTAGAAGGAAATGGGAAAACAGGGGAAAGCAGGGGAGATGGATAGTGAGCAAATGTTGTTAGCCAACTAAGGAAGTTGTCTGGTTAAAATGGATAAAGCCCATGTCCAAGCACACTCTTTGGCTGTAGCATCCATCGATAGTGCTAATGAATGATAACACATGAGTCTACAGGTGAATGAATGTATTCATTAGATGGGAATACATATTTCTCATGGATGTGTTTGAGCAACCAACCATTGTGAGGACTTCCAAAACCAAGCAATGGGAGATCAGAGGGATAACCCCCCACCCCCTTAGATTGTATTTTTTAAATAAAAGATTACAATTGTGCATTTTATGGCAGAGCTTTTCTGAAACAATGGGTAAATGCCTATAAAACATACAATTGGTTGTGTGGGATATCACATGAATACAATACAAAAATTGAATGCTAGCTTACCAACAGTACACAAGAGTATTGTTCAGTGCGTTTCCGGATCCTGCTGCACACAATATATCTCAGTATTCTGCTAGTATCAAAAGACATTTTCAATCTCCATGTTTCAATATACACCAGTTTTCAAAAAATAAGAACACACTCATGTTGGTATTGCCCATAATGCCAGCAATACCACTCTAAGAAGAAAAGTTCACACTGGCCAGACTCATGTATGGCAGTATTCCACATATGTTAGTACTCCCATGTAAGAATACTCATCATGGATTGGCCCATAATATTGTTGCCACATCTTAGTTGTGCTAATTAAGAGCAATATCCTTATCTAGTAAAAGTCAAATTGCCTTTTCACATAATACATCAATACTGTCATGTAACTAGATAAAAAAACTGTCAAGGTTGGTTGTGGCAATAGTGGCCAGTATCTCCATGGAAGAACCCTCATGATGCATTTGCCAATAATGGCAGTAATATTACCATGCCATTATAAACATGCAGGTTATGTCACTATATGCCATTGTCCCTCCTAAGAACACTCACATTGTCTTTGCCAAAAATTGCAGTATTATTGACATGACACATGAAGAAAGTATGCGCATGCTGCCACTGTAAACATGTCCATGCAGGTTGTGTAACATTTACCCATATAAGAACACTCATTTTGGCTTTGCCCATAATGCCAGTAACATTGCAATGACACAGCATAAAAACATGCCCATGCAGGCTGTGCCAACACAGATAAGTACCTACATGTAAGCACATTCATGTTGGCTCGGCCCATAATGCCAGCCCCATTGCCAGGCTATTGTATGCAAATATGTTCATGCAAGCTATGCCAACATAGGTGATAACACCCTTAAGAACAGTCATTCTGCCATTTCCCATAATGCCAATAACATTACCATGTCACATAAAAAAAATATCAATGCTTGTACACGTTTACTAATCACCATCCTCTTATAAAGTGCCCATGCACCAGCTCCTTCCATCACAGCCCGCAACCCCCTAACTCTTTTCATCACATCACAAACACAACATCCCCACGCAGACTAAATCTCACTCGAGAATTCATAACCACACAAGCTCACACACAAATACTGTAACACAAACTCACACTAGAACACACACATATGCTCACATCCAGCCCCGGACTGGCCTGTAGGGCAATAGGCCCATGGCCGAAGCAAAATACAAAAAGTTGATGTGGGCCAGTTGTTGGCCAAAATGAGCCACTTTTTTGGCCAATTTGGACCAGTAGATGAGTTTATTCACTCTGCAGCTAGTAGTTCTGACCAGTGTTGCTGAATAAATATTCTTTAAAATGCACAATTTGCATCACACGTTATCAAAAAACTCCTCCTTGGTTAATATTCAAACTGTCACAAAAGGAATGAATAGCAATTTACAACTGTGAACCACTTTTTCATTGTTGCCCGAGACAATTGTATGGCCCACTTTGACCCTGTTTACATCGCACATTCATATACCATTATCGCACTTGCACATGAACAGTAGGTATTGTACGATTTTACTGACTATAAAAGTCCTACCCCACCAAAAGAGCTAAAATAAACACCACGAAAAGATTGGACTATCAAAAGTCCAAACTTTTCGTGGTGTGTGTTTAGGTGTTTCGGTGGGGTCAGACTTGGGGCTGGGGGGTTGTCCCCCGCAACACCCCGCTCACTTTGCTATACAGTACAGTGAGTGGGGTGTTGCGGGGGACCCCCCTGCAGCACACCCAAAACCCCCCCAAAAAAAGGGGGCTGCGGGGGTGTCCCCCGCAACACCCACCCTGCTCACTATACTTTACAGTATAGTGAGCAGGGATGGCGGGGGGAAACCCCTGCAGCTTCCAAAAAAAAAAGCAAAAATAAAAGGACCCTGCGGCACCGGTTCCCGATCACGGAAGTGAAAGGGAACTGGCGACGCAGGGACACAGCGTGAAGGAAAGGTAACTAGGGTTTGGTTATGTTGGTGGTGTGGGTGGTGGTGTGTCGTGGGTGTGTTGTGGGTGTGGGTGGAGCGGCTTGTAGGGGTTTTAAATGCATGTTCGCATGGGAAATGTACAAACCTTTTGTGGTTTGTACATTTCTCATGCAAACATTTCCGTCACTGACTTTTCCACGACGGAAAAATCACACAGTTCCGAACAGTATTGCTTTCTCTTTCACAGAGACAGGCACACACACATTTGCATTTGTACTTACCTTCAGGCCACAGTAGCAATTGCTTCATCAAAGGGCTTCGAGTATGCATGCACAGTACTCACATGTGAGGGGTCAGGTGCCTCCCTTCAGTCCTCCATCTTATTACTCTGAATCAGACTGGGGGTGGGAGGACAGCCGGGAAAGGGAGAGGGGTGAGTGAAGACAATTGTTTCCAGCTATGGACAGGATTTTCAGTGGCCATTCTGGGAAACATGTGTTGTAGTGTCTGCAGAACTTGTACTTTTGCAAGCTGACGGCTGCAGCCTGGAGACATATTTTTACATGCTGCATGATGCAACTGCAGACAGTGCAGAGACACAGTGCACTGCACTGTGCACAACAACACTTACATATTCTGGGGGGGATAAATGCCATTATATTCCCCCACCTAAAATTGTGGTGGGGACTTGTCCCTCCTGTCCCCCCATGTCCTATGCCCATGCTATTACCACTCAAATGCACCACTTTACATTGCTGACAATCTAAACTGAACTACCAACAACGTTCTATGTGCATAAGACGCACACAGAAGGCCACATACATTGCTAAATTACTGAACATATATGTTCTGATATCCATGGTTGGACAAAGAAGTATTTACTGGACTGGACATTTATTTTATACAACAAAGGATGTTTGCCATAAGCTTGACACTCCACGATGTTAAAAATAGCCAGCATTGTCATTTTTCCTAGAAGATGCAACCATCTCTTGTTTTCAGGGACCATCCCGAAACCTTTGAAAAAACAGTTCTAACCAGCCTCAAGTTCCTAAAGGTTTTTTACATCACCTTATAAAAGGCTAGTGCACAGCAAATGCAGGGTCACCCCCTCAAAGAAGGTGCACAATGGACGCCCTGCCACCGCTTCCAGAAACATGAAGCAGGAAGACCACACAAAGAGCACAAAATAAAAGAGGGTCCCGTAGTCTTAGGCTATTCCATTAAAGATCAAGAAACCAGAGACTAAGGACCTCATTACGAGTTTCGAGGCAGCCATGCCCTTAATAAGGGCATGGCTGCCTCCAAACTCGGGTCCGGGTTCCTTGAATGGGGAAATACCGGGCCATTCCGACCTTGGAGGGCCCGGTATTTCCCCATTCAGGGAAGCCTGACCCGAACCATTTCCATTCCCATTTGAGCCCCCATAGGGCTCAACGGGAATGGGGAGCATGCTAACAACGGGCCCGTTAATGACGGGCCTGTTGTTAGCATGCTGGCCCCCTCGCGGGACCGCTAAGGACGTCTGGTAAAAAAAATGTTTTTTTCACCACATTTCGGAATTTGCCAGGGTTTCTGGGTAATAGATTCTGGGTCGATTTGCGCAAGTGAGACCTCTGCGGATTCCCACGGATGTCCTCTTTTTGAAAATGCATGGGGTTCCCTGTTTTCCTTGATGGCTTGGACACCCTATGCCCATATCTGTATGGTGTGTCTGTCTGCAAAAATCATGAAATTCAGCTGTGTCATGACCAGCACCTCCGAGAGGCAATGCAATCCTGCCCTCGGGACTTTGGGGCTTAAAAGACACCCAATCCGGATTAATAATCGGAAAGATCAAGGGAGGCCCACATGAACCCTGTCCTGGTGCCTTTGGCACTGGGCTCATAGTATGAAGCCTTCAACAACTACCACGGGCTGTCTGCAGGCCTGAACATTCTTCTGGAATAAGGTGTGGCAAGTATGGGCGTGGCCAGCAGAACATGCTCCAGGATCTTGGGTGTGGCTGGGCCTGGCTATATAAACCCCACCCAGGCCTTGTCTGACAAAACACATTGAACTGCCCATGGCAGCAGAACGCTCTTCGATGACATCTGAAAGCAATTCTGCGAGCACGTGCAGATTCCAACTTACCTGATGCTTATCCAATGATCTTTGGTATCCGCAGCGGTCCGCGACCTTCTAGAATCCAGCAGCACGCGAGGTTTCAAGCTTACCTGACATTTACCTGGGAATCTTCGGCATCCGCAGTGGTCTGCGACCTTCTTCCTTCCGCACAACAGCTGATTCAGCTTTCGCCACCTTTCCGACGCTCTGCTCAATCTTCTGCATAGCTGCAGCACCTGGGGAGAAGAGAAAAGCAAACAAGGTTAGTTTCAAAAGAAAAGCTCGCAAGCACAGTTCTCTCGCGACCGCAGGTTACATACCCCCAACAGTGTCCAGCGCTTCACGTGGCAGCATCTTCTGTGCTTCATCTATTCACACACTATCCGATATCCGGAATCTGTTGGGAGAGAAGAGACACAGGAATTAGAGAACATTGGCAAGGGAACAGTGAATAACGAACAGTGGTTCAATTGCGTACTTAAATAAAAAAAGACTCACCTTTAGCACCAGATCAGTGGAGCAACTCAATCCTAGTGCCCTCGTAACTGATCAGTGGAGTAACTCGATCCATAAGGACATTGTACCAGAATCAGTGCAGCAACTCGATTCAGAAGAGCAACATTGTACCCCTGCTGAGACGAGCAGGAAGGAGAGCACATCATTACAATCTCCAAGGTGAGCAAACACCGCGTTGGGTAACCAGAAGGACTCATATCTGGGGACGCAAGGGAAGGGTCCACCGGGGAAGGCACCCGTCCTTTATATCTATTCTATTTTCCCATAAGGAGCTGACTCCAGGCCAGTTCAAGCAGAGACAAGGGGACCTGAGCAAAACAGCTAGGGAGTGGAGTTCAACCACGCTGGAGAACGGACCATTTGACACAGCTCACATTAGACGTCCCTGCGGAGACAAGGTGAGCGTAACAGCTGTCGGAAAAGACTTGGGGTTAGGGGTGTTTTAGGCTTTCCCCTTGGTGCCCAGGTAGATGCACCCACACATGTGAGGTACTGTTTTTATCGGGACACCTATGGGAACGCAGGAAGGTAGGCCATGTGTTGTTGGCGGCGTGTTTCCGTGGTTAAGCCGAGTGAAATGTGCGGAATATTTTTTTGTTGCCACATTTCGGACTTTGCCGGGGTTTCTGGGTAATACATTCTGGGTCGATTTGCACAAGTCAGACCTCTGCAGATTCCCACCGGTGTCCTCTTTTCGGAAATGCATGGGGTTTCCTATTTTCCTTGGTGGCTTGGACACCCTAGGCCCATATCTGTATGGTGTGCCTCTGTCTGGAAAAATGGTGAAATTCAGCTGTCGGAAAAGACTTGGGGTTAGGGGTGTTTTAGGCTTTCCACCTTGGCGCCCAGGTAAGTGCACCCACATATGTGAGGTACTGTTTTCATCAGGACACCTGTGGGAATGTGGGATGGTAGGCCATGTGTTGTTGGCGGCGTGTTTCGGTGGGTGAGCCGAGTGAAATGTGCGGAAAATTGGGTTTTTTTGCCACGTTTCGGACTTTGCCGAGGTGTAACGCTCACCTGATTCCCGTAGAGGCGCCGGTCTTGACTGGGCGTATACCGTATCTGCAAAGGTGATGTGAAACACACGGCTGGCTCTTTGGGCTGGACCTCTGTGCACTGTATGTCTGACTTGAAGGGTAAGATGTCTGCAGATAGAAAATATGGGATTAAGGAACTGGGTTATTGAATGTCTCTCTCTTCTTCCCTTTCTCTTCTCCTGTAGAACCCCAAAGGTTAACGCTCTCACCTTAGGTAAAGAACGCCGTGCTCTCCATCTGCCTCAGGGCAGGGTGCTGTAACCAGTTTCTTCACTGGATAAGGGGAGCAGGCCTCTTGACTTCAGAGGACTGCTGTCCGTTGTTTACTGCACGAACGGTAAGTTTCGAGTAATTCTAATGTCTTTAAAGTCTTTAGTAATGATGTTTCTTGTTTTGCAGGGTTCCGGCGATGGCGGATGACGGGCTGAAGTGAGTTGAAGATGGAGCCTGTGTGATGAATAGAAGCGCCTGGAAGCACGTAAGTAAGCACTTGTTGCCTGCTTCACGATGCGCTCTAACTGTCTTTTTATTTTGCAGGTACAAGTTCGGAGCGGCTGCAGGGTGCCGGAATACCCACTGGGTTAGATGTGGAAAGGCGTAATGGCACGTGAGTATTAAAGTTCCCCAATGTCTTTAAACACACCTTGTTTTGTCTTTCAGATGCGGGATGCAGCGCCGAAGGCCTCCGGAGCGTGCGAAGAGTTGGTAAGCTTTTGTCTTTCAGATGCCGGAATGCAGTGTGAAGACCTCCGGAGCGCACGAAGAGTAGGTAAGCCTTTGTCTTTGAGATGCCGGAATGCAGCGCGACACGTTGGTGACAGCCGATGGACCAGGTAAGGGAAGAGCTGTCACTGAAGACCGTAATGCTAACCTGTTCTTTCTTGTCTTTATAGGTGTTGCTGAAGACTGGATTCAGGATGGTAAGCCTTTTTCCTTAGGCCCAGGATCATATGCAGAAGACACGATGAACGTTCTGCTGCAGAGGATGCAGAATAACGCAAAGCAAGATTCATCCATCGGGTGTGGTTTAAATAGCCTCCTGTAGTGCTTAGGTGTCTCCTTCCACAGCCACGCCTAGGTAAGAAAAGAGTTCCTGCTTTCCAGAAGAGTTCCAGTGTTCTGAATCTAGGGAGTGGCTCCTGCCCCACCCAACAGGAAAAGTAGTTCCAAACAGAAAAGGATCAGAGGCTCAACTGGCAGGCAAGTAAGCAGCATGGTCTGCTGCAGGTAAGTCCACCCAAGCATTATGAGCCCGGCGCTTCCAGCGCTGGGACTGGGCATATTTATGAGCCTGGTGCCACTGGCGCCAAGACTGGGTCCAAAAGGTCCCAATTGGGACTGGTTGGCACTCGGAACCGGGGTTATGGATCTACTTCCAAGGGAGTTGGGAAAACCCTGACCTTTTGAAAGCAGAGATCATGACAGTACCCCCCCTCAAGGCCCCTCCCAAACCGGGCTTCTTCGGGGGTTTTGGCTTGTCAGGAAATGTTCGGTGAAATCTTTTGATTAGGCGAGGAGCGTGGACATATTCAGCAGGTTCCCAGGATCTCTCTTGGGGGCCGTAGCCTTTCCAGTCAATTAGGTAAAATAGTTTAGATTTGGAGATCTTGGAGTCCAGAATGCTTTTGACTTCAAACTCGAGTTCTCCATCAACTAGGATAGGTTTTGGAGATTTAGTTAGTCGGGTTTGAGGTTGCACGGGTTTTAATAGAGAGATGTGGAAGACCGGATGTATCTTCATGTGCGGGGGCAAGTCCAACTTGACCGCTACTGGGTTTACTATGGTAGTGATGGAATAGGGACCAAGGTATCTTGGGTTGAATGTGCGTGGCCCTTTTAGAGGTAGATATTTGGTGGATAACCAGACTTGATCCCCTACTTGATATTGAGGGGCTTCCTTCCGATGTTGATCTGCTCCTTTCTTGTATTGTTCTTTAGCCCTTTGAAGGTGAGAAACAGCTTCCTTAAAGGCTTGGGTGATTGTAGAATGCAGGTAGTCTACTGCTGGTGTTTCAAGATCTTGGAGGGGATCCAACTCCGAGGTTCGAGGGTGACTGCCGTACAAAAGAAAAAACGGGGTTTTCCCAGTTCCCGAATGGACAGAGTTATTGTAGGCATATTCGGCTATCCAAAGGATGTCTTTCCAAGTTTTTTCAGTTTGTTGCAGCATGCAGCGTAAATACTGTTCCAGAGTTTGATTGGTCCTCTCGGTTTGTCCGTCGGTCTGAGGGTGGTGACTGGTCGATAGTCTCACATCAATTTGAGCCGACCGACAGCAACTTCGCCAAAAATGAGAAATAAATTGACTACCTCGATCCGAAATTAGAACCGAAGGAAAATCGTGCAGTCGGACGATGTTTTCGAGAAATTCTCGGGCCAGAGTTGCTGCTGTTGGCAAGCCTTTGAGCGGAATGAAATGCGCCATCTTGGAGAATAAGTCCACGATTACTAGAATCGTATTGTATCCGGAGCATGGAGGTAGATCGGTGATGAAGTCCATAGAAAGCGTATGCCAAGGGCGAGGTGGGATGTCAATAGGGCGTAAGAGGCCTGCTGGTCTTTCCTTTTGACTCTTGTTTTGGGCGCATACTCCACAGGACATTATAAAGTCTCTGATATCTTTTTTCCAAGACGGCCACCAGAAGTAACGCTTGATCTTTTCTGAGGTCTTGGCCATACCGGGATGTCCTTCCATTAAAGAATCGTGATAACAAGAGATTACTTTTTTCTGTAAATCTGTGCTGGGTAGGTATAATCGTTCTTGGAAATACAATAAGTTGTCCTTTACTGCAAAGTCCTTTCCCTGCAGATGCCAATTCTGTATGTCTGCTTGAGTTACAAGTTGCCTGGCCTTATCCTTAACTTCCTCTATGGATTCTGTGGCGATTACACCCAGAATTCTTTGTTCGGGAATGATTGGTACAGGTTTAGGGTTGATCAAGTGTTCTTCCACTCCCAACCGAGAAAGGGCATCAGCTTTACCGTTCTTTGTACCAGGTCGATAGGTAATTATGAAGTCAAACTCGGCAAAGAATAATGCCCAACGGAGTTGTCTAGAGGATTGGGCTTTTGCGGTTTTCAAATATTGCAGGTTTCGGTGATCCGTAATCACAGTAACGGTGTGTCGGGCCCCCAGCAGATAATGCCGCCAAGCCTTAAAGGCAGACTTGATAGCCAGAAGTTCCTTGTCAGTAATCGTGTAATTGATTTCAGGAGGCGAGAATTTGCGGGACCAAAATGCCACGGGATGCAACTGATTGGTTACCGGGTCCTTTTGTGATAGAACTGCCCCCATGGCAAGGCTTGAAGCATCAGTTTCCACGATGTAGGGGAGTTCGGGGCGAGGGTGTTTTAAGATTGGTGCAGAGATAAATTTAGTCTTCAAATCCTGGAAAGCTTGTTCCGCCTCGGTAGACCATTCAAAACGTTTGTTTTTCTTTAACAAGGCAGTGATTGGGCTGGACTATTCGAGAGAATTCGGGGATAAACCTGCGGTAAAAGTTAGCGAAGCCTAACATGCTTTGCACACCTTTTACGGAGGATGGTGATGGCCATTTGAGAACTGCATCGACCTTCCTGTTCTGCAGTCTGTGATCTATTTGAACGACTAATTCTATATAGTCCGAACAATCTTGTGGTGGATTCACTACTTGGGCTAATACATCTTTGAGCTCTCCACGTAGACCTCTATAAAACAGCGTAATCCTTTTGTCCTCAGGCCATTGAGTTTCCACTATCAGTCTGTTGAAAGACGCAATATAAGCCAAAAGGTCTTGATTACCTTGTCGCAACGAAAGAAGCTCATTGTCCAAGGCCTGCCCCTGTGAATGTCTTGCGAACAGTTTTTCCATACTGAGCTGAAAAGCTTGAAAATCATGGAGGACCGGATCATCTTGATTTACTAGAGGGATCGACCAGTCTGCCGCATTGCCACTAAGGTACGAAAGCACGAAAGCTACTTTAGCTTGATCAGTTGGAAAGGCTGCTGGCCGGCATAAGAAATGCAACCGGCACTGATTGATAAATACTGCAAACCTCTTTGGGTCACCAGAAAATCGTTCGGGCGGAGCCAGAGGTACATTCCCAGGTAGGTTGATCTGCACTGGATTCATAGAGGATGTAGAAGGAAGATTTCCCCCAGATGCGGGTAACGGGGTCTGTCCGGCTTGTGACTGTAGCAATTGTCTAGCGAGATCATCTGTTCGCTCCTTGGAAATAATCAGTTCCCTTCTTAGAGCGTTCGTTTCCTGACGGGCTGCATGCACTTCTGCCCTTAGTTCCCCAAGTAACTGGGCTAGCTGGTCGGTATCCGAGGTTTCCATAGCGCCTGGACGGGAGTTTTGTGGTAGGCTTTGCGTTCTGTAACGCTCACCTGATTCCCGTAGAGGCGCCGGTCTTGACTGGGCGTATACCGTATCTGCAAAGGTGATGTGTAACACACGGCTGGCTCTTTGGGCTGGACCTCTGTGCACTGTATGTCTGACTTGAAGGGTAAGATGTCTGCAGATAGAAAATATGGGATTAAGGAACTGGGTTATTGAATGTCTCTCTCTTCTTCCCTTTCTCTTCTCCTGTAGAACCCCAAAGGTTAACGCTCTCACCTTAGGTAAGTGAACGCCGTGCTCTCCATCTGCCTCAGGGCAGGGTGCTGTAACCAGTTTCTTCACTGGATAAGGGGAGCAGGCCTCTTGACTTCAGAGGACTGCTGTCCGTTGTTTACTGCACGAACGGTAAGTTTCGAGTAATTCTAATGTCTTTAAAGTCTTTAGTAATGATGTTTCTTGTTTTGCAGGGTTCCGGCGATGGCGGATGACGGGCTGAAGTGAGTTGAAGATGGAGCCTGTGTGATGAATAGAAGCGCCTGGAAGCACGTAAGTAAGCACTTGTTGCCTGCTTCACGATGCGCTCTAACTGTCTTTTTATTTTGCAGGTACAAGTTCGGAGCGGCTGCAGGGTGCCGGAATACCCACTGGGTTAGATGTGGAAAGGCGTAATGGCACGTGAGTATTAAAGTTCCCCAATGTCTTTAAATGCACCTTGTTTTGTCTTTCAGATGCGGGATGCAGCGCCGATGGCCTCCGGAGCGTGCGAAGAGTTGGTAAGCTTTTGTCTTTCAGATGCCGGAATGCAGTGTGAAGACCTCCGGAGCGCACGAAGAGTAGGTAAGCCTTTGTCTTTCAGATGCCGGAATGCAGCGCGACGCGTTGGTGACAGCCGATGGACCAGGTAAGGGAAGAGCTGTCACTGAAGACCGTAATGCTAACCTGTTCTTTCTTGTCTTTATAGGTGTTGCTGAAGACTGGATTCAGGATGGTAAGCCTTTTTCCTTAGGCCCAGGATCAGATGCAGAAGACACGATGAACGTTCTGCTGCAGAGGATGCAGAATAACGCAAAGCAAGATTCATCCATCGGGTGTGGTTTAAATAGCCTCCTGTAGTGCTTAGGTGTCTCCTTCCACAGCCACGCCTAGGTAAGAAAAGAGTTCCTGCTTTCCAGAAGAGTTCCAGTGTTCTGAATCTAGGAAGTGGCTCCTGCCCCACCCAACAGGAAAAGTAGTTCCAAACAGAAGAGGATCAGAGGCTCAACTGGCAGGCAAGTAAGCAGCATGGTCTGCTGCAGGTAAGTCCACCCAAGCATTATGAGCCCGGCGCTTCCAGCGCTGGGACTGGGCATATTTATGAGCCTGGTGCCACTGGCGCCAGGACTGGGTCCAAAAGGTCCCAATTGGGACTGGTTGGCACTCGGAACCTGGGTTATGGATCTGCTTCCAAGGGAGTTGGGAAAACCCTGACCTTTTGAAAGCAGAGATCATGACACGAGGTTCCTGGGTAATAAATTCAGGGCCGATTTGCGCAAGTCAGGCCTCTGCGGATTCCCACGGGTGTCCTCTTTTTGGAAATGCATGGGGTTCCCTGTTTTCCTTGGTGGCTTGGACACCCTAGGCCCATATCTGTATGTTGTGATCGTCTGCAAAAATCGTGAAAGTCAGCTGTCGGAAAGACTTGGGGTTAGGGGTGTTTAAGGCTTTCCTCTTGGCGCCCAGGTAGGTGCACCCACACATGTGAGGTACTGTTTTCCTTGGGACACCTGAGGGAATGTGGGACGGTAGGCCATGCGTTTTTGGCTGCGTGTTTTGGTGGGTGAGCTGAGTGAAATGTGTGGAAAATTGTATTTTTTGCCACATTTCGGACTTTGCTGGGGTTTCTGGGTAATACATTCTGGGCCGATTTGCGCAAGTCAGACCTCTGTGGATTCCCACGGATGTCCTCTTTTCAGAAATGCATGGGGTTTCCTGTTTTCCTTGGTGGCTTGGACACCCTAAGCCCATATCTGTATGGTGTGCCTGCCTGAAATAATTGTAAAATTCAGCTGTCGGAAAAGACGTGGGGTTAGGGGTGTTTTAGGCTTTCCCATTGATGCCCAGGTAGATGCCGTTTTCATCTGGACATGTGTGGGAATGCGGGAAGGTATGACATTTGTTGTGTTTGTGTGGTTTTTATAACGTTTTTACCCATTTGCTGGTGCCCTTTGTCACCCAACCCTTTAATTTCCTAAATGTGCCCTACATTTAGTAGCTGCTTTAGGCACCATAACACTTTTGTAACCTGCACAAGTCACCTACCCTTGAAATGGTCTGACTGTGCTCTTTCAAAAAATGTATGCTTGCTGTTCCTCGCCACATTGGTTTTCTTGATTTACACATGCTAGGTACGTCTGTTCAGGCCATAAGCATAAAACTCCTGTGTACCATGGCTCAGTGTTTGGCTTTTGGTATTGCTTGTTTTGTGAAACACTACAAAAAATGTGTGCTTTCCTAACTGCAAGAGTTGGGTGAATGTAGCGGCGCATTGTTTTTCTCAAAATTCATAGAAGCCTTTGCTGTACCAAGCCAACCATGTCCACCACATACCTTTTTATTTGGTCATGTTCCTGCTTTTTCCCCAAACTATGGCATTTTCCCCTACCTAGTTGTTGCCCGACCTGCGCGAATCACCCCTTCCTAAACTTGGAATGTTGTCTTCTTTTCAGAAATGTATGCCTTTCTTTCCTCCAATTTGGCTTTCTTACCCTTTTCTTCCATTCCGTCCACACATGTCCAATTGGCAAAAATGCCCAAAACCACTCAACCTGTTCTTTGAAAGCCAGGAAATTGGGGAATTCAGCACATCAAACAATTTGTTCCTAGTTCTTACAAGGAAAAAACCACAGGCTTCTTTGTACATCATTTTATTGTCATTTTTTGAAAAAGCACAAAATGTTCGCCCTTTTTGGTTATTTTCTCTCACCCCGTACAGCAACCTATGATTTCTGGGTGGGGTTACGACCGCCTACATGAGGGAAAAAAACGGGCCAAATTTGCCCAAAATATCTCATGTAACAAAAAAGTTACACGGCATTGAATGCCGACATACCGAAATCACCAAAACGGGCCTTGGCACTGGGGGGGGGGTGACCCATGGGACTTAAAGGGTTAAGAGGGGATTAGTCATTTGTTTGGTTAAGCATTTATCCAGGTCATCAGAGGTTCTATGTAGCTGCACAACTTAGAAGATCTTTTAAAGGTGCCAGAAATCTGTGGAATGGAGATGGCTATTTATAATTCAAGGGAAATAATGGTTAAGCAGACCTTCCTCTATTTGCTAAATTAAGTCAGCAATACCATGTGCAATCATACTTAAAGTTAAAAGTTTTAGGCAAGTTATTGCTAGCAATTAATTATATTTTCAATCCCAATGTTTAAAACATGCACCAAAGTCAGGACCTACTACAACTAATTCCAAGAAGAGGTGTGTTTTAAAATATGATCTGAAGATAATAATGAAGATAAACCCACGAAAATGGAAACATTTCGGAAAGATAGGATTTGTTTGAAGCGGTTTTGTACAATCATATTTGGTGGATGGAAAGTAAAAGAAATTATCCTGTAGTGTTTTACATTGTTGCAAAAAGTATGTAACCTACCAACTGATGTTACATTGATGAGACGTGGGTTAGTTTGGTCCTGCAACACCATCTAACCGCTCCCTGGAGCTTTTGTACAATAAACTTGCTTTATGTAGAACCATGTACTCACTTCTTAAGTGGTGGGCCTGGTTTGGGTTAAGGTGATTAAAGGTCCACCCCCACATTTGGCGAGCCAAGTTAGGAGCCCAGGCGTTGCGGGTCTTCTGTCCACACCTCTCAGCTGCAGCACCTAACATCAGGGACCAGTCTTTTGTGCACAGTGAAAAAGAGATCTGTGGACGGCATATAGGTTGAAGGTCTGTCTGCTCCTCAGAGACGTGGTGCCACGGGTTAGCAGTGCGGAACGATTTGATGAAGCATCACATCGGAGCAACTCAGGTTCACGTGAGTACATGGTTGGGGGTGTAAAGAAAGAGAGGAAATAGGGGTAGAAAAGGGGTTGTTTCCTTGACTTAAGGTTTTTTTTTAAAAAAACATTTTTGTGGGTAAGGGTAGAGTTGTAGTCTGGGTGTGAAATTAGTTGAGGTTGTGGGGTTTGGATATTGTTTGATAGAGTGATTGAACAGCTTGTGTTGTAAATCCTTTGTATCTATTCTTTACTTAGTTTGTTATTTTAGAGGTGTGAGGGGTACCTTACCCCACACAGCCTGTGTGAAGCTTGTCCTGATACCCTTTAGTTAGCTTGTCTAGTTGGCTGGAGCCCTCACTTGATGGTGGGATGGTATCTTAGGGTAAGTCCAACCGTAGATACCTTTCTGAAGTAGGTCTTGACATTCTTTTGTATTTTCTTGGTTAGCCGAAGTAGTGAAGGGGAAACTTCCTGTAGTCAGGAAAAGACAGTTTTGTAGTAGAGAAGGCCGTATTATCAAAAGAAGAGAGAGCGAGAGCAGCGTTGCTGTAGTGGAAAGCATTGCATTCCTCCTATGCTCGAGTGATGGGGATATCTCTGAAATATTGTCCGACGAGTGTTTTTGATAAAATGCTGTCATCTGTGTATGAGTGAGAAGTAGAATTGAAGTAAATAGTGAAG
The DNA here is from genome assembly GCF_040938575.1 of Ambystoma mexicanum. Taxonomy (NCBI): domain Eukaryota; kingdom Metazoa; phylum Chordata; class Amphibia; order Caudata; family Ambystomatidae; genus Ambystoma; species Ambystoma mexicanum. The sequence continues at coordinate 289,848,552 of NC_090940.1, forward strand.
TGTGGTAATTGTGGCATAGGTGAGTACAGTGAATGTGTGTGAAGGGCGACTAAGGAATTGGGAAAGGGTAAAAAGGGAGCTCTTGGGTGAAAACATTTTTGTGCCGCAGGATGGGCTTAGTATTAGATTTTTTTGTGAAACAATTTTTTGATAAATTGGATTTAAGTATGGAGACTGTTGAATCATCTGTGCCATGTGTTACCTGGCTATAAGACAAACATTTTTAAATATCATAGGGAATGGTTGCTGGATAGTAAGGGAAAAATTATACATTCTTGGCCTACTGAGGGATCCTATGATACAGGGACATTGGAGAAACTGCATACCTTTTTTAACAACAAAGCGCAAGGGCTTGAAGTTAGAAAAGTGGTTAAACATCTTGGAATTATGGAGGATGTATAAAAAAGCGACAAGGGCCATAATGTTAAAATTGTGGGGTAAGGGCTGAAAAAAGGAGGGTGCAGGAATTTCTTTCACACCCCCTCTCCCATATGGGTGCTAATCTGTATTGCCTGCAGAGGGCTACACTGACCCCGAGTGTGTACCACAATTTTCTCCAGTAGCCACTACAGTGGTTGCAAGACAGACGTAGATAACGCCTCCATTAGCTATGATTTCTAAGAACTGGGAATCTGAGGAAAGTGGACGGGTAACTCCTTCAACGGTTAGGGCTGCTGAGAGGTTGAAAATAGAGAACACAACTTTTAGGTTAGCAGATAGATTAACGGTGGAGGAGCAAGAAAGAGTAAGACTGATAGAAGAGCAGAGGAAGGATTGGAAATGAGATAAAAAGAAGACGTTAGGCCTCTTCCTGCAAGGATAGAGAATAGATTGCGAAGAGTGGCAGATGCACAAGAACAAGAAAAAGATGAAGGACCCGCTTCAGTTAGCAGAGGAAGAGGTTTTGCTGTTACGGCGGCAGAAAGATGAAGAGCAGAAGGAAGGTGGAGACATGGGCAGGTTCATGTTAGATTGTATGACTCAGTTATCAGAATGGTTGAGGTGGACATGGAGAATGGAGAACAGAGTTGCTGCCATGATTTCAGAGGCTAAGCAGGGAGGACAGGAGATAGCACCCACTGGTAGTGCTGATTATACACCCTGGCCTGTAGAAGGGTTAGGGCAAGAAGCAGCCAGAATGGATGATGAAGAAGGAGAGTAATGGAATGACGAGCAAGGAGAGCAGGGTGTAGTCACCCTGCCTCCCGCTGCAGAAGCAGCGATAGAAAGCACAGCATGGAACCAAAGAACCCTCCAGGGTATTCGGATGGCCATAGTAAATGGTAAGGGAGAGATGAGGGGAAGCCCCAGTAAAAATAGGTATAACTCAGTTTTTGTTGCTCCAGAAGGATCAGGGAAGGGTGTATTATTCCCAGTGATCACACATGAACTGGAGTAACTTAATTAAGACACTTCCTATGTTCACTGCAGGGGCAGGGAAGTGGATTTTTGCATTGGAGAAGCACACTGCCCGTGTCATGTTGGCCATAGGGGACATGACAAGCTTATTCACTTAATGGGTGGGATTATTCACTTAATAGGGGACATGACAAGCTTAATGGGTGGGCAGTCAGACAAGCTTTAGAAAAGATCAGGGTATCCAGGAGTTCAGTTAAATACAAATACCAATGATGGCGCAGCTTTTAATAATCTTAGGGCACTGGTATGGGGGACTTGTGGGTTATATGCCCCGATACACCTGATATCAATTCAATTGTAGCTAAGACGATGAAATTGGATGATGATCCTACCACAGAATCCAGTTAATTTGGGAGATGTGGGGGGCAGAAATGGGAGAAGCATGGGACAAGAATGTGGCAATGTATTACCACATTCTGAAGAACAAACTTCCGAAAGAAGTCCTGCACGATTTAGATAAAGTAGTAGGGATGGAGGCCAAGAGTTGGCCAGAAATTCAGGGACACATTGTGCATTTCTGCAAGAGAAGACAGGAAAAAGAGAGGGAGAAGGTAGAGCAGGCACAAAAAATGAGGCTATGCTCGTTCAAAATAAATTGGCAAAGATTTGCTCAGAAGGGGCAGTAATAAAAAATTCAATGGAGGGACAGCAGGGGCAACTGGGACAGCAAGGAAACAGTGAACCAGGTATGATGCAGGGTTGGGTGGACTGGTATGTTCCAGGTCCGAGGCCAATGAGAGGGTTTCTGGGGGGCAGAGGAAGATTTCCACGGCGAAGTGGGTGATTTGGCGGGTTTGGAGGAATGGGCCCCCGGTTTAATGGGCCAACAGGAAATAATTATGGAGTATTTAACGGGATTCAGTGTTGGTCGTGTGGTAAGTTGGGGCACGTGTCACAGGATTATCGTGAAGGGCCACAGTACTTTAACATGGGAGCTCAACAGATGCAGGCCCGACTCTGCCATATGTCCCAGTTCCTGTGCAATCGCTGCAGGCACGGGTTGAACAGAACCCAGCAACTGGGGCTGCACAGACCTTTGGGATCCCACTTACCATGCCAGCATAAGCATCAGGGCAGACATGAGACAAGAATCCTTTACCCCAAGGAACAGTTGTGCACTACACTGGAGCAAGTGTTTTCGGGAGAAATCCTTTTTCTCTCCTAGGTGCTAATATGTAGCAGGATTAGGAAAGCCTCTTAACTTGTGTCTGATGAGCACAAGTTAAGAGACCAGAAATGTCAAGCTCCGTAAGTGAAGAGAATGATGAAAAAGAGTAAAGTGATGGTGGAGGAGAAAGAGGAGGAGAAGGAGATAGAGAGGGGCTGAATCTCTAAAAACAGTGACCCTCGAGAAATAACAAGTCATTCTCCTTAAGTCAGTCATTCAACAAGTTTATTCAGATTGAAAAAAATCCATCAAACACAAAGCAAAAATAGCACACAAACAGTTACAATCAACAGGCCATATAATGGGATAGTACAGCAAAGAGTCACTTAGGGAAAGAAAAGGGTAAAACAAAGGACCCCATCACCCTCTGGATAACTCCCCTTGCCTGGGCCTGACCCCAAAAAAGCCTGTCCGGTCACGGCCCAGGGGAATGAGGTTTGCCCAGACAGGGGGTAGGTCCTCCTGACTGGCATCATGGGGGATTCAGAGCCTAAATATGGGTGTGGGGTGACTAGGATTCCACTCCCTGGCGTCCCTCCCGTCCCCCCCCATTGACCCAGGAACCTGCTCGCCAGTCTCCAGTCCCAAAAGGCCAGTTCCACTATGTCCTCCGAACTCTTGCCCAAACTGGCCAATCTCCGACAGCCCACCAACGTTTCCCTGGACACAAAGGAACAACCTCTCACGGATCATAGCCAGTGTACACTTTTGTTTACAAGAGACTCCCTGGACTCCAGCATGTTCCTTTCCATTTTTGGTACCCCGTGAAGATACACTGTAGCTCGTCCAGTCTGGCCTTGAACAGGAGGCTGAGATGGACCGCCTCTGTGCAGTAGACCACAAGCGATCTTCCCCTCAAGATTAGGGCCTTTTAGACCTACTGGACTTGGGGCATAGACCGCCACCCCACTGAGCTCACTGTGCTTGGTGCCTCCTGTCCTGGGATCTTTTCCAATGGCCGAATGTACGCTCCCAGACAACAGGCTAGGGCAAGAAGATATTGGAGCTGTAATCTCAGGACTCAGATGGTCTTGGTTCTTAGGGTGTGCCAGAGAAAAGTCAGAGTGACCCTTGCAAACAATCTGAATGGGAAAGGGCTCCCCCTCCCTTTGCTCCCTCCCCTGAATGGCTATTAGGGCTGTAAGCAAATTTCTAATAGCAACCAACTCAGCCAAAACTTGTTTGCACTTACACCCCCCCCCCCGAGTGACAGATCCACCTCGACTGGGGGGTTAATAACCGGCCCTGCAGCCGGGGAGGTTTCACATTTTGGTTGCTTGGACGCCCTAAGTGGGGATAGATGGAGAGAGGGGCTGGCCAAAGGGCATACTGTGGGCATAGGCACACTCCTGAAACTTCTGTTGCCCAGGGGGAGATTGCACACAAGGTCAGCGTCAATAAATGGGCTGCCCCCTGCAATCGGGCTGGCCAGAGCAGAGCTAGAAAGAGTCTTTCCCGGGCTGGCACCAATGTTAGAGCCCGATGATGGGGTGGAAGCCGCGATGTTGCTTGCAGGAGTGGAGCTTACTGAGGGATAGCTGCTGGCTAGTACTCCGATTCCTGCAATGTCTCCCTCCTTGGACTCCGGCATCTCCGTTCCGGGACCGAGATTTCCGGGGACAGAAAACACCTTGGTGTAACTGAAGCTCAAGGTAGGGACAAGAGGAGAGAGCACAGCTGCAGTGGATGGATGGGACAACGAGCCTGGATGTCTTCCTCCGTTGGGGCCTGTGATAGCCTGGGCCTCCTGAGGCTTAGAAGTACAACCCCCTCCTTCACATGGATCAGACAGACTGCCTTGGTTGGTATTTATTGAACCTTCCCTGATCCCTTGTCCGGCAACTATACTGTTCCCCCGTGGCGGCCGACATCCCCCATCTTTCTTCTCTACTTGGGGTTGGGGGGAACATGTAAGGGGCACAAGCCCATGTACTAGGACAGAGTTTTGCACATCCATAGTGAGGGCTTTAACTGGCGCTCCCTTTTGATCCTGGGAGCGAAACCTCTTCACAACCAGAACCTTTTGCTTGGGTTTGGGTCCACTCTCTTGGCGGGCGGGATAAACCTCTGAACAAAACGAAGGAAGGGGGGGGGGGAGCAAGAGCGCTGGTGACAGAGGGGGGGTTTCCTTGGTGGGCCATGGGCTTTCAAAGTTCTCAGGGTCTTGAGAAGTGACATTGCAGGTTTAGCAAATCCACACCAATGTTTCGCCCCTCTTGTCCAAGACAAACAGACAAACAGCTCCTCATACAGACCCTCGCCTGTACTTACTTCACCCTCTTCTCACAGGCGGATCCACGCCGGGCCTCTCACTTCACCACCGAAACACTGCGCCCTTGCACCGCCTCAGGGTGAAAGTCCAGGTGGTATGCCGCCCTGGGTCCGCGAACACCCTCCGCGGGACACCAACACCTGCACCCTTGTCCCCCGTGGGCTTCACCCTGGCGCGCCTCTAGTCCTGGGAAAAGTAATGAAGGGGGCGTGGCTTGCACGCGAGTATGGAAGCCCTCCTGGGCCAGCACAACACCCTCCGCGGGACGCCAACACCCGCGCCCTTTTCCCCCGCGGGCTTCACAAGTCATTCTCCTTAAGAAGAACAGCACTTTCAATGAACTGTCAGCCTCCTGCTCAGAGCTCAGTTGCTGTATTCTTTCTCTCTCAACCAGTAGGTCAGAGTACTTGTCAGCAGTCTGCTCGCAGTTGAAACTGTAGAACCTTGGTTCCTCCACCTAAGGGCCATATAATCTGTCATATCATCTGAACTCAGATGTCCTCTGATCAGGGATGGGGACAGGGGTAGCGGTTGGCGGGGCATTCTCCATTCTAGGAGCCCTCACAAGAGGGTCAGACACTCCCAAGAAAGTTAGAGGTACATGAAGGGGTTTCATGCTGGATTGTTGCTCTAGGCCACCCCAACTGAAATGCTAAAGCTTGGCCATGCAAAGCCACAGCGAGAGCAGGGAGAAGCAGATGGTAGATCCAGGCATTGACTAAAACTGATGCAGGCATATCATCAGAATTAAGACAACCCAAATCTCATGCTGAACAAAAGCAACTGATCATACAACTGACAATGCATGGAGTGTGAGATGGAACCTCTAGCACAGAACCTGTGAATTTACAGCATTGCCAGGCGGTTCCAAGAGACCAATTACCTAAGATATACCTAAGGTATATGCACCTCAATGTTCCCAAGATTGTTCTAAGGAATTCTGTGTATGCCAATATTGCCTGCGTTTCACCCTTTACCAATTGTTCTATTTGTCCCTGTTCCCATAGGTTGAAATTCTGCAACATTGGTTTTTACTCATTCCCTGATTGTTTTAAAGCTTGTTGTCCCACATCCCCGGTGTTCTGGGCTATTCTAACCTTCTATTTAAAACCATAATTTATTGTTGAGAAACAAGTGAAGGACTCTGTGCTTTTGCTATTAAAATGCTTAACTTATAGAAACACCCATGTTATTTAAAAACTACACAAAAAACACAATTGTTTACCAACCCAGTTTAACTATTTTCTTTCCCACTATTAAAGTAAAATGTTTTTACTTCACCATCAAATCTCCAAAGCACATATTGCTACTACTACCGTGTGCTAATAGCCCTTTAGACCTCAGGGGAGCGGGGGCATTATCACATGGGATAATGACTCTTCCCTAATTACCTCTCTTTCAGTCTAAAGGGCATTTTTATTCCATTTGATATTCTTCCTGCATTCTGGTCAAGGGCTTGCCAAGTTAAAGACACTATGGCTGCTTCCAAAGGACCTCTGCATCGAAAGTTAAGAATGTTCATACCTACTGTGCTGTTGTAAAGGAATGAAAGTTGTTATAACTTTATGAGCATCCAATTTAGAAAGAACAGTGTGAAGCGTGCATGCAGGCAATCTATGCATTATGATTTATGTGCACTTGTGGGGGGCCGCTGTAACTTGTGCATCGACTGTATATGTAATCTATAATTTCAAATGAAGGTTCACTGTGAGTGAGAAGTGAATGATTGTGGGTGGCTCACTACAGCGCGACGACTTGTCCAGTGTAAGCATGGCACGATTACTCAAAGAAAGCATAAGGAGGAGCATACCTAAAAAATGTCTTGCAGTACTTGGGAGTCGACAGCAGAATCTACCCTGTATTACCCCCTACCTATCCATAACCTCTCTCTAAACCGCTATCTGGTAACGTCATAAATCTGGACTTGACCCGAACCCCAGGTGGACTAAAAACACCTTCTTCCCAATCTGCCAGCAAGAGAATGAAATTAAACATTTCACTAGCTGGCCGATAAGGATTGGAAGAATGCCATCCAGCTCACTCCAGGGCTGAGAAGGAAGAGCAAACATGAGGAGTCAGAACAGACTGTATTAAATGACACTTCTATCCTCTTACCCTTCCCGCAAGGCGTTTCCCCAATAGCTGGTAACGGATCACCACAGGACACAAGAATTGGAAATAGGGGCAGAGAAAACCGCCCCAAGAATGCAGATGGACATAAAAAACACTCATAAGGGGGACGCAGGCAGCTATCCGGGGCGACACAAAGGCCGAACTTCAGGGCGAGGAAGAGAACACTTACAGGGGGTAATTCATAGATTTCAGCACAGAGGCAGCGCAGAGAGGGAGCGTGCGACAGTGTGCGCCAGCCGTGTGCGCTAAACAGCATTCTGGCGCACCGCGTATTCATGGAATTTCCAAGCCATTTTGAGCGCTGGCGCAGAGAACATCCCGCAGTGCCAGTTATGCCCCCAAGAACGCCCTTTGCACAAGGAAAAGGCATTGAAATCCCCAATGCAGCGCGAAAGGCAGCGCTAACCCTGCACCAGTTTACAGGGCTGGTACACTGTAATCGCGTGAAAATACTACGCGCACCCCGCTCACGGCACCCAAAAGCATGAAAATGTACTGGCGCACCCCTCGGAATACACGTACCCAGCTCGCGCCAGGTAAAAATTGCGTAGAAAAAGCACCCCCCTGTGGCGTGGGCTGCTTGCGGGGCATGCCCAGGGTGGATGGGCTGCCTGCGGGGCATGGGGAGGGTGAGTGGGCTGCCTGTGGGGCATGGCCAGGGTGGATGGGGTGCCTGCGTGTATTTCGGAGGTGCGCGGGAAGTTTCACACGCGATAGCCCTTGTGCAAGCGCGGTACGTGTATTTTGAGGGTGCACGGTAAGTTTCACACGCGATACTCCGGGCGAGATCAGGGTATGTGCATTTGGGGGGTACGCGGGGAGTATCACACGTGATGGGCCTTGTGCGAGCGGGGTACGTGTATTTTGGGGGTGCGCAGGGAGTTTCACATGTGGTAGGCCTTGTGCGAGTGGGGTACGTGTATTTGGGGGGTACGCAGGGAGTTTCTCATGCTATTGGCCTAGCGCGAGCGGGGTACGTGTATTCTGAGGGGTGCGTGTGAAGTTTCACACGCTATTGGGCTGGCGCGAGAGGGGTACGTGTATACTGAGGGTTGCGCTGGGAGTTTTACACGCAATTTCGCTAGCGCGAGAGGGGTACGTGTATTCCGGGGGTGTGCTTGGAGTATTACACGCGATTTTGCTAGCGCGAGAGGGGTATGTGTATTCCGGGGGTGCGCTTGGAGTATTACACGCGATTTGGCAGTGTGGGTCCTCCCGGGTGTGCCCTCTCCCCCCTCCCCAAGCCCTGCAGGCAGCCCACTCCACAGGGGACTACCCTACAACCCTGGCCATGCCCTGCAGGCAGCCCATCCACCCTGGGCATGCCGCACAGGCAGCCCACATGGCACCATGCACTTGTGAGCCCCAACACATGTCCCACCCACCATTGATGGCCACCTGCCAGCAGGCCGCAACTCATGTCTCCCTGCACCCCCACCCACCCAGCAGTGACGGGCACCTGCCAGCAGGCCCCGACTCATGTCCCAACAAACAACATGTCCTAACAAAACAGAGCCATGTCCCTAAAGCCAACCCTAATCCCCCTTGCCTTCCAGTCCAAGCATGCAACCATCCACAGCACCCACTCCTAAATTACTCATGCCATGATAGTCTAAATGAACCACCATGCCCATGCAGGAATGCAAAACGGAGCCACATAGTGGCAACACATGGCTGAGGAAATGTTCAATGAGACATGCAAAAAACCAATGACAGAACAAAACACCAATTTAGAATTTAGAAAAAATGTATTAAAAGCATAATGAACTGACTTGGAGGAATTGTAAAATGAAAATCAATGTACAATGACAGATTTAGAAAAAAAAAAAGAAAAATCATGTACAATAAAAAAGTGGTCCATTGCCAATGTCCATAATAAAATCATAATCCAAATAAAAATAAACCATTGATCCATGGGAATATAGAAAAAGAAAGTATGTACAAGTCTGCAACTATATACAATGGAAGTCCAAATGGTCCATGAACCACAAACAAAAGGAAACCTACAAAAATGTCCTATGAAGAAAAAACTATATACACAAAGTGGAGCAATGTCCATTAACTCCAAAATAAAAGAAAAGCAAAGGAAACCTAAGACTAATGAACTATATACAATGGCGGCGAGTAGGTCCTACGGCTCACTCAGTGATGTTCCGGGCCAGGGCATCATCGAACTCCACGTCGATGTCCCGGAGGCAGGCCTCTTCCCTGTCCTCGAGGTCTTGCAGGGATGCAGTCATGGCCTGTTCCAACTCCCTGCGAGTTGCCTCGAGGCACTCAGCCCGCCTCAATGCCCTGCGCATGGAGTTCTCCGCCCTGACCATAGTGAGCTGTGCCTCCTCCGCCCGCCGCCGCTCCCCATCTATCCGCTGGCCCAACCGCTGCCACATGGAAGACACTCCCATTCCAGGGTCCTCCTGCCCTCCGGTCGATGCCTGCCCCTCTGATGTTGATGGCCCGAGCCATCATGCCTCCCACGCTGAGCCTGCCGCTGCCTCTGACGCAACTGCCTCTGCCAGCACAACTGCATCTGGTCTGATGGAATTCACCGGCGCCGTCGTGCACGTGCCCTGCCCGATAATGCCGGCACATCCTCCATCTGCTGGGGTCCAGTTGCTGGGGTGTCCACCCCTGCTGGACCTCTGACTCCCGACTGTGGCAGGGATGGGAACTCCACTGAGCTGACTGTGTTGGTCAGGGCAGGCCCACAGGGGGCCCTGGTGGCTTCTGGGCCGGAAGACGGCATGTAGAACGACTGACGCATAGTCTGCACAGAGGAGGAGAGGGCAGCCAGAGTGCCCGACACATGTAGGAAACCCCCGACCATGGCCCCTCCCAACTGGGCCACGTCGGCACGCAGCTCTTCGTGATGACGTGCGTGGTCCCCCCAGGAAGCACGCACGTCATCATGAATGTCACGCGTGCGCAATGCGACACCAATCAGGACGGACTCCATATGGTCACGGGTCCCCTCGTCCGCAGGTAGAGGAGTGCCAGATGACGTGGACCTCCCCCCTACCTGCGGACGGACCTGGGATGGGGCATCTCTGCTGGTGCATGGAGGTGCAGTCACAGTGTCAGGGACAGTGAGATGCACAGGCCCCTCTAGGACGACCTGTGCTGCCTCCTGCCCCTGCCCCTGGACTGCACCACTTGCACCAGTGGTACCACCCCCACCAGGCCCCATGTGCGGCTCAGTAGCGGCCTCCTCCTCCTCTATGCACACCACCAACCTGGATGGCTCCACACTTTTTTCCGCCATTGCAAGCCCCTGTGGGGGCTCACCCGCCCCTTCCGCTGTAGCCGTAGTGGCAGACGCGGCACAAGTCCCCTCGCTCCTAGATGATGGTAATTCCTAGGAGGGTGACTGGGCCTTGCGTCGCCGGCCGGTGGAGGCATCCCCGTCGCTTTGCTCCACAGCGCCGTCTCTGCCCTCTTCTTCACTCGCCGCTGTGTAGAGGGAGACATAGAACACAAGCATCAGGGTACTGTACAATAGTCCCCTAGACAGGAAGAAATAGCACATGAGTGGCACTGTCAAACGTCACTTCCATCATGTCTCCCAACAACACATGGGTCAGTGCAGGCAACACACATGCAGGAACCGGCATGGCACATGCAACAAAAACTTGCATCCATGTCCACCACACCGTACATACATCCAATGGTGGGCTGCAACTCACAAGCATCATGGGACATACTGATCACATGCACAAACATCGCCGGAGGGTCATGCATCTGGCCCTGTATGCCCACAGACACAATGGATACAAGGATGAGTAGGCTGTATCAGTGATTCAGCACATCGTCACGGTCATGTGTCATGCATCCATGGCGCACACACTACTCTGACACACGGACATGTACATCATGCATGTCCATGACAGCATCACACATCTATCACACCACAAACATGTCAAGGTACAGACACAGGCATGCATGCATGTGTGCATTCCGCATGCTGCTCAGCATGATGCATTGTAATACATACACCATCCATGTGGGTCATGTCTGACTAGACTCACATGCAGCACCGTCACTTCCCTGCACACACACATCCATACATGACCCATGTCACACATGCAGCAGAGTAGCTAACTACCACCACGCTTCAACATGCACTGTTTCAAACGTGAATGCATGGCTACTTATCGCTCGACTCCAGATGGGCCTGCATCCTGAGGATCTGGCGGTGAAGCACTGGGGGAATGCGCTCCAGGACCCTGATCTGCTGGGTGGTAAGATGGGCCCAGTGCCCCACTGCATCCCTGCCTCCAAGAGTCACCAGGCCTTCTTGAGGGTCCTGGATTTGTAGTCCTCCCAGTGCTTCCAGACGTGTTTGATGTTGCGGGGTGCCACCCCATCCGCGTTGATGGCACCCACTATGTCCTCCCAGATCCTCTCCCGTCCTTCCTTGTCGGCGTGCGATGGTGTGAAGAGGGCATCATAATGCCTTAGAACTTGCTCCACCAGGATACCAACTTCCTTGTCACTCAAGCTGGTAGCTCTATGCCTCTCTGGCTGGGGGTAGCCAGTGGTCTCTGATGGTGTTTGCCCCGACATGGCGACCCCCAAGGCAGGTGTGGGTGGGCAACTGGGTCCTGGGGCTGGGCTGTGGAGTGATGGAACACCAGTTGGGAGTCTTCTGTTCCAGCAGGGGTGGTCACAGCAACTGGACCACTGCAGATGGCAGATGTGCAGGCATCAAATGGCAGGGCACGGTGGCAGAAGGCAGGCAGCAGTTGGCTCGTGGGAGGCTGCTCGGGGCTCTGGGGGGCAGTAAATCGGCTTTCTGGGCAGGAGCGTGGTCTTCCGTGTGTTGTCGCGTGGCCAGCTTGATACGGAGTGGTTTGGCACGTGAAAAAACTGCACGTCAGCGTGTAATTTGAGGAAAGGCCCTTACTGCATAAGCATGTATTTGACGTAACATGCGCAAGCGTTTCCCTGCAACGGGTTGAGGGTCCCATGTGGGTTTCCATCGCTCTGTATGTGCTTTTCGTGGAAAGCGGTGCGTGTATTTTCCAGGTGTTGGGGTTCACACGTGATTACTTCACAGCGGGTGGATGTTGGCTACGTGTTCTTCTTCTACACGCAAGGCAGACGGTGAGTCGCACACGCTATTTTTCCCACTGCGGGTGTCCCTGTTTGTCGTGTACCCCTTTTTTTCTGCCCATACTAGCCTGCGTGTTGATCACGTACGTATTTTTGGGGTTCCTGGCTGCCACAGCTTACTACGTGTGTTTTTTAACACGCACGTGGGCTAAATGGGTTGCTTATCTCTTTTTCTTGCTTTTATGGGATGCCTGTGCGTTGCGTCACACGTCATTTCTCCTAGGGGGCCACAGAATGGGGCATTCATCATAGCTGTATGTACGTGTTTGTTGTTTGCGCACACTTTTGTTATGCGCAGGGACGCTACCGCCTGCCTTCGTGTGGCGGACGTGTTAAGGCCTGTGCGCACGGATTTCCCCTGTTCGATTCCATGAATACGTGTTGTTAGTGCGCGTGTGGGCATTGCGAGACCATTTATCTCCCGTACTTCCCCTGTTATGCCCACATTTTCACACGTTGTTCTCCATTCTGCGTGTAACACCGTGTTCCGCCCACTTTTCCTGTGTGCGCTACACGTTGTGCGCTTTCCCTGTGTGCTTTGCGCACGGCGTTTGGTGACGTGTGTGCCCGCATGCGCCACCCACGGATTTGGCGCACATCCCAGAGTTTACACGCGCAGCGCATTCCATGAATCGACAAACGGCTGCGTGCATGGCATTAGCACGCGTGCGCTGCCTTTTTCACGCTTGCGCTCCCCTTTTCGGCGCACATTTATTCCATGAATTACCCTGACAGAGTGAAGCACAGCGGCCCACAATGCCCGAAAAGTCTTTGTCAAACAGTTCGCAGTAGGTCTGCGAAGCGTGCCAGCCCCAGAATTCAGATCCCAAAGCAGACAACACAGTCATTCAAAAAAGTGCTAAAACTCAAGGTGAAAATCAATTAATCCTTTTGCCAAGGTCCATTACCTTAATTAGAACACCCTAGCGGGTGTTTCACAATTGTGATTGGTCAATCTGCAGGCTATATGACTGGTATAGCCCGCAGATTGATTACAGCGCGCAAGTAGTGTTTAAATTACTTAAGTGCTGCAGCTGCCGGTGCCCAAAGTTGCTGCGTTGGTCTGGATGTAATGTCGGAACAAAAAGAGTTAACTTTCTGTTCGGAATTACACGTTGCAAGACCAATGTGTGCAATGCAGCCCTGCCCACTTATGTGAAGCAGGAAGAACCTCTTTCTGCCTTCACTTCGCATGGAAAGCGTTTCATGCAATGTAAAATACTCCTCCCATCCAATCACCTTCCACCAGCCTATGAAAAAATGAGACATGTTTAATTGAAGATGAAGAAGGTAGTTGCACTTATTCCTTCATGCGCCAATTTTAGTTAAATGAAAAAAAGAGACTCCACTCAATTGGGATATAGTGATTGTGAATTTGTATTATTTAGAACGAGTGCCCTTTGTGATAACACGTGTTTCAACGGTCTGCGCCGTCTTTCTCAAATCAGGGCCAATGGTATTGGTTGTAAATATTGAACGTGGCTTGTCAGCATAGCAAAAATGTAAATTCACGGGTTAAATCCCAGTCTCTGCAGTCAAAAATACGAGCTCCGTACAATTGCCCTCAGGGCCCATAACATCTGGTATGGCCCTCACTGCAGGTCTATAAAGCTATATTATCTTCACCGTGCACTGAATCATAATCCAATGACAGTCCGACAAAATGCGTCCAAAGTCCTGAACACTAAACGGAATACGTTGTCAAAACAAACAAACAAACAAAATGCCAATACAACTGAACCAAGAGAACAGCTGATAAATGTGGGCTCTGTACGGCGCGTCCACTCATAGGTCATGTGACCGCAGCCTGTGCCCCTTAGCAAATCACGTGATTCGAATCCATACATGGGTTCCAACGGGAATCAGGGTTCTGAGAAGTCACGAAACTCCATGCGCCACCACAGAACATGCTAGGTGTACAATAGACCATTATAGCTCCTCACAGTTACCCTAAAATCCCCCCACTCACCCATTCCCACTCACTAACCCTCTTCCCAGCCAGTTTCCCCTATACTGGAGGATTTGCTATGCATGGAATGAGTAGAGGTTCATTCCACTCCAGCAAAGCCCATCGGCTCCAACAAACTAAGATTAGGATTGTCATGTATTGCCATCAAATTCTCATACAGTCATCCAACATTGGGTCTATGCCCAAGAAGCAATAAGCAAAACAGTGCCAGGTTCCATTATGCCCATTTATAGAAGCATGCTCATATTCCATTATGCCTAGTTGGCACAGCAGTATTAAATTGCATTAAGCTCAATTAGCATCAAAGTGTCATGTTTCAGTTTAACCAGTTAGCACAGCAATGCCAGATTCCATTATGCCCAATTAGCAAGGCAGTGGCAGATTCCATTATGCCCATTTAGGACGACAGCATCATTTTATCCTCATTTGCTACCAAAAGTAAATATTTTTACAACTAGTGCACTTTTATGCACCAAACAGGTAATTTTAGCTGTATTTAGCCACACTCATTTTTTTGCTCAGTAAAAAGAAATAAGTTACAACTGTACACATTTATTAAATGAAAAATGTAGCACTTGGATGCCTGTCATTGGATTCTCCAAGAGCTGGGGTTCAGTATATGAAGCCACATTAAAATCACATATTTGCAGCCATTTGAACAACTTGAAAGGGGAAAACATTAGTCTCTTTGCTACTCAGCACCTCCATCGACCTGCAGAGACACGCTTGGAAACCTGTTGAGCGGGTGCCGTCAACCTGTGGCTCTCCAGATGTTTTGGGCTTCAACTCCCATGACCGCTCACCATTGATTATGCTGACTAGGGCTGACTTCAGTTGTATTTGAAAGCACCTGATGAACCAACGGTTGCAGTCCTCTGCTGTAGAGCAAAGCAAGAAGCAGGCATTGCTTTCGGTTTACAAATAAATGCTGAAAGGAAACAGAATTATTTCCATCTTGGTAGCCAGATTTGACAGTCGTTAAGATGAATCAGTGATCAAGTTCTCTGGGATTTTTGTAAAAGAAAGAACACATGAGATCAATCTTAAACGTGCCGGAATTGATGGTTTGAATTGTTTTATTTTTGGAAACCTATTTATATGAAAAAAAATCAGTAAGAATAGAAAGTAGGGAGCCTTAATTGCCATGTTCTCTGCTCTTGCTCTTCCCCTCACCAGACACCTCCATGGTTCGTGCTTCTGTCCACCCTGAGCGTGCTGGTCCCCTCAAACTATCACACCTGTCACAGCCAGCTGAGCAGTAGCACAATATCAGGAGGCAGAGAGAGGGGAAGGGGAGGCACACCTGTTGCTAACCAATCAGTTTTGCTATACTCTATCCAGTGTTCAGAGGGTCTCTGCATAAGGGAATCAGTGCTGCATTTTATGCAGAGCTGAAGGGCGGGGACGCGTGCCCAGTGGAGGAACTTTGCTGAAAATGTTGGGGGGACCTAACATCTAAATTAAAGGGGCCCCTGCCAAATGAGTGGGACAAAATCGTGTGCCACAAATGTTTGGGGGACGAGGGGGGCAGACACCCTTGCCCCCACCATAAAATAACACCCATGCGCATACCTCGGCCCTGACACAGATTTTACGAATGCATGGTGCAAGTTTTAATGCTTTATGTACTCGCCTCATAGAAATCCCCAAGGCCGTGACTCACTACTGAAATACACTTCGTCTCTTTTCTCATTTTGATACAGCTTGATTCATGTATGCATTCATAAAAATAATGTGCACAATTTAGAAACCTGGACTTTGCATACTGCCTGCTGTTTTCCATAGGAAATGATGCGAATGCCAATGCACCAATACCATTAGTGCGACACACCGCTCTACCTTTTGAGGCACATTGGGGGATGGAATTAGATTTTCCGTGGGCGCGACCATTTAAATCTATGCAAGTGTATGGGGCTGACCCAATTTAGGAACTGGCTCTTTGGCGGGTGATACCACCCAATGGCGTGTAAGGGGCGAGGAATGGTTTGAGGTATGTATAGGGCAGTGGTCTGCAACCTTTGGCCCTCCAGATGCTTTGGACTACAACTGCCATGATCCCTAACCAGCATAGTCAATAGCCAGACATCATGGGGATTGTAGTCCGAAACATCTGTAGCGCCAAAGGTTGCTGACCCGTGGTATAGGTCATCAATCTAGGTTTCATGAAGAGTGGAAAGTGAGCAAAAGAAAATAAGAAGACTCAACAGAAACGTTTTAATTTGACATTCATTTATACATGAAAGATTAATACTTTTGTGAATTGCATATGTTGGTTTGCATCCGTGTCAAGCTTTGCATTGAGGATATGACATGTATAGAAACAGAAAAGGGATGTTTGTAGTAGCGTTCGAATTATAAGACGGCGGCAATCGCGAGAAAGAAAAATCTCTCCATCTTGTGAAGCCTACACATAGGTTGTCTACAGGGTCGGACTGGGACAAGAAGTAGGCCCGGTCACCCAAAAAAAGTGGCCCACCCCTCGCCTCAAAAAAAGTGGCCAGCCCTCATCTCACGACCCTTGACCTCTGATGACATCACCGGAAGTGAAGTCATTTGACCCCACCCTAAAGTGACATCCCAGGAAGCGATGAAGCACGACCTTTCACCCCTTGACAAAACAGGAAGCGGCATCAAATAGCAATGTTCCTAAGTACACTAAATTACTGTTAATCCAACCAGACGTCCAAGGCCAAATGATAATATGTTATTGTATAGCACTTACAATATCACCCAACCTGTGTTGGTACTCATTTATCGACTTAAGAAAGATGAAAGTCTTTTTGAAAAAAAAATTAATAAAATGAGGAAAAAAATATTTGTTTTTCTATTTTTTTTTCTTCCAAACTGGCCCAGGCATGGCCAAAAACTGGCCCCCACTACCCAGGGCCCGGCCATGAAACCTCTGCAGAAAGACTTTCCTTTGATCTTTTAACAGCAAACATGTGATACATGTGAGTTGCATACAATGCTTGTAGTTTTATAAAAACAGTTTTTGCAGTTAACGCGCGTACACAAAATGTAAAAATTGGTTAGTTAGAAAAAACAAGAATGTGAACTCCCTATTCTAAGATAACTTAAGATTCCTTTGCTCATATTGTAGCTTTGAGGGAGTGACGGGGGTGGACAACACGAACCAAATAGAAGTCCATACAAGGTTACTTAGGCCAAGGCACAAATCTGCATTATATTGTTCCTCAAGATGGTACAAGTGCCTCTCTGAGACACAACAAAAACGGAGGGATACAATACACAAAATCATGCCCTCAAATCAATGAGTGAATATTCCAGAATCTTAGTGGCAAATCTGTCTGAATGTGCATTAATGATTTTCTGTATTGAAATAAGTTAATAAAAAAATAAAACAATTCAAACCATCAATTCCGGCACGTTTAAGATTGATCTCATGTGTTCTTTCTTTAGCAAAAATCCCAGAGAACTTGATCACTTATTCATTTTAACGACTGCCAAATCTGGCTACCAAGATGTTAGGGGAACAGAAAATTACATTATTGAACATAAGGGAAAGGTCGCTCATCAACATGACCACGGTTTTACGTGCACTTTGATCCATTTTGACCTAACCGTAGCATTTGATTCAGTGAACTAAGTACCCTTTCTTCTCCCAGACCTCCATCATAACAGTTGTAGGGCTGCAATGGACCCCAATCTCATCAATCCTATTCAACATGTTCTTGGCACCATTTGCCTCAATTCATGATAGCATCCATGTTGGCTTTCAGATTTACCTCAAAGACATTATCAATTAGATAAATATCACATCACCCAATAATGTCCCCACTCCCTCGTAGAAACTCTGAAATGACTTTGCAAACCACTATAAAAAAAAGTCTGAAGCATCCAACAAGTCATTAGAACTTTGCTCAACGACATAAGCAACAATACCACCAACAACACACCCGAGAAGCAATCACAATAGTGGACTACTTCACAGCGATCTCCACCAAAGGTTCACTAAACCAGTAAAAGAAAGCAACAAATCTGGCGCCCACAAGTCATCTATAAGAACAGCCTTAGCAAAGAAACACAGGCACAATGCTCCTGCAATCTCATGAACCATTCGCTGGAAACTAGAATCATCCGTAGGATCCGTAGGTGCTTCAAAGCTGCTTACATCAAACCTATTCTGAAAGTTCCCACAGGAAGCGCAGACAACCCTGCTAAGCCTGCCAATTACTGGACAATTTCAAACATCCCATACCTGGCCAAACTATTAGACTGTGTTCAAATCTTGACACACGTTGAGACCAACCACCTAGTGGACCAGGCACAAGTCAGTTTCAGGTCTAAGAGAGGAACTGAAACAATACCTAAAAAAGAATTCAGATTCCATCTTCACTTCCTCCCTGACTTCTCAGAGGCCTTTGACACAGTCAACATGCAACCCTCATAAAAAGGTAAGAAGAAGCAGGGATAAGCAATATCGCACTACAGTAGATGAAATCCTTCCTGATGGAAAGAATGGAAACCACCTTGCTACTCCCTTTCAGCTCAGACTCACCCATACTCACTTCTAGTGTTCCATGTTCTCATCCCCCTGACCACTACCCTTCAACATATACATGGCTCCACTATCAAGCAACACAGATTGGTATGCTATAAGTATTCAGATAATTCTCCAATCCTCTACAAAAAACGTCATCCTCAATGCATTAGACCAAACCCATGTCAATTGCCTCTAACAGGCCAACATATGGATGAGGAACAACAACCTTACAATCAACGTGGATAATAATATAATCATGATCACTCTCACCAACTCCTCTGTGCAACTGCCTATACCATGGCCTACGGAAATGAGAACAGGACCGTAAGCATCCAGAGTGGTTACAAATATTGGAATTCTGATGGACAATGACCTAACACTGGAACCTCAAGTTAATGCAGTAGTAAAGAAATGCGTCTTCTTCCTACATTATATCAAACTGATGTTACCCTTTCTCACTTTCCCACAGGGGACCCTTGCCATTATCTCAGTTGTCATGTCAAGAATAGACTATGCCAAAGCATTTACATTGGCATGCCGAACTACCCGACTAGAAACCAACAGCAGATCCAGAGAGCAGCAGCAAGACTATAGCTGAGACTCAACAAGAGAGAAGACATCACACCAGCACTTAGATCTCTTCCCTGGCTAGCAGTCAAGAAAAGGATCTATATCAAAATGCTTTGCATTGGTAACAGAGAGGTTCACAGCAAGGAGCAGAATTCATGTAAGAAAAACATTTCCATCTATAGACCAAAAAGAACCTTGAGGTCTAGCAATGACATAAATCCAGAACGCAAATGTTATTCGAAACACAAATATAGTGGATCAACTTTTTCAAACATCTCAATGAAACTCTGGAGCTCACTCTCCAAGGGAATACGCACAATAGAGGAACACCTGACCTTCAGAAAAGCAGTAAAAAACATGTCCCTGACTTACCACGCTAACTCGCAAGCCTTCAGCCGAAAGAGAGATCAAACATAGTTGACCAAAGCATGATAAGTTCCAGTTACTCAACAAACTACCTGCATGGGGGTTATTTAACCCTAGGCCATAAGGAGCCCTCTTTTATTCTCCTACTACCCCACTAAAACTCTCTGTGCTTCTGCAAGCACACCACACGCTCACCAACTGTACTACCCACGAATGGTATCTAGAACACCTTCCCACCCCACACTGACACCAAACAGCAAGACCCACACATCTTCAAATAACTCACACAATTGTAACCAGGGCAATGCAGCTCCACTCCACTGGCACACAAGGTCTCCCATATGGATTCAAGCACCGGCACGCCCACAACCACCAACACATACCACCTAGAAGCAAACTCACACACAGAGATGGGTTTTTCCAAACAGAAATTACCAATACAATGGCAAAAGTACTTGTGCACTCTCCCTTGAGTCCCAGTAAGAAACATCCCCTCTTTTTTCAGATCCGCCAGTGCACTTGGTGACCATGCAAATGGCAGCAGTGCATGGTACAAATTCCATTAACATAACATACATATCTAAATCAAGTTATCTTTTATTTTATTAATTTAATGTATTTATATAGCACGATACGAACGCCCAGAGGCATAGGGGCGCTAAAACATGACAAACACACTCTAAAATAAATAGATGGAGCCGGACAGAGACCATGGAAATCGGGACATGTGAAGTAGGTCAGCTTAACAGCCTGGTTTTCAATTTCCTTTTAAAGTCCAGCAGTGATGCACCTGCTCACAAATCAGGCAGAGGGGCATTCCACAGTACCAGGGCAGCTTGTGGAAAAGACCCACGAGCAACAGAGGACAATTTAGCACAGGGGTGACCAGCAGGCAAGTGTTGTTAGACCATAGAGCTCTATGGACTGTAAGACAAGAGAGATGTTTAGCCAAATATTCTGGACCTTGCCCATAGATGCAACGTTTGGAGAAGCAATGGACCCGAAACAGAATATACTTGCTGAGAAGGAGCCAATGTAGGGCTTTGCGAGCAGCAGACACATGGTCTGTTCTGAGAGGACCTTCAACTATGCACACTGCATTGTTCTGGATAATCTGGAGCAGAGATAGATCCCCACTGGTGATGCCTAGCAGGAGACTGGCTCAATAGTCGAGTCTTGATCCTATGATGGCATGTGCCACCGTAGCACAGTTGTTGACATTCAAGAGTGGCCGTACTTGTGTGATGAACTTCAAGTGATATGAGGTGCACGCCACCAGGCTATTCGCCTGAGTTCTCATTGTCAGGTTCTGATACAGGGTAACACCCAAAGTTTTTACTTTGGGCTGCGTTTAATCGGACAGCCAGCAACATCAAATTGCTCATATTCTTGCCCTAGTTTCCTAATTTGGGGCCCAGTACTGACCACCATAAATTCTGTCTTGGAGTCGTTCAGTGCTAGCTTATTCGCTAGCATCCACGTTTGGATCAGTCTGTAAGTGCCATTGAGGGAAGAGGTGTCAAAATTGTAATCACCAGACAGTGGCATCAGCATAGTTTGCATAAACTATGTCCGCAGCATCCAATTGGTCAAATAAAGGACACGTAAAGATATTAAATAGAGTAGGAGACAGGCAGGACCCCTGGGGCACCCCACAGGAAACGGGAAACTCCTCTGCACAAACATCTTGGATGCAAACACTGGCCTTGTGCACAGATAAGAATGAGTGTACCCAGCGTGCCGCTTCAGCCGAGAAATGTGCCATGTGGCACAGTCTGTCCACGAGGATGGTGTGATCAACAAGATCAAACGGCGTGCACAGATTTAGCAGCACCAACAGAGCTGTGTCCCCCTTATCAAAGATGTTTAAGATGTTTGATTTGAGGTCTAAGAGGGTAGATTCTGTACTATAGGCACGGCAGAAGCCGGATTGTTTATGTCCTAAAATGTGGAAGTGACATAAGAACTCTTCAATTTGTTGGTGGGATATTTCATCCAGAATCTTGAGTACAAAAGGGACATGAGTAATAGTCAATAGTTCCCCGGCATGTTAGCATACAAGGTAGACTTTTTTTTTTTGTCAATGGGGAAATCCAGGCCTGCTTGATACTCCCCGGGGAGGATGCTGGCAGTTGTCAGCAGATTGGTTACTGTCTCACTCAGGTTTAACACTGTATGTGGCTGAGTATGCTTCATTTTAATGACTTCAAAGGTGAGATCATGCTACTCAGATACAATGCTCTTCATCACTCCGTTTTAACTAGCCCTGATCCTTGTGGACTCCAGCTATTCCATCATGATCTGGACACAGTCTAAATAATGATCTCCCGTTCAACCTTCAGGTTATCTAAGAAAAGTTTCTTTCACCTTTGACACCCACCATCAAAGCGCCTTTGTCTATTGCTGCCTCATAAGATATGCACTTGCTTGGATAGACTCCTGCAATGGAGTTTAGGGTAGTCTCCCAGACAAATCTTTGCACACACTACAAAGGTACTACAACCAGTGCTCGAGATAGGATTTTGAAGTGGGAGTATTTTGCTCCCTATTTTTTGAAGTTGGGAGTATAATGATTATTTTGGAATAGAAAATTGCCATTCCCAATGGGAGTATGTTATAAGCGAGTAAAACATATGTTTTAACTATAAAACATAATGTTTTTGTAATAAATACTTATTTGCACTGAGTTTATTCATGCACATTAAGAGATACAATTTTACATCTTTGTATTATGCAGTGATAGTAGTAGTTTCTTCCTGTGGTACTAAGTGCACGACTGGTCCAAACCTATCCATGTTCACTAGTTTTTGTTTGGATTATTTTTTACTCACTATTTATATTTTTGGGGAGTATTTGGCTGTTTTTAGGGAGTAAAAGGGGCTGATAGACCCCTTGTCTGTAGGGCTGATTACAACTATGCTGCCGTCCATGGCCTGTGAAGGACCGATCACACTACCTCCACAATGAGGTTATTTCCTTTGTTCCAGTCAAGTAGTGAGTTGGATTTGGATCTCGTCATCTCAAGTATACTCCACTTCATAGCTTCACTGCATCCTTCCCGTCAGGGGAATGCATCTAGAAAGCTCAGGCGAGAACTTAAAACCAGCCTCTTTCTCAAAGCCTATGATGTTGATAGGTTATTTACAGCGTGCTTAATGCCCAGGGGTTTCTAAGCGCGGACCCGGGGACCGAACCTGTGTGTCGTCTTGTTTCCAAAGCGCACACGTTGCCCCTGAGCTGTCCTCTACGACCCAGCTAAACCTCCTCTCAGCTGACACCACATTCAGGCTGCATCTTTCTTTAACACAAATTGCTCTCAAGACAAATGATGTTTGGGCATTGTGCAATTAGTTTGCTCATAATTGTGCAATTAGTTTGCTCATAATTGCCCAACAACATAATTTGCCTCTTTTATCTTGAAAATAATCCTGCTCTCTTAAATCTTTCTCCTTTTAACACTTTCTTTTAAAAACGTTCTTACCATTTCTAATGTCATGCTTTTTGCATTTCTCTTTGAGTCTTCTACGTAAAGACTGCTAATCGATAAATCACCTCCAACTGAGGACAATTATTGTAATTAATCCGGGAACAAGGCCCATCGAATTACAAAGCAGAAAACATGCCCACGGCCAATGCTTTAAACGCTTACTTTCATCCAACTCACATAGGTCTTTCGTTTCGCACATTCTGCCAAACATAATTTGTGAAATTTGCATTCCCGGAACCAATTGCTTAACTGTTGTCTTTGTTGCCCTGGGGTGTGCTGCTTTAGGGTCTCCATCGTTGCAGCTCTGGGGAACAGGGTACTTTCTGCTCCTGTGCCAAGCCCTTTTAGCAACACGTCTCCTCTGATATGGCACAGAGAGCTAAAGCATGAGTGTAGACGTGGGCACCATCCAATTGAACAGGATTTGGCCTGGTTCGTTCTCCTCAGAGGGACTCTCCTGCCTTTGGAAAATATTACAATCCTCAGCCCAAGTACACACATTTTACACCAGATAGCACCACCCGAATGCTGTCATTATACACCCATGCACTCCTAGCACTTGCATAAAATAAAGTGCAAACCAGTGCTTGGTAAAAAAGGAAGTGTGACTTCAAACAAGTTAGGAATCAAAAAGAAATAGACCCACAAGTACTAGGAAGATATGGTGAAAAAATGTGTTTTGGTTTAGTACACCATTACTAATATGTGAAAAAAATGTTTTCACCATATGTAACTTGTTTGAAGTAACACTTCCTTTTTTTACCAAGCACTGGCTTGCACATTATTCTGTTTTATGCATTGTGATAAGGATTTATATGTTTTAGCATGTGTCTATTAGTAGTGATTTGATCACGTTATATATAACAGCATTATTAATACATGTATATGTATTTATTTCATCATTGTTTTTCATTGCTTTGTTCTGGGTTCCAGTTTGTACCATGCCCATCGATGGCTTGAGTAGTGAGTTTTGATCGTTTGTTTTTGGAATTTATCCCATGTCACACCGGTTCCTTTGTTGTTATGTTGAGCCTTCCTTGTATGACACACCCATTTACACGTACTCGAGAAACGCATGCCTAGGTAATTAAACATATGTACTTGTTCTACTTTGGGATTATCTAACACTCAGTTGGAAGTGCCTCTTCTTGTCTTGGCCAGGAATACCATTGATTTTGTTTTCCCATCATTTATCTCTAGGCCTTTGCACAAAACACTTCTTCAAACAATTGAAATGACTTCCTAAGTCCGGCTGGTGTAACGGATATCAATACGGCATCATCGGCAAAGAGGAGAAGAGGACCTCTTTCCCCGCCTAGCATATGAGCGTCAGTCAGAGCTGAAAGGAGCTTGGTGATCACATTATTAATGCAGAGGATAAATAGGGTTGGTGCTAGTACGCATCCTTGGTGAACTCCTTTTTCAACTTTAAAAAGGGGCTGTAACTTCTCCACCAATTCCCCAACTTTTCCTCTCCCCTCTCCCCCTTCTCTTACTATATTCTTTGCACTTACTCTATCCAAAATGTCATCAGACCTAGTACGATAGGTATGATATGATATGATATGGCATTTATAACGCGCCTATACACAAGTGTTTCAAGGCGCGACGAGGCAAGGGAGGGGAACAAGGGAAGACAGACAACGATCTTACTAGGCCCAGTGTCATTCAAATCACGCAAGTGCATGGGAAGGGGGAAAGGGAAAAGTGCGAGGGGGAAGGGAGGGGGAAAAGTGCAGTACATGGGATAGTAGAATAAATAAGATGGTAAAAGGCCAGAGGTGGCAAGTGCAGAGGTAGCATGTTTGTTTTGTTTTCCTCCTCCTCCCTCTTTGTTTGTTCCTCCCCATTCCACTCCAACACTATCTCAAATTTCATCAGACGATAGTCGCTTGTTTTATTCCTCTCCTCCTCCCTCCTTCCCCCACCTCTTGTCAATCTCCGGCTCTACCAGAAATGTCATCAGGCCTAGTACGATAGTCGCTTGTCTGTTTCCCTTCTGCTACCCCCTTCTTATCTTTATCATAGCCAGGGGGTGGACTGGCCTATAGGAAACTCTGTAGATGTCCCGATAGGCCTCTGCACCCTGGCCTCTTTTATGTAGTGTGTTCACATTTTTTCATAGGAAAAGGGTTGGGCTTGCTGAAAATTTGTAATTTGGGGCCACTTTGAACATTATTTCCAGGGCCTTTTTTGGTTCCCAGTCCCTCTTAGCTCTTGCACTATCTGAAATGTTGCCAGGCCTAGTACGATAGTTAATTTAACATTCTTAATGTCTCAAGGCCTTGTAAGAATGTCATTGTATTTTCCCTTGCTCCCTCCCTTGTTTTGAAGCGCTTTGAAACACATTGTGCATAGGCGCTATGCAAATAAACTATCAATCAATAAATCGATTGTGCTTGTGCTGGTGTCTTGCACATTAACCACTGGAATAAAAGTTCCCCTATGTCATGCAAAGATTTGCAAAGTCTACTGTATTTATGTCATTCATTTAATATTTTGGTAACAGCTGACACGTGTTTCGACACTTGGTCGTCTTCAAGGCTGTTGATTACATGTGAACGGTTCAAAGTAAATTTTGTTTAAACACATATCAATACAGCATTGTATTTCCGATTTGCAAAATTCAGATTTTCAGAAAAATGTTCTGAGAAATAATACATACCAATGATGGGCAGCACTTTGAAACATAGAGAAAATAGATAATTTATGTTCTCATTAGAGTTTATACTCATTGCATTCTTTACATTACATCATTAACAGATTTCACCAAATAGTGATCTAATTTAATGGGTAGATAATCAAAATTGGGCTTTATAGTGATTGCATCGAATGCCAAAGCATCGAATGCCTTAGCATCTAAAAAAAGCAACAAAAAAAGCATCAAATGCATTTTTTTTTTTTTTTTTTTTTAAACCTTTTATTTATTGGCATAAGGGTCAATACAGGCACAATACGAATTACATGGCATAGCAGCATTTGACATCATAGGAAGGCGAAAAGCCGTTCAGGGAGAAAGCAAAGATTGAAAAACAAAAATAGAGGATAGTTCACGCTTGGCCTGTCTGGTTGTCCTGGGGGGGAGATGAGGTCAGCTCTACAACTTCTCTGCCATTGAGGTAGCTGCGAAATTCCGGCCAGACATTTTGGGGCCGGGATGTCGGAGGTAGGGATCCAATGTACTCCTCCTCGCACATTTGTGTCCATGTAAGAGCTTGCAGCCACGTCGTGAACGTGGGGGGATTGCGGCGCTTCCAGCATTGCAATATGCATCTTTTGGCCACCATGATGCTTACATTTAGAAACTTTGACATTTTCTTTACATTCTCACCCTCCCATAGACCAAACAGCATGGCAAGTGGTTCCATAGTTAGCTGGGACCCAGCTATTTCGGAGAGTGCCTCTATCACGGCCGTCCAGAATGTGTCAAGGGCAGGGCAAGTCCAAAACATATGTATGTGGTCCGCCTCGCACGATTTGCATTTGGGACACAAGTGGTTCGGGGCGCCAGTGAAAGACGCCACTCTATACGGAGTGTAATAGAGTCTGTTGAGGAGTTTAAATTGTATACATCGAAATCTGGCGCTCAGGGAGACCCTACGTGTGTGTGTGCACATTTTACTCCAGAGATCGTCTGTGATTTCGACTCCAAGCTCCTTAGCCCAAGATTCGCGTGGTCTAAGGGAGTTGTCCGCAGTGTTGTTCAGTTGTATTTTGTACAAATTCGAGATTATGCCTTTGGCGCTGCCGGAATTTGCTATGTATTGTATTTCCGGAGTGTCTGGGGGTTCAGTAGGGTATGAAGGCCACATTGTCCGTATTGCAGCTCTAAGCCTATAATACTGCAACATTTCGAGTGCGGAATTGGAGTGACCAGGGCGCCATGTCTGGGGGGTGATGAAAACCCCATCGGGGAAGAGATCTGCGAGGGCATGGTATCCCAGGTTTTCCCAGTGGCGCATGAGATTGGGGTCGTGTGTGGGGGGGAGGCCAGGGAACTGCCATAGGGGAAGCCATTTGTAGTATGGATGCTGTTCCCGGTCAGAGCCCAGGATGTTCCTCCAGGCCCTAAGTGTAGCGGCCACCGGGTCCGCCTGAGCGTTTGTCTGGAATGTGCGGTTTAATAACAAGGACATTATATTGGTTCCACCTCCCGCCTGTTTTTCAAGTTTTACATGCACGGGCGGGTCTTGGAATATGTACCAGTGAGAGGCGTGATGCGCCTGTGCAGCATTCCAGTATAGGCGAAGGTCTGGGGCCGTGAACCCACCCTTGTCATAGGGCAGTGTCATGTGTTGCCACTTCTTGCGGACTGAGCCTGGATGCCAGAGGAATTGTGCACACTCTGAATGGAGCTTCTTGAAGTATTGGCTCCCAGGCCAAATTGGGACGTTGGCGAAGACATAAAGGAGTTTAGGGACCACCACCATCTTTATCAGTGATAGTCTGCCCGCTAGTGACAAAGGTAGCTTGCGCCATCTGGAGAATCTGGAGCAGACAAGGCGAGCTGTTGCCTCGTAGTTGTCTGAGAGTAGAGAGGGTCTGGCTAGTGATATTTGTACCCCGAGATATCTCACCCCATCCGGGGACCAGCGCAGCGGGTACTCACAGGATGGTCGTGGGGTCGCCGCCGTGAGGGGGAAGATTTCGGACTTAGAGTAGTTGATAGTGAAACCTGAGAATGTGCCTATCTTGGTGATGTCGCGGATGATCGGGTCCAGGTGTGTGGAAGGATTTCTGACATACAGGAGGACATCATCTGCATATAGAGAGATGATCTCTGGTGCATCCAGTAAACGTATGCCTTTATTGCCATGCCGTCCCCTTACATGATCCGCCATAGGTTCTATGGCAAGCGCAAACAGGAGGGGAGAAAAGGGACATCCCTGACGAGTGCCTCTGTGCAGCGTGATGGGAGAGGAAGGCGCAGAGTTTACAAGGACCCTCGCTCGTGGATCTGTGTATAATAGTTTTATGTACGAGGTCATTTTGGGGCCTACACCCATTTTCTCCAGTACGGCCCACAGATATTGCCATGAGACCATATCAAAAGCCTTTTGGGCATCCAATGTGACCGCCACAGCTTCCGCGCATGGATCAATTCTAGCCATCACGTTAAACAGGCGACGTATGTTCAGTGCCGTGGACCGGCCCGGGATGAACCCACATTGGTCCGCGTGAATCATGTGGGACATGAAGGGGAGAAACCGGAGGGCGATTATTTTAGCGAAGATTTTTATGTCGGTATTAATAAGGGATAGAGGCCTATAAGATCCACACTCGTCCGGGGGTTTACCTGGTTTGGGGAGGACAGTTATCAAGGCTTCTCTGAGGGAGGGAGGGAGGCAATTCAGACGGAGTGATTCGGCCCAGACCCCGTGTAGCACAGGTGCCAGTATAGCCACATGTTCCTGGTAAAATTCGGAGGTGAGCCCATCTGGGCCTGGTGCCTTGTTTTTGGGAAGGTTCGATATCACCTGAACTATCTCCTCTAGGGTGATTGGGGCGTCTAATATTTCGCGGGTGTCTTGGGAGATAAGGGTCATAGGGATGCTCTCCAGGAGATCATCTAGGTCCTGTGCCGAGTGTTCGGGTTGGGGGCCATACAGATTAGCGTAGAAGTTAGTAAAAGTGTCTAGTATGGACCGATCCGACCAGTGTCGCACTCCGTTGCTATCAATGATGCTATCAATGCGGGTTCCACCGGTCTCAGCACGGACTAGCCTGGCCAGGGTTCTACCTGGTCTGTCCCCCTCCCCATACCTGCGGGCCGCAATCGGGCGTGTAAAGTATTGTACCTCCCTTATGGCGTGTGATTCAAACTCTTCCAACTCTGATCTGATCGCAGCAAGGGTTATTGGGGACCGAGTGGTCAGATATTCCTGTTCAAGTGCTTTAAGTTTGGTTTCCGAGTTAGTTAAGGACTGCCTTATGGCTTTTAGGACCCCAGCTTCCCTTGAGATGCACATCCCCCTGATGTACGCCTTGAACGCCTCCCATCGGATCCCCTCGGTCGTATCGGTTGTTTTATTCTTTTCGAAGAATGTGGTTATGTCAGCTAGGATCTCAGCTTTAAAGACTATGTCTGACAGGGCGGTGGATTTGAACCGCCAGTGGGGTTTTAGGGGCGCCGCATCGCCGAGTCGGATCTGTAGGAGTACCGGGGAGTGGTCAGATAGCGTGCGTGCAAGTATCGTAACATCTGAGACTTTCCCAACCAGTCTGCCGGAGAGTAGGAACAGGTCTATCCTAGAGGAGCTGTCATGGACCGTGGAATAGAAAGTATAGTCCCTGTCGTGGGGGTGGAGCGTTCTCCATATATCATGTAAGTTGAGGGAGGCCATATGCGAGAGAAGCCGCTTGGTTGCTCTTGGTGTGGGTCTGCGACTGGACGTCGTCCTGTCCAGAAGACTGTCCAGTGTGAGGTTCATGTCCCCCCCCCATATTATGGGGATGTCTATGTATTTCATAAGTATGGCCGTCACTTCATCAAAGAACTCTGGGGTGTCGATGTTGGGTACGTACACGTTGACCAGCAGGCATTCTTCGTGAGCCAAGGTGCAGTGTAGGATTACATATCTGCCTTCAGGGTCAACGTGTGATGAGCGGAGATTAAAGTGGATAGACTTATGGATGAGAGTCAGGACCCCTCTAGCTTGGGTGGAGTATTGGGTGAAATATCTGTTGGCACCCCAAGTTTGTGCAATGTTCGATGACAGATGTTTAAGGGCGTGTGTCTCTTGTAGTAGGAGAACCTTGACCCCGTGTCGCTGAGCGTAGGCCGCGATCCTTCGGGATTTCGTGAAGTTTGTTAGGCCACGTATATTCCATGACATCATTTTAATTGCCATGTAGGTGGCCTACGGGACATCCCAAGTGAAAGCCCTGCCTCTGATGTACGCTATAAACGCTGCCATGCAGCACCGCTGCCATCGCGTGTGGCCCGTCTCAGCCCCCATGCCATTTTGAGTATAACCTATCCCAACTTTCCAACCCGCCACCCTCACCGCCCTGTCCCAACTAGCAGTGTGTGTATACCCACCCTTAGCGTGAACCAATAACTGCCATCCCCAACTTGGCAGTATTTGAAAGAAAGCCCAACTGGGGCAAAAACACAAACATTTAGATCTCACAGGAATTGCAGTTGCAGTGGGGGCCACCGCTGCCGCCCTGTCCACCAGTGTTGATACGAGTACTGGATAAGTAGCATAATCATAGGTTCGGCTATCATAAATGAGGTTACAGATCAAGGATGCCTAACTTAATGGGCAACAAAAACAGATTCATATGATAAGGGCAGCAGTCAGTTTTGATCGTTGTCCATCGGGATCGCAGGCGGCTCCGCCAGTGGGATCTGTGCCTCAATGAATTTCACAGCCTCGTCCGGGACTGTGAAGAAATAGAGCTTGTTCCGGTGAGTGAATTTAAGGCGTGCGGGGAAGAGCATAGCGTATTCAATCTTCCTGTCCCGTAGCATTTTCTTCACCCCAGTGAATCTGCGTCTTTCCGATTGGACACCTACTGAGAAATCGGGGAAGATCCTGATTGTTTGTGAATCCATCCTTAATTCTCCCTTCTCTCTGGCCAGGCGGAGTATATGATCCCTGTCCTTGTAGCTGAGCAGTTTTGCTATAATAGGTCTGGGGAAGTCCCCGGGACGCGGGCGGGGTGCCAAGGAGCGGTGAGCCCTTTCGATCGTGAAGAATGGTGAGAGCACGGGATCATCCAGGAGGTCTCTGATGAGTTTTTCCACCGCCAGTTCCATACGGCCTTTAAGTGCATTTTCGGGGACCCCAATTATGCGAATGTTATTTCTTCGCGACCTCGATTCGAGGTCATCGCATTTGGACTTGACTTGCTTCATGTCTCGGACAAGCTCTGATACTGTATTTTGCAGTTCGTGGACATTGTCTTCGGTGGTGCCCGTCCTTTGCTCCACTTCAGTGATTCTGGCGCCGTGTTGGTCGAGTTTAGCCCTTAATGACGCTACATTTGCATTAATGTCATCCAGCTTTTCATGGAATGCTGCAAAGTTTTTGGCCATGGATTCCATCATGGCGGCCAGGTCCGGCTGCGGGGGGTCCGGCCTAGGGTCGCCCTCCTCCTGGGTTGTAGCGGATGATGCCTGGTCTCCCCTGGGTGTCGCCCTGGCGTATTTGTCCATAGCCCCGGCTTTGTTAGTGTTACGCGATCTGTTAGCCATTCTTCGGGGGCAGGGTCAGGGCCAGCTCAGCGAAGTACGTGGTGGAGGAGACCTGGAGCGCACCTCTAGGAAGGGTAGGTGGGATGTGGCGCTGGAATCTCGACTTGACGTGTCCCGGCGGCACCGCACCCCTCCGTGTTCCCCTCCGCGGGCAGCCCCCCCCCCTACTTTAGGGACACGGGAGAAGGAGCCAAAGGGTCTTGTTCCTTAACAAAGGAGGTTAATTCAACAGTCCTTATCAGTCGAGAGTATCTGGGAAAGGTAGAGCCGGGCTATCTGCAGGCATTAATGTTAAGCAATAGGCAGCCACAATAAAGTTAATAGCACCCACCTCTTTCAGTTTGCAGGGTGGCTTATCCGTGTATCTCCTGGGGACGTACGAGGGCTGATGGTGGTGATGTCTGGCTCGCAAGCCCGAGCCTCTCTCCCGGTGCGGGAGGCCCCGCGGTGAATACTGGAGGCGAGCCGGGAGGGCCCGCGTGCTTAGTGGGAGCCGCAGCCGCGGTGATTTAATTGGGCACTCCTGGGGCCCACCGACAAGGAGGAAGTAAGGCGGAGGGTCCCTCGGCGAGTCCTGAAGGCGAGCCGGGAGCCGCGGTGATTAATCTGGGCAGTCCTGGGGCCCACCGATGAGGAGGATGTCAGCGTGGAGGGTCTCCCGGCGGGTCCCGAAGGCGAGCCGGGGGGGGCCTTCCCGTCCCAACGGCCCGCGGGCCAACGAGAGCGGCGATGTCAGCCGCGGCCCGGCCAACGAGCGCAGGCAGCTCCGGGGCCGGCCGGCGAGCAGGCGACGCGCCCGCTCCGGCGAGGCACGGCGCCCGGCCCAGGGTGTGCGGGCCAGGCCGCTCCTCCCGACAATCACCGGGAGTCCTGCGAAGACGGGTCAGAGCGCCCGCGGGCCCAGACTCGGAGCGGACCGCAGGATCGAGGAGGCCGCCCGCGGAAGGCGGAGCGCCGGCGGCCACCGGCAGGCAGCGGCAACAGGGTCCCAGGAGCCGCCAGCCAGTCGCGCCGGCCGAGCAGCCGCAGCAGGCCGAGGCACCAGAACTCGCGGATGGCAGCAGCGTTTTCCGCCCAGTTTTCGGCCACAGGTGTAGGAGAGTTGTAGCGGCAGAAACGCTGCAGTAATTTGTCGAAAAGTTTTAGGTAACCGCCGATATGTCGGATGAGCTGGTGGGCAGGGACGGAGCTTACAGACTAGGCAGCCATCTTCCTTGGCTGCTCAGCAGCGCCCCAAATGCATTTTTTTTAATGGGTGTTCCCCCTAATAACCCGGTTTTTTTACCCCTTAAAGCCCATTATGCTTAAAATAAAACCTTTACCTTTGAAAAAAATGCACTCGATGCTTTTTCTTCCAATTCAATTTTTTCAATGCTTTTGGCATTTAATGCTTTGTATTCGATGCAATGACTGGATACCAAAATCGGCCGACAATTAGTATCACTATCTTTTATGATGACATGGGTTCAAATTACAGTGAAACATGACTGCCATGGATTTAGTGGGGTGTCCTGCAACAGCCCCAATGGCACATGAATATCCACCTTTACTCACATCACCAAGGATTCAAGGAGCAGCATATAATGATCGCTATTCGGTGAAATCTGTTACAGTGGTGTAACACGCATCGACTGTCACCACAATATTAAACCAATGACATAAATATACTAGACTTTGCGAGTCTTTGCATGACATAGGAGGACTTTTTATCCAGTGGTTAATGCGCAAGACCCCAGCACAAGCAACATTACTAGGCACACATAGGAATTCAATTTTTAAATAGAAAGTCAAATGAGCGGCCCAATTGGTTCCAGCTCACCAAATTCTCATATTCCACTTCATAGCTTCACTAATTCCCCCCATAGAGCGATGTGTGCATCTAGAAAGTTCAGGAAAGAACTAACGACCAGCCTCTTTCTCAAAGCCTATGGTCTACGGCCCAGCTAAGCCTCCTCTTAGCTGCTCTCAAGACAAATGATGTTTGGGCATTGTGCAATTTGTTTGCTCATAATTGTGCAATTACTTTGCTCATAATTGCCCACCAACATCATTTGCCTCTTTTATCTTGAAAATATTCCTGTTCTCTTAAATCCTTCTCCTTTTAACACTTTCTTTAAAAACCTTTTTTTATCATTTATAATGTCATGTTCTTTTAAAACCTTTCTTACCATTTCCGTAAACACTTTGGCCCTTACTCACAGGGCGTTTTACGGTGGGGTTTTGCCATTATAAAAAGCTTCTCTGAATTAGGCCCTTCGAATCTATAAACTACCCCCAACTGAGAACAATTATTGTAATTAATATCCGGGAACAAGGCCCATCGAATCACAAAGCAGAAAACATGCCCAAGGCCAATGCTTTAAACGCTTACTTTCATCCAACTCACAGAGTTTCGCACATTCTGCCAAACATAATTTCTGAAATTTGCATTCCCGGAACCAATTCCTTAACGGTCTTCTTTCATGTATAGAAGTTGGGCTCCTTTGAATGCCCGGGGTACGCTGCTTAAGAAGGTCCACTGTTGCAGCTCTGGGGAACAGGGTACTTTCTGCTCCAGTGCCAAGCCCTTTTAGCAACAGGCACATAGAGCTAAAGCAAGATTGTAGACAAGTGGGCACCATCCAATGGAACAGGATGTGGCCTGGTTCGTTCTCAGGGTCGGACTGGGGCACAGAATTGTGGTGGGCACCATTGAAAAAGTGGCCCACAGTTGCAAATGGCTATGCATTCCTTTTGTGACACCGTTTGAATAGTACCCAAGGGGGAGTTTTTTGATAAAATGTGATGCAAATTGTGCATGTGAAAGAATATTTATTCAGCAACACTGGTCAAAACTATTAGCCGCATAGTGAAGTAATTCCACAAACTGGCCCACTTTGACCAAAAAAACAGGCCCACGCCAACATTTTGCGTTTTAGGGTCGTCCATGGGCCTATTGCCCTATAGGCTCGTCCGACCCTGTTCGTTCTCCTCAGAGGGGCTCTCCCGCTTTGGAACATACTACAATCTTCATCTCAAGTACACACATTTTACACCAGATAGTACCGCCATTTGCCAAATGCTGTCACTATACACACAGGCACTCGTGCCACTTGCAAAGTATTGCTATAGTAGGCCTATATACTTCAGTTCCACGGGTTTTGACATCACATAACTACATATTGCCACAATTTGTCAGGCATTGACATCATCCTACCAGGACTGACATCATCTGCCAAGTGTTAGCATTGAATGCTCAGGGACACACATGCTTTGCCTGGCTGTGTCATCATGTTCCCACCTACTGAGAATAGTTCCCAGGTGTGGTCAGAATTTACCCGCCAGTCACATGGCCAGTTACTCATACCACTTTCCATCAGCAGACGCTCATTGCGGAGGCAATGGGACACAGTATTTCTTTCCTTTCTATTGTCGGACAGTGCAGAGGAGCTGGGGAGAATCACAGTCAGCACCCCAGCTCTCCCCTGTAGCATGGCCCAGGTAGTGGGTACAGGCAGTGCTGTAGCTATGATGCTGAGCCCCTTACTCTTCACTCTACTTCAACGGAGCAGTGACTCCTTCCGCTCCAGAACTATGCGCTTTTCAGAGCTGCCAGCATGTTAGAAAATGACTTAACACTCAAGCAGTGGCGTCACCAGGAATCAAATTTAGGAGGGGAACAGAGGGGGCCAAAGACAAAAGTAGGGGGCACAGACAAAAGTAGGGGGAGAACATGGTCACTGCTCGTCTTAGGTAGGGTGGGCACAAGGGGGAGCACAGAGTTTCACAGGAGGGGCCCGGTCCCCCCAGGCCCTCCCCTAGCGACGCCACTGCAGTCAAGCACGACTTGGTTCTCGTATTGGCTACCAACCATGCTGTGACCCTGTGCAAATAGCTGTATCTCCCTGAAATTGGGTTCCCCTACATTCCAACTCGGGAACGATTAGCAATAGGCTAATTGGTAGTATATACGTATAGATCAGAACATATTGAAAGAAAATTAATAGTACCAGTGGCCTCAGGTCAGAACTAATGCGGCTTCATCCACTCCTTCTTGGGAAGATAGCTCAGGGGGAACGTGCTCGCCATCAAAGCAAGACGACAGGAGAAACATAAGTTCGATACCCGGGTCCGCGCTTAGACACCTCTGGGTATTAAGCACGTTATAAATAACCCATCATGTCATATTAATCATATCCTTCAAGTACCCAGTTTGTGTAGCAAAACACCTCATGTTCTTCCAGGAGTATGCCGGCTGTTGCATGCTGGCCACTAAAAGCCAAGTAACATATGCGTAACCATGGGCTTTAATCTGGTAGGCAGAGCTCGCTGGTCTAAAGGAAACGGCCAACAGGGCTGGAGCCTATCAAGGCTCATGTCAGTCAGGCATGTTTGACTGTGCTGCCCAAACCCCAGAGGCCTATGTGGTGAGCCAGAAAGAGGACTCAAACGACGAGACATGTTTCGGAAAAAGAACTCCTCACCTGACCATGTTGCTACAATGGACTTCCCTATAACAATGGTCTGTAAGAACGCCACGATGCCCCTGGGCTGATGCGTGCTTTGTAAATGTTAATAAATAAATAAATAATAAATCAATATAAAGTTATGGTGCTGGTCAGGATACAATAATCAGTCCAAACCTCTAACTGAACCTACCACTAGAGAAAACAAAGGGACACAATCAATAGGGATCAGCAGTAAGACTGGGTTTGCTGTGGTCTTCCGACTTATTTCCCCCCAAACAAATGTCGACATCCAACTGGACTCTTCTCTGGTTTCTCCAACATCAAACTTTATTTTGGGTATGCACCCATACAAGTATACTTAACATCAATATTTAAAACAATCCTATAATGATCCAGGACCAATTTCTTGTTAACAGGAGCAAGCAGATGAGCACACAGATGCTTAGTTGACATCAGTAGCATCCCGGCTGAGTGGAGAGAGTGCATAGTGCAATCCAGCCAGTGAGCATGCCAAGTGAGGGCCGGTCAGGAGGGTGCATGGGTGTACTTTAGCCCGGCGAGGACAAAGATGCAAATCGTTCGAGAGGGTGGAAGGGCTGCTCTGGATGGTTAGGATAACATGTGCGTACAACCAGAGCGGTGCGTGGGGCAAGGTGCAGCTGCAAGGATGGTAGTTCAGTCAGACGCGGGTTGGGGCTTGTGGTGAGGAATATGAGCAGTGCCGAAGGGAAGACCAGGAAACACGTGGTGATGTTGTGGGGGCACAGCCATGGTGGGGACTGCCACCAGAGAAGTTGGGGAGGGAGGGCTTTGTGAGAGAATAGCGCGTGGCCTCAGGGGGGAGTCTGGGTATACAGTGACACAAGGGGGATAATGGGACTTACTCAAAAATGTTTTAGGCAAATAATGGGAGGCTCGGACTTCTGAGGATGACACAGGGAGGCCCTCATAGGCACAGACAGGGCCAGGCAGGGTAACCTCTGCCCTTTGAGGTGGCCCTTTTAGCGGGGGCCGGCGTTTGCCCGCCGGCTCTGGGTCTTGTGTGGATAAGTGGGATGCAGTGTCCAATCAGGCGAGGCGAAGGAGGCAAGATCAAGCCTCAGATCATCTTGTGGATCCAGTCAGCATGATGTAAGAGGCCTCTAAAAAGGGTAAAATAAAAAGTAATGCGCACCACAGGCCAGAAGGGCCTAACCCAAGAAGTTTGCTTGTCAGTGTTTGGCAGGAAAGAATATTTGGTCTAGATATTGGGATCCAAGTTCCTCATGGACTGGTACAGTTGAGGTACATTTAGGCAAACCCAGGATTTTCTTGAGCAAACCATCTTCAATCCTACACAAGGTTTTGCAGTTGTTGTAATCCCACACTTCTGACTGATATAGTGCTGCATGCCTTGCTTGCATTTGGTAGGTTTTTAAGTCTGGGCTCAAGACATCATTGCCATCTTTCATGTTATAGCTGCATATCTTGAGAGTCAAATGCCAGCCTTCTTTCTAGGACACACCCATTTACACGTACTCGAGAAATGCATGCCTAGGTAATCAAACATATTTGCTTGTTCTACTTTGGGATTATCTAACACTCGGTTGCAAGTGCCCCTCCTTGTTTTAGCCAGAAATACCATTGATTTTGGTTTCCCAATATTTATCTCCAGGCCTTTTGCACAAAACACTTCTTCAACCAATTGAAATGACTTCCTAAATCCGGCTGGTGTAACGGATATCAATACGGCATCATCGGCAAAGAGGAGAAGAGGACCTCTTTCCCCACCTCGCATATGAGCGTCAGTCAGAGCTGAAAGGAGCTTGGTGATCACATTATTAATGCAGAGGATAAATAGGGTTGGTGCTAGTACGCATCCTTGGTGAACTCCTTTTTCGACTTTAAAACGGGCTGTAACTTCTCCACCAATTCCACAACTGACTACTGCCTCATTGGTAGTGTAATGCAGCACTATTGCAGACAGCAAGTCATTGGGAATTCCCTGCCCTTGGAGGCTGCTCCATAGTTTGGCACGAGGTACACAGTTGAATGCTGTGCGTAAGTCTATAAACAGAGGATATAAATTAATTTTCCTTAGCCTAACATAGTTGTACATTAACATGCGCCAGGGAAGATAGCTCAGCAGCAACGTGCTCGTCTTGAAAGCAAGACGACATGGAGCAACACAGGTTCGATCCCTGGGTCCCCGGGTCCGCGCTTAGAAACCTCTGGGTATTAAGTGCGTTATTAATAATCAATCCTATCATATCTAAAGCATTGGCCAATCATGCTCGTTTCCTCTCTAAAACCTCCTTGCGGATGATTTAAGATTGCATTGTTATTTGTCTATGTCTTTAGCCTCCCCAACAGTGCTCTCTCAACGATTTTCCCTGGTCCATCCAGTAACGAGATGGGCTGATAATTTGCCATTGTGTCCTGACCTCCTTTTTGTATACAATGGGATGGCCTTGGCCCTTGTACATGATTCAGGAGCAATTTTAGCCACAGTTATTGCGTTACAGAGCCTTAGAAGTTATGTGGCCCCTATTTATTCCTCGTTTTTAAAAAGGCTACAGAACAAAATAACGGTTTCTTAGTTTCCACAGTTATAGGGAAAACATTTATTATGCTTTGCTGAAGTAACCATGGTGATTTCCTGGTTCTCTCCCAGTTTCGTGGAACAAACTTCATAAGGTTATATCCTATTCGTTGTATTTGTTTTTGGAATATGGCAAGTGACCTATTCTCAGAGTGATATCTGATACTCGACGAATGTAAGTGATGAGAGCCCTCTCTAACCCCTACCTTTAGAAAAGGGAACTAATCGGAGGACTTTGCACTAGTGACCAGATCAGGACATTGACCTTTTGATGAAACTAATTAAATTAAATAAAGATAAATATTGAACAGCCTTAGCCCTAACACCTCACAGCACCTGCTAAAGGGGGATTTCACCTCCTTTATCACAAAGTGTTGTGAAAGCACTAATACATGGAATATGCCCAAGGATAAGGCCTAGCACTTGGCTCTCAGCTAGCTGTAGGAATACACGGAAGACCGGTAGGTCGCTGATCCCGATATTACCACTTTGAATGACAATAAGAAATGTTGGTAGACTATTGCTAATAAGTCGTCTGGTCTAGACCTTGGAGACCAAGAGGTCCCTGAAAATCATGTCCCTGAGCAGGCCTGGGTAAAACATTTCTGTAACCTGTATAGTGCCCTAGGTGATATTGACAAGGAAGATACAATTAATACAACAATCATTCATTCCAACAGCGCTCATCTATAACCCTTCCTAGTGGAGGATGTTGCATTGGTCATAGGCCGCCAGAAAGCATGGGGACCCAAATTATCCTTTCCATGCACGTGTCCAATTATGGCTCCTTTCGTTATGCAGATCTTCAACGCACTTCTAACCACTAACTCAATCCCTGTGAGTTGGAAAATCAGCACTATTGTACCCATCTATAAGAGATCTATTTGAATACATTGAAAAAATAATTGCACAGCCCATAACATCGAATTTCTTTTCTCCATTTCTAACACATTTCTTTGAAAATAAATGTGGGCAACTCCTGCACCCTCACCCTACCCCCCCCCCCCCCACTTTAATGAATCCCCCAACCCAACCTACCATTTCTTTTTTCACTGAAATGTGCAAACATTTGTTGAAATACATTTGATAAGGTAGGCTTCCCAGTGATTGCATTCAATGTTATTGGGTGATACCTCTTAAAGAAGGGTATAAAATCCTTGCCATCATCTACCAACCAATCACAGTGCTGGACTGAACATCAAAGACGTCCTGCTGAAAAGACGTGAAGAATGGGTTACAGAGAACAATGTCCTTTCAGACTCTCATCTAGCCTTTAGACCGGGCATTGGTACCATCAATCAATGTGTCAACCTCTACTTGCTCCTCACTAAAAAACGTTTCCCTCATGGGGAGCCCTGTCTATGTGGCATTTATGGAGCTTAGTTCAGCTTTGACCATGTATCCAGGGGCCTCCCGTGGAGCATTCGTAATGATGTGGGAGTCCCTAGACCACATCTGAGAGTTTTAGAGCCCCTGCACACTGATTCCACCGTTAGTGTTCGGTGTGGTAATGGGGGAGAATTGAGCAGCAATATTTAAACTTTTTATAAATCATTTACCATCCTTTATAGAGAGATTTGTTGCTGCCATACCCCAGTGTGAGGGCAGGAGAGGGCCAGTTTTAAGTTATGCAGATGATGCGGTGCTACTAGCGAGACACCCTGAGTCTCTTCAAAACCTTGTTCAGGGCTGTGTTCAATTTATGACTCAGAGGGGTCTGAAAGTAAACATTAATAAATGCTAGGTTATGTGATTCCCAAAGAAACATCCTTGCGATCCATTGATTTTTGCGAATGGTCAAAGATTGAATGTGTGCCGGTCTTTCGAGTACTTAGAAGTAACTTTCAATGGCTGGCTAACCTGGAAGGAAAATATAAATATTTGAAAGCAGAACATGAAAGGAAACAAGCTATGGGTAGCATCTTTAGATCCACCAAGACTCTGCCACAATCTCCCGTAAGCCATATGCTCACAATTTATTAAGGACATTGTGTGGCTACAGCGGTCTATGGTGTCAAATGATGTGGTACGGGCAAGCTAGAGGGGCTTCAAGGTGAGGAGAACTCTTTTCCCGCCTGTCTTGTGGGAAAGCCTTTGACTACGGCATCATATATTACTCACCGCGAAACTGGGCTCGTCCATACCTCTGATACCTTACTGCTCAAACCTATCGTGTTTTGGTTTTCCCTGCGGCTAAACCAAGAGGATAACCGAACTAAACTTCCGTTCAAACATCTATTGTCACTGGGCAACCAATACAAAATCGATTGGTTATTATTTATTAAAAAGTCTCTTGGTACTGTGGGCTTGGAAGGCTCCTTGGCTAGTCCACCTAGCCTTGTCAGAGTTTGAATGAAAGTCCTGCAAAAGAGGTTTCTGATGTTCTGGGGTAGCAAAAGGGAGGATCTGAATTCTTTGACGCTATCTGTAAAACAATACTTCCGCTATCTGTAAAACAATACTTCCTTCTCTCGCCATCTGTAAGACAATACTTCCCTCTCTCGCCAACCAATGGGACAGTTTTGTTCCTCGACTTGGTAACCTATCTTTACCTTATGTTGGTCCGATAGCATAGCGATTAGAGTGCTCGCTTTGACATGTGTGCAGAAGCAGGTTCAAATCCAGGCAGACCCAAACTCAGCCTTTCATCCTTCTGAGGTCAATACATGAGCACCACACACTGTGGATGATAAAGCAGCGCTCAGATGCCTGAAGGTTCGTAGCGCTATATAAAGGCTAAATTATTATTATTATTACCATCGATCACTTTTGACTCAAACCAGACTAAACACCTTCCAAATAAAGGCAGTAACTAGTAATTGGTATGGCACGAAGTAGGCAATCGATTCCCCTTGCCTCTGTGGTGCTTCAGAAACTCTGGCACGTTTTGTCCTTTTCTGCCCCCTATATTATGACCTACAAAGACATAAGCTTCTGACCCTTTTAAGGGGCTTTGGTTTTAATTGCTGGAAACCAGCTTTTCCTTCAGGAAACACCTCAAAACCTACCTCTTCATCTAACTTTCTTCCATCTTGGTGTCCCCCCTCCACACCCCACGTTCATCCTGTGTAACTATCGCCTAGATGCCTGTGGGCTTTGTGCGCTTTTTTATAAATGTACAAAATAAATAAATAAATAAATGAGTGTACCTGATGCTACTAGTGCCTTCAAATTTGATGTTATTTACAACACACTTTGAAAAGGAGAATGTCTTTTCCTGGTTGTGATTTGAATTAACTATTGCATGACCATTGTATTGTGATTTTATTTCTCGATTGTATTTTATCTTGAACCAGGATATGTTTTTGTTGTTGATTTCTTAAGCTGATTTTTTATGGATTGTTTTTATAAATCCGAAGTAAACAAATGAAATCTGATTAAATGACATCTGGTGATACCTCCTGGACCTATCGAGGTACATTCCCCATTTAGCTCACTGTGTTCAAATGTTTCTGTGACTTTATGCACCTGTCTGTGCCTTATAACTCCTTCGTGCCCACTAGCCCTTCCTGCGTCCCTCTTTTCATGTACTCGGTATCTCTGTGTGGGTTTCACATTCAAGTTTCTAAAATAATTATTTATCACGTCCCCT
Organism: Ambystoma mexicanum; assembly: GCF_040938575.1. Classification (NCBI taxonomy): domain Eukaryota; kingdom Metazoa; phylum Chordata; class Amphibia; order Caudata; family Ambystomatidae; genus Ambystoma; species Ambystoma mexicanum. Next base: position 289,890,376 of record NC_090940.1, read on the forward strand.
TTTTTGGACTTGTTTGAGTTTCATACTCTTTTGTTTCTGAATTTGTTTTGCAACATGTTTTCCCCTCCTTCAGGTATATCGCTAATTGCATCTAGTGCGTTACTGCACCTTTGAATCAAAGCATTTGGTGCTCCGCTTTTGGCACTGGGGAACACAACCACCCGCGTCTCTCTCCAACTTTCCCACCACATACCTGGGATCCCGCTGTATTCTCTCCTTGTAGGGGTGGTCGCTCTGCCGACTGCCGCTTTCTCTGTGGGACACAGGCTTCTTCCATCCGGCAACGGTTGCCTGCGTTCTGCCTCTGCAGCCTTGTTCCTTGCGGTTTCTGCGTGTGCTCTTGGTCCAGTGTGCATCGGTTCCAGGTGATAGCGGCAGAGTCCACTCTTTGCGTCAAGTCTCTACTTGCTGGCGTTCGCGCCAGCTCGCTCCCTAGTTGCTGCATGAGTTGGTTATTTGTAGTTTTCCTCAATGAGAAGCACTTTCCCATTTGTCGCATGAACTTAAGTTTTGGGAGGGTTCAACAGACAGATTAGCTCTGGGCAAAGGCTCCGCCCAGTCATCGCAATTATCATTTCCCATCTAGGCTGAGAACATGGAATTTAAGGGAGATCTCATTGTCTTCTTAGATTGGGAGTTCTTGTTCCCTAAGGGGGAGACACTCCTAGTGAGATCCCACTTTGCTTAGTGGGCTTATCTCTCTAGTTTCAAAGGGGGTGACTTCCCCTTTGGGAGAAGGTACGAATACCGTAGATTTGTCACATCTTTCAGAGATAGATCCCTGTTCGGTAAGGCCTTACTTCTTGGGCGGAGATGTAGTCTAGTGACTAAGTTGGTGTCTGTGGTGTAAGGTGAGACGTTTTTTAGTCTTGCCCAGTTCTGAAGCCACAGCATGGCTGCTGATAGAAAGGGGCATAGGCTAACTCTAAAAGGAGGAAGCACAGTGGCAAAGGCAGGTTTGCAAAAAATCCTATGTCGAGATGGCGAATTGATGGTGGTTTTGAGGCAGTTGAAACAAGAGCTACGCAAAGAGTCCAAGCCTCAGGTTGGGCAAGAAGGAGCAAGGCACAAGGCAAGGGGAACCTAAGGGCAAACACATGAACTTAATGAATAGCAAAAGGGGACAGGATGATCCGGTAGTATTGCCACTGATGGTTTCAGCTTCAAGCAGTCCTTTTATCTCAACATGAAGGAAGTGACCTTCTTAGCACGCCAGTAAACAATGCTACATTGCTGATGGCAACCTTGACTAGGGAACATCTACTGCTATGCGCGGCTGGATTTTGTCATAAAGGCGCTGTCTCTATCTGTAGCCAACATTCCTGTGCGTTCCACTGTCTTCAAGCTCGCCTTGTGTGGCATGTGCCAAAACATGACTATGTACAAAGGCTTTAAAGTTTTCATAATGACAATGGCCAATGATGTGTGCTGGCGCCTTGTGTCTTCCTCCATTCACTTGGCTGGTGAGTTTGAGATTCCAGGAATCATCTGTCTTCGTGGGGCTTTGATAAAGATACAACCATTAGCCAAAGATCAAACAAATTGCTTTACACACATAGGGCAATGCTGATACGTGCATTCATATGCTCTTGAGATTGGCGAGGCAGAGAGAGAGACACACAAGCAAAGCAAATGAAATCAAAGAGTGATGGACCAACAATTCAGTGGGTACGACACAGGTTTTACTCTGAGATCAACGGTAGGTAATGCGAGGCACCGCATCACTTGGCTGAAGCATCTGAGAGAGGGGCGGACGAGCCTTGGCCTCTTCAGCGGGTATTTAAATCCCAGTGAACAAGGCACAAACTCATAACACATTCTCAAAATTCGCTTTCCTGGAGTTTGTGAATCTAGGATCGAATGAAGTTAATTACTAAAATATTCAATTCACGTGTATCATCCCCATACAATACAGAGTACATTGCATTCGAGCACTGATAGGGAGAAATTGCATATAAGGAGGGACACACAGCTTGCAGGTGTTGTTTGGTTATTTGCCCACCCGTGGAGTGCCGATGGTCATGCTAATCTCTATGGCCATCCCCGCCCAGTTCCTGCCCCTCCCTGCCCTAAATACTATCTTATGGGTACTCTCTGCGCTCGCTTTATTCAAGCCTTACCATCAAACCTTGCACTCAAAGTGCTTGACTGTGTTTTCCAAAACATTTTCCTGAGAGTTAATGACTTCATTGGAGTTGTAAACCCACTACTGATGTAATATAAATGTATTAACCAGGTCTGCTTTCAGCCACTCAATTTGTTAAGCACTATCAGAGTCCTTCACTGAAGTCCAGTTAAAATAAGCATTGGCAAAGCCAACAGTTTGGTCTTGTATACAAGTAATAGCCATTTGCCAGGCACTGCTATTATATGTGCAGTTACTCTGACCATTCTGCACCTGTTACCGTGAATGGGCAGTTAATACCACTATGGCAGTGCCTGGCAAGTGCCTTTGCCATGACTACACAAAAGCCCAAACTGTTGGTGTTGCCAATCCTTGTTTAGATTGAATGAACAATGTGCGTTCACTATCCCTTTGGACTAGGTTCCTCTTTAACTTACTGACTCTGAGCACATGGACGGGTAAACAAGAAGGAAAGCCACTCCATGCATCTGCTGCCTACATCCCAGAAACAAGCGCACACTCTACATTTTCTATCGTTTAAATAATAATATAAGAAAAGGAAAAGAACCCCCCATTGTTAAGAGGAAAGTCAGTTACCAAAGGCAAAGTCATGCTAAATGTCAGGGACGTCATTTCACCAAAATGCCAGGGGTAGCGGAAGTGACATCACACAACTCTTGACCCCCCTGATGACATCACAGGAAATGATGTCATTTGACCCCACCCCAAAGTGATATCGCGGGAAGTGATGCAACACGACCTTTCACCCGTTGACAAAACAGGAAGTGGCATCACATAGCATTGTATACCACGAAAAATAAGGTTACGATATCACTATAATGTGATGTACATTTCATACCTGAATGGATCACCCTATGTACATGTATCGTTAAGATCAGTGTGCATAGGCCCATATTACCAAATTACTGTGATTGCAAGCAGACATCCATGACCAAATGATAATGATGTGTTATTATATAGCACTTAAGCTTAAGCGCTTTACATAGAAGAAATAAACACCCAATATCACCCAACCTGTGTTGGTACCCATTTACCGACCCCAGAAGGATGAAAGGCAGGCTAAATCAGTGACTCACCCCCTGAAGTGTGCCTGAAATAAACCTTTAATCAGTCTAGCAATTATTGTATAGAATTCCAGAAAGACACATTTTTTGGCATTCCTATTCTTTCTTATTTAGGTTCAGTGCTGAAAGTGTTAGACTTGTGACCCTCATGTTCTTATTTTTCTCCTTTTTTAAGGGGCCTGAACAAGAAAGCTAGCCACTCCAGAATTAAAGAGCCACATGGTGGTGGCCACAGCCCAGGAGCTTGCATTTAGAGGTTGCAAGGGAGACCTCAGAGGTCGCACTTGCGACCTCTGGCGACCCCCAAATGACGTCCCTGCTAAATGTCTTGCCCTCTTGGAGGATTGGCTAGCACGTCACGCTGTGGCAGGGGTCAAGTCTTAAACATTAAAGTGGGGGGACTCATCAACAAATGCAAAGGGATGTGACGTTGCCTGAAATTAGCATATCATGGTGAAATGTGCACATTTAATTGAATTGGCTTTGCATAACCACCCAAATTGCACCGAACGGACGGCATTTACCTTTCATAAAATCAACGCGCGCGCACACACACACACACACACACACACACACACACACACACACACACACACACACACACACACACACACACACACACACACACACACACACACACACACACACACACACACACACACACACACACACACACACACACACACACACACACACACACACACACACACACACACACACACACACACACACACACACACACACACACACACACCCACATACATACACACACACACCCAAGAGAGGATATTTTCTTATAATAGTGTTTTTGAAAACGTTAAAAGACGTGCATGTTTTAAGCTCCAAGAACCAATACAAATGTTTTCCCTGGAACTTGCAGTACCGAAATGGGACATTTCTCTCTCCTCCTGCAAACCTGACGACTGCGGTTGTATCTCCGAGGTCGGCGTTAATTCATAAAATCAAAGAGGACATTCAATGTTTCTCATTTTAGCAGGTGGGGGGGGACTGGGCCCACCCTCTGAAAAAAGTGGTTGAACTCTGTCCACTTGCGTGTACCCTCGACTTGAACCCTGCGCTGTGGAGACCTGCCTGGTGGTCGAATTTAGAAGGAGACCAAGGAAAACATCAGAGCAAACATTCGTGTTCACTTTGCACCCACGGATAATGTGCCTTTTCTGTAACTGCTTTTGTATGTTCTGTTATCTGATTGATGTACCTGTGACCTTAATGTGTACACAAATTGTACGAATGAATGTATACTAGACTAATGTATTTGTGATCATTTTATGTATGAATTGTGCTCACCAACGGATACACACAGCCGCCATTGACTATGACTGGAGACATTGCAGGAGGCACCAGCGGAAGCCAAAACCAATGGATACACACAGGCACAGCCACCATGGACTATGACTGGAGCCATTGCAGGAGGCACCAGCGGAAGCCAAAACCAACGGATACACACAGCCGCCATTGACTATGACTGGAGACATTGCAGGAGGCACCAACGGAAGCCAAAACCAATGGATACACACAGGCACAGCCGCCATTGACTATGAATGGAGCCATGGCAGTAGGCACCGGCGGAAGCCAAAACCAACGGATACACACAGCCGCCATAGACTATGACTGGAGCCATGGCAGGAGGCACCGGCGGAAGCCAAAACCAACGGATACACACAGCCGCCATTGACTATGACTGGAGCCATGGCAGGAGGCACCGGCGGAAGCCAAAACCAACGGATACACACAGCCGACATAGACTATGACTGGAGCCATGGCAGGAGGCACCGGCGGAAGCCAAAACCAACGGATACACACAGCCGCCATTGACTATGACTGGAGCCATGGCAGGAGGCACCGGCGGAAGCCAAAACCAACGGATGCACACAGCCGCCATTGACTATGACTGGAGCCATGGCAGGAGGCACCGGCGAAAGCCAAAATCAACGGATACACACAGTCGCCATAGACTATGACTGGAGCCATGGCAGGAGGCACCGGCGGAAGCCAAAACCTACGGATACACACAGCCGCCATAGACTATGACTGGAGCCATGGCAGGAGGCACGGCGGAAGCCAAAACCAACGGATACACACAGCCAACATAGACTATGAATGGAGCCATGGCAGGAGGCACCGGCGGAAGCCAAAACCAACGGATACACACAGCCGCCATTGACTATGACTGGAGCCATGGCAGGAGGCACCGGCGGAAGCCAAAACCAACGGATACACACAGCCGCCATTGACTATGACTGGAGCCATGGCAGGAGGCACCTGCGGAAGCCAAAACCAACGGATACACACAGCCGCCATTGACTATGACTGGAGCCATTGCAGGTGATCCTGTGTCTTGCATTTAATCACACCGCCTGCAAAAGTAAGTATCCTTCTCAGCCTGTTATTATTGAATTCTGTTTTGTTCTAGCAGTGCCAAACCTTAACCAAAGGTAGATTTTATAATAGTGCTAATTAAAGATAAGGACATGTGCCTGATATTAAGAAAGACGTTTTAGTTAAACCTAGTGAGAGGTGATCAAAAGCTTTAAATTGTATTAGGATATGAATACTGTTTCTGATGCCTGCTCAAAAAGTCCATTGCTAGCAATCTTTCTCTAAGGCTCGGGTAAGGCATAGCTTAGCTGACATACTCTAAAATCTGCTGAGACAAAGCCTGCCCCCTCTGCCCACTTCCTAACTGCTGTCCCTCCGTTCCCTTACTCCTGCACCATCCACTCCTGCTCCCCACCCTTGCTCCTGGGCACCAGCATCTAGCAACTGCTGCCTCCAGCCTCCTTCGCTTGTTCCCGAGTCACCTGATCTGCATCCTCAGTTGCCCTCCCAAGGTACCAGTCAATCAGCCAATTCTCTGCTTCTGTAGACCCATCCAGTGCCCTACTCCCTGTCTGGATTACATGCCTCCTTCTTTACACTACATCACCGGGCACCCACCACATCCATGCGTCAGTCATGCATCACCAAGTCATCAGAGGATGAGTTGAATGTCTTGGTGGAGGGTGTTGTAAAGGAGGTGAGGCGTTTCTTAGACCCACAGCCACACCAGGTCTCTTAGGCCAATGCAACAAAATCTGGAAGGTTGTCATACAGAACTTCAATACGGTGGCGGTAACACCTTGCTGGATGGCCCTGATACAGCCACATGGGCTGTGGTTTATCACTAACACCGTCGGAGCAGCAGTTCTTAGGGGGAGCAGTTTCTGACTTTCTTTAATGTCAGCATTCTCAAGGGATTTGAGGAGTTCAGACTGGGACTAAAGGTGCGTACGCTGCTTGCATGCATGGCAAAAAACAAATCATGCTATTTACAAAGTATGTGAGGGGTTACAACTTTGCATCTGACACAAATGTGCACATGCCCAGAAGACAACATGGCCACATGTGAAAACAGGAAATTGCATGTGACATAACCAATGCATGCTCCAGCAAGACATGTTATGTTATGTTATTTTGCATTTATATGACGCCTTATAAACCACTGGTATGGTCTGAAGGCGCTGGTAGGTTGAATGCCCTTGTGAACCGAAGTTCAGATCAGTAGAGAGAGTAGAGAGAGTCAAAAGTGCATGTGTGCACCGGGTATGTGTGCAGCTCGTGCGATATCCGTGTAGAAGCTGCTTCTTAGCGGTAGGTGTGGTGGTTGAGAGGTCAGGAGAATGTGTTCGTTCAGGCAGGTTTTATCCAGAACGGCTGCGGCTGCGTTAGGCCTGAGGAGAACGCCTGGCTGGGGGGGTGTGAGCGGCGGATGTTGGTATGAGAACAGATATACCGAATGGTGTCATCGTATCTCTGTGTTCTAGTTGAGTGGTGATGTAAAGGAGAGAGTAAGCATAGTGGTGTGATATGATGAGTTATATGCTCTTTAAAACGTTCTTTGCATTCTAAACCATACTATATACGCCACGCAATTTTATGCGTTCCAGTCTGTACCGTGGACATGCTCCACATTCTCATCTGTTCTACACACTCAACCTGTTTTCGCTCATCCGTTCTGCACATTCATCCGGTTTGCGCATTCTTGCATTCTACTTGCTTCTCTGAAATGTATGCACTCATCCGCGTTATGCAATCACCCCTTTTACGCACTCACCCCTCTATGCACACACCCCCTTTGCGCACACACCCCTCTGCGCACACACCCCCTCTGCGCACACACCCCCTTTGCGCAAACACCCCCTCTGTGCACATACCTCCTCCAACGCTCTCATCCGCTCCAGCGCACTTATCCGCTCCAACGCACTCATCCGCTCTACAAACTTATCCGCTCCAACGCACTCACCCGCTCCATGGGCACATCCCCTCTCCGCACTCATCCGCTTTTCACGCATCCAACAGCGATATCCTATTTTGTATATTCAATTTCACACACTCGACTGTTCTACACCAGCTCTGCGCACTCATCCTCTCCATGCACCACGCGCTCCATACATCCGTGCGCTCCATACACCTGTGCGCTCCATACACCCCTCTGCTCCATACACTCCTCCGCTCCATACACCCGTCCGCTCCATACACCCGTCCGCTCCATACACCCGTCCGCTCCATAAACCCCTCCGCTCCATACACCCTTCCGCTCCATACCCCTGTGCGTTCCATACACCCCTCTGCTCCATACACTCCTCCGCTCCATACACCCGTCCGCTCCATACACCCGTCCGCTCCATACACCCCTCCGCTCCAAACACCCTTCCGCTCCATACATCCATTCGCTCCGTACACCCATTTGCTCCGTACACCCCTCTGCTCCATATATTCTTCCGCTCGATTTACTCTTTCGCTCCATACACTCCTCCGCTCCATACTTTCCTCCACACCATACTCTCGTCCGCTCTATACACTCATCCGGTTTACTTATTCATTTGATTTCCACACTCATTCGCTATATAGCTATCTGTTCTTTCATTCATGCATTCTCCGACTCAGTGCATTCATCTGTTCTACCCGCTTCATCAATTCTAGCTATATCACCATGCCATTCACATCATTTACGCCTCATTCAATCTGTCCATTTCAGCAGTTTAACATTCTTTACTGTTTCCGTATGATTTACTCTTATTAACCCTTATACTGCTTTGATCTACTTTATTCGTTTAATTCTGTTTGTCCTTCTAGTTTAAAGTAGGAGTTATTAGCTGTCAATTTCTCGCATCGGTAGTTTGTTGGATTGATGTAATTGAGTTGTTGTTAGTCTGTTTTGGGATAGTATGGTGCGGGTTGGTTTTATGGGAAGAGCCAGGTTTTCAGCAGTTTGCGGAAAGACGTTAAATCCTCAGTTAGGCGTATGTGTGGTGGGAGTGAATTCCATAGCGTGGGGGCCAAGGCTGAGAATGATGCTCTGCCTAGCCTGACTGAGTTTGTCTTCGGTATGACTAGGAGGCCGGCAGAACTCGATCTTAGGGTATGTGGGGGGTGATAGGGTTTTAGTTTGTCTTATAGATATTCAGGTCCGGTTTTATGCAGTTCTCGATGGGAGATGCATAAGCTTTTGAAAGTCACCCTTCGGGCTACTGGAAGCCAGTGCAGCGTCTTAAGGGCTGGGGAGACGGGGTCTCTTGGGCCAAGCACAAGTAGCAATTTGGCTGCCGCGTTTTGTGTCCTTTGGAGTTTATTCAGTTGGTACGCATGGATTCCGAGGTATAGGGGGTTTGCGTAGTCTAGTCTTGATATAACGATTGATTGGACGGCGGCGAGTCTGTTGGGAAAGGAGAGATATGGAAAGATGCGTCTAAGGGTTTTAAGGTGGTAGTGGCAGGACTTTGAGACGTTGTTGACTTGGCGCGAGAGAGTTAGGTCAGAGTCTAGGGTGCACCCAAGATTTTTCACTGATTTGGAGGCGGTCGGTGAGTTGCCCATGGAGGATGGCCATGGTAGTGGGTGCGGAAAAAGTTCAGAGTTGCCACATACCATGATTTCTGTTTTGGAGGGGTTTAACAGGAGGTGGCTTTGGGTCATCCATAGTTCTATGTCAAGGAGGCAGGAGGCCAGGTCAGGTCGGAGATTGAGTTATGAGTTCAGGAGTTTTAGAATTAGCTGAGTGTAGTCGGCGTAGTTGTAGCACAGGATGTTGTGTGAATGAATTATCGGTGGGAGGGTGGTCAGGTAGAAACTGAATAGGAGGGCAGATAGGCATGCTCCTTGTGGGACTCCTGTGTCGACTGGTCGTGCTTGGGAGGTATAGGAGGAGAGTATCGTTATTTGGTACCTATCTTTGAGGAATGAGGCAATCCATTTAAGAGCGGTTCCACGAATTCCTAGGGAGTGGAGGCGGTCCAGGAGGATCGAGTGATTGATCGTGTCAAAAGCGGCAGATAGGTCGAGAAGGATTAACGCAGTGCATCCCGCGGAGTCTGCCGTCATTTTAAGGTCATCCCAGATTGAGGTTAGGGTGGTTTCAGTTCCGTGACGGGCTCTGAAACCTGATTGGGCGGGGTCTAGGAGATTGTTGGCTTCAACAAAGGCATTTATTTGGGAATAGGCGGTTCGGTCAATGAGTTTGGCAAGAAACCTGGTGTTTGAGATGGGGCGGTAGTTTTTGGGCCCAAGAGGGTCGAGCAAGGGTTTTTTAATTAGAGGTTTGACGTGAACCGTTTTGAATGCGTCGGGAAAGATACCAGAAGAAAGGGAAGCATTTATGATGGATCTTGCGTGATCTCCTGCGCAGGTGGATGTGAAGATTTCTTTGAGGGTTGTGGCTGGGCAAGGGTTGAACGGCGATCCGGATGGTTTGCGGGCAGATAGAAGTTTCAGAAATTGCTCTGGTGATATTGGGCTAAAGGATTCGAAAGTTGGTTGCGTAGAGGACGCAGCTGGTGGGCTGGCCGGTACGGGCGGAGAATTGCCTGGTGGATCTAAGAGAGCCAGTTTGGTGGTTAGGGTTTTTGTTCTTTCGAGAGCCGTGGTGTAAAAGTGGAGGGAGAGTTAGTCGCACAGTGATTGTGAGGGGGTGTGGACGGTCATGGTGCAGACCGGATTGGTGAATTCGGAGATGATTTTGTGGAGTTCTTTGCTTGGGTTTTTGCTGTTTAGGATTCGTGAGTTGTAGTGGGCTTTTTTTGCTTTCCGGATTTCGGCCTTGTACTGATAGAGGTGGCGGGCCAAGGTGGCCCTGTTTTCTTGGGTTTTGTCTTTCTGCCATTTGCGTTCTAGGTATTTATATAGTTGTTTAGTGATCTTCAACTCAGGAGTGAACAATTTGGGAAAGAGGCCACGGTGGGCTGATTATTTGCACAGGGGTGCGAGACACATCAGAGATGCGTTGAGCCATGAGTCAAAGGCGTCAGGGGTTAGTTGTTTGATGAGAGGGTTGGTAAGTGGTGGAGACTGGAGGAGTGCCTCGGCTAGGTCTGGGGTGATTATTAGTTTTTTCCAGCATTTGCCTAGATTTGGCGGTTCAGATTCGAGTACGGGAAGGGGGTCGGGTGAGCGAACGGTGAACGAGAGAAGAAAGTGATCGGACCAGATGATAAGGGTGGGTGGTTTTAAATGAATCAGGGTGTTGGAGGTAAAGATGGCATCAGGAGTGTGTCCTTTATAGTGAGTCGGGCCATTTATGCGGGGTTGGAGGTTAATTGCGTCTAAACCGTCTACCAGAGAGTGTGTCATAGGGTTCGTGGGGATGTCGAGCCATATGTTGAAGTCTCCAAGAAGGGTGAGGTTGGGATGGTTTAGTTGAAGGGTGGCAATAGAGTCGCAGAGGTTGTTTGCGAATTGTCCATCGTAGCCAGGAGGCCTGTAGATTATTAGGAAGCAGTGTGAGAGCAATGGGGAGATGGATAGTTTAACGAGGAGAGATTCGCAGGCAGGAATGGAAGGTTGGTTGTCGATGATTGAGGCGTGGAAGAGAGACTTGAAGACGAATGCTATTCCTCCTCCTCTGGAGGGACGGTTCAGTTGGATGAGGGAGTAATCAGGGGGAAAGGCTTCATTAGCGATTGGGGCGTGGTCGTCAGAGAACCAAGTTTCGGTGATGAAAACAAGGTCTGGTTTGACAGAGGCGAGGAGGTCAAAGATGCAGTGTCTGTTTTTCTCTACGGATCGGGCATTAAATAGGATGCAGTTCACATCGGCAGTGGAGGTTGGTCTCGGTGCTGGAGTGGGAGGGGGTGGTGGTGGAGAGAGTGGGGGATGGAGGGGGTAGGGTGGGTGATGCTCGATGGGAATAGTGGGCGAGCAGAGAAATTTGGGCGGGGTTGGGTGGCTGGGTGTGTTAGGCTGATTCGGTTCGATTCGGGGGATTTGAAGGTGGGGTGTGTGCGGTTAGGAGTTTCAGTTGCAGTTGATGAGAAAACGAGGGAGAGGGGTTTCAGGAAGGGTGAAGCCGCGGGGGAAGGAGGTGATTGCGGGAATGAGGTGGTGGGTTGAGACAGGTGAGGTGAAGAGTGCTGAGAGATTGAGGGGGACAGGAACGTTTCCTCTTTAGTTTCCTTGTTGCGATTGGGGTGTGAGAGAGGGTAGGGGGGGTCAGAGGAGGAGAGGGATGCAGCTTCGGTTCTAGCAAGGGCTAGGCGTGCAGTTTTTAGGGAGGGGAAAGGGTGCGGACGGGGGGGAGGAGGCAGGGGTGTGAGGACAAGGCGGGGGTGGGTGATTGCAGGGCGGGGTGTGCCGGGTATGATAGTGATGGGAGCGGGCATGGTTATTGATGGCTGGTCGTTGGTGGTGATCAGGGGAGGAGTGGTCTTGGGGTGGTTGGCTCGCCATCGTGCCCCTCTGGCTTGGTGTTTGGAGAGGGGAATGGCAGGGAGTGCGAAGGAGGGTGGGGTGGTTTGGGAAGGGGGGACGGGAGAGAAGGCAGATCGGGAAGTGGGGGCAGTCCACGGTGGTCGTTTCCGACAAACTCTGGTGAAGTGGGTGCACTCATGCTTGGTACGCGCCTTTAGGTGGATTTTGGGAGGGCTTTCTAATCGTAGCTCTAAGTTCCGTGATCAATTGCACAGAGACGATGCTAGACTATTAGGTGCACCTCTAGGTTGAATTGTACACAGATGATATTATGCTACTAGGTATTAATTAGGTGCACTTCTAAGTTCATCTGTACATAGAGACGATATTAAGTCTATCGCTAGGTTCAATTTTGCATAGGGGGGGTATTAGATTATTAGGCACAGTTCTAAATTCTACCTTACACAGATAAACTTTTAGGCATACTAATAGTTAGGATATTTAGGTACGCTTCTTAATCTCACTGGTGAAGTGTACACTTTTACGTCGGACTAAGTGCGGAGAGGCTAAGTGAAACTAGCGAGTTCGATTAGGGCTTGCGACTAGGTGCACTTCTTTTAATTCAACTTTATACAGGGGGGTATTAAGCATGAATCTTAATCAACTTTGCACAGGGTGGTTATTAGGGAGATTAGTCGGTTCAGTCCGGCATGGTATTATACTATAAGGATATTCGGTACACTTCTAGATTCCACTCTTGCAGAGAGTCTATTGGGAATACTTCTAAAAGCAACTTTCATAGAACACTTTCTAAATGCAACTTTCACAGAGTGGCTATTGGGCACACTTCTAAATGCAACTTTCCAGAGTGGCTATTGGGAACGCTTCTAAATGCAACTTTCCAGAGTGGCTATTGAGAACCCTTCTAAAACAACTTTCACAGTACACTTTCTTTTTTAAAATTTGTTTTTTATTGACCATATACATATAAGGATGGGTGTGACAGCCGACCCAACCAGCAAAACAATCAAAATGAACCAGATCGTCAGTGATATTTTCTCTTTTTTACATTAACTCCCTTCCCCATTTCCCTCCTCCCACCCCACCCCCCCAATAGATCAACATGCCAAGTTTTGAGGTGTTGCAAACTTATTGAAACTTAGGGGAGAACACTTGCATACCACATGATTGTTAAAAGTACCACTTGAGACAGTGGGGTCCGACCAAAAGACAATTGAACAGGAAACATCTCTGGTCCTTGGGGGATGTGAAAACATGTACCATATCAAAGCAGCTCAGTATTCATTCTACAAACGCATGGAAATACAATCATCATGGAGAAGAACTGCAGTCCATTCCTGTATAAAAATCAGCCATAGTATCGTTTGCTATTGCAGTACGTTTTTCGTATACAAAAATCGACCTAAGTTTACAGAGCCATTCCTCCTTGGAGGGGGCCAGGGTGCTCTTCCATTTTTGGGCGAGCGCCAGCCTCCCCGCTCGCAGCATGGCCTCAATGACCTTGGGATAAACATTCGATTCTGTCTCCGGCATAGGAGTGCCCAGTAGAATTTCCAACGGGTGTAGGGATGGGCCAAACCCCTCGATATCTTTAATCCAGCTGAGTAATTCCGACCAGTAAACCTGTATGACCGGACAACCCCACCACATGTGAAACCAGGTTCCTCGTTGGTGACAGCCCCTAGGGCAAAAGGGGGACACATCTCTAAACATCTTGAACAACAAGGCCGGGGGGCGGTGCCACGAATGGAGGATTTTAAAGCTATGTTCCATGGCAGCGGTATACAGAGAACCCATACAGATGCTTTTAAAGATAGCCCTCCAAGTGTGATCGTCCAATGGCATGCCCAGCCTTTCTTCCCATATGTTTTTGAAAGGTTGTCTACCCTCTAGGTCCGCTGTTATCAAAACACTATAAAACTTAGACAAGGAACCCTTTCGAGTTGTACTTTTAGCCAGGATAGTTTCAAAAGGAGTGAGGGAGCGTCTAAGCTGGTCAGCCCAGCGAGGGTGGGTCAAAAGCCCCTTCAAACGTAGATATTCAAATACCGTGGGGGGTCTATCTACCAGTGCCTTGAACAGGTTGTCATACTCTATGAAGCCCTCTTCACGTGAGAGCTGAGAGACCCTCTCCAAGCCCATGTCTGACCAGGCCTGAGTGTCTCGGAAACCCCTAGAGCCCAGGTCAATGGGGGGGGGCCCAGAGCGAGGACAAAGGGGAAGGCCATGAAGACAGTTGTTTATTAGCTTTATTAGGCTTCCATACTGCCCAAAGGGCTGCCAGGGTGGGATGTGTTCTGAGCTGAGAAGGGAGAGCTTTAGGAGGGGCCCACAAAAGGTCTCTAACTTTTTTCCGGTGGGTGTGAATGTCCTCGACATAAGTCCAATATGTTCCCATATCGTCCCGCATATGCTCCAACATCACCCGGAGCTGGGCTGCTTTTTAATAGAGCCGGAAGTTGGGGCGACCAAAACCACCATAAAGCTTTGGGAGGGTCCGGGTGGAGGTTTTAACTCTCGGCCTCTTACCGCTCCAAATGAATTGGAGGACACGGGACTGAAGCACCTCAAAAAAGGTCTCGGGTATCACTACTGGAAGCGCTGCGAAGAGGTAGAGGAGGCGGGGCAAAATATTCATCTTCACCGTGACCATGCGCCCAAGCCAGGAAAGCGTGAGGGGTGCCCACCGTCTGAGGTCGCTGCTAGTCTGAGCAAGGATCCCCGGGAAATTGCACTGGTATAGTTGGGATAGATCTCTGGGTATGGTGGTGCCCAGGTACCTAGTGGATTTCCGTTCAATTCTAACCCCCAGAATATCGGCGTCACTTCCGATGTCTCGATCCCCCAGACCCATGGGCATGATGCTTGATTTGGACGTGTTTATTTTCAGTCCAGAAAAGGAACCAAAGTAGTGTACAAGATCAAATAACCGGGGTAGGGAGTCTTGAATATTTGTTAGGTAGCCCAGAATGTCGTCTGCAAATAAGGATAGCTTAAAGTCACAATCACCACACCGTATTCCCGAGATTTCCGGGTCGTTCCTAACCGCAATGGCTAGGGGCTCCATTGCCAAAGCATACAATAGGGGCGACAGGGGGCATCCCTGCCGGGTGCCTCTAGAAAGGGAAAAGGGCTCTGAAGGGCCTCCGTTGACCAGCACTCTCGCCGAGGGACCATTGTATAGTGCTGCGACCCACCCACAAAAATTGTCTCCCAGACCCATCTTTCAGAGAACCCTGCCCACGTAAGGCTCCTCGACGCGGTCGAAGGCCTTTTCTGAGTCTAGCAAGAGAAGGTACCCCTCCACTCCCTGTCTAGATGCCTCGTGCATAAGGTCGAAAGTTTTTCTTATATTATCTGATCCCTGGTGACCCGGGATGAAGCCCACTTGGTCTCCATGTACTAGGGTAGGGAGGAGCTTTGCTAGTCTATTCGCTAGGAGCTTAGCCAATATTTTAACATTGGTGTTAAGGGGGGATATGGGGAGATATGATTGGCAGTAGGAGGGATCCTTGCCCTCTTTAGGCAGGACTACGATTAAAGCAGACATCATCGTGGGTGGGAGGGTGCCTTGATCCAGTGCAGCATTGAACATCTTAGCCATGAATGGGGCAAGCGTGGACCTGTAGGTCTTATAAAACGTAACTGTAAAGCCATCGTCCCCCGGGGCAGGGCCGCTCTTTAAAGAGGATATGGTGTCTATTACTTCTTCCTGGGTAATGGGGTGTTCGAGAGAATCAGCCTCGTCAGGAAGAAGGCCCGGGATGGGAAGGGAGTCCAGGAAACTGTCAACATCATTCCCATCCCCCGTATATTTCGAGCAATACAATTTTTCATAACATAGCCTGAATTGTTCTGCTATCTTGCTATTCCTCACGGTCGAGTCCCCTTCCAGGGTGTGTAATGAATTCACCCTCCTACTGTTACTAAGTTCATGAAGTCTCCAGGCCAATATCTTATCCGCCTTTTCCCCCTTTTCCATATACTTCTGTTTCAGAAATGAGAGCTTCCTTTCCGTTCGTCCCACCTGGAGGTCCGCCAACTTAGATCGCAACCCCTGCAGTTCCTCCCATTGCCTGGGAAACATCTTTGTTTTCAACATACCCCCGGTTGGATAGCCTCTATCTTTTCCTTTAACAATTTCTCCTCACGGTCCCTCTCCCTTTTTCTCCCAGATCCTATACCAATAAGGGAGCCTCTAATAGTTGCCTTAAATGCCTCCCATACTCACATAGTACCAACCTCCCCGTTGTCATTAAGGGTGAAATAATCTTCTATGGCTGCTAGGCGGGATTGGCGTATCTCCTTGTCTTGCAGGAGGAGGTCGTTACACCTCCACCGGGATCCGGATGCCGGGGCAGGGGGAAGGCCAATCCTAATCTTTACCATATCGTGATCTGTCCAGGGGACGATCTCCACACCCGAGTTCGAGACCTCTCCCTGCAGCGAGGAATCAACCAGGATGTAATCTATACGAGAGAAAACAGCATGTGGCATTGAATAGTATGTGTAATCGGGGTTCACACGCTCGGGTATACACGTGTCACACAGACCCAGTTCCCCCTTCACTTCCTGGAAGGCCAACACCAATTTCTTGTGGAGACGGATGTTGGGGGAGGGATTATCAGACTTTCTATCCCCCTCGGGACAAAGCACCATGTTAAAATCCCCACCCACCAGTAGGGTACCCTCAGAAAATGACATTATTATCCCTTTCATTCCCTCCCAGAAGGTGTCCTGTGCTTCATTCGGAGCATATATGCAGACCAATGTGAACAAGCGGCCCCGCACTCCCCCTTTACCATGAGATACCGACCATCCGGATTTGCTTTTGAGGCTTTAAACACAAAATGGGCCCCGGGGGAGACCAACAAAGCTACTCCCCGCTTCTTTGCCTGGGAAGAAGCCGTGAACATCTGATCAATGGTCTTGGCCTTGAGCTTAGGCTCCTTTCCCCAAACCCAATGAGTCTCCTGCACAAAGAGAAAGTGAAGCCGCAGCCTTGCAAATTCCCTCACAATTAGCGACCTCTTTGTAGGCGAGTTAAGCCCGCGGACATTCAATGACCCCACTGTCAAGAATTGGAGTGAATCATCCATTAAAGCACAGGTAAAGGCTCATAGCTCCATTCCTAGAACAGCACAATGCTTCCGCAACCCACTTACGGCTCGAGACAGCCCCAGGGGTGCGAGAAAAACCACAAAACTTGGCGCGCCATAACTGTAACCCCAACAACCCAACTCCCCCTCTCCCTCCCACCCCTCATCGCCTGGTTGTTCCATGGCTTCATCCAATCACCAGACCAGGCCACCATTGTCTCCCCCCTCCGGGCTCATTAACTCTTTATAAACAACAACTCGAGCCCCCTCCCCACCCCCAGGATCAACGCAGTTCACAAACAGTTACACCACCCTCCATTCACAAAGTCAAATGCCGGTTTATTCGTCTGGCGCCAAGAGCACGATTCAGTTACTCTGAAGGTCCGGGGAGGCTGGGGCCACTCTCCTAAATTTCCTTTGGCCTCGAACTCTGCGCCTTTCCCTTGGAGCTTTGTTCCCTTTTGGGCATGTCAGGGTTCGCTCACGGTCCTGCTCCCCCATCTCCATGTTTGAATTATCCAAAAGTTCACCCGACACTCTCTGGATATCGTCCTCAGTGATCAGGGCATACTTGTAGCCCTCGAGCTCGAAAGAGAGTGAGAATGGGTATCCCCACCTGTATCGGACCCCCCTGGACTGGAGCATCTTTGTCAACGGGGAACAGAGGCGACGTCTTGCAAGGGTGAAGGCCGACAGGTCTTGATACACCGAGATCTGGGCCCCTTCCCACTCCACCGGGCCCTTCTTGCGAGCCAGTTCGAGGATCCTGCTTTTCTCGGAGAAGTAATGAAAGCGAACTAGAACGGATCTGGGGCCTCTGGAGGATGCGCCCGCTCTATGGGCCCTGTCGATGGTGGGTTCGTTGGTGTTGGCCCCCTCGAATAGCACTCCTATTACTGCATTGATAGCCTTGATGATGTCTGCTTGCGTTTCGCCTTCGTGTTCCGGAAAGCCTAGGAAACGTAGGTTACAACGGTGTTCCCTGTTCTCCAAATCATCCATTTTTAAGGAGCATTTCTCATCTCTCCTCTCGAGCTCCGACAGGCGCATGTCAAACTGTGTCTCAAAGATGTCGCTCGAAGCTGTATTGTTCTCCAGTGCCTGAACCCTGTCATCAATATTGTCCACTTTTTTATCTAAGGTGTCCAGTCGTAGAGCAATATCCGCCCTAAAGCCTCTAATTTCCTCCAGTAGGGCCGCCATGCCCCTGGTGACTGTGCTTGTATCAGCTAGATTCCTGTTGCGCCTGGGCTGCCATTTCAGGGGGTATCAGAGGATCAGGGGGCATGCAGCGAAACTTATGTAGGGATTCCTTCCAGTTCATAGTCTCTCCCCAAGCATCCCTGCTCCGTGGGGGCCTCCCCCAAGAGCTTGTGCCCAAGGTGACCCGCTATCACACACGCATACAACGCCACAGGGAGCGAGGGCCAATGTCAGCCGAGGGGCAAGGAGCGGAGACCCAGCAACGGGGGTCCGAGTCCCCGACTAATGCACTCCTGTGGGTATAGGTTTCTCCTCCACAGGGTTCCGACCTCCCCTCTGACCCCCCGAACTGTATAACTTCACTCCCGTCGGAGCAGTGGCAGTACTTAATGTTCCAGAGGCTGGGCGCGGGAAGGACCAATCCCAAAGCCTTTGTGTCTGTACCCCGGTGTGGCTTGCTGGGGGCGATCTCTCCCAACTGGGCCCTGAGTGCCCGTTTTGTCTGCCTGGGAGCCGCTGTACTCGGGGGACACCCCGCTGCCCGAGACCCCTCCGGGGCTCAGATGTATGCCAGGGGCTCTCCCCAGCCTCACTCCCGCCTCTTCCCGTGACACCTTCAGTCTCCAGGAGGTCGTTCTGCCCGGGCCTGCACCTCCTTACCTCCTTGGCACGAATTCGCCACTCAGCCTGTGGGAGTCCGTGTGCTGCGTGTGTAGGCCAGCGCGAGGCTTCGCCTGCCTCCTCCGCAGTGCCGACATCAATTCCTGGAGCTCCAGTTCGCCCTACATAGGTTCACCAAGCACCGCTCACTCCTGTGGGGGCCCCCACGCTCCTTCCTTCTCCTTGTACTATAGGCCTCGCCCAGGCCTGCAACTCTGCAGCGCTTTCGTAGTGCTGCCTCCGGTTCCCGGATCAGCTGTGGGTGCCCCCAGATGCATCCCGCCTCTACCGATGCGCACTAGGCAGGGGGGGGAGCCGCCAGTCAGGGTAGCCAAGCCCCACCACAGGCCTTGCTCGGGCCCGGGTTCGTCGTAGGTTCTCGCGGAGCCGCGGCGCCGCAGGGGGGAGGGGCTTCTGTCCCTCTAAACTCAGAAGCTCTTATCTCCGGGACGGTTCCCCCTCAAGGGCTCAAATTTGGGCCAGGGGTGGCCGGCTCACTCAGATGGGTGGGGGTGATGCCAGTTTCTCACTCCGGGGGTGTGGGGGCTCAGGTCCCGCGATCAGTGCCCTGTAGAGGAGACGAGCCGAGATGCGTTAGAACATCTCTGCGCCCCCTCACAGTACACTTTCTAAATGCAACTTTCACAGAGAGGCTATTGGGCACACTTCTAAATTCAACTTTCCAGAGTGACTATTGGGAACACTTCTAGATGCAGCTTTCATAGAGAGGCAATTGGGAACACTTCTAAATTCAACTTTCCAGAGTGGCTTTTGGGAACGCTTCTAAATGCAACTTTCACAGAGTGGCTAATGGGAACGCTTCTAAATGCAACTTTCACAGAGAGGCTATTGGGAACACTTTAGATTCAATTTTCCAAAGAACAGTTTTGTAAATGAAACTTTCTCAGAACACTTTTCTAAATGCCACTTTCACAGAGAGGCTATTGGGCACACTTCTAAATTCAGCTTTCCAGAGTGACTATTGGGAACGCTTCTAAATGCAACTTTCACAGAGTGGCTATTGGGAACGCTTCTAAATGCAACTTTCACAGAACACTTTCTAAATGCAACTTTTCAGAGAGGCTTTTGGGGACATTTCTAAATGTGACTTTCCAGAGTGGCTATTGGGAACGCTTCTAAATGCAACATTCACAGAACACTTTCTAAATGCAACTTTCACAGAGAGGCTATTGGGAACACTTCTAAATTCAACTTTCAGTGTGGCTATTGGGAACACTTCTAAATGCAACTTTCCAGAGTGGCTATTGGGAACGCTTCTAAAATAAACTTTCACAGAACACTTTCTAAATGCAATTTTCACAGAGAGGCTATTGGGAACACTTCTAAATTCAACTTTCAGTGTGGCTATTGGGAACGCTTCTAAATGCAACCTTCACAGAGTGGCTAATGGGAACGCTTCTAAATGCAACTTTCACAGAGTGGCTATTGGGAACACTTTAGATTCAATTTTCCAAAGAACAGTTTTATAAATGAAACTTTCTCAAAACACTTTTCTAAATGCCACTTTCACAGAGAGGTTATTGGGCACACTTCTAAATTCAGCTTTCTAGAGTGGCTATTGGGAACACTTCTAAATGCAGCTTCCTTAGAGAGGCAATTGGGAACGCTTCTAAATGCAACTTTCACAGAGTGGCTATTGGGAACGCTTCTAAATGCAACTTTCACAGAACACTTTCTAAATGCAACTTTCACAGAGAGGCTATTGGGAACACTTCTAAATTCAACTTTCCAGAGTGGCTATTGGGAACACTTCTAAATGCAGCTTCCTTAGAGAGGCAATTGGGAACACTTCTAAATTCAACTTTCCAGAGTGGCTATTGGGAGCGCTTCTAAATGCAACTTTCACAGAGTGGCTATGGCTATTGGGAACGCTTCTAGATGCAACTTTCACAGAACACTTTCTAAATGCAACTTTCACTGAGAGGCTATTGGGAACACTTCTAAATTCAACTTTCCAGAGTGGCTATTGGGAGCGCTTCTAAATGCAACTTTCACAGAGTGGCTATGGCTATTGGGAACGCTTCTAGATGCAACTTTCACAGAACACTTTCTAAATTCAACTTTCACTGAGAGGCTATTGGGAACACTTCTAAATGCAACTTTCCAGAGTGGCTATTGGGAACGCTTCTAAATGCAACTTTCACAGAACACTTTTTAAATGCAACTTTCACAGAGAGGCTATTGGGAACACTTCTAAATTCAACTTTCCAGAGTGACTATTGGGAACACTTCTAAATTCAACTTTCAGAGAGGCTATTGGGAACACTTCTAAATGCAACTTTCCAGAGTGGTTATTGGGAACACTTCTAAATGCAACTTTCATAGAGAGGCAATTGGGAACACTTCTAAATTCAACTTTCCAGAGTGGCTATTGGGAACACTTCTAAATGCAGCTTTCATAGAGAGGCAATTGGGAACACTTCTAAATTCAACTTTCCAGAGTGGCTATTGGGAACGCTTCTAAATGCAACTTTTCAGAGAGGCTATTGGGGACATTTCTAAATGCGACTTTCCAGAGTGGTTATTGGGAACACTTCTAAATGCAACTTTCCAGAGTGGCTATTGGGAACGTTTCTAAATGCAACATTCACAGAACACTTTCTAAATGCAACTTTCACAGAGAGGCTACTGGGAACACTTCTAAATTCAACTTTCAGTGTGGCTATTGGGAACACTTCTAAATGCAACTTTCCAGAGTGGCTATTGGGAACGCTTCTAAAAGTAACTTTCACAGAAATGCAACTTTCACAGAGAGGCTATTGGGAACACTTCCAAATTCAACTTTCCAGAGTGGCTATTGGGAACACTTCTAAATGCAACTTTCACACAGAGGCTATTGGGAACACTTCCAAATTCAACTTTCCAGAGTGGCTATTGGGCACACTTCTAGATGCAACTTTACATGTATAGAACACAGTTTCCGAATGTAGGTATATTACAGATATAACAAGTTTCCAGTGACAATGCTTTGTCGCGCTTTTCCACACTTACTTATTGTTGGCTTCTTGCTTCTCCTGCGGATACCTGCAGATACTGTTTGGAGCCGTCTCTGTAGGAGCCGTCCTTTGACTCAGGTCCTTAGCCGTAAGGGTTGCACGGGCAGAGGGCTGCCCTGGGAGGACTGCCAATAAGTGCAGATCTTCTTGTCAGGACCAATTGGGAGGTGGGAGGGCTCGAGGAAGTAGGAAGAGGGAGCAGGGAGGGAAGGGGAGAGAACACAGGAGGCTCTGAGGGGCTTTGGCAACAAGGCCTGGCTACAAAACCTTTGATTGCAATGGGCAGCACACGGACCTGGCACACACTCACCTGGGCACGAAGAAAAACAGACGGCCGGGGCCTGGCGCAGGTTGCTAGGCCTGGGAGTTGTGGGGATTCAGCCAATAGGAGCGCAGGGGCGGGCTGGGAGGCGGGAGGGCTCGAGGAATTAGGAACAGGGAGCGGGGAGGGAAGGGGAGAGAACACAGGGGGCTCTGAGGGGCTTTGGCAACAAGGCCTGGCTACAAAACCTTTGATTGCAATGGGCAGCACACGGACCTGGCACACACTCACCTGGGCACGATCCAAGAAAAACAGACGGCCGGAGCCTGGCGCAGGTTGCTAGGCCTGGGAGTTGTGGGGATTCAGCCAATAGGAGCGCGGGGCAGGCTGGGAGGCGGGAGGGCTCGAGGAAGTAGGAAGAGGGAGCGGGGAGGGAAGGGGAGAGAACACAGGGGGCTCTGAGGGGCTTTGGCAACAAGGCCTGGCTACAAAACCTTTGATTGCAATGGGCAGCACACAGACCTGCCACACACTCACCTGGGCACAATCCAAGAAAAACAGACGGCCGGGGCCTGGCGCAGGTTGCTAGGCCTGGGAGTTGTGGGGATTCAGCCAATAGGAGCGCAGGGGCGGGCTGGGAGGCGGGAGGGCTCAAGGAAGTAGGAAGAGGGAGCGGGGAGGGAAGGGGAGAGAACACAGGGGGCTCTGAGGGGCTTTGGCAACAAGGCCTGGCTACAAAACCTTTGGTTGCAATGGGCAGCACATGGACCTGGCACACACTCACCTGGGCACGATCCAAGAAAAACAGACGGCAGGGTCCTGGCGCCGGTTGCTAG
Organism: Ambystoma mexicanum; assembly: GCF_040938575.1. Classification (NCBI taxonomy): domain Eukaryota; kingdom Metazoa; phylum Chordata; class Amphibia; order Caudata; family Ambystomatidae; genus Ambystoma; species Ambystoma mexicanum. The sequence continues at coordinate 289,913,366 of NC_090940.1, forward strand.
GCCTGGGAGTTGTGGGGATTCAGCCAATAGGAGCGCAGGGGCAGGCTGGGAGGCGGGAGGGCTCGAGGAAGTAGGAAGAGGGAGCGGGGAGGGAAGGGGAGAGAACACAGGGGGCTCTGAGGGGCTTTGGCAACAAAGCCTGGCTACAAAACCTTTGATTGCAATGGGCAGCACACAGACCTGGCACACACTCACCTGGGCACGATCCAAGAAAAACATGTGCTTCCTGTCACTCTGCACTCGGATGTAACCACACCACAATCTTCCACGTGTCCCCTTCACAAGTGCAGATGATGATTCCATGTCTGCAAACTGGCCAATGAGAACAACTGACCTCACTCAGATTTCAAAAACAAGTTGACTGGTGGGTGAGGGAACAAATATTCTAGTCAGTACCAATACCACCAAGGGGATAATAGCTCCATGTCACAGAGACCTGTGTTGGATACACCGGTTCAGTTTCCCCAGGGACACAGAGTCACCACCTCACTATACATCACCCTGGAGCATGACCAAGTGTGTTACTCCACCAGAATAGTGATGTTCATGACATTGCCATGTAGCAGGGGGATTAGCATCGACATAAAAGAACCCATGGATTGTGCGTGTTCCCCTTCTGCATATTAAAAGGATGTCACTGCCAATTCCAGCGCTTACATGCACTGCAGTCTCCTCAGCCGACTTGCCAACTCTTTGAATTGCAAATGATGCATGCAAATACAGGCAGAAATGTATTGCACTGCATCTTGAAAAGTTTGTTGTCGAACAAGTGTAAATGCATTCCACCATTTATGCATGCAAAGGGGCAATTGCCTGGCCGGTTAGAATGTTCTCGCCAGAATAGAGTAGCACACTAAGGCCTTCAGAAGACTTCCATACTTTTCTCCTGATACTCTGATGAGTGGATTGAAATAAAACCACTCCACCAAAGGATCAGGCGGAAAGTGATCTCAGGATACTGCTGCTCACAATGGTCACCGAGACGGGAGGGAAGAAAATCCATCAGCATGAAATAACAGATTCACTACACTATATTCAGAAGCACACCAACACCACCTACCCGGTCTTGTGCTCTTCTTTCTTCGAATTTACCAGGAAAACACTGCTATAAGTCTCTAAAGAACAGTGGACCACATGAACGGAGCCTGAGCATCAAGTCCAAATGTCCATAGGGACCTAAATACACAATGGCACGAGGATGCCTAACACAAAAGGGAGATCCACTTTATGGGACTCTAGATAAGGGTTTCTGCTAGCACTCTTTAAAGTCTAGGAACAGGGCGTATTCTCTTAGCGTGGCCTCACTCACGGCTATTCCTCTTCATATATTGCTCGGCCACACTCAAGTCAATATCTCGTTTCCCATATACATATATATTACACTCTTACTCTTGCGTTATATTTTATCCCGCCTCCCTCCGTTACTCTCCATTATTCACTTATACATGCATCCCTTTGCCACACTCTTTGGTCTATTTGCTCACATTTCTAATGTTTTTCTTTTTCGGATCCTTGTGATCACTGCCTTCATTACCGCCTCTTTAAGCCGCTTTTCGATCCGCTTCTCGTAGATATGGGAGGGGTTTCTATTTGAAAATAGGGGTCCCGTCAAACCGTCCCTTCCAAGGAGTTGTCTATTCTAACCACTTCTACGGGGAGCTTCACGTCCTGTCAGCCGAATGGCAAAGGTTGTGCGATATTGCGGAGACTCTAAAGTTACTTATGTTGAAGGCTGATGGTTATCTTATCTAACCATCCTATCGCTGAGACCAAGTAAGTTGGGTGTTCCCAAACAGCCCTTTAAAATGAGTAGCAGTACCCTGGAGATGGATGGGGATGCAGATGCTATTCATACATTAATAATCAAGACGACACAAATAGTTTGGCAAAGTTTGTCTGTTTTAATGTCAAGTATCTAAAACAGGGAGCACAACGAACATCAGAAATCCCTCGACACTCTGACTCTACTTACTTCATAAAATAACTGGGCTTTTGTACCCAAAATTGGTCAATACTGACGTTTTGGGTGGGATTGGTTCTAAGTGAATAACTAAGCATAGGTCCCATATCTGTACAGTGTAACAGAGAAAAGTAATTGGATAGTTAACATCAGGTGGGGCCACTAAGCCCTCCCTTCAAAATGGCCACTATGAACGTCACTAAATGTACAGGGTCCCATTGGCTACACAAGCTATAGGACCCCCAACTACGTGGTCCCCTACAATTGGTTGGCTTCTCACCCCCATCAGTACTTTTCCACCTATGTTAGCAGCACGCAGACTGAACAACCAGGTGCAGGTGAGCTCGTTTTATCAACAGCTTCCCACCAATGAGCATATCATCCATCATCACCTCAATGGTCCAAAGTCAATTATTGCTTTGAAGTTGGCCTTGATTTTGTACTGTTCTATGAGAATTTTTCAGGAGTATTGGTAACCGGCCGGCCTCCGTGCGTAGGTATGATCATCTCGTTCGTCCAACTTCCTTCTATCACGTGACTGGACACCATGAAATTGAGCCTTTTCGTGTATTTGATTTTGTCCTTCAGTAGTCCTCTAACGTCTTTTGTTTTTGCTTTTCCTCTCTGAATAGGTGCTTCTGTTCTTTTATGTTAATTGTATCCAATGTCACCCAATTCCAGTTTGATAAGACTTTGGCTTTCTTGGCTCAGTGAACTCCTTAGCTGAACCTTTATTCTGTTTAATTCAATTGATTTTCTTAACTGCGACACTGAGATGAGGCCTCCTTGCTTTGTTCAGTACTGCTTATATGCGTAGTGGAAACATCCATCCTTTACTTGTCCTTATGCTTCTATATAGGTGTCACGCTCACCTGATCTCCATGGGGGCGTAGCTCGTGGCTGCATGAATGATGTCTGCACTGGTGTGCTAATGCGTGATTGGTGATGTTGCTGTGGCTTTTCCCTGGTTACCACCCTCCCGAGGTGTTGTCTGCAAGGTTAAAATAAGGTATTAGCGGCTGGGAGAGAGTTACGTTGGACCCCCTCCCTGCTACCATCTGATGCCCTTCTCCGCTTGCTCTCACCTTGTAGTTTTGTAAGGCAGGCCCTCCGTCCTGCAATCTGGCAGGGGCGCGAAAATGTCTTTCAGGATCGAGTTACTTCACTGATCCGAAGAGCGAATGCGGAATCCCGGAGAGCTTGGACAAACAGGTAAGTCTCTATGCCAATGGCTGCTTGGTATAAAGTCCTTGAGTCTTTATTTTGCCCCAACTCCTTTAATCAGTGTCTTTCTCTCTTTTCAGGCGCGGCTCCGAATGGATTATGCATGGGGAGGCAGATGGACTTGGCACGCCGAGCAGATGTATTACAGGTAAGTGGTAGCGCAAGAATGAAGCGCTGTTATCTGAAGTGTAGTCTTTTGCCTTCCGTGCACGACTAATCTGTCACTTTTCTTCTTTTGCAGAGGCGGTGCGGCGCTGGAATGAAGAATGAAGGAACACTCGGAAGATGCTCCGGAAGGATACTGGGCCCGAGAGGGCTCTTCAACCAGAACAAAGTGAGTCAGCTGATGCGTGGGCCCAGGAGAGTATTTTCTCTGTCGTTTTCCCTTCCAGATGCCGATGGTTAGAGTCCAGGACGGGCATGGCTGTAGAAGTTCAGGAACAGAGCAGACACGGTGAGCGTTACGCTGCAGGAGTGCAGACTAACGCGAAGCGTCTTCTGTATGCATGGCGTGGCTTAAATAGCCTCGCAAGTAGTCCCAGGTAAAGTAGTCCCTTTAGCACTCCCTGTCCTTGAACAAATAGTCCCTCAGCCAAACCCTGAGGAAACAGAAAGGTCCAGTCCTGCCTAGACTGGGCAAGTAGTTCTACATGAATCATCCCATATCATGAGCCTGGCGCCAATGGCGCCAGGACTGAGTCCAATCCAAGAGGCTCTGGGGGCTTGTAAGGCCCTCATGGGAGTCGATGATTGGGGGGTGCTCACCAGATCCGAGGGGCTTTCAGTGTGAATCATGACAGCAGGTATATATGTATATATATATTTGGCGCTTGCCACGGTCTAACTATTTAAAAGCATGTGGCTATCTTCATGATTGCTTTGCTGCCTGCGTTTCATTGCATCTGTACACGTTTAAACTAACTTAGCATCTTCATCAGGCTTGTGGCATAAGTTTCTTCATCTTGATCCCAAGATGTCACTTATCCTTGGTACTTCTTTGTGCTTTATAAATCGTCTGCCTCTCTGGTCAGGTTATCTTTCTATATGGATGTCGATTCAACTTTATATGACGTCACCATTGATCTTTGCCATTTAGTTTCTCTGCTGCTTCAGGAATCTCGTTCAGGTGGCCATCATATCGTATTGTATGCAGGTATGGTTTCCTCAATGGGTACTTTCCTCCCATAATCTCTTAGGTGTAGGTATTCTTATGGATACTGCACATAGTCCAAGCTCTTCTCTTTGCTGGTTTAACTGATCAGTATACGTCACATACTTTGGTTCATACTTTTCAGGTAATGTAGGCGGGGCAGTTGGAGTGGGGGTACTTGGCTCCTCCTCTACAGCGCCATTACAATTAATCCCCATGTTTCACCTAAAACCTGTTTGGAATTGATTTAAAATCCCACTGTCCTTCTCCCAAGCTTCCAGTTTTTCTAAAATGAATGCTGCAAAAATCTTGCTGTCAGCTTCTACCAGCGTAATGGGGTGATAGTTAAGTGGCATTGACCTATTACCCATTTCAAAAATGGGGATGACATGTGCATTCTTCCAAGAGCATTGAGTTTTTCTTTTCCTAACAACATCAATAAACAGAGTATACAATATATTGGCCCATGTTTCAGGAGCATGCTTGAAGACTTTATTAGATAATTGATTGGATCCACCCGCTCTAGAGTCACTAGCCTGTCTAATACGTTCCTCTATGTCATCTAACTCGAAGTCAAGCTGCCGCTCCATAGTCAATTATACAATCTTCACACTCGCTCGTTTTTTGCTCATACAAATCCAAAAAATGCTGAACCCATATCTCCTAAGGGAGTGGATTGGCCTGTACCTCAGGCTGCCTATTCTCCATTGCATTAATGATGTTCCAAAAATCGATATAATTCTTTTTGGCTATGATAGCTGACATAGCCTCTCCATCCCTTTGCATAAGGCAGTTCGTCGGGCTTCACACCAATTCTGCATCCATTTTTCTTCCTTCTTTACTAAATTTAGCTTAGCAACACAGTGTAAATCACTCTAATATCTCAAATAATGTTCCTACTATTCTTTATCTGCTCCTGCAAAGATTTATCAAACCTATGTAGGTGAGCTCGAAAACCAACACCTGAAACCATACGCTGAGCTAAGAGTAAGACTATTGCATAGATTCACTTATATCTTTCACATATTATGGTTGCTCAGGCAAGTTTCCTTAATTTGAAATTCCGAGCAGGCCTCAAACAAATTCTTGGTGACAAAAATATAATCATGGACTGACCTAGCCTCTACGACATGTTGGGTGGCTATTTAAGTCACACTTAAGTTGATCATTAAGCATAAATAGCCCCCAATAATCTGCAGCCCCTCTCCACTATATTTATTCAATATATTTTATGGAATATACCCTCCTGCCAGGGTTCTCTCAGTCCTTACCTCCTCCCCACAATCTGAGTTTAGATCTGCAGCAACTAAAACTTGTCCTCTCGGGTACGTTAAATACCATTCTCCAAAAACTCATTAATCTCACTGTGTGAATTCAGCCAATAAATAGTTACTACCATCAGACGAATCATCCGCCCTTCCATTGCTCCTCACAGTATAACTCACATTCCACGAAATACACTTGATATCATTCTGTGTGCTAAAGATCTCACTTGAGCTCTTTCAGCTCTCTAATGGATTCCTTCAATGTCAATGCCAACCATCGCCACTCATTCATACTTGCTGGATAGGTCTCCTTTACAATACGTCTCACTCTCTGATTATCAGTCATAATTCGACTACTCTCTTTTCCGTTTTTCCCTCAAAATAGGCTGTTTACCCCCTCCCTTTTATTTGTATCATATTCCTTAGCCAGGGCCAATTCCCTTTCATCGTAAGGGTTGAGATTGTACCCTAACTGTCGTAAACAATGTACCTCTTTCAACAGAAAATCGTAAATTATTCTCGATGGAATGGACAACATTAAACAATCATTCCTTCTTGGATCAATACATTCTACAACTTCAATATCTTTTGAGGTAATTAATCTCTAAGGTTGGACATCTCATAGAAAAGGGCGAACACCGTTGACGTATTTAAAATCCCCGGCCCGACCCTTTCAAAAGCTATTCCATGCACAGTTTACCCATACCTTGACCTCCCCCAATTGACCCACTTTTTGCCCCTTTTCAGTTTGCCTTAAGTGACTATCTCTCCTAAAATCTGCAACTATCAGAGCCAAATAATGTACATAACGATTTCCACATTTCTCACCCCCTACTACCTCTTGTTGCAATCTGTGTTCCTCATCTTTATAGCTCCCAATCTGGGTACCATTCAATGGGTCCTTATTGACCACAATTGTACTTGTCTGATATTCCATATTCATTTTGTTTTTAAACCCATATGGATCAACATTACTAACACCTGTCTTAAACATTTCCTTAACCTGTAGGCCACTCCAAGTACCCACATTCAAATCATAATTTCCCCACCGCCCCCTACATTAATCACTTGTTGTTGCACAATCAGAGTTGAAGTATTCTGCCGTAGATGCCCAACAGACCCAGCCGGTCCGATAGCACAGCGAGTAGAGCGCTTGCTTTGACATCTCTGCAGAGCCTGCTGACGCAGGTTCGAATCCTGGCAGCGCCAAACTCAGCTTTTCATCCGCCCGAGGTCGATAAATGAGCACCACACACCGTGGGTGGTAAATAAGCAGCGCTCAGATACTCGTAGCGCTATATAAGTGCTAAATTATTTTTATTATTATTATTTACAGTCATATCACCCACAGCCAATATGGAGATGTTTGTCCTATGATATCAGAGCTTTACTCTCTTCTTTCCCGAAGCTAGTCTCACAATATTTAACAGGATTTCCCTTTATTTTCTCCACAGTTTCCTCACGGGGGATAGTAGTCTGTTGCCCTTTAACAGCCTGCAAAAATGTCTTTGAATATTTCTGTCCATTTTGTTTTCCTTTCTTTTGATTCTTATACTTGTTTTTACCTATCTTAAGCTGCAAACACACGGAGTTCTTAAGAGTGTTCATTGTAACCCCGGAGGTTTGCCTGTTGGGTCTTCTTCCACAAGGAAAGAAAGAAAAGGGAGTACAATGATTTCTTCTTCTTGGATGCAGACTAGCAAAACGCTTGTTTGCTATGGGCTGGCTGCTCCCCTCTTCGCCATTCCTGGCTCCAGGAGTTGGAGGGTTGGAGAGTTATAGAGCAGGACATTCAGCAATGAAAGAAAAAGGACACACTGTTAGTGTTTGTAGTCTAATAAAAAATTCACAATTAAAATTAATGATTTGTATTAATAATACACTGACCTCCTTGGTGATAAAATATTCAATGTGTTATTCTATCATCTTAGTATTGTTGTGTTTATTTTATCACTGCTGTTTACTTCAACTGCTTTGTATTGAGCTCATGGGTTTCCTCTAAAAACATGCAAGTGATTAATTGTAAGTAAAGAATTCCTTAGTTTATAGAGTGACTAAGAATTATTTGTGGGATAATTTTTACACTCAAAAATACTCACTTTGTCCTCCTTGACATTGACGGGTGCCATTTTATTGCGTTCTGTATATTACTACTTCCATACTTTTGAAGATAATTCACACAAAGTAATCCATAAGGCAGTGTTAAATTGGAATATTTTAATACCTCTAGGTAATTTTAGTGAAAGGAATCATTATTACAAACCCATATTTAAAGTGTATTGTATCCTGAGTTCAATAACTATGGGATCCATAACTAGCAGGCATGTTGTTGAAGAGAAAAATTATTTAATAAAGAGTAATACAATGTGCCTCTAACTATCATTGGGCGGCTATCATTTCCAAATATTAATCATGTATCCATTTTACTGGACCTAGAGTTTGTATGTTTATCTTCACCACTAGTTTAATGCCTGATTGGATAGATATATATGCTCCCCTAACCTTTTCGGTGTAATTGTACCTCTCGTGACCTTTTGAGTAAAATCTCCCAGGCTAATGCCAAGATATCATGCCCCGATATCAAGCGTTCTGAAGGGATTATGCGGAAACCATTGCACTACAAATTGAAGCTAAGAGGCCAGGAAATAGAATTCAACATCTGGTACCCGTACGCTTTTGTCCTCGAAAGTGCATTTTAAAGTCGTGAGAAACACCCAACATATGTCCTGACTCCATAAAAATTTCACCAGTCGATGAGCAAAATCATTTAAATTAGAGACAGGTATAAAGACAAAGGCTTTCACAGAGACACGCAACAATCTCTGCAACATTACCATTTAGAGACTGCCATACAACTAAATACGGACAGAGGCAATTTACACTTAAATCTGTTGAGCATGTCAGACCTTCTATGGTGGAGCCAACATTATGACAAAACTCGCCATCCAGCCAATGGCACGTTTGAATAACCAGAAACCTAAACTTGTTTTGGGCTGATAGAAATGGGGTTGCAGGAAGCATTGCCTGATAAGTGGCCCCCAAGCTTCTAGGCAGAAACAGGCAGGTTTTGTCTCAACTGAATCCTAGTCGAGAAGAAAGGCAGAAACGTTTAATTACCTCACATGTATCATTCACCAACTGATTGGGTTCCCAGCGGAATGGGAGTAAATCATCTGCATACATAGCAACTATATACTCTGTGCCCAAAACCAAAATCCCATTCCCAACAGACCCTCCCTCAATGCATTCGCCAACAGCTCAGTGACCAACGTGAAAAGTATACTGGTCACCGTTGGGCTCACTGGCTCCTTAATGGCCCGAGCACTCTGCTATATGGCCCTTAAACATGATAATCCACCTTGGTATTGTGAAAAATCTGGACAATTTGTTCCTTCTTCCCAGGGAGGAGACAACCCCTTTGAGGCTAGGCAGGTGAGCCCGCTAAGCAAGACCATCCATAGGAGTAAGGGAACGCAGGACCTCACTGGGAGTGACTGCCCTCTAGGGGACAAAGACTCTCATTCCTTCAAGGAACTCCCTATGAAGAATACTCTGTCTGCATATATGGGTATAGAAGAGACTATGTTACTTCTATTTTGCATCCAAAAATACTGACATTTCTTTTACATCATTGGCTCAAGATAATACTGGCACTCCCTTGAACTCAGCAACAGATGAAAAGCAACACGTCCCTTTCAAGTACAGCAGTGAGAATAAAGGGATGAGGAACCTTGAATGTAGGACAAGGAATCCTACTCAGAGGCGAGCCTCTGACATAGAGAAGTCCTGGAGAGTCAGAGCCACGCTAGACTGCTCTGAGGTAAGAGTTTGTAGAGGCCAAATGGTGTGGGACTTTACAAGACTTATCTGCCTGGCATTAGTGACCCAACTTTTAACATAAGCCTGTACTTCACAATTTGGCGGAGCAGCCTTTCTACCAACCTTAGAAGGGGCACTGAGTTGTAGAGCAGTACAATGAAATCAGTAGAGACCAGTAGACAAGTAAACACGTACATACTTAAAAAGTTATATTAACATTATTAATTTATATACACAAAGCAAATGAATCACACTAGGTTATCAGCAACTGATAGTAACATCAAACAGAATTTCAGAAGCAAGTTATTCAAGGAGCAATAATGCAGGAAAGTACATTCTTTTTGTACTAAAACATTTCCAGCACACAGAGTGACATCAGTTAAGGTCAGTAGTAGCACTTATGGTTTGCCATACAATATTGAGTTTGGAGGGAAAAAGTGTTAAGAGTAGGATAAAAACACTGTAGCACTGTAACAATAGTATTTTCTCTTAGAGGGATGTAGGCAGTCTTTTATCCCAGCAATAATAGTGTAAAACAATTAAAACCTGTAAGGGAACACAAACTGCCAAAGCCAGTAGGGTTCAGAAGGGATGCCTTCAGGGAGCTAGGATAGCAAAAGTCAATAAGACAGTTAAAGTTCTGATGCAATCTTCTAAGAAAAAGTTGCTTGAACAGTCAGTAGTTCATTGAAGAAAATTCCAGGAGCTCAATTGAGCCTACATGAGGTGCACAAGCTGTTTGGCTTGCACAAGTGAAGAGAGCACTCCACAAACTAGAAAGCACTAAATGTGGCTAAAGGGGGTTAAATCCAGAGTCCCCACGGTAACTTAGAATTGAAGTTGATGTTCCAGCTGGCTTCCTTCTTGATACAGCATTGCAGACCCTTGTTCCTGGACCTTGGTCGCAATGACGGAAGGAAGGACGTCTCGTCTTCTCCAGCAGAACTCTCAAGAGGGGCTTAGCAGCAATGGATTCCACTCATTTCACTGGTTCTTTGTGGTTTTGGCACTTTTTCTCAGCACCAAAGAAGAACAAATAGCTCCAGTTGGAGTTTCCTTGTTCCCTCGCTCCTGGACTCTGATGGGGGGACTCTGGATAATGAATTCCTGCTTCTGGAGGTCCTTGAAGAAGTCCCTGAAGTTTTGGCTGCATTCGTTCTCGGGAAGATGATGCACTCGTCGGTTGCCCAGGTACCTCGGGTATTGGGAAATTGCAGCCCATGAAAGTCACAGCAACTCAGGGGTTGGCTCCGAACGAAGCAGGTCTTGAGGCTAGATGGTCCCAACAGCCTAAGCGAGGAAGTCATCCTTGGCGGAGCTTCCCTGTTAATAGGAAAATGGGGTCAGCACAATTGCAAGGCTTCACCAGTGCTTTCGTGGTCCTGGAAGGTGCTGCTGGCGTCACTCTGTGTCTTCTTCAGATTTGATGTTCCAGTGGTCGACTCTGCCCGTAGTCCCAAAATCCTCTCCTTTTATGCAAAATCCCATTCATTCAGAGCACTAAGCAGTCAAACACACGGGGATCATCTTCTAGGATAGCCACCTACCCAGTTGGAATTGGTTTCAGCCAGGCATGCATACAAACAAAGGCCAGTGAAGCTTCAAACTCCTCCCTCCCTTCCTGCCTTCACAGACACACTGGAGGCCGCCAAAGGTAAAACACACAATGGACTCAAACCTGATCTAAACAACAGATTAAAAGCCCAGAAGGAAATAACAAACAAGAAATGGTGAAACAAGAAGACAGGGGCCATTTTGGTAAAATCAGCCTGCAGATACATTGCACAAAAGGTAGTAAAAAGAAACCACTGCCACCAGCCATTCAAGTTAGTTAGTGTAACAAAACGTTACATGAGAAGTGGGATAAGGAGTTACTAGGTAACCCCCGGCACTCCACATAAGGTGGGGGTGTGCTGGACCCACAATGGAAAAAGGTAAGTAAGACAAATGTTGTCCTACTATTCTTGGGAACTGTAGTTCACACAAGAAAATGTTTGTAAACATTAAGAGGAGTACAAGGCATTCCTCAGTGGCATTGCACAAAGGGTGCTGTGTGTTACTATATAAAAATGAGATGCCTATGGATTTTACCAGACTCCATTAAAACATACGAAACACAAAGTCTTTATCAGAAGGAAAAGGCATGAGTGAGTGACAAAAAGGCCCACTCACTCAGGAGGTTAAAATCAAAAAGGTCCCATATTCTAACGGCCGTGGGTCTCTAAGGTTAAGGGGAATTAGCACCGAAACTGAAAATTCTCCCTAACAACCGCAGAGCCAGCAGTACCTTGGAGGGACGCAGAAATAAGGCAGATACATCGGAAAGGCCGGTGCAGAGAACGGTGATGCAGCCAAGTAAGAGAAGGGGATGGAAGGGCCATCTTACCTGGAGGCGTGACCATGCTGCAGCCGTGGTGGGTCTAGGACCCAGGAAACTACACAAAGGCCAGGACAGACCAGAGGGAAAAATCCTCTACTTGTAACGTGAGGACCGCAGAGACTGCTGAAATGGGCAGAAGAGAAGCTGAGGCTTAAGTGCCAGCAACATCATGTAGAATGATATGATATGTCATTTTTAACGAGCCTGTACCAAAGTGTTTCTAGGCGCGACAAGACAAGGGAGGGAAGATAGAGGGAGGATAAAACAAACAATCTTACTATGCCTTGTGTCATTCAGATCGTGCAAGTGCGAGACGCAAAGTGCAGGGGGCTTGAGAGGGGAAGTGCCAGGGGGAGGGAAGGGGGAAGTGCTATCAGGGCAGCAATGCTCTGAGTAAGTCTAGCCAGGGCAATGTGACTCTGGGTAAGTGCAAGGAGCCAGGGGACTGTAGGGCTCCAGAAAAAGCCCCTAAGTGCACGGTAGGCCTGGAGGAAGTGCAGAGGCTACTGGTCAAGCGGATGCCTGGTATCCTTGAGACTCTGAGTGTAGCCAGGCAGCAAGTCAGCGCAGAATACAGGTTGGTCAGCCGGGGGGAGAGAGAGAGGCAGAAAGCAGAAGTGAGAAGGAAGGTCTTGAGCTGCTTCAGGAACTTTAGGTGCTCCGGCTCAAGTTTGAGAGGGGCAGAGAGGCCATTCCAGAGGGAGGCACATGCAGAGGAGAGAGATATACCCCCCACTCTCTGCCTGGAGACGTGTCTGACCCTTAGAGAGTTGGAGGTGGCACAGCGAAGGGCTCGAGAAGGAAGGTGTTTAGGAAGCAAGAGTTGGATGTAGTGCGGGGCCCGGCCGCAGAAAGCCTTGTGGAAGATGCAGAGGGTCTTGAACTTGATCCTTGCGGCCACTGGGAGCCAGTGGAGAGATTTCAGGGCTGGAGAGATACACTGCCTGGGCTTGAGGCGAACAGCAACATCCCTGCTAGAACGCCATCCCGCTGGAGCATACCTGAAGGCATAGAAGGTACCAGGGTTGCCCACGGTGGAGGGAGGTAAGCAGAACCAATAAAGAGAAACCCAGGGGCCTGTGATTATACTCTCTGAGCTATGAAGGGAATTTACTTATTTGTATCTGCTTTTCATCCTAAAAGTCTTCATCTGGGAAAATGAGGGGATTCTTCACAGATTATCATTCATTACTGCTCTTTAGGGTTGGTGCTGTCTGAAAAATGTTTCTTGACATAGGAGCTTTCTTATCCCACATTGACTTTACTCTAAGCACATTGGTTATTTGAACCTAAAGTGCATGACCTGCAATGCCCTGCTGACTGCTCTGATAGCCATAGGTAGAGGGGAGGTGTTGGGATATGCCTTTTAACCCTTGACTTGATTTAAAGCAGTTTTGTGACAAAGGTTAATGCTGTAAAGCCAGTATTCGGAACTAAGAGTCGATTTGCAATTGAAATCCTAGTTGAAAGGTTCTGGTTGAGGTATCAGTAAAATCATTTCATTACTACGGTGAGTATACTTTTTTTTACCCTTGCACGTTTGCACTTTCAGCACTTTATACTATTGTATGTTTATGGCTCTAAGACGTGTTTGGGTCTAGTGACTTGTGTTAAATACCAGTCGCTGACTATTGGATACCTTGGGCCTCATTACAACCTAGGCGGCCATGGAATGAACAGTGCCAATAAGGGACAGGCACTGTTCATTCCGGGCTGCCCTATTACGAGGTCTGCAGCGAGTCCCTCTCTGGAACGCCTGGTGAGACCAGGCGTCATTAGCGGTACCCGCTAGCAGACCAGGATGCTAACAACAGGCCCGTCATTAACGGGCCCGTTGTTATCATCCTCCCCATTCCCATTGAGCCCTATGGGAGCTCAAATGGGAATGGGGATGTACCGGGTCCAGGTCCCCTGAAAGGGATTTACCGGGCCCTCCAATGTCGGAATGGCCCAGTAAGTCCCCTTTTCCGGGACCTGGAGCCGGTACCCGGTGTGGGGGTAGCCATGCCGCTTTTGAGGCCCCTTGTGTTTTATCTTGCTTAACAGCGAGAGTCCTAATGAAAAAGCGAGAAGTGTACCCCTTCTCTTATTGATATGTTCTAGGGAGTTAATAGTTAGGGATAGTTAATAGGGAGGGATAGTTAGCCGGGCAGCAGGGGTCGGCAGAGGGTTTCTTAAGAAGAGGGTGCACAAGGGAGTGCTTCAGGGGGGATGGGAAGACTCCAGTGGCGAATGAGTGATTATGATATGATATGATATGGCATTTGTAACGCGCCTATACACAAGTGTTTCAAGGCACGACGAGGCAGGGAGGGGGAACAGGGGGGAAAGACAGACAACGATCCTACTAGGCCAGGTGTCATTCAGATCGCGCAAGTGCAGGGGTAGGGGGAAGGGAAAAAGTGCAAGGGGAAGGGGAGAGGGGGAAGTGCTGAACAGGGTAAGTAGAATAAAAAATAAATAATAAATAGGGCCAGCTGGTGGCAAGTGCAAGGTAAGTGCAGACAAGTGCTGGGAGGGGGGGGCTGTAAGGGATGCAGAGACAGTTCCGCAGTGCAGGGGTTGCCAGGGAGGCAGTGCAAGTGGAGAGTGGCTGGGCCAAGGACTGAGGTCGGTGAGAGTGGCCCAGGTGCAGGTTCAGTGCAGTTTCAATGAAGAATTAGCAGGGGAGAGGGAGAGAGAAAGCAGAAGCAAAGAGGAAGGTTTTGAGGTGCTTCCGGAACCGATGATGGTTCTCCTCAAGTTTCAGGGAGGCAGGAAGGCTGTTCCAGAGGGAGGCCCCTGCCGCAGAGAGAGATCTACCCCCAGCTCGTTGCTTCGAGAAGCGGCTGACCCTGAGGGAGTTGGAGACAGATGAGCGAAGGGCTCGGGAAGGAAGATATTTAGGAAGAGAGAGTTGAAGGTATTTAGGCCCCAGGCCCCAAAAGGCCTTGTGGACAATGCAGAGGGTTTTGAACTTAATCCTCGCAGCCACAGGGAGCCAGTGTAGAGATTTCAGTCCTGGAGAGATACGGTCCCTGGGCTTGAGGCCAAGGACAAGTCTCGCAGTCCTGTTCTGGATGAGTTGCAGAGGGCGGAGAGTAGAGGCAGGCAGATTAAGATAGAGGCTGTTACAGTAGTCCAGCTTCGAGAGAACCAGGGCTCTGGAGACCGTGAGCTTCTGGGAGAAGGAGAGGAAGGGAAGAATACCTCTGAGGAGGTGCAGCTGGTAGTGAGACTTCTTAGAGACGTCAGTTATATGAGGAGAGAAGGAGAGTGTGGAGTCGAAGATGACCCCGAGGTTTTTTGCCTTGCAAGTAGGAGCAGGAAGCGGGCCAAGAGAGGCTGGCCAGAGCGCTGCAGGGAAGGAGGAAGTGGGTGTGCCGATGAGTAGAATCTCAGTCTTACTGGCATTAAGGCAGAGGCCATTGGCGGCACACCATTCCTGGATAGCAGACAGACAGTCGGAGATGAGGGAAGGAGAGGAGGAGGCCGAGGGTAGCCTGAAAATGAGCTGGGTATCGTCCGCATAGCACTGAAAGTTGGGGCAGAGAGTGGCGATGCGGTGGGCAAGGAGTGCCAGATACTGGTTGAACAGCCAGGGAGAGAGATTAGATCCCTGGGGGACAACACAGGTAGAGAAGAAGATGTCAGAGAGGAAGGACCCCAGTTGGACCTGGGAGGGTCGGTTGGAAAGGAAAGAGGTCAGCCACGCCAGAGCCTGACCAGTGATACCCAGGTTATCACGGAGACGGTTGAGCAGGATGGCATGGTTGACAGTGTCAAAGGCAGAAGAGAGATCGAGCAGAATGAGAACCAACGGAGTGTTGGAGTCGAGGTTCGAGAGCAGGTCCTCACGGATGTTCAGGAGAGCAGTTTCCATGCTTCTGGCAGCTCTGAAGCCACATTGATGGTCATGAAGACTACCAACAGATTCAGCATGGAGGTTGAGCTGGGAGATGGCCAGTTTCTCCAGGAGCTTGCCCAGGAAGGGAGTGATGGAGATTGGGTGATAGTTAGCTGGGCAGGCGGGGTCGGAAGAGGGTTTCTCAAGAAGAGGATGCACAAGGGAGTGCTAAAGGGGGGATGGGAAGACTCCAGAGGCGAAGGAGTGGTTGCAAAAGTCAGCCAGGGCAGGAGCCAGGGAGTCGATTGCAGAAATCAGTCAGGGCAGGAGCCAGGGAATCGATGTGGTCCTTGATAGTTTTGGAGGAACAGGGGTGAACCTGTTTCGAAGAGACTTTCACCAACTACGCAGATGACACGCAGTTGATTATTGAGCTCACGGGCACCCATAGTGCAGACAATATCAAGATCAACAAAGTCTATAGGGTAATAGATGAATGGATGCAATCCAACTGGATGTGTCTCAATGACACTAAAACAGAACTGATGCTGTTCGGCTCCAGTCGCCAGTTAGCCAAACTAGGAACAGAATTTGAGTCCTTCCAGATTAAGGAAGCTAGTATTTTAGTATCCTCACAGGTCAAAACCCTCGGCCTGATGGTGAATTTGGCTGTCAATTCCGAAGCACAGACTAATTACTTGCAAAAAAACACTGCATGCTATCTACGGCTCATGAAGGCCATCAGACCTTTTTTGAACAAAGGTAATTTGGCAACTATTGCTAGAGCCATTGTGTTGTCTAGGTTAGATTACAGAAATGCCCTCCTGATTGGGGCTTCTGCCAAGGACTTGGCTAGATGCCAAGTCATTCAAAATGATGCCGTCAAACTGGTCAAATGTCTCAAGAGAAGAGATCATGTAACCAAGGACAGAATATCCCTCCACTGGCTTAGAGTGGAGGAGAGAGTCAAATTTAAATCACTGGCACTGGTACACAGATGCCTTTATGGTAAAGCCCCCAGCTATCTAAATAATAGCATGGTTCCACATGTACCATCCAGACAGCTTTGGTCCATAGGTAAGAGCCTTCTGACCATCCCCAAGTACAAACTGATGTCAGGGCTAGGAAGTTCTTTTGTGGTGTTGGCAGCTCAGCTGTGGAATGATCTGCCTGATCCCTTGAGAAGGGAAAGCAGCCATTGGGTGTTCAGAAAACAACTTAAGACTCACTTATTCAGATAAGTTAGGAGTTCGTAGTCGTCCTGGGTTTTCTTCTTTTTTTCTTCGGTGCCTTGAGACCGATAGGTAGTAAGTGTTTGTCTTGTTGAAGCACCCTGATGTCCGCGGGCTACCTGCGCTATATAAGGTAAAATACATACATACATACATACATACATACATACATAGATCGGACTTGTCTAGAAACCTCATCAGCGGAGAACAGGGGAAATGCAGAGAAGGAGGGAGGAGAGGTGGCTGCAGAAGGGCCAGAGGAAGAGCGGGGAGTAGGGGGAGGAAGGGGATAGGAGAAGAGTGAGAACAGGATGTCCTGAGTTTTAGAGATGAAGTGAGAAGCCAGTGCCGTGCAGAGGGCCTGGGAAGGGACAGAAGAGGTAGAGACTGTGGCAGGATTGGCCAGTTCCTTGCATATTTTAAAGAGTTCAGCCGAGTTGTTAGATGCCGCAGAGACGCTGGCTTGGATTTGAGCTCTCTTCTTGGTTAGGACAGAGAGCCGGTATTGCCTCTGGAGCAGGCGGCAGGCCAGTTTGTCAGAGGATGTACATGAAGCACGCCATTTCCTCTCGGCCACCATGCACTTGCGTTTTAGGGTGACGAGTTCTGAGTCGTACCAGGAGTTGCACTTGATTCTCATGACAGGGGCAAGGATATCAAGAGTATCAGATATAGCAGAGTGGAATATGTCGGAATGGCCCAGTAAGTCCCCTTTTGCGGGACCGGTACCTGGTATGGGGGTAGCCATGCCGCTAAAAGCGGCATGGCTACCTCCATACTGGTAATGAGGCCCCTTGTGTTTTGTCTTGCTTAACGGTGAGAGTCCTGATGAATAAGCGAGAAGTGTACCCCTGCTCTTATTGATATGTTCTAGGGAGATTTCAGGTGGAATTGGAACTCTTAGCATTGTCAGACGAAACAGAGGTCGAATACATTTCTCACATTGTACAGGTACCAAAGAAATAAACTGCAGTTTTGGCCCCTACAAAAGAAGCATACAGACGTATTCATGATATTGAATCAGTATTAACTACACTATGGGTCATGAAGCAAAAACCTGCAACTATCAAACTGGGTTGTCCATGCGGTCTCAACTGGTATACTCATTGCAGAAAGCAGAAATCTGGCAGAAATTTGGCAAAAATAAAATTGAACTTCCCTAATATGGCAGGATACCCAACAGGCCAACATATAATCATGATGAAATGGAGCAATATGTGTGGAGAAAACTCGTCAAAGACTCCTACCTTCAGTTTGAGGTTCATCAGGAAGGTGGGCATAATGTTAAAATCCCCTCAGAAATTCATGATAATCCGAAGAAAGAGCAATGCAAAGAGTCCATAATGGATATTAGCACCCTGGCAGGGGCAGCCAGCCAATCAGGTGGCTAGAAAGGCGGGCTTGAACCGCTAGTGAAAGCCTTTTTTCCGCTCCCCCGGCCGCCATCTTCCCCTCACTGTTCATCTCCATTTATTTTGTTTAAACGTTTATCACCACCCCCCCCACTTACCTTATTTCAGCTGTGGCGGCACTCGCCGCTGCAGCCGCACCTTCCCCCTCTGCTTCCGACAGCTGTTATGGAAAGGGAAGCGGGCTCTGTACAGCACTTCCTTTCTATGCCGCTTATCTTGGAACAGTATTTCGTTCTGTGAATGGGACATCGTTAGGCGCCCCCTTTCACGGAGCGAAAATACTGTAAATTAGCCCCCGTCCCAACCAAGGGACGGGTGCTAATGGCCGCATGTACCCATTCCACGGACATCACGGGGGGGCGGGGTAACCACACCCCTTTTGCATAGCTCCCAACTCACACGCTTTTGGCGGGTGTTACCCGCCTTGTAAACAGCGGACTCACCCGCCAAACCTCATGCACGCCCATTCATTTCAATGGGCCTCTCACCCGCCAAAAGTAAAATCGTGTGTTTTCATCCGCTTTTGCGACATAAATGGTTGAGAGCTATGCCTTTTGCACTCTTTGCTTGCATTTGTATTGCATGGGCTGCCATGTTGGATGACGTTTTCTAGCCAGGAGTTCAGACAAATGGATGTCTTTACAGAGAGAGGGGAGGAGAGTCGCCGTGCCTCTGGAGGCCAGCTGCTTCTCACTCGCTCTCTCTTGTACATACATAACATATTCTGAATGCTTGGCAGCCTTGCCGGGTTCAGGTGAGGACAGAGCACACGTCGCTGCATACACTTCAGGACAGGTCCTCTTTAACTGCTACGTACATATTGTTTTCTCTCCTTCCCCATCAAGCTTGATAAGCACTTATGTCTATCATCACTAGAACACGTGATGTTCCCCTCTTTCCCCATCACACACTTTGGTTATTTTGATTTTCCCGCATGCCTGTTTGTTTCTCTGAATGCACATCTGGTATTTCTGTCCCTCACCATCACGCATTAATCACATTTCGTCCTCGCCCTCCCCATTCTAAAAGTTATTTGTCTGACCCTCCCACCCCCACCAAAAGTCAACAGAAAGTCCTCCAAGCCGGCCGCCCCCATGAAAACCGCCAGCAAATAATGCGGATTTACGGGTCTTGAAAGTCTAACGTTTGTTTTAGAGAAACTGCGGGTTTAACCTTACAGTGAAAAAAGGTAGCACTGAGAAGGCCTGTTGAGCAGCCACACAATATATCTGGGCCCTTCTATGTTCATTCTCCCTGTGCGCCTCCTCTCTCTCTCTTTCGCCATACAGATGCAGTTTTTTTAAATAAACGTATTGGTCATAGACAAAACTACAAGTCCCAGAATGCAAAGTGATGTTGCCTGAAAAGTGCAGAATTGCCTGATGTTGGGCACTTGCCATCTATATAATCGTAGTATTTATAACTAAGTGTCATTATCCCCCTGTGAATGCTAGTTACTCACTGCACTGGCCGTAAGGTCTAAATATTATTATTATTATTTTTTATTGTGCATTAGCCAAAAAATTATGACTTTTTACACATTGACTTAAAAGACAGAAGAAAAGGAAAAGAAAAAAAAGGAAAAGGTCAAAATACAAATACATCAATTGTTACATACATGGAAGTACTTAAGATATAAAATAAAACAAGAGAGGGAACTTTCTCAGATTCTTGGCAGAACATTCACCATTCCCTCATTACTTAACAAATTAAGCTCTTTTAAAACCAAAACCACCTCAAACGTAAGAAACCTTTCATTTCCAGAGATTAATCTATCCCAAAACAGGTCTAAGAGAAGAGAATCAAGATTATACACAAAACGTTTAAATCTAGAGACTCTTACGTGCCAAGTACCAGCACACTCAGTCAAAAGATGCCGAGTTGTCTGTATTACATTTTCATTGCACTTATCATACAGGTTAGTAGGATAGAGATCACTAAAACGAATATGGAACATTTCCCTAGCAGGGAGTAAATAGTCTTAAGAAATCCATCCAAATTCTTGCATCTGTTGATCTCTTTAAATACTGTGGCAAGAAGGACCTTGCTTTGTCTATAGGCGAGGGCGATGCAGAGAGTTTAGCAGTCCTCATTTTGTCCGTAGTTCTTATCCAGTCCATCCAATGTAAGCTTTCCTTTGTTTTTAATGAGTTAGACATAAGGGTATCAGCATCTGAACCAGAGAGGCTAAGGAGTTCAACACATTTAGTCCTCAAGATGTTTAGCAAGAGGTTGCAGGATTTCAGCATGGCAACAGCTAATACCTCATAAAGTGATGATTTAGGAGGGACCAGGATCAATCAATAGCAAAAGATCCATTTCCACTCCAACCAATTCTTCAAAGAGATAAGAGCAAGCTCCAATCTTAGGCAAGAGATCGGACACACAGTCTGGGAGACCCAGGGACTTCTGCCAGATTTTACTTTCAATTTTGTCCCAGTCCACCTGAGAAGCCAACAAATTACATTCCATACCAAATATAAGAACTACCACTTTCCCCACATAGAATTTTATAAGTGGTAAAAGCGAGAATTTACAGTACTGCATGCAAATCCTCTTCTATGAGAAACCAAATTAACTACTTTTAGGTCTATTACCGATAGAAGATCTTGCCTGTTTGGAAAGGCATTAATTTTGCAGCCCAGATAGATTACCTCATTGGATGGTGGAATTATCAGATTATCTAATTGCCAGACAAAAGGTGTAATCTTCCTTAGAGGTTGTTTAAAGATAATAATCTTTGATTTTTCAGGGTTAATTTTTAATTCATTGACTTTGGCATACTCCATCAATACATTCAGCAGCCGCTGTAAGCTGACTTGTGTCTGATCAAAAACGACAATATCTTCGGCATATGCCAACCAGTTGATCTTCCGATTACTAAATCTGGGAGTCGCCAACCCAGAAGTCCCCAACCAATCCACTAAGTCCGACATGTAGAGAATAAACAGAAGTGGTGCTAACAGGCAACCCTGACGGACACCCCTTTCTATCCGAATAGCTTGGGACAGGGCCCCCAGTTTAGACAACCACACTTTCAATGAGGAGCCTCATGTAACTCCACTAAGCAGCGAGTCCGGGATCCCCCACAGCTTTAATTTTAACCACAATCGATTTTTATTGATGGAATCAAATGCCTGTGAGAGATCGACCCAGGCTTCGAACATGGAGGGGGGAACCCTTTTCAATAGAGTCAGAGCACAGGCAACCCAAGATTAGTGTGTTCAGGGAGGTAGATAACCCCTTCCTAAAGCCAGTTTGCTGAATCAGAATGATTCCTCTGGCCTCTACCCATTTCTCTAATTCCGCCAGTATGTTTTTTACATGAGATTTATTGGTTTTTCCTGACAAGTGCAGGATATCAGCCGCCAGGAGGGTTTACAATTTGTACTGGACGCTCTGCAAATCAAAGATTATTAGCAGAGGGAAGCGCCCAGTTGCAGGTATTGTGCGCACATAGCGCTATGTTGGTTGAGCGTTCCTTCAACAGGAAGCCACCTAAGGGTGCTTAAATGCTGTAGCATTGCGCATAGCATGTGGTTTAAAAAATCATGTTATGTTACCCACAGGGTATTTGTACAGCACTCGCCCTGACTGGTTTTCTGCCTCGTGTGCCAGAGTGCGATGGTTGTGAGTGGGACTGTGTTAACCTAAGCTACTGGGAGAGATGTGTGCTGGAACTTGTGCACAAGAACTGCAAAGGTGCTGGTTTATTTTTTAAAAAGAGGCAGTTTTTGTTAGCAGTGTGTGTGGAACCGTACCACAAATGCCAAGTGATTATATCCCAGAAAAAACTTATCAGCGGTTTATAATGAAGTGGTTCAGAAATTCTAAAGTCAAAGACTACAGCTGTGGGATTTAGAGGCAAGATTTCGGCATAACAGGGAACTCTTTGAGCTTGCTTCAATGAAACCTTACCATCAAACATTGAAATCGAAGTGCCTGCCAGTGTTTTTTTCGAAGCAATCTTCTGAGAGTTAATGTAATCATTGGAGTTGTAAATGCTCTATTGGTGTAATGAAAATGTCTTAACCAGGTATGTCTTCAGTCACTCTATTTATAAGCACTATGGGCCTCATCACGAGTTGGGTGGTATCCCGGTGGTACCGCTGGGGCTAATAGTGTTACCGCCAACCCCCCCGGCGCTATTAGTGCCGGATCATGGGTTTGTGGGAACGATAATTCCCCATTCCCAATTGCGCCCATTTAGGAATTCCCCATTTCCCATTCCCCATTGTGGAATTTTCGGCGCAACTACCATTGGCGGTATTACCGTGCCGTAATTGCACCAAAAATTGACAAATTCCCGGCGCATTTACCCCCAGCTCAGAACTGGGGGTAAATGCAGCCAAACCCGTGATTTGGCGGACCCTTAAATGCAGCAGTAATAGTGTTACCGCCACATTTAAGGCTTACCGCCAAACACTTGATGAGGCTAAATGTGTGTCCTTCACTGAAGTCCTGGTAAAAACAAGCATTGGCAAAGCCAGCAGTTTTGGCTTGTGTATAAGCATTAGGCATTTGCCAGGCACTGCTGTTAGATGCCCAGGTACTTACATCATACACCAATTGAGCGCTCATGCTCTCTTTCACTCTTTCTCTTTTTCTCTCTCTTTCTCTCACTTTGTCTCTCCCTCTTTACCACCCTTCCTATCTCTGCTTCATTCATTCTCTGCTTCTCTCTGGCTCTCTCTTTCACTCACTGTTGTCAGATGCTCATTTGTATGAGCCATGCAAGCCATTGCCGACAGCAGCGCAAACATAGACAAAACATGTTTTTACTGGTTAAAGTAGACTTTGAGCAGCAGCGAAAGAGGCATCCCCAGAGATTGGCACCAGACCAGTGTTTAGAGACATGCGTTGTCAACGCATGTGCATTGATTGGATATTGCCCTCACACTGTGGGCGCATTGCATGTATGGGGGCTGTGAGGGCAATGTGGATAGGTTTTGGTCCCTTTCAAAGGGTGTCAGAACGCTAGGGTTCTGACAGCCTTTGAAAGGGACCATAGGACCAGGCAGCAAGGCCAGTAACTGTGTATCTCATTTGCTATTTTGTGTTAATCGTTAGTGTTTGTGCATACTGTAAAAGATGTGTGGGCTCAACAGGACTTCCAAGTGGCTAGCAGTAAATGAAACATTGCCTTGGTGCTAACAGAAGATATGATATGATATGGCATTTATAACGCGCCTATACACAAGTGTTTCAAGGCGCGACGAGGCAAGGGAGGGGAACAGAGGGAGGACGGACAGCGATCCTACTAGGCCAGGTGCCATCCAAATTGCGCAAGTGTGTGGGAAGGAGGCAGGGACAGTGCAGTACATGGGAAAGATGATAACAATAAGTAAATAAACGGCCAGCATGTGGCAAGTGCATGGGTAAGTGCAGGCATCAGGTGTCAAGGGCTGGTAAGGGGACTGTAGGGATCCAGAAACAGTCCCCAAGTGCGGGGGTTGCCAAGTGGGCAGTGCAGGTGTGTGACACTGGCGGGGGAAAGACCTGGGCCCGAGATCAGAGAGTGTCCAGGTAGCCAGTGCAGTTCCGGTTACAACCAGGAGGTCAGCAGAGGAGAGGAGGAGAAAAGGCAGAAGCAAAGAGAAAGGTTTTGAGGTGCTGCCGGAACTGTAGATAGTTCTCCTTAAGTTTAAGGGAGGCAGGGAGGCTGTGCCAGAGGGAGGCACCAGCCGAAGAGAGAGATCTACCACCAACTCGTTGCTTGGAGAAGCGACTGACTCTGGGGGATTTGGAGGCGGATGAGCGAAGAGCTCGAGAAGGAAGTATTTAGAGAGAGAGAGTTGAAGGTATTTAGGCCCCAGGCCCCAGAAGGCCTTGTGAACGATGCAGAGGGTTTTGAACTTAATCCTCGCAGCCACTGGGAGCCAGTGCAGAGATTTCAGTCCTGGAGAGAGACGATCCCTGGACTTGAGGCCAAGGACAAGTCTTGCAGTTCTGTTCTGGATAAGTTGCAGAGGGCGGAGAGTAGAAGCAGGCAGATTTAGAAAGAGGCTGTTACAATAGTCCAGCCTAGAGAGAACCAGAGCTCTGGAGACAGTGAGCTTCTGGGGGAAGGAGAAGAAAGGAAGAATACCTCTGAGGAGGTGCAGCTGGTAGTGTGACTTCTTAGAGACGTCAGAGATGTGAGGAGAGAAGGAGAGTGTGGAGTTGAAGATGACCCAGAGGTTTGTAGCCTCACAGGTGGGAGCAGGAAGAGGGCCAAGAGAGGCCAGCCAGAGAGCTACAGGGAAGGAGGGAGCGGGTGTGCCGATGAGAAGAATCTCAGTGTTACTGGCATTAAGGCAGAGGTCATTGGCGGCACACCACTCCTGGATAGCAGACAGACAGTCAGAGATGAGTGAAGGAGAGGAGGAGGCCGAGGGTAGCCTGAAAATGAGCTGGGTGTCATCCGCATAGCACTGAAAGTTGGGGCATAGAGCAGCGATGCGGTGGGCAAGGAGTGCCAGGTGTTGGTTGAACATCCAGGGAGAGAGGTTAGACCCCTGGGGGACACCACAGGTAGAGAAAAAGATAGTGGAGAGGAAGGACGCAAGTTGGACCTGGGAGGGTCGGTCGGAGAGGAAAGAAGTCAGCCACACCAAAGCCTGACCAGTGATACCCAGGTTATCATGAAGACGGTTGAGCAGGATGGCATGGTTGACAGTGTCAAAGGCAGAAGAGAGATCAAGCAAGATTAGGACGCAAGAAGTGTTAGAGTCAAGGTTGGAGAGCAAGTCTTCACGGATGTTCAGGAGAGCAGTTTCCGTGCTTCTCGCAGTTCTGAATTCAGACTGATGGTCATGAAGACAACCAACAGATTCAGCATGGAGGTTGAGCTGGGAGAAGGCCAGTTTCTCCAGGAGCTTGCCCAGGAAGGGAGTGATGGAGATTGGGCGATAGTTAGCTGGGCAGGCGGGGTCGGAAGAGGGTTTCTTAAGAAGAGGATGCACAAGGGAGTGCTTAAGGGGGGATGGCAAGACTCCAGAGGCGAAGGAGTGGTTGCAAAAGTCAGCCAGGGCAGGAGCCAGGGAGTCGATTGCAGAAATCAGTCAGGGCAGGAGCCAGGGAGTCGATGTGGTCCTTGATAGTTTTGGAGGAACAGGGGTGAACCTGTTTCGAAGAGACTTTCACCAACTACGCAGATGACACGCAGTTGATTATTGAGCTCACGGGCACCCATAGTGCAGACAATATCAAGATCAACAAAGTCTATAGGGTAATAGATGAATGGATGCAATCCAACTGGATGTGTCTCAATGACACTAAAACAGAACTGATGCTGTTCGGCTCCAGTCGCCAGTTAGCCAAACTAGGAACAGAATTTGAGTCCTTCCAGATTAAGGAAGCTAGTATTTTAGTATCCTCACAGGTCAAAACCCTCGGCCTGATGGTGAATTTGGCTGTCAATTCCGAAGCACAGACTAATTACTTGCAAAAAAACACTGCATGCTATCTACGGCTCATGAAGGCCATCAGACCTTTTTTGAACAAAGGTAATTTGGCAACTATTGCTAGAGCCATTGTGTTGTCTAGGTTAGATTACAGAAATGCCCTCCTGATTGGGGCTTCTGCCAAGGACTTGGCTAGATGCCAAGTCATTCAAAATGATGCCGTCAAACTGGTCAAATGTCTCAAGAGAAGAGATCATGTAACCAAGGACAGAATATCCCTCCACTGGCTTAGAGTGGAGGAGAGAGTCAAATTTAAATCACTGGCACTGGTACACAGAAGCCTTTATGGTAAAGCCCCCAGCTATCTAAATAATAGCATGGTTCCACACGTACCATCCAGACAGTTTTGGTCCATAGGTAAGAGCCTTCTGACCATCCCCAAGTACAAACTGATGTCAGGGCTAGGAAGTTCTTTTGTGGTGTTGGAAGCTCAGCTGTGGAATGATCTGCCTGATCCCTTGAGAAGGGAAAGCAGCCATTGGGTGTTCAGAAAACAACTTAAGACTCACTTATTCAGATAAGTTAGGAGTTCGTAGTCGTCCTGGGTTTTCTTCTTTTTTTCTTCGGTGCCTTGAGACCGATAGGTAGTAAGTGTTTGTCTTGTTGAAGCACCCTGATGCCCGCGGGCTACCGCCGCTATATAAGGTAAAATACATACATACATACATACATACATACATCGGACTTGTCTAGAAACCTCATCAGCGGAGAACAGGGGAAATGCAGAGAAGGAGGAAGGAGAGGTGGCTGCAGAAGGGTCAGAGGAAGAGCGGGGAGTAGGGGGAGGGAGGGGATAGGAGAAGAGTGAGAACAGGATGTCCTGAGTTTTAGAGATGAAGTGAGAAGCCAGTGCCGTGCAGAGGGCCTGGGAAGGGACAGGAGAGGTAGAGACTGTGGCAGGATTGGCCAGTTCCTTGCATATTTTAAAGAGTTCAGCCGAGTTGTTAGATGCCGCAGAGATGCTGGCTTGGATTTGAGCTCTCTTCTTGGTTAGGACAGAGAGCCGGTATTGCCTCTGGAGCAGGCGGCAGGCCAGTTTGTCAGAGGATGTACATGAAGCACGCCATTTCCTCTCGGCCACCCTGCACTTGCGTTTTAGGGTGACGAGTTCTGAGTCGTACCAGGAGTTGCACTTGATTCTCATGACAGGGGCAAGGATATCAAGCGTATCAGATATAGCAGAGTGGAATATGTCCGAATGGCCCAGTAAGTCCCCTTTTGCGGGACCGGTACCTGGTATGGGGGTAGCCATGCCGCTAAAAGCGGCATGGCTACCTCCATACTGGTAATGAGGCCCCTTGTGTTTTGTCTTGCTTAACGGTGAGAGTCCTGATGAATAAGCGAGAAGTGTACCCCTGCTCTTATTGATATGTTCTAGGGAGATTTCAGGTAGAATTGGAACTCTTAGCATTGTCAGACGAAACAGAGGTCGAATACATTTTTCACATTGTACAGGTACCAAAGAAATAAACTGCAGTTTTGGCCCCTACAAAAGAAGCATACAGACGTATTCATGATATTGAATCAGTATTAACTACACTATGGGTCATGAAGCAAAAACCTGCAACTATCAAACTGGGTTGTCCATGCGGTCTCAACTGGTATACTCATTGCAGAAAGCAGAAATCTGGCAGAAATCTGGCAAAAATAAAATTGAACTTCCCTAATATGGCAGGATACCTAACAGGCCAACATATAATCATGATGAAATGGAGCAATATGTGTGGAGAAAACTCGTCAAAGACTCCTACCTTCAGTTTGAGGTTCATCAGGAAGGTGGGCATAATGTTAAAATCCCCTCAGAAATTCATGATAATCCGAAGAAAGAGCAATGCAGAGTCCATAATGGATATTAGCACCCTGGCAGGGGCAGCCAGCCAATCAGGTGGCTAGAAAGGCGGGCTTGAACCGCTAGTGAAAGCCTTTGTTCCGCTCCCCCGGCCGCCATCTTCCCCTCACTGTTCATCTCCATTTATTTTGTTTAAACGTTTATCACCCCCCCCCCCCCCCCTTATTTCAGCTGTGGCGGCACTCGCCGCTGCAGCCGCACCTTCCCCCTCTGCTTCCGACAGCTGTTATGGAAAGGGAAGCGGGCTCTGTACAGCACTTCCTTTCTATGCCGCTTATCTTGAAACAGTATTTTCGTTCTGTGAATGGGACACCGTTAGGCGCCCCCTTTCACGGAGCGAAAATACTGTAAATTAGTCCCGTCCCAACCAAGGGACGGGTGCTAATGGCCGCATGTACCCATTCCACGGACATCAGGGGGGGGGCTGCGGGGGGTAACCACACCCCTTTTGCACTCTTTGCTTGCATTTGTATTGCATGGGCTGCCATGTTGGATGACGTTTTCTAGCCAGGAGTTCAGACAAATGGATGTCTTTACAGAGAGAGGGGAGGAGAGTCGCCGTGCCTCTGGAGGCCAGCTGCTTCTCACTCGCTCTCTCTTGTACACACATAACATATTCTGAATGCTTGGCAGCCTTGCCGGGTTCAGGTGAGGACAGAGCACACGTCGCTGCATACACTTCAGGACAGGTCCTCTTTAACTGCTACGTACATATTGTTTTCTCTCCTTCCCCATCAAGCTTGATAAGCACTTCTGTCTATCATCACTAGATCACGTGATGTTCCCCTCTTTCCCCATCACACACTTTGGTTATTTTGATTTTCCCGCATTCCTGTTTGTTTCTCTGAATGCACATCTGGTATTTCTGTCCCTCACCATCACGCAGTAATCACATTTCGTCCTCGCCCTCCCCATTCTAAAAGTTATGTGTCTGACCCTCCCACCCCCACCAAAGGTCAACAGAAAGTCCTCCAAGCCGGCCGCCCCCATGAAAACCGCCAGCAAATAATGCGGATTTACGGGTCTTGAAAGTCTAACGTTTGTTTTAGAGAAACTGCGGGTTTAACCTTACAGTGAAAAAAGGTAGCACTGAGAAGGCCTGTTGAGCAGCCACACCATATATCTGGGCCCTTCTATGTTCATTCTCCCTGTGCGCCTCCTCTCTCTCTCTTTCGCCATACAGATGCAGTTTTTTTAAATAAACGTATTGGTCATAAACAAAACTACAAGTCCCAGAATGCAAAGTGATGTTGCCTGAAAAGTGCAGAATTGCCTGATGTTGGGCACTTGCCATCTATATAATCGTAGTATTTATAAATAAGTGTCATTATCCCCCTGTGAATGCTAGTTACTCACTGCACTGGCCGTAAGGTCTAAATATTATTATTATTATTATTATTTTTTATTGTGCATTAGCCAAAAAATTATGACTTTTTACACATTGCCTTAAAAGACAGAAGAAAAGGAAAAGAAAAAAAAGGAAAAGGTCAAAATACAAATACATCAATTGTTACATACATGGAAGTACTTAAGATATAAAATAAAACAAGGGAGGGAACTTTCTCAGATTCTTGGCAGAACATTCACCATTCCCTCATTACTTAACAAATTAAGCTCTTTTAAAACCAAAACCACCTGAAACGTAAGAAACCTTTCATTTCCAGAGATTAATCTATCCCAAATCAGGTCTAAGAGAAGAGAATCAAGATTATACACAAAACGTTTAAATCTAGAGACTCTTACGTGCCAAGTACCAGCACACTCAGTCAAAAGATGCTGAGTTGTCTGTATTACATTTTCATTTCACTTATCATACAGGTTAGTAGGATAGAGATCACTAAAACGAATATGGAACATTTCCCTAGTATGGAGTAAATAGTCTTAAGAAATCCATCCGAATTCTTGCATCTGTTGATCTCTTTAAATACTGTGGCAAGAAGGACCTTGCTTTGTCTATAGGCGAGGACGATGCAGAGAGTTTAGCAGTCCACATTTTGTCCGTAGTTCTTATCCAGTCCATCCAATGTAAGCTTTCCTTTGTTTTTAATGGGTTAGACATAAGGGTATCAGCATCTGAACCAGAGAGGCTAAGGAGTTCAACACATTTAGTCCTCAAGATGTTTAGCAAGAGGTTACAGGATTTCAGCATGGCAACAGCTAATACCTCATAAAGTGATGATTTAGTAGGGACCAGGATCAATCAATAGCAAAAGATCCATTTCCACTCCAACCAATTCTTCAAAGAGATAAGAGCAAGCTCCAATCTTAGGCAAGAGATCGGACACACAGTCTGGGAGACCCAGGGACTTCTGCCAGATTTTACTTTCAATTTTGTCCCAGTCCACCTGAGAAGCCAACAAATTACATTCCATACCAAATATAAGAACTACCACTTTCCCCACATAGAATTTTATAAGTGGTAAAAGCGAGAATTTACAGTACTGCATGCAAATCCTCTTCATCTGAGAAACCAAATTAACTACTTTTAGGTCTATTACCGATAGAAGATCTTGCCTGGTTGGAAAGGCATTAATTTTGCAGCCCAGATAGATTACCTCATTGGATGGTGGAATTATCAGATTATCTAATTGCCAGACAAAAGGTGTAATCTTCCTTAGAGGTTGTTTAAAGATAATAATCTTTGATTTTTCAGGGTTAATTTTTAATTCATTGACTTTGGCATACTCCATCAATACATTCAGCAGCCGCTGTAAGCTGACTTGTGTCTGATCAAAAACGACAATATCTTCGGCATATGCCAACCAATTGATCTTCCGATTACCAAATCTGGGAGTCGCCAACCCAGAAGTCCCCAACCAATCCACTAAGTCCGACAGGTAGAGAATAAACAGAAGTGGTGCTAACAGGCAACCCTGACGGACACCCCTTTCTATCCGAATAGCTTGGGACAGGGCCCCCAGTTTAGACAACCACACTTTCAATGAGGAGCCTCATGTAACTCCACTAAGCAGCGAGTCCGGGATCCCCCACAGCTTTAATTTTAACCACAATCGATTTTTATTGATGGAATCAAATGCCTGTGAGAGATCGACCCAGGCTTCGAACATGGAGGGGGGAACCCTTTTCAATAGAGTCAGAGCACAGGCAACCCAAGATTAGTGTGTTCAGGGAGGTAGATAACCCCTTCCTAAAGCCAGTTTGCTGAATCGGAATGATTCCTCTGGCCTCTACCCATTTCTCTAATTCCGCCAGTATGTTTTTTACGTGAGATTTATTGGTTTTTCCTGACAAGTGCAGGATATCAGCCGCCAGGAGGGTTTACAATTTGTACTGGCTGCTCTGCAAATCAAAGATTATTAGCAGAGGGAAGCGCCCAGTTGCAGGTATTGTGCGCACATAGCGCTATGTTGGTTGAGCGTTCCTTCAACAGGAAGCCATCTAAGGGTGCTTAAATGCTGTAGCATTGCGCATAGCATGTGGTTTAAAAAATCATGTTATGTTACCCCCAGGGTATTTGTACAGCACTCGCCCTGACTGGTTTTCTGCCTCGTGTGCCAGAGTGCGATGGTTGTGAGTGGGACTGTGTTAACCTAAGCTACTGGGAGAGATGTGTGCTGGAACTTGTGCACAAGAACTGCAAAGGTGCTGGTTTATTTTTTAAAAAGAGGCGGTTTTTGTTAGCAGTGTGTGTGGAACCGTACCACAAATGCCAAGTGATTATATCCCAGAAAAAACTTATCAGCGGTTTATAATGAAGTGTTTCAGAAATTCTAAAGTCAAAGACTCCAGCTGTGGGATTTAGAGGCAAGATTTGGGCATAACAGGGAACTCTGAGCTTGCGTCAATGAAACCTTACCATCAAACATTGCAATCGAAGTGCCTGCCAGTGTTTTTTTCGAAGCAATCTTCTGAGAGTTAATGTTATCATTGGAGTTGTAAATGCTCTATTGGTGTAATGAAAATGTCTTAACCAGGTATGTCTTCAGTCACTCTATTTATAAGCACTATGGGCCTCATCACGAGTTGGGTGGTATCCCGGTGGTACCGCTGGGGCTAATAGTGTTACCACCAACCCCCCCGGCGCTATTAGTGCCGGATCATGGGTTTGTGGGAACGATAATTCCCCATTCCCAATTGCGCCCATTCAGGAATTCCCCATTTCCCATTCCCCATTGTGGAATTTTCGGCGCAACTACCATTGGCGGTATTACCGTGCCGTAATTGCACCAAAAATTGACAAATTCCCGGCGCATTTACCCCCAGCTCAGAACTGGGGGTAAATGCAGACAAACCCGTGATTTGGCGGACCCTTAAATGCAGCAGTAATAGTGTTACCGCCGCATTTAAGGCTTACCGCCAAACACTTGATGAGGCTGAATGTGTGTCCTTCACTGAAGTCCTGGTAAAAACAAGCATTGGCAAATCCAGCAGTTTTGGCTTGTGTATAAGCATTAGGCATTTGCACGGCACTGCTGTTAGATGCCCAGGTACTTACATCATACACCAATTGAGTGCTCGTGCTCTCTTTCACTCTTTCTCTTTTTCTCTCTCTTTCTCTCACTTTGTCTCTCCCTCTTTACCACCCTTCCTATCTCTGTTTCATTCATTCTCTGCTTCTCTCTGGCTCTCTCTTTCACTCACTGTTGTCAGATGCTCATTTGTATGAGCCATACAAGCCATTGCTGACAGCAGCGCAAACATAGACAAAACATGTTTTTACTGGTTAAAAGTAGACTTTGAGCAGCAGCGAAAGAGGCATCCCCAGAGATTGGCACCAGACCAGTGTTTAGAGACATGCGTTGTCAACGCATGTGCATTGATTGGATATTGCCCTCACACTGTGGGCGCATTGCATGTATGGGGGCTGTGAGGGCAATGTGGATAGGTTTTGGTCCCTTTCAAAGGGTGTCAGAACGCTAGGGTTCTGACAGCCTTTGAAAGGGACCATAGGACCAGGCAGCAAGGCCAGTAACTGTGTATCTCATTTGCTATTTTGTGTTAATCGTTAGTGTTTGTGCATACTGTAAAAGATGTGTGGGCTCAACAGGACTTCCAAGTGGCTAGCAGTAAATGAAACATTGCCTTGGTGCTAACAGAAGATATGATATGATATGGCATTTATAACGCGCCTATACACAAGTGTTTCAAGGTGCGACGAGGCAAGGGAGGAGAACAGAGGGAGGACGGACAACGATCCTACTAGGCCAGGTGTCATCCAAATTGCGCAAGTGTGTGGGAAGGAGGCAGGGACAGTGCAGTACATGGGAAAGATGATAACAATAAGTAAATAAACGGCCAGCATGTGGCAAGTGCATGGGTAAGTGCAGGCATCAGGTGTCAAGGGCTGGTAAGGGGACTGTAGGGATCCAGAAACAGTCCCCAAGTGCGGGGGTTGCCAAGTGGGCAGTGCAGGTGTGTGACACTGGCGGGGGAAAGACCTGGGCCCGAGATCAGAGAGTGTCCAGGTAGCCAGTGCAGTTCCGGTTACAACCAGGAGGTCAGCAGAGGAGAGGAGGAGAAAAGGCAGAAGCAAAGAGAAAGGTTTTGAGGTGCTGCCGGAACTGTAGATAGTTCTCCTTAAGTTTAAGGGAGGCAGGGAGGCTGTGCCAGAGGGAGGCACCAGCCGAAGAGAGAGATCTACCACCAACTCGTTGCTTGGAGAAGCGACTGACTCTGAGGGATTTGGAGGCGGATGAGCGAAGAGCTCGAGAAGGAAGTATTTAGAGAGAGAGAGTTGAAGGAATTTAGGCCCCAGGCCCCAGAAGGCCTTGTGAACGATGCAGAGGGTTTTGAACTTAATCCTCGCAGCCACTGGGAGCCAGTGCAGAGATTTCAGTCCTGGAGAGAGACGATCCCTGGACTTGAGGCCAAGGACAAGTCTTGCAGTTCTGTTCTGGATAAGTTGCAGAGGGCGGAGAGTAGAAGCAGGCAGATTTAGAAAGAGGCTGTTACAATAGTCCAGCCTAGAGAGAACCAGAGCTCTGGAGACAGTGAGCTTCTGGGGGAAGGAGAAGAAAGGAAGAATACCTCTGAGGAGGTGCAGCTGGTAGTGTGACTTCTTAGAGACGTCAGAGATGTGAGGAGAGAAGGAGAGTGTGGAGTTGAAGATGACCCAGAGGTTTGTAGCCTCACAGGTGGGAGCAGGAAGAGGGCCAAGAGAGGCCAGCCAGAGAGCTACAGGGAAGGAGGGAGCGGGTGTGCCGATGAGAAGAATCTCAGTGTTACTGGCATTAAGGCAGAGGTCATTGGCGGCACACCACTCCTGGATAGCAGACAGACAGTCAGAGATGAGTGAAGGAGAGGAGGAGGCCGAGGGTAGCCTGAAAATGAGCTGGGTGTCATCCGCATAGCACTGAAAGTTGGGGCATAGAGCAGCGATGCGGTGGGCAAGGAGTGCCAGGTGTTGGTTGAACATCCAGGGAGAGAGGTTAGACCCCTGGGGGACACCACAGGTAGAGAAAAAGATAGTGGAGAGGAAGGACGCAAGTTGGACCTGGGAGGGTCGGTCGGAGAGGAAAGAAGTCAGCCAC
The DNA here is from genome assembly GCF_040938575.1 of Ambystoma mexicanum. Classification (NCBI taxonomy): domain Eukaryota; kingdom Metazoa; phylum Chordata; class Amphibia; order Caudata; family Ambystomatidae; genus Ambystoma; species Ambystoma mexicanum. The sequence goes on from NC_090940.1 coordinate 289,947,419, forward strand.
ACCAAAGCCTGACCAGTGATACCCAGGTTATCATGAAGACGGTTGAGCAGGATGGCATGGTTGACAGTGTCAAAGGCAGAAGAGAGATCAAGCAAGATTAGGACGCAAGAAGTGTTAGAGTCAAGGTTGGAGAGCAAGTCTTCACGGATGTTCAGGAGAGCAGTTTCCGTGCTTCTCGCAGTTCTGAATTCAGACTGATGGTCATGAAGACAACCAACAGATTCAGTGTGGAGATTAAGCTGGGAAATGGCCAGTTTCTCCAGGAACTTGCCCAGGAAGGGAGTGATGGAGATTGGGCGATAGTAAGCTGGGCAGGAGGGGTCGGCAGAGGGTTTCTTAAGAAGAGGGTGCACAAGGGAGTGCTTCAGGGGGGATGGTAAGACTCCAGTTGCGAAGGAATGATTGCAGAAATCAGTCAGGGCAGGAGCCAGGGAGTCGATGTGGTCCTTGATAGTTTTGGAGGAACAGGGGTGAACCTGTTTCGAAGAGACTTTCATAGATCAGACTTGACTAGAAACCTCATCAGCGGAGAACAGGGGAAAGGCAGAGAAGGAGGGAGGAGAGGTGGCTGCAGAAGGGCCAGAGGAGGGGCAGGAGGAGAGTGAGAACAGGATGTCCTGAGTTTTAGAGATGAAGTGAGAAGCCAGTGCCATGCAGAGGGCCTGGGAAGGGACAGGAGAGGTAGAGACTGCGGCAGGATTGGCCAGTTCCTTGCAGATTTTAAAGAGTTCAGCTGATTTGTTAGATGCCGCAGAGACGCAGGCTTGGATATGAGCTCTCTTCTTGGTTAGGACAGAGAGCCGGTATTTATTTATTTATTTATTTATTTATTTATTTATTTATTCTTTAATGTGATACAGATTGAAAGTAAATTCAAACTTTACACATAATAAAACAATTATGATTAATATCCTTAAAACAATACACAAATAATATTCAGCAAATGTGCACAGATATACAAGAAAAAGAAAATAATAAGAAAAGACTAGTGAATATAACATGTATCAAAAAATGAGGATGCGCAATATCATTATTATTATTAACTTGATCCAGAATGCTATGCGGACTTGTACACTATACGTGGTAGTATGCATGTTTACAATAACAACTCACGTCAAGCTCATGTGTATACAGCTAAAATCCAGATGTGCCAATGATAAGTCCACACTGTCCTATTCTCTTCACATTATGGGTCACCGGTTGCTCAAATCAATGGGCCCAGGCTTAGCCCGATTTTTAGCCATACATTGTAAAGGGCTATAAACAAATGCATATTACAAGTATTTGTACAATATATCCAAAAAGACATTTCACAGATAAATTGGGGGTTATGTACAAATTCACCAAGGTAGAGTAGTATTGTGCTAGTTAATAGCCGGCATTCCGTTAGGAGATGTTTAGCTGTCTCCAAGCATTTAGGTAACTTGCAAAGGCGGCAAATAGACTTGCAAAGCCGGTATTGCCTCTGGAGCAGGTGGCAGGCCAGTTTGTCAGAGGATGTACATCAAGCACGCCATTTCCTCTCAGCCACCCTGCACTTGCGTTTTAGGGTGACGAGTTCTGAGTCGTACCAGGAGCTGCACTTGGCTTTGGGCTTCAGGCGGATTCTCATGACAGGGGCAAGGATATCAAGAGTATCAGATATAGCAGAGTGGAGCATGGAGAGAGCTGTGTCAGGATGAAAGTCAGCCAAAGGGGGAGGTGGGGATGAGAAGGTGGCAGCGAAAGCCTCAGCTGACACGCGCTCCATGGGTCGGATGACCGAGATGGTGGGTGGCAGTGATGGAAGTGGCTTGGCCCGAGGGGTAGGGAGGGTGAGGTGGGAGGAGAGGAGACAATGATCACTCCAGGAGAGAAGAGTGGAGAGAGGAACATTGGGAAACAGATACTTGGTTTTAACATGTGTGCAACTGCTTTCAAGAGGTAAGAAGATTTTGAGAAACACTGTAAACTGTTTCTTATCAAAGATTTTACAATGTCCATATCTAATGATCACTCACAATACATATTGTAGTCATAGTAAGCACATTACAATTGCCATGTTGAGCAAAGCACATTATCAAAAACCAAAACTACCATATACATTATTTTCTGATTAAAGGCTATCATTCTACGATGGTAGAGACATGTACACTCCTATTGTACCCCTTCAAAATACACCTCTGAGAAAGGGGAAGAGGCCAAATAGCACCAATGAGGTTTCCTGGCTGCTGAACATACAATCGAAGAGCAATTTTGGAACAGAAGAATAACCACGGTACTTGACAAATATACACTCAGCCTAACATTAAAGTGTATTTAACCATCTAACAACATCAGTGTTTGGGTATGAAGATAAAATGGCTGAAACATCTTGAGATGCTGGGATTGAGTCAGAAATGTAAAAGAGCAGTTGTTATGTGGGGAAGCCAGGTTTCAGGTTAAGTATGTCTGTGTGCTTGCCCAGTGCCCAATGCACATATATTCTTTGAGATTTACATATATAGGATAACAAAAAGCTTTGGCTTCCTTTTGTTTATTATGGTTAGGTTTTTGGGTTACGGCAACTCCCCAACCACTTGCTTAGCACATTACACTTTTGCATATTCTATTTGTGTCTCTCTATTACAATATGCACCACAGTTTGAGCCTCCTTTTTAGTTTTGGCTACTAGGTAGTGCTGAAGCGCCACCTATACGCCAAAATTATTGCATTGGATTACAGCTAGGGAGAAATGGCATATGAGGAGGGACACAACGCTTGTATATTGATGTTTAGTTATTTGCTCACTCATTCATTGCTTATGGTCATCCCACTCAGTTCCTGCCCCTCATATAAACTGTTTAAGCTCACTTTAATCAAGCCTTACCATCAAACTCTGCACTCAAAGTGCCTGCCAGTGTTTCTTTCAAATCAGTCTTCTGAGAGTTAAGGATTAAACTGGATGTGTAAATGCGCTACTGCTGTAATAAAAATGCCGTAACAAAGTCTGCCTTCTAACCACTCTATTTATAAGTACTATGCGTGTCCTTCAATGAAGTCTTGTTAATAACAAGCATTGTCAAAGCCAACATTGTTGGCTTGTATATAAGTATTAGGCATTCACTGGGCACTGCTGTATACCCTGGTCCTTGCACCATTTTGCAGCTGCTACCATTGATATCCAGTTAATAACACTACAAAAGTGTCTGGGAAATGCCTTCCCATGCCTATACAAAAGCCAAAACTTTTGGCATTGCCAATGCTTGTTCTATGGTGTCCACTTCTCCTTTAGGCTTGGCTTCAAAGAAACAGATTGTACCTGTGTGATAAAGCTGGTTCTTTTCCCTGATTGGGCCATGAGACCCTGATTGTGTGAGTGTTCAAAGGCATGGCCTTATGCCATAAAAAGGCCAGCTGCCATTTTGGATTATGGCCTTTGCTGTATATCCGTTTGAATCCACCTGCGCAGGTACTCCCCGTTTCTCTCTGTGCTCTGCAGGAAGTCCAGCATGTGCGTTTTTCATAACTTAACCCTTGTTTAATCTAGTGGAAATGTCTTGTTATATGTTTATTGATAGATTCGGAGCTGAAACTCGAAACTGCGATTTCTGATCAGGGAGAGAGCATACTGATAAAAACATTTCTCTGTGGCCTCGGCTTGTGTTCGCTCACTCAACAGAGAAAGCATGTCATTCTTTGTATCCCTGGGCGCTTTTAAATGGAGTTATTTCAGGTGAGCTGTCAATGTTTATTTTCTTGCCCCAGAAGGAAAGCTAGATGTGCTATCTTTGCATGAGCGTTCAAAGCGTTTTCCTCAGGCAGAGCTGCTGCTGTTTTCCTCAGGCAGCTTGTTCCCCCCTTAACTGAATACCCTTTACCCTAAAGGATATCTTCCGATCCCTGGGGCTCCCCAGTCGGGACTGGTACAGACAGATTGTAACCGGCACCCACCCTCAGAAGGGCTGCCTCATCACAGGTGTCAGTGGCAGACCAAGTGGAGGAATGGTGATTTGGTTCAAGACTGAGTTAAGTGGAAGAGTACTCACTTTAGGCCGGCCATGAAAGATTTGCAAAGGATCTTGCCAATATTTGATCGTGCTCCACACTTGCTGATTATGATAGACCAGTGGGTCCCCAAGGCATGGTGATATTGTCAAAACCTGAAGAGATATGAGATAACCGTTTGAAGAAAATTGCATCATAAGGCAGATTGATTAAACGGGTCTTAGGAAACCTTAATTTGAAGTTTGAACCTTTGAAAGCATGTAATGGTCTTGTGGAAGAGGAGGGCGTCCTGAAGGTTATTCTGGACCGAGTGGCCAAACCACCAAATGAACATCTCAAATGAGACAGGACATACAGTCCTGAGTGTTGGGGTATTTAGATATGGGCCTTCAGCCCCTACGCTTTTGTATTGTGTCATTAGTTAAAATAAACCTTTACACATTCATATCAAACATATAAAATCATATACAGTAAAGCCCACACAAAGAAAAGAAAGAGGTTATAAACATACTCAGGAAGTGCCATTAAGGAAAAATCATTCTGTAGTTAAGAGCTCTATAATTTATCCTAGTATAGGTAAACAATTTCACCAACCAAAGTATGGATGTCCTTCAGGAATCTTACTAGTGAAATTAACAAGGAGTCCCGGCCACCCATCAGCTTATCCCAAAACCAATCACTATCACGACTCTCTTCTTTTTCCGCCTTAGCCTATCTTATCTTCTTATCCTTCCGTCCCTTAACTCCTTCTCTTTCTTATTTCCTCTCTGCCTCATCTAACTTCTTTTTAGGTCTCCCATCATCACTTTCCTTCCCATCGAGTTTCAATGAGATTTGTCCTCCCATCCATTCGTCCTTTGTACATGCTATCTCATCAGTTCTGTCTTCACATCCTTTCCTCTTCTTTCCCCCTCTCCCCTTATCGAGAGATGCACTTGTCTGTGCCTGATCCCCTCCTTTATTAACGCATCATCGCGTCTCCCCTTGTCCCTTGGGGCTAGGGATGTTAGATTCTTGTCCTTATCTTTCCCTTGATTTTTGTTACTACTGTATGTAGGCGACTCATAAGCAGGGTTGCTATACCCTGTGGCTGCTTTTAGCTCTCTTTAATGGGTAAAGTCCCTCAGGCTTACTTCCCTCGGTTCTTGTTTCAGGCGGGGCAGGCGTTGCTGCAGGTGTCTCACCCCCCTCAGTGCATATTTTTTTTTTTTGCAACCAAGCTTCTGGAAGCTCTTCCTCTTTCCTTGTTCTTATATTTTTCACAATTTGAGAACAGCATAGCGTTTTCTGACTTTTTTCTTGTATATGCGGCATGCAAGTAAGTTGCCATGCGTTGTAAGATGGCTTTAGATGAAGACTCAATTTGTGGCCGCGGCATAAACATCTTGTGGGCGGTACCTTTAACCCACTCCTCCAATTGGAGCAATGTTTTCCGGGCTTACCTCTGTTTCCTTATGTGAGTCCAACACTCCCATTACTATGAGCGAGCACCAAATACTGCAAGCTCCAATCCAGTCTCTTCCCGCCAAATTATTTATGCCGCCAGTTTACTCAAAGAACACCAATCTGTGTGCGATTCCCTCTCAACTATAGAATCGCATAAAACCCTTTCTTGATTTCAACCAACAAGGAGACAAAATTGCTTACATGTGACAAACAACAGGACATTTTTAACAGACACTTGACAGACTAGACAAACGCCAGCTGGACACACATATACCTGCCTTCTAATCAATACCCCGACATGGGATGTAAACGAACCCCTTTGATGCCGTCTTTAATTGTCGCTTATGTTTTTCTCTCAGGTGCCCTCCCGGAAACCTTATGTTTTTTCTCTCGGGTGCCCTCCACCCCGGAAACTTTACGTTTTTTCTCTCGGATGCCCGCCCCCCCCCGGAAATCTTACGTTTTTCTCTCGGGTGCCCCCACCGGAAACCTTTCACTTAAGCACTACTGTCCTTCATGATTCTTATTTCATTCTGCTTGCTCTTTATTTATTTGCCATATTTCCCTATTTTATGGCTGCCTTTATTTTCCTGGATGTCATCTGTTTCTACCTCGTGTCTGCAAATGTTCATAATTCGTGGCCTGCGCCTGAATTTCTAAAATCCTTCCTCTCCCTTTACGTTATTTCTTCACCAGGTCATACAGCTAGCTGTTCTTTACCATGCTGCCATGATAATGAAATCTTTTAGTTTTCACCCAAACATTCTCATTGACCTTCTGCCGCTTTCATGCCTTCAAAATTGCTTGTGTTTAACTAAGGCATGCCCTAAATAATCATGCTTTCCTTGGTAACCCCAACACTGTCATCATGCTTTTACGCTTTGTTATTCAAGCCTTTCTTCATTCATCTAAATCCTATAATACCTGAATCACAACTGCTCGTTTCAGATCACAAAAGGGTTTTCCCAATTTAATAAAAATGTTCTCCACTCTGGCCGTCGAGGCCTCAAATTATAAAATACCACCCCTGGTATGACTCTATGCAAACTGTCCTCCCCCTCACGGTGGAGCTCCTAGAAAAGGCCTTTAGGAGCACCCCAAAAACCCCCCTTCACTACATGTGTGCTATCCCCAAAATTCCCCAAAAGCCAGTCGCAGATGACCCAGTAACCTCCTTCAGTTTCAGGGGGCATTCTAAGTCAAAATGATAGAACACATGAATGGCAATGGACCATTCAGCTACAGGGCAGTGCCTGCTCCTGCCCGCACGTTGATTTAAAACCCCATGTAAAATCGCTTGCTTCTCATCTCAGGAAGTTTATCACTACCTCTTTTAATTCTGACACTACTTCTGTAGCTGTAAAATAACCTTTGCTCATATCATGCCAGGTTACATACTACACTCGGCATTGGTGCACTTATCGTTTGAGTGTCATTGCAGGGATGTCATTTGGGGGTCGCCAGGGATCGTGGCTGCAACCCCTGAGGTATCCCTTGTTGCCCCGTGGTCTCCTTTGCTACACTAAAATAAAGAATGTTTAAAACTTTTCCTACAGTGATATCATCAGAGGTCAAGGGTCATGAGATGTCACTCCTGCTACCTCTATCATTTTGGTGGAATGACATCCCTGTGTCATTACTTCCTTTTCACTACCACATATGCTAATGCCTCCAGCCCTTTCCTTTCCCCGCCATACTTACAACACCTTGCTCATTCATTTCTCGTGTCATTATCAGTGTTAAATTGTATTACTACTCTGCCATTCTTGCAGGCATCTTACAAAATCTTCACAAGCTCTAAAAGTGCGGAGTGCTGCTGTGTGCAACTCTCAGTATTCATTGAGAGAATACACATGATTTCGCGTCAGACGAGCTGCGCACTGGCTACCCATGGAGGAAAAGTTAATTTTTAAAATCACGAATGTAAGTCTTACACAGCGCTAGTTTATTTAACTGATGCTGCTACTAGGGTCAGTTCAGCTCAGTGGCTACTGGTGACTTTAGAAGTTGGTGGGGTGTACATATCTTGGCGGGAATTTGGGAGCGAGCTAGGCCACCTCACACCAACCAGTGTGCCGGTGGCTTCTCCCTCTGCAAGGCACTTTGGAAAAAATGGCTTCTAAGATGTGCAATTTACTGTCATGATCTCTGCTTCCAAAAGATCAGGACTTGCCCGACTCCCTTGGAAGCAGACCCAAAACCCCGGTTCCGAGTGCCAGCCAGTCCTAATTGGGACCTTTTGGACCCTGTCCTGGCGCCAGTGGCACCAGGCTCATAAAGATGCCCAGTCCCAGCGCTGGAAGCGCCGGGCTCATAATGCTTGGGTGGACTTACCTGCAGCAGACCATGCTGCTTACTTACCTGCCAGTTGAACCCCTGATCCTCTTCTGTTTGGGACTACTTTTCCTGTTGGGTGGGGCAGGAGCCACTCCCTAGGTTCAGAACACTGGAACTCTTCTGGAAAGCAGGAACTCTTTTCTTACCTAGGCGTGGCTGTGGAAGGAGACACCTAAGCACTACAGGAGGCTATTTAAACCACACCCGATGGATGAATCTTGCTTTGTGTTATTCTGCATTCTCTGCAGCAGAACGCTCATCGTGTCTTCTGCTTCTGATCCTGGGCCTAAGGGAACAAAGGCTTATCATCCTGGAATCCAGTCTTCAGCAGCACCTGTAAAGACAAAGAAAGAACAGGTTAGCACTACGGTCTTCAGTGGCAGCGCATCTCTTACCTGGTCCATCGGCTGTCACCAACGCCTCGCGCTGCATTCCAGCATCTGAAAGACAAAAGCTTACCAGCTCTTCGCACGCTCCGGAGGCCTTCGGCGCTGCATCCCGCATCTGAAAGACAAAAGAAGGTGCGTTTAAAGACATTGGGCAACTTTATTACTCACGTGCCATTACTCCTTCCCACGCCGAATCCAGTGGGTATTCCAGCACCCTTCAGCTTCTCTAAAGCTCCGAACTTGTACCTGCAAGATAAAAGGGACAGTTAGTGCGCATCGTGAAGCAGACTACAAGCGCTTACTTACGTGCTTCCAGGCGCTTCTATTCCTCACGCGGGTTCGATCCTCAACTCTCATCAGCCCGCCATCCGCCATCGCCGGAACCCTGCAAAACAAGAGATATCATTACAAAAGACTTTTAAGACATTTGAAGTGCCCAGAACTTACCGTTCGTGCAGTTAACGACGGACAGCAGTCCTCTGAGGTCAAGAGGCCTGCACCCTTATCCAGTGAAGAAACTGGTTACGGCACCCTGCCCCGAGGCAGATGGAGAGCTCGGCGTTCACTTACCTAAGGTGAGGGCGTTAACCTTTGGGGTTCTACAGGAGAAGAGAAAGGGAAGAGGAGAGAGGCACCCAATAACCCCAGTTCATTAATCCCATATTTTCTATCTGCAGACATCTTACTCTTCAAGTCAGACATACAGTGCACAGAGGTCCAGCCCAAAGAGCCAACCGTGTGTTACACATCACCTTTGAAGATACGGCATTCACCCAGTCAAGACCGGCGCCTCTGCGGGAATCAGGTGAGCGTTACAGAACACAAAGCCTACCGCAAAACTCCCACCCAGGCGCTATGGAAACCTCGGATACCGACCAGCTAGCCCAGTTACTTGGGGAACTAAGAGCAGAAGTGCATGCAGCCCGTCAGGAAACGAATGCTCTAAGAAGGGAACTGATTATTTCCAAGGAGCGAACAGACGATCTCGCTAGACAATTGCTACAGTCACAAGCCGGACAAACTCCGTTACCCGCATCAGGGGCAAATCTTCCTTCAACATCCTCTACGAACCCAGTGCAGATCAACCTACCTGGGAATGTACCTCTGGCTCCGCCCGAACGATTTTCTGGTGACCCAATGAGGTTTGCAGTATTTATTAATCAGTGCCGGTTGCACTTCTTATGCCGGCCAGCAGCCTTTCCAACTGATCAAGCTAAGGTAGCTTTCGTGCTTTCGTACCTTAGTGGCAATGCGGCAGACTGGTCGATCCCTCTAGTTAATCAAGATGATCCGATTCTCCATGATTTTCAAGCTTTTCAGCTCAGTATGGAAAAACTGTTTGCAAGACATTCACAGGGGCAGGCCTTGGACAATGAGCTCCTTTCATTGCGACAGGGTAATCAAGACCTTTTGGCTTATATTGCGTCTTTCAACAGACTGATAGTGGAAACTCGATGGCCTGAGGACAAAAGGATTACGCTGTTTTATAGAGGTCTACGTGGAGAGCTCAAAAATGTGTTAGCCCAAGTAGTGAATCCCCCGCAAGACTGTTCGGACTATATTGACTTAGTCGTTCAAATTGACCACAGACTGCAGAACAGGAAGGCCGATCGTTCCAAGTTTGATGCTCGAGTATTTTCCAAACCACCAACTCCTACCAAAGGAGTAGACTCCGAGGAACCCATGCAAATAGGGAGCCTGAAAGGACCACTAACACAAAAGGAGCGGGAAAGGAGAAAACAGCTGCAATTATGCCTCTATTGCGGAAACTCGGGGCACTTTCTTCGAGACTGTCCGGTGAAACCAGCCAAGAAGGCAGTAGGAGCTGCAGTTACCAGGGTCACAAACTCTGAGCAGGGAAACGACCTCGCCCGAAAAGAATAGAGGTCCTCTTGCCGAGCTTTAAAACCAGTTCAGTGACCTCGCATTTCGTGATACCTATGGTCCTCATTAGCCCTGAACATCCGGATCGATTACATGCGATTGAAGCTTACGTCGACAGCGGTGCCATCGGCAATTATGTGGATCATGAAATGGTTTTGAGGATGAATCTGACTCTTTGTCCAAAGGCTGTAAAAGACGTCATTACTACGGTGGATGGTACGGAGATAGCCTCCGGACCAGTAACGCATACCACCCAAGAAGTGACGCTAGTAAGTCAAGATGGACACCATGAGAAGATCGTGTTCGATGTGATCAAGGCCCCTCAGTTCCAGATTATTCTAGGAATTCCTTGGTTAGAGAAGCACAATCCTCAGATCGATTGGCGAGCAAGAACGGTTCAGTTTCCAGAATGTGTCTCTACTTGTCACCCTCGACCTGGTGTTGCACTGGCAGCAATTTCCTCGGAGGCTCCCCAGTTACCTCCTGAATACCTAGAATTCCAAGATGTTTTCCGGAAGGATCAGGCTAACTCTCTACCTCCTCATAGGTCTTATGACTGCCAGATAGACCTGATACCTGGATCTACTCCTCCTTGTAGTAGAATTTATGCCCTCACCGAGCCTGAGAATCTTCACCTCCGACAATACCTGGATCAATACCTAGCGAATGGGTTTATTCGTCCTTCCAAGTCCCCTGCTTCCTCAGCTTTGTTCTTCGTTCCAAAAAAAGAAGGGGACCTTAGAACTTGTATAGATTATCGCGCCCTGAACCAGATCACCGTTAAGAATAGATATCCGTTACCTTTGATCCCTGAACTCCTGGACCAAGTCAGAAAAGCATGCATATATACAAAGCTGGATCTTAGAGGAGCCTACCACTTGGTACGAGTAAAAGAGGGCGATGAATGGAAGACGGCCTTCCGCACCAAGTATGGGCTATTTGAATATCAGGTCATGCCTTTCGGACTTTGCAATGCCCCGGCCGCCTTTCAATATTTTATGAACGATGTCCTCAGAGAGCTCATAGATGTGTGTGTTGTTGTTTACATTGACGACATCCTCGTTTATTCTTCATCGGAAACTGAACATGGGAAACACGTGAAAATGGTCCTCGAGAGATTGCGTCAACACAAACTTTTCGCTAAGTTGGAAAAATGTGTTTTCAACGTGACTGAAGTTGAATTCTTGGGATTCATATTATCACCTAGCGGAGTGCGTATGGATTCAATGAAGGTCGATGCAATTCTCAAATGGCCATCGCCATCCTCCGTAAAAGGTGTTCAAAGCATGTTAGGCTTCGCTAACTTTTACCGCAGGTTTATCCCCGAATTCTCTCGAATAGTCCAGCCCATCACCGCCTTGTTAAAGAAAAACAAACGTTTTGAATGGTCTACCGAGGCGGAACAAGCTTTCCAGAATTTGAAGACTAGATTTATCTCTGCACCGATCTTAAAACATCCTCGCCCAGAACTCCCCTACATCGTTGAAACTGATGCTTCGAGCCTTGCCATGGGGGCAGTTCTATCACAAAAGGACCCAGTAACCAATCAGTTGCATCCCATGGCATTTTGGTCCCGCAAATTCTCGCCTCCTGAAATCAATTACACTATTACTGATAAGGAACTTCTAGCTATCAAGTCCGCCTTTAAGGCTTGGCGGCATTATCTTCTGGGGGTCCGACACACCGTTACTGTGATTACAGATCACCGAAACCTGCAATATTTGAAAACCGCAAAAGCTCAATCCTCTAGGCAACTCCGTTGGGCACTATTCTTTGCCGAGTTTGACTTCATAATTACCTATCGACCTGGTACAAAAAACGGTAAAGCTGATGCCCTTTCTCGGATGGGAGTGGAAGAACATTTGATCAATCCTAAACCTGTACCTATCATTCCCGAACAAAGAATTCTAGGTGTAATCGCCACACAATCCATAGAGGAAGTTAAGGATAAAGCCAGGCTACTGGTAACTCCAGCAGACATACAGAATTGGCATCTGCAGGGAAAGGACTTTACGGTGAAGGACAACCTATTATATTTCCAAGAACGGTTATACCTGCCCAGCACAGATTTACAGAAAAAGGTAATCTCTTGTTATCACGATTCTTTAATGGAAGGACATCCCGGTATGACCAAGACCTCGGAAAAGATCAAGCGCTACTTCTGGTGGCCGTCTTGGAAAAAAGATATCAGAGACTTTATAATGTCCTGTGGAGTATGCGCCCAAAACAAGAGTCAAAAGGAAAAACCAGCCGGCCTCTTACGCCCTATTGACATCCCGCCTCGCCCTTGGCATACGCTTTCTATGGACTTCATCACCGATCTACCTCCATGCTCCGGATACAATACGATCCTAGTAATCGTGGACCTATTCTCCAAGATGGCGCATTTCATTCCACTCAAAGGCTTACCAACAGCAGCAACTCTGGCCCGAGAATTTCTCGAAAACATCGTCCGACTGCACGGTTTTCCTTCAGTTCTAATTTCGGATCGAGGTAGTCAATTTATTTCTCATTTTTGGCGAAGTTGCTGTCGGTCGGCTCAAATTGATGTGAGACTTTCGACCAGCCACCACCCTCAAACCGACGGACAAACCGAGAGGACCAATCAAACTCTGGAACAGTATTTGCGCTGCATGCTACAACAAACTGAAAAAACTTGGAAAGATATCCTTTGGATAGCCGAATATGCCTACAATAACTCTGTCCACTCGGGAACTGGGAAGACCCCGTTTTTCTTTTATACGGTAGTCACCCTCGAACCTCGGAGTTGGATCCACTCCAAGATCTCTGAACACCAGCAGTAGACCACCTGCATTCTACAATCACCCAAGCCTTTAAGGAAGCCGTTTCTCACCTTCAAAGGGCTAAAGAACAATACAAGAAAGGATCAGACCAACATCGGAAGGAAGCCCCCCAATATCAAGTAGGAGATCAAGTCTGGTTATCCACCAAATATCTACCTCTAAAAGGACCACGCACATTCAACCCAAGATACCTTGGTCCCTATTCCATCACTACCATAGTAAATCCAGTAGCGGTCAAGTTGGACTTGCCCCCTCACATGAAGATACATCCGGTCTTCCACGTCTCTCTATTAAAACCCGTGCAACCTCAAACCCGACTAACTACATCTCCAAAACCTATTCTAGTTGATGGAGAACTCGAGTTTGAAGTCAAAAGCATCCTGGATTCCAAGATCTCCAAATCTAAACTATTTTACCTGATTGACTGGAAAGGCTACGGTCCCCAAGAAAGATCCTGGGAACCTGCAGAATATGTCCACGCGCCTCGTCTGATCAAAAGATTTCATCGAACATTTCCTAACAAGCCCAAACCCCCGGAGAAGCCCGGTTTGGGAGGGGCCTTGAGGGGGGGTACTGTCATGATCTCTGCTTCCAAAAGATCAGGACTTGCCCGACTCCCTTGGAAGCAGACCCATAACCCCGGTTCCGAGTGCCAGCCAGTCCCAATTGGGACCTTTTGGACCCTGTCCTGGCACCAGTGGCACCAGGCTCATAAAGATGCCCAGTCCCAGCGCTGGAAGCGCCGGGCTCATAATGCTTGGGTGGACTTACCTGCAGCAGACCATGCTGCTTACTTACCTGCCAGTTGAACCCCTGATCCTCTTCTGTTTGGAACTACTTTTCCTGTTGGGTGGGGCAGGAGCCACTCCCTAGGTTCAGAACACTGGAACTCTTCTGGAAAGCAGGAACTCTTTTCTTACCTAGGCGTGGCTGTGGAAGGAGACACCTAAGCACTACAGGAGGCTATTTAAACCACACCCGATGGATGAATCTTGCTTTGTGTTATTCTGCATTCTCTGCAGCAGAACGCTCATCGTGTCTTCTGCTTCTGATCCTGGGCCTAAGGGAACAAAGGCTTATCATCCTGGAATCCAGTCTTCAGCAGCACCTGTAAAGACAAAGAAAGAACAGGTTAGCACTACGGTCTTCAGTGGCAGCGCATCTCTTACCTGGTCCATCGGCTGTCACCAACGCCTCGCGCTGCATTCCGGCATCTGAAAGACAAAGGCTTACCTACTCTTCGCATGCTCCGGAGGTCTTCGCACTGCATTCCGGCATCTGAAAGACAAAAGCTTACCAGCTCTTCGCACGCTCCGGAGGCCTTCGGCGCTGCATCCCGCATCTGAAAGACAAAAGAAGATGCGTTTAAAGACATTGGGCAACTTTATTACTCACGTGCCATTACTCCTTCCCACGCCGAATCCAGTGGGTATTCCAGCACCCTTCAGCTTCTCTAAAGCTCCGAACTTGTACCTGCAAGATAAAAGGGACAGTTAGTGCGCATCGTGAAGCAGGCTACAAGCGCTTACTTACGTGCTTCCAGGCGCTTCTATTCCTCACGCGGGTTCGATCCTCAACTCTCATCAGCCCGCCATCCGCCATCGCCGGAACCCTGCAAAACAAGAGATATCATTACAAAAGACTTTTAAGACATTTGAAGTGCCCAGAACTTACCGTTCGTGCAGTTAATGACGGACAGCAGTCCTCTGAGGTCAAGAGGCCTGCACCCTTATCCAGTGAAGAAACTGGTTATGGCACCCTGCCCCGAGGCAGATGGAGAGCTCGGCGTTCACTTACCTAAGGTGAGGGCGTGAACCTTTGGGGTTCTACAGGAGAAGAGAAAGGGAAGAGGAGAGAGGCACCCAATAACCCCAGTTCATTAATCCCATATTTTCTATCTGCAGACATCTTACTCTTCAAGTCAGACATACAGTGCATAGAGGTCCAGCCCAAAGAGCCAACCGTGTGTTACACATCACCTTTGAAGATACGGCATTCACCCAGTCAAGACCGGCGCCTCTGCGGGAATCAGGTGAGCGTTACATTTACTGTCCAAGCCCACAGAAATATGACATCACAAATCCTGGCCTAATTATGAGTTGAAAACAGCCTGGAATCCACTGAAATGTCGGCAATGTTTTCTTTCCAGCTCAAAGACATCTGCACTGGACTAATGTGAAGGAATTAACAAATAATGCATACAAATACATTTTTGTAAAGTGAAGCACCTATCAACACCATCAAAGGCAGTTCACAAAAATGGGAGCACCGTGCCTCTGCCATACAACGCACATACACAATAGACTTAACTAAAAGTCCACATATCAGAAATACAAAGCAATATCTGTGCCAAGGTGTCTGCAAACAAAGGGTATGAAAGCCAAGTGTCCAAACAGCACACCATTGAGCGACATGTATGAGACTGGTGGTATTCACAGCTTTGCACAGACACAGATTCTGCCCTTTGAAGGATCTCGGCAAGCCCAGAAAGGGGTTGAGAGCGAGGAGGCAGCTAGATGAGACTCTAACCCCCATTCTCTAGCTCTTTCAGAGCCACACATGCTATAGGGAGCAGCATTCATACTCTGACTGCCATAATCCATTTGCCTAAGTTGCTGGTAGTCCTGCATGTATGCGTCACTGGGACTGCTGGCGCACTGACCCAGCCAATATCTTCTGTGATGCTCAGCCAGGGTCAGGTTGCCTACCTGCACCAGGCTGCTAGCCACCCCACAATATAAAGAAATAGAAATGGAGCTAAGACCTGTTTCATTGTCATCACTGGTTCCCCTAATGGGTGCGCAGGATGGTCATACACAGCCTTGAATTCCCCCTCCCCATGCAAGGATTAAAATCCCAATTTAACAAGTCAATTAGGCATGCTCACCCTGCAAACTCAGTTTTAAAATTCACCACTACTGCTAGCATACTGTTTCCATACAGCACTTACCAATATATATAAACACATACACACTCGTCGATGCAGTGCCTACCTAGATGAGAAGCTTTACCGACATGCAATGCGAGAGGCAAGCATATCTTAAATCCTGAGCTACCACCCAATGCTCGTGCTCATTGACTCCTCGTCACCAGCTGCTGTCCTCATTGACCAACGGAGCTAATGCCGCAGGGCTAAACTCCCCCGTCTTGTCCCCAAACCATGGAATGGTTTCTCTAGTGAACTTAGAGCGGAGCCATCCTTCTTCATTTCTCGCAAAACTCTCAACCCTACTTTGGTTACCTACCTCTATCAGTTCCCCCAGCGGTGGCTGCACTCATCCCCCTTTTGCTAAATTAATCACTATGCTCTGTTTTACTTAATATACTCTACCCAGTGTGAGCTTAACATGCAGCTCATTCATAGTAATTACAATATATACCGGTAAGATAGCTCAGCGGGTTGAGCACTCGCTGCTGCGATCTGAGCGTGAGCTGCAGGTCGCAGGTTCGAATCTCGGCAAGGCCAACTTAGCCTTTCATCCTTCCGAGGTCCACAAATGAGCACCAATTTCAGTTGGGTGATATTGTATGTAAATATGTGCTCTGTAAAGCGCTTTGGATTAAGGCGCTATATAAATGACATATCATTTATCCTACCACTACGGGCGATGCTCTGTCACACAGCCCCTAGTGTATGCCTTTTTATTGTAATCTGCAAGCCCCTTCCTTGTAATAGCACCACAATGCCTACGGGCTTCTGTGTGCTCCATGCTACTAGGAATCGCTCATTCCTTGCCAGATGACAGTAGGGGCCGTAGACGTTTTTATTGGAGGGCACATGGGGTGGCTGCCCAGGGCTCCCCACAATGCTGCCTGATCTGAAGTAAGATTCCAGTTTACATCAGGCTTAAATAGCACATGCCAGGAAGATTTGATTGCATGCTGCTGAGGCTCCAAACCTATTGCCTGTCGGTTTTGACAAGTACATTCTGCCTTGATCAATTAAAACATGCACTGCCTTTCATTTTCATTGTGGAATACATAGTTTGGGTAACACAACCTTTGTAGCGTTACTTCCCCTCTGTGGGAATGTTGCTGATCGTGTGCAATAGCCAAAGTTAAAATCCATATTCATCCACGGAGGTTTAGAAGTTGTCTCAGTGTGTTAAGCACTTATTGCAGGGATATGTGTTCATGTGCAAGATCAGAAGGGCACATCCCAGTAAGACTGATTGAACCGTCTTTAAATCGGAAGTTCCCAAACATACCTGCACATTTACTTGGGTTTGCAGCACAAGCGGCGCGATTAACAGCACTGTTCCTGCACCAGATAGGGGTTGAAATTAGTTTGCTCAGCTGGGCATTCTTAAAACCTAAGCAATCCCTTAAAAGATGTGCATAGAATATCCATCCAAGCGGCAAACAAGCATGCAAATTCAAGACTGTGCAGCCAAAGTGTTCATGCTTGTATCCTGGCTATGCCAGCAGACGGCACAGTGATCCTGGTCAGATTATACAGGATCCCTTGTATTACTGTGCTGTCGTCTGTGAGGGTTTACCTACTTGCATGCTGGAACTCCCCTTGATAATGGAGAAACTGATTCTAATATCATTCCCACGTTGTGTAACCCCCTTCTGTAATATTTTGGTTTAAAAATTGTCAGGTTTGGAAATGCGGGTTGCATACTTTTGCAAGTCAGTTTTATAACATTAGATTGTTTTGGTTCATGTTAAGAGCTGGAAGAGAAAGTGCTCAACTGCAGGAATTGCAATATTGGCACAAATCCCAGCTTCACCCCTTAAACACTGTGTGATCCTGGGCATCTCATTTAATCTTTTATTGCCTAACATTTCTTAATTGTCAGTCTCTAAACCTTTCAAAATCGTCAGCCCTTCAGGGTGATTTCCTTCTCAGGGTATGTTTTTCATCGAGGCACCACTCATAGTTTCACTGGCTATGGGGTTGTTTCCATTATGATAGCGAGCATTGACATATTGCATACTACAGGCACTTGTCCCCTCGATCTCTAATGGCAACGCAGTTCGAAAACCATGTCCCACTCCTACTCTGTCTGCCTGGACACAGACACCTTCCTGGCAGCTTCTAATCTGCCTATTCTGGGCTGCATGTATCTTTTCACATACGGTCCTACATTAATGCTGCAGGATGCACACTTTCCCGGATGCTAAAGGTATCTTGTTTCTATACTAGAAGAGAAGTAACCTCTTCGTAAATTGCTAATGTTGGCCTTCAAATGCTACTTGTTTCTCATTCTGAATAGCGCAGGAATGGCGAGGGTAGGGGACTCAAAAGGGCGTAAACATGCTTATCTTGAATGCTGCACAGCAGCATGAGTATGTCTTACAGAGAATAAGGCCTCTAGGCGCTACTGAATATTACCATACAGATGCCTCTCATGAGACAGGTGAAACGCGCACAGGCTATCGGTAAATTAATGCATTTCTTTGTCAAACTTATTGGCAAACACGCAAGAATGTCTTTTTGCCCATGCCCGTTCATACTTATCAGATGCATTATTCTTGTTGGTCCATCAGTCCCTTCTTGTCAGTCCTATATATATCTGCCTTTTAAAAATTCACAACTGGGGGCCTAGTTTTAGTCATCCGACTCCTAAAGCTGGCATGCCCGCCCATCAGTACTAAAAATAAAAGAATCTTGCATTGCTTTCCTCAACAGGCTAGAAGCTTTAAGATACAATCAAGACCCTGCCTACTTTAATGCACTTTATTTAAAAAAAAAAGAGATGCAATGTATAAAACACATTCACTCGAGCATTCTCCAGACCACTGAAATAACCTCACACTTACATCGGCTGTTAGCGTGTCCACCACGAGTCATGATGAAAAAATGTAATGACCCAGCCAGATCTGAGCCCTGCGTTTACCAGCCATCCCACGGAAACTTTTAGCTGCTGTTTTCATTAATAAATATCCCCTAACCGCTTGGTTAAATGTGGGCCTTTCATTTCATAATTTGCAACAATGCTCAGAATGATTCTTTGCCTTCTGGGATTTGAAGTACAGCCTGTCTTTTTATATGTGTGATTTAAGACAACCTTGCAAGGCGCACATGGAGCATTCGCAGTGCTTGTCTCAAAGGCTGCTATTCGCACATTTCCTTCTCTCAGCGCGCTTAACGCACGAGAACAGTACTTCTATAAATCATTATAATTCAGCTATTTTACTGCGAAAATCTATCGTTCTTGGCACGATTTATCAGTTATCTTGTCTTCTACGAGGACATCACAAATTTAACTCCATAGCTGCTGGTTTGAAACAAAATGTGTTTGCTTAAAATGTACCAGCTTTTTGCGCTTTTCGTAGGCTGTTTAACACTTTTTGGGCTGAAATCACATGGATTAATGTGTCTTAAACCATAATATCTGATCACCTATTTATTATGTAATTTATTGCAATTTCAAAATCTTGGCTTGATGCCAATTTTTTTATTTAGCTTAAAATATCATTTTTTATACTAGTTCAATATTTTTACAGCACACACAGACAGTTATGGCATAAAATAAATCACATGAACAGCCGTAACATACAACAATTTAGACACACAACATAACATGACGTGTCAAAATCAGGCACGATCTGGTCGGCTGCATGCAAGCCCCTCATGAATATTTTACTCTTGTTATTGATTTTTAAATGCAGTTCATGTTTTTGGTTTGTTCCCAAATCTTGACTGCCATTACTCTTTTTCCCTGTGTCCCGTCTCTATCGGCTAGGGCAGTTTTCACTCACCTTTTTTGTTCTCCAGACCCTCTCGATAATAATAATAATAATAATAATAACCTAGCCTTCTTCAGGTTTTCGTCTGGTCTGCTGTCCGTAGGAATGGAAATGGAGATTTTCATAAACACGGGCTCTTTCAGATCTCGACTGCAGTCTCAATTACACTGCCATTGTCTACGGGGAGCTTCACAGTCTACTCAGCCCGAAATGGTGAAGGACTCGTGATTTTGCCGAAGACCTAGAGTTACTTTGTGTCAACGGCCATTAGGTGTCTTATTTTAATCAATAGTTGATGGTCAAAACCATCCTCTGCTACCAAATGTAAACGAGGACCGAGTGACCTCTGACGGGCCCATAGAATCAGAGCTCGCCCTCGAATACCTTAAGACAAGACAGCTGCACGTTGAGGAGGTTAAGGTGCAGGATTCACATACTCCAACACAATTCAATAAGGACAACTCAAGGATTTGGCAAAGAGACTGTTAAATTCATAGAGGTTTATTTCATGCCACTGCTGACAAAGAGCAGGCTTCGTGCCGCGGTCGAGCTCCCAGCCTCAAACTCCCTCAGCATCACACAGAGCTCATTTTTATAGCCAAATGTGAGGGAGCACTCTGCCCCCACCGTTCCTGCACAGTCTTAAGCAACTTCACCGTCAAACATTAGCTCATTGGGCAATTATTTTTAATTAAACTAAACCTTCAGAATGAAATACGCTCTAGCATGCATGTCTGACTTTTCCTCCGGTGTTCTGCTTAGTTTATCGTTGGTGCAGCTGGATTCTTCAGATAAGGTTCTCGACCAGGCCCAATTAAATGTCTGGTTACTGGCTATTCATCAAGTTTCTGACTGCATGCTACCCTTGAATGTCTCAACTTTAAAATTACCTCATCTGAGCACTACTCAGTTTCTTCTCATTTTAGCCACATTTTCAATTACATGCATTTTCATTCAAGGCATTAGGCAGCGCTATTATCTGTCTGTATACAGAAAATCTTATTGTCCATTCTGTGCCTTGCCACCTTACCACATCATGATAAGGACATTTTCGACATTATAACCATGATGCTTTTTGACTACTTGTATATACTAACATTATGAATACCATTTTCACATAATTACAACACCACAGTAGTCCATACAAATGTCTCGGATTAGGTTTAAGTGTGGGGGGGGTGCCCTCCACTTCATTCAGCTGTTGATTCAATATATTTTTAATTCGGGTCCTCCAGTACAATGGGAAGACCAAGGAGTTTTTTCCAAAGGTACTATCTATACGGTCAACCTTTTTCCAATACAAATTGTGGAGTTACAAACAATATAGTATTGTAGGCTGCACCTTCCCATTATAATAACTGATGATAGGTGCATAATACAATATTTACACACAATGTTCCTACTTTGGGCATGAATCTGGCCCAGGCCATTGAACAGGAGCCCCCTACACTCCCTGTTTGAGATTACAAATCCAAAATAATTCATTTCACTGACTATCTCTAGTTATTGTTTTTCCAGAAACCATACTCCTGCATGCCTTTTCTTTTTATCTGAGATTGTCATTACAGCTGTTTTCCCACCGTTTGTAACTCATTTATTCTCCTCCAAATATTTGGAAAGACCATTCAATGAATGCTGTAATCCTATTATCATATTATCAAACAGGAGTATGTCATCAGCAAAAAGGAGAATTGGGATCCTCATATTTCCCATTTTCGGTGGGAAGTTCTGATAACGAAACACACAGTTCGCAAAATCTGACAAATAGAGATCAAAAAGACAGGCTGTTAAAACGCAGCCCTGTCTAAGACCCCTATTAGTCATTACTGGGGCTCCCAATTTACCATAACTGTCTAGTCACACCTGGACACTTGTGTTTGTATGTAGCACCACCAAAAATCGCAACAAGCCATTTGGAATACCCCAACCGTGGAGCTTGTTCCAAAGTCTGTTTCGATCGACAGTGTCGAAGGCGCTGGCCAGGTCAATACTTGCCATGTATAAAGGAAAAGCCCCTTTGGTAAGCACTCTTTTCTTCAGCAACTGGACTGTAAGGCCATTTAAAGAGGTATCACAATTCTTTCTAAAACTCGTTTGATATTTGGTGGGTCTATCCACACTTTTTGTCCAAGTAGAGAGCTCTTGTAGTAGCAGGCCAGAAAACAACTTGGAGGAGTCCAATATGGCAAAAGATCTGTAATTACCAGGGGATCTCACATCTCCTTTATTAAATATTGGTACCACATAGGCTCTCCTTCAAGAGTCAGGAATCGTCCCCCTACGAATAATGTTTGAGATCGCCTGACCTAAGATACCAGCCTGTAGGTTAGGATCTGACTTATAGACTAAATTGGTTACCCCATCTGGGCCTACTGCTCTCGACCCCTTGGATATCTTGATTAATAATTCTAGGTCACAAAAGTCAAATGAGCACACTCTAACCATTAACTTCTCTGTCATAAAGTTGGAATGGGTTGAATTTTCTGACTGGAATTTTCCTGTTATAAATTCGTTCCACACACCCTCTTTTATAACATTATTAACTGCCTCTTCTGTCATCTTACTAACACCGTCCAATTTGTCAATAGTTTTCCAGAACATGGAGGGATTAAATTTGATAACATATGCCAACATATTATGGACTGCGTTCTTATTCACTCTATGTCGATAGGACTTGACCCAATTTCGATATTGGTGCTTTGTTTTATTTTTGCAATATTTGCTTATCATTTTTATTCATATTAGTTTTATTCAACTCATGACTATCTCCCCTTAGTCTGCATTTCCTATCTTGTACAACATGATCAAAACTGTTCCACACGAAAAACCCTTGTGAGTAAAGTTATATCATGCGGTCACCATAGCATTCTGAAAATCCTTAAGAAAATTCAACCAATCGCAATGCTCCCCTTTAGAGCCAATGTTGCCCCTCAATTTGCCAATCTGAGAGTTTAATTTGGCTATCATACTTTTTAAATTTTTTTTAATTTGGTTTTATTAGTTTTGAAAGAACATAAAACAAAAGAAAAGAAAGGAAATATAAAACAAAAGAGTATACATTGCGTAATACATCTCCATTAGCACATGGTGGGTCAATAAAAACAAAACATAACTTATCTTTTGAGTCCCATAGTGTGGCAATAGTTCCATGTTTCTGGGTGTATCACAGTAGCCGTGGGGTTCAACCCAATCCCACCCCCTCTCTTACTTGGAATAGCATACTTCATATGGACAATCATATAATTTGATTACTAGAAAGGCACAGTGAACACAGTTCTAGTGTCTGGCAACAGTTCTAGTGTCTGGCAACACCATCATTGATTAACATGAGTTTCGTTCCCACCTTTATGTCGTTGGGTTTTGCGTTTCGAGTCAGAGTCTTGAGGGTTCCTCCGGTTGGGAGTCAGAGGTTGGCGTAATATACTTATTCTTGAAGTCCATCCGTAGGGCTTCACATGTGGCCGTTTTATTGTGTAAGGAGGCAGTGATTGTTTCCATCAAGTAGATGTTGGAGGCCAAGTTGATCCATTCGCTCTTTCGTGGAGCTATCAGTGATTTCCATTTGATCACTAATAGGGCTCTCGCAGCCAATAGTAGCTGGGGGCCTAAGCCTTTCACCCTGGACCAATCGTCTTCATCTCTTTCCAGGCTGAACAGTATAAGGAAGGGGTTGGCTTCCCTTTGAATCCCATCTGTTTCTTTGATCCAACCCAGGACCTCATCCCAGAACACTCTGATAAGCGGACAGCCCCACCACATATGCCAGTAATCAGCATCTTCGCCACATTTTCTCCAACATCTAGGGCTCATTGTTTGCAACATTCTGGAAAGTCTGAACGGATCAAATTGCCACCTGTGTAGGAGTTTGATTGCATGGAGTTTATATTGGCTAGATAGGGAGGTCCTGGATGTAGCCCTACACATCATGTCCCACTGGTCGGGGGGTATTTCTTCCCCAAAGTCTCTCTCCCATCTGGCTCTCAGGGGGTCCGTGGTACCCTCCCTTGCCGCTATTAACTCCCGGTACATTACGAAGATAAGGCCTTTCATTTCGGGTCTGGAGTCCAGGAGTTTATCAAAAGGGGTAAGGTCTCTCTTGAGCTTTTCTCTCCATTCAGGCTTCGTCAGTACTCCTTTCAATTGAATATACTGGAAAGTAGATAGTGTCCCTATACCCAAGGCTTCCGTCAGGTCTGGTAGCGTAATGTACGCATTCTTTCTTTGCAGCTGCCCCACCCTTTCCAGGTCCGCTTCATACCATAATTGGAACCTCCCCACATTGGGAATATGATTGTTTATACCGGGTGACCACAAGTGTTTAAGCGTGGATGGCCAGGTAGTAATATTGCGCATTTCTCTGCCATTTCGCCATTTTTGCTCCATATAGTGCTCAGTATGGGATGGCCTTTAATTTTCCTTTGCACCCTTTTATATGGGGTCCATAGCCATTCCGAAACCGTAGCGGGGGACAGATAGTAATTGTCCATTTGTTCCCATTGAAGGTTCTTATGATCTCTAAGGTGTGGTATTAGAACACGCAACTGAGCGGCTGCATAGTAAGTTCTCAAGTCGGGGAGCCCTATTCCCCCTTGTCTTTTGGAAGTACCAGTGTATTATATGAAATTCTTGGTTTTCTCCCCTGCCAGATGAATTGCATCATGATTCTTTTGGTCTCCATAAAGAACCTTTTAGGTATCTCGATTGGTATCATTTGGAAGGGATACAGGAATCGGGGAAGGCATACCATCTTGACAGCATTAATGCGGCCCAGCCAGGAAATCGTAAGTTTGCTCCATCTTTTAAGATCAGCCTCAAATCGCCGGATTAATTGGGGGAAGTTGGCTTCATAGAGGTCATTCAGGGTTCTAGTGATTTGTATACCCAGGTATTGTAGTGTGGTGTGTTCCACTTTGAGGCCTAGCGGGAGGAGCTTGACGTTATTCTCTTCAGGAGATCCCTGGAGAGGGAAGAGTATAGACTTGGATTTATTTATTTTGAACCCAGAGAACTGGCCGTATTCATCTATTAAGTTGAGCGCGGGAGGGATGGAATTCATTGGGTTAGTTATGTGCAGAAGAATATCGTCTGCGTATAGTGCTGCTTTATATTCCACCACCCCTAATCGTATTCCTTCTATATTGGGGTCGTCTCTTATTTTTTGTGCTAGTGGCTCGAGGGAGAGTGCAAACAAGATCGCAAATAGAGGGCATCCTTGTCTGGTCCCACGGCTCAGTTCGAACCATCGGGAATATTCTCCATTCACAAATATCGATGCCATGAGGGAGGTGTAAATTGCTCGTATCCCATCCCTAATTTTCAGGCCTATCCCCACTTTCTGTAGAACTGTGCCCAGAAACCCCCACTCCACTCTATAAAAGGCTTTCTCTGCGTCGAGTGACAGGAGGGTAGGATTACCAGGGAGGTTGTGAGCTGCATGGATAAGGTGTAATGTTTTGCGCATGGTATCGGCTCCCTGCCTCCCGAGAATAAACCCGACCTGATCAGGGTGGATCAAGCGGGGCATCAAGGTCTCCAATCTTGCGGCCAGTATCCTAGCATAAATCTTGGCGCAAGGTTAAGGCGGGAGATAGGGTGGTAGGATCTGCAGCGTTTGGGGTCTCTCCCTTCTTTGGGAATCACCGTTATCAAGGCCCTCTTAAGAGTCCGGCGCTACCCCAGTGTCTATTATCTCATTAAAGAGCTCAGTTAGGAAAGGTGTTAATTGCGCACTAAAGGTTTTGTAAAAGCCGGCACTGTAGCCGTCTTCACCTGGAGATTTCCCCACTGTCAGTCTTTTGATTGCGTTTTGGATCTCCTGCTCAGTGATTGGAGACTCAAGAAGCTCGGCTTCTGTGTGCGTTATTGTGGGCATAGTGATTGAGGATAGGTAGGAGATTATATCAGATTGGGGAAGGGTCATTTCGGAGGTATATACATTTTCATAAAAGCTGGCGAAGCATTCAGGTATTGGGCGGGGAGGATAAGTTGGGGGGGTGGAGGTTTCTATTATCTCCATCACCTTGCGTTCCGCTCTCTGTTCCCGGAGTCTGGCTGCTAGTAGTGCATCGGCCTTGCCCCCTTTTCATAACATTTCTGCCTGAGGAATTGCAATTTACGCACCACTTGATTGTGTTCTAACAGCCGTAGTTCCGCTCTTTTTTTTTGGGCTGCGTCTATTCTATCAGGATCCACCTCTGAGCTCTTCCTTACTTCGTCGTCTAGTTGATGTATTTCGTTACGGAGTCTATTCTCCACAATTTTCCGTTCCCTCTTCTTAGAGGAGCCTTCACGTATTAGTATGCCTCTCCATGTGGCCTTCCCAGCCTCCCAGACCATTTGTTTGGAGACTTCCCCATTGTTATTTGACTTAAAATATTCGTCAATCTCAGTCTCCATCTCGTTCTTGAAGACCACATCTTTCCAGAGGGACTCATTGCATCGCCAGGCCCCCCCAGCAACAGGCAAGTCGGCCCAGTTAATGTCTGCTACTACCATGTCGTGGTCTGACCACATTATCGGAATGATTGTAGAGGAACACGTGGTGCCCGCGATCTCGGCCGTAAGGAATACATAGTCTATGCGCGTGAATGTATTGTGGGGATGCGAGTAGAAGGTGAATCCACTGTCAGTGGGGTGCAGAGTTCTCCACACGTCATTTAGCTGATACAGTTCCATAATAGCGGACAGTTCAGTACGGTCCCCTCTGTATTGGCTTCTCGTGTCAGGTTTACCTGGCTTCCAGTCTAAGGAGAGATCTGCCCATTGGTTGAAGTCACCTCCTAGAGTAACGTGACCTACGGCTTCTAGCATTATTTTAGGGATCGTTCTCCCAAGGAATGCGGTTTGTCCGCTGTTAGCTGAGTAAACTGTGGCAATCGTGATCTGTACTTTGGCAATCCTCCCCGTTATCAGGAGGGCTCGACCACTCACATCAGACCATGTCTTTTCCAGCTCAAACCCGATTCCCTTCTTGAGTAAGATTCCGACCCCTCCCTTCCTTAGTGGACCAGAGCCCCAGAACTCCAGGCCTCCCCGACTCCCCAGGATACTTCGCTCTTCCCCCTTTGCAAATTTCGTCTCCTGGAGGAGAGGAATGTCTATATTGGATCTACAGAATTCTCTTTGCACCAATGACCTCTTAGTTGGGGAATTTAAGCCCTTTACATTAATGGTCCCGACGCTGAGGAGACCCCAGCTTCTAGACTTGCCGTGTGTTGCTATCATTGGCAGGTTTGGGGGGTGTTGCTCACTTTCGGCAGCCAGACGAATTTGCGATTCCTTAGTGTCATATCATTTTGTGTACATTGAAGTAGTCCAGATGATGCTAGTACATTTTCCAAGTGTCTGTTACCCTTTCCCTCCTTTTCCCTTTCCCTCAGGAGTTGCTGAGGCTCAAGCAAGCCCAGTAACCGAGGGTGCTGCATTGGCAGCTTTTTACGGCGTCCGGAACGGACTTGGTGACAGTGTTCAGTCCATTGTCGGACCATCAGTGGGGACCGTTACCTCACGGTCCCAATCAAGTATTCCATCTCAACCTAAGGGTGAGCCCCTATCCCGTCCCCCCCCAACTTCATGTATTTCAACACTAACAACAATAAGCATACAAAAGCATAACGGTACGTGCGTTCTCAGGGTCGTCTTGCGACAGTTCGTGCCCCCTCTCACTTCAGAGGAGTGCTCATCGTCTGACATCCCCGTGGCACTTGCCTTCCAAAATTTCGGTCTCAGTAGGGTCAGTGTCCTGTATTTCATCCATAGACGACAATGCATAGATTCGCAGGATTCAGGAGGCACGACCTCATTTTCCACCATCAGGTGGTTGTTGGGGCATCTGTAATTTCCTAGATCCTTTCACTCTATTTTGCCTAGGGCCCTGGAGTTCCCATTGCATTCCGGCACGCTCATTTTCGTCACCTTCATTGTCCTTCGGACCTGTACCCAGAAGGTCGGCAATGCATTCCCTGATGTCTTCCTCTGATCGAAGGATGATTTTCCTGCTCCCATGCTCAAAGGTGAGCGAGAAAGGGTATCCCCATCTGTATCGTGTGCCCTGGTCCTTGAGCCATTTTGTCAAAGGGCTGCAGAGGCATCTTAGCGCTAACGTGAGTGAGGATAGGTCCTGGAAAATCGTAATTTGGGCCCCTCCCATCGTGAGTGGGCCGCCGGATCTGGCCTTCTCAAGAATCCTGGTTCTGTCCTGGTATCGATGGAATTTGGCCAGGACCGAGCGGGGACCACCAGGCGGTCCACCAACTCTGTGTATTCTTTCAGTTTTGGGTTCATCAATTTCTTCGTCTGTGGTTAGGATTTTTATGATATCATGGATTGTGCCTTTGAGGTCCTTCTCGGTTTCACCTTCGCGTTCCGGAATTCCAAAAAAAGCGTAGGTTATTCCTTCTTTCCCTGTTTTCTAAATCGTCCATTTTGAGACGCATCTCCTCTTCCCTTTTCTCAACATTTCGTATTCTCATGTCCATTTGAGTCTCAAGGGTGTCGATCGAGGCCGGATTGTTTTCGACACCTTCCAGTCTTTCCTCAAAGCTGTCCATTCTCTGGGTGATTTTATCGATTTTACTACCAAGGTTGGCACCCATGTTTTTTATCTCACTTAGCAGTGCGGCGATGTCCCCCTTGGTTGCGGCAGCCCCTGCTTCCAAGGTATCCATTGACATGGTGGGAGTGTGTCGGGCGACCGGGGGAGGTGGGGCGTAGGCGAATCTGGCAAGTCTGTGTCGGGCGTTCATAAGATGGGTCCGAGGTCAGAGGAGGCACACGCCCCTGGATCGGGGGCCCCACCCTCTTTGGAGTTGCATGGGGCCTTAGGAACGGGGCAGACTCAAATACTTAGCTTGACACACGACTCGATGTGGGGCCAATGAGGTCTTCAGCGAAGATTCCGTAGAGCGAGGAGTCAGTCTTCTGGTGGGAGTGCCTACAAAAGCACCCTGTGGGGAGGGAGGGTGAGGTTTATTCCGCTGTGATACAAAGTTTGTGCTGAAATTGCCGTATACCGACAGCTTCGGAGACTGCAGGGCTCTTGTGAGGGTGAACACGTGGCAACAGGGTAGTAGCAGCATGCAGTGCACAGGGGGGGCAGTAAATGAGTTGAAGAGGTTTCGCCTCGTGAGGCACGTGGACGATTAGGGCGCACTTTTCTATAACAGTCTTTCCAGGACAATATGCTGTCTGGTGTCACTCAGTGCAAAGGTCATGGTGATCCTCAGTACAGGGTGCCGCTCATTTCCCCATTAGTCATGATGAGGAGTCAGGGGGTGAATCCGCGTGATATTTGGGGGAATTCATACATTGAGCCAATTGAGCACACCGAGGCGGTGTTAGCTTTCACAGGTCTGAGTTGTTATGGTTCGTGCCAAGCGGCTGTGATCCCTCTTCCTTAGCCAGAGGCTGCAGACTCATGTGTGGGAGCGCTCAGAGCGCATACCCAATGATTGCTCTGGTGGGCCTTGAGGTCCAGGAGCTCAGGGCACAATGGTAGATGGGGGCCATAAATCTTCTTTGCTCCTCTTCGGGCACACCGTTTTGACGTTCCCTGGGAGGGACAGATCGCCCGCAGGGGGCTGCGAGCGGATGGTTCGCGGGCATCTGCCCGCGCAGCGCCTCACCTCCAAGGGGCTCAGGGGGAGCGTCACGCAGGGGCGCACCTCGCTTCGTTGGCTTGCGGGGCGGCTCCTCACTTGGTTCCGCTACAGTGCGCTAGCGAACACCGGAGATGCGGAGCATCAGAATCACGCTGGGAGTTCTCCTCGCGGCTCCCA
The DNA here is from genome assembly GCF_040938575.1 of Ambystoma mexicanum. NCBI lineage: Eukaryota > Metazoa > Chordata > Amphibia > Caudata > Ambystomatidae > Ambystoma > Ambystoma mexicanum. The sequence goes on from NC_090940.1 coordinate 289,976,720, forward strand.
CCTTCCTCCGCGTCCTCACGATGGAATTCGGATGAGCAGGTGAGGAGAAAGAGGAGGCAGGGGAGATCAGGGGAGGGACTGCACAGGCCGCTTGTCCAGGCCTCGGTCTCACGTAGATGCCACCACCGGGCGGCTGCGTAGTTCAGCCCAAGTTTCGGTTTCGTTTCGCAGGCGCTGGGAAGCACGGTATTTCGGACGTAGATTTCTCGGCTTTCCGGTGGCCGATTTGGGCCGCGTTTTCTCCTGCAAGTCGGGGGGTCCTCACAGATCAACACCTCATTTCATATCTCAGGGGGGGGTCGTGAGATGGGGGCTCAATTCGTCTCAGGGACCTGAGGCATTGGAGCTCACACGAAGGCTGGGCTCATCCGTGCGCCCCCTGGTGGCCAGCCGCTATCATACTTTTTGACTAACATACTGTATATTTTTTCAAGTGTCTTTGGAGATTTACAAGGCCAACACTCTGAGCCAATCTATAGATCCCTCTCCCTAGGGAAAGATTATCTGTGAGATAAGCGTGGTCACTCACTGAACACTGTGTAAAGCTCAGACTTTCTACTGCTTGCAGCAAGTCTTCTAAAACATAGGCATATCTATAGTGGAAAAGGATGAACCTCTACTCCACTTGTATTCCCTACTTAGCCCCCTTGGAGTGTTCTCATTCAGTTTATGAAGACCCTAGCATGCAGTTACTTCTGCTCACTGGCTGCCACACTCTCTAGAGGCAGCCAGTCCTACCTTAAAGTTGCTGTCTTTTCCGCCTAACCCTATATGCATTCTACCTACAAGTCCCCACCACCCGTGGGTAGATTATCATAGTCCTCCACGAAGAGTTTAGATCTCCCATTAGGATCACTCTAGTGGACCCTCCTCCATACTGAACCAGCACCTCTAAATATAGGCGATTGGGCTGCACAGGGCCCTTTTGTGCATTTGGGTGCCATTCTGTGTCCACTTTCCCCTCTTTCCTTTCGATGCAATCCCCTTGGATCACCTTATTCAAAACAGGTCCGACCACTGTTATAGATGTTTCCACCCTTTCATTTGTTACACACAAACTTTCTTCATGTGCACTCACTTCCACCTCAGCTGCACAGGAGGTTTTCATTTCCTTTGGCACACACAAACTCTCCTCATCAACACCCATTTCAACCTCCATCACTTCTTCCAATATACTATCATTTGACCCCCTTGAGCCTGCCGCCAAATGGTATGTAAAAAAGGGCAGTATGCTTGGCATTTCTGTTGTCTCTTTTGCCTTTCTCCCCCCTTTTCCTTTGCCTTGGGTGGATTAGTGGGGTTCTTCTTTTGGGTTACTGGCGAGACCAATCCCAAGTCTATGGGCTCTTCTTCATCCAATACAACCTTCTTTTTTGCCGTAGCAGAGGTAGAAGGGTTCTTTTCTTGGGATACAGTTTTGCCCACTGTCGACTCCCGTGGTGCTTCTTCACCAGGTAAGACCAATATGTTGACATCCTCGGGATTTAACCTTGCGATGAAGTTTCTAGAGTTGCGCCTTTTGTTTGCCCTAGGTAACACTTTTCTCTTTTCACCCATACACTTTTTCAGGTACTTCTTTGGTGAAGCCCAACAGCCTTCCCTCTCGACTGATTATCCTCTTCCTGAATTGATTCATTAACGGACTCATACAGGGAGGAATCAGTCAAATTCTTCAGTGGAAGACAAGAGGCTAAGTCAGGAAGCGTGTCCAATATTTTAACCATGGACAACTGGTGCTCCTCATATACTTCCCTTTTGATGACTTGCTCCCATACTGATTTTCCTGGTGGTGTCCACAGGTGTCTTCGGTTTTCACTACCTGAGCGCCATCTAGCGAGCTATTAAGGATTGTGTTGGTGCCATATAGGGACAAGGCCTGTGGCAAAATACCATTCCTCCCCAGCATAGGAAACCCATTGTCTTTAACAGTTGTTATAGTCGTTTCAGTTGACCGCACTAGTGAATTTGAAAACAGGTCCTTAGTGACTATAAGATGGTCTAGATCTTGGTTTCTTGATACATTATTGCCTTCATTTTCCAGGTTATTGCAAAGTAGCAAAAATGATTGTTGCACTTATTCAATGGGACAATCAACCTGTGGAGCGTTTCCTTCCTTGCTCTTCCTCAAGCACTCACACTCATTTAAAGGGGCTGAGGGCTGATTTATCTCAATTCTTTTGTCCAGCATTAAACTGCCTCCTCTTGCGCAATGTCCCCATCTTGTATAAAGCCGACAACCCGATTGTTGGCAAGGGCAGGAACATATGTGCTCAAATGGGATATATTTCCCAGAGTTTCATCAGAAACCAACTTCGCAGATTTGAAACAGTTTTCAGGAGCACTCTGCAGAAAGCAACGGGGAGGTGGCACCAGGTCGGTCATAGTGCGATTCGTCACTGCACGTGCAAATCACTGCCTTCAGATCTTCTGCACCACCCAACTCCCTGCCCCACTATCAGACTTCATTGAAGAAAAAAGAGGCACAAGATTATGCGACCACATTCCGAGAGCCAAAACTCTGCCCCTGGCCGATGGAGAAGACAAGCCACAAGGGATTCAAAACCAGTCAATAGGTAACAAAGGAGGCATGCCGATCACTAGAGCGTGTCCTCAATGCTCACACTGCCTCATGGTGAACTGTGGCAAACTGTCTTTCCGCTCTTCGCGCTCTCCACTCTCTCTGCGCTTCAAGCGGTATCTGGTGTTTTTACTGCTCACCAGCCAGAAGTATGCAGGGCACACTTCTAAAACTACTAGATCGACAAACTGCTCTTGGATTTCCGCTTTTCGCGCTCTCCGTGCTCCACGCAGACTTTAGAGTTTTGACTGCTCACCAGCCGGAAGTATCCAGGGCACACTTCCAAAACACCTAGACAGGCAAACTGCTCTTGGCTTTCCGCTCTTCGCGCCCCTACTTTTTACAAAGGACCCACATTTGACCATAGAGATTAGGTGCTAATAAATCTAGCAGGCTAGCAAGACTAGACCATGGTAAAAATACCTAAGCAGGAGTTCTTAATCAGAGAGTGAACATGAACCTCAGTGTATAATTCTCGGATTGAATGTTAAGAAAGACAATGGGGGTTTCTTGGTTTGCAACTATAACAACAGAAAACAACTGAAGTAGGCAGCATGAGACGTAGAGCAAATTTGTCCAAAGATTTATAAAGATAAAGATAGAAAGATAGAAAGATGCAGCACTCTGTGTAGTAAATTGGGGCAGTTAACAGTCTATAATACCTTTTGGGGTTCTTCATGGTTGGACAGCGGTGAACTAGGGTTCTCGGTACTGCTCGAGTGGTTTGAATCAGGCTCGAATGCATCTCTCGCGTTGTTCCAGGCAGGGAGTAGGTGCTGAGCCATACAGTAGTGCACTCTTTGTATAGGGCTTGATACTGCTGAAGAGGGTGTTGGGACAGCAAAATCATGACATTTTTAGAATGGAGATTGTTGATGTTTACCTATAGTTAATAGTAGGATATATTTTAATTTCGATTGAGGGTAAATTCTAATGAATTGAAAGGATGTATTTTTGTTATGGTGGTATTTATAACTGGTGTTATGATGTTCTTTCTCAATGATGAATGTTGAATAAAGAAAATAAGATTGATTGATTCCCCTGAATCCGTGTCAGCAGCCCTAAAGTGCCTTGTAGCCAGAGTGGATGGCTGTGTGCATCTGTTGCAAGAATGCTGTGTCCTTGTTTTGATGGGTCAATGTGTATCAATAGGCATAGAGCCATGATGACAAATGGGTCCAGGGTCATCAGCAATTAGTGCATACATGCTGTAATACATAGCTGATCATGACAGACATGAATATACACATGCCAAATGGGTTAAGGGTGATAAGTTATAAGTTCATAAATCCTGTAAAATGGAGGTGATCATGACATACATACATATGTACATAGCAATAACTCATCCTATCACACAGATACTGCTTTTTGGGACACTTTCAATTGAACATTTATGTGGTCATGTGGACATGCCACCTTTTGAGGATTAGTACATAGAAGAGGAGCCTACCTGGTGAACATATCAATATAGCCATAGTAAGAAGTAGACACCTTGGAGGGGGATTGATTTGTGGATGAAATTGATGGGCCTTTGCCTGTCCAGGACGTTGAGGCCAGAAGACCACCACCTGCATCCATTAACACCCTCACCTTCAACCTGGGGGCTCCAAAATGTCTGCCCAGACAGGCACTCATGAATCAACCTGGCTGACGCCCATTCACTGAGCCGAAGGACAATATGCGCCACCACAAGCTGTCCTTCAGGGCCCACCTCCAAACCTTCATCCAGGCCACTGTAGATGAAGGACTTCATAGCGTCTCGAACAAGGCTACTTCAATCAGGCTGATCCTAGTAGCTCAGGTCTGGAAAAACCAGCATGAAATTGCTGAGGAACTTGCCGAACTGAGGAATTGCCTGCAGCACACTGCATGGAGTCAAATAAAAGTGTCCATGCAGCAGCATTTCAACAACGTTGCTGCTGCCAATAGCACTGATTCTGCCCTGGAGGGATATGTGGCAGTTGTCACAGCGGCATCCAGCTCTCGCTCCGTTCCATGCTTGGCTTCCCTTATCCAGAGACCACATGCTCTGCCAACCCAGAAAGTTACACCAACGAGGGCACCTCATGTTGGAGAAGATGGCTCAAAGGTTGGTTGTGCTAAGCCTCTTCCACAGCAAGCAACATACCTGCTAGTCATATACATTTTTGGTTAGCCAATATTTGATTTCCAATTTGGAAAACTTAGTTGCATTCAGGCTGTTTCTTTTTGGATATATTTGGTCTGATGTCAAGAACATACTCAAGCTCATATTCCTCAATTACGTAATTGTAGTGTTGACATACTTTTTTTATTTTATTATTTATTTGTTTTGGTTTTAAATGAAAAACCTTTACAAAAAGGGAGAAATCTCCTTGATACAAAAACAAGAGTTTGAAAACCCAGGATAATAACCAGAGATTATCAGAAATAGCCAAAGGTGACCTGACTAGGACCTAGCTCAGCCCTCATTATGCTCATTCGACTTGTTCAGGTCTACGGGGCTCAATAGTATGGAGAGTTTTTCCAAACCTTTTACTATTGTAGCCGTGAGCATAATTTCTTGACCTGCGATCAGTCTATCCCAAAACAGATCACACATTAAGCTCTCCTCTTTCGCCACAAATCTTCCAAGCAGCTGTGATCTTATTTCCCAGGTGCCCTCACACTCCATTAGCAAATGTTTGAGGGATTGATGGCTTGGAGGGTCGCAGTGTCTGCAGAGTATAATAGCTTTGTCACCCTGGTTTCTTCTGGCCAGTATTTCCCCTGAATGTGCAATATTGAGTCTTAGTCTCATGAAGTTGTTTCTTATAGCTCTATCTGGATATTTTTGAAGGTAACGAGGAAGAGAACCCAGTTTTCTGTCTACTTTCAAAAAATGATTTGGAGGTTTCAGATTTCTTACTCCATCAATGGTGGTGATCCAGTCTTTTATTTCCAGAAGCTTTTTTACTTTCAATGGATTGCAGATAAGGGTTTCTGTTGTTGTCTCAAGCCCAGTCAAAATGCTTCCCACTTTCTTTTTCAAATCATTGAGTTGCTTTGATTTAGCTTTTTTGAGATGTTCATTTACCTCGAAGTAAAGAGTGGACTGACCAGCTGTTATTATTATTGACATACATGTAGGCGGCTCCCTGCCTCCACATTTTCCTCATTTGCACAACAGAGTGCAAAAGTGCAGGACAAACGGCAGCATACAGGTTTGTACATCACCTTTTGCCCTGCACATTTGCACTCTGCTGTGCAAAGTGAGTAAACCCTGCATGGCATGCTTGCACGCCAGGCAGATGCAAGCAGTGCTCACAATTACAATTAAACACTGGACGATATGCTTGCATATTGGGCAGTATTTAATTTTCATTGTGAACCCTGCTGACCATGCGCGCATGGTCAGCAGTGTTCACAATTACAAATATAATCTGCCCGACATGCTCACATGTTAGGCAACATTTTTTGTAATTGTACACACTGCCTGACATGCATAAAGCAGGCAGACTCCATAGGACTCTCCAGCATCTGCAGCTGCATAAAAATCCATACCGGCACAAATGCTGGAGCATTTGTATGGTGGAGCGGAAGGAACGTGGTGAAAACGCAAGTTGCGCTCTGCCCTTCCTCTCCGCCATACAAATGATTGAGTATGTGGCGTGGTGTGAACGGAAGGCGTTAAAGCCTTACTCAAGGCGTTGACGTCTTTCATTCAAGTTACGTCACTGTAGAACATGAGCTTCATAGATGATTGGATTTGAGCGTTGTGCTAGGTACCATTTCCAGTATCTATGCTTTGGCAATGGGTCAGAAAGTTTGCTTGAGGAATTGTACAGGTGAAGAAATTAAGGAGCCACATCTAGGTCAGTGTCATGTAAACATAATTAACGATGTGCAGTTAAGTAGAAGTGTACATACAGTAGAAAATGATAGGCACACATAACAGCCAAAGGGGTATGCATGTACTTCATGCCATGACCTGGATTTTGTTTGACTACATGGGGAAATAGGTTCAAACTTATAACAGAGCAGGGAAGTTCATCGTCAAAATGTTTTGCCACCTACCATCAGAGGATATTATTGAATTGAATTGATTTATTTGTATAGCGCACACAACAAACTTAATCGAATCCTGGCGCAGATGGAACTGAGAAAAGCAAAACCAGCCAGATGAATATTGATGCCACTGAAATTCCCCAAAGAGCATTAAAAAAAGCCACATCTAGTTGAAAAGGTGAGTCTTTAGGCCCACTCTCCCATGGGACTCCTGGTGCATCTGTTTGATATATTGTGATGTTCCTGGACTCTACCCAAAGGATTTCTGAAAGGGATGAGTGGGCGCCTTCCCGGGGACTAAGCATTGTCAGTAGTGAAAGAGAGAGGCATCGTGAATGTGTCTGGCTATGTGTATATATGAAGGTATGTGTGAGGGCGCTTTTCATGATTTACCAAGTTGCCAAGTATCAACATATTGTCCTGCCTCATGTTTGCGTGACATTGCTGGGCATTGATAGACTGAGCTGTCATGTGTGTATCAGGGGAGTTCTGCATTGACACGACACGCATGAGGTTGGTGCTGGCGTCACCCAACTTGTGTAAACTCATGGAACTCTAACTCCAGCTGTGTTTGCCTGTGCAGCATTACTGGAGGGATGCAGTATCTGAACATGGCCTCCTCATCTGCTTGTGGACAGATGGCCATTCTCCTTCTGTGTGATCCTTCTCTCCTCCTCTTCGCTCTGAGTGGCTGCAGCAGAATGATGGGGCCTGCCCTGGCCATTTCTGGAATCAATACCTTCTGAAATGTTTCCACTGTGTTAAGTGTTGGGGTTATTTTGGTATGCATCACTAGATTTAATTCTCTGGTGACTTGGTCTGCTTTTTTCTTTGGCTCAAATGGTCTTGGGCATTTTTTGGAACAAATCATTTGCTCAACATTTGTGAATAGGGTGTTTGGAGCATTTTTGCCCACTTTTGATGCTCACTCACATCCTGCATGCATACTTTGGCAGGTGTACATGCTTCCCCCCCCTAGCCCCTTCCTTTGCACATCCTTTGCTTTAGTTTTTGACTTTTTGGTCTGCTTGTGCAACCTATAGAGAACATTTCCGTGAATAATGTACGTCCCTTTCATGTGCATTTCATGCACTTTAGGGCCTGTTAGGGTGGCCACTAGGAATCAATAGAGAACCCACACTCAATACTAAGATGTAACAGGGTTTAATTCAGGGGTTGTGTACAGGATGGGCCAAAAAACAAACAGGATTGGAAAAAGGCAATAACAAAGTCATTTAAACAAAGTCCTTGATGTGACTCTCCCTTGGAGTCTTCTGTCTATCTGAGTGAGAACCTCTCTTCTTGTTAGTCTCATATGTAGTCTTCACAGTGATGGAGTGAGGGGTGTCTGATCAAACGGCCCACTCAGCTGTTTATGGAATGCTCAAAAGGGGTGTTGCAGCTTCTTGTGGAGGGCGGACCAGTTTAGACTCAATTGCTGGACTAGCGATTCTCGCTTAGGTACCTGTGCTCCCAAACTTAACCTGGTTCTGACCATCTCAGTCGCCCCTGTGCAGTAAGTACCCTCGTCGCCTCTTTGCCGCGGGCTCATTCCCTCTCCCCTCCTCTAAAGCCTGCATTTTGTCAGCCAGGCCATCCAATGCCTTCTCTTGCTGTTTAAGCACAGGGATTTCAATAAAGACTTCTTTTATTTTTCTGGTGTGGATTTCTCACTTTTGACTCTCTCACACCATCTCTTTCTGATATCTGATAATAGTCCCCTTCCCCACACAAAGGTCTGATTTTCTTTTATCTCTGAACCCATCTCTTTTTCTAGCGCTTTCCTGTATGTGGCCCCTTTTGCTATATCCTCCTCCTGCTCTTCATCCACTTCCTCCTCCCCAAGTTCCAAAATGACCTCCTCTTCCTCATTCTCCTTTTCTATCTGCCTTCCTCCACTCTCTAACCTTCTTAGTACCTCCTCTAAACCCCTCTGTGTCATTCCTCGCCCTGACTTCCTTCCTCAATGTTTCTGCTAGCCACTGACTGATTAATCTGCTCCACAATATCCTTGATTTGTCCTCCTCTCCTCGTAAATCTCCCCTTCCATCTGTTTGATCTCTTCTGCACTTTTCTAATTTGTTCCCAGCCACCTCCTCCACCAACCCTCCAATCGCCTCTTCCTGTTTTTCCTCAACCTCCTCAAATGACTCTCTTGCTTCCTCCAACACACTTCCAGTCCCTTGCTCTTGACTTTTACCACCAACCTACTGACATGTTTCTTCCTCGTCCGTAGATTCTCCTGACATCTATTTTACCCCTTCCTCCAACCTCACTCACACACTCTTGATTCCTCAGTCCCTCTTCCAATATAGCTTTTAACTCCACCTACTTACTCTTACTAATATCCACCAGGACCGTCTCTACCTCTGAATTTCCAGCTCCTTCTCCAAAATCTCCCCAGCTTCGCCTCTTCCAGTTCTCTCAAAATTCCTTCCTGATCCTGCTCCAACCACTGCCCTCTCTTCTCCAAGATCCCACACTGATTGACAAAGGCCTTGGATCTTTATAAGACCATGGCCCCACCTTCCAGCATGGGATGGTTATTGGTTTTTGGACTCCGTCTCCAGCCCTACTGTGGGACTTGGAATTAGCTTGTCGCTCTCCTTGGGTGCCTCCCTCTGCCTGTCACTCTTCGGTCTTGCCGGTCCTGCTCCTCCCTTGGTAAAGGGTAAAATGGTATGTCTCTTCGTGAAGCTGGTGTGCCTGTTGGCTGGTAGGTCCTTCTTTGATGGTGGCTTACAATTCTGCAGTGGACTGTGGGGCTGGTGGAATGCCTCCCAGATTCCTTGGCCTAGCTCATGCCTCTTTTCTTGCAGAATTACAAGTAGTTCCTGCACTGTTTGAGGGTAGCTTAGTGCATAGTTGCATGCTGAATGGGACCACAGCTCCTTGACTCGCATAAAATGGCACAGGTACTTGTCCCATCAGTTGGGGCAGAGAGTGTGGTTGTAATCAGACTCTAGTTTGACAACCTGGGCAGTGACCATAGTCCCAGAGTTGTATAGTGTTATCTTTTTCCTTCCACCGAACAAGTTCATGGGACTTGTAGTGCCCATGTGAATAGTCCCTACTATGCAAGAGTGCTCTAGTGCAGTATGCCAGGGGATCCCGTGTGCACCTCCTTTGTGGTGGCCATCCTGCAATGTATGGGGGTCCCTGGCCCCTATGGCAAAGTCCACTGACAAACATTAGTGCCAAAACAATGGAAATTGTGAGGGCATCATGAAGCAGACACAGACCTCAGATTAAAGTTTGATCTATAAACTTTGATTAACTAAAAATGCAGGATGGACAAAGGCCTAACTTGCTCCATGCTAAGGTGGGATTTTCCTACTGAAAGGAAACTAAGGATAGTCTGTGTCAGGAAGTCCAAAGCAAATGTCTGTCTGTGTCCAAAACATATACTCACAGCTAAATGTCTATAATGTGTAGGGATGTCAGCATCAAAATAAGTAGTGTTTACATACGAATTCAGAGCTTCTTCCAGCTCTCGGTTTGTAACCAGGTTTCCCTTCCCCAAGTTCAAGACAATTCACATGATACAGGGGTTCACTTTCCCAAGAGTTCAAGTCTTTCAGTTTTCCAAAACAACTCATTACTTGGGACACTTCCCAGCACTTATGATATGGTTACCCTTCACCAGTTCATATATTCAGTTCATTTCCTTGATTTCAGGTTACACATGCTATTCAAACACAAGTTTCTTTGAGGGGTCTTCAGTGGCTTTTTCATAGAGGGTTGTACTCGGTGTAGGCGCAGTTGTTAGACCCATTACAGACCACACAACCGCTACACCTGGTTTGCTTTCTTTGCACCAACATGTTGCCACTGCCTCAGCTTGACAATGTTGCTTGATTCACTCATACATTATATCCTCTTGATGTTGTATTGTGGCTTGGCTTGCCACCATGTACTTGTTACACTTGCTTCCTTTTCCTGGCTCCAGCCAATGCTTGTTTCTCATATCATACAGTTACTTTCATTCTCTTGGCTCTTGCCAATGCTTGTTCACCAATGTTTCTTGTGCCTCTTGCCAACACTTGTTTTCTCATATCGTACAGTTCCTTGAATTCACTTGGCTCTTGCCAATGCTTGTTCACCAATATTTCTTGAGGCTCTTGCCAACACTTGTGTTCTCATATCATACAGTTCCTTGTATCCAATACATTTCACAAACTTGCTTTCACCCAGCTCCGTATTCAAAAGTGCTTATTCTCATTTTCATTTGATTCACCGGTCAGAGCGTACAGCGTCTTCACAAGGCGACCTGCCGCCATGAGCCTTCTTTCTCTTGTGCAGAGCCTCGTTCAGCCTCCCAGCGGCTCTCCGAGGCTTCGCTCAGCCAGCGATCCTTCCCCTAAAGCTCAGACCTCATGCAACTTCTTTACTGGTCACACCAGTTCTCCTCTTGTGGTCTATCACCTGCCTCTAGCGTCCTTCAGCTTCACTTCCAGCTGCATGCACTCTGGACCCTTCAAAGGGTCTCGAGCACTGTGCTTGCCATGTCGCTTTCCCAGAGGGGTCTGCTTTCGCCGAGCAGTCCGCAGCCCTGCTTACACAGCTGACTCCATTTGTACAATACTTCCCGCTTTTAATGGTCACGCCTGCATTACTCTTGCTGGCCTCCTCCTCACCCCAGTACACGACTGATGTTTGTATGTGTGTGTGTTACAAAAGTGAAGATGTGTTTCTCTAGTTGGTCTCTTCCTCGTCCCAGTACCAAACTGGTATTTCTTGGTGAATGTTTTAGTGGAAAAAGAGGGCAATGATTGACAATAGTCTATAACGGCTTCAGGGAAAGAAGATTAATTATGAAACGGAAATGTGGGGATACCACATCTCACCCAAGGGTGCCTCACCCAAAATCCCCAAGTCTCCTCCACCCAGGTGATCCTCCCTCGAATATTCACCCCCCAGGGTCAGGATCCAAGAGTGATTGCCTTTCCCTGGCCACCCAGGAGGAGTATACACAGGGAAAAGAAGTGAGGACGTCCTCACGTTCATCATAAAATAATAAATACATATTGGATGCACGTTTTTATTTGTGTTAGTTTGAGAATGTGCAGGCCACCCTACTCTCAATGATTAGCTGTGCATTTCAAGGGGGATGGGCAAAAGCTAAAATAATGTGCCGGCCATAATCCTTGCACATAATTAATTTAAGGCATGTGCGCCCGAAAAACAAATATGACACGCTCCAAACACCCACGTGGATGCTGGGCTTGTCTTTGCGAAATGGAAAAGCATTTTGGAGATGAAAATGCATGTGTGTGGTCATTTTACAAACAGTGTATATGGGATCAAGGGAGCGCCAGCGTTAACACTAGCGTGCTGTTTGGTCTCCTGGGTGCAATTGGACACGTTTACTAAGCACAGTGATAAATTACAGAGTAAAAACAGGTAACATCATCTTTACTCTTTCATTCTACTCTCCATTTTGCAAAACATGTAAATGTCTCGTGTTACTTATGCTTTGCAGACAGCATTTGCAATGGATTCCTATGGAATCTGTCTGCTTTTTGTAGGTGCTAATCGGGGGTGAAATTCATTGGGCCTCATTCCGAGTATGGCGGTAAGGGATAGCGGCCACCGGTAACGAGACCGGTGGCGATAATCCCTTACCGCCATACTCCGAGTTCCCACTGCGCCCTCGCCCTCAACGCCTGCTTTGAGCAGGTGTTAAAGTCGAGGGCGCAAAGGGGCCTCCAAGCCAATAACGGTGACCGTAATGAACGGTCACCGTTATTTGCATCTTCCCCATTCCCATTGAGCCCTATGGGGGCTCATTTGGGAATGGGGAAGAGCCTTGGTGAATGGGGAATTACCGCCCCGCCAACCTTGGAATGGGGCGGTGATTCCGCCATCCACCAAGGCGCTGCCGGTCCGGGTACGGCGTCAACCAAGGTGTTAATAGCGCCATTGGTTAGCGCCGTACTCGGAATGAGGCCCATTGTAACGTCTTTGTTTTGCACCTGAATTAAAAACTGATGCCAGTTTAACTAGATGCACTTTGAAGACGGGGGAGAAAACACATTAAATTCAGTTTGGTGCCCAATCTCTGCATTCAAAGAGAAGGAAAATGTCCTGGTGTGGTAAAGCAAGTTGTAACTGCTTTGCGCTTTGCTTTTACACATGCTATACCGCTCCACCCCTGAAAATTGATCCTTTGTGGCAGTTCTTACCGCTTCTATTACAGCTAAGGTTTGGGAGCTACCCTGCCATGCCTTGTGCACCCCCGTCCCTTTTCCGAACAAGAACAGGGGAATGTGTTTGTTTTCTGCGCATTTACATTTGTTACCCAGTGCCACATAATTCACTGGCAATTACTACCCTGAGGCCAACATGGCCTTTTTGTGCATGGCCATTTCCCCTGTGAATGTGATACTGAAGGTGTCCTTCTCTCACCCATTGAAGCTGCTGAAATTCACTTAGGGGGCACCCCTAACAGAGATTGGCCTTGAGACTTGTGAATCTCCAAGGCAGTTACCTTCATTCCAGAGATGTATGTCGCTTTGATGTTGACTTTTGCACCTACCCTAATAAAATCTTTTTGGACACTAAGTTATTTCTTCTGGATTCCTTCCCTTTGCTGTAACAGGTCATAATGTAGAAATAATAATAATCATGAAATGGCCTTGATTCTCAAAGATCTTTGCACTGGCGAAAATGAGGATGCGCCCATGGGCGTCTGATATCATTATATTGTGCTTGATTTTTAGGGGCCGCCTCTCAATAGGCAATAAAGGGTACATTCTCAAAACATGTTGACACATCTCCTTCACCATAAAGGGTATTTGAATGTGCATCCATATTGAAAATTAACTGGCACATGTTTGGTTCTTACACATGTGTCTGAGTCCCCTACCTAACCTTGAGGATAGATGTGAAATGGCAACAGAGTCACAGGCCGCTCGAAGATGGTGGGTGCTGTTCCCCAAGGAGATATGCAGGGGATCCACAGACCACCTCACCTGAACACTTGCACTAGGACGGAACAGTCATAGGGGCATTCAGCATTTTCCTACCCATGCTGGTGGGCTGGAATCCAAAGGGCCTCTCCCAGAAACATTCAGCCACCAGCCCTACAGCAGTGCAGGGACCCCAATGGGGCAGTCACCAAGACATTCACCTCTACCCCCCTCTACTGATAAGCAGGACCTTGAATGGGGCAATCTCAGGGTCCCTAACACTCCCCTTACCACCCCATACCCTTACTGCAGACCAGAACAGTGAGAGAAGATTGCCCATGATCTGTAAAGAAAAACAAAAGGTGAATGTTTTTAGAGGGTCATTTAACCCCCCCCCCCACCCGCTGCGACAGATTCAGAACTCCAGCATAGGAAGAGGTGTCTCTTTCTTCAAAGAAACAATGTTACAGCATGTTAAGGAAACAATGCTGTAGCCCTCCAAGAGATCAAGGCACTTACCATCAGAGAGAAGTACTAGAGGGGGAGATGGAGCAGTGAGACGCAGGGTAGAACTGTCAGTTTTAGGTCTGGGACGCAAGTACAACTTCCTGGCCCATTGTAAAATGGCCCACACCTACGATGCAGTGACCCAACTTTCCAGAACAGCTAAACTCAATACCAGCCTTGCACCAACCATGCATTCTCAAGTATATATAGTAGACATTCATTGACGTTATGTTCCTTTTATGCAGCATATCTTTCAGTTATATTTGTGGTTTCCTGGTGACATGGGCCCCAGAGTTTCTCCCCCCACATACCAATTGTAGTAACATTATTTCACAATAATGATATCATTTGGTGAAATGGGAAGTATGTGCATGTGGACTGTGACAAATATATATACAAGGAAGGTACTGTAATACCTATTCAGGATTTTATTAACTGCAGAACACCACATATAGTGTACGCGATCATTTGCATGTGTAATAGGTTGTACATTGGTAGTACAATTAGGCAATTGAGAATTCGGATCAGGGAACATCTTTCAAGTCTCAATAAGCAGGATCTCAGGTTACCTTTAGCCAATCATTGGCAACAGAATCACCAAGTGGAGGACTACAGGAATTTGAAATTCATTGGACTGCAGAAAACAAGATGTGGCAAACGGGGAGGGGATCTGAAACTCCAGCTCAGATAAATGGAAGCCAGATGCATCTGCAGACTAAGAAGCACAACCAAGGGTTTCAATTCGGAACATGAGTTGAACGTGTTCCTTTAAGCTTACACATTATTGAAGGAATATAGTACATGGTGATATGGTATGATAGTTTATTTATAAAGCGCTTAATACCCAGAGGTTTCTAAGCGTTGACCCAAGGATGGAACCTGTGGTGCTCCGTGTCATCTTGCGTCCAAGGCGAGCATGTTGCCCCTGAGCTATCCACCCGAGACAGCACTTTCCAGTAAAATGATGATGATTCTTTGTACCCATGGTGCTATTGTTATCTTCTATTGCTCATTATCAGGCCAATTGGACCATGACAAAGTTAATGATTTGTAAATGTGTTGGAATTGTACATTTTGGGGCAAACGGATGAAGCAACCACAACGCCAGACCACACCACAGACAATAATTGAATATTAGATGCATTGGATCACCTTATACTAATAGCAGCATTGTGGCTGCAGGGGGAGGAAGGTAACGCACCAAACTTAATGTGGATTACACAAGACGAATGTTTAACATTATAAAAATCAGCTGTATTCATTTTTAAGTGTAAACAACACACATGCACGATTTTGAGGAACCCATCTGTGAGTATAAATGTGAACAGTTACATTTCTTGATATATAAACCCAATACAGGGAGATACAGGATAGGATCATTATCTATGATATTATAGAGTGGGGGCAACCGCCAAATATGTGGAAATGGACATATGTTATTGGACCAACATTGCTCAAATGTGCATAACTAGAACATTTGAAGATATTGGGACAGGGGTGCCAAGGCGCATCTTTACGCTTTACCCTGTTTCATCCCCGTCATGGTGATGAACGTGATGTCACACGCTGCGTGCGTGTGAAATCACATGTCAATTAGCATATAATAAACTAACAAAATGGCACACGCGTAGATTCACACACGTGACATCAAGGCAAAAGGATAATGACTTACAGACCATCTTAATATGGCAAGTTTATACAGGATTTTTGTCAATTGGATTCAAGTGGAGGAACTACAGTTCTGCTAAATTGGATGGTATGGTAGGTAGGTATGGTATTGTTTATTTATAAAGCGCCTATACACAGGCAAGTGTTTCAAAGAGCTTAAGGAGGGTGGGAACATGGGGGAAAAACCAACAGTCGCCCAGAGCCCTTGAAATTCTGAGATGATAATAGTCTGCACAGGCAGAGTAAGTGTGTAAAAATACATTTAATAGGTTGAGATACAGCAAATAGGTCTAACGGCGAGTCTGCAGTTTATACCAGTGCAATTAAGGTGTGAAGACAAGGGAGAACAGACAGGCGATCTTCAGGCACGGATCGTGCGGATCGTGCAACTGCACAGACGGTCGCAGGAAGTCCAAGTGCACCCAGTCAGTGGAGACTGGGGTAAGAGCAGAGAGAGCCACTCTCTCGGTTTATTTCTCAAGTGCAATGAGTATGGGTGGGGTGTAGGGCCCTGAGGCAAGTGCGAGAGAGAAGTGGTAGCGGGTGCCAGGGACCTGTGAGACTCTGAGGTACACCCAGCAGCCATTCAGCAAGCTGTATGGAAAAGGAGGGAGAGAGGGAAAGAGCAGAGAACTAGGTTAGCAGGGGAGAGGGAGAGAGAAGGAAGAGGAGAAGAGGAAGGTCTTGAAGAGTTTCCAAAACTTAAGGAGATGAGGCTCAAGATGGAGGGCAGCAGGGAGGCCATTCCAGAGGAGGCACCTGCTGAGGATAAGGATCTCCCTCCAAATCTCTGCTTGGAGAACCGACTCACTCGCAGAAGGTTGGAGGTAGATGAGAGAGGGCTTGTGAGGGACAGGATTTAGGTATGCAGCATTGCAGGTAGGTAGGTCTCAGGCCCCAGAAAGCCTTGTGAATAATGCAGAGAGTCCTGAACTTGATCCTTGCAGCCATAGGGAGCCAGTGAAGGGATTTCAGCACTGGAGAGATGCGGTCCCTGAGCTTCAGGCCAAGGATAAGTCCTGCAGTTCTGTTCTGGATGAGTTGCAGACGACGCAAAGCAGAAGAAGGGAGGTTGAGGAAGAGGCTGCAACAGTAGTCCAGCCTAGAGAGACCCAGGGCTCTGGAGACAGTGAGCCGCTGGGGGAAAGTGAGAAAAGGTAGAGTACCTCTGAGGAGGTGTAGTTGATAGTTAGACTTTTTTGGAGATGTCTGAAATTTGAGCGGAGAAGGAGAGAGTGGAGTCAAAAATGACCCCAAGGTTTCTTGCCTCTAGATATGGGGCATGATAATAGATTCAGCTCAAGCAACAAATTGGGTCACTCTTAAGTGGATGCATCAACCACTATTGGAATTAGTAAGTCATTATTGGTAATGTGAACACATGTCGGATGAGTGGCCATGTTAGGAATCCTTTTGCACTATGCTGGAATATTTGATGGGAAATTAATAACTCTGGAAGCCGTCATATAATCAGAATGAATTTACCTGCTATGTTTCCGACCAATAAACATGGTATGAAGTTTAAAACAATATTTGGAAGCAATGAGATTTGGTGAGAGATTAGGAGGACAGGTTAAGCCTTGGTTTTGTTTGTGGTGTTACCAATAGATTGTTTATGGCTAGAAAAGTAGTAAACATACTTTCTCAATTCTGCTATTATTTGTAGCAAACATGATGTAAGGTGTGGAGATATTAGATCGAAATACAATATAAGGAAACTAGAACACACTGTTTAACCAGACGATTTGGAAGATATTTTCGAGATATAGGGTAAGTTAACAACCCATTATCATACTGTATGGCATACATGCTCAATGAGCTTCTAACATCCAAGGCATTACTATTACTTGTTCTGATGACATTTCACGCTACATGCTTAATCTAAGATTTGATGACTGGAAAATATCCACAGGATCAGTGTGGTAAGAGGTTAAATTGTCAAACTTCACTGATAGATTACATGAGGATGATCACAAGAGTGAATAGATGAAATTTGTATATTGGATTATCGAGACCACTAACTGGCATGATGATAATTATATGCTAACTGGTCAAATTTGGGGAATATATTGTTCACTCAATGATCACTAATACTATTTGAATGGAATGCAAAATAGACACAGTGCATGGGTGATTTCGGAATGGAAGATTCTCCAATACCGGCGGACAGGGGGACAGAGTGGACCTGTGAGTTATGCATTTTGGTTACTTCACCGTAAGCCACACATTGAGCTGATCCGAGGGTGCTAACACAACTAATTGACATGTACTTATTGTTTGTTGTAGAATAGTTCATAATTATGCTTTGTATTTTTCATTTTTCTTCATGTTTGTTCTTGTCCTGTTTCTTCTCCCATTTGTATTTTTATCTTCATGGATTCATTGTTTGACCAACAAGTACAGACATATTGGATACTTATCATTACATTATAATAACAGCTGAAGTGTCAGTCTTGAGAAAGAACACATTTCGAAACATGTGTTGGCTGCTGGTTGTTTTAAAAAAGACAACATATTTATGTGTATTGATGTATTGTACAAGTATGATGTCAGGCTGTTAAATATACAGGGAATTCTTAATTCTTTTTATGATTGCATGTAAATCCAAATTGCAGGTGATATTGTAAAAGTGAACGCACAATCTTGAGAGTTGAAGCTAACAAGCACGGCGCTGTTAGCTGATGGTAAACAATTCTGTTTATGAAAAGTAGTATAATTTGTGTAAAAATGTTACCTGCAACACTGCAGTTTGAGCTATTTCAATCGCTGATAGTGTACAAGAGCTTGTAATTTACTTTTGCCTCAACACAATTGGATGGTTAGCGCAAAGTGCTAGTTGACAAACATATACCTAACGCACTCCATTTCGAATGACCCTAATTTTAGTTTACTTGTTATTCAAGGCCTAGACTACTACACTGTTCAATACATCTGTCTTTCATAGCACCAAGTCACACGATAAAAAAACCTGACAAATTATAGGGCAAAGTCTTCAATGAAACATGTGGTTAAGCAAGTATGCATCACTTTGTCAGAAAAAAGAAAAGGGCTGAGCCAGTCCCACAATCAGGTGTAGTGGCATACAGGCCATGCACAGTTCCAGAAATAGTCACTCAGTCTGCTGAGCTACCTTTCCAGGTGTGCACCTCTATCTCATTTACCCTATTTTCCCTATGCATGCCCTCTGGTGTGCTTTCCTTGCACCACATTCTTGATGACCCTTCACCCCCCTTCCTTATAATTAACTTGCAGCACTATGTACCTCTTTTGTTCCATGCCTTAACCCTTAAACCAATCCCCTTTCTGTATCTCACATAGCTTTTGTTGGCTAATTCGTGCTTCTCATTGGAAAGGTCAGAATGTTTTTCTGTTCAGCTTGGACTTTCCGAATACTTGGAACCACACCCCACAGTGCCATGGATCATCTTGACTGGGTCTGGCATAAGACTCTTTTAGATTTATTCGACTCCATGTGTTTGGCAAGCTATTGGTGGTAATGGGTGCTCTCATCTGGTGGGTTTTGCAGGTTGTTGGTTGTAACCTAAGTCATCTCCACCACATTGTAGCCTTTCCTAGGACTGGAGGATTTCTCTTGGTGCCCCCTTTCCTCCTTCGGCCTCTTTACTCTTTTCTCTGCTTCTTATGTTCTCCTTTGCTTTCTTGCCTCCTCCCATGCTCTCCTCTGATCTTTCTCTTTCGACCCTTCACCTGCTTTCCTTATTTCTCTACCTTCTTTTTCTCATCCGGTCCCTATCTCTCTTTTCCTTTCTGCATCGCTGTAATGATTGTTAATACAAACGTCTTGACATGGCTCAAGCATAAAATAGGAAACACCTACCTATTCCTTCTCTCGGAGTACCAATCCTCACAGTATGATGGAAGTGAGGGAATACCTAGAAATCCCTCCGTAGACCGGAACTGAACTGTCCAGCCGGCAGTGAGACCTCCAGGGAAAACCCCCCGTAGGGGAAAAAACCTGTGCAGAGTAGGGCTGCTAGAGTTCGAGGACTCCTGTTAACAGCTCCCCGGATGTGGTCGGGATGTCATCTATCTCAATGTTGTATGGGTACTTCTCCGGATCAGTACGGGCTAATATGGTTTAACACAAAAGAGAAAATAAGAACCACAGAAATAGTACTAGCACAAGAGGATGAGAGAGAGGGAGGAAGTAGTGGGATGCGTGGCTTACCCAGACATCTGAAGCAATGAGCTCCGAACGATGGAAGTGGTGGACCTCAAAGTGAGATAGAGGGTGCTATTAGAGATCGGCCAAAGGGCTGTAAGGATGAACAGAGAGTTAGGTACCGGATGGAAGAGAGCTACCCAGAACTACTGAGGAACTAATGGGGAATCTTACCCTCCAAGAAGGAAGGTGTAGAGCAATCGGTTCCGGAAGTTCGTCTGAAGAAGAGACTAAGTGGGATAAGTCCCTTGAGGTAGTGTCTATGATTTTGCCTAAAATAAGACAGAGATGGAAGATCCGCTCGTTAATACAACAGTATTCCTAGAGCCGGAAGAAGAGAGAACGGGATCGGCTCATTAAAACAGAACATACCAGATAGGCGTACTTCTGTTAACAAAGGAAGTCTTTCCTCTGCGCCGTGGGTATGAAAGTGAACAAGCTTGGTTCCGTGATTCCAAAGCAGGGCGCTGAGATAGAGATCAAGACAAAACCAGAAGCCGCATGTAAAGGAAATCCTAGACTGAAGAAATGAAGGCTAGAATGTGGCTGGGAAAAGGTATTCGAACTTACGGAGTGTAGCTGCTCTCGAAGGAGAGTAGCAACGCATTGAACTACATCCCGATTATCCGGATATGTGTTGAGCACGTCGGGGGGCGTGGCTACTGGTACGTCTGCGACTGCCAGAAACACTAGCCCGCCGCCTGCAGTACTAGAATCCTTACGGGAACGAAACTGAGACCGCACCGCAGATACACAGCGGTGTGTCTTCATCCAGACAGTGTTTATCACAATCGCTACACTACATTATGTGCCTCTTCTGCCTCTCTTTCTCTCCCCTCTCCCTCTTCTAATCCTCAGTCCACCCTGTTTACTGCCTTTGCTACCTTCTCTCTTTCCTCCAGCTCTTCTTCTTCTCTGCTTCTCATTTCCAGCTACTTTCTCTCTCCCATCCACTGCCTCCACACATCCCACTCTTTTCTCTATGTGCTCAGACCCTCTCCCTCCCCTCTACAGCTCAGTTGATCCTCCTTCTCTTCTGCCCATGTTTTCTGATCCCCTCTCTCTCCTTTGCACCTGTTCACTGATTTACCATGCTCTTCTCTGCAAGTGTAACTCTGTGCACCAACTTCTAACTCCAAAACCTCTCAACTGCTGTGTCATCCTTTTATAGGTCTGCAGCATTGTGGCCAGGTTGAGGTATTGTTTAAATAGTGTCTGGTGTGGAAATGGTGTGAGCGTGTTCATGGCCTGGACCTTATTTGTGTGGAGTTCAAACGAGCCAGCTAATTTAGACTGTGGAGAGAACCGCCCCGTGGATATGCGTTCTGAGCTTACAAAATGTGCAAGTTCTTTAGAAGCTTCCAGGAATTTAAGGAGATCCGACTCAATTCTGAGAGGGGTGGGGAGGGCGTTCCAGAGGGAGGCTCCTGCCGAAGAAAGAGATCTACCCCCCACTCTCTGCTTGGAGAAACGTCTAACCAGCAGAGAGTTAGAGCTAGAGGACCGAAGGACTATAGCAGGGCAGTATTTAGTAAGAGTAAGTTGAATGTAGTGCAGTCCCAGGCTCCATAAAGCCTTATGGATGATGCAGAGGGCCTTGTGTTTGATCCTTGCATTCAACGGGAGCCAGTGGGGCGCTTTAAAGGCTGGAGTGATGCGGTCCCTGGGCTTGACACCAAGGATAAGTCTTGCAGTCCTATTCTGGATTAGTTGAAGAGGGCAAAGGGAGGAAAGAGGCAGATTAAGTAAGAGGCTGTTACTGTAGTTCAGCCTGGAGAAAACCAGAGCTCTAGAAATATTGAGTTTCTTTGGGAAGGTGAGGAAAGGGAGAATGTCTCTTAGGGGGTTGTGCTGAAAGTGAGCCTTCTTGGCAAGGTCAGCAATATGAGGTGAGAAGGAGAGAGAGGAGTTGAAGATGACCCCCAGGTTTTTTGCCTCACAAGAGGGTGAGGGGAGAGTGCCCAAGAGGGCGGCCAGAGAGTAGAGGGGGCGGGGGTGTGGAGTACCAATGAGAAGGATTGCAGTCTTACTGGCATTAAGGCTGAGATCATTTGCAGAGCACTATGCCTGAATGGCAGGCAGGCAGTCAGGTATGAGAGAGGAAGGAGAGGAGGTAGAGGAAGGATGCTTAAAGGAGAGCTGAGTGTCATCCGCATAACACTGGAAGTGAGGAGAGAAGCTTGAGATCAGGTGGGCAAGAGGTGCAAGGTAAATGATAAAAAGCCACAGCGAGAGGATAAAGTGCTGAGGGACGCCACATGTAGAAAGTGATCAACTGGATCAACAATCCAGTTGATTTCAGCATTTCTGGACTCAGCCAATGAGAGATTTGACACTCAGGCTGGCATGCATGTCCTGTTTATTCAAGATCCCACAAGTAGTATGGCAAGACGTTCGCCGAGAATTAAGTGCAGCAGCCCTTAGTTGGTTTACATGATTACTAGCAAGTGCAAATGCCTGATTTTTTTTAACACTTTGTTTTATTAGTGGTCCAGAAGATACACCACACACTCAAAGTTTCATCTTACAGATAGAGACAAACTTGACAAAGTAGAAAATCGGCATATACAACATACATCTTCTCGAGGTCGTAAGTTTACATAGCTTCATCATCATCGGAGATCGTATCACACAAAAACATTCTGAAGGGCCCCCAAATATCTTTAGGTCTGCTCGCCGCTGGGCGGGTGAGGACAAACTGTTCTTCAGCCTCATTTACATATGTCAGTTCCCGAAGGAATTGCTTCACAGTAGGTGGCGCAGCATTCTTCCATTGTTGTAGAATACATTTTTTGGCAACAGCGCACGAAACATTAAACAGCCTTCTGATCTTTTCAGAGCACTTGCCTATATCCCCGAATAAGTATTTCTGTGGGTTTAATGTTGGGGGAATTTGTGTAATTTCTTCAAGGATATCCGCCACCTCCCTCCAGAACCCAGCCACCATCGGACAACTCCAGTACATGTGGAACGAACCGGCCCGATCTGCCTTGCATTTGGGACAGTTACCTGGACTATCTGGGGCAAACTTGGCTATTTTGGCCGGGGTGTAGTGTAATCTGTTTATAATTTTAAACTTTATTAGCCGTAATCCAGCGTTGAGGGAAACTCTCTTGGTAAGGGAACAGTACCTGTCCCAGGTCTTGTCGTCTATAGGGATTTGAAGATCCTTTTCCCATTTATCTTTGACCAGGTTAGTCGTGGGTGTGTGTGCTTGTATTACAGTGTACAGACGGGACACCCCCAAACGGTCGCCGTTATCATCTGCACGCAGGGATGGGCAGGGGGTTCATTGGGGAAAGACGCCCAGCACTTCTGGAAGGCTGATCTCATACGATAATATTGCAGTGTTCGAAGTGGGCCCCTGCCAAACGCCCCCGCGATCAGTTGAACGGTCGCAAACTTCCAATCAATAAACATATCTCCCAGTTTCATCTCTCCGTTGGGATCCCAGGCCTCACGCAGGCTGAGGTCATGTGTTGGTGGCATGTCAGGGTAATTCCAAAGGGAAACCTCGGGATTATAGGGGGCCAGTATTCCTAGTTTTTTTAATATGGCTTTCCATGCACTAATCGTACAGCTCACCGGGTTGAAGTCGCATGTGTCCCTGTAGTGTGTGTCGAACATTACGGACTGTATGTTCGTGGGGGAAGTGGTAAGCTCCTCTATCTCTACATGGGGGGGACCCTCATCTTGGGAATACCAATATTTCGAAAATTGGGCTTGGGAGACATGAGACATAGTAATATAGTTCAAAGTTAGGCGCTGCTAAGCCGCCCGAGGAGTATGGTTCGGTCAGTTTTTCCCACCCCATTCTTGGAGTCTTCCCACTCCAACGAAAGTTCGTCGCCATTGACCTGAGTTTATGGAAGAAGGATCTTCCTGGCCATATTGGGATATTCACGAACAGATATAATAGCTTAGGCAGGACTATCATTTTAAGTACTGCTATTCTACCATGCAATGATATTGGCAGGCGGTCCCATAACAGCAATTTAGTCTGTAAGGCCTGTAGTGTGGCGTCGTAATTGTCTGTGTATAGTGTGTGTTTTCCACTGGAGACAAGTATCCCCAGATATCGGATGGATTCCCCAGACCACTTCAAACCACACAGGGAGTCGGAGCAGCTGGCTGCCGGTGTGAGGGGGAAAACCTCCGACTTGTCTCTGTTTATGGAGTACCCCGAATGTGCAGTGAATTCTTGGATCTCTGCCATAACAGGTGCTAAGTTGTTTTCTGGTTCACGGATATATAAGAGCGTATCGTCCGCATACAAAGAGATTAGCTGAGTAGCCCCTTTGAGGTTGATACCCCTATTGGAGTGTCGCAGTCGAACCGCTATAGCCATCGGCTCTATTGTCAAGGCAAATAGTATGGGCGAGAATGGGCAGCCTTGCCTCGTGCCTCTTCCCAATAGAAACAGATCCAAAATGGACTGGTTGGTCAATACCCGCACCCCCGGTTTCGTGTAGAGTAGTTCCACGTATCTAATGAAATTCAAACCCACACAAAATGCCTCCAGCACTGCTACCAAGTAGGCCCACGACACAGAATCGAAGGCCTTCTCAGCGTCTAATGATATGGCTACCGCGTTTCTACCCAGGTCTATTTGGGCCATAATACCAAAGAGCCTACGAAGGTTAAGGGCCGTAGATCTGGTGGGAATAAACCCATTCTGGTCAGGATGAACGAGTGTAGGGACTGCCGGTAGAAGCCTATTGGCCAGTACTTTGGAGCGTCTGTATTAATAAGAGATAGTGGCCTATAGGACGACATGTCCTGGGGTGGGCGGCGCGGTTTAGGGAGAACAGTTATCAGGGCTTCTCTCATGGACGGGGGTAATATCTTACACTGGAGGGATTCTTCCCAGACCTGCAGTAGCAATGGAACGAGTTCCGCACTGAACTCCTTGTAAAACTCCGCACCCAGGCCGTCCAGCCCCGGGGCCTTATTGGATGCCAAGTCCTTGATCGCCTCAGCAAGCTCGTCGGCAGTGAGAGGTTGGTCTAGTGCTAGGCGGGTCTCCTCAGGGAGTTTTGGCATTGTCAGCGTCTCCAGCTAAGCCCTAGTTTCCACAATCGTCTTAGTGTCTCTATTGCTATACAGCTGTTGATAAAACTTAGCAAACTCAGCATTTATCTCACTCTCGTTCAGTAAAACCTCTCCATCAGAGGTTTGTATGCTAGTAATTCGAATAGGGTGCCTGTCTTGTTTCAGTAAATTAGAAAGTGTCCTTCCCGCTTTGTTGCCCTCATCATACTTACGGGCTTGGATCGGGGCAGCTATGTACTGCACTTCCCTAGCAGCTAATCTGTTAAATTCCTGGAGATGTTGTTGTATCCCAGCTAGTATGTGTACGAGTGTAATCGTCCTCCAGTTTCCTCAGTTCACCTTCAGTTTGGGACAGTTCAGCTCTACTTCCCTTTAGGAGACCAACGGATTTGGATAGCAGTGTCCCCCTAGACCAGACTTTAAAGGATTCCCATACCGTAGAACATCTATCCACCGAGCCCATATTAATTTCAAGGAACTGTGCGATTTCAGTGTGCAGCCCCTCCACCAATCCAGGATCACTCAGCAACCCCCCGGGCATCCTCCATCTCCTGGGAGATCTAGGGCAGTTGTGGAGTGTAACCTCAAGTTTTATCGGGGAGTGGTCAGATAGTGTACGGGGCAGCATCTCACATGACTTCGTTACAGCAAGCACAGCGGGGGAGACAAACCAATAATCAATTCTGGACTCAGAATCGTGAACAGAAGAATAGCATGTGTAGGCCCTTCCATTTGGGTGCATTACTCGCCAGGCATCTTCGAGGGAGAGCTGAGAAAGGATATGTTGCAATGTAAGAACAGCCCTACTCGGTGCCCTGACGACCGTGCTGGATCTATCCAGTCTAGGGTCCATAGCAATGTTAAAGTCCCCACCCCAGATTATGGTAGCAATATCAATGGCAGCCACCAATTGGTATACATTTGTATAAAAGGCAGGGTCATCAATGTTCGGGCCATATGTGTTAACCAGTAGCATCCGCTGTCCTGCAATCGAGCCCCAAACCGGAGCATACCTACGAAGGGGATCTAATTTGTTGCCATCGAGCTGGAAGTCCAGATTTGGGTGTATGAGTGTGGCAACACCCCTGGACTGAGATGAGTAGTTCGTACAGAACATGGATTTGCCTCAACTGGGCAGTATGCACTCAGTATTAGTATCAACAGTGTGCGTCTCCTGCAGCATCACAATTTGAGCACCATGTCTGACAATGTAATTTCCAACCTTCTTAGTCTTTAGCCGATTATTCAGTCCCCTTACATTCCATGACAGTAGTTTAACCCTCAATGCGTGGACCTAGTCTTACATAGTGATGCTTGAATAGTACCTCTAACCTCTTGGATCTATCTCTCAAATATCATGAATCGTGTCAGATTCTCGCAGACCACTTGTTTAAACAATAACCTATAACCAATTCCCCCGGTAACTTCCTCAGGACAACGTGCCATAAGGTGGGGGGCCTTTCCCACTTCAAACCGTGGGATATCACATTGACAACAACCCAATCCAGACCCCCTGCCCCGCCCACCACCCTCATCGTCACCCCCAACTCGACGATGGCTGTCCCTCAACTTGTGGAGTATTCCCGGGGTAGTCATGTTGCCTCACATGACCGCCATCCCCGGTTCCCAGCAACCACCAAACACAGAAAATGGCCATCTTTAGTTTCAGTTCACCAAGGACCCCGAAGCAAGGTCCATAACCGCTGCAACCAGGTTAGTAGAGTACGCACATCTTAGTGTGCCGGCCTGGGTCTATTGTTCAGCGCAGGTCGTTCCCCTCTTGGAGGGAGGGGTATAGAAGACTCAATATAAGATAGGGCTTCAGGTGGGTTTTCAAAAAAGTGTGCCCTCCCTGCATGTTGGATTCTCATTTTGGCAGGGAACATCAAGGCGTATGTGATCTGTCGTGTTATAAGGAGTTTCTTAACCGGTTCATAGGATCGTCTGCTCGCCTGGACAGAGGCGGAGAAATCTGGGTATATATGTATATGGTTGCCTTCGTACTGCAACATGCCGGCCTCCCTCGTCAAGCGAAGGATCGTATCCCTGTCTCTGTAATTCAGGAGGCGAGCAATTATTGTACGTGGCGGGGCTCCTTGTTTGGGTATCGGTGCTAGAGTACGATGCGCCCTCTCCACAAGAAAATGCTCAGACAGCGATTCGGGCCCGAATAAGGATTTGAAAAGTTCTTCTACATGTTTCTCCATTTGGCCCCTGCCGAAGGATTCCGCCACTCCGACCACACGGACATTGTTCCTTCTTGACCTGGATTCGAGGTCCTCACACTTGCTCTGTAATTTGCTCATCGTGTCTTTGATGTAGGATATATCTCGACCGTGGTGGGCAATAGTATCTTCATTCACACTTATCCTGCTCTCAGTCTCCGTGACACGTGCGTTTTCCTTATCTATTCTGGCTCTCACAGGAGCCGATGGTGGCAACTATTTCGTCCAGTTTAGTGTTCACTGCCAGGAACCCACTCTGAACCAACGCAGCCAATTTATCCTCTATGTCTATCCCGTCTTGTCCGCCCTGAGCACCCTCATCCAGATGTGTGTCCATCGCTACAGCATGGCTAGCCGCGTTGGTAAACGTGTCCATAGGGCCCTTCTTCTTGCCACCGGGGGTTTTGGATGCCCTGTTTTACTTGTTTGGCTCCCCCATGTTTACACTGCACTTGAGTGCGTATCGGACTCGTCACAGGATTTCTGTAAGGTCTGGGCCCCAAATCCTAGGCAAGGGCTTGGGGGAACCACAGCCCAAAGTAGCAGGCCACCAATGCGGGGTCAGAAAACTCGAATGAACTGTATCCTCCCAATTGTATAGTATCAAGCACATCCAGGTGCACCCACGTGTCCCGCCGTGTCTCCCGGCCTCTGGTGTAAAAATTCCCGGTGGACTGTGCCCTCCCACGTAGTGCTCCAGAGGTGGTAAATAGTATGGCTCTGGGGAGCGTCTCAGGATTTGCAGTGTCCAGAGTAGGAAAAACCACCTGGAAGGGGTTTCCGCCTGCCTCGACTCTGTTTTTTAATGTTGTGTCCTGGGCAGTCACCAGCCCCGACTGAGGCAATGAAGGATGAGGGTCGGTTGTGTACCCTGGGGCAGTCCGGTACAGGCAGGACCGCGCCCGCAGTCTAGGTTGGTGGGCAACAATGTGATTCAGCGGGGGTATCCACCTCTCCCTCCTCCCCTATCCACAGCACGTACCTCTTTCTCACAGTGCATGTGGGTCGGGTGTGGGCCAAGGATCAAGCTGCACGCAGCAGCACAGCACCAGCACAGTCTGCGCCAAAGTGTGCATCAGTGTTTGGCGCTTCAGGCCCGAGGTCCACCGGCAGGATCTCGTGTGGTCGCGGACACCTGGCCCAGCATGCGTCGCCTCCACAAAGGCTCCGGTGATCACGGGCATCGGCAAGACCGAGCCGCCGGCATCCCGGGGCGGGCAAGGGCCTCACCTCCAACCAGGATCTATGTCGCGTTGACTCGCTGCAGGTCGGATGATTTCCACGGATCGCCGGGGCTCCCCAGTCGCCGTAGTTCTCTCGTCTTAGGCGAGCAGCAGGTTGCGTCTCCGAACCGCCTGGAGATAGTGCACGCAGCGGGATCGGTGTTCCGTGCCTCCGAACGAGGCGTTGTAAGGGATACGTGGTCTCGGAGGTCCGGAATCAGCCACACCACTATGGCGTATACGCCGCTTCTCACCCACGGCAGAGGCGCCAGAGAGAGCCTCGCATCCAGTCTCAGGGCATGGGCCGCGTCCGCAGGCCCCGCCTTCTCCCTGCCTGGCGCCGGATCGCAGCCCCGGGCTGGAGTTGATTCCTCTCAGAGCCTCTAGGCGAATCGCGTCCCCATCAGGGGCCGGTGAACCTCCAGGTCCTCCGAACTCCGGTGTTTTTCAACGCAGCACCCCAGGATTTTCAGGAAACAGGGACAAGTCCTTCGTACACCCGTGACTCGGTTCTTGCTTCTTGCGGCGGCCCAGAAAAGGATTTATAGGCATAGGATTTTGAGGTGGTGCCGGAGCCCGAGTATTAGGCGGCCATCTTTGCAGTGCGCAACAGCGCCCCCCCCCGCAAATGCCTGATTTGAGAGTAACTGGTTTGATCACTGTCTATAAATTGACCTTCATTGTAAGTGTGGGAGTCCGTCAACAAGGGTGCCAGTAAGCTCACTGGCACCCTTGTTTCCAGACCGCCACACTACGACTCTGCCTGCCGTGGACGCTGTGCCTGAAAGGTCTCACCGTGCCAGGTGCAGCTGCCGTGGTAGGCAAATTCATCACGGAAGCACTGGCACCGTTAGCAACAGTACTGCTGCTTCTGTCTCCACACTCCCATAGAGTCCTATGAGACTCCAAGGGAATGGGGACTTACAAAATCTGGCACCTGACTTCTCACGCCACTGGGATTTGTAATGTCCCGGTGGCACCGGGAATTCAGGCGCTAGATTCGGTGTTACAGGTTTGGCGACAACCCACCAGTGGCACTGGCGGGTTACCTCCAACCTCGTTATGAGGCCCAAAATTTCTTTGAATAAGGCACGGTAGCTCGCTGATTTGAGAGTAAGTGGCTTGATCAGTATCTATAGAATGTCTTTGAATAAGGCACGCCAGCTCGCTGATTTGAGAGTAAGTGCCTTGATCAGTGCCAAAAGAATGTCTTAGAATAAGGCACGCTAGCTCGCTGAATCAGGGCCTATAGAATGTCTTTGAATAAGGCACGCTAGCTTGCTGATTTGAGAGTAAGTGGCTTGATCAGTGTCTATAGAATGTTTTTGAATAAGCTGATTTGAAACTGACTCGATAAGCCGGAAACGGTATAAAGTCAATGGCGAGTCTTGCGTTCCTCCGTCTCAATAGAAGCTTAATTTTTTGAAATGTTGGAAGGTTTACCGTAACTACAGGAGCAAAAACAACAATGTATTTTTTTTGGGGACTTTGTTTTAATAAGACTCTTTGAGGTAAAGCTTTGATTCTACCGTGGTTTGCTTATACAACCAAAGCCATATGACAATGGCTTCCCTTGGGCATTCATTAATTTACCAAAGGCACAATTATTTGTCGGCAAAACATGTGTCAGTCAAGCACGAGGTGTAATAAAATGTGGTTCAGAGCTTTAAAAGGGAGGGATCTATGACCAGCTGAACATCTTCCTGGTGAAGCAGCACACAACAGGTGGTGAAGTCAGAGGCCAGGCGTCGAGCTGAGGTAATTGATTCATTCATGACTAGACACTTATTACACGTGTGTAATTATGACACGATCTTCTGTCATTTTACAAGTTTGATTGCATTGTTGGAAGGCCTTTTTTTTTTTTACAGACATGCTTTTCGCTCAAGAAACATAACTTTACTAGACCCTATGGGTTCCATGTGGTTTTACCTTTGAATTTTTTACCGGTTACTTTTTCACTGCATTTTTTAACCGACTTTTAACGATTTTCTGCTGCAAAATGCAAAACCCCTCCTCAGCCCCTTGTTAAACCGCAACCCCCACCTCTATAACTTAATTAACCCTTTCCCTAAACCAACCATCTTTTTATAAATGTGCATGTTAGAGGAATTTCTTTCAAATTAATATTCTGCTCTGAAAAATGTGTGCAGTGAATATTCAACAATGACATCACGTGGTAGAATACGGTACCAAGCAATTTCGTCTGACATTGGTGTCTGTCTTATCCATAACGAATACTTCTAGACTACTAGGATGAATGGGAAGTTTCAGTACAAGTCAGCCTGGCGAACATCAGATTGGACCTAGAAGCAACCGATTCTATCCCCGAACCGAGGAGTGGGAGAGGGCACAGTAGAAAGTCCCTTTGGATATGGCTGCACACATCTTTGCATTTTCTCTTTCCCGATTTATGAAGACATTGCCTCATCATAAATTGGGCGCTGCAGTAAATTGCGGCAGTAACACTGTATACTGCCACATTACCACACCGCCCAACTACGAATCTGGAGGCAAGGTGGAGGAAAAAACTCCAGCAAGAAGCTGGAGTTATTTCCTCCACCTTACTGCCCAAAATCAACCAATTCGGCGGTATTACCGCTGTCAGTAATAGCGCCAAAATCCCCCATGGAGTCCTATGGACTCCAAATAATGGGGACTCACACCACCTACCGCTACTCGTAATCTGGCAGTAACACTGCCGCACAAAGTGGCAGTAACGCTAATACTGTTTGTTGGTATCTCAGCGGATTTACCGTCAATATAACACCACACTCGTAATGAGGATGATTGTGCTGTAGCCCCATACTGGCTCAACCTCTCCCAATATTTAATGTGAGGATTTCATTGAATCAGGAGTACATGTCTAGAACATGGTCTGAGAATAAATGCTTGATGCACTTCAATTCATGAAACCTAAAGGCAACTAGCAGTCCCGGAAGAAGTACTGATTTAAGGTTGTTTAAGTTGCAACTAATTTACAAAAGGACTAATTCCTAAAAAAATATTCAACTCAGGGTATTGCAATCCTTTGGCATAAATTACAAAAGATTGTGCTACTCACACATGCATGACTTAATAACATGTCTGAAAAAGTAGGCATTGCAAGGGGTGCATCAAGGGGACTAATGGGCCTGGGCGGGGGGCTCTTGGGGGGGGGGACAGAGCAAATGTTGACGGAAAGCAAGTTGAGCCTACACGGGTAACAAAAAGCTGAAGTGCCTTCACTGTCTGCCCTTCCAGCCAATGTTAAAATATTGTCTGCTTCAAGGAACAAGGACTGTTTGGAAAAAGAAACTGAAACGTAGCCCTTTATGGTTCATATGCTATTATTAGGCAACATATGTCATAAGGTTTATACATATGAACATAAGACTTCACAAATTGTAGCTCCACAAATAATTAAATATGTTGAAAAAAACTCTGGAATTCTGTTACAACGCGACCGGCTAATCAGGCTTTAATTTTTTTTCCGAAGGCATTCACGCGGTAATTTGTTAACACTTGGAAGCTTAACACCATTTACTACCAACCAGCAACCAATTTCTTTAGAAACGACTGCTACGGAGCTTTCCCAAATCTGCCCACTCGCTTATTACCTAAATGCAAATGGATTTTTCATACTAGGGACGTTTTAAAAGCAGGAGAACATGCACCTAAGCATTGTGTGGGAACACACGACTAACTAGTACCTTGCCCGCAATTTGTCAGTTACTTATAGCTTCACACGCCCTGAGGACGGCCTGGTTAGAGTTGAAACACGTGTTGGCGTTTTCTGTTGGCACTTTATGTGAACAAGCGCCTCTGTAGGAATGCTTATAATTGTTGACACTTAGGAGGTTTTTTCAACATATTTAATTATTTGTGGAGCTACAATTTGTGAAGTCTTATGTTCATATGTATAAACCTTATGACATATGTTGCCTAATAATAGCATATGAACCATAAAGGGCTACGTTTCAGTTTCTTTTTCCAAACACTCCTTGTTCCTTAAAGCAGACAATATTTTGACATTGGCTGGAAGCGCAGACAGTGAAAACACTTCAGCTTTTTGTTATTAAATCTAAGGGTTTTAAAAAAAAATACCCCTGTTGTTTTTCACTGCTGATGCATACCATTTAACAACTATTCGTAACATTAGATATTTTTTGACTTTTTCTATCAGATTGTCAGTTATGCGCACATCCAGTTATAGGATAATTGCTCACACTCACTGAGTCTACACGGGTATTCACACAAAAAATGTAAATGCATTTACTGTATTTATCTATATTACACAGAAGTGATCTAGCTGTAAACTGTGCAATGTCTCTGGGAAAGCGCATAGATTGTTCTGAAATTAGCAGCATGTGTGTAGGAAATGAGAACACTCGTGGGGAAGTGACTTGCAGCAAGATAAAATGGGCATTGGCAAAGCAAAAGGTTTTTTTGCACCCTCAACTGACCTAATAAAGCCATCATATGTTTGTTGTAGTCACCATGTGTTATAGTATTTATTTA
This sequence comes from Ambystoma mexicanum, assembly GCF_040938575.1. Lineage (NCBI taxonomy): Eukaryota > Metazoa > Chordata > Amphibia > Caudata > Ambystomatidae > Ambystoma > Ambystoma mexicanum. Next base: position 290,009,593 of record NC_090940.1, read on the forward strand.
TTTATATATTTATTTCAAATTCTTGTAGAGCGCTACATGCCCGCAGGCCTCAGAGCGCTACACAAAAGCAAAACTTAAGACAACATAGACAACGTTTATATACAAAAAATACATAAACCAACAATGCGAGAAAAAAAAGCATCAGTGGGGGCTCTATAAACAAAGGACATATCATATAATTAATTCACACTATTAATCTTAAATTTGAGGATCCCATTGGCAAATATTTACACATACTTAGAAACCCAGGGAGGTTACTGGTTCCACACACAATCACAACGCAATCCCGGTTCTTCAGCGTACACCAGCCATCAATTTTTAATCTGCGTTAAAACCTCAGATCAGAGCTTCTGACTATATCCGGGCCCGTTCTTAGGCGAAGCCATGCCAGTACTTTATTTCGCAGATCTTCCCTAGGTTCTCTCTCGCCGGGTTCATCAACTTTAGTAATTATAAAATTCCTAAGGTCAGTGACCACGACTCTAGTTGGACCATCCTTCGGTATAGTCATATGGGACATTCTTACACGTAAACTCCCAAGGGTAGCTGGTTTTGGGGCAATGTCCACAGACCCAGACATGCCAGCCAGGCATGACTTTGCTTTTCTGATGGAAGCAGGAGGTACAATGTTGACAGACTGTAGGGAGTCTGTTCTAAGAGTGGCTGTCGGCGTGGAAACAGACTTCACTAACGGCCTTACACAACAATTCGGGCATGCAGACGGTCCCTGACTATCAAGGTTCACAGGCGGCCGGTCAGTTTGACAGAAGCTATCCACTTTGTTAGTAACCACGTGTGCTGCTGAAGATACCAGGGGGGGTCGAAAAGGCAGAGTTTATCAGATTGAACAAATGATGATTCTTAACGGATTTCTGTACATGTTCCAGCCATGCCATAAAGTCACTAGGATTGGAACACTTGTGAAGATCGAAAATAATTTCGGCCTGAAAGAGCTTCCATGGCTCAAACGAAAGATTTTGCTCCGGACATGAGCCAGACGATGAAATATGATCATGGATGGTAGTAGAACTATCATGAGCCAGACGATGAAATATGATCATGGATGGTAGTAGAACTATCATGAGCCAGACGATGAAATATGATCATGGATGGTAGTAGAACTATCATGATCCGGATGGTGTAATCCAATAACAGGAGACATCAAAGGAGCGCAGCAGCTTGCGGAGCATGAACTCACGCCTGCGTGTGTTGCCATCACATGTTGAATGCAGCCTCGAAAACCCAAAGAAAACCATTATACGACACCATACATAATATACAGCCTCGCAGGTTAATCCATATTATGGCCAATGCTGCTTCAAATCCCAATAATGCCATCACATGCCTGGTATTGCCACCATAAGTAAGGTATAGACTTGTGTGTCCCAATGCTGCCAATGTATGCCAAGTCCACCATTAAATGCCCCAGTAATGCCATCATAAGCATGGTACAGTCAATGTATTAGAGTTTACAAGTACGCTTTTAAATGATTGGGCTCTTTCGGTTCACTATTTAAAGACTTACCAACAACCACAAGCATCACACCTCTTGTCCCATTTAATATCCGTTGATGCATCGGGAGGGCATTCTCAGATAATATTCAGATAAACAGCGCCAATACACTCCATTCTATAACCAAAGGACAGCAAAAAGGCACAAACCAATGCAAGTGATGACAGTCATTAAAGGACTCGAAACAAAACAGGGAGTAAAACACACATTGGGCCTCAGAAGTCTGTAGGTATACGTTAAAAGTGTCGGTAACAGTATGACCACCACTTTTACTGCACCAACAAATTAAGAGGTGATGGAAATACCATCAGCGGTGATAGCGCCATTAGCAATACCTTTGGTGGAATTAACGCTGACGGTATTACCACTGAGGGAATTACCGCAGAAATAACAAAACTGCATTACAGCTTTATTACAGGTTGAAATATGGTGGTAATACCGTTGAAATTAGGTGAGAATACCACTAAAAGCACAGTGCATTTACCTCGACCTGAAAGGTGGAGGAGGTAAATGAATCCAGGTGATGGAAATTAAACCACAGGTGCACCCAATCCACTCAGGAAGGGTACGCAAGGCCCACACCTCCCCAAACACACTTTCCAACACCATCATGTTACCACTAGCTCTTGTGAACATGGATGTGCAGCTGCTCCAGCTCCGCATTGAGCTACAGGGGCTGGAAGAGCAACAGAGGGTACAGGATGCAGAGGAGAGGAGGAGGGGGAGGAGGCACCATATAAGACGAGCGCCCATACCCCCGGGTCAAGCCCTAACCCTGGACCTTGACAGACAACCAGCTGATCACCCACTTCCGGCTGAACAGGGAGACCATCACTGAGCTGCTCATTTTGAGGATGGCATACAGAGCAGGATCAACATCAGTACATCCTTGCCCCTGCTGCTGAAGCTTGTGTCGTCCTGCATTTCTTGGCAACGGGCACCTTCCAGCACACTATGGGCATGCTGCAAGGCATATTGAAATGTGCTTGTGCATGTGCTGGAAGCCCCTCTGCATCATGTCTCCCACCACATCTCCCTGCCTAATACCCCCGCACAGGAGAACGCCATGAAGGCACGTTTCTATGAAGCAGCCCACATACCTAATGTTGCTCTGGATAGCACCCATGTGGCATAGGTGGAACCCCCAGGCATCTGAAGAGGTATACCGCAACCAGACGTAGTACCACTCCCTGAATTTCCAGGTCACCTGCGCTCCTGACCTCCTCATAACACACTGCTGTGCCAGCTTCCCTAGATCCACCCATGATGCCATGGTTCTGAGGAACAGCACACTGCCTGGATACATCGGGAGGCACAGAGGGCATCAAACATGGATATTGGGTGAGTAAAAGTGCCATCACACAGATTATTTTCACAGCACAAGTGAAATGTTGTGAGGCGGGATTACCACACCTGAAGAATGCATGCCCTGTACATGCAGGATCTGCCCTCTAACCACTCACATGACAGACTTGAACCCACAGGACTAGGACGAGTGACAAAGCTGCAGTAAATTGCCAATGCATATTGGCTCAACAAGCTATCAATACACCCATAGGACTACAGGAACCACAATGCAACATTACATATCCATATACATGGAACAACACTTGTCATCACTGCAACAAAGTATTGTGACACTGGCACAAGTAATGCCCTGTACTCAGTGACCATTTATGTGAAGTCATCATGGAATAGATGCAGACAACCTGTACATTAGGGCACATGTATGGGAGCAAATCCCAGGCCCAACACAGGCACAATGGCACTCTGGCCTGTTAATCACAGACCCTGAAAACGATTAGTGCTGGCTGTGAGCTGTGTGCATGATGTTACACGACAGATCAAATGTTCCTCCTGAGTAAATGACTCCACATGTAAGCACTGTCATGGTAAATCATGTTGTGTGACAATACTTGGGATATGCACACACAGACTTTCTATCAACATGCCATTGTAACGGGCAACACATCCACAATGCACTGTGACTGACACCTATGACCTTTTCCCTTGCAGGTGACTCTGGATAGCCCCAGCTACCATGGCTGATGATACCGAGGCAGAATCCACAGACGCCACAGGAGGTGGCCTACAACAAGGCACATATCTGGACCAAGTTCTGCATCGAGCAGACCTTCGGCTTGCTAAAACTTGTTTCCGGTGCTTACACCAGTCTGGAGGGGCCTTAATGTACAGGCCAGGAGAGGTCGGGCAAATTGTGCCTTGCCTGGGCCTGCACAACATTTGCCTCAGGCAGAATGTTTCCCTGCCCTGAATGAGGACATGCCACCCCCAGAAGAGGAGGACTCACTACCTGCGGGTCCTTTGCTGCCACGCAGTGAGCAGGAAGAGGGTAGGGATGGACGTCTGGTTTGGCAAGAACTGATTGCCATTTTGTTTAGGCTAATTGATATGCCCTTGCAATGCACCTCTGTATTCAGTCACATTGTGAATTAAATGCTAGCATACAATAAGGAATGTCCTAGCATTGGTTCAAGTGAACAACTATTTAATGTACAAATGTCAAAACACCCTCCCCAAACCACCTCCACCCTCCCTAAACAGCCCTCCCCAAAACAGCATCCCCAAAACCCCTCCCCCATCTCAAAAACCCACCCAAAACACCCTCCTCAAAACACCAACGCCAAAATACCCTTGCAATGTCAAACAAATAACGGTCACTTCCGGTGCCTCTTGGCCTTGGTAGCCTGCTCTGACACCTTAGGTGTCAAGTGGCGCATTGAGCAATGCCTTGGGATGCTGGGCTGTGACCCCTCTCTCGGGGGGATAGAGGTGGAGGGCTCAGACCCCTGACCCCACAGGGTCAGCAGCATGCAGGCATTTAGGGACTCTACAAAGGCCGATATACCCTCAGTGGGTTCCCTCATCCTCTGCCTGACCGTGGTGATGGCAGCGGTGGACTGGCAGAAGGAACAGGAAATCCAGCAGCACGACCCCTGCAGGCAGTCGCTCATGGCCTGCATGTGCTCCACCTGCTCGCCCGCCATTGTCTCCAGTGATTCCTGGTGCTTCTCTATGGTATCTAGCCATGCCCGAACGGCAGCCATATTGTGCAGAGATAGAGGCTGTGGGAGGGTTGGGGCTGAAGTACGAGGAGTGGAAGCCCATGCCCTCCTCCTCCTACTCCTTGTCAGTGGTGTGGTCGCTGCCAGTGACACAATGGTGTTAGGGCTGGCAATGCACTACCCGAGATGGTGAGGAGGTTGTGCTGGTGCCCTGATGTATGGATGCCAGTGCGGGGACAGCAGCCTTGGGGATTGCCACAGGGGCCAGTTGTAGAGTGGCTGTGGCAGCTTTGGCGACAGACGTCCCACCTGCATGCCAGGTGGAGGGGCCATTCGGCACTGATGTGGGGATGGTGCTTTCCTCCGTCCCTGCCAGAGGTTCCACACCAGTGATATCTTGTGGCCTTGCTGCCTTGCTCCCCCTCTTACTTCCACTGCCTACGAGTCCGGTCTGTGCAGGGGTGGAGATGGACGGAGTGGCAGCAGTGGAGGGTCCAGCCTCTTCAATGTCCATGGACTGTGTACCTATTGGGAGTATAAGGACATGAGTATAAGGGCATGCTGTCAGTCATCTTGCAGACATGTCAGCAGGATTGCAAGACACACAAATGCGACATTGTGTTTTTTCTACATAAACATATTTTGTATGATTGGCATGGGTAGTTTTAGGCCGATGGGTGCAGCTACTGCCAGGTGGAGGTAGTGCCTGCTGATGGTGTCCATTGTGCATGGATGTGCATGTTGACTGTTGGCCTGCCACATTTGCTTGTTGTCGTGTTTGTGCTCGGGGTGCACTTGCCAAAATGGATTGTAATGGCATACATGGGTGCTCCTCATATTTCCAGGAATCATGTAGACTAAAAAGAGTGTTTTGGCTGTGGAGAGCCATTACATTTGCACAATGATGTCAGTGGCACCCCAGTGGAAAATTCTGTCTTTTGCACTGCAGCGTGCACAAGCAAGGGGCAAAGGGTGGTATACAAGCATGTACCTCACCTCATGCCCTTCGCATTTGCACTCCAAAGTGCAAATTGTGTAGATGCTGACTGGCATGCATGCACTTTTGTTTGTGAGCGCTGATTGCCATGCTCACATGGCAGGAAACGTGTACAATGGTTCCCTATGGGGACCTCTTGGTTTATGCGGTTGCATGAAGCAGGCATACCCCATAGGGATTGCCACCATCTGAGCTGGCATGATGATCCATGTCAGCTTGAATGCATAAGCATGTGTATGGCAGAGAGGAAGATGGCTGCGGGAATGCAAGTTGCGTTCTGCCCCTCCTCTCCGCCATACACATGATTGAATATAAGCAGTGGTAACAGGAGGGATGGCCCAATACAGGGACAGGACTATGGGCTATCAATAGATACAAACGAGGGGGGCGTCCTGCCTATAATTATTTACTGATTGCAATGTATTTTAATGCAAATTCGGTCAATAGGAGACATTCATACAAAATACTACTTTTTGTCATGCAATGTACTAATGTGTAAGATAAAAACGAACACTCAGTATTGGAGGTATAGGTCAGCTTTACATTTTGCTGAAATTAATTTTATTATTTTTTGTAGATTTTTTGAAAGCAAAAAGTCTGTCTGTGGTCAGTAATTGACCTTAATCCATTTAACAAGAGGTTGGCGTAGCTCATTCCCTCTGTACAAGTATCCAGATTACTTTATAAAACATAAACACAAAACTGTGAACAACATACGCAAAGACAAAGGTTCACAGGTAACATTGCTAGCTGCAAAGCAGCCAAATGAGTGCAAAGGAGTACAATGTTACAGCAACAGTGTGGACTGCATAAACAAGAAAAGAGGTCAACAATAAGCATTACTTCATGCAGTTAGGCAAATTGGTGCAAAGCAATGTAAATACGTACAAAGCAGTTTAACATGTATCAAAAAAGGGTGCACACATATCTAAACTGACATGGAGCAACAGATACTGTATGTTAGTGTCTAGGGTAAACACTAAAGCTTTGTATAGTTTTGACATCCTAGAAAGAGCATAACTAATATAGTTTGCTAGGAGACATGACCTTGGAGAGGTCTACCAGAGCCAGGCTAAAGGGTGACCCACAACAAGGTAATACATTGCAATCAGTAAATTATTACAGGCAGGACGCCCCCCTTGTTTGTATCTATTGAATATAAGCAGTGACATTAATGATTGGCATCAAAGCCTGATGCATGCCTTTTATGCCATTCATTGATTTTGGTGTCTCATGGTTTTTTAACTCCTCCATGTTTGGGCATGAACGTTTGGAGTATGGTGCATCTGCATTGTCACATCCACCCACTCCCCAAGCACATGTGTGTAGTCACTGTGCATTTGAACAGATTGTCATGTGTCTGCCCATTCCTCTGCCCATTGTGGCCATCTGTGCTGGCGGATGCATGCTTGTGGCTAGTGCATTGACATGTCAGTTGGTTCTGACAGCCATCACTGTGGTTTCTTGCTCCAGTCTCTGTGCTTCCCATTCCCTTCAATACCCTATATGTGGATGATGGAGCTCTCCTTCTCTTCTCACGGCATGAGGGTGAAGGGTTCCACCGTGCCATCTCCCGTGGCTTCACTTTCCCTCCTGTGGCATGAGATGAGGCTGCAGAGTCATTCCACCATTTGGGGCAGTCCTCAGGCATTTTCTGGACTGGGGCGCACCGCTATCAACTTGTCCTTGATGGAGGACCATATTGCTACCTTCTTCTGGGCATAGGTCTTACGCTGCCTACTGCCAAACAGCTCCTTTGCATGGTGCATTACTTCATTTGCCAGTGTGTTCAGCGCTGACTCCGTGAACTTTGGCTTACGCAGCCTCAGTTAGGGTAGGCAAGGCTTTCCCTTGTGCCCCCCTTCTCGCACACAGGTCTTGCCAGTTTTGCTTGATTCTTCTACCCTGCTCCCCCCTCCAGCCTACTTCTGCAGCAGTCTGTCCTGATACATTCTGGTTTCACCTTCACCGTTTTTTGACCAATGCTGGATTTGACTTTTATGTACTTCATTGATTCACGGTGTGTCACCCTTTCGCAACACTCATGCTGGACTTCCTTTTCATCTTGTACTCATGGTGGCCCTGAATCATGCTGTTGCCATCTTCATCGTGTATCCTGACTTGCAACATTATGTGTTACTACTGACGTCTGCAATTGTATTCGCTCTCCTCCCCTCCTCCCCTTACTTTATTCTATGCACTTACTCTATCAGAATTGTCCCTGGACCTAGTATGATAGCAACCCCGTCTGTCTCCTCCCTCCTCCCCTTTCTTCTCCCCCCCTCCAGCACTATCTGAAATGTCATCAGGCCTAGTACGATAGCTTATTGTTTTGTTTCTCCCCTCCCTTTCTGCACCCCTCCCCCTCACCTTTTGTTTTCGCCGGCTCTACCGGAAATGTCGTCAGGACTTGTATGGTAGTCGGCTGTCTGTTTCCATTTCCTTCCCACTCTCCCCCTCTATTCCTTATCTATGTCTTAGATCTTGCACTATCTGAAATGTCATCAGGCTGAGTACAATAGTTAATTTCACATCCTTACTGTTCATGGCCTGTAAGAATGTAATTGGGCCTCATTACGACCCTGGCGGTACGGGTACGGTATGGACGGTGCCGGTATGGCACCGGCACTGTCCATACCGTACCACCTTATTCCGAGTTTCCCTCGTGGGTCCCTGACAGCCCACCAGGTCTGACCTGGTGGGCTGTGCGGCACCCACGAGGGAAACACATGGATGCACCGGCACCGTTAAAAACGGTGCCAGTGCAACCATGCTCCTCATCCCCACTCTGCCCTATGGGGCAGAATGGGAATGAGGAGCCTGGCATTACAGCCACCCACGAATAGGCAATTACCGGCTCATTCAACTCGTAATGGGTCGTTAGGTGCTCGTTCGCAGGTGGCGGTGCCGGATGCGAGTTCGGCAGTAGCCGTGCCTGTAATGCAGGCACGGCTACCGCCGAACTCGTAATGAGGCCCACTGTATTTTCCCTTGTTCCCCTCCCTTGCCTTGAAGCGCTTTAAAACACGTTGGGCCTCATTACGAGTTTGGAGGTAGCCATGCCGTTTTTAGCGGCATGACTACCCCCAAACCGGGTACCGGGTCCCGCAAAACAGGACTTACCGGCCCATTCTGACCTTGGAGTGCCCGGTAATTCCCTTTTGCGGGACCCGGTACATCCACATTCCCATTTGAGCCCCCATAGGGCTCAATGGGAATGGAGAGGATGCTAACAACGAGCCCATTAATGACCGGCCCGTTGTTAGCATCCTGGTCTGCTAGCGGGTCCCGCTCTGCACGTCTGGTCTGGCCAGGCGTCCAGAGTGGGACACTCTGCAGACCTCGTAATGTGGCGGCCTGGAATGAACGGTGCCGGTCCCTTAGTGGCACCGTTCATTCCGCGGCCGCCTTCCGTGTAATGAGGCCCATTGTGTATAGGCGCTATATAAATAAACAATCATATCATATACCGTTGTGTCTGGGTGGTATTACTGCCAGATGACCATTATCAGTGTTACCACCATGGGGGGTGCACGTGCCCATCAAGTCATGATACAGCGGTTATTCCGCCAGTCATTACAGCAGTAATCGTAATACAGCCAGGACGTAATTACTGCCATATTTGCACCAAACTCCCGATGAAAGTGATTGTGCTGTCATGTCCCTGACATCTGCACCTCTTTTCTTTGGATTGCTGTAACTAAGCCGCAATCAGAATAGTCACATCACACCAACATACAAAGATGGCATGTTTTAATGTAGTAAAAAGTAGTGATGATTTTTTGAAGAAGTTGGATTTTGTAGCTAATGATGGTCACTGATTGGTCAGCAATTCCCCCTGCTTTCCACAGTATTTATACACCGTTTTCCTACCATTGTCATTGATATTTTTCTCCTTACTAAATTTGTCTTGTTGATATTTGTTACACTATTCTGGTTTTATGTATTTCATTAGGACTTGTATAGATACCCAGTTTTTTTAATCTTCATCAATAAAATGTGATGTTGACTGCTGTAGATCAATCAATCAAACCCTTTGACCGCAAGCCAGTCGACAAGTCCAACCGTCCCAACACAGAGACCCAAAATCCCTCTAATTTCAAAAGTCAACGCAAGAGAGAGCATCCCCCGAGCCTGTTGCACCCTAAATGTTGAGAGGTTTTAAAGCCTGCAACTATACTGGGCCTGTCAGGGCCCTATTCTCCATGACCATGTAGTCTAATACTGGATTTTGGGAGGCTGTGAAGTAATTCTGCCATTAGACTTTTCTTGCCTATAACATGCCAAACCTTGTTCAGCCAGACTTGCCACAATGGTATTTTCATCTTCCCTGAGAGGAACCCCACAACTAGTTTGGCTGCTATTGATGTGGTGGTAATCAACCACCCCACAGAAGTGCAGAATGGTTCTATCATATCAATTGGGTGGCCAAGCAAGCCCACTCCATTCTGGTCAGATCCCTGTACGCTCCAGCAAGGTTCCGCCTCAAGAAGATGCAGGCAGTGCTTGAAATGCAGGAGCTTGGGGAGAGCATTCATCTTTATCAAACGGACATCGCCAAACCAAGAAAGTGGCAACTCCTCCACTTCCCCAGTTGAGCCCTGTGCAAAGTACCAATTTTAGCGGTAATGTTGACAACCTAATATTTTATAAATGTCCGCCCATTTGTACTTCATCAACCTCCGAAATCATCTTCTTACCCCTTTCCACGAGTCCAAGACGCAATAGCTCCAATTTTGAATCTTGGAGATCTTTGCAAATGCCCTAATTTCTTTATCGAATGTGGCCAAAGTTGTAAGAGAATAATCCCTTATCTAGGGAGTCAGCAGCAAACAATGCTAATTTGTGCTCAGACTAACCAATTTCATCCCAGGTATTCTGGTATTTGTCCTTCCCCCCAGGCAAATGGTTCCATTGTGAGAACAAATAGTAAGTAGGAAAAAGGCCAACTATGTTGGACATTCGTACCAGTCAGACCCCACCCCATTGACCTTTATCTTTGTGATAGCTTAGACATAGTTTACAAGGACATCCATGATGGATGAATTAATGAATCCCCACCTTTCAGAGTTTGTTCAATAAACAACCATTCCACCTTGTCAAATGATTTCCAGCATCTAATGTCTGTTCCTCTGAGAATTTATGTCATTTACTCAACCAGTGAGAGACCTTACGAATGCTGTTGAACTTTTGATGCTTGAGAAACAAAACGGATTGGTCTACAAGTGAAACTTGCAGTAAAATCTTCCCAGGAGTGGATTATCGTCAAGAACATGTAAACATCAATATTGAAGACTATAGGCCTGCAGGAACCCCAAAGTTCTTTGTCCTTGCCATGTTTTGGGATGAGTATTAAAGCGGCCTCTGTCATCTATCCTGTGATGACCCTCAAGCCTGGAATGAGTTGAATAGATTTGCAAGATTGGTCACAATCCTATGCTACTAACCCATAAAAAGTAACCTGTCTTCAAAACATATAAATGCGTTGCACTTATATGCAAATCCTCTTTCTTAAAATCGATGTCTTCTCCATGACTTCATTCTTGAGACTAACACCGACCTTGTATGCATTACAGAAACATGGCTTAATATTAGTGTAATATGCAAACACTGAACAAAGCAATTCCAACCAATTGGAAAGCTAAACTACAAAATCATTCTTCATACCTTGTGGTGTTGTTTCTCTTATTTCTAAAGTATTGGTTCCTGAGCTGTAAGGAAACTAACCTACTTGATGTAAAGTTTGGCTTTACTCCAAAGGTAACAATTGAGGTCAGTGGTTGAGCCAGGTTTTGATGTCGGGTGGGGCGAAGTGCTCCTCAGGGGGCACCACGGCAGTCGGGTCAAAAAGTGGTCGTGGTCAGTACCATTTCCTTAATTTTGCAGGTATAACTAGGAACTGTTGATGGGGAGGCATACTTTTTCATGCATTATGTCTGTATCTTGCAGCATTTATTTGGTGTTCAATTTTAAATTAAAACAATTACTATAATGTGTATGTTTCAGCATTCTTTTTCTCCTTCAATGTCCACAAACTGCTAATTGGGATGCTTAATATACAAGGCAAAACTCGCAGGTTTGTTTAGTTGTTTTACCCGATGTATGAATTGCCCAGAAGCAAGTGCTGCATGCTTTCAGGAAATGCCATTCAAAATGTACTTTCAGGTTCCAAACTTAAAGTCTCCGAATGGCCATGCAGCAGATGGAATTGTTATAAAACATTCGAAAGTTAGTCTAAAATGCAGCTGCTTATTCCAACGGCATTTATGGATCAACATAATTACAGTGCAGAATAGGGCTGGTAGTGGTATGCATTTATGATAACAGTACAGAAGAGGCCCTGTGCATATGCCAAACAACCAGTTGCCCCATTGCCCCTGAGTGTGCGCTGCTCGATGCACGCTCCCACATATGCAGGTGAATCCATGGGTCGAGTGCGCTATGAATCAAAAAACTGATGCAGATCCCGTTATGTATCCCAAAGTTATATATCCCAAAGTTTCGGATTGGGAAGTAACACAACACAGCTCTGTGGGGAGAAATGCACTTGTGAACACCTGCCAAAGAATTAAATGCACGTGTCACGCACTTCAACAGAGGACGGTTGCTTCCCAAAGCTAAGTCTGCACTAATAATAATAATGAAGCTTAGTACATTTGATCCGCGCAAGAACAAAGCGGTCTTGCCTTGCTCCGACCAAGGCAGCCCACTTGTCTTTCAGATCCTATACAGCCAAGAGACCATGCAAATGGCAGCTGAGAGTGGTATAAGAGTCACATGAACCATGAGACTACTTAGTTTAGGTTTAATGGCCACAGATTCACTGATGGGAAGGCCTACTTGCAGGCGATTCATTTCAAACAAACTGCACGGCACTGCGGGAGGCCTTGATGGACACTGCGCTTAGCAGCAACGCTTATTACTTGGTGTAATACTCCCATGCTGGAAAGAGCAATGCCACCCTCAGCTTAGCTGCCCAGTGGCCCCATACATACATGCCAACCATCCTAATTGATGCAGGAGGCACCTGATTTTTTAAACAAAATGTTGAAATGTTTAACTTTCTGCGTACTAAAAAAAATCCAACCCGAATGCAACCAAATGGCAAAATTACATCTCCCGCTTTCCGTCAGAAAATGTCTCTTCCAGGTGGTGCAAAATGTTAACAGGCCGATTCATCGAAATAATGTGCGCTGAAATTTTTGGCGCAAGCGTGCAAAAGCGTGCGAATCGCAGCACAAGTGCGAAAATCCCAGCGAAACCCGCGCACAGCGATTCATGGAAGTCCATGCGCGTGAAAATCCCTGGATGTGCACTAAATTCCTGCGTGGCGCACGCTGGGGCACACGTCTCCAAACAGCGTGCGCTAATCGCACAGCGAAAGCGCACATAGCGCAGCACACACAACAAAAGTAGGCGGAACAGGGGGCGTAACATGCGGAATGGGGAACAACACGTGAAAATGTGGGCGTCACGGGGGAAGTACAGGAGGCAAATGCGTGGAACGCCCACACGCGCGTCTACAACACGTATTCATGGAATCGAACGGGGCTAATGCGTGCGCCAAAAAAGATGCGCTAATCCAGAAACACGTACGCCAGCAGGAAGCAGGTGTACGTGGACCCGCACAGCATAAAAGTGCGCGCAAACAACAAACCAGCCCAGATGCAAAGATGAACATACCGTTCCTAGCAGCAGTGGTCGTGGCATACCGCAGGAGGAGGAGGAGGATAGTCGGGGCCAGAATTTTTACACCCAGAACCAGACTTTTTGGGATGCCTGATGACCAGGTGTATGGGAGGTACAGGTTTCCACCTCACATTATACTCGACCTGGTGAGTGAGTGGGAGGATGACCTCACATCACCCACCCTGTGCTCCCAAGCACTCAGCCCCCTGGAGAAGGTCCTCAATGTACTGCACTTCTTGGCCACTGGATCATTTCAGCGGACTAGTGCGATAGTGGGGGGGGGGGGGTGTCACAGGCCACGCAGTCACACTGCCTACACCAGGTGTTGGCCATCATGACTACACGCCCATCAGTCCGCAGGCACATATACCTGCCCAGAACACCTGCAGAAAGGCAGGCTGCCGTCCAGGATTTCTACAGGGTGGCACAATTCCCCCAAGGCAGGCTGCCGTCCAGGATTTCTACGGGGTGGCACAACTCCCCAAAGTGCTAGGTGCCATTGATTGCACCCATGTGGCTCTACGTCCCCCCAGGGCATCTGAGCACATCTATAGAAACCGCAAGCACTGGCATTCCATCAACGTGCAGGTAGCATGTGATGCCAAGGGAATCATCACCTCAGTATATGCCAACTATCCAGGGTCCACCCACGACAGTTTCATTTGCAGAATGTCAACCCTAAACCGGGACCTAGAAGCTGGGCGGCATGGCGATACATGGCTGCTTGGTGAGTATAAATGCCACTGCACATGCATGCATGTCAGATACTGAGTAATGTCACAACCCCACTAATGATACCCATCACCACCTCCCCAGGGGACAGTGCCTACCCTCTGAGCACCCACATGATGACGCCAATTCGGAACCCCACCACGCCACGCGAGGTAAGATACAACAAGGCCCATATTGCAACCCGGGGCATAGTGGAGCGCCCATTCGGAGTGCTCAAGTCACGCTTTCGCTCCCTTGACCGTTCTGGTGGGCAGCTGTTATACGCTCCCCCAGTAGTGTGCAGGATCATAGTGGCAGCATGTGTCCTGCACAACGTTGCAACACGCTGGGGCCTGCCGGTGGACATGGTGGTGCCCCCACATCCCTAACCACATACACGCCCGCTGCGCATGGGAGGCGAAAGGGCACGTGGTGAGGCAGCCCGTACGCAGTTGGTGGCTAATTACTTCACCTAAAATCACACCCCTGTGGAGTGCACACAGCCCTGGCACATACCAGCTGACAATCAATGATGATGACATAAGGGACAGTCAACTGTCACAACCATACCAGCCTGAGAATGGTCACCTGGAAGTGTTACATTGTGTGCATCCCTACCTACCCAAACACCACCAATGCTGTGTCATCAAAAGACATACATCTATGCTGCTAAATTCATTACCCCCTTGCCAAACACAACATGAGAACAGCGCCATGTCACCCAACCCCTCCCCAGCTCCACCACCAAACACACCATGGCATGTCATGCAATGTGAAAGCAAACAAAGCAATGCACAAGACCTGACACAAGTGTCACGAAGTACACTGTCCCTAATATAACTGCCCACACACAATATGCTCCCAGTAATGTATAACTAACAGCACACATTACCAAATACTTACCAACAACACAATGCTGCAACACACCATGGAAAAAAGCAAAAACATGACAGTACTAAGTTCAGGTAGTGGTAGTCTTACAACCTGAATACGCCAGCACATCGAGCCCTTCCAACTGTAGAGTGTTGCTGCCACGCAAATGTCTCAGTGTACTGCATACAACATGAACTGCATCTGTAAAGTAGACGGCCTTGTGAAGACATGAGGAAGAAACCTGCAAATTATGAGGAAGCACATATCAATACACCATGCAGTGTACAATACAACAACAATATCCACTAGGGATGTCTAAACACGAAAAATTGACTACAGACTGCCCACACAGCTCATGGGAGCCCAACATCACTGTGAAATTCACTGTCACTTGGTCACACCCTGTGCAAGCCCATGGAAACAGGAAGCAGGAGGGGTGTGTGTCTCACAAACCCAAGCATCTAACCCAAACTCAGGACAAGCCTGCATGTGCCCAGTCGGAATACAGTGGATGCCCACGGGAGCCACACAAGGCAACACACTGTAAAAAAAGAAAAATCAAAAATGGCCATGTGGGGGCCAGGTAGGGAGGGGGAGGCCACCCAGGAGGTTCGAGGACAGGGTGCACACCAACACCCACCTGCGTGGATGTTGCGAAAAAAAAATACCTCCTTGGGTTCATGGCCTGCACGGCTATGCCATTGTGGGAGAACTGCTGTCGCTCTGCTCATCCTCTGCTGCTGCATCAGGAGGTGGTGGCACTATGGGAGGCAGCCCACGCAAAGCCCTGGTATGGTCCTCCATGGCAGCAAGCATGCAGGTCTGGAAGGTCTGATTCTGGAGGATTAAAGTGAGGAGATCCCCATGCAGCACATCACAGTTTGCCTGCATTTCTGCACGCATGGCCTCGAGTGATGCCCGGATCTCCTTACGTGTTGCATGCAGCTCAGCTGAGAGCGAACGTGTGAGCTGCTCCAGCTGCTGTTCTGCCCTGAAATTACTGGAAGCCTCAAGTTCAAGCAGAGACTGCCTGAGGTTATGTAGTTCTACCCTCAGGGCTTCCCTGTGGCCCTGGGACTCTATTGTTATGGATTCGCGCAGAGACTCCAGTGCCGCCCGTCGGTCCCTGTTGGATACCAACATGTCTTCCCTGTGTGATTGGCAAATGGAGTCTGTTGCCTGCTGTTGTTGCTCCATCTGCCTTTCAGGGGGGATAATGGAAGTGGCCACCCTCTCCATTGCCTGAGCCATCATTTCTACTGATGCTGCCTGTTGGGTTGCCATTCCGTACATGGAGTTTTCCATACAGTATTGCCTGGTGGCGCACGGCCACCGTGTTGACGGGCACCACACCTGTTTGGGGCAAGGCGATCTGCGCCTTGCTGTGCTGGCACTGCCTGAGGCTGCATGACTGCATTCCCCCTCTGATCTGCTGGCCCAGGAACAGGATCAGATGCTGTGGAGTGTGACCCTGCATCCGTAACCGCCAAAGGCGGACCAACCAACACTGACATCCCCATAGAGGGTTCTACCCCTGGTCCAGGTGGGTTGGACAGAACAGAATCCCTGCCAGAAGCACTTACCTGCGACTGCACATGTCTCATTATCCGACTCAGCACCTGAATAGAGGTCTGTGGAGGTGCACCCAGAGGCACCCCTGGACAGTATGGTCTGCAGTAACATTGGGTTTTCACCCACCACCACACCACGTCCCCCACTGGTGCCCGGTCGTGCCTGAGATTCCTCCTGGGTCTGCACCATCTCCTCAACCTCAACAGCACCAAGTGCGTCATCATCTGCAAAAACATGAAAGACAACAAATGGAAACAGGCATGAGCACCATAGCACACACATAGGCCGTGACAAGCCAGAGATCCAGTACATGAATTACACATCTCCCACATGACTACAACCCTGCCATGCATGCATTGTCAAAGAGTTGGATGTGGAGTCAAAAAGGCAGACACTGGGGAGAGCAATATGGATATGCAACACATTTTCAGCATGTTGGGTAGCACTGGCATCACACATCAGGCTGTGAGTGGCATGCCCAATACACATACATGACACATGCCACCACACAGATGTCATGTACCATAGCCACAGTAAATTACAAAACTACAGCAATATGTCAGTGGATGAGTAATGTCACACATCCATGTCACATTGACATGATGCGAAGATTGATGATGAATAGTGTTGCAAAATATGCATGTGCCACACACTGAAACACATCCAGTGTCCAATAACACAGTCATTGTGGGCTGATCAATGGTTGGTCCCTTTGACATCACAGGAAACACCTGTCATCTTCCACATGCAAACAGGCCCTTATGAAAATGTTCTGCAGGCCAAGACTCCATCGGCCTGAATGGTCTAATCATTAACATAACCATGTGAAAATAGTGCCCCAGTGTGGGCTGTGAACAATGACCGAAACATAGCACATATGTCGCAATAGTGCAGAAACATGTCTAGCAAAAAGGGGAGAGTGGAAACAATCAGCCTGAATGAACACTTGCAAAATGTGAACTATGTAGTTGCAAGATGACAGTTCAAGGTAAAGTGCACTAATGTGTGCCTAATTGGCAACTGTGGGCAGAAGGGATACAGTCATACCCAAATCCAAGGCACGTGAATGTATGGGAGGAAGCAAATGGGTGACCCATAACACTCAGGAGTACACACCCTCACCTGGCACTGAATCAGAACCCATCACCCAAACAACATACACATGGATTACACACACACGCATGGCCACTCACCGGACAATGCTTCGTAATCAGGTAGATCTCCCACACCTTGGATCTGTTCCTCTGTGATGAAGGTCCCAGCAACAGACTCATGTCCAGTGAGTTTGTTGTCCTCTTGTGGAGACCCACCGCCAGTCACCAGAGTAGCGGCATGATTTGAGGCCAGCTTGTTCTTTGCTCTGCGTTTCAGGTCATTCCACCGCTTGTAGCAATCATCAGTTGTGCGCCTCACAAATCCAAGGGCACTTATGCGGTCCGCGATGGTCTGCCAGTGTGCCCTACGTTGACCAGGTGTGGTCTTGCACCCTGCAGTCACCAACATTTCGCGGCTATGTGCCGACACATAGGTCACAAGTGCATCACGTTCCGCGTCATTAAAGCTAGGCTTCCTTGACGTGCCGGAGTGTGTAGCCGTGTCTGGGGTCTCAGCCTGTTGTGCCAGAGCACCCTTCTTCCTCTTCTTCAAAGGTGGAGCGGAGCCTGAGTGGCTTACGCTGCTCTGGTCAGTAGGGGCAGAAGCGCAGGTGGACTGGATACTGGGAGTGTGTGTGAATGCACAATGACCATAGGTCCTGGTGTAGGCATTGGTTGCAGGGTGATGTTGGCAGGGGGAGCGTCAGTTTGATGGACCTGGACCGACACTGTCCTCGCTGGGAGAGCCAGAGCTGGGGCGGATGGAGCTGCAGCTGCCCCTGCAGCCTCCCCACCCTGCCTACTTGGGGCAGCTGATGACATAGCTGCCCCAGATTCATGTGGCTTGATGACAACAACTTGCACCGCCACACGTGGCCTAGACTTGCTGACCTGGAAGTCAGCCTGGGAGTCATCCTGTGCCAGGTCAGGTGCCACAATGGGCTGGTCCAACAAGGGCTAAGCTGGGATGGTGTCAGCCACGTTTCCCTCAACCATGGGGGGGCATGGGTGTCCCTGATTGGTCCTCCACACATGGGGTTATAGGGGCACCCTGCAAATCCCAGCCACGTCCCCTACCGTGCCCACCACGGCCACCTTTTGAAGGTCAGCCACCTTTGCCTCCCTTACCGCTTGGTCGCCTCCCAACCATGGCACTGATGTTGTTGTGCGTATGGGAGTTGCAGTAAACAATTGTCCTGGGCAATTGGGAGTCAAAGGGGTAGGGTACTAGATGGAATTCGTACCATAGTGCTCTAACAAGGCTGTCTGTGACCTCTGGGGGAAGATGACGGGTCACGCAACACACAGGCAGCCCAAAATCAAAAAATAACGTGCACGCAACCCCTCGTAGACCACGTGCGTGAAAAAATGAACCCGCACTACGCTGTGGCACCCAGAAACACAAAAATAAGCGTACGCGTAATGCACGCAGCCTACAATGACCTGTGAAGGGGTACGCGACACACGGGGCAGGCACAGTTGGTAAATAGGTGCGTGACTCCCCGTCTGCCTGGAAAAAGAAAGTGAAAAATACGCGCGTGTGCGCGTTGGCAACACCCCCAGCAAAAGAAGAATTGTACGCTGTCTGAGGAGACGGGACAAAAGAAGAAGTGAACGCTGTTTAAGTAAACAGGCCCAACAGAAAATCAGAAAAAAGCTGTCGGAGGTAACAGGGAGTACGAACTAGAAACGCTGTAAAGTAATCGCGTGTGAACCGACAAGAAGTACAGATTTCGCCCACTCGCTCTCCACGAAAAGCACGTACAAGGAAATGGCGTCCTACACGTAGCTTTTAAACCGCCCCACATGTACACGTCACATACGCGTGTACGCGGGCCCTTTCCTCCAATTACACGCGATGACACTCGGACGTGCAGTTTTTCCACGTGTGCTCTGTCATCATGTGCTATGAGGGAAACGCCTGTGCGCGTAATGTAACTTACGCGCTTATGCGCTAAGGGCCTTTGGTCCAATGAAATCGCGCGTACGTGTGCTGATGCGCTTACGCGCTAAGGCCCTTTCCTCGAATTACACGCTGACGTGCAATTTTGTTCACGTGCCAAATCACTCCGTATCAAGTTGGCCACGCGAAAACACACGGAAGACCACGCTCCTGCCCTGAATGCCAAATTACTGCCCCCAGACCCCCGAGCACACTCCCACCTGCCATCTGCTGCTGCCTGACTGCCTGCTGCCCACGTGCCCTGCCATTTGCTGCCTGCACGTCAGCCAGGGGTGCAGTTGCTGTGACCACCCCTGCTGGAACCGAAGACTCCCGACTGGGATTCCATCGCTCCACAGCCCAGCCCCAGGACCCAGTTGCCCACCCACTCCTGCCTCTGGGGTTGCCATGTCCAGCACAACACCATCTGGCAGCACTGGCAACCCCCAGCCAGAGAGGCAGAGGGCCACCAGCTTCAGTGCCAGGGAAGTTGGTGTCCTGGTGGAGCAAGTTCTGGGGCAGTATGATGCCCTCTTTGGAAGTTTGCGCGCCGACAACGAAGGACGGACTAGGATCTGGATGGACATCGTGACTGCCATCAACGCGGAGGGGGTGGCAGTCCGCGACTTACATCATGTCAAGAAGCGCTGGGAGGACTTCAGGTCCAGGACCCTCAACAAGGCCCGGCGCCTCGCTAAGGCAGCGGATGCCAAAGGGTGCCAGGGCCAGTTGTCGAACCACCAAATGAGGGTCCTCGAACGCATATGCCCAGCGCTCTACGTCCAGATCCTTGAGAGGCAGACCTGTCTAGAGTCGAGCTGTAAGTTTACATGCATGGTGATTGGACGCTGTGCGTGTCGTGGTGTGCCAGTCGTGTGCAGGTTGCACATGTGTTTTTGTAGGGCCATGTAGGGATGTGTATGAACATGGGCGTGAGGCTGCCACATGTGAGTCCTCTCAGGTGTGAGACACATTGATGGTGTATGTGTTGGTAAGCATGCTGGGCAAATGCAGGTGTGGGAGCACACATGTTTGAATTTCTGTGTATGTACATTGGCATGGTTGTGGCATGGATGGTGGTTCATAATGCATGTATCTGCACTGTGTGCATGTATGTGGATTTGACAAGTGTGCAACTGTGATCCAACATGGATGCATGTGACACTGATATGTAGAAGGCTGAATGTCAGATGTGACATGTATGGCGATCTCATCACTGCGACAGTTGGAGATGTACACATGCATGTAAGTGTGGTGGCGTGTGTGCATGTCTAGTGCACTCATAGTGTTTCATGTGATGTCAGGCTCACCTTTGGCTGTACATGCTGTTGTATGTGTATGGATGGTGCTGCCTGGTGAAATATTGCTGTGGAAATGCTCATGTGTGTGAGTTAAAATGACATGTGTGTCGTGGAGTGTGATGCTGTGTCTGAAGTTTGACAATGCCACTCATTTACAACTGTCGTGTGTATCAGTCCAATGTACTGTGCCCTGATGCCTGTGTTTTATCTCTCCCTGTCTGCAGCGTCGACTGATGAAGAGGGTGGAGAGGGTGCTGTGGAGCACAGCGGCATGGATGGCACCACCAGCCGGAGACGCAAGGCCCCGCTCCCCTCCCAGATTGTCATCTCGTCGGGGAGTGAGGAGTCTGGTGCCGCATCACAGGCCGCAGCTGCCGAGGGTAGGTCCAAGAGGTGGAGGTTGGAGGTGGACTCCTCTGCAGCAGAAGGGGCAGCTGAGACCCCACAGGGTCCGATGGATGAAGATGGCATGGAGTCATCCAGGTTGGTGGGGGGTTTGGTGGAGGAGGAGGCCGTGGAAGGGACACACACATGGTCTGGAGGTGGGGATTCCACTGGTGCTAGTGGTGCAGTGCAGGACCAGGGACAGGAGGCAGCACAGGCCGCTGCAGAGGTGCCTGTGTGCAATCCTGTCCCTGATCCTGTCACTGCATCATCTGGCACCAGCAGGGATGCCTACGTCCAGACCCGTTTTCAGGGAGGGGATGAGCGCACAACAACTGGCCTTCCTCTCCCTGCGGGCGTGGCTATCCGGGACCGTGTTGAGCCAATCCTGGCCGGGATAGCGTTGTGTCAACGGGGCATGCAAGTTGACGTGCAGTGTTTTCGTGAAGAGACTGCATGTCATCTCGGGTGCCTCTTTGACCGCGTTGACCTGCTGGGACGGGTCACCAGTGCTGGATTCCTCCGTGTGCTGGACCTCCTTGCGACCCCCTCCTCACCTGAACCCCCTACACGCCAGTCGTCCTCCATGCCATCTTCCCACCCATGTATCACCTGGGTACCCTGTGGAGCTGCCTCTGACCCTGCGGCCAGGCTGGTGGAGGACACATCCCTGCCACAGTCGGGAGTCGGATGTCCAGCAGGGATGGCCACCTCAACAACTGCACCCCAGCCGGAGGAGGATGTGCAGGCAGCAAGAGCCAGGGCACAGCAGCAGCAGCAACAAGGTGGGAGCCATGATGGCTCTGGGCCTTCGACATCGGAGGGGCAGGCATCAACCAGAGGGCAGGAGGACCCAGGACTGGAAGTGTCTTCCGTGTGGCAGCGGGTAGGCCATGCTATAGATGCGGAGCGGCAGCGGGCAGAAAAGGCACGGCTCACGATGGTCAAGGCGGAGAACTCCATGCGTAGGGCACTGAGGCGGGCCGAGTGCCTCGAGGCAATTTGCAGGGAGTTGGGGGAGATCGTCCCTGCGAACCCTCAGGGCCATGGAAGAGGACCGCCTCCAGGACATTGAGCAGGAGTTCGATGATGCCCTGGCCTGGGACATCCAAAAGTGAGCCGTCGGACTAGCCCGCTGCCATTGTAAACAGTTTTTAGAGTTAGGTTTCCTTTTCCTTTTCCTTTTACTTGTGGTCAATGGACAATGCCACACACATTTGTATATAGTTTTATTTTTAGGTAGTTTCTTAGGTAGGTTTCACTTGTTTGTTTGGGCTCATGGACCCTTTACATCGTTGGACAATGGATTGATTTCTTTTTTGTAATTTTGCACGTGGATTAATGGATTTTTATTTTGGACAATGGATTGTATGTAGTTGGATTATGGATTGATTTCTCTTTTTTATTTTTCATTATGAACATGAAACAATGGATCTCTTTGTTTTACCTTTCCTTTGGATTTGCGTTGGTGGAGGGAGAGTTTGGACTGTTTTTCTTTCAAATTTTTTTGGATTGGTTATCATTTTCATTCACTCTTCTTTTTCACATGCTTTTCATTTCATGTTTGATATTTTGGTATGCTTTCATTTCATTTATTTATTAATGTACATAATACATTTTCATATTTTAGTTCCATGTGTGGGATTCGCTCATTGGGTTGATGCATGTGAAAATGTGGGTTTACACAAGCAATGCCAACCAGTGTATGTGTGTGATGGACATGTGTTGATGTACATAGTTGAGTTTTGGTTTGTGTCTTGAGCTAGGCATGTCAGTGTGGGGTGGATTGGGAAATCATTGCGTCTCAAGAATGGGGTGGCGTGATGTGGTTTTTTGGTGTAGAAGTGGGCCATGATTGTGTATCTTTATTTTGTGTAGGGGGGCATGAGTGGGACATGAGTGGGGGCCTGCTGGCAGGTGCACCTGACTGCTGGGAGGTGGGGGTGCAGGGGGACATGAGTGGGGGCCTGCTGGCAGATGCCCCTGACTGCTGGGGGGTGGGGGTGCAAGGGGACATGAGTGGGGGCCTGCTGGCAGGTGCCCCTGACTGCTGAGGGTGGGGGTGCAGGGGGACATGCGTGGGGGCCTGCTGGCAGGTGCCCCTGACTGCTGGGGGGTGGGGGTGCAAGGTGACATGAGTGGGGGCCTGCTGGCAGGTGCTCCTGACTGTTGGGGGGTGGGGGTGCAGGGGGACATGAGTGGGACATGAGTGGGGGCCTGCTGGCAGGTGCCGCTGACTGCTGGGGGTGCAAGGGGACATGAGTGGGGGCCTGCTGGCAGGTGCCCCTGACTGCTGGGGGGTAGGGGTGCAGGGGGACATGAGTGGGGGCCTGCTGGCAGGTGCCCCTGACTGCTGGGGGGTAGGGGTGCAAGGGGACATGAGTGGGGGCCTGCTGGCAGGTGCCCCTGACTGCTGGGGGGTGGGGGTGCAGGGGGACATGAGTGG
The DNA here is from genome assembly GCF_040938575.1 of Ambystoma mexicanum. Lineage (NCBI taxonomy): Eukaryota > Metazoa > Chordata > Amphibia > Caudata > Ambystomatidae > Ambystoma > Ambystoma mexicanum. The sequence continues at coordinate 290,033,141 of NC_090940.1, forward strand.
GATATGAGTGGGGGCCTGCTGGCAGGTGCCCCTGACTGCTGGGGGGTGGGGGTGCAAGGGGACATGAGTGGGGGCCTGCTGGCAGGTGCCCCTGACTGCTGGGGGGTGGGGTGCAAGGGGACATGAGTGGGGGCCTGCTGGCAGGTGCCCCTGACTCTGGTGGGTGGGGGTGCAGGGGGACATGAGTGGGTGCCTGCTGGCAGGTGCCCCTGACTGCTCTGGGGTGGGGGTGCAAGGGGACATGAGTTGGTGATCGGTAGTGCAAGCTGACATGTGGCTTGGCTCGGGGGCATGCCCATGGTGGATGGGCTGCCTGCGGGACATGACCAGGGGTGCAGGGTAGTCCCCTGTGGTGTGGGCTGCCTGCAGGGGCCGTGGAGGGTGTAGAGGGAACACCTCGGAGGACCCTCACTGCCAATTCACGTGTAGGACTCCCCGCGCACCCCCAAAATTCACGTACCCCCCTCTAACAGCAAAATCACATGTGAAACTTCCCGCGCATCCCAGGAATACACGTACCCCACTCGCACGGGCCCTTTTGCGTGTGAAACTTCCCGCGCACCCCAGGAATACACGGACCCCACTCGCACAGGGCCAATTGCGTGTGAAACTTCCCGCGCACCCCAGGAATACACGTACCCCACTCGCACAGGGCCAATCGTGTGCGAAACCTCCCGCGCACCCCAGGAATACACGTACCCCACTCGCACAGGGCCAATCGCGTGTGATACTTCCCGCGAACCCCAGGAATACACGTACCCCACTCGCACAGGGCCAATCGCGTGTGAAACTTCCCGCGAACCCCAGTAATACACGTACCCCACTCGCACAGGCCCTTTCGCGTGTGAAACTTCCTGCGCACCCCAGGAATGCATGTACCCCACTCGCACAGGGCCAATCGTGTGCGATACTTCCCGTGAACCCCAGGAATACACGTACCCCACTCACACAGGGCCAATCGCATGTGAAACTTCCCGCGAACCCCAGTAATACACCTACCCTACTCGCACAGGCCCTTTTGCGTGTGATACTTCCCGCGAACCCCAGGAATACACGTACCCCACTCGCACAGGCCCTTTCGCATGTGAAACTTCCCGCACACCCCAGGAATACACGTATCCCACTCGCACAGGCCCTTTCGCATGTAAAACTTCCCACGAACCCCAGTAATACACGTTCCCCGCTTGCCGTGTGCCGTGTGGCGGCCCTGTATACTGGTCCAGGGTTATCGCAGCCCTTTGCGCTGGATTGGTGATTTTGATGGCTTTTCCTTGCACGAGGGGCGTTCTTGGGGGCGTAACTGGCGCTGCTGCAGGGTCGCTGCGCCACTGTGCGCCACGTCTGGTTTTGGTAGCTAAAATCCATGAATACGCTGTGCGCGGAAATTGATTTTAGCGCACGCGGCTGGTGCAGAGATTTGCATGCGCACACTGTGCGCCAGCCGTGTGCGCCACCTGTGCGCTGAATTCTATGAATCACCCCGTGCATGTCTTGTGAAAAACGAAAGTTACTGAATAATTAACACTGTTACTTACTTGTGCGGGGCTTGAGGACCTCTTCCATGTCAAGGGGAAGTCAAACTCAAAGTAATACAAAAAAGCACAGACTTGCTTAAAGGAGGGAAAGCAGCGAATGAATAACCAGAGGAATTGGGCTTAGTCTTGGGAGGTATGTGTCTCTGAACCTATTGACTGTACCGCTTGGCTGAATCCGGAGAAAGGCAAAAGGGCCCGTGAATGCCAGAGTGATTCAGGTGCCCAAGTGTCACCTTAAATACACAGACATAAAAGGAAGTCTTCTAGGAGCAACAAACGGCCAGGCGTGCGGGACACCATCTCGCCTGCTATGTGGGCGGCTCTCTCTCTGTGCTGCAGAGTCTCCGACTTCAGCATAGGCCAAGCAGGCAGCGTGGAGTGCAGCTATGGGCGGGGCAGTCCAGGGCACCATGGAGCACCATGGCACGCTTGCACACACATGGAAACACTTGTGTATTGGTGCGTCATAAATGCCATGGTATATCATATCACGCCCAGCGCCTCGATGCCTTCGGGCTGCAAGTGCGCAATACAAATGCAAATAAATAAATAAATATCATGGGCAGGTCGGCAGGGGTGGTTGAGTGATCCTCACTGGGGGCAGACAGGCAGTGTCTTGTTTCTGGGCTGCACGTGCAAATGGATCATTTGCTGCTGTAGCAAATGTGCCCTGCACGCTGTTATGTCACGGGCCCGCGGCTCCCTGTGCGTGGGAGCTAGCGCGCGATGAGCGGTAGGCCGCACGGCCTGTGGCGCAGCTCCGGCAGGAGCTGAAGAAAAGCACATCACATGCGTGAGGTGTCTGCCCGGAACTACCTCCCCGTGCACGGGGCGGGGCTTTTATTAAGACGCCCTGCGTCACGCGTAGCGGGACGCAGGGCGGATGCAACATTCCTCCTTAATTTTAACGAAACAACAATAATACTAAACAGTAGCATAAGCTTACAACAACATAACCATTAATCACGAGACCACTCAGTCTCTACCGTCTACACACTATGGGCCAACATTACCACACATAGTCATTTAGTCTGGCGGGCGGTTTTGTAGCAGTTCTCAGACCGTACCGCCCTACTCGGGGGCTAACCCCTACTGTCCCACTGGGTGGCTCACCTTCGCTGTCCGGGTCCCCCTGATTCGGCTCGCTCTCCAGTTCCCAGGATCGATCCTCCGCCACTGCCTCATCCTGGATGGATATGGGCTCTTCTTCGTTGGGCTGACCTCCTTCGTCTTCCTGGTGGCACTCGCCATCGGTCCACAGATTCTGTGGCACCGCCTTAAACTAAGATGCATTTTTCGTCACCTGGCGGCGCCCTCTTGTCACAGTCACCATAGTGCCTTAGTTTTTCCGAATGGATGCCATTAATGATTTGCATCTGGATCTCCTTCTCGACATTTGTAAACTCACAGGACATGGCTAACTTCCTCAACCGTGTGTGGTAGGCATCCAGTGTTTGATCCTCGGCCTGAATGTTGTGCAAAAGACGAATGTCTCATAGTCCGGGTTTAATTGTGGAAGGAAATGCGCCGTTAGGGCACCTTTCGCACTCAGATATGCATCCTGGCCATAGTCCACATTGAGGGAATTAAAAATGCGTAGTACCTCATTGCCCCCACGCTTAGCAGTAGGTGCGCTTTCATCTTTCTGGCCGTCGTGATGTCCTTGCATTCCATCGCCATTTCGAACTTTTGTATCCATAGCTGCCACCTGGGTCCACTTGATGACGGGTCGGTGAATGGTTAGACTAGTGTCGACGAACTCCCTAGTGGGCGAGACTGTGGCGAAGACATCGACAGGTTTGCCACGATTCTTGACGGCGTGCCAGGTTGAGGGGTGGTTGTCCCGGTGGCCATGGTGTTCTCCGTCGATGTGGGTCTTTGTGCAACCCTCCGATTGCGCCACAGCGCAGTGGTTGCCGGATCCGGCACTCACCTTGTGTGCTTCCTTGGAGTTAGGCCCGCTGTGGCAGTTTTGGGCCTTCCCAGATGTCTTGCCTGGTGGATTCTGGTGGGATACATATGCTCCTTTGGGCGGATTCCATCAGGAAGAGGAAGAGAGAGGAAGAGAAAAAAATATATATATATATTTTTTTTTGGGGTGGGGGGTCATGTGTGTGGTCCCCCCACCGGGTGTCCAAAAATTTGGGCACGATGGTTTTGCGCTCAGTGCGTCCGTTATTAGGCGAGCGTGTGTGTTTACGAGCTCCATCTTGTCGCCATTGTTATGTCGCGGGCCCGCGGCTCCCTGGGCATGGGAGCGGGCGCGCGATGAGCGGTAGGCCGCACGGCCTGTGGCGCAGCTCCGGTAGGAGCTGAATAAAAGCACATCACATGCGTGAGGTGTCTGCCCGGAACTACCTCCCTGTGCTCGGGAGCAGGGCTTTTATTAAGACGCCCTGCGTCCCCACGTAGCGGGACGCAGGGCGGATGCAACACACACCTGCCTGCGCGCCCTTGTTTCGGCTCTAGATAGTGTGTGCCTAGGAGCCCTGGGCGCATTTGCAAAATGATGCGATTTTCAGCACCTAAAGGCGGACGCCTGGAACAAACACTGTTGCCTGACGCTTGGATTATTACACCCCCTGTTTTGCAAAATGGATGGTTTCATAACAGCCAGGCAGCAAAGGAGGGAGGGCCGCCCGCAACCGGCGCCCACAGCAGTGTCGCGCCCATGGGCGTCATTTTAGGGGGGGACAGGGGCGTTTGTCCCCCCCCAACTTTCATGACAAACCATTTTGCCTCCATTCATTTGGCTGGGGCAACATTTATTCAGATGTCATTCCCCCCCCAACATTTTCAGCAAACTTACACCACTCTCTTGTCTCCTTATTGCACAGTACTCGTGCGTGCACATTGTACAAAGCATTTTTTGTGCCTTTTTTTTTACATGCTGTGATGATTCATCAAGTTCATCACGGCGTGAGTAATTTAGTGGAGCTCCGCCAGCCCAGGACCAGTGGGAGCCTGGGGGGGCACACTGGGCACCAGGTTCGAGCCGGTCGGCAAGCAACCCCCCTACCACCCCCGGCTCCACCACTGATAGAGGTTCTCCTCTGTCCCCTGTGGCCTGGATTCAAAATCGGTTGATTTTATTAAAGGTTAAGTGAAACACATTTGCCTTCTGTATCTCAATTCTACTTCCTCCGCAATTTTACGTTTTGATAAAAACACTCAAGTAATACAAAAAAATATGTTTACTTCTAGACGCCTTAGAAACATGATCTTGATTCAATGTATTACATCTAAAACACAGGGTTGAGCCCTCACCTTGTTTGGGATTTTGGTGCTGGCAACTTTGATTGCCATTGATGAGATCAGAGACTTGAGCTGAACAAAGCATTCTCTACTAATAATCAGCACCATTCCCACTACCAATAAAAAACAAGCATTGGGAATGGCAACGATTTGGGCTTTTGTGTATGCATGGGAAAGGTGTTTTTCCGGCACTGCGTAGTGGTATTCACTGCCCATCCATGGAAGCAGCTGTAAAATGGTGCGGGTACCTTGCCATAAAATAGCAATGCCTGGGAATTGTCTAATACTTATGAACAAGCCGAAAATGTTAGCTTTGCCAATGCTTGTTTACAGGACGTCAGTGAGGGACATGCGTAGTGCTTATAAATCGAGTGACTGAAGGTAGACCTGGTTAAGACATTTTTGTTACAGCAGTAGTGCGTTTACAGCTCCAATTAAGTTGTTAGTCCTCCAAAAGACTGCTTTGTACAAGAACTGGCAGACACTTCTGATTGGAAGGCCTAATAAAGCGAGCTCAAAGAGATCCCAGGAGGATGTGTTTTGGATGGAGAGGGGCAGAATATGGGTGGGAATGGCTATAGGGATTAGCATGGCCATGGGAAGTCAGTGGGTGGGTAAATAACCAAACAATACCATGCCATTTCTCCCTAGCTGCACTCTAAATAGTTTTGGCTTATAGGTGGTGCTTTAGCGCCGCCTAATTGGCAACACTAAACATTGATTCTGAAAATGGTCACCAGTACCTGTATATGAAGTGTCTGGCACCATTTCTTAATAATTTTACAAAGCAATGAATGTGGGAATCTCAACATGAAACAATACTTATTTCCACAAACACTTGCTTGAATCAGGCATTAAAAAAAAGTCCACCAACCAAACAAAACCTATACAAACTCAAACATCAAGGTTTCAGCTATGGTGCACACGAGAGAGCCCAATTTAAGCTCCGTATAAGGCAACTACTCATGGAGGGAGGACGCTGTAAAACCTGTGCGATTAAGCTCCCCCATAGTTTTGCAGCCAGGAAATATAAAAAGATAATTATTCCGTTTGACTATTTTATTTTTAGATAAGATAACTATGAAAGTTTTTATACTTGGTGTAATGCAATTACCAGTACTAGATTTGAATTACGTGTACACTGCTAGTGCAATCAATAGTAACTTTATTTTGGGAAGATAACACCCCATGCAAGCACAGACCAGTGTATAAAAACTTACAACAAATACAGACTATACAGAATATATCATAGCAAAATAAAATATTGATAAAACAGTTAAATACTTGGCGTTCCTTAGCACTTGCCTAATTCCGAATTGATCCACCACTCCAAAAAGTGAAGTATAGTCATCACTATGTTCTTTGGTCCCTTAGTCAGAAAGCGCCAGAGGGCCCTAAACACTTCGCTATAGGTTGGCCACCTCTCCTAAAAGATAATGGGGGAGGTAGGCGTACACCTGTATAGTTCAATTTTTGTTGTTGGGCATAATAGCTGTATTGACTATGTTTGCGATCGAAGGCCCTAAAACACAATGGGCCAAAGTCCTTTCAAGGAAAATGTCTCTATGCAAGCCCTTGGGGTCTCTTTCATCTCATAATGTGGACATAACCACAATACTCACATTTCATTGATCCTAATTCGGGTGGCAAGACGTTTAGGGATTTCCATTTGCTGGTACCTCTTCCCAGCTTTTTCTGAAATTTCTGGAACTCAAGTTAATGATTCTGCATCAATGTATGGTCTGCTAACCATTCAGTAGTGGACTGGTCTCTGGGGAGCTTTGGGGATGTCAAGTGGGCCTGTGCACCATGGGCTTCTTTTGAGTGCTGACTCTGCACTTTTTACCTTCTGCATGGCACATGCACAATGATGATGTAAAAAATAAAAATAACATGCACCATTCTCTTAAAATGTCACTCAGAAATCTAAACAAAATGGTAAGAAAACATTGGCCAATCGAAAGTCTGGTCAAGTCCCATTTGCAGATGAGATGATCTCTTAGATCTGGATAGTCAGTTTAGGCAACTCCACCAGCTCCACCTGAAGTGTGTGATGCCCCGATCCCGCCATGTTAATATTCTGACTCAGTGATCTGCTTAGAGGTGAAGGCTTGTTCATGTAATCAAGGGTGCTTATATCATCAAGTCGGGCCATTACATATCGATCCATGGCAATGCCAAATCTCCATCCCAGTGCCAGATGTGTGCAATGATTTTCCATCTTCATGAGGCTTTGGGATTTATTAGCGCTTTTAACAGCAGGGTCATGGGGCTCAATTCCAGAGAGGGGCCAATCCAATGTATTCGTAGCCAGATTCCTTACGAGATGCAAGAGTAGGGGCGGAAGTGGGGAGACCTGACACGTTTTACGTTTTATGGGATCATTTGCAAATACTCCCCATATTTTAAAAACCAATATCCTAGAGCCGTAGAGGGCAAGTGTTTTGAAGCCGAATTAAGTACCCTGGCTGGGCCTTTAAGCTCCTGGCAAAGTGGAACATTCCACCTGTAGCTCGACTCATTCTAGCAGCTTGCCTTTCCCTCTGTTGTTTGCTTGATAGAATCAGGCGTAGACTGCGTTCCATCAGACATCTACAAGAACGACATAGAGGATCGGTACCCTCATTTTCTTTGTGCTGTGGTTTTACAGAGACAATAGCATGATTCATGGAGCCAAGCGATCATTTTTCCACATTTTCGAAAATGGGAGCTCAGTCTATCACATGTACCTCCAAGCCGATGATCTCCTGGCTTGAAAGCTACATCCAGCTGTTCATCAGGGTTCTTCTGCCGAGAACGTCTCAGTGGCTAGCGACAAATTGTATTGACAAATTGCGACTGGAAACTATGTCCATCCGAAGAGAATAAAGCTAATTTAACTAATATCTCTCGGCATTATAAAAATGAAATCTGCCTAGCGAAACGTAATTCCTACAATGTTCGCATTGCCAATGCCAATTCAAGTATGAAGGAACTCTTCTCTATCTTGAAAGAACTTGAGTCCCCCATCGCCACACCAGATACCTGCCTTAAAGACCAGACTTGGTGTACAGATATCCAAACAGCCTTAGCAAATAAAATCACCACACTGCAAAATAAAATTCAATTAAAAAAAGACTCCCTAAACCTCATAAACAAACCGCCACTTAACAATACCACTAAAGACCCAACCAACAAATTCTCCTTCACTAAAACTACCATCTTAGAGGTAGAGAAAATCATCCTTTCCCTTAAACCGTCGAATTGCAAAGGCGACATCTGCCCAGCGCAACTAATAAAAGACGCTGCCAGAGACCTCTCACCGTTCATTTCAAAATTGATCAACTCCTCCTTCGCCACAGGTATTATCCCGGCAAACCTAAAACAATCATGGGTGCTCCCTCTTCTCAAGAAGCAGACTCTTGATCCCCTCATCCCCACTAATCATCGGCCCATCACCACCGTACCTTTCCTTTTGAAGATACTAGACAAGGTTGCCTATACACAAATTCAAAGACACCTTGATTCTAACAACCTACTGGGAGCCAGACAATCTGGTTTCCGTCCACTCCACGGTACTGAAACTGCACTCATTGACCTAAAGACCCAGATAGACGATCTGAGAGACCAAGGCAAGACGGCACTCCTCCTCTTACTTGATCTCTCAGCTGCCTTCGATCTGGTGGATCACAGGGTCCTTTGCAAACACTTGGACACTGCTGCACACTTCTCCACGCATGCCACCAAATGGATTGAATCCTTTCGGAGTGAGAGAACAATGAGAGTCTTCTCCCCTTCAGCAGCAGCCGACCCTCTTCCTATCACATGCGGCGTCCCTCAAGGCTCCTGTGTTTCACCAACCTTGTACAACATATTCACCAAACCCCTCTTCGATGATCTGGACCTTCTAGGTATCACCTACGCTAACTATGCAGATGATACACAGATTCTCCTCCCGCTTTCTGGGGATCACAGCAGGGACAGGGAGTTGGTGAATAGGGTGTACCTCATTATTCAGGCCTGGATGGCATCACATGGCCTCTGCCTGAATGATGATAAGACTGAGTTGATCATTCTGGGTACGCAGGCCAATATCAACAAACTAGGCAAGGACTACTCCACATTGAACATAGATGGCAATAGCATCAAGGTCTCGAGTGAAGCAAAACACTAGGCTTCTATCTTGACTCCACCATGTCTTTTGCCAAACAAGTTAACTCCTTAGCCTCCACGACAGCCTATGGGCCTCATTACAACTCAGGCGTTAAGGGTTAACGCCGTTGTTAACCCTTAACGCCTGATTCCGATTTTAACGGCTGCTTTTAGCAGCCGTTAAAATCCATGGCGCTAAACCGCCTTGGTGTTAATTACGCCACCGTAATTTACGGTGGCGTAATTAGCGCCTTCCCCATTCCCATTATGCCCTATGGGGCAAAAATGGGAATGGGGAAGGGTAAAATGGGAAATGGGGATTTACCGCCCCACTCACCTTGGAATGGGACGGTAAATCCGCCATCCACCATGGTGTAAACATAGTTTACACCATGGTGGTAAAGTCGGCGTACTTACCGCCTGGGTCGTAATGACCCCCTATGCCTGCAAGTTAATGAGAGCAGGTAAACCCTTCTTATCTAATAACAGTTGCATGATCCTAGCGAGAGCCTTAATACTATCACGACTCGATTATTGCAATGCCCTTTGCAGTGGTGCTAAAAAAAACATCACCAAAAGGCTACAAATCCTACAAAACAACACCCTCAGAACCGCCTTAGGCATAAACAAAAGGGACCATATCTCATTCATTAGACAACAATACAAATGGCTCTCCACTGACAATAAAATTCACCTAAATATGCTCTCCCTGACGCACAAAGCCCTCAATAACGCTGCCCCCATTTACCTGATGGACAAAATAAAAAGAAACATCTCCAGCAGACCTACAAGAACTCCCAACTCCAACTGTTTGGAAATTCCTAGATTTAAACTTGCCAAAATTGGCGGCACAAGCTTCCCTGTGCTAGCTGCTAAATGGTGGAATGCCCTACCACACAACCTGAGATCAGACCAACCTTTCCTCCACTTTAGAACAAATCTTATCAAACACCTCAATGACAACAATATGTAAGGTCTGAAAGACTCTAATCTGTGTTATGTTACTTATCTGTATGTATATATGTACCATCAAGATTTATCACTATTGTACATTTTAACTATGCAACACTGTAATTTGCTGTAACACTGTAATTTCCATGCAACATTGTAAGCTTCGTATATTCTGTTCACTGTGCCCGGTTACCCTTGGGTCTGGCGCGCAATACAAATAAACAAACAAACAAACAAACAAATTATAATCTCTCCCCTAGTCACTTATGTTTCCAGGAGGGAGTGGGTACTGTCTAGCAAGGCCATTTTGTGAGGAAAGACATGCTCTTTGGTTCGCTTGTGCACCTGGACACAGCTTTCTATTCTCTTGACCATGTAAAATCATTAGGGACTTCATATAACCTGAGGCCGACTGATTCACTGAAAGTCATTGTGCAGTCCATAGCATCAATACATCAATGATAAGGTACAACGGAAAGGGGCAGGTGACCCGTCCTAATAGAATGGAACGCGATGTCCGCCTAGGATGTGTCCTGGCCCCTCTTCTCTTTAATCTGTCCACCAACTGTCATATAGGCGACATGAGCATTGCCATATTGGCATATGCACATGATATCATGCTACTAGCGCCCGATCCAAAGTCTCTGCAGAAATTATTAGATGCACATATTCGCTCTATGGAAACGCCTGAAAGTTATCACAGCCAATTAAGACGTAATGGCATTCTCCATAGAAGTTTCAACTTAACATGTGCTTTTAGAAGCATTCTGGTCAGTGGGCCATCAGTAGACCAGCTGCGCATGTGGTTTGACTCTCTTCTACATAGGGCAGGAGCCTGCATCCTGGGCCACTACACAAAAGGCCCAAAGGCATGGATTCATCACTGCCACACTAACACGCTTTGTCCCCAGGGAGCACAGACTGCACTGTTCCCACAAGCAGGAACCAACCATCTCCTCCACCCAAGCAATCACTAATGACTGGTTTTTACAAATTAATGTTTAATGTATGTGTGCTGTAAGGACACCCTCCTACTCTTGCTCTCTAGAACACTGTTTGACTTGATGAACATGCTAGTTTCATGTGCCCTTTATTGGAGGCAGGCAGCTTTCATTGGTATAGAGGTTGCCTTACTTTCATGATAATTAGCATCAATTAGCAGGATGAGTTTACTTGAGCAATGTTTTAATGTATTACTTATGGGATGGGTATTACATGTGGATGTTCAGGAAATAAAGCAGCAGTGGTAGGACAGCCACAGCCCTAGTCTGCGGCAGCATGGGCGGCACAGCGATTACACTTTCGCAAGTTATGGCAATCCTTAACTCATTGAAACAATCAAATACTGTGTGGCAGAGGCAAGTGCAAATATCCTTAAAATGAAACACTTAAGACCAGAGTGGGCTTGAATGTGCAGAAATTAGAACTGTATGCGCCTGCCTGGCGCTGTAGCCTTCCGTGATTTGGGAGGGTCTACTTCTAGATATGAGAGAAATGGTCAGTGGGGTACCTTGGTCTGGATTCCACTTGATTAAAACTGAAGTTTAGCCTTTACTGGCAGATCCTAGTTATGGACATCTCTACCCACACTAAGAAGATCCATCTGGGAACCCCCAAGCCCCCAACTCCAACTCCCCTCTCGTTTCCAATTTAACACTTTAAACACCCTGTGGCCAATCCTAAGTGGCAGATTAGCAAACTAGATTTATTTTCTATGTGTGGAAGAATGTGCTTTAAAATTCAACAATTGTCCACATTTTGGCCAACACTTCCTGAGAGAGAATCTCCACAAACACGCCTCAGAGAGTTTGGGCTTCCTCTTTACATTAGTTTGCACCTTTTATTTTCCAGTTCACCCCACTTTAAAGGAGATCTGCCAGTATGCCAACACATTAATTGTTTTAGTTCTTCAGAAGTGGCCTGTTTGACAAAGTCACAGGACACCTTTTAAATGTAGAAGGACTAGAACTCTGAGCAAGGGCAGAACACGGCTCCCGCTTTAGATCCCATTAAACAAGGAGGCATGTGAGAATCAGTCTTTGCCTGCAGCCATCTTCTGTTCTGAAATCAAACCCGGATGGCCGAACTTGCCTTTATTTGTCCTCATAAGGGGAAGATCGGCGCAATCCCCGGAGAGAAGACAGAAGGGGCAAACCACTGCAGAGTCTTTGGCAATGAGAGCCACCATCATAGGTTTCATATGGCCAAGACCCACTAAAGCAATAGAACCTCAGGAGGGGGGACATTACCGGTCTGGTAATGCCTCTGGGCATCAGTTACAAGCCCCAGCAAAGTGAGGGCTTTAACGTAAGCCCCGGGCATTACCAGACTGGTAATGCCGTCCCCCCCACCCGAGGGTTATATTGCTATTAGTACCCTGGGACATTATACCAGGGTACTAATAATAATTTTTCTTGGGCTCCGAAATGGCGTGAAAGCCGTTTCTGAACTTGAGAAAACCAAAATGCTTCCATGGATTGGGGAGAAGGGACTACAAGTACTCCCTTCTCCGTTTCCATGGTGGCCATTAAAAAATAGTTGAAATAAATAAAAAAATAAAATGGCCGACAGGGAAGGGGAGAAGGGACTTCACATACTCCCTTCTCCCTTTCCATGCCGGCTAATCGCGCAGAGGAGATGCGCCGGGAACCGTGCTGTTCCTGGTGCAAGCGAGGGGCAGAGCAGCGCAGGTAAGTGGGCTTGGGGTAGGGAGGGGAGCGGATATGTGAAAAATGGGGGTGGAGGGCGGGGTGAAAGGCTGGGGGATACAAGAGCACACTTCACTTCGATGGCGACCTCTCGCTCTGAGGAGGCTTGGAGCAGGGTCTTTCCTTGTGTGGTAAGGACTCTGTTCTGAGCCTCTTCATTGGCTGGAAGGCCACCACACCCCCTATCTGGGTATTAATGGGCAATACTAGTGCCTCAGTATACTGTAGAGCTGTTCAGAAGCCAGGACTTAACCGAGGGCTGGTGACAGGGGAACCAAAGAGGTGAGGCAGTGGAATGGGATTCATTGACCCATGCAGAGGGCATGATCTGAATCTTTAAGAATAGGACAAAGATATGGGTCAAGACATGCCCTAGGCAGGCTGTCTAGTTTTAAAATGGCAGCCTTGAGAGAAAAAAAACATTGAAATGTGGAGCTAAGGACCTCCCAAGCCTCCCATTGGTTCCTTTCAGGGAAGAAACTGCTCAGTTATAATCCGACTCGCAAGGCGAGATAGAGGTGCATCTAAAGACTTGTGGTCTGTTTCAAACAGCCAATAATGATAGAGATAAAAGGGGCTTGGCATAGAGCAGTAACATTCACCATAAGGAGAAGGAGCCAGGCAGTGGCCAGGGGACGTGAAGCCAGGATGCTTGAGACGGAGAGGGGCAGAAGGTTGACAAGGGGAATGAGAGCCATTGAGTGTCACAAGCTGACTATGAGGGACGTGCCACCGAGAGGGACAGCTGAGGACATAGAAGAGGAAAGAAGAAGTATGTAGTTGACAGGGGAAGTGAAATTGTTGAATTTGTGAAAAAAGGTAGTGAAAAGAAGAGTAGTTGCAGACTTAGGACAGTAGAACCAATCAAAATCTACGGAGAGGTCATGGGAAATTGGCTGTGGAAGGAAGGGCACAACAGTAAATAAAAGAGACTAGAATGGGCAACATGAAAGAGCCGGGAGACAGAAGACTGGATGAGAGAGAGAGAGAGAGACAGAGAGAGAGAGAGAGAGAGAGAGAGAGAAGGAGGGGACAAGGAGGAAGCACATAAAAGAGATGCTATCTGAGACACCCGAGTCAGGATGGAAAGAAAACGAAGGCACAGGGGAAAGAAAGAGTACATAGAAAATACAGCAAAGGACTGGGGGATCATTCTGAGCCAGAAACAACAAGAAAAAGAATAGGGCCGAAAAAGGGTGGAAAATTAACTAAACCAAAAACCCTAACGAGGAAGATGAAATGTTAGAAAAGGCAACAAATGAAAGGAGGTGAATAAGGGTGAAGAAAAGGGAGATGGGGAGAGAAAGAAACGCAGGACTTTGGGAGAAAAGTAGAGGAACCCCCTGGAGGAATCATTGGTGATGTAGATAAGTGGTGTTTGGGAGAGAAAGGTGGAGAGTAGGACCCAATTGGAAACAAAGGTAACGTAGGGGGAAATTAAGAAAAATGTATGAGACTGGAACCCAATCAAGAGGAAGCAAAGGGGTTTGCAGGGAGTGCGTGTGAAGAGGAAACGGGTTCAGAGTAGACTACAGAAAAAGTGACAGGAAAGTGACCAACCTGTGACATCAGACGATCAGCAGACAGAGAAACAGGGACGTGACCAGGAAAAGAGGACCGAGTGGAGAATATGAGACACCAATGAGTCAAGAAAGAGACACAAAGAGAGGTGGGCTCCCGGACTCGTGATGAGCTGCTTTGAGACAAGAACAGCAGTAGGTGAACCTTTCAAGGAAAGAACGGAAAAGGGGACAAGAAGAAGGACCCTGTGCATTACACCAGCAAGAAGTGAGGAGGAAACAGGTGAAACTGAGCAGAGTCCTTCACCAAAAGGTGGGGCCCATAAATCTGGGGACAAACTGGGAATCTCAGAATAAGAAAAGAATGGATTGACTCAGAAAAGAACCCGTCGCAAATGGAGACGATGGGCACTAAAAGGGCTAGAAAAGGTGTCTTTCATTTGTCTTACATTATTCTATGTACCCCAGATGTGACTTTGTATTGCTTGCATATTGTTGTTCTGAGATGCCAAGCTGGACCCTAGAGACTTCATTGGATCCATGTATGGGTTGATCAACACGAGGGACAAGATAGAGCCCTCTAATGCACAGAGCAGTAATGTGGCAAGTTCAAACTCCCCACCCACCCCCATGTATCCTGAGCTTCTGAAAGAGGCAAGAGTCATTCCAACACCCTGCCATCAAATCCCATAGAATTGAGACACTGAGACATTGGAACACGGGTTCATTGAATGCACTTATCTTAATAACTTGAGAGATTTGACCTTTGGGCATTTTTTCATGGTAGTGACTTCTGAATGGGTTTCAGGTCTCTTTGATTATTGCAGCAGCACAATTTATCATGCCAATTTTAAAATGTGTACAATGAATGTTTTATCTCTTGGGATTGTTAGTAACATTGGTGATTCAGTTACATTTTGTATAGCAATATATTACTGTTTATTTTCTATGAAGTTAACTCTTTATGTTAACCTCCAGCACACAATACAAAATAAAACAATTCAATAGAAATCTCCAGATAGTTGTGGGAATTTGATGGCCATTCATATCCAACACCACCAACAGATCCAAAGCATGCATTGGACTCCTTTGCTTCTTAGGCGCAAGAATTAGAAAAACACCTAGAGCAGCGCACCTTTTTTAAGGGGCATGCTAAGATTTGATGCTCTGTATTGGATTCCCCCCGCAGATTTTATAAAACGAAGGAATAACGCAATCCGGTGAATTTCCTCCTGATGCATTTTCAATTTTTTTGTAAATTGAAGGTATTACCACTTTTGAAAAAGTCAATCTATTTCCATTCATATTTGTGAATATGCAATGTATTAACCTTGTGTGCGCCCTAAAAAGTTGTCTTGTTTTGCTCTGAAAGCATCCAGTGTCCTCTGGGCAAAGAATGATTTTATTCTTGCCGCTCTGGCCCGTGTGGGCTGGCGGCATTCAAAGGGTTAAACTACCGTTCTTTCTGTAAACAGCATTTAGCTTAAGGAGTTGAAAGTTGCCATTCAGTACTCCCATTGTATCGTCTTTAGTTCTTTAAAGAACACGCCTATGTTTTTTCTTGTCTTTTAGGTGTATCTTCAATCATGCTGTACTTCATGGCTATAAGTTTTCTTTTTATTTCAATGTAAGTAAAACATGTTTTCTGAATTCGCCATTTTTTTGTAATGCTTGTATTTACTACTTTAAGAATAGTAATATTCTGTAAATTTTTCTAAAATGAAAAGCAATTGTATATATGTAGGTGGTGTACCATAGTAGAACTAGCGCTCACTCTCACTCTCAAGCTCTCTCACACACAAACCAAAACACACATCAAAGTAAAATAACAGCTAGAGGGGCAGATGGGGCAGATGTGTCTTTTTTTGCAAAAACATATATAAAAATTGAAATTATTTGTACTAATATTTAAACAGTTTTTTTTATTTTTAAAGTTTACTAAGTTTAGTTCTAAGGACCACGTCTGTAGATATTTTAGTCATAATAAGAATGTTACACTCGTTTTACTGAGACTAGCACATGATCAGAAACTAGAATAACAATATATATCATTTAACTGATATAAGATGTTCATTCAAATGGCACAGTGTGCTACACTCACGTACTTTTTCGAAATACCCTTGTGAAAAAAGGAAAGTGGACCAATAGCACTACTCAGGGCCCGATTCTCATCTTGGCGCAGTGAGCATGCTAAATATCACGACTCACTGCCCCATTTCTTGACGCCCAGGCACCACTGCTATTCTCATGTGGGCCTCTGCATCTTCGCAAAGCACGACAGTGCTTTCGCTGTAATCCGCCTGTTTCTAATGGAAACAGGCGGATTGCAGAATTTCAGCAGCATTTTCGTTAAATAACAAGGGACTCGTTATTTAACGAAAATGCTGCAGAGAACACAGTTCCTATACACCAAAGTGAGCAGCTTCAACATTGCAGGATGTTGAAGCTGCTTACTGTGGTGTATAGGAAAGTGTTCATATACAACCGTGTGGTGTATATGGACACTTTCATTTTCGTTATTTAACGAAAATGCTGCAGAGAACACAGTTCCTATACACCAAAGTGAGCAGCTTCAACATTGCAGGATGTTGAAGCTGCTTACTGTGGTGTATAGGAAAGTGTTCATATACACCCGTGTGGTGTATATGGACACTTTCATTTAAAGCAAGCAGCTTCAACGTTGCATCCTGCAACGTTGAAGCTGCTCGCTTTGGTGTAAATGAAAGTGTTCATATACACTCGCACGGTGTATATGAACACTTTAATTTACACCAAAGCGAGCAGCTTCAATGTTGCAGGATGCAACGTTGAAGCTGCTTGCTTTGGTACACATGAAAGTGTCCATATACAACACGGGTGTATGGACACTTCCATTTACACCAAACAAGGCTTCTTGTGTCACTCCTCCAGTTTAACGGCACCAAAAGGGTACCGTAAATGTGCGCTAGTTTAGCGCACATATTAAACTGGAGGAGTGCCACAAGAATAGGCTTCCAAAAAGCCAGTTTACGAATGTGGCGGTTGCTAGGTTGGTTTCCAACCCATCCTAGCAACTGCCACATGTATTCCGAACGTGGCACATTCCTTCCAACTTCGGAAGAATGCGCCACCTTCAGAATAGGTCTTAAGTACCGAAAAGGTTGTTAAGCCTTTTAACGTCCATTTCGGTACTTAACACCTACATGAGAATCGGGCCCTCAGGGTTTCAGCCTGATTTGCACAAAATCAAAGTACATGTAAGAATGAGCACAGATTTGGTAGTAAAAGGGTTGTATGCTTGAATGACTGAGTACAATGCCGTTGATTTCATTTTTTCGCAACACGTACCCTCACATTGAAATGTTTGTAATATTAACCCCTTAACTGGCATGGGTTTTCCCCACCAGTGCCAAGGCCTTTTTTGGTGATTTTGGTATGTCGCCATTCAATTCCATGTAACTTTATTGTCACATGAGATATCTCAGCCAAATTTGGCCCCTTTTTTTCCCACATGAAGCCGGTCGCAATGGCACCAAGGAATCCTAGTTTGCTGTAGGGGGGTGAGAGAAAATAACCAAAAAGTGAGAACATTTTGGGTTCTTTCAGAAAATACCAATAAAATGATGAGCTAGGAACACATTGTTTGCTGTTCTGAATTTGTAATCTTCCAGGCTTTCAAGAACAGGTTGAGTGGAAACCAAAAAAAAACATATTTTGATATGGTTACCAGCCGTTTTGTGAGAGGTAGGCAATTTTGGCCTTTTTTATCCAATAGGCATCGTGGAAGGAATAGAAGAGAAGGGTAGGAATGGTAAGGTAGAAAGGCATACATTTCTGAAAAATTCCAAGTTTAGGAAGGGGTGATTTGCGCAGGTCAGGCAACAACTATGTAGGAAAAAATTCCATAGTTTGAGGAAAAATTGGGAAAATGACAGAAAAAAAAGTATGTGGTGGACATGGTTGGCCCGGTAATGCAATGGCTTCTGTGAATTGTTTGAAAAACAATGCTCCACTACATTCCCCCAACTCTTCCAGTTAGGAAATCACACATTTTTCGTAATATTTCACAAAACAAGCAATACCACAAGCCAAAAACAGAGCCATGGTACACAGGATTTTTATGCTTATGGCCTAAACAGACGTGGTTAGCATGTGTAAATAAGGAAAACAAATGTTGAGGAAGGGCAAGCATACATTTCTTGAAAGAGCAGAGGCAGACCTTTTGAAGGGTAGGTAACTTGTTCAGATTGCAAAAGTGTATAGTGCCTAAAGCAGCCACTAAATGTAGGTCACATTTGGGAAATGAAAGGGTTGTGTGGCAAAGTGCAGCAGCAAACGTATCGAAATGTTATGAAAACCAAGCAAACACAACAAATGTCCTAGCTTCCCGCATTCCCACAGGCGTCCCAATGAAAACGGTATCTCACATGTGTGGGTGCACCTACCTGGGCGCAAAGGGAGAAGGCTAAACCACTTGAAAACCCAAAGTCTTTCAGCAGAGCAGATTTTGCGGGATTTTGCTCATGTGGACAACCTACAGATTTGGGCCTAGGGTGTCGAAGCCACAGAGGAAAACAGGGAACCCCATGCACTTCCGAAAAGAAGACACCCGTGGGCACCCTCTTTATA
This sequence comes from Ambystoma mexicanum, assembly GCF_040938575.1. Taxonomy (NCBI): domain Eukaryota; kingdom Metazoa; phylum Chordata; class Amphibia; order Caudata; family Ambystomatidae; genus Ambystoma; species Ambystoma mexicanum. The sequence goes on from NC_090940.1 coordinate 290,051,849, forward strand.
GTAAAAACATCCATGGTGGTTTAGTGGCCTCCCCCACACCCACCCAAAACAAGTTATAATTTATTTTTATTTTGTTTTTGTTTTGCCCCTTTCCTAGGGGAAGATGGGCAAATAAGTGTGCCCATCTGCCCGTAAGGTGGGCAAAACGTACTGCCCCATGCATTGGGGGCGATTCCAATGTTTTCTGGTGGCCCAGCCCCCCCCACCCCAAATGGATAGGGGGCATCTCATGTACTCATTTCTAGGGGCAGATTGTACTTTTAATCTTCCCCCAGGGAGGGCTACATGAGATGCCCCCCATCCATTTGGGGTGGGGGGAGAGGGCCCCCCCTTTCCACTAAAGATATTCATGGTGGTTTAGTGCCCGCCCCACACCCACCCAAAACAAGTTATATATACATATATGTTTTTTTGGGTTTTGCACCTTTCCTAAGGGCAGATGGGCACATTTGTGTGCCCATCTGCCCCCGGGTGGGCAAAACGTACTGCCCCATGCATTGGAGGGCCATTCCAATGTTATCTGGTGGCCCTCTCCCCCACCACCAAATGGATGGGGGCTATCCCATGTATTCGTTCCTAGGGGCAGATTGAACTAGCAATCTGCCCCCAGGGTGGGCTACATGAGATGCCCTCATCCATTTGGGGTGGGGGGAAAGGGCCACCACACTTTCCACTGAAAACATCCATGGTGGTTTAGTGGCCCCCCCCACACCCACCTAAAACAATTTACAATTTTTTGTTTTGTTTTGCCCCTTCTCTACGGGCAGATGGGCACATGAGTGTGCCCATCTGCCCCCAGGGGGGGCAAAACGTACTGCCCCAGGCTTGAGGGGCCTGTCCCAATATTTCCGGTGGCCTCTCCTCCCACCCCAAATGGATGGGGGTCATCTCATGTACCCCTTCCTAGGGGCAGAAATCTGTCCCCAGGGAGGGCTACATGAGGTGCCCCCATCCACTCAGGGTGGGGGGGATGGCCACTCCCCATTTCAATGCATGAAAATCCTGGTGGTCTAGTGGGCCCCCCGGTACCCACCACCCCACCCAAATATTGTTTTATTTAAAAAAATGTTTTCTTTTCCCCTGGGGGCAGATAAACCCACATCGGCCCCCAGGGGGCCCAATACTTGTGGCCCCATGCTTTTGGGGACAGGGAGAGAAAGGGATGCTTACATAGTAAGCAGCCCCCTATCCCCCACATCACAAACAGAACCCTGGTGGTCTAGTGGCATTGCTGGGTACGGATCGGGCCCTCTGCGCCCATCCGCGCCCAGCAATGCTTAAAAAAAAGATGTCTTTGGCAAGGGGAGAGTCTCCCCTTTCCAATGAGACCTCACTCGATCTGAACGGCACAATACCTTCTGTTTTCACTGTGGCAGTCGATTTCGTGTTGATGTGAAACTGAGGGAAATCCAACAAGGACACTTATTAATTACTCCTCGTCAGCTGTAGTTATAAAAATACAATTACATTTATTTCAAGGCCTTTGAAAGTCATACTTATAATAATACTCCACAGTAACACTATTAAATCAACACAACACAATCACAGGATATATATACAAGACCAAGGGGCCTAAAGGGTTAACTACATAGAATGGGTCCACAACCTAGAAGGAAGGAAACAGATGTGCAGATATAGTCTTTAGGCAATTTCGGCATCAATCACAATTCTAACTGAAAGGCAGTCTAGTCCCTAAAATGAGGGGACCCTATTGCTCAATTGTACTTTCGATGCTGGTGCACGCAGTAGTGAAGATGGGCTGACCGGCGTCTCTTCAGGGGTCTGTAGCAGCTGAGTAAGGTGGCTGAGGTGATGCAGAATAAGTTCCCACTATTCGAGGACGGACACCCCGACAGGGCAGAGCGATTGCCAAGAGATGGGAATAGTTCGCCAATTCCCACTAGCAGTGGAAAGGAGAGGGGCCCCCAGTGGCCACTCGTGCGTAAAAAAGGATGGAGGGGCCAGGGGCCACCATTAAGGGTCGTAAGTACTCACCGCCCCCATGTGCACTCTAGACCAAACCTCGGCTGTCGAGTCCACTTCGGTTGCAGGTTCAAATGCAGTAATTTTTGAGTCTCTGTGGCTTTCAGTCGTGAAGCTGCAGCGTTGATTCCCAAACGGAACAGTGGCGATTTCTCCACTCCTGGTGGATGGATCAGGCCAGTTTTACTGCAGCAGGCTTCAGGGGGCAAGAGGGACACAAAAGTAGTGCACCTGCAAAGTTCATCACCATAGCGGGGCGACACAGTAACCGCGGTTTCTCTGGTTCGGGCTCTCTCACTTTACTCCAGACCTGGGAACTCCAAGTGTACAAAATTTGGTGTGAGAGTGCCATGAACACAGAGCTTACAGGATACCAAGTTTCAAGGGCCTCCTCGAAACGGCAGCAGAGACAGAACAAAGATCCTGCGCAAGCTGCTCAGCCCACTGGTTGGCCCAGGGACACTTCCGAGTGCAGGGTTTGATGAAGGTGCCGAGAATAGTTGGTCCCACTATTTTAATGGGTCGAAGCGTCTTCGCAGACCTTCTAGTTCGATCAGGTGCCAAGGGGTCTGATGGAATGGCAGCAGGTTCAGGGTGCCAAACCTTCCAGCGGGTCTCCAGTGGTTCCTCGACTCAGCTTCTGGGTTTCAGGATACTTGGATCCTATCCTTCGTTCAGTGAGGATTCCAGAGATCGACATGGTATGGCTGTTTGGGGCCTTCTGTTATCCAAAGTCTCCTTCGCGCCAAAACGGAGGGGACCTAATGAAAGATCTGCTCACATACAGTACCATACGTGGATCAATCATGGACCACAGTGGTCCGAGGCATTCAGAGCACTCCAGACTCTCTGGCCCCCAGGATGTGTATTGGAACTTGACAGTCCAGCCCACATCCTGGGGGTGCAAACACAAGGCATGCAGAAGCCCGCGAAAGCAGAGTCCCTCACAGGAAATTGCATGCCTAAATAAGGACTGCCCCGGGTCGGCTTGACCTGGGGAAGGTGAAGGCGCAAGATGGCCAAAGGACAGGACAAAGAACCTCGTGGCATGGCCAATTTCGGAGCCAGGCCACCTTTCTGTGCCAAGCGCGGTTAACGTGGTTTACATGGCCAGAAAGGGTTACAAATACACAAAAAGATAAGCTGCCAGCAGCCCTGTCTGAAGCACATCTGCACTTCTCCAAGAAATCCCTTTGAGAGTGTGTATGGCCCTGTGAAATGACTAAAGGTCCCAAGCACACTTTACTGTAAGGACTCTGTGCACTTGTAACATGTTGCAGAAACGTTGCAACATGACAAGGACTAAGGGAAACAAAGTATCCCAGTAGTGACTGTCTTTAAGGGCATTTCACTTTCCCCATAAAAAAAGTGAGTGAAAAGCCCAGTGGAGTGCAGCTGAAGGCTGTGCTCCACTGGCAAAGTCAGACTATGGTGTTCAAATCAAAGCAAAAAGTTGGGGGCTTCACAACTGCAGGGAAAATTACACACGAAATGGAAATTTTTCCCAACACTCGCCCCTCCCAGACCAAGGACAGGGGCAATAAATACACCCCTGTATGAGTCTCATGTTCAGGTCGGTTAAACATTCTGGACAACCCATCAGTATTGCTATGTTGGACACTTGGACTATGCTCAATAGTGAAGTCAAAGCCTTGAAGATTTATGGACCACCTGAGCAGCTTTGGATTCTCTCCTTTCATGTTCATTAGCCACTTTAAGGGCTTGTGGTCAGTTTGCACAGTGAAGTGGGTCCCATAGCGGTAGGGCCTCACCTTACTTAGGGCCCACACAAAAGAGAAACATTATTTCTTCACTGTGGACCATCTGAGCTCTGTCCTTAAGTTGGCAACTAATGAAGCCAATAGGGTGTTCCTTACCCTTCTTATCTACTTGTGATAGTACAGCTCTTATCCCAGTGTAAGAGGCACCTGCTTGCACAATAAAAGGTCTTTGGTAATCAGGGGCCCTGAGAACAGGGGCCTGACACAAGGAGTCTTTTAAGCCATTGAAGGCCTTCCCACACTCTACAGACCAAGTTACCTTCTTGCGTTTCTTAGGAGTTGTGAGAGCAGTCAGAGGGGCAGGTATGGTGCCATAGTCTGCCATAAAGTTTCTGTAGTACCCAGTGAGTCCTAAAAAGGCTCTCACTTGGGTTTGAGTAGTGGGGTTAGTCCAGTCTTGTACTTCTTATACTTTATTGGGTAGAGGCTGTATCCTCCCTCCAACTACTTCATGTCCAAGGTAGACCAATGATCCTTGTTCAATCTGGCATTTGCTAGCCTTTATGGTCAAGTGGGCCTTCTGAAGAGCCTGTAAAATAATCCTAAGGTGCTTCACATGATCCTCCCAGGTGGCACTGAAAACTGATATATCATGCAGATATGCAAGACAGAATTCATCCAACCCATTAAGGACATGATTTTGCCTCTGGAAAGTGGATGGGGCATTCTTCAACCCAAAGGGCATTACCCTAAACTGGTAAAGACCCTCTGGTGTGGGGAAAGCTGTCTTCTCCTTGGCATGTTCTGCGAGGGATATTTGCCAATAGCCTGCTGTGAGGTCAAATGTGCTTAAGGCACCAAAACTATCTACCAGCTCATCTGTTCTTGGCAAGGGGTGAGCATCTGTCTTGGTGACAGCATTCCGAGCCCTGTAATCCACACAGAACCTCAACTCAGAGGTGCCTGTCTTTGGTACCAAAACCAATGGGCTGGACAAAAGGCGACTAGATTGTGCAATCACTCCAAGATCCAACATTTGGTTGACCTCTGTCTTAATGTAAGACCTTACTTTGTCTGACATCCTGTATCCCCTACCTTTGGTAGGTACACTGTCTCCTGTGTCAATGTTATGTTTGCACCAAGATGTCAAACCAGGGGACTGTGAAAACAAGGGGGGAAATTTCCTCAGCAAACTTTTCAGCTCAGCTTGCTGATCAGAAGTCAGGTGAGGGGCCACTTGGACACCCTCAATGGAGCTATCTGAAGGACTGCTTTGGACCAGCTCAGGGAGAGGTTCCGACTCCTCCTCGTTAATGTCTGACGCCAGTAGCAGTGCAGTTATTTCAACTCTTGGGATGAAAGCCTTCAGCCTATTTACATGGAACACTTTTGGAGCCGGACCAGCCATTCCAAGGTCCACTAAATAGTTCACCTCACCCAGTGACTCCACCACTGTGTAAGGGCCTGACCATTTGTCCTCTAAAGCTTGAGGCCTTATGGGATTCATGATCAGGACTTGCTGACCAGGTGTAAAATTGATGAGGGAAGCTTTCTGGTCATACCAATGTTTCAGCAGTGCTTGCCCTGCCTTCAGGTTCTCACTAGCCAGACCCATCAGGAGTACCATCCTTTTTCTGAGTCCCAGCACATAGTCTACTACATTGATAGCAATAGGGGGAGAGGGCATCTCCCACCCCTCCTTGACTTTAGCTAAGGGTCCCTTCACAGGGTGACCAAACAGAAGTTTGAAGAGGCTGAAGCCAACACCCTCCTGAGGTACCTCTCTGTAGGCAAACAGTAAACATGGCAACAGAAGATCCCATTTTATTCTTTGAGGTTCTTCCAGAGCCGCAATTATGCTTTTTAAGGTCATGTTAAACCCTTCAACTAGACCATTGATTTGGGGGTGGTATGCAGATGAAAACCTATAAGTGACACCACATTCCTTCCACATGGCCTGCATATACTTGGACATAAAGTTGCTGCCTCTGTCAGACACAACTTTTTTAGAGAAGCCAACTATAGTAAAGATGCCAATTAAAGCTTTTGCAACTGACTTGGCAGTCACAGTCTTCAATGGGATGGCCTCAGGATACCTGGTTGCATGGTCGACCAGCACCAGGATAAACCTATTTCTTAAGGATGTTTGGGGTTCAAGGGGACCAACAATGTCCACCCCTACCCTTTCAAATGGTATTCCCACAACTGGAAGTGGTACCAATGGAGCTTGGATTGTTGTGCCACTTTTTCCAGATAACTGGCAGGTAGCACAACTCCTGCAGTGACTTTCTACTTGTACCCCCATCTTTGGCCAGTAGAAGTGCATGGATAACCTTTGCTTGGTTCTCTTGATGCCAAGGTGACCAGTAAGGGGCACTTCATGCACCAATTGCAAGAGGAAGGGTCTTACAGCAAGGGGAACCACCAACCTCCTATGGTCTCCTTCTGTAGACTCTGTAGGCTCACTGTACAGGAGCCCACCTTCCCAATAAATCCTATGCTTCCCAGGAGGTTCACCCTCAAGCTGGGAGCAGGCCTGTCTCCTTAGGCCTTCCAGAGATGGGCACTCACATTGGCCCTTACTGAACTCTATCCTGTCAGGATCACCTTCCACTAGAAAACTTTGTAGTTCAGGATGGTCATTAGGATCAAAGACTTCAGGCAACCCCTCTTCCTCGTCAGGTTCAGGGGTTTGACCAACTACCTTTACCTTAGTAGTAGGTGAGTTTGGGGGAATGTTTTCTTTCCCTCTTTTCGATTTTCTGACTCCTTTAGTCTTTGGTTTCCCCTTTGGCTTGGGCTGGGCATTCCAGTGCAGCCCTGGTTTGTGACCTTGTGGAGGGTCTCTCTGCTGTGTCTCCCGCAAGTCCTAAAGCTCTGAGATCATTCCCCAGAAAAGACCTTCCCTGGGACATCTCTCTGAATGCTCACTGGAATCCTAACCACTGTACCATTTATAGTAAGATTTACAGGTATAACTGGGAACTTGAGAGGTGGGCCATGAGCTTACTTAGTGGGTAACAGAGGAGCTCTGGCAACTTCCTCTGGGTCTACCAAGGTAGAATCCACTACAGTTCTGATGCACTCAATTTCCCTAAGGGCAGGAGTATCTACTCCATTAATCAGCACACTGTCCTTAAAGTAGTGCTTGGTATTATCAGGAATGCCAGGATAAGCCTTTGAGACTTTAGGCTCCCAGGAACCCAGGGAAACTAAAACTACTTCAGAGTCTATCCCACTGGGGAAGGAATCCGAAGAGAAGGATGCCCCTGTAATCTCTTCTTCCTCATAGGCGGAGAAGGCCAGATCAGCAGAGTGGACCCCCAAGGTTTTGACCCTTCACATCATCACCTGCTCCACAAGCCACACAAGAACCACTGGGTCTTGGGACATAGGGAGGCTTACTGTAACCAGAGTTCTGTTTTGGAGGATAACCTCCACTACCCTGTGTGTTCTCCTGTGACTTATCCTTATTTTTCTTTTTGTGGCTCTTTTGGGAGGAAGATTTATCAGATCCCCACCATCCTTATCTTTGGACTTTCCCCCTCCTCCTGCTTACCAGGATGAGTCTTGTCCTTATGGGACACTCTATGTGAAACCCACAGATCTGCTGCTATGGCCAGTTTCTTAGGATCTAACTCCTTTGAATCTGCCAAATGCTGCTTAAGCTCAGGGGCACAAGATGAAAAAATATGTTCAAGCATGGCAAGACATATCATACCCTCAAAGGTGGAGACTTTATAACCTTCAACCCAACCAGTCATGTTTTTCAAAGAATCAGTCACATATGACACCTAAGTACTTCCTTCTTTCTTTTTATACTACTCTCTGAACCGTATAAGGTATTGGGCAGGAGTCTTCCCAAACGTCAAAATGAGAGTTTGCTTCAACATTGCAAAATCACCTCTTTCAGGCTTTCACATTTCCATAATGGCACTGCAGCCAGAATGGGGCAGTCTGCGGAGCAACCATGCAATCTTATCAGCATTCACAACTTCTTCAACTTCACATGCATGCTCAAATGCATTCAACCAGTCCATAATGTAATTCTTCTCATCATATACAATGAGCAGATCTTTAGGAAACATTGGATGAGAGGAGGACCCAGACCCATGTCCAGACCCTTTGGATCCATTTGAAACCTGGAGCTTGGACATTTCCAACTTGTGATCCCTGTACTTCTGTTTTTCTGCCTGCTCTATTTTCAGCTTAGCCATGTTAAATTCAAGCGCCTTCTGCCTAAACAGCAGCTCTTGCTTCTTGAATTCTAACAGGGCTTCACTTTCAGCACTGGCAGAGGAAACTTGGGACAAAACATCATCTTCAGCTTCCTGGGCACCATGGATGAGGGCAGCGACAGGACTGTAATTCCTGTCAGTGGAAGCAGCCCCACCTCCTTCTGCACTCTCATCTGTGGTATGGCATCAAGCTGTAACTTTTGCCAATCTATGATCTTGTGGATCATTTCACCCTTTGTGCCTTGAGCAGGTAAACCTCTCTCAGCACACATCTTTCTTTATGTTTCAGATTTAGACGTGTTTAAGTTCATAAAGTTACTTGTTTCCATTATTTTGGATAGGTCTATGGCCTTTTTAGATATGACTATACAGTTACAATATGTCCTGGATAGGTGCAATCTGAAATGCCTTTATCAGTGTGCAACACTGGATACCTTCAGTCCTATCCCACCGCTGTACACCAATTTGTTAAGATGGATTTCTGAACTCTGACCTGGTGGGCAGAGTTTCAGGAGACCAGCCTAGTTTCTTGGAACAGGGTAACCTTCTGGACAAGCCAGACCAATCAAGGTAGCTTGGCGCTGGTCAAGACTAGATCTCAGGAGGGGTGAGGGTGACTGAAGGACCTCAATGAGCACAAAGAACAAGGACACTTACAAATTACTCCTAGTCGGCTGTAGATATAATAATACAATTACATTTATTTCAAGGCCTTTGAAAGTCATACATATAATAATACTCCACAGTAGCACTATTAAACCAATACAACCCAATCACAAGGTATATATACAAGACAAAGGGGCCTAAAGGGTTAACTACACAGAATGGATCCACAACCTAGAAGGGAAGGAAACAGGTGTGCAGATATAGTCTTTAGGCAATTTGGCATCAATCACAATCCTAACTGATAGGCAGTCCCTAAGATGAGGGGAGCCTAGTGCTCAAATGTACTTTCGATGCTGGCGCATGCGATAGTGTAGATGGGCAGACCGTGGTCTCTTCAGTGGTCTGTAGCAGCTCAGGAAGGTGGGTCAGGTGATGCAGAATAATTTCCCACTATTCGAGGAGGGTCACCCCGACAGGGCATAGCGATTTCCAAGAGATGGGAATGGTTCCCCAGTTCGCACTAGCAGTGGAAAGGAGAGGGGCCCCCCAGGGGCCACTCATGCATAAAAATGAATGGAGGCACCAGGGGCCACCGGTAAGGGTCGTTAGTACTCCCCACCCCCAGGTGCACTATGGACCAAACTTTGGCTGTCGAGTCCACTTCAGTTGCAGGTTCAAATGCTGCAATTACGGAGTCTCTGTGGCTTTCAGTGGCAAAGCTGCAGCGTTGATTCCCAAACGGGATAGTGGCGATTTCTCTGCTCCTGGTTGATGGATCAGGCCAGTTTTACTGCAGCAGGCTTCAGAGGCAAGAGGGGCACAAAAGTAGCACACCTGCGAAGTTCGTCAGCCCAGCGGGGTGACATGGTAATCTCAGTTTCTCCAGTTCAGGCTCTCTCACTTTACTCCAGACCTGGGAATGCCAAGTGTACGAAATTCGGTGTGAGAGTGCCATGAACACAGAGCTTACAGGATTTCAAGTTTCAAGGGCCTCCTCAAAACGGCGGCAGAGACAGAGCAAAGATCCTGCGCAAGCTGGTCAGCCCACTGGTTGGCCCAGGCACACTTCTAAGAAGGCTTACTTGCAGGGTTTGATGAAGGTGCCGAGAATAGTTGGTCCCACTATTCTAATGGGTCAAAGCGTCTTCACAGACCTTCTAGTTCGATCAGGTGCCAAGGGGTTCCACAGGACGACAGCGGGTTCAGAGTGCCAAACCTTCCAGCGGGTCTCCAGCGGTTCCTCGACTCGGCTCCTCGGTTTCAGGATACTTGGATCCTATCCTTCATTCAGTGAGAACTCCAGCGATAGACATGGTATGGCTGTTTGGGGCCTACTATTATCCAAATTCTCCTTTGCTCCAAAACGGAGGTGACCCAATGGAAGATCTGCTCACATACAGCACACCATACGTGGACAAATCATGGACCACCATGGTCCCAGGCATTCAGAGCACACCGGACTCTCTGGCACCCAGGATGTGTATTGGAAGTAGACAGACCAGCCCACATCCTCGGGGAGCACACACAAGGCATGCAGAAGCCTGGGAAACCAGAGTGCCTCGTGGGAAAATGCATGCCCAAATAAGGACTGCCCCGGGTCAGCTCGACCTGGGGAAGGTAAAGGAGCAAGATGGCCAAAGGACAGGACAAAGAACCTCGTGGCATGGCCATTTTGGAGCCAGGCCACCTTTCGGTGCCAAGCGCGGTTTACACGGTTTACATGGCCAGAAAGGGTTAAAAATACAAAAACAGATAAGCTGCCACCAGTGCTGTCCGAACGAACATCTGCACTTTGAGAGTGTATATGGCACTGTGAAATTACTAATGAACCCAAGCGCACTGTACTCTGTAACATATTGCAGAAAAGTTGCAAAATGGCAAGGACTAAGGGAAACAAAGTCTCCCAGCACTGACTGTCTTTAAGGGCATGTCAGTTTCCCCATAAAAAGTGAGTGAAAAGCCCAGTGGAGTGCAGCTGAAGGCTGTGCTCCACTGGCAAAGGCATGGTGTTCAAATCAAAGCAAAAAGTTTTGGGGTTCACAACTGGAGGGAAAATGACACATGAAATGGAAATCTTTCATAACACCCACCCATACGCCACCCATACCTTAAGTCTTGCTAGTTTAGCTTGTTTCATTCTTTCATGGGAGTAATTATTATGTGAAATAAGTACGCTTGTGTGATTGATTGTGATCCCTTGACTAATGCACATGGCAGACTGAACCTCCTCTTTGGTGCTCCCTCCTCTTATACTGCCCTTCCATCCACTGTTTCTAAAATGGAACACAGTAAAATCATATTCCCAAATACATTGCATGCAGAGAGGTGAAATAAATGCCTTGGAACAGGAGTCTTCAAGACCGCTCTTCTGGTGCTCCAAACCAGAGCAGGCTCTTTTTCAGGATACCCATTGATTGTGTAAATCACTTCAATCTAGGCTCCATGTGTCAAATGCTTGTTGTGCCAGTATCCTGAAAACATGGAGGGGATTTTGCACTTCAGCATCGAATTTGAAGATGCCTGGCTTAAATGACGCAAACAGTGAAAGCAATCCGAAGCCGGCCTTGCACTATTAAAATGAAAAAATTAAAATAGAAAATGTGCTTTTCCAAATCATTCCTGCTTCATGGAGATACTTGTGGGCTGTCAAAGGCACAGTGTGCTGCTTCCAAAATTATTTACAAAAAAGCAAAATACCAATGATGCACACATTTTTATTTATTAGAACTTGGTGAAGGGTGCCTCCAAGCCAATCAGGAGGCTCAGAACGGGGCTTTACCAAACAGTAAAACCCCGGTGCTGACCCTCCTTGGAAGCGGGATCCTGCTATCTTCTCTGCTGGGGATTCAGGTAATTGTACTGTGCCCCCCTTTCCCCTCCTTTCCCCTACCTCCACAATCCCAATGTCCATGTCCCCACCCACTCCAGATACACTTATCTTGCCCTTGTTTGTCCCTGGACATTCCAAGAGCATCTCCATCACGTCAATAGCCGCCATGGAAAGTGTAATGGGACTATGTGTAATTCCCTTCTCCCTACTCCATGGTGGCCATCTTGGTTTGTAGTTTTTTTTCAGGTTGAGAAACAGAAAAACACCATGTCTCAACTTGGAAAAAAAACTATTACCATCCCGGTAGAAGTGCTAGGATGCTAATAGCAATAAACCCCTTAGGGCAGGGGCAGTAAACCCCGACAGACAGGGGCATTACCGGATCTGGTAATGCCCTGGGGCTAACGTTAAGGAGCCCCGGGGCATTACCAGACCCAGTAATGCCCCTGTTCGTCTGGGTTTATTGCTTAAATAATAGCGTAATATTGTCTGGTGAGAAGATGGGGCTCGTCAGGTGTGGAAGAGAAATAGATATCAGGGTGATATTGGTTAACTACCCCAATCACAGTCCTGTCCTTCACTGGTATTGATAGTGTTGACAAGAGTCACTATGTCCTTTTACTGTAAATATCGTGCAATGCATCCTCCATGTTACTTTCTGGCCTGAAGGCAAAGAGATAAATGGATTCAAAGAATTGAGGTTAATTGACACTCTTCTCCCTAAGGTGATGCTCCAGCATTGATTATCTGTAAAATACTGTCCAACAATATGGATTCAATTTGCAATATGTTTACTCTTCATATTTTGTAATGAAAATGAACAAATGTATGCTTTTGCACACAAAATACTTGTTGGCTCCCTGTGCTGCAGAAAAAATCATGTATTTCCCTAACTTGCAAGAATTCCGATCTTAAAGGTAAAGTTCTCGTTGTTGGATATTTGATCCTTATGCTATAAACAGTTGGGTCAACACGTGTTTTCATCCTGAAAAGGTCACAATACTTACATAACTTTGTAATATTAGTATATAAAACATATTTGTGCAAGGATAGTATTTTAAAATATTGATGAGCAAGCAGATACTAATACCCCTTTATTCCACTTTTGGTCTTAGGGCATCAGTGAAAGCAGCATTTGTAAGTTTATTTTTTTAATATATTTATCCAATTTATCATCATTGACATGTACAGATATCCAAATGACCTACGGCATAACTGAAGTTTAGCAGCATGAAAGGAGAGGACAGGGTGAATATTGCACACATTAAAGAGAAGAAAGTGACAAATGCAGGCTTGTACAAAGATATATACAAAGCAATGGATAGTGATGAGTCAAAAACGACCCCAAGATTGCAGGCAGAAGTCGAGAAAGGTAGGAGAGAAGCTAGAAAACAAATACCAGAAGGAGGCCCGGGGGAGTGGGAGAAGTAAGGGGAAAATAGAGGATCTCAGTTTTTCCAGGGATTAAGATTAAGAAAATGGGAATGCATCAAACATTGGATAGCAGAAAGGCAGGATAAAACAGAAGCATGAAGAGAATCAGAAAATGTCAGTAAGGAGACAAAGGTTTGCAAATCGTCTGCAAAGAAATGAGAGGAAAGATGCCTGTGCTTACATCTCTTCCCTACCCCTCCCCACATTCTATCGCTCCCTCCCTTTTGCAAACACTCCTTAACGTTAAAATCTTGTCGCTGATCTCCCGTTGCATCCCTGCAACTTATTTTCAGGTCTTTGGGGATAGAGTGTTTAATCTTTGAAAATTCCGGCCTCCTTCACTCTTTGCTCTGCCCCTCGGGGTACGAAGCCCTCGAGGTCCACAGGAGCCGGTTTCTATGCCTGTTCAGGTGCTGTCTCTTGGGGTCTTGGAGAGGGATGACAAAATTCCCTCTGCCTCCTCTCTAGTGGGGAACCAGTAATATTCGCTGCCAATCTCAAAACTCAGGTTAACTGGGTACCCCAACTATATTTCACTACTCGTTCTTGTAACCTGGTGGTCAGGGTCTTGCATTCCCTCCGCTTAGTCAAAGTGAAAAAAGACAGATCTTGATGGATGGTAACCCTGGAGCCCTCAAACCTCCATTCTAAGCATACCCTAGCCCTGGATAGTATATCAACCATATACTTGTAGTAGTGATGTTTGGCCAGAATTGAACACGGTCCCCGTGGACTCCCAGCCCAATGAATCCTATCAAAGACAAAGGATCTGTCCTGCCTTCCTTCCGCATCGAAGAGGGTGTTCAAGAGCATTTTGACCTTCTGCTCAAGTCCCTGCAGGCTCTCGCCCTCTCCCTCTCGTAATACCAGAATATGAGTATTTGCTCGTCATTCTCTATTTTCAGTTCAATTCACTTAAATTCAGCTTTATTTTGGCTATACACCATAAAAGCAGAGAACTATTACAAAGGGTAATAAAACCACATCTCATAACATTTTACAAAAGTCGATAAAACAATTGAGCTAAGTATCAATTAATACACAAAGTATCATTAATAACTTCTCTCATCACAATTCATATTTTTGGATATAACACAGATCAATGTTTTCACTGTTTGAATGATTCAGAAAACTGCTATCTAACAGTTTTTAAGAAACCACTCCTTTTTTTGAGGGCAGTAAATAGCAATATAGAAACCGCATTAAAAGCATTAGGTGAAGAAGATAATTTCAAAGCAATGGGAGCCTCTCTTCTAGTGCTAAACCCGTGTGGATTTATTACTGGCTTCAACCATTTGCATCTCAAGTTTTTATACAGTGGACAAAGCAGTATAAAGTGCAATTCATCTTCGACTAAAGTGGGACATACTGGACAATATGCAGACAACCTCTTTCCTCAATGTCTCGTAAATTTCGCAAACAGAATTTAGTAAACAGACATTTCTTCTTTCTTCCCACTGGGTAGTCAAGGTATGACTCCATAGCCATATTGGATCTAAACACCATGTAACTTGTGGATAGTCTGCCCGCATAACAAATGTACAGTCTTGTACCTAGGACCCAATCATAGAATTTCATCTTCAGCACTTTTTTCGATTGGCGATTTATACTAATAGGGCAAAGCCACAAAGAATCAAGATCTAGCACCGAAAACAGGTGCTTAACCTGCTTCAACCACAGTATAGATTGTACACCTTACATTGCTAGAACTTCCACAAGGCCCTCCTGGTGTGAATCAAGTTCCACTGTGGTCCAAATCTTAATCCATTACAGCAGGGGTTTCAGCATCACCTCATATTTGATTTCTACATGTCTTAGTTCTAAAGCCACTGGGGCCGATGGAGCACTGACAGGGAGGCCTAACAGACGATTCAAAAATGTATTTGCCACTGTCTGTAGAGAAACAGTTGGCATATAGTCCCACAGTTCGTCACCATAAACTATGGCTTGAACAGGCTTCATCCTATATAACCATTGCTGAAGACACTGACCTGCCTCCAAAATGAGCTGAAAAGATGGCCAGCGCGCCATTTTGCTTAGCCGCTGTCAGATTACTTTTTTCCATCTGTTTGGTCCATTTCAGATTATTCGCAAATGTTATCCCCAGATGCTCAAAATTCTCCACAGGGATCAATGGATAATTGTTTACACTCCATAGTCTTTTTTTTAGATGCGTTTATGGTCACACTTTTGGCCACACAAAGCAACAAAAAGGTCGTCAATTGTAAATTATCTAATTTGAGGGTTTTGCCATATTCCATCACTTCAAAATCCTTCAATCTCATGTCCTGCTGCATATACAGAATATCTACTGCCAATTGTTCTCCAAATCCTCAATTTTCTCTTCTGTTTTGTCAACTGAGTTGGATATCTCTTTCAAGGACGCATGGATGCCCCCTAGCAGTGATCTCATTTATTTAAGAAGTACATTGATGTTCACCATTCTAGCTGGTGCCTCTCTTTACAGCTATTGTGGTAACGTCGTCGGTGCTGGCTCCATATCTGCCCTCTTCTTACTTCTCTCATGAACTTTTGAAGACCTGAAACTGATTGGTTATTGCACATCAGGTCAGGGTCCACCAGTCCTGTGGTCCTCTGTGCTACCGGGTAGCCCTATATAGGAATACCTCAGTCACTTTTGAGGTGTCTCATTTAGCTTAAGTACAACGCACCTCCCCACCCCCTCAATCTGCGCTCCTCGCCACACCTAGCAGGCTTGGTTTCACCATCAAGATAGAAAGCCAATCCCCACACACATGTTCCCAATTTCTCACTGTCCTGGGTGCATGGAAGGCCACCCACTGCTTTTTCATGTGCCCAATATGAAAGTAGTTCCTGATGTGCCTATAGACCCTACATGTGGGTCTTACCTGATAGGTTCTCCCTGGTATAAACCAAATTTTCCGGGCAACCTCCATCTCCCTTCTCTCCACTGCGTCCCCTTTCTGCAGTTTCTCCTCTTGCAGGGGACTAACCTGGACTGAGTCCTGTGGCCTGCGGGATCCTCACACCACTGTCCAGCCCCTCGGGTACCTTGCATGCTCTCACAGGGCTCTCACGGCAGGCACTGCACCATTGCCCGGAGCTACAACCCCTGAGTTGGTTCATCACACCTCTGTTACTGCTGGTCTCTGCCTTGCATCTCCCAGGCTCCGTATCATAGTCGACTTAGGTTCTCATTCTCCCGTTCTCCCTGAATCCACCGTCACGACAGGAGCGACAGAATTACCTCAGTGATGCAAGCCTTGCTCTACCTAGACTCCTCTGAGGGTGAGTTGCTCTCTTCCTTGGAGCATTTCTTCACCATGGCCGTCAGTCACCACAGCACCGTGACCCTTCCAGCTTCACAGCCGGTTCTTCCCGGGTGCTTATTTACCTCTTGAGTTCCCTTTTTCCAGCCACCCTCGCCATAATTAGAGCAGCACCCGGTGGTCTTGAGGGCTCTGGGCTGCTGGGGGTGGGCCAATCATGCTGTTGCATCGTGCCTTTGTGGTTGCCGGTCCTCTTCACATTCTGATTAGGAGGAGCTCTAGACTCAGGGTGCCTTCTTGCTCATGCCCCTGGTGGTTTTCATTTTTTTTTTTTTTAACTCCAAATTGATTCTATCTTGATTATATGGATCAGCAAATGGAAGTTCACTTACATTATATTATGCAAAAAACAAAGTATTAAAGGGAATGACAGTGTGTGGCAATTTATTATAGGGAATAAAATACCCCATACCATACATAAAAAGGATATTGCAAGTCACCTAGGAGTTCCGTGACTCCATTTGGTCATGAGACTCCTCAGTGACTTGTAATATCCTAATAATGTAAGCTAGGGAGTACTTTATCCCAATTATAATAACTGACTACAGAGAGGTACTTTAAAGAAAAATTCTCGCTTAATATACCTAAGAGATGCCTCAGATCAGCAGATGTAGGTCTCCTGAGGGTCCCAGAGGTCAAATGGGCAGCGGGTCAAGGCAGAGCTTTTCCGGTCAGGGCAGCCAAATTTTGGAATGGGCTCCCGGCAACCCTGGACAGGAAAGTAATTACATCACGTTTAGGAAATCACTGAAAACATTCTTATTTCAGTGAATTCCAAGGTAATAGGGCACTTTCAAGGCATAGTTTTGGTCAACCTAAAACCCAAAACTCCCACCTTTTCATGCAAATCTTATTCTTAGGTTTCCCCGTGCCCTGATGCCTGCGGGCTTTCGGCGCGTTACAAGCACATAGAAATAGAAATAGAAATAGGTAGTGATGTCTTTTTCTTATCATAGGCCAGTAGTGATGTCACAATTAGCATGTAATAAGAACATTATTTGCAGGTTTTTATGCAAGTATTGCAGGCTACCATGTATTACACAAGTATACAATGCACTTCCTGAGGTGGACTCTCTAGTCTTTGCCAAATGCAGGAAGGGGAGGTGGGGGTGGTGAAGAGAAGAGGATGCCTTGTATAGAGCAAACAGTTATGAACGTTGAATTATGTATGTGCATTACCTCATGGGGAGGTTGAGAGGAGAGGAAAAGGGGGCATCTGTTGTACTGTGCCCTAACAGAGATATAGGGACCACTCCTCTGCCAGTGTGCAGCATTTGCTTGAAAGGGCAGGGATATTCGGTCCAATCTAGGGCTTGGTCCACAATACATATTTCGGCCTCTAGTGTGTAAACATGGAAGCAGTAGTATTCATCTTGGAAAAACAGATTATAGTAATGACCACTTAACTATTTATTCTGGATGCTCAGAATCAACCTGGATTCCGAGCATACAGAGGCACGGAAACTGCTCTTCTGAACACCTGTGAAGAACAGCTTGCCTCTCTTGACTCCAACTCCCCAGAGGTCCTTAACCATCTTGATCTCTCCTCTGCATTTGACACAGTTAACCATTGCATCCTCATATAAAGGCTCCACGATACACTTGCTATCTTGGAGCGGGCACTGGACTGGCTGTCCTCTTTCCTCACTAACCGCTCTTCCGAAGTCATCCTGGGCCCATTCTCCTCTCCTACTTCCATCTCCACCTGTCACGTCCCCCAGGGTTCTATTCTCTCCCCCTGGCTCTTTAACATTTACCTTGCTCTCCTTGCATGCCTCATCTCCTCCTTCTCCTCCAACTTCCAGTGTTACGCAGACTCCCTGCTGACCCTTTTGCACGCTCCATCATCCATGACTGCCTTTCTGCCATCCAGTCCAGGTGCGCCGCCAATGATCTATGACTCAACGCCTGTAAAACTGAGATCCTTCCCATTGGGATCCCTGTTCCCTCTTTTTTCCCTTCACTATGGCCTTCCTCCTTGGGTTCTCCCCCTGCTCTTTCAATTGAAGCTAGCAACCTTTGAGTCATCTTCGACTCCTCTCTCTCCTTCCTCCCTCACACTCAGCATATTGCCAAGAAGTCCAACTACCAGCTCTTCCTTCTAAAAGGAATTCTACCTTTTCTCTGTTTACCGCAGAGGCTCAATGTCACCGAAGCCCTAGTTCTCTCTAGACTTGACTACTGTAATAGCCTTCTCCTAAATCTTCCATCCTCCACTTTGTGACCCCTTCAGCTTATCCAAAATAGGGCAGGAAGGCTTATCCTTAGCCTGTAGCCCAGGGACCGCATCTCTCCTGCTCCAAAAAACCTTCACTGGCTCCTGGTTACTGCACGGATTAAATTCAAATCCCTCTGCATCATCCACACGGCTGTCTGGGACAGGGGACCACACTATCTTCAACTCTATCTCACTAAATACTCTCCCACTAGACCTCTTCGCTCCTCTGGCACCAACTCTTTGTATGTAAAGTGTTTGGCTAAAAAGAGGGCAGGGGATCACTTACTTTCCTCTGTGGGCTCCCTCCTCTGGAAAAGCCTCCCCTTCCCCTGAACCTTGAGCAGGATCTTCTCAAATTCTGGGAAACTCCTTAAGACTTTCCTTTTTTCTCCTCCTTCCCACCTTCTCTTCTCTGCTAGTCCCACAGTTGCTGAATCAGTGTCCTTGGCCGTAATGCACTTTTTTGTTCGGGCCTTGACCTCCTTCACCGATTACTCCCAGCTCCGGTCTATCCGCAGCACTTTGCATCTGCACACCCTCAGCTCTGGAGAATCGCACTTACACCTGTTGACGAGGAGAGGAAATTACTGACGGGCCCATTGGTCAGTACTCACTCTCGAAAACTAGTAATACAAGATAGCTGCACCATGCGAGGACAGAGTGCAGGATTCACATACTCCAGCAAGGTTCAATAATCAGGACTCAGTAAATTGGCAAAGGGAAGTCCATTTAATGATGCATACATCAGCTTATGGAAATCAGCAGCATCCCGAACAACTGTCTTACCCCGACTTCCTCGAACTTCAGTCAAACAGTCTCTTTTATGGGCAAAATCCGTCATCATTGACGTCTTATTCTACAAAAAATCATCATGCAATATAATTGGTTGGGAAAGGTAACTTAAGTATAGGTGCTATATCTGTATATGGAAATAGCGCAAGTGGATTGGATAACTCTTATCGGGTGGGCGTCTACGCCCATCCCTCTACAACACACGTGATTGACGTCACTACAAGTACGACGTCTCATTGGTTACAGTGTCTATAGGACCCTAGATTACATGGTCCCTTGTGATTGGGCAAGTTACACCCCTAAACATAAATCTCCATTTTAATTAGCAGCATGCAGAGTAGACACCCAGGTGCCTATTGTCCCAAGATTCACCCTTCCACCCTTCCATCAATCAGTGTTTTAGGGCTATGTGTCAATTAGTTGGCTGGGTATGGCCTTGGATCTGTAGTCTCTTATCAGGAAAAGTTATGGCACCCTCGGGTTCTGGATGACATCAGGCGGTGGTACATCTTCGCACCTGTCTGGTCACATGCTGGTCCACCGTGAATCTGCTTCAGTTTCCAACCTTTTGCGCATTTAATTCTGTGTGCGCTTGGCCACCTTCATGGGCCTCCCTTATCTTGACCTTCACGGGTGGGCTGGTATCCTCTGAAGCTGGAGTCTCGTGAGCTCATGCTCACCTCCTCTTCTCTGGTACACCTCGATCTCCCCGGCATAAGCCTCTCTTTGTTGAGTTTCAATTCCGCTCCTTGTCTGGTCTTTGCTGGGTTTCGAAACTAGGCCTTTTCAGGCCTTTGGCCGCCTGGGTAAATTTCTGCTTTCACAAAAAGGAGTTGCACGTGTACATTGTGCAGTATTGAGGTAGGTATATGGTTGGCGCTTGCCGCTCTATTCTTCTACTAAGCATTGCAGGCAGTATCGATTTCTTAGCATCTTGCGTTTCAAGCTTATTTACACACATTCAACAGGGTGGTTGCTTCCATCTTGTCTCATGGCACCATTCTCTTACGTTTTAACAGTGTCTCTCCCCTGCATCCATTATAATTATCCTTGCAGTTACTAGTACTGGCATACGTGCTTTCAGTAGCCAATTCCGTTTGTTCTCGGGGCTGCTCGGGCCCTTGGTTTATTTCCATTGGCCTTCCATTAAGGCTTTAGGGGTCTCCTCGTGGACGGTATGTAGGCATTCCTCATTTCGTATCAGTGGCTGGTAAGGCTGTCTGATAGGGTACCGTGCTTCCCAGGGTTGTCGTGTTATGGCTGCTTCAACCGGTACTGATCTCCTTATGTACACGGGGCAGAGTCCCAGTGTGGCTCTCTGTTGGTTCATTTGCTCCTCATACGTCAAGTACCTCGGCGAGTACCTTACTGGCAACTCGCAATGGGGGGCAGGGGTGCAGGTCATATCTGGGACCTCCTCTACACTCCCCCCTCTGGTTGGTTCATCGACCACTTCTACTTCCTCCTTTATATTCATTTACTTTGATTCCTCAGATTCTTGCTCATCGTCTCCTGGGTTTACACAAGAAGGCGTGAAAGTATGCAATTTTGGTGTCCATATCTTTATCACCCCTTTCAAGCTTCCTGCTGTTCTCACATGCTCATCTTTGTTCCAGTTCATCAACTGGCATTGTCCATTTGGACTGCAGTAAATCCATTTGCCTTCATACCTTCTTTGTTTCTTGGGATAAGTGAATTTTGTTCCCTCTGGTGCAAATTCACTGGCCTTCACAAAGTCCTTTATCTCCTCATCTGTCAGGTATCTCGGCTTCCAGCCTGGCTCGACATCGACCATGATTTTCATCCCAATGGCCTTCTTTGCCATTTTCTGGCATTGTGTGATGATTATCTTGATTACACAGAATCCTAGCAGTACCATTGCTAGCAAGGCTCCCAGAAACTTGAATATATCAGCCATCCACTGCGGGGCCCAGGAGAATAGGTTTCCAAACCAGCTGTCGTCGTCCACTTCACCTGTTTCATCGATCATCTGGTTCTTTAGGGTTGTCAACATGCTTATGGCCTCTGTGAGGGTTCCATTTTCTTCGTCGTGTGATGGTGTAAAAGTGCAACATGATTCTCCAATTTTTTCGCAAACACCTCCATCCATTGTAGTGATCATGTCAAGCACATATCTGTTCTGGAGGGTCATCAGTCTGACTGCTCTCAGTTCTTCCTTGATTGCGTTGAACCCTTTCATGGTGGTATTGATGGTCTGCAGTAACTCCCATCTCGTTATCTGCAACCACTTGGTATTTGCACCAACCTGGATGTGCGGCAAAAGTATTGTTGTAAATACGGATGAAGTTAGGCTTAACAGCCTGTGTTCGTAGGGAATGGCATAAAATGCGTCCTCTGATTTGGCAGAGAAGTAATTCTCTCTCATCATTCTTGACATTAGTTCCACAGACCTCCTTTTCCTCAAATGAGCATCTGCTTTCGGGAAACTGTCCAAATTCAGTTCATTTTTTGGGATCACTAGTGCTGGAACGTGGACGTTCACCAGTGTGCATATGCCTCTCCAGTTCCTCGGTAGTCTTATGTAGGCTTTGGATCCACATGCCCAATAATGGTCCATCAAGACTGCGGTCCCTTGCGACATCCCTGGGGCTTCGTATATTCACCCGCAGTTTTGATTCTCCCCCATTTTCCTTGTGCCATTACTTCTAAAGCACAGTTTCGGGTTTTCCAGCGGTACTATTTGCAGGGGGCCTCCTCTATCTTCGACCCACGTTAACAGCTTTACCAATTTTGGCCAGAGTGGTTTACAGAGTCTTTGTGAATTTTCTATTGCTTCTTGGCAGGCTCCAAGGACCATCCACGCTCGGCAGATCACGACTCCTTCTTCCCAACCGTCTGGGGAGACTACTGATCCCCAGATCTGCATTTGGCCTCAGTTCTTCCATATTTGCGCTTCTTCTGCCATTTTCCCGTGGACGTTCAGTCTTGAGTTTATTTCCCACCTTATTTCTGACCCTTTGACGTCAGGGTTCTCATATCTAATCACATGATTCTTGGTGTGCGCCCTATTTCTTGTTTTGATGTCCTGGACATATCCGTCTTCATCAGGATAGTCCTTTTCGTTGGCCCATATCAACGAGGTGTCTCTCCCCATGAATTGTCCTCTGGTGTTGTACATTGCCACATGTGACATGCAGTGTGCTATGGGCACATCTATTTCTACAGCCACAAAGATTTTGGACTTGCCCATGCTGTACGGTAGGAGTGCACAGACGAAACATTCTCCTTCTGATTGCCTTCGTCCAACTTCCTTCATGTGCTGGTACCATATGTTGTTTCCAAGATGGGCCGTGCTGTCCAAGTAATCGTTTAACTCATTATCTGTTTCATATGGACTTCTCTTGATCCTTAGCGTTTTTCTGTAGTTGGCTATCACTATGTCTCTGAATGCGTCTGTACTGCTCTTTCGTTCAGGCAGACTCTCGGGTGTTATCCTTGGAGGGGCAGGTTTCATTTCCTGCCCTGCAGTAATAAGGGAGGTTTTGCGCTTCTTTTCCTTCCATCCTGAATTCTTTTGTAGACCTCCTCCCACCACATGTGACTTATCATCCTTCCAACACGTGGCTGTGTCGTAGGCTCGGTAGTCACTTCTGGCGTTGGAGCTGGCGTACTCGCTATCACAGTTGTGGTGGTTGTCTTGCTCAGCTCCTCATGTAGCGTCTTAGCTCTAAGTATGAGTGGAAACACATACTCAACTACCGCATGTGTTTTCTCAGTGAGTTCTTTCATTGCTTCCTCTGTTCTATTGAGTGATTTTGCTATTTCACTTCTGTTCGGTTTCTCACGTTGCTCCCGGCTTTCTGGAGCTGCTTGTTCCACCGGTAATTTCTCTCTTTCAGGTGGTTTGGCCTGTGGTTTCGTAGCCATTGACACTTGCCCTTGTTCGTGTGCACTCAGTATATGGGTGCGTGCCGTGGCCAGTGCTATGTTATCATTCATTCCGTGCTGACCCTGTCTACAGCCTTTCTCACCATTCATTACTTGAAGTGTATACATATTACTGCTAATTACATTCAACTGTAAATCGTTTGCTTTATCATCAGTTTTTCTTGGAACAGGGATGACAATATACGGTCTGGGTGCTTTTGTGGGCTCCAGATGTTCATTACCTGGTGGATGCACAGACATTGGGACGCTTCGTGCACCAATAAAAAATGCAGTTCTAATAGTTAACGATAAAAATACTACAATAACCACAATGCATATACATATGACGGCTTTGAAAGACAGCTTGCAGCATCTCCTTCCAGGGAACCGTGGGCGCCCTTCCACTGGTGGCATGACTAAATTACTGTTTTGGGCCCCCATTTCAAATATGTCCACAGTCAATAGTTTATTTTTCTTCTTATTCTGTTTTCGGCGCTCAAAGTTCAGTAAACGCTAAAGTGACAAGTGCAGTTCAATGTCCCCCCTCTTACGAGTGATGATGTTGATAGTCTCTGAGTATGGAGTACAGTTCCTTTGCTAGACTATGGAAAAAGGTTAGACTGTCGTTTTCAACACATCATAATTATCCTGCATTTGTATGGCCATCGCATTTCCAGGGCACTGTTCCAACTTGCCTTGGCCCTGGGGACATAGAGGACTTTGTTTGCAGTGACACCAGGAAAGGATGGATTTGCTACAAATCACGCAAAATAAAGTTTTGAAAAAATAGAAATAAAAATAAAAATAAAAGTGAACATATGAGAAGGTAGGAAAAAATAAGAAAAAGGTTGAAAAAGATAAACACGGCAGTGAAGTTTGTGTCTCTGTTCCTTTCACTTGGTCTTTCGAGGTCAAGTTGGTGAACAGTCTCTCTCTCTCCCCCATTTACTCCACTGCGGAACGATGATGCAAAAATAGAAAAGGTAAGAAAAATAGGAAAAGAAGTTTAAGATGTCGTTGTCCTTGTTTCCGCCTTTTCAGTCCGTTCTACGTTGGAAGCATGAAGAACTGTGTCTTTGTTTCCTTGCTCTGTCCCCGCTTAGGGGATGATGGAAAGTTTTATCTTGGATCTCCCCCTTCTAAGGCTCTTCTTAGCAGTGGATGTGCATAATTGCTTCTTAGTTGTGATGCAATGGCCCTCAGGAGCCGACTCAATTGGGCATTTTTTGCTGGATCATTAAGAAAAGCGGGCACATCAATGTTGTGGGGTCTGCCCACTAGTTCTGGAAAGTTTTCAATGAGATGAAAGAAAACACGAAACGCATACCGACTGTCTTTGGGTGTTAATGACATCTGCTCTGACTCTTTGGCTCTTAGGTCACAGGCCTTTCATGCAGTGTGATCAGTCCTTGCCTCCTCGATCTGTCCCTCGCCGAATAGTCTCACAGGAATCTCCTTAAGAATTCTCGCTGGAAGTTGGACAGCTCCACTTGGAGCATGATTCCATGGAGACGGGTTTTCATGTGTAGGAAATTGACTGGGTCTCTAAGGAAGGTTGCAACATCGACATCAGCAGGCCTTCCCACCATTTCTGGATAGTCTGTGACTAGCCTGATCAGGACGTTGTGGGCTAGCTGCGTGTCTGCAGGGGACATGGACATTTGCTTTGTTTTGCTGGGTCCCGATCACAAGTCTTTTTGTTGTCGCGAACAAGTCTGTCACTTTCCTGCTGCGTGATCTGCTACCACATTGTTCAGTTTACTCCATATTTGATTCAGGATGTGATTATTTCGGGGGTCTCTGATGAAGGCCAGGGTATCTGTGGTCCTCCCGACAAGTTCTGGGCACTCCTCTATGATTCGAAAGAATAAAGTGTAGGTAAGGTCATCAATGACCGCTTGAGGTGGGAGCATTAGTCTTTTTGTTCACTGTGTTCGGGCAACTCGGCAAAGACCTCTGCGATGACAATCAGTAGTTGCCTGATTACCTTCTTATTTTCTGGATCTTGAATATATTCTGTGACACTTGTTTCTCTCCCTATGAGTGACGGATAGGACAGTACAACTAGCTGAAAATAGGTGAGCACATCCCACTTGAGACTTCTGCTGGGGTGAACCATATGTCCGTGAACAAAGTCTTGATACTGGATGCTTCAGGGTACCAGTTTTAGTTTACAAGAGTGTCTTGTTTTTACAGTTTATCAGAGTCTGAGAGTTTGTGTTCAATGCTTTGTGGCTCAACATGATCAAGCTATCAGTGTCACTGCAGGTTCAGAGTATGCGACTTTTACCTTTACCCTGCGAGTTCAGCTGCACTTTGCGTTCGTTTGAAGGTCTTGTACCTCATTCAGTGCCTGGAGGAGAAGCTCAGTGTACAGCCACAATTTCCACAGCGAGTTCCTTAGTTTATGTTTTCTGCTTGTGCGTCCTTCTTCCTTGCCATAGACCTTGTCTGCACGTGCTGCGGTCCTTCCCCGTTGTCTGTGGGTTCCTCGGCAGTAGATGTAGTAGGAGTGCTCTCTCCTATAAAGGGTTTTGTATCGTTCAGGAAGATCCAGGCTCTTCTGCCTTTGAGCTTGACAGCTGACGGGGTGCAGTCCTCTACGATGAACGGGCCATTAAACCTCGGCTCGTCCCATCTTTTTCTTGTGAAGTTCTTCACGAGGACGCGATCTCCAGTGAAGACAAGGGGCATGCATGGGCTGTGAGTTGCGCCTGCATCAGCACTATCTGTTGTGTTTTGAGCCGTGCTGTCCCCTCTCTGCCGTCGCTGCAGCTGGCCTGAAATGACAGTGGCACTTTTCGTGAGACAATCCAGATATGCTTTCATCTCCTCTCCTAGAACCTCCCTAGTTGACTGGGCATCACATCTAGCTCTGTCTCGGGGGTTAAGGGGAGTTCTCATTCTTCTCCCAGTAACTATTTCGTGCGGCGTAAGATGATGGTCGGAGCCTGGTTGGTTCCGAAGCGCATACAATGCCAGTGGTAGGCAGTGCATCCATCCCTTTCTTAATGTGAGCTTCAACTTGGCTATCCTTTCCTTAAGCAAGACGTTGATCCGTTCACATATCCCGTTTCCCTCTGGGTGATACGCCGACGAGAATTTGTACTTTATACCAAGCAACAAGCTAATCTGTTCAAACAGAGCATTTACAAAATGCACCCCATTATCTGATCATATTACTTCACACACCCCCCACCTAGGGAAAACCTCCCTCACCAGGAATTTGGCAGCACAGGCAGCGTCAGGGTCTATACAGGGGCCTGCTTCTACCCATCTGGAAAAGGGACACACCATCACAAGTAAATATCTGTACCCATTACACACCTGAATCATATCGACATAATCAATATGTAGGTGCTGGAAAGGTCCATTTGGTCTGGGGATGACTCCTCTCACTACTTTTAATGTGTGCCCAGAAGTGAATTGCTGGCAGACAATGCAGTTTACCACAAAGAATGCAACATGCTCGGCTAAATTCGGTATAAACCAGTCTTCCGCGAGCGTAGCAGCAAGATTTTCTTTTGACATATGAATGGGGTAGTGAAGCTGTTCTAGCGCTACTTTTAGAAGGGCGACAGGCATTACTGGTTTACCAGTGCTGTCTTGCCTCCACAATCCGTCAGAGGGGTTTAAAGAACACCCTCGACGCTTCCATAAATTTTTCTCCTCCTGAGGTGCCTCCCCCTGGAGCTCCATTAATTGAGACGGCCCCATATTGCTATAGGCTTCTGGAGTGGCTCGTGCTACCATCATTCGTTCATGGGTACGTGCCACCTCCACGTCCATGATTGTTTCAGTTTTAGATGCCATACGTTTGGCTTCCGTGTCCGCTTCATGATTCCCACGTGACACAAAATCTGTCCCTTTGGTATGAGCGGCGCATTTCACGACCGCTATGCCCACTGGGAGCTGTAGTGCTTTTATCAGCCTGTTCAACAAGGCTGTGTGTTGCACTGGCGTGCCATCTGCTCGGAGGTAGCCCCTCCTTTTCCAGCGCGCTAATCCTGCGTACACTGTAGACGTCACATAGGCGGAGTCACTGTACACTGTTACTTCCTGGTCCGCGTGATTCTCAATGGCGAGTATCAATGCCACTAATTCTGCGGCCTGTGCCGAATAATGAGATGGTATTCGTACACTGACAAGTACTTAGAACTCTCCATTCGCCATATGTTTTATCACGGCCATGCCTGTATACCTTTGCCCGTTATCTTGGTCAATTCTCGATGACCCGTCAATAAAGACGATCTCTCCACTTGGCAGGGCATTTTCCTTGACCCTGGCGATCTCATCATAGTATTCTTCATAGTTCGCACAGTCATGCACAGGTTCTCCCTCTGTGACTGGCTCAGCAATAAACATAGCAGGGTTCACCGTTTTGCACCACACTATTTTGATCGATGGATTGGAGATAATCACCTCGTAGACTGATGCTCTCTGAGAAGTCAGCGTACCCTTTGGTTTGTCTAGTATGGCGAATAATGAGTGCTCAACATATAGTGTCATGGAGCACCCCATCACAATGGATGACGCCTTCTCAATGGCGAACGCGGCGGCAGATACATTTTGTTCGTACGGAAAATGGCCTTTCATGACCGGGTCCAAACTTCCACTGTAATATGCTAGGGATTTATACCCCAGCGAAGTTCGCTGCGCGAGCTCTGCAGTCATAAAATTGACATCAGTATGAGAGAATAGATAGAATTCCTCAGCATAATTAGGAATGCCGAGGACTGGGGCCTTACAAATTGCCCCCTTGAATTCTGTAAACCCTTTCTCCATCGCTTCATTCCATTCAATTTCTTCTCTCGTCGCCTGGGCCTTTTTAAGGGCCTGCAACAGGTGCTTGGTATATGAGCTGTAGTCAAAGATCCATGCTCTGACATAGTTGCACAGGTCTAAGAAGCTTTGCATTTGCTTTACTGTGCGCGGCTTGGCTGTGTTCATGATGGCCTCAGCCCTTTCTGGGGTTACCCTTTTCCTCTCATGTGAGATCAGTTGCCCTATGTACAACACCTCCTGTTGGCAGTACTGCAACTTATCCTTGTCTACTTTGTATCCCTTCTCAGCTAATATAGTCAATAGCTGGACAGAATCATGTTGGCATTGCTCTTCAGTGATGCTGCAGATTAGAATCTCATCTACATGCTGCAACACAACACTGTCCACAGCAATATTGCTTAGGTCCATTTGCAGGACTCTGTTGAAGATAGATGGGGACTCGCAAT
Source organism: Ambystoma mexicanum (assembly GCF_040938575.1). Classification (NCBI taxonomy): domain Eukaryota; kingdom Metazoa; phylum Chordata; class Amphibia; order Caudata; family Ambystomatidae; genus Ambystoma; species Ambystoma mexicanum. The sequence goes on from NC_090940.1 coordinate 290,080,101, forward strand.
ACCCCTGTGGCAGCCTCGTACTTTTCAGGCGCATTTGTCTGAAAGTAAATGACGTCAGATCTTGCGAGTCACGGTGCAATGGAATCGAGAAAAATGCATTTTTCAAATTGATCACCGAGAAGTATTTTGCCTCAGTGGGTATGTTGCACAGAATTGTGGATGGATTAGGGACTAGAGGGAATTCGGCTTCGACTATGTTGTTCAATGCTCGTAAATCCTGGATTAAACGCCAGGACCCCCCTTTAGATTTCTTGACAGGGTAAATCACTGTGTTGCATGGTGATTCCGACGTCACCAGGATGCCCTGTTCCATCATGGTAGAAATTGTCTTTGCGATCCCTTCATCTGCTTCCCTGGACGTGGGATACTGTCGTGTCCGTGGCAGAATTGCTCCTGGTTTCAAGAGACCTACATCATAGGGCCCTGTAGTCCATACTTTGGCCGGCACTAGGGCCATGTCGTTTTCAAAGTATTCTGGGCGTACCAATGCTAACATCCTTCTCTGTGGTACCTCCCGCTTGATCATTTTGACCCAACATATGAGACTCACTTCCACCCGGTCTCTTCTAGGTCAGGGTGTTCCTCGAACAGATCGTCATCGGTGACATCAGTCACTTGATACCCTTCTTCGATGGCGACAATCGCACACCAAGGCCTGCCCTCGTCGTCACATCCTTCAACTAATACTACTTTTTCTCGCACCGCGGCAGATTGTATCATTAAAGGAAATACTTGTCCCTCCTCTTCGTGCATGGGTATTCTTGGCCTGAATAGAAACTCATCAGGGGTTCTCATAGGTTTGTCTGCGAGGCCTGGCAATCCCGCCATAAGCACTCGCATGCCATATGCGAACACTTCTGGCTCCAGTGGTATAGCTCTCACGGCTGCACGTCCAGAATATTCTCTGATCATTTCGCACACGTTTGAATAATGCATTCCTGGAGTGGAGCATACTATGCCATCCTCAGTGAACGAGATGGTCATATTCAACTTTGTCATCAAGTCCCGACCCATGATATTCACCGGGGACTGACGAGAATACAATAAGGGTACATTCATGTCGCACCCTCCCACTGAGACTGGGAGTGCATCAGTAAAGGGAACTCTGCTATGAGCTCCAGTAAAACTCTGGGTATCTATGGCCTCGCTGGACAAGGAGAACCTTCCTTCTCGTATGCACGAGCGTGTTGCACCCGTGTCAATTAAGAAGGAATATTCCTTCCCCCCTATGATGACATTTACCCTAGGCTCCCTGTTAGGGTCTGGTGTCACTGATAGGATAGAGCACATCAGAGTTCCCTGTGAGCCGTCCTATTTCATATATAGGTTCGGTCCACTGTATACCTGTGGGTTTCCCCCACCGGAATTAGTGCCCTGAGCCACTTGCGGCAGTGTCTGCTGGGGTTGTCCCTGTGGTACATTCTCCATGTTCTGTGGCTGGACCATTTGCTGCGCACCTTGCTGCAAGCCAACCGCCTGCTGCTGCACAGTATCGTTTTGTGCACTGCCCTGTTGTGGGGTAGCAGGTTGATTCACTATGCCTGTCCCCAACCCTTGGTTGATCTGCCACATGCTTTGGCTTCTGCACATGCACGCCGCGTGTCCTGTTACTCCACACAACCAACACACTGGCGGCGGTCGGGCCATCTGTCCATCTGGCATAGTCGGACTGGCCATCGGTGCATTCTGGATACCATTTTGAACATTCTGTAAACCTCCTTGGTTACCTCTAAATCCTCCCTGATTGCTCTGCCATCCTCTTCCTCCAAATCCCCTTCCTCTCGGGTAATATCCTACGTTATCCTGATTGTTTTGTGGCGGGTGAGAGGCACGTTGTGCACTCGATTCAGCTGGACTTGTTAGCATGGCTCCCTCGAGAGCATAATTTGAGAGCTTCCTTTGCACCAGCTTCGCCTCCTCTCCCTTACGCGTTGCCTCTTTCTTCCGATTCTTTTCTTGCAACAGTCTACAATAATGGGCAATCGTCAATTGGATTTCGGCCCACGGTTTCGCTTCTATTCCTACCAATTTTTTTGAGCTGTTTTTGCACCGGTTCTGGTAACCCTTGGCACAATATATGATAGAGTACAGGGATAGATTTCTTCCAAGACTCATGCGTTTCGAGCACCCACGTGTCTTGAAAATTCTGGATATAAAGCAAAGGGTCCTCTGACTCCTTCATTTTTCTAATCATTATAGCTCTCATATCAGATGTGTCTGGATATAGCGTACGCAGCGCTTTCCACACTGCGGCTCTACAGTTGTTAAATGGCGCTCCGTCATGAGAGGTGTTAGTTATGGTTACCCTGGGGTATCCTGCCCTTTTCCACACGTCATCTGCTCTTTCATGAAAGTATAGCAATTAGAAGACCCTTGATGTCCCCTATGGCTAGAGTGACGCCCCCCCGACATTTTCTCTAGCTCATGTATTCACTTTCCGGCTCCCGATGTCAGCATTGGAAGCTTATTTTTAAGATTCTCTCGGTCCATGTGTGGCCATGGAATATATTGCGGTCTTGCTCCCCCCTTTTCTAACAGTGGGATTTGGAATGCGCAATCCTCCTTTTCCTTCTCTATACCTCCTCGGTCTCTTGCCTGGGCGGCGTTCCCGCCTTGCCTTCTACCTGGCAATGCCCTTAACCTATCTGTATAGGCAGGTGCCGACGCTCCCCTCTGACCGTGGGGTGTCTCTTCATGTCGGCTGGACCGTCCAGCGGACTTCGATGTCCTATTTATGGACCCGCTAGCATCTGACCATCGTATCTCTCGGTTCCCTGGGAGTCACTTTTCACACCGCCTCTCTTCGTCATACGCCACTTCCTCTGCTTCCCCATCGGAGTCAGACTCTGAATACTCCCAGTTTACACAACTTCTTGCATCATCTTCGTTCTGCCCAATTTCTAGTCTATCTAGGGACTGTCCCCTACTCCCACTACTTTGGGTGACATCCTCAGTGTCATATAGCTGAGTGCTCTCTAAGCGCTCATCTTCCCTTCCCTCTTGGGAGATTCGTTCCAGTCCCATCTCATCATAGATTTTATCAATCGTTTCCCTGATGCTTCTGGTGTCGAAGTCATCATCAATATTTGTCCTGCTTGTACCTTGTACCGCATCGCTTGCAGGAAAGAACTCTTCTATGTCTTGCCAGTCTACAACAGGATTGGGTTTTTTCACTTCCTGTTGCAAATATTCTAAATCTCGCGCCCTTTGCCTGCATTTACTTTCTGCTTCCTCATCCATTTCTCTTCGCTTCTTCGCTTCCTTTCTATCCTTATCCACTTCCCTCATCCGTTCATCTCTACGTTCCTTTGTCCTTCCACTTTCTTCGTCTTCTCACTTTTTTACCTTTCTTTCGTGCACTCTCTTCCCTTCCTCTAACCTTAGCATGTTCTGACTGTACTTTTCATAGGCTGCATATTGAGTGCGACTGAGCGGTATACTTTGCTCTTCGCGATATAGTTGTTCTCGCCTCAACCTATCCTTTTTTCTTGCCCTCTCGTTTCTTATGTCCACTTCCTTCTCCCTTTCCTTTCTTTGCGCCTCATCAGACCATTCACTCGGCCTTGCACCATCACTTCCTTTTCCATCTAACTTCAACAGTATCTGCCCTCCCATCCATTCGTCCTTTATAGATGTTAACTCATCGGTTCCTTTCCCCTTCTTTCCCTCTCTCTCTCTATCGAGAGGTGCACTTGTTTGTGCCTGGTCCTTCCTTTCCTCACCTTGCCTCTCTTTTTCCCATGGGACTGTGGAGGCCGAGTCAATTTCCTGTTCCTTCTCTTTCATCTCGTCACTGCTACACGCAGGTGACTCATATGCAGGGTTGCTATAACCTGTGGCTGCCTTAAGTTCTCTTAGTGGGTAAAGACCCTCCGACTTACTTCCCTCAACAACTGGTTCCGGCGGGGCAGGTGGCGCGGTAGTTGTCTCACCCCCCTCCGTAAATATATTTAATATCCAGTCTGTGGGGGGGTTCTTCTTCTTTTACTTGTTCAAACATTTTCCAGAGCTCGAGAACAGCAAGGCGTTTTTCGAGATTCTTCCCGCTATATGTCTTCCCGCTATATGTGGCATGTAAGAAGGTGGTCATGTGCTGTAAAACAGCCTTAGACAATGACCCATTTTGGGGCCACGGCATAAACATTTTATTTGCGGTGCCCTTAACCTACTCCTGACTATATTTCTTCAATTTTGTTGCGTGCTTTGGCAACTGCTTGCACAAATGTGCAAGTGGGGTAACTTCTTCCATTCTTAATTTTGTCATCAACAATGTTCATACAGTTTTTCAACTATACGCTATTATGAGCAAGCACCACATACGTGAGCTCCAATCCGACTTTCCCGCAAAATTTTATACCAACAGTTTTACTCAGTGGCTATTCCCTCTCATTTACAGAATCGCTTAAAGCAAAAATACATTGCCATCAATTAATAACACAATAATTCCACATTCAGCAAACACAGGACATATAGGACAGACGCTTGACAGACTAGACAGACACCAGCTGGTCATACGTATACCTGCCTTCTAATTGTTACTCCGTCATGGGATTTGAACGAACCCCATTCTTACGCCTTTAAACGTAAGCGTAGCCTACTATCCCCCCTCTGTGGGCTCTGGGTTCACGTTCTTTCTGACCACTCTTTAAAGCACAGGAACAAGGCGAATTTTACAGTTTTCTCTCGGGTGCCCCCCGGTATTCCTTACAGTTTTTTTTTCTCGGGTGCCCGCCCAGTATTCCTTACAGTTTTTCTCTCTCGGGTGCCCCCCCGGTATTCCTTACAGTTTTTCTCTCAGGTGCCCCCCCGGTATTCCTTACAGTTTTTCTCTCGGGTGACCCCTGGTATCTTTCCCCAATTACTTCAGGTGCTCGGGACTTTACCCCCTATACATATACAGTCTTTTCTCCTTCTAGCTGTTTTATTTTTTCTCTGCCACCCTCCGTTACCTTTCCCGTTCTTACTCTGAGGCCTATAAGATCTTTGCCAGGATAACGAGTTTTGTTGTTTCACTCACCGATCGCCTCTTTTCCTCTCTGGAACTTCAGGATCACTGCCCTTTCCTCTTCCTGCTTTTATGGATTTCGTCCGATCCGCTGCCCGTGGGAATGAGAAGGGTTATGCTTGGGAAGCCGGATTCCTTCAGACCCACTGCAGATTTTTTGGGGAATAATTACACTATCATTGTCCACGGGTTGCTTCTCAGCCTACTCAGCCGGAATAGCGAAAGGACTCGTGATGTAACCGAAGGCCCAGAGTTACTTCGTGCCGCCAGTCTAAAGGTGTCTTATAATATATCAATCGATAATCTATAATCGATGGCCGAAACCATCCTCACGCTACCAAGTGTTGACGAGGAGAGGAAATTACTGACGGGCCCATTGGTCAGTACTCACCTTCGAAAACTAGTAATACAAGATAGCTGCACCATGCGAGGACAGAGTGCAGGATTCACATACTCCAGCAAGGTTCAATAATCAGGACTCAGTAAATTGGCAAAGGGAAGTCCATTTAATGATACATACATCAGCTTATGGAAATCAGCAGCATCCGAACACCTGCCTTACCCCGACTTCCTCAAACTTCAGTCAAACAGTCTCTTTTATGGGCAAAATCCGTCATCATTGACATCTAATTCTACAAAAAATCATCATGCAATATAATTGGTTGGGAAAGGTAACTTAAGTATAGGTGCTATATCTGTATATGGAAATAACGCAAGTGGATTGGATAACTCTTATCGGGTGTGTGTCTAACGCCCATCCCTCTACAACACACATGATTGACGTCACTACAAGTACGATGTCTCATTGGTTACAGTGTCTATAGGACCCTAGATTACATGGTCCCTTGTGATAGGGCAAGTTACACCCCTAAACATAAATCTCCATTTTAATTAGCAGCATGCAGAGTAGACACCCAGGTGCCTAGTGTCCCAAGATTCACCCTTCCTCCCTTCCATCAATCAGTGTTTTAGGGCTATGTGTCAATTAGTTGGCTGGGTATGGTCTCAGATCTGTAGTCTCTTATCAGGAAAAGTCATGGCACCCTCGGGTTCTGGATGACATCAGGCGGTGGTACATCTTCGCGCCTGTCTGGTCACCTGCTGGTCCACCGTGAATCTGCTTCAGTTTCCAACCTTTTGTGCATTTAATTCTGTGTGCGCTTGGCCACCTGCATGGGCCTCCCTTATCTTGACCTTCACGGGCGGGCTGGTATGCTCTGAAGCTGGAGTCTCGTGAGCTCATGCTCACCTCCCCTTCTCTGGTTGACCTCGATCTCCCCGGCGTAAGCCTCTCTTTGTTGAGTTTCGATTCTGCTCCTTCTCTGGTCTTTGCTGGGTTTCGAAACTAGGCCTGTCAGGCCTTTGGCCGTCTGGGTACATTTCTGCTTTCACAAAATGGAGTCGCACGTGTACATTGTGCAGTATTGAGGTAGATATATGGTTGGCGCTTGCCGCTCTATTCTTCTACTAAGCATTGCAGGCAGTATCGATTTCTTAGCATCTTGCGTTTCAATCTTATTTACACACATTCAACAGGGTGGTTGCTTCTATCTTGTCTCATGGCACCATTCTCTTATGTTTTAACAGTGTCTCTCCCCTGCATCCATTATAATTATCCTTGCAGTTACTAGTACTGGCATACGTGCTTTCAGTAGCCAATTCCGTTTGTTCTCGGGGCTGCTCGGGCCCTTGGTTTATTTCCATTGGCCTTCCATTAAGGCTTTAGGGGTCTCCTCGTGGACCGTATGTAGGCATTCCTCATTTCGTATCAGTGGCTGGTAAGGCGGTCTGATAGGGTACCGTGCTGCCCAAGGTTGTTGTGTTATGGCTGCTTCAACCGGTACTGATCTCCTTATTTACAGGGGGCAGAGTCCCAGTGCGGCTCTCTGTTGGTTCATTTGCTCCTCATACGTCACGTACATCGGCGAATACCTTACTGGCAACTCGCAATGGGGGCAGGGGTGCAGGTCATATCTGGGACCTCTTCTACACACCTCCCCTGGATCTGGCTGTGTAGCGCTCAACATTCCTAGCACTTCCTCCATGGCTCTCCCAAAAGCTCCGACTCCCCAGCACTTACCCCCTCTTCCTATCTGCACTTGTACATTCTGAATACTCACAAGGCATAGTAGGTTCGTCCCTCTTCCTCTTCCCCTCAGCTCTTAATATTATGTTATAATGAACCCTCCCTCCCTCTCTGCCCTGTGGGCACTTTGAAACAGTATATTCTTATTGTTTAAGTGCCTAACAAGCAAACAACAACTAAATAAATACATAATTACTGTAGGAAATTCAGCAGGACTTTGCCCCTTCCTTATGATGCATAAAGCTAGTCTATGCTTCCAACCTACAGTCTCAGCTTTTATTTTGTTGTCATTAAAATGTTTATTAAATATTATTTAAATAATACACAAAGAAACACAAAGCACTCCCAGAAAGCGAGACCAGATATCATCATAAAGGGTAATCTTCTTACAGGTTTTCTATAGGACTGCATAATTCAGGAACCCATTCTATCTTAGTTGGAGAAGGCACAGCTTTCCTCCCTTTCAAGATACATTTTTTTGCCATTGTGGCTTTTCTGAACACGAAACACATCTGTGCAAAAAGACAACTCATCCAATTGTGTAGCACTGCCCAAAATGGGAGTGCCAAAAGTATAATCCAGATCCATAAGCAGTACAGTATTAATGGGACTTGTTACATCAGACCAGAAATTATAGATTTTGGAGCAGGCCCACAACATATGTTCTATAGCACCTTTTCTGTGCCTGCACCCCCAGTATATTTCAGTCTCAGAGACCTCTATCAAACATAGTAGCTGGTGTCTAGAGAACTGTGCAGTAGCACCTGGAGCAGAGGTGTTGCTAGTGGGGGGGCTGAGGGGGCTATAGCCCCGGGTCTTTTGGTTGTAGTCCCAAATAGAAGCTCAGGTGTTACATCCACATTGCTGCCTAGCCCTGAGTCCCGCCAGTCCTGACATTAGCTGAGCCCCTGATCTTCTCCAGACCTAGCAAAACCCCTGACCTGGAGCATTCAAGTGCCAGATGGAATTACCAATAAATGATCTCAGACCCAAATACCCAGACAAACTCAAGGAATATGGCAAAAGAACTACGTTATTATCAGCTCAAATAAAGTAGGGAAACCTAGAGAACAAACAGATTGCAGCTCACTGACTCTCAAATAAAGTTCAGTTACGAAAAACCTTTATACCTCAATGTACGTCAGCCCTGACGGCATCCTACATGGCAAATAGTAAAAACCTGTCGAAAGGAGGGGTTTGTTAGGTGAACACCTATACATATACTTAGTTTAGTTGTTAGTAACATAATTGGCTCTCCCTTATCTTGTAGGCATGCCTTAAACTTCCTTTAACTACATGTAATACAGATTAATGGTAGAATAACAACAGTAGATTGGCTTCTGCAACAATGTATGGTTCATCCTTACATAGGCCCTTTGGATTGGTTGGCATTCTCTCCCCACCTTGGACATTCGGCTTGTTAGCAGCACGTAAGCAAAACGAGACCCGGGTGCGGGGAACAACGCCAGACCACTACCCACTTGACCAATTAGCTTACCATCTCTCATCAGTTAGGCCCTAAACCAATGCTTTTCTGTAGTTGACCTTGCCGATTGTGCTCTTCCTCTGAACTTTAAAGGGAGTGAAGGTATATTGCTATCTTCACCTGGAGCTTCATGAATAGGCCTTGTTTTCTGGTCTTGCACCACGTGCGAGGAAAACAACATTTTGCCCATTCTCACCATTTTATTTAGTGCTCTTTGATTCAACTATACTGGGTGCTATTACTTCTCTTGGCCTCTGGAGACTTGGTTGCTCCGTCTTGCATATGCTTTCTGCATCTTTAATTGTTCAATACTTGGCACTTGCAAATGCTCACTCCTTTGCTTAATTTAAGAGAAATATGTCATGCATATGTAGCTTATCCTCTTTGACTCTGTTTGTGCCTTGCAGTTGCATCTTGCTATGGCACACTTGATCGCAAGCCAAACTGATATTCTTAGTTCTTCGCACAAATCTGTTTTCCAGCACCTGTCAGCTATGCAGCCTTGGTCTCTCTCCTCGAGGCTTCTCTTACTATTTATACAGAGTCAACGTCTATCTTTTCATCATGGCTGCTTTACCCATGTTCTATTTTCTACTGCAGAAAGCTTCTATATGATGTCTCATCTACCTTGCCTTTCTGTGTATATACATCTACTGCATCTCTTCTCACTTGTCTTCTCAGTGTATATAATTTCTTTGTGTTTACATACATGTTCACTTTGTTACCTCAGTTACATCTTCATTCTTCAAGTATTCACATATCATTTCAATGTGTCATCATGCCTTCTCTTCATGACATCACTTTACACTTGTCAGATTTCACTTCTAGCTCTTCTATGTTCTATGGTGTATACAGACATCTTTCTACCACGTCAGTTCGAGGGTACATTCGATGCGGTTATCTGAGTGCATAACGTCTCTCATATCTTCGATGCAGTACTGGGCTGATACCTGGTGTCATGCACAGTGCCATCTTGTTGGTCTTCCAATATGACGGAGGTGAGGGGCCAGGCACTATAGATGACATGTACATCTGCCTCTCTACAAAACTCTGTGCAGAATTTTGAACGTTCGTGCTCTGTTCCCCCGTTCAGGAAAGACAATCTTTTTTCCCACAACATTCAGCTCAGTATTTATAGCGAGAAATCAGCAGTTACTGATAAAGGAGCAGACAAAGAGACAGACAGTAGAGAAAGAGGAAACCGATGTTCGTATAAAATGATCTTAAAGCAATGAAAAACAGACAGGAACAATGATAACAAATAAACAGAGGAACACATTTTCCTGCCTTAACACATATGAAATGACTTACATTGCTTTAGCCCTATTGCTTGCTTTTGCGGTCAGTAATCCTGATTTAAATGTATGAATCTCCAGTGAAAGAAGGGCAGGCTCTAGGGATGAAGGCTGATTATTGAGGTATTATTGACTGTCAAGGGTACCAGTACCTGTAGCAGCACATAGTGAGTGTTTATTGATAGGTAGTTTATAAGAAAAATGAAGTAAGTTGTGTGATAATGCACTGTGGCACTTGAGGTTTGTGCAAGTTTGTTGAAAAAATAAAATATAGACATTGAAATGAAAACGAATATTTGAGTATTCTGTATTAGTAGGTAACATAAAAAGAGGGACATATATGTAAAAACGTATGTTTAGAGGTAAAGAAATAGTAAAGAAATAAAAATCAACATAAATGATATTTTGCTGTAGTAATAAAGCCACTTGACATTTCAGAAATTGATTTTTATAAAAGTAAAATAAAAAAATACATTAGAGGAGAAGATGAATGTGTGTGGTGCCATTAAGAGAATTATGTAAAATATTACGTGGATGTTGGGCAACGCCCCAGAAAGGCAATTAGTGGAGGGGGAGAAAATGTCCATCGACAATCTGCTAACAGAAGTCTAGGTGTGACATCCTTATCCCACTGTGATTTAGCCATTTAAAGGTATAATGCATATTTTGGAAATCAATATTGGCAGCTCGTCAGTGCACCTATTTGTTAATGCCCTGTTTCCATTCACAGATAATGCCTTTCAATGGAGGATTACAATCTCATCAACGAGTAAGAGTGGTATGTGCTATTCCAGCTAATGCAACAAGGTATGTAAGAAAATCTCTGCAAGTGATGCTGTGGGAGAGGGACACATGTTGGTACTGGATGTTCAATTGCAGATCTGTGCATTTCCACATTGGCCTTCTTTCTGGACACAGTCTCTACATAAGGCTGCATTGCCTTGAGATGGCAAACTGATTTTCCCTTTTAGTACTTTTTATGGGTCCCCCGACATGGGTATATTGTGAAGAAGGACCTACAGAACACACACGTCATAAATGTATATGGTTCAACAAAGCTTGTGTTAACTTTATCAGGATTGAACTCCTATAGGTTCTCTAGGTGGATCACTCTACAACTAATAAGGGATACTATGTTAAAGGTCTCAGGACGGGGTAACGCAGTAAGGTTCCTAATGCCTAACTATGGGAAAAATGATCTTCCGCCAGATACTCTACTGTATGATACAATCTCAGGGATAGATCACCCAGGCGCTTCTTGCTTCACACTTAAGGCCTTAGGGATATAGCTCCCAGCTCACTTTCAACCTTCACAGTCTCAGTCACGCGGATGCGCCACCAAGCTTCTACTGTCACCTCTCCTCCTCTTAGGGTGCTTGTCAGGCAACCCTCCAGCCATGGGTCGCCAACAAGTTGCCACACGTCTAGATATTGGAACCTATCAGCCATGGGTTGCTCTCTTGCGCCAACATGCAACTCCCTACCATCTCCTCATTTATTTCTCTGGTGTGTTTTTTTTCCCAAGGATCTCATGCAGCACTCGGTAGATTCTTGGGTCTCTCTCTAACTCCCAATGTGTGAGATAACCCTGAGCTCTGGGGTTCTCTTCTCAGATTGGTCTCTCCCAGCGGTACACTAGAGGTTTTTTTTTTTTTTACATTTATAAAGCGCTCACACAGCCCGCAAGGCGCTGTTACAGGAATTGTTTTTTTTTTTTTTTTTGTTTTAGTTACGTATTTATAACGCGCTTAAACACCCAGAGGTTTTTAAGCGTGGACCCGGGGATCGAACCTGTTGTTGCTTCGTGTCGTCTTGCTTCCAAGACGCGCACGCTGCCACTGAGCTATCCACCTGGGTTCCCCAAGCTGCTTCCTTTAGACTCCTTACCTCCTGCCCCTGCTGCCTGATTGGTAGCCTGGTATCTGCCCATTCTTAGAGTAAGCTCAGCCTTTCCATTGCATCTTGATTGAGGTAATTGCAAACTAGAAAACCTGATATGTTAGTACATATTCACCCTGTTAGTAGTAGGTTATTCCACTTTCCACATGCCATTCAAATAGCGGGTGGGCATCCCTGGTGCCCAACGCCCCTCTGACCCTCCATGGAGAGAAAGTGTGTGTGACTTCGACAAAATATGTATACTCAGCCCGTTAACACTAACTTCGTGTTTGCCTTTTGTCAAAAACTGGCAACTCAGTGGTGCAGGGCTTTCTGCTTTTTTTCTCTTGCAGAATACCTTTTTTCTTTCTTTGTTGTTGTGTGTTTGTTTCTTGATTCAGCATATTGCTCTTGCCCGATGGCCTGAAAAATGCTGTTTCTATTGTCAAGTGCTTTCCTATTGGTCAGGTGTTGGAGTATCACTCTCTGATATACTACCTCTCGGTTATTCCCACACAGAGAAAATAACCTTTGTAACTTGCAGACTAATTCAAGTTTGATCTGCATTCCTTGCTATTTTACGAGTAGGAGAATGCTTCTGGTGCATTGTCCTAGTTTAGATTGGTCACCTGTACTTCTTTTTGATGTATTTGTTTGTTCTGTAACATGCCGACATGCTGTATTCTGGCTACTTTGCAGCGTTTGGGTGCTCATCAGGATCATGACATCATGTAAAGATTGGGAGCAATGTTTGCCTTTTTCCATTTGATTGATTCGTGTATCATTGCAAATTTAGAAAACACCAGATCTTTATTCGGTTTCTTGGATTTAGTGAGTGGGGGTCAGTGTTTGAGCGTTTTGGTAAAGAGGGTAACCCCAAAACTGTGTTGTGTAGTGCTTTAAATGATAGCATGCCATTCTATTTCCAGCACTGGCTAATACTGCAAATACCATAGGACCCATTTTTCCCAGACCTGGATTAGTTCAAGGTTTTAAGGCCAGGGTTCTTCAACAAGATAGAATACTTTGATAGTGGGAGTCTGAACAACTTCTTACAGGCTACATATCTACTGTTATTTCACATTTTTGACTACAGGATAATTGCACAGTGATGACGATTTAATGATTGACTTCTCAATGGCCACCCATCTAGAGGAGGTTTAGAAATCCTGGATCAAACAAGTATCATGGTTGGTGTAGGGTAGCATTCACATGAGTGTGAGGGAGCCAAAGTCCCCCCCTTTCCATTGGCATACAGACATTCTGGGTAAATATTCATTATTATGGCATTCAGTTCAGCGGAAAATGAGAGATTAAGGGTGTCCCACCTACCAATGTCAGTGTCGAAGCTGACATTTTATAGATATTGGTGGAGAGAGATTTATATATTTTTTTTTTACAGAGGATAATATCTATGTATGCAAGATAATTGCCCATCAATTTCAAGGTCATTACATACCATTTTGAACAATTAATTGTATATCCCTCAATGGCGTTGAACATCCCAATTAGCTATAGGTGATTTGGGATTAAGATGAGGGGGTGATGGAGTGACCAGCATATTGTCTGAAAGTATTAGTCTTTTGGTTTCTTCTCTGCCAAATCTTATTCCTTTGTTTTAGGTGTTGTTCCAGATCACAGTTGCCAAGGGGTGTAGTGCTATTACGGATAGGAGGGGGTACAACTGGCAGCCTCGTATGGTTCCTTCCCTCATTTCAGGTTTGTTAGATAGGATGCAGTTTGCAAGTATTTGTGCTGCGGAACCTGTGTCTATGACCTGCTAGCCTGGCACAATCTTTCACAGTGGAACATTCTTTTAAGTAACAATGGTCTTTACCTTGGAGGTCTCATGTGTCAGCTTTCTGCCAATGTGGATCTATGGGTTTCTGTGAACAGATTATGGGGCTCATGCCCTTCATCCCAATAATGGCAGCGGGATGGAAAATATTGACATTTAAATATATGCGTTCACTGTTCTCTCTAAATAAGGAAAACTGGGCAGGTTTCTCAAGGGTGGATTTAGGGTGTTCCAGAGTTTTTGGGCAAGGTCTTTAATGGTTTGCCTCTGTGCTTCAATGGCTGAAATTAACTTAGCAGGGCCCTATTTTAAGGTTTAGCACAAGATGTAAAGGCTTTGTAAATAGTGCACGGCTATGGCAATTTCATTGTTTACTCTACTGGGAGTGAGTGTAGTTCTTTCAGTGTTGGGGCAATATCATCCAGCTTCTTTGGGATTTAAACACAGCCTAGTAGGTTAACAACAGAATTCCTGGAGTTTCTGGATCACCTTCTTTGATGCCCATACTTAGATTAAATAGGATTATTTTTAGACCAAATTGAATGTGTGATTTCGATCATTTGCTTTGTTTGGTGGATTGGTAGTTATGCTTCTTAGTATCATGAGTTTCATGATCCATTTTAGGACATATGTTCTTCTTTTTAGACAATCAGAATGTGTGGAATCCAGGTTCTAACCACCAGTAGGGGTCTGCAAACCATGCTTCACCCTTGTTCTTTTCACCTTTTCCAGCTCTCTTCCCAAGCAGCAAGCATTGAGACGAAGCTCTAACTCCCTGTAAAAGCTGCATTGCAAGTTTCCCTGTGTGATGTGTACACACTGAGCACAGGGCAAAGAGATACAGACAAGATCTGTCACAAGAGGTCCAAGGTGAATGTTCCCTTTGTCCCACTACACAAGCTCTAACAGTGTGAAAGCCCTTAATATCAACCTCTATTGAGTTCCTGGTGATTGTCACCCTTTCTAATGGTCTTCAGCTGTGCCTCAAGACTACTAACTAGGGTGACTGTCCTCCACTTAACAGTGGAACCCTCTGGAGCAGACTCTAATGCTTCAATATCAAATGTTGGTCACAGCTCTAAACATATCAGATCATCCGGTTATCCCGAGCCATCTAAAAATAGCAGATCCCCTCTACCATCAGCTAAAATCTTTTAAGTGCCCGTCAGTCTTCTTAAACAGTTTTTTGGTCATTAATGATATGCTGATATTATTATAGTTCTGGAGCTTTTGTTTGACCTCATCCTCCACGATCTTGAACAGGACGGGAGTTTGGGTCTTGTGCCATAGCTAGATTTGTATTTGGAATTGATTGCTGGCCTTTGCATATATGATTGGGACACTTGCCGTTGTACATTTTCTGGTGGATGGGTTTCTCAACTCTACAATATTCGGTTCTCAAGCATCCACAATGGCCTTGAGGTTTATCAATGATCATGGCTCAGTCAGGAGGTTGCACACTTTGATCATTCCTGCCACATGGGTTAGTTAATGTTCATCGTTGAGAAAGAGCAAGTAGGGTGGGGCACAGTTGTAATGTTCTGTGACCTCCTGGATGGTAACTGTGATATTTGGCTATATGTGATTTTACCAACAGACATTACAGAGTGGTACATTTCATCCAGAACAAAATACAGAAAAACACAGAATATTCTTTCATTTTTTATTTGCCCCCTACCCCCCATGCCTGCTGGTTTTCTACCCTTATAATGCCACCCAACCCCCTCCCGGCTCATTTTAACCCCTTACCCCACTACACTTTATATATTTATTTAATGTTTTTGGTGTTTTCCGGTATTATGGTCCTCAGTGAAATGTACCACGCTGTAAAGTTTTCGGTAAATTGACTGGGTACCTGCTATTCTTGATGCTGGTCTCAAAGATATCCAGGAGGTGATAACTGGTGGTACTATTCTAGTAATCTTCTCTAATTTGCACCTCCTTTCTTCCCTTTTTTCCTAAACCCTCTCCTCCTCCTGCTCTGGAGAGAATTGTGAGGTAACAGTGAATATGTGTGAGAGTGTGCTGTAAGGGTCTAGAAGTAGGAGACCAACACACAGGCGCCATCATTTTGGTGATAGTCTTTTATTAGTGAGAATATTAAAGAAAAAAGCCCTATCTGACCCTAGTTCTAAGAGGGTTTTCCCTGCCTCAACCAAATACTAAGGAGTCTGTTAGGATGTCCGTCTAAAGAAAAAGAGTTCACCGTCCCGTGGCCAAACCTATTTCCAGCCTTATACTATAAACTAAACTTAACGAAAAGGGGGGGCCTTGTTGGTCCAGAAGAATTCTTTCATTTTGTCATTTGTTATCATGCCTTTCACCATAATTATGGTTCCAACACGCTTTTGGTTGAATGCCCTCGGAGGGACTGGAGTATAGAAATTTGGAAGAATTTGGGAGTTGCTATTATGCGTGTGTGCATTTCAGCTATAAAAGTTATGCAAGGGTGGCCAAGACCGTGCTAGACACCCATGTCCATGTCTAAATGGAGTGTGTATGAGCGCAGCAGAGGTATACTATGGACTAAAGGGGGCGATTGTGTTTAAGGAGATAGAGTGTTATGTGGGAAGCTACAGTTTGAATTGTCATTAAATGTAGCTTCAGTCTTATGGCAGAGGTGATGTGCAATAGTGTTTGTGTGATATCTGAGTGCAGGGTGTGAGGGTGAGACTGTGTGTTCCAAGTTGTGAATGTGCGGTCTGCGAGAGGAGAAATGGGTTAGCTGTACAAACAATCATGCCTACTTCCTGGGTTCCATCTACGTACAAGGAGCAGTGCTACGTATCATAGGTGATCTAAGTGCTAGATGAATGCATTATACTCACCCTCTGAGAGTGGGAGATTGCCATCCCTAGTTCATTCTAGTGTGCAAGGAAGGTTCCCATTTCATGATTACATGCAGTGGCATGGCCCACCCTCCTGTGCTTTAGAGTTACATGCCGTGCCAGTCACAAGCGAGTGGTCTGAGGTGCCTAATTGTCCTCCTACGGGATGATCAGTGTGTTTTTCCGAAGGTGCATTTTAAGTGTAAAGCATTGCACATATGAGTTCAGTACCTGGGCCACTGTCAGGAATTGTTCCGGGTACAATTTGCTAGAGTGACTACCAGAGTCCTCCATGTGCACTTGGCATCCCACAAGGAAGGTTGGGTGTCAGAGCAAAGCGGTTGTAAGGAAAGAAGGGGCTAGTAACTGACAGGATGGATGGGAGGGGGAGTGTGCAGGGGGTAACTGCAGGATGATTTGTGTGTGCGAGAAATGGGGAGTGGGCGCAGGGAGGCAGGGGAATCAGGAAGTCTGGGGGAGCAGCTAGGTTTTGAGGGCTTTCCTGAAGGCCATGTGATCCTCTATGAGGTGCAGCGCGAGGGGGTGGGAGGTCCAGAAGGTGGGTGCGAGGACAGAGAAACATGCACCTCCTAGCCTGGAGAACTTGAAAGGAGGGACTATCGGGGGGTGGGGTGGTGTGGATCCTGATCTGAGGATCCTGATCTTGCGATTATTAATGATCATTATTATTATTATTATTATTATTATTTAATTATTATTCTAGTGGGGCATGTGAGGACGGCATGGTATCACAAGTATACACTGACACAAGTGCTGCACGTTTCAAAACCTTTTATTGATGGTTTTAGAAAGGTTGGAAAACTCATATCTTGCCCTATAACCAAGATGGGAGTATTCTCGACCATCAAACAAAAAAGAAAATACAGTCCTAGTCAGTCAAAGTTAAATGGCCTATACCAATAAACTGAATGCCTGCCCTCTTTCTGATACAATACATGTGTAAAGGGGAATGTGTTATGCAAAAAGGAAAATCAGTATTCAAAAGAAATGTCGGTATGGCTGGGTAAACTCCCTTCCCCACATTTTGTAGCATGGGGTAAGGTCGCACACTTGGACCTTGTGACACACTCTGGCTTCAGACACAAGGATGCAGTTTGTTTCGTGGAGCAGGGCCCAGTTGGCCTTCCACGAAAAGAGTTATTAGTTTGTATGCTGAACCTCTCGGCCTTCTCTCAATCAAGCCCAGATCACCGTGTATCTTGAAAAACAGTTCAACACAAAGTTAATTTCCTTCTGATTACCAAAGTTCAGTGCAGGGTTTCCACCACCCCGCCGGGCTCGAACGTTTCAATCACAATTTGTGGGGCTCCCTTCCCTAAGCTTCACTCACACTTTCATAGGCTTCCCTCGGTTGGGATCAAGCTTCCTTCAAAAGTTTGTTTCCTTCCACTGTTGAAGACTTTCGAAACTGCAAGGCTTTTGATTTGACCTCAGCATGACCATTTCGTCCTCCTTTCTTCAATTTGTGGGGTTCCTTTCCCCAAGCTGCAATCTCACTTTCATAGGCTTCCCTCAGTCGGGCTCAAGCATCCTTCAAAATGTCACTTTCACACTCTCCATAGGCTTCTCTCAGTCAGACTCAAGACTTGCTTTTCAGTTCCTTTTCACGTCAGCCTCCCCGGGCTTCTCACAATTATTCACAAGTTGCTACTTTGCACACATTTCTCTTTTCATATGTCCTTTCACATTAAATGATACGTTCATTCATCACACGGAATCTTTCGAAAATGCGAACGCACCTCGCAGGACCACTCCATTGATACAGTATCTTCACTTCAAACAGTCTTTAATAAAAGTACATTTTCACTCATCACTCACCGACCATGTGGTCGAAGTCTTCTCCGTAGTGACACCTCCTCCTCTCTTGCGAAGGCCACCACCTGTGCACTCCGGAATCCTCCCTCGTTTGGTTCTCATCTTGGGGAGGGGAGCATGCTGCTTTTTGCAGCACCTGGCACGCCACACCCCCTTCTCTCGTTCGCTGACCGCTTGCACATTCAGCGGTCACAGGGCAATGCGAGCATCCAGCTGATCGCCTTACAACTCAGCATTCCTGCTGATCAGCTCTCTCGATCTCCCGTGTGTCATAGCCCGCTTTAGTGGCTCCAGAGAAAGTGCTTGCCTGATCCCCAGCTTCACTCTGGAAGAACTGCTCCTTCCTGTGCCTCGCCTGGCTCAGAGCGTTTCTCAGTGTTACACCTTGTAACCATGTGTGAAGAGATAACAGGTACCCAGTTTTTGTAATTAAGATCAAGGGCCTGACCTTGCCTGATCTCATTAGTGGGACATGTCCAATGTATTGAATGGGTAGTAGCCCTTGCAGCCTAAGATCTCCCCTTCCTTGTCTCTTAGAAACGGTGGGAACTGGGAAGTTGGAATATCCCATAAAATAGGATGGGACCAGGGTATTTTGGAAGGGGGGATACCATGTCTCACCGTCGGGTGTTCCTTCCCCATTCCCTGAACACCACTCACCCAGGTGATCCATCCACACTTGTTCACTCCCAGGGTCTGGATCCAAAGGCGATGGCCGTGCCCTGGCAAGCTGAGTAAGGGTTCCCCGGGGTCTAGGCTGTGAAGCACCCTCTGGTTTTTCACAGGCAGTAGCTAGTACATTTGTTTTGGAGGAATTCGGGCCCTTTCTTGTGAATTGCATGGTGGGTAATGCACATGGCTTTGAAGGAGGCCCGTTGGCTGATGGGCAACCACTGGAGTGTTCCGAGTGCAGGGAGATGTGTTATCTGGGGGAAGAGTATGAGGAGTAGCCTTGCTGCAGGATTTTGAATCCATTGCAGCATTCTCAGTTGGAATGTAGGAATCTCTCCCTTCTTCTGGACGACAGCCCAACATTAACTTCTGGATAAATTATAATGCAAATGAAATGTTCTTCTCAAAGGGTACAAATCAAAAAGTCTCAAAAGGTTCCTTGGATTGGGGCTCCAGCAAGGCATATAGAAAGAATGTCTTGTATCCTCATAGCGGTAAGGGGATGACTCCCTCACCATATCCCTTATCAGGTTTCTCAGTGGTTTTCCTAATGCAAGGACAAGTGTCTTCTCTTTCCTGGCCTTTATAGTGTAATTCACAATGCCAAGAGAATGACTCCCTTCTCTTGGCTCCTTTTGCAACGTTCATCAATACCAGGGGGTATAACGTGCTTCCCCTGTTCATCCTCAGGCTTTTCACAGTGCTAAGAGAATAACTGTCTTCTCTTGGCTTTTTCACAATGTTCATCAACACCAGGGGGTATGCCTCCCTTCCCCTGGTCTTTTTGAAACTCTTCACGGTGCCAAAACAGTTACTCCCTTCTCTTGGTCCCTTTCACAATGTTTAACACCAGGGGAGAGGCCTCCCGTCCCTTGGTCTTTCTCACAATGTTCTCATTGTACACAGCCCACCTGGTTTCCTACCCTGCCAGGTAGTATGACTAAGAAGATGATTTTGGCGGTAGTTTATTATTGGTTGCTTCTTAACTCTTCTTGTTTCCAAATAAATATACCCGGTTCACTTTCCTGCCAGGTATTTTTTTTGTCGAGTCCCAGTACCCTCATATTGTTTTTTTTACTTTCAGGTCCCAGACCCCTTTGGTATTGGTTTCTTTCTCTCTCTTGTTGTCTAGGCAACCCTGGTCTCTCAGCCCGTGAGGGACTGCCATGAAGAAGAAGTCTCTTGATATCACTCCTTATTTGGTGCAGTTCCCAGATCTGTAGCTCACTGCGGTGTAACCCCTCTGTCCTAATGAGTCAGGTGCTCTCTCCCGCATCTCAGTACATAGGGGATAATAATAATAATAATAATAATAATAATAATTTGGCATTTATATAGCGCTACGAACCCTCAGGTATCTGAGCGCTGCTTATTATTACCCACGGTGTGTGGTGCTCATTTATCGACCTCGGAAGGATGAAACGCTGAGTTTGGCGCTGCCGGGATTCGAACCTGCGTTCGCAGGCTCTGCACTGATGTCAAAGCGAGCGCTCTACTCGCTGTGCCACTTGACCGGCTAAGAGAATAGGGCCCTTGAGGAGTCCACACACTTCCTCGACCCAGACCTAACTTACTGGTTTTAAGGCAACAGATAGGCACACTAGGGATGTGTTGTAGGGGGTTAGTGAGGAAGGTGGGTTAAGGTAAGGTGGGCCATGGGGATACCACGTTCTCCCCAAATCGTCACTTATCCCATAGGGGACTTCCCTTACCATGCGATCCACCTGCTGGGTACCACCCCAAGGCGGATTATCGGGTAGCGGCAAAACCTCCCTGTCCTCATGGGAAGGGGCTCCCCCAAAGGGATAACTGATGACATCTGGCGATTTGTCACAGTGCACATGTGTATGTGTCAGTGTGTGAGTGTGAATGTGTTTATGAGTATGAGTATGTATATGCACAGAAACCGAACTTCTATACATGAGAGAACACATACTACTCGCACTGGGTAACAACACTTCTCCTAAATGCCTGATCCTTCTAGAACTCTCTTTAGCATTTAACACTGTCAGTCGCTTCACACTTCTTAAACACATGCATTTCCACCAAGGCATACACAACTCTTCCTTACAATATATTAAGCCTTTTCACCAAACCTGTACCACCACAGTAACATTTTGAGATTTCCTATCAATTCAATGGAAATAACTCAAGGTGTCTCATGGATTCACCTTATCCCCATGGCTCTTCAATGCCTATAACAAGCCCCTCATGCACATTATAGAACAATTCCCACCAACATTTTAAGGATACGCAGACAACACATAACTTGCCTTCTCCATTTCACCAAACATCAAATCCAACAGCTCCACCGGTCAATGCATTACAGCAATACAAAATGGATGTCCCAAAACAACTTATATCTCAACCTCAGCAAGACAGAGGGCATGGTCTCTGGCACCCAACACATTCACAACCTTCCTTTTATGTGAAATAATGTAGCTCGGGGAACTTTTTGTATAGTCACTCTTAGACCTCCGCGACTTGATGCAACATAATAGTGTTACAGTGTCGCACTGTTGTGTGCAGAGAACGAAGACACAGAGTTCCCCCACTCCGTTTGTAGTAAGTGAAAAAATGGTTTCTGCACTCATCTATTACTGCGCCACAGGGAATTCAGTATCAACCAACACCAGTTTTTCTTAGTTCATCATATATTCATTGATCTCCCATAAGGATGACACGTGTTTCGGCACCCTACGTGTGCCTTTTTCAAATCTGGGCATAGATTATTTAATACACTATATACAAGATAGCCAAAAATTAATTGAAAGAATTTAAAGACAATTTTTGTAATATGTCGATAGAACAGATTCCCAGGGGTTCCCAAAAGCCAATATTCATATCAATCATATTATCAAACATATGACCGGAATGAATTAGCAATTGTTTTTAAAAAAACAAACAGAAAAAACAAAAAATCACAGGTTAGTTTCAACACAATAGTAATTACGGCAAATCGTGTGTAAATCCATTATAAAATAAAACATACCATCATGGTGCCCAGTTGAGGTGACCGGACATAAGAAAATGTCGTGGAGGAAGGAGGAAGGGAAGGGAAACATTGTGATAAAGCAGGATAAAGAAAAGCTATAAAAGACATAAACTCAAGTTAGGTTAAATTTCACTTGCTAGTTTGATTTAATATACATCCGCCTCCAAATAGGGCTTACTATCGTCGGAGTGCAAAAAGCTCACTGATGTCGTGTTGTCAAAAAGAGTCCCATCAGACTCACAAGCGCTGCGAGCACTTGGAAAATATAAAAGAAAACAATTGGAGAATATATTATTTTCCTGCGTAATACAGAGTTTAAATCATAAATCTAACACGTCAGGATTTGGGTTTCCACCATTCCTATTGTTTGTTGTGGAGTGATTAATTCGTTTTTCTTCCTATAACATGCAAAGCGTCAAAAAAGTAGTCCTTAATACATACATATCTCGTATTGTACACGCATTTGTATGCGCATTCGTAAAATAATTGTCGTCACAAAACATAGCGGCATACGGAAGCCTGCCTGTTTACTGCGGACCTAATTTCCATTGGGAGGCTAACAGGGTGGGCTTGCGCTGGCCCTCAGGGCTTACCTCATAAATCTGGTTTATGCTGCAATCCTACCCTTCCTTCATTCTTCCTCTTCCTGCCCACCTACTACCCTCACCCCTTCTATGTCTCCCTAGCAATTCTGGAAGGAACTCTCTTGTGCCCTGAACGTATTTGCTTACTAACCCTCATTAAATGTCAATGGCCTGTTCATGCATTTACATCTTGGCTTCGAACAGATAACTTTGGCATCTTGAAGAACTTGTTCGACCTAGCACCTGGATACAAGACACCAATAAAATAAACATAACATGAAAACAAATCATGATGGATTGCATGTTATAGATATGTGGCATGAACCCCACTAGTTAATGATATATTTTTGCTTGCTGAAATGATGTTGAAGGCATACTCTCAGTGAAGAATGTATGAAGCATAAACAGTAACTATTGGATTTTTTGTCCTGATGAGGAACACCTTTGTGTAATAGGAACATCAGTGACTGTTCTCTCTCAAGAGTGTTAACACTGTACATATCCTTTTAGACATTTGCTCGGACCGACCCTGATAACACAGGATATCAGTTGTGACTGTGTATAGGAAGAGGATGAATAAAACATTTAAACATTTTTAACATCCTATCAATAATCATGATAGCTCAGAGCCGATTAATCCAGTATTTTAAATTGTTATTTACTAACTTCACTTTCCTGTTTGCCGTTTATATTAGAATATGAAACAATTAATCAAGAAATTAAACAATATGGATGTTAAAAGACACTTCAAATATAGCCCATGAGCTGATATCTAAATCTAAGACTTGGAATAAAATGGGTCGTTTCTTTCTTATGGACATATATGTATTCCATTTGGTGTAGGCACATAGACACAATTCATCCATACTCTATATAGTTCATTATGTTGTTCTGGATATTGCTGCATTGCCCTTCAACTATGTTTGGATCTATGACACATCCAGGACTTCCACAAGTGATACATGAATCTAAAACAAGCAACACTCCACCCTAATGCTCACTGTAGGACATATTGACTGACCAGCATGTAGTCTAACAGGGTTGATGGACCTTAGTGGAACAAGACTAGGCTCCAAGCTGATGGAACCCACACAAATAAAGTGGGTGTAAGAGAAACATCCACACACACACCTACAAACTACATTGTGACCACTCTAACCTAAAACAGTAGATAACTGTAAGGTCTGAGATGTTGTTGCATATGGATAGGACAGTCTTACACTTATATGGCTCAATAATGCAGAGTTTGAAGCTTGCCTGCGCCCACTTCACTTATATGGCTCAATAATGCAGAGTTTGAAGCTTGCCTGCGCCCACTTCACAGGGGCTTATGTGAATCGAAGGCAGGAACGGTCGCTGTGGTATGCATAGTGCATTGAGAAAGGTATCTTTCAAAAGCCTCTCAAGCGTCTCTGTGCTGGCCTACAAGCCCAGCATGCTTGCTTATGGCATGCTCAAGCCTGTGTTACATCGGCAAACGGCGTAAGCCTACTGCTTAAGGAAACATGTTTTGTATCACTTAGTCAAGTTAAAAAAATTGAATGGAAATAATCGTATACAGAGTCTGGACGTGAGTCCTACATGTACCAAAACAAAAATATAGGTACTAATGCAAATGCATGCAACCGATGCTATTGAATGCAACAGGAAATCAATTTTTTGGCTGTAACCTAAAATGAAATAATCAAACACACAAATAAGCTGTTCATGCACAAATTGTTCTTTACTTCGAATAAAACAGATTCGAAGGAAAAAAAAAACAAATATGCACTCAAAAAGACTCTGATCAAGCGAATGTGTACAGACAGCGTGGCTGCCTTACTGTGAATAAAGCACGGGGATCCAAAAGAAACATAGTAAGCAAATAAAACACATATACACAAGAGACTTATTACATACTAATAAAGACAAAAAGGGTATAACCATAGAACCTAGAAACAATGGGAAAATATGCAAGATGTACACAAAGAATGTCAAGTGTAACTTAATCAGCCAAGCCTGTGGCCATAATGCACATGATTCCAACCAGAGGCGTTGCTAGGGGGGGGGGCTGAGGGGGCTATAGCCCCGGGTCTTTTGGTTGTAGCCCCGGATACAAGCTCAGGTGCTACAACCAAAATGCTAGCTAGCCCCGAATACCGCCAGTCCTGACATTAGCTTAGCCCCTGATCTTTTTCAGACCTAGCAACACCCCTGATTCCAACACATAACTTTATCAGCTATTTTCAATGCAGAGGTAATTGTCCTGAATGCCTGTGTCACCAACAAGTCTAACAGTTTGCTATACCTTGGCACTAACATTTCCACAAGGCCCACCTTGCCCAACCACATGGTTGGCAATGACTATTAGGGCAGGGTTAATTTTCAGTATTTTACATATTTTCCCCCACACATGTTTAAGGAACTATCATATTGCAGGGCAATCCCATATTACATGGTTAAGGATGTTCACACTCACACACAGAGAGGTAAGAATGCAAAATGCTCCCTTTTACAGCATAAACATGGTCTTTGTTATCACTGCTGGGAAAGAAAACTGAGTTTTCATCCAAATTGTCTCCCACTTCTACTCGAAAATAGAGGCCCCACAGTCCTTATTCCACTTTGTTTGTATTTTGAAGCAGCGCTCATCCATTCCCACCCGATTGATTTTCTGATATACTGATGTAGAGCAGAGGCTGATGCCGCCATCCCACCATAGGGCCCCTCAAACTCTATTTCCCCTCGGTTTCTGATGTAATGCATCAGGCCCATGGCGGCTGATTCCCGTTTGTGCCCAAGATTTATAAAAGACATGGCGTCCCCCAGTAGTGATATCCTGGGTGTACCAGATCAGCCGGTTGACCTCCTTGTCCCCCAAACTGCTTCCCATTTTCTCAGCACCTCCTGCATCACTTAATGATCTCCCTGTTCACCTCTGGTGGTGCTCTAGATGCAAAGCTGAGAAGTTCCCTGAAAATGGGGGTCAATACTAGCTGCTGCCAAAGAGACCCAAGCAGGTACAGCATTCTCTTGGTTCTTGATCTGTCACTGAATCCCCTGCCCTACGGTAAAGGCCTGCTGATAATTGTAATCATGTGGGTATTTCACCACACCCATCTCCCTAGGAAGTTGAGGAGCCAGGAATGAGATGAGGACACAGGGGAGTCATGGTTTTGGATAAAGACCTTTATTTAAATAAAAAGGGGTTGGGAAATGCTTCTCTGTCCCTGTTCTAAGAGGTGTTTCCCTACCTAAAAGCAACACTAAGAAGTGGATCGGCAAGTGCAAGTAGTGTTTGGAGCTTTCGCTATCGCTTGCTCTTTTTGGTTGCTGTTTGGAAGCAAACTACTGTGTTTGCCCACTGCTCTCCAAGCCCAGCCTGGATCCTCCTATATTACCGGCGTCCACTGCGAAGCGTGCAGCGAAGTGGACCGGTAAGTGAGAACAGTCTGCCATCCGCAGACTGAGGGCTGGGGCGTTCGGCACGCTGCTTTTGAGTTGTGTTGAAGCTGCGCTACGGACATTTTTTGGAGAGTGTGCGCACTGGAACAGAACATTGCCATAATTCTATCTTGACTGCTGAATTGTGTGTCCCAGAGGCTGTGGGGATTGTTTTTTCTACTTCAGAGGCAAGTAGCCCACAAGGTAAATCGATATTTACAACACTGTTCTTTCAATTGGTTGATTGTCAACGCTGAGAGACTTAAAGCGACCTAGAGACTGCAGGTGATTTTATTCCCCTTTGATCTAGGTCAGTAATTTGCTACCTTATAGCGCAAAGCTTCTCTTACTCAGCGAATATGAGATCTGGACTCAGAAGTCAGTCAGGCCATGAAAATTACCCCGAATTATTGGGTCCAGAACGCACTGTAAGCTGCGTCATCCATGCTCCACAGGAGTCCACCTCACTATAAGTTCTCGCCTCCCTCCTCCAGTGTTCGGGAGCTTTGGCAGGAACTTCCCAGTAACTCTGAGGCGAAGGGAGTACCCCAGATAATTTTAAATCCTGATGACCAATTCAATCCGGCAAGGATGACAAATGTGGACATGGCTAACTCACAAATTCAAAATTCTGGGGTTTGTGTAAAAAAACCCACAAAAACACCAGCTGTTTTCAAAACCCCACAAACCAACTCTGTCTATTCCCCCATTGCTGGCCAACGATTTCTAGACCACTACTTTGTGAAGAACGTTGCTACTAGCATGGGATTTAAATATGTGATTCTAGTAAGAGGTTCCACGATGCTTGACCACTCAGCAATGAAGGAACATAACATCCCTGTTGGGCATAAAGACCTCACAGATCTTAATGTTATTGAATTTGCCGATCAGGCCTTTGTAAATAATGCTCTCTCTGGGGCTTTGCTACGTGATTATGCCGGGCGCGTCATCCAGCAAACCTGTGATGCACCAATAACGGGTTCTTCATCAGATCTTACAAATATCATCGATAAATATTCAATAACCAATTAACCTGATGGTCATGCTCGTGTCAGAGTGGAATCTTCTTCTGAGGCAGCCGACTTCAACGAAAATGCTGCCATGCTCCACACGCTTCGTGAAGTCGATGAAAGAATGTGCCTCACTCATCCTACAGTCTCTGCTTTAAACATGGTTCTAAGCTATTTTGTGGTGCTTTACAATAACATCTGGAATGAGCTGAAATCTACTAATTCCATGTTAACTGAGGTAAACGGTAAATGGGACACTATTGGATCGAAGCTGCGTCTTCACCCAATTGTGAACGGCGTGGGATCCCTTGGCGTTGACCTCCTCTCATCCATTATAATAATTGCACAAATTGGTGAAATAATCGAAATCACTGATACATCTAATCTGTCCACTGACCATTGCTCCCTCTACATCCCAATGTCAACATTTGTTTGACCCTCCCCTGCCACCTTGCCCTTTTTGTTAAGGGTGTTACTACGGTAGACTTGATTGAGGAGCAACCGACTATCTCCAGCACATGTGTAGGGTCACCTGTGCTCTTCGAGGTCCCTTCAGTAATCAAAACGCCCAAAGTAAAATGTGAAGAAAAACGTACCCTCTCTGAGAAATAGGCAAAGTACATTAAGACTTATTTCTAAGCCATTTTTACGCTGAAGCATATCCCGAATGCTGGAGGAAGGAACACCACTGGAACTGGTATCAGTGAAGCCGTCGAGGGTTAACTCTATCACACAGACTGACCCTGTTCACCAGGATAATCTTACGCCTTTATGTATACCTTTCTCCAATATGATGGCAAGCACAGGTGTTATGAATGATGCTACATCTATTCCTCCTGTGGCATCGGTAACTCAAACTGGTGTTCCCTCATCCACCTATGGGAATAATTTTGCCAATGTTTGTTTGTATGGCATCAAAACAGTTGAGTTGAAGGGAAAGGGTCCCAAGCACATGCGTCATGAGTGATGTTACATCTATCCCTCCTGTGGCATCGGTAACTCAAACCTTTGTCCCATCATCCACCCATTGGAATAATGCTGCGACAGTCGCTATGCCACCCAGTTAGCATAGTCTCTGACCAACCTAAGGTCCTTGCTACGGGATGCATAATTAACTGCCTGAATCTGGTTCCTAGTCTACTGGGCTCGCAGCAGATGCCGGGTGGCAGAACCGGCCTCAGGCTGTTACTCAGGCCACTCCTCAATTTGGTAACTCTGGTATTAGGTGACCTGATACGCAATATGATCTAGGTGCTGAGGGTGCCCCTTTAATGGGGGACTTAACATCGAACCTCTACCCTTCTTTGGCTGCAGGGTAGTCCAACTATTGGGTCGATTACAGATGTTAAATGTACAACAATCATTGGGGCCCCAATTAAGCTGTGTTGAGACAAATAGGCCTAAATCCTATAGCATACTGCAACAGGAAAGAGGTAATTATGTTCCATGGGGTAAGAACAACTGTGACCAGGGGGGCTGGAGGAAAGACCTCTGCATGGGCAAAACTGAGATTCAATTAAAAATGAGCAGCCTACTGGGTGTTAACATTCCAATCTGTTTGAACAAGTCCAACATTTTATTGATTTTTGCTGAAATCCCAGCTTTAGGTTTACTGTGTTTGTCCGATATTGATCGAGTTGCCTTCCCTGACAGAAATCACCCCGACATCTCCATTGTCCACTTTAACTCGAATATGGTTAAGGAGCTTGTCCTCTCGCAGAGAACCAGCCTACAGGCTTTGGACTTTGAGTTCTTTTCCATTATGCCACAAGAGTACAATCTCCCGCGTTCACAGGGGGAGTTGCGTTTTGTGGTTCACACTACTAGTCAGGGATTCAGAACAGTGGCAAAGGCCGATGAACAATCTGATGGAATGAACATCGACTGGTCGGCAGTTACATCAACTTTATGGCAGAAACCAGTCCCATAATTCTCTTAGAATAGTGCCCCCTGCGAAGATAGACATATCCCTGTGTCTTAAATCATGGAATACGTGTGGGAGTCGTCATCTCTTTACTAACCAGCTTGCTGTATCCACTCTAAAAGAGGCAAATAGTATCCTTCTCCAAGAGACCTGGCTGATCAAAGCCCCAGTGCTTGATGGTTACCAAGTGTTCACTCAGGCAACAAGGGCTAGCAAGGGTGGAAGGGCATCGGGAGGGCTTTTAATTTTAGTTGACCCAGCTTTGGGAATGTCTGCAGTGCCCATTGCTGACCTTCCGTTTGGAGTCATGGCAGTCGCCCTGTGTTCAGAAAATATAGCTATCAATTTGCTGGTGGTGAACGTATATTGGCATAAGGGGATTGCTGAACTTGCTCATTTCTTAGAGGTGGTCTATGAATCTATTGTTGTGTGGTCATCTAATATCCCTGATGGAAGGGTTCTGTTAGCAAGGGATCTAAATGCCAGCTGCCTCTTCCAGGACTTGGACTGTGATCTGTGTGATCTATCTCCAGATATGATCTAACAGAACTTCAAATCCCAAGCTGGAAGAAGCTTGTGCCTTCTTTGGGGGTGTTAGGGATTCAGCCTCTTACGGGGAAGGCCATTAATCAAGCAAATAGTGTGGAGATGCACACATAGTACAGAAGGGCTAATTCTTTCATTGTGGATTATGTTTTTACTGATGATTATTTGTTAAATTGTTGTACCTCATTCTCTGTGCTTAGGAATAATTGGAGTGACAATGCAATTCTAAAAGCGGAATTTGATATCACGCTGATTACCAGAGAGTAAACAAATCTGTCACATTTAAAAACGACTCACTCAGGTAATGCAATTCGACGGCCTGACTTCAATATTGCAATCCTAATTCAAGATCTCTGCTCGATTATGTCAATAACTACACATGAGTGGAAAATGTTGAATTTTAATGTGAATGGGTTACATGATCTCATTACTGATCTGGTGACTCATGTAAGAACTAATACTAGATTTAGGCCAATGAGTCCGTATTTACTGCTACAATGAAGCGCTGCATGTAGATAAATCTCATATGAGGAGGGAGCTAAACTTGCAAAGAAGATCAGGCAAAAATATAAAAAAATTAGCAAGTCTATGCGAGCAGCAATGTTACAGAGCGATGCTGAGACCATGCTCAAACTCTGATAAACTCCCGTGTGGGGTCGTTCTGGTCATTAATTAATGGCCAAGACCCTAATCTAGCTATCTCCCAACTAAATGCTGTTCCGGAGCCGGAATGGGTGAATTTTTTCGAGACTCTAAATGGAACATCTGCTGGCAATGATGGTATTGATTTATTACCTAGCCTTCCCATAAATGACTATTCTTGGCAGCTAGAGCTAGATATTGAAGCTATTTACCATCTATTAAAGAAATGTAAGTAGTCTCGTGCCTCGGACCCGAACGGCCTAACTAATAACATCTTTAGGCCCACCCTATTAATTGGGCTAACATACTGTTCCTATAATTCGGAAGTATTCTCTGCACGGGAATATTGCCAGTCTCTTGGAGCACGGCGCAAGTCGTTCCTATCTTTAAATGCGGCAGTAGGTCAGAGCCTAAACATTATCGGCCAGTCTCCTTAATTGACGCTGACTGTAAGATGGAACAAGTTACTTACCTGTAACTGTTGTTCTCCAGCATGGGTCTGGCATGGTTTCACATGCTCATGAATATTCCCTGTCGTCAGGCTGGGAATCCCCGGTAAAGAAAAAATCAGTATCAGTTTCGTTTCTGATCTGACTTTCGTAGTAGTAACCAATCACTGATTTCTGCGTCATACTGACCACAGCCAATGACTGCCCTCTCCCTAAGCCCTGCCTCTGGCAGCCATCTTCAGATTTGGTAGCACGTGAAGTGGCAGTATGACCAAGTGAAGAGCCGCAGAGGGGTAGGAGGGAGGGTTCGCATGTGAATCCATGCCAGACCCATGCTGGAGAACAATAGTTACAGGTAAGTAACTTGTTCCTTCTCCAGCATGGGTTCTGGCATGGATTCACATGCTCATGAATAAGAGAATACATAGCAGTACACACATGCACAACCACGGGAGGTGGCAACAGGCTCAACATTAAGCAATACAACAACTCAACATTAAGCATCTCTTACCTCCTCACCAGGCTCACCTTAGGCGAACAGGTTGCGCAGCACTGCTTGGCCGACCCTGGGCTCCTCCCTGGAATCCCGGTCGACGCAGTAGAATTTCGTGAAGGTGTGCGTCGACCTCCACGTAGCAGCCCTGCAGATGTCCAGCAGGCGCACACCAGATAGGAACGCCATGGTAGCTGCGATCGCTCTGGTGGAATGGGCTCTCGGACGGCCGGGCAGCGGTCGGTTTGCCAACCGATGACAGTACATGATACAGCCGGAGAGCCATCTGGAAATGGAAGCCTTTGAGAGAGCCTTCCCCTGATTGACAGGTCCAAAGTTCACAAAAAGTTGTGACGTCTTCCGAAAACTCTTTGTGCGGTCCACGTAGAACTTCAGCGCTCTAGCCACATCCAGCGATTGCAAAGTCCTTTCAGCCGGCGACGAAGGCGACGGGAAGAAAACAGGCAACACCAAGGGTTCGTTGAGGTGGAAGTCCGACGGCACCTGGGGCATGAAGGAGGGGTGCGTCCTGAGCACTACCCTCCTGTCGTGAAAAGTCAAGTAGGGGGGCTTGCAGGAAAGGGCCTGGATCTCTCCCACTCGTCGTGCGGAGGTGATGGCCACAAGGAACGCTGTTTTCCACGACAAGAACTTCAACGAAGCTGAGTGCAGAGGCTCGAACGGAGGTCCCATGAGCTTGGTCAGCACCACGTTGAGCTCCCACGCCGGGGCCGGCGCCTTCACCGGCGGGAACGATCTGAACAGTCCCTTCATGAATTCCTTCACCAGACGATGAGACCACAAGGACGTCCGTCCCGTGCTTCTGGTGTATCGGGAGATCGCAGCAACATGAATCTTGATGGAAGCGTGCGCTAGTCCAGCCTTGGCCAGCGTCAGTAGGTACGGCAGTACTTGTGGAGCCGTAATCCGTAGAGGGTTAATCTTCTGTGCGTGGCACCAGACAGAGAACCTCTTCCATTTGTCTCCGTAGCATTTAAGAGTTGAGGACGCCCTGGCCTTTGCAAGAACCTCTCTGCAGTCGGCCGGTATGTCGTAACCTCCAAACTATAGCGCTGCAGGAGCCAGGCCTGTAAGTTCAGCGACTTCGGGTCGTGATGGAGGATGGCGCCTCCTTCCCTGGAGAGAAGATCCACGTCCACTGGCAGCTTGATTGACGGGGACGTTGACAAGTCCAGAAGGTCCGGGAACCATATCTGCCTTGGCCACGCGGGTGCGACGAGTATCATCCTGCGCCGTGACCTCTTGAGCTGGTTGATGAGCCGGATCAGCAACGGCAAAGGAGGGAACGCGTACAGAAATAGGCCCTCCCAGGGGAACGAGAAAGCATCACCCATGCTCCTCGGCTGGGGAAACCTGCTGGCGAACCTCCGGCACTTGGAGTTCGTCGCCGTCGCGAACAGATTGATCTGGGGTGTGCCCCACCGTCGGAAGAGGCGGTCCACTAGATCCTGTCGTAGTTCCCACTCCTGGCACGAGCGCAGCTCTCTGCTGAGCGAGTCAGTGATGGTGTTTTTTTATTCCTGCCAGATGAAACGGCACCAGAAACATCCCTTGGGCGACGGCCCAATGCCACAGATCCTGCGCCTCCTTGGACAGGGCTGGGGATCTGGTACCGCCCTGCTTCCTGATGTAGAACATGGTGGTGGTGTTGTCGGTGAAGATCCTCACCACCTTGCCCTTGAGGGATGGAAGGAAGGACCTGAGGGCCCAAAACACTGCACGGAGTTCCAGGACGTTGATATGGAGGGATTTCTCCGTCGGAAGCCAAAGGCCTCTCGCGTGCAGATTTTCGGTGTGCGCTCCCCACCCTTCCAGGGAGGCATCCGTGGTCACTGTCTTCTGGTGGCCCGGGGTCTGGAAGTCCATGCCCGCCATCAGATGCGCGCAGGTGCCCCACCACCGGATCGCTCGTCGGAAACTCTCGTCGAGTGTGATCCTGTCCTCGAAGCTGCCCGTCATCTGGACCCTAGCGAGCGTCCAGGAACTCCTGCAACGGGCGCATCCGAAGCCTGCACAGGCGGATGAGATAAATGCAAGAAGACATCATTCCGAGGAGGGATTTGATGGACCTCACCTTGGCCGCGTCCGCAACCAGCATCTGCTGCACCTTTCCCAAGATGGCCCTCGTTCTTTCCTCCGACGGCGAGGCCAGAAGTGCCACTGTGTCGAGTTTCGCTCCCAGAAACAGTGCGTCTTGCGCGGGCACCAGGTGGGACTTGGCGTAGTTTATGGAGAATCCCAGGTCCGTGAGTAGTTGGACGGTCCTCGCTGTGTGTTCCGCGGCGAGCTCCCTTGTCTTTGCTTGGATGAGCCAGTCGTCCAGGTAGGGGTAGACGTGTATCCCCTCCAGGCGCAGCCGCGCCGCCACCGGTGCGAGGCACTTGGTGAACACCCTGGGTGCCGACCTCAATCCGAAGGGAAGGGCTCTGAACTGGTAGTGCCGCCCTTGGACCACGAATCTGAGAAACTTTCGGTGTCCCTTTAGGATGGGGATATGGAAGTAAGCATCCTCCAAATCCAACGACGACAGGAAATCGCCCTCCTCCAGCTGACCCAGGACGTGCTGGAGGGTGACCATCCGGAACTTCTGTGCCTTGATGAATTTGTTCAGTCGTCGTAGGTCCAGGATGGGGCGCCATCCTCCTGTCTTCTTCTTCACGAGGAAGTATCTTGAGTAAACTCCGGAGCCCCGAAGCCTCTTTGGGACGAGCTTGATGGCGCCTTTCTTGAGCATTGCCTTTACCTCCAAGAGAAGTTGAGGGACGTGATGTTCCTTCCTGGCCACGGGGGGGACGCGCGGGCACTTCTTTAGAAACTCGAGCGCGTGACCTTGGGCCAGGGCGTCCAGCACCCAACGGTCGGTGGAGATGGACTCCCACACGCCGACGAAGTTCGCCAGCCGGCCTCCCACCGGGGTGCTTCGGTGGGGGCCCGACCCCACAGCCGGTTCAGTCCTGCTTCGACGAGGCTTTGCCGCCTTGTCCTCCCTGGCGACGACGGTGGGGTCCGCCCGACTTGCCTCGTCCCCTGTAGGCTTCCTGTGACGACGAACGGGCCGCTTGACGGTAGGTGGAATATCCGCCGCCGGAACCTTTGGAGGCACCCTGCTTGCCTCCGGTGCTCCGAAAGGGCGGCCGTCGTTGCTGGAGGACACCAAGAGCCCGGGCCGTCTCTGTGTCCGCCTTGATGGCTTGCAGGGAATCGTCCACTGTTTTCCCAAACAGGTTGTTCCCGTCGAACGGCATGTCCAAAACTTTGGTCTGCACGTCCTGCCGGAAGTCCGTTGCCTTGAGCCATCCACGCCGTCTAAGGCACACGCCGTTGTCCAACTGGCGAAAACCAGTATCAGCGATGTCCGTCGCTACCGTAATGGCGTGGTCCGACACCACTTCTCCTTCCTGCAACATCTCTAGGGCCTCAACCCTCTTGTCGTCTGGTAGGAAGTCCAGCAGGGGGGCGATCTTGTACCACAACTCCCTGTCGTAGCGTGCTACGATAGCCAAGGCGTTGGCAGCCTTAATCGTCGTCGCTGCCGATGAGATGACTCTGCGTCCCATCGTGTCCAATTTCTTTCCCTCGCCGTCCGGGGGGAAGTTGACGTGGAGGCCGATGCCCCCCCGCTTTCTTCCTGGCCGCCGCGGAGACGACCGAGACCGGGGTTGGCTGTGCCCGAAGGCACAAGGGGGCCGCGTCCGGGACCTGGTACTTCTTCTCGTACCGATCCCTTCTCGCAGGCGTTGAGGATGGGTTCATGAGGAGGGAGAGACCCTCATCCCAGATATCGTCCAGTAGAGGTACAGCGAGGACCGTCTTCCTCTTGGTCTTGCGCCGTTGATAAAGGAAGCCTTCCTTCTTCTTCTCTTCTGGGCAGAGCTGGAAAAGCTCGGATGCCCTGGCGATCATGGCATGAACGATCCAATCTCGTCGGGCGGGGAAGCCTGGGGAGGAGGTGACGACGGAGGATCCTCGCCGTAAACTTCGTCGTCTGTACCCGTCGCGGCCGTGTCCGTCCCCGTGTCATCCCCCCAGGTCGTGGACGGGGAGGAGGGCTGAGACGGGCGCGATGGTTGAAAAGGAGGTGGAGGATGAATCCTTCTTCTCTTAGGATGAGGGCTCCCAGAAGGGCCCGGCTCCGGGTCCCCCGTCGGGAGCGGTTCCTCCGTCGGTGGTAACGGCAATCTCGTCCTTATCTCCGAGCATAAGGACTGTATAGCCAACAAAATGGCCGCCGAGTTGTCTTGCGGCACTGGTTGAGGGGGTTCCGACGGGCGGACAGGAACCTCGTCGGTACCCTCGACGTTCTCGTCGTCCCCCTCGTCGGGGTCCCTCCCGAGGGGCTGGTCTTCCTCCACGCCAATGCCGTGGCTTAAGACTTCGATCAGCTCCTCTTCAGAGGTTGAGGCCGAATCCACGATGGCCTCCTGCCCCCTCTTTTTCTTCTCCGTTTGGAGGTTTTACGGGGGTCCTGTCGATGGGCTTGAAAGAGGACTCCCTCCGCGGTGGCAGGGAGACTCTGGGCCCCGAGGTCGCCTCCATTGGTGTAGCCTCCACAGGCTGAGCCAGGGCCGCCGCGACTGTCTCGATAGAGGCCTTGGCCGGGTGGATCAAGACTTTCGCCACCTTAGATGTGCTCACCGCCTTCTCCTTAGGGGGGGGGTCACCGCCTCGCTCCCCCTCCGAATTGGCCTTTGAACTCGACCGGGGCCTCTCCAGAAGCTTCCTCTTACCCGAGCCAGAGCGTTGGCTCGTGGTTGATGGCGCCGGGGAGGTTGCGCCCTGCCTGGCAACCTAAGAGCCCGACCGTTCGGCGCTCCCGGTGCCCGCGGACTCGCGGTGCTTGGCCTTCTGTTGGGCCCCCGTCGCCAGGGCGCCCTCAAAGGTCTTAGAAGACCGCTCAGACTTCTTCTTCTTTTTCTCGCCTGATGGGCTCTTCCCTTCCAGCCAGTTGGCGAGATGCAGATGGCGGTCCTTCATGGTCCGCTTCGACATATTCCCGCAAAAAGCACAGTCCTTCTCCACGTGTGTCTTGTCCTCATGCAGGCAGTAGAGGCAAAGGGAGTGTTCGTCCTCCTTGAAGACATTCTGAAGCTGGCATGCAGGGCAGACCCTGAACAGCTTTCCGGGCGTCGAGCTTCCCTTCTCCTGGGCCATGTCCGAGATGGGCCTGAGAAAGTTCTGGAGTCCTAGCTCTAGCCTTGTCTATTTGAGTTCCATTTCGGGGCCCAATTGGGCTTGAAAAACATATCAGAGATTCTTCTGAAAAAAGCAGCCCAGCTTCAGAGACAGATCATCAAAATCGATCGCAAATTCTGAAGATTTTCCCTAAAACCAGTTCTTATGTTCTATGAGGGGAAAAATCGTTCTGAAATGTATATATGGCCTTGAACTATATGGCGACACAAACCTTTGGATCGGATTGAGGCCATGCTGTGGTGTAATATTTTGGGTGTCCCCAAAGTAATTCCCCTTGCGGCATTCAGGTTTGAATTGCATATATCTTCTTTAAAAGCTTGTGTTGAGTTGTTGAGTGGTGTCTGTTGTCACTATATTCAAAATTGACCTCTCCACTAGCAGATTCCCTTTATGAGATTTTGAGTGGTGCCTTAAATGTCACAATGGCCCCCAAGTGAATTCTCACTATCAGGCTCAGTTTGGCCAGAAATGTGAAGCAATTCTTTCAAGAATTTACTTGGATCTGGATACTTTAAATACTAACCCTACTAAGGTGAAAAGGGCCCTCTTTGACCTTGATTGGGCTGCCACAATCAACCAATTTCATTAATATTCTTCAATGGGCCATCTATCCCATGAGCATACATGCAGAGGGAATCTGTCTATATTGCTCTCTCAATTCCCTGACTGACAGCACAGGGCTATGCTTCTCCGGCTACAATGGAATTTGTTTCCCACAAAAGATATTTTGCTTAGGAGAAGCATAAAAACCAAGGCTAATAGTGGATGCAGATTTTGTAATTCAGTAACTGAATCAATCAAGCACTTGGTACTTGACTGTAATGCATTAACTGCTAACAGAACCAAATACATGGGGCCTCTTCTGGTGTATCGCACAGGATTTACAGATGGAAAAGATGTCTAAATATCCAGAATGTACATGAAGGTTTAGCAGTCTCAGGATTCATTAATAGCCTAAATCTGATGTAATCCTAGTGCTTGTCTGTCTTTGTTTATTTTGTCTATTTTGTGCATTTTATCTTGTGCTTGGTATTCCACCCTGTTTGTCTGAAATTTGACTATATCTGGATGAAATGTAAATATTCTTTGATCCTGTTTTAATGTTTTTATGCTTGTTTTTATTATTTTGATATGCTTGTTTGTTTTGGAAAGGTTTAATGTAAACCAAATACAATTAAAAAAAAACTTTGAAAAAACAACACTAAGGATCTGTCAATGGTCAGAATGTCCAAAGCAAAACGTCCCATGCCCAAAGAACTATTCTGGCCCCCACGTCTTTGGCCTTTAGTATTGAATAATGGTTTAAAAAGGAAAATGTATAACTCCAACACAAAAGTTCCAGAAGGGATAGAGTTCCTTCGGGTGGTTCCCTTCCGCTGTATTTCTCTTCAATCTGATTTATGTTGAAAACTATCAGTTCCTTGAGTTTCTCTTGATCAACAACACAACTGGTACACACACCAACTTGGCTCTTATTCTTTATATTGTTGGATACCTGGTGTACTCTCCTGC
This sequence comes from Ambystoma mexicanum, assembly GCF_040938575.1. Lineage (NCBI taxonomy): Eukaryota > Metazoa > Chordata > Amphibia > Caudata > Ambystomatidae > Ambystoma > Ambystoma mexicanum. The sequence continues at coordinate 290,117,777 of NC_090940.1, forward strand.
CAGGTTTTCACTTCTTTTCTCTTGATCAGCACAGTCTTTTTTCTAGTCCTGATATATTTTTCTCAGGACCATACACTGTTCAGCTTATCCTTGCCTCGTCTGCTTCCCTACCACAGCATTCTCCTATAACCACAGTTGCAACTGCCTGGTATACTCTCAGAACAAGGCTTTCTTATATGAACACACTTGCTACGGCCTGGTATACTCTCCTGCCAGGGCTTTTCTCATGTGAGCTCTGCGAACACTTCCAAAGTTGATAGTCTCTTATATTTGCTTTATCTTGTACTGTATATGCCTGGTATAATATCCCACCAGGGCTTCTCTTCTATGTGTATTGCATATACCCACAAACTTGCAAGCCTTTTACTTTTGTTCCGTTCTCCCTTTTAAAGCAATGCCCACTTGTTCTTTCTCTTTTATGCGCTTCATTATCAATTATTCAGGGTTGGCATGGTTGCCAATACGCCCCGGTTTCCCTGATTCCCTTGGGTGGACTCGCCAGCTCTTACTCTCATATTCTTTTTCTCCCGCCGCAAGCCGGAGGTGGTCGTGCTGCCTTTCCTTCTTTCACGCCACCTCTGTTTCTCGGCTTCTCTGCCTCTTGTGGTTCTGGCTTGGTACTTCTACGTTGTTTGGGGCTTCAGGAAGGAAAGAAGCTGCCTTCCAACACTTGCAAAGGCCAAGAAGACTTCTGTTGGCATCTGGCGTTCCTACAGAATGTTCTCTCCCGTGGTCAGTTTCCCTTTGCCTCGTCCTCAAGCCGGTTGGCTCCATGGACCACTCTCCAGCCCACAGCATCTCTGTCCATACCGAGAGGAGGTGAGCGCTTCAGTCACCTACTTTGCCTGTTTACATTTCTTGGGTGCAGGTATGTGTTTGCAATAACTAGAGAGCAGCTAGTGCTCTTGGCCTCCGTTGATCTGTATTACTCGGTTCATCTTCGTCGTCACAGTATTCGTTTATTTATGGGAACGGAAGTCCATTCTTGACAAATTGCAGGTCATTTCTGGGTGACTTGTAGGTAGAGTCTGAGAAGGTGTTTTGATGAGCCTTAAAAGGCAAGTCAGATTTTGACAGCTTGCATTCAGCTCTTGTGAAAAGGTTTCCAATACCCTTCCTAGGTGGATGAGGGGAGGTATGACAATTGTAATTGCAATTGTAATTGTTTATTTGTGAAGCACTTATACACAAGTGAAGTGCTTCAAAATGCTTCAAATATGCCATTAAGGCATTGGGCATGGATGGGGTATTCTCAAAAAGAAAAAGGGGGCTACCATGTCTCGCCCGATGATGCCATGATACTCTCCTGGAGGCTGTCTCCATTCATGTGATCCTCCCTTATAAAGTTGCCCCCAGGGTCAGGATCAGATAGCGGCTGCCGTCCCCTGGCCACATGGGGAGAGGTCACTGTCGGGAAAGGAGTGATGACATCATCCGATTCATCACAGAAGTCTCAGCCTGCACCCTGATATCTGAGGCCTTTTAGACACCCATAGGAAGACTAACACTGACCGATCCAGGATCTCAAAGAAAGATTTGGGCCATCTGAGCAGCAGCATGGCCAGTGGATCAAGGGCTATTGGGGAGAACATAACCTGTATTAACTCCATGTGCCCTTCCACAAGAGAAACAGATGTGATCAAGAGTCCACACATTGCCTGTCCTTAGAAAGGGTACAGGTGCCATATAATACTATAGTGTAACATAACAGGCGTATTTGTAAAGCACACCTTCACCCCCGAAGTGGCATCTTGGAGCTAATAACAGATGTTAATAACAGATGTTAATTGTTACCCAACTTAATGTTACTCATTTTATCGACCTCCAAAGGATGAAGGGCTGAGTGGACCTGCCAGGATTCGAACATGTGACCATGAGGTCAAACACAGGCCCCTGTAGTGGATGCATTAGTCCACTGAGCCACAGACCCGGCATGTATTCCATGTGCAAGTCTTGTGCAAGTCTTTATTGAACACAATAACTAAATATGTTATATGCATGATATGATATGATATTTTATTTATATCGCACTCATACACAGGTGTTTCTGCCTGCCAAGCCTCTCAAGCCTCTTAGAAGGGATCCCTATTACACAGAGGTTTGATAGGAAGGGCCTCTTGCTGTGATTTATATCACTTCTACCTTACAGAGCCATTCCCCCACCCCCAGGGGAGTGTCCTAGACCCCCCTCCCCTCCCTGCCTCCAGTAGGAGCTGTGGAAGGACTACAGGTAGAGGAAAGCAGATACTTGTCACTATGCATCAGAAAAGAGTAAGCAACCAACCCCTGCAGTGGGTAGCTTCTCTGACTCATCCACACAGGACTGATGTACTAACGCCACATATATTTGACACACCAATATTCCACAGAAAGTTTTCTTGTAGACACTCAGCAGATTATAGGTTGTGACAGGGCTGGTGAACAGACCCTGTCAAAAGGGGGGAAGGGACACAAACAGGGTGTTGGAATGTTGGCAGGCCCCCTCCCCACCCATCCTTACCTCCACCGATGGCGCCAGAGCTGGGGAAGATGACAGCAATCATGGGAAACAGCTGTCTACCCGAAAACCTAGGGGGTGCCGTGAGCGGCACAAGACCGGCTGCCTTATGTCGGAGGAGAGTTGCAGTGAACCAGGGGGTGCAGGAACTCCCACGACACCGGCCAGCAACAAACACAGCACATCAACCTTGCAGCAGAGGGAGCGGAGACCAAGACAACACCGGTCGAAGCAGGTGGAAGATGAAATTAGCCCACTAGCCCACCATGGATTGTTCCTAAGTGGGAAAGGCCCTATAAATCAGGGCCGACACTAAACCACCATGGATTTGCGTAAGGGGGAAAAGCCTCCAGAGAGGCTAAGTAGAACAGTTGGTTCTGGAGAGCCGATGTAGGCTCCAGTTGAGAAATTTGTTGGAAAGGGGTGGTGCTTACTAGCCCTTTTAAGGCCTCCTATGGCCTTCCCCTGTCACACCCCCTGAAGCCAGGTAAGTAATTGGACATGGTGAGTATCCAATCATGGGAGGGGTGGGTATTTAAGAAATTATGTGGGAGTGTACAAGTGTGCGTTAGTTCGGTGAGGACAGGAGGCAGTGGAGGACGTCCGAGAGACAAGAGGAGATGAGAGCGATTGGAGTGCAGAGGCTGTTGTTAAGGGGGGGGTGGGACTGTGGAGTGGTTGTGTGAGAGAGGGGAAAGTGTGTGTATTAGAGGTAGGTTAGGAGTAGTGGCAGAGGGGAGTCACGGGGGAGGTGGTGGCAGTAGTTGTAAGTAAGTAGTGGAAGTAGCGAGGAAAGGCGATAAGTGGTAGGTGGTAGTAAGTTGTAGAAGGGATGTGCAGGGCACAATATCCCTGAGTTCCCCTGAGGGTCTGACCAGGGGCTAGTGAGAGGAGTGAGCAGGGTACGACATTCCTGGGAGTCCAGAGAGAGAAAGACAGTGGAAGGGTATGGGTAGTAGCAGAGTGGAAATAGTAGAAGAGGGAGAGAGAAACTGGGTTAGTGACATTGAGTGGGAGTGTGGGAGTAGCTCTTGGTATAGAGTAAAACAGAGCTAGGAACCAGAGGAACAGTAAGAGGTGGGTAGTAGAGTGAGAGGAAGGCGGGAAAAGAATAACAGAAGTAGAGGGATAGTTGAAGGTACAAGTGGTAGTAAGAATAGGAGTAAGAAAGTAAGATCGAAGGGTGGAGGTGCAAAGGCAAAGTGAGAGGTTGGAGGGACGGTGAGGTGGTGGGATGAGAACAACTTAAGAGGCCCGTATAGAGAAGGGTCAGATAAGAGAAGGTGTGAAACGAGCGCGTGTGACGCAGGGTGAAACACAGCACCATTCCCTATTCCTTGTGACTACTAAGCGGGTATATGAGAGGGAAAGTTAGAAGATCCTTAGGAACTCAGCTAGCCAGTGATTTAGGGAAACCACCATTAACCCAAAAAGCGACAGACAGATAGAGTTTATCGTTCATAGTGCTACTAACATTCCCCGATAGGGACGCCTGGGTTATGAAGGCAGGAACAAGGCCAGGGTAGATCAGTGAGAGAGGGCCAGCTCTAGCACCAAATATCCCAAGCCCTGCTAGACTTAGGCACCATAGACATTAGAAGTATGACTGTCCCATCTGCATGGAATTACAATAAACACCCTTGAACTCTATATATCAGAGTCAGTGTGGTTCTTTGTGGCGGGCCACCCATCAGATGTGGTGTCAGAGTGGATCCCTGACCCTGATACAGAGGTCAAGACCACGCACCAAGAACGGATACTTTTAGAAAGCTGCTTTCCTACCATCCTGGATAGGAGAGACAAGAGAGGCTCAGCTGGAGTCACATTTTTTCAAGGTGAGATCAATAGGAGACTCCAACACTGGAAGGAATTATATCAGTTACCCTTTTTGGAGCCATGGTAAAGAACACAACGAGGCATGGAAGAATTGACCCCGACCAGAGGGAAATCGCAGGAGAAAATACAAAGTGCAGCATGTGACACACACCTCGCGCAGCGCAAACATATAGAATCCGCGGCATTAGAAAGAGAGTGTCTTCTTTCTGTCACAGTAAACCCAAACCCAGGGGTCACCTCAACTGAGGATTCAACAAAGATAAAAGATCTCTTACAGGGCTTAGTGGAAGGACAACTACATATCAGTAGACAACATCAGAAAAACCTTACGACCCTGAAATGATGGCTGAAAGACGAGAGCATCCAGCTACTTCCTCGAGCATTCTCCAGAAAATGCGCATTGGTGAGAACCCAGCAGCCTTCTTTGTCAACTTTGAGAGGGTTGCTGAGACAGCTGGGTGGCAGCAAGACCTATGGACCCGCTACATTGCTTTGTAAATAAAAGGAGAAGCCAAGCAAACCTGCCAAAACCTTAATTATTGAGGCCCGGCCATCCCTGCGATCGAGAGATGATAATACTTTCATTCCAAAACTGGCACCGGTTTTTCCAAGTTTGCCCGGGGACTGGCACAAAGGGATGAAAACCATGGATACCCACCCTAAGAGATTGGTTACCCCTGAGGAGCGACCTGATAGTCTGCCCTACCAGGGCAGAACCCATTTGGTGCTATACTGGCCCAATAGGCCACTTTTGCCCAGAGAAACCACAGGAGGAACCTATGGAGATCGGAATTCTTGGTGGGAGTTTCAACCAGGAGACTGCTGGAGAAGAGCTGGTACCTTTGGATGAACCAGATCCTGAATATGTGGCCAATTTATTCCAGGAAGAAGAGATAGAGGATCCTCCTGCAACGGATAACTGGGCAATTGTACCTCAGGAGAGAGTGCCCCGCGGTTTCACCTACCAGTATACATCAATGGACAGCCAGTTAAGGCCCTTCTGGATTCCAGGAGCAAAGGGACGGCGATATGTGCTGATTTAATTTTGGCTGAAGAGCTGGAACCAGATTATCTTGCCCAAACAGTTTGTAACCATGGGAATATCGACTTATGTCACTGGGCCAGAGTTCAAATCCAAATCTTAGGGCAAACCCTTATGTTGCTCATTGCCTCACAGAGCGCAGACACTGACAGCCCCAGAAGTCTCTTTGTGTAATTGCGCAGCTAGCCCAACTGCAGAAGTAAGTTTCTAGGCTACAATCCAACTTCCCTAGAGCAATTTCCTCCTGTTTTCAGGCAAGTGGTGTGATGAATCACATTCTCAATCTTCCTGCCAATAAAGCCACTGTCTGAGGGATCGCCATTACAATCTCAACATTTTTTATCAGCACACTGTAAACATGCTTTCTCTTCCATCAAAGTAGTGATAGTAAAATGTATTTGAGTGCTCATGTAAGGTATTGTGTGATAATAAGTTGTGTGTGAGCAAGAATTGCACCAAGGCACGCCAGAGCAAATTCCTCCTCTATCCAGGCAGCTGGTGTGTTGCATCACACACCAAAACCTCCTGCTATTCATGCCAATGCCTCATCACCTGCCAGCATGTTCCCAATCACGCCATAAACACCTCTTCTTAATTCCTCCAAAGTGATGGCAATGGAATTCATTCAAGTGTCTGTGGCAAGTGTGCTATGGTATTTTAAGTTATGTGTCGGGTGCATTCCTGGGAGGATTGCTCAGCGGCAACATGCTCGCCTTGGAAGCAAGACAACACGGAGCAACACAGGTTCGGTCCGCGCTTAGAAACCTCTGGGTATTAAGCGCGTTATAAATAACCTATCCTATCATATCATTTAATCAAGCAGCTCCAGCTCAAAATATGCAATTAAATTGGGCCTGGCACACACATTGAAATCTGTCACAAATAAAATACCAAACCCCCATAGACCAGTGTAGCATAATGGTCTGTTTCTGCTGTTCTGTGAAGTACAGATAATTCCTTTTAAATGATGTTAGCAAAAAGAAAGGTATATTCTGTTGCGCACCGCCTAAAACCAAAACTAAAATCTAGGCCTAAAAGCCCTGCCTAAAACAAAATGCACCAGTTCTCAAACAGCACCAGAAACAACCATCCTCCCTCTGTGAAAGAATCACAGTGACTGCTCAAGCGTTCAAGAAGCAATTTTGTCTAAAAAATATGAGGTGTTAGGTGGATCCCGAATATAGAGGAAATTTAGGTTATTCGCGGCTCAGTCAAACAAATTCTTCCAGGCTTAATTCCTAGCTGAGTATCCTTGCTACATGTGTTGAGCAAGCGGACGCCAGACACTTAGTGAATGACAGGTGCACGTAGTCTGCTAGCTCCTAAAACATCAGATAATTAATGCTGTTTCCTTGATATATACACACACACACATCGGGCCCAATTCATGGAAAAGTGTGCAGAAATCCCACAACGTCCGCGAGCTGAGAACTTCTGCGCGCTCCGCATATTCATGGAATTGTTTGCGCAAAGTAACCATGTACGCAAGTCGTGGCCGAACGCCCCTGACATGCCCCACGCATATCAAAAACAGCCAGAGACAGCCACCTTTGTGTGAAAAAACCTGCACCCTAAAAATAGTGCGTGGTCCCAAGCAAGAATGCCTACATCTCAGGGACCGCAGGGCTCCCCTGTAACTGTTACTGGCACCCCGACAACATGCATACAAATTATCGTAACTCAGGTAAACCTCTGACATGCAATCTCACCTCCATGCTGTGTATCCTCTGTGCAAGTGTCCTTACGCCTGCCTTTGGGTGGCAGAGAGATCGAGTGATTTGCGTGGGCTTTTTGCATGCGAGAGATTGCGTGGTCACATCCATGAATACACTTTGACGTGCTCATTTGTGGGCATGCTATGGACTGCCTGCAGCCCGTCCCTCGTAACGCCCACTTTTTCTCTTGTTCTTCCTCATTTTCTGAGTTCCGCCCCCTACTCCGCCCTCTGTGCAAGCCTCGCCATCTCTCTGTGTGGAGTCTCGCACAAGGCATTCGGCCGCTCGCAGAGATGTGCCGGACCTGCGTGAAATCTACGCAAGTCCAACGATAATCCTGGCCATTTGATTCCAGGAATCAACCAACAGGATTACGCACAAGTTCCGTATTTTCCGCGCAAATAATTCCATCAATCAGGTCCATAGAGCCTATGTTCTGCTGCATTGATAAAATGACAACGTATGATAAGAATAAGAAATAAAGATAGGCAGAGAGAGTGAGAGACCAGAGTGCAGAGTGAGCCAAGCCTTCCCTACATAAATCGCCCTGTTCCTGCACATGCCGCTGTCTCAATTCATGACAATTTCCATAATAAATAGGGGATGGGCTATTTGTAATTTTATTTTTCACAAAGAGGCCAGATCTTCTGAGGGACACACGTCGAATATGGGGGCAGAGCTGTCTACACAAGCGCACATTTTCCTGGTCTGTCAGCTACCACGGACCACTGATAAGTAAAAGCCAGGTTTACACCACCCATGTCAAGTCACATGAATAGGATTCGTGGATTACATTAATGCCCATATTCTATTGCCCAGACTCATGTTGACAGCAGAATGTTATCAAAATTACTTTCAAAGTCAAAAGAAGATGATCATTGTGGAATATTTTGTCCGAGGTGCCAACTAGAGTTAAAGGCAAATGGAATGGAGCTTCCCGTGCAGCATCTTTAATTGTGGTTACGTTAGATTTGGTTTGAATAACAGTTGGTATGAGCTGCACAGATAACGGGCTAAAGAAAGACCATTTGCTCATTGACTTAACACAAAATGTGGGGGCCTTCCCTGCAAGCCCTGCTGAGGGGGCACCGCCACTGGGCCCCCCTGCTGCACATGGGCAGCATGGGCCCCCTCATACCATGGGGAGTGCGGGGGACCCCGTTACGCCAGTGCCTTTGCTGATGAACTTATACATAATCAATGCAAGGGTAATATTTACTCAAATCCTTACGGTCACAAACCCTTTTTAGAGAAGATTTCAAGGCGAAGGTTCTTTTTTAAGGTAGTGGAGTTTTATTGATGATCAGTCAGATAACCTATGATAAGAATTCAACCGGTATGTAACTCGATCGATGGACAACGTATCACTCGGATGCAGGGGTCAAGTCGTAAAAATTTAAATGGGAGGACTCATCAACAAATGCAATGGGATTTGACGTCACCAGAAATTAGCATATCAAGGTGAAATATGCACATTTCATTAAATTGGCTTTGCATAACCACCCACATTGCACAGGACAAATGGCATTTGCCTTTCATAAAAAAACAACATACACACAAAAACAAGACAGGATATTTTCTTCTAATAGTGTTTTTGAAAACGTTAAAAGATGTGCATGTTTTAAACTCCAAGAACCAATACAAATGTTTTCCCTGGGAGCTGCAGTACCGAAATGAGACCATTTCTCTTTAGTTGTTCTTTTTCATCAGGGTATATAGTACAGGGGTGAAGTGTCCGCCCTACAAAATTGACGACTGTGGTTCGATCCCTGTGGTCAGCTTTAATTCATACATTTAAAGAGGACATGCAATGTTTCTCATTTTAGCTAGGGGGGACTGAGTCCACCCTGTGAAAAAAGTGTGTGGACTCTGTCGCCCCGCATGTACCCTCGACTTGAGCCCTTCTCGGATGGCTTCATGTTCCTGGCCTCACTTTGCATGCCAGTCTATTTCTGATCATAGCTGTTAGGAAAGATTTCGTAATTGTAGGTAATTTTCCTTCCATGTGGCAACCCCTAAACTTTTTGCTGTTGTTTTTCACCTTGTTCTCGACTTTGCCAGAGAAGTGCAGCCTTCTGCCGCACTCCTCTGGGCTTTCGCTCCATTCTTACGGGGAAACTGACATGCCCTTAAGACAGTCAGTAACGGGAAATGCTGTTTTCCGTAGTTTCTTTTATCATGTTGCGGCTTTCGTGCAACATGACACAAGAGGGCACTGTAAGCTAAGTTACTGCTCTCTTGGGTCTCTAGCCTTCTACAGGCCCTAGATACTCTTTTTGGGATTGTAACTGATCGGTGCAAGTGATTCACGGACAGGAATGGTGGCAGCGATCGTTTCTTGTGTTTTGAGCTCCTTTTGGCGTTTTAAGCGCGTTTCTCGCGCTTAGCCCAAAATGGTGGCCTGGCTCCCAAAATGGCCAGACCACGAGGCTCCTTTGTCCTGTCCGCAGACCGTCTTGCTCCCTTCATCTTCCCCAGGTCGAGCCGACCCGGGGCCTTCCTTATTTGGGCATGTACATTCCCGCGAAACACGGATGCTTTCGTGGGCTTCTACATGCCTGGTGTGTGCCTCCAGGATGTGGGCTGGGATTTCTGGTCCCAATACACATCCTGGGTGCCAGAGAGTCTAGGGTGGTGTGAATGCCTGGGACCACCGTGGTCCGTGATAGGTCCACGTATGGTGTGAGTGTTGATGAGCGGATCTCCCATTGGGTCCCCTCCGTTTTGGCGTGAAGGGAACCGTGGATAAGAGGGGGCTGGAAACACCACTACCATGTCGATCTCCTGAGTTCTCACGAACGAAGGAATACAGGAGCCAAGTATCCTGCAACCAAGAGGCTGAACCGAGGAATCGCTGGTGACCCGCTGAAGGACTGCTCCTCTGCACTGCTGTCGCCTTGTGAAACCCTTTTCACCTTTGATCGAACCAGAAGGCCTGTACTGGTACTTCGACCCTTGGAATAGCGGGGACAGCTATTCTCGGCATCTTCACTATCTCCTGCTAGTAAGCCTTCGGAAGCGTCTCTGGGCCATCCAGCAGACTGACCAGCCTACACAGGAGTCTTGCTCTGTAACCGCCACCAGGTTGTGTAGTATTTCGAGTCCTTGTCACTCTCACACGATTCGTACACTTGGCGTTCCCAGGTCTGAAGTGAGTAGTGTACATTTGGCTCAGATACACACGGCCGCCCCGTTGCCCTGCTGTGGTAACAAACTGTGCGGGTTCCTTCGTTTGGGGCGTCTTTTACTCAACTCTGCTGCTGCAGACTCAACACGACGAGACGTCCCCTGCTCTTCTGAACCTGCCAGCGACTGAAACTGACGCGGAGAAGCCTGGGTCTGCTTGCATCGGGGACCGGTGAGTAGCATAGCTAGGAACTGGTCGCCCTCCTGCAGGAGCCCATAGCTTTTCCCCGCTGTGTCAAAACAGCACGCCTTTCCGTACTCGCGTTCTGCTTCTGCCCACAGTGGAGGCTGCGCTTGAGTCGCGGAACACTGTCCTTCTTCATTTGTGCACTAAACTGAACTACCTGATTTCCCTCGAAGAGACTCCCCTTTTGCCCGTTGGCACCAGCGTGTGCAGGTACTTTTGAGCACAAGGCTCCACTCTTCGTAGGGCTCGGACTTCCTTTTAGTTAGGTGCCTCTGAAGGCAGACTGGGTCTAAGCATTATTTCGCACTGCCTGTTTTCCTTCCCTTTTAGGTGGACTACACATTTCGTGCATCTAACGCTTGAGACTTGTTGTATTTGTATATATATTGTATTGGTATGGTGTGTGTTGGTTTACTAGAGTTGTATTGTGATTTCTCACTACGGACATTGTTTCAAAGGCCTTAGAATAAATGTGTATATATTTTTAATATAACACCTGTTTGGAGTACTTTGTAAGTGTCCTTGCTTTGTGTGCTCATTGCAGGCTTTCAGTCACCCTCACCCCTCTTGAGACATAGTCTTGACCGCCGCGATCGCTACCCTGATTGGTCTGGCTTGTCCAGAGGTTACCCTGTTCCAAGTAATTAGGTTGGCCTTCTGAACTTCTGCGCCGCCAGGACAGAGTTCAGAAATCTTAACAATAGCATTTTCAAAATGACCCTCATGCTAGTTTATTATTAAAGCCTTGAAGAAGGTCCATCACAGTAAAACACTTGTTGGTTGATTGATCAGCAAAAACTCCAGTCAGTTAGAAGGGTATTTCAACTGGAAGTGACCACAAAGGTTGGGGGAAACATGACCTCTGAAAAATATATGTGACTTTTGTATTACTAGTACATAAGTTCAAAATGGCATCAGGTTGGTATTTGATTTTTGAATCTGTGTACGAAATTAGAAATGCAAAAGTAACTGCACGAACAGACTATTTTATGGAACGTTGTCACCCCATACAAGTATAATTGTCTTATTCTTTAACAGATTTCAAATTAATTTTCAAGAGGATAACTCAAATGTTCCCCTCCACTTTAATCCACGTTTTACCTATGGAAAGAAAATGTACACAATTTGCAACACAAAGAAAAACAATGCTTGGGAGAAGGAGGAAGAATTCTTAGAAAATTTCCCATTTGTGGCCGGGAAAACTGTTGAGGTAAATTAAAACTATTTCTCTTTAATTAGTCTGTTTTTTTTATTCAGCGAGAAATGATACAGGTGTTTTCCTATCATCACATAATGTTCAAAGGTATTGGCATCACACTCATTTTCACTGTTAAGTGTTTCATCATTAACACTGATATTTTTTTTGCGAAGTATCCGTTTTCTGTGTCTAATGAAAAAAAAGGTGTCATTTTAAATTGCAATATTAGGCTTGTTTTCTAAATAATAATTGTGTATATTTAAAAAATTGTTATCTGAAGATAATTAATAGTGAAAGGTTTACTTTAAAATCAAAACACAAAGACATATAAACATGTGTATTTATTGAAAGGATAACTAGCATGGATATGGAATACATAATCAACGCCACAAACTAGGCAAGTGAAATGGGACAGGGGCATTTGTCTTGCATCCATGTTACAGAATTGCCACCATTTGATGATGGTGGTTTTGTAATCATAGAGATAGAGATGAAGCAAGAAAGGAGCCCGTTCTACATATAATCCCTCTAAAATGGAGAGCAATAACGATTAACTTGGGAAATACCTCTGCAGTGGGGTGCGTCTTCCCATTTTTAGTTTTGGGTCATCAATGACACTTGACTCGCCTCACTGAGTCAAAACTAATGGCGAGGAGCGTGGAGAAGGGAGGATGACATTTGCGGATGAATCCACGTACACGCCTTTGTTTTGACCTCCTTCCCACCCTTTCCCTATAAGCGGCATTGGTCATGTGTTGTTCGGCCATTTTGTGTTGGCTGTTTCTGCTTTCACTCTTTGGTCTAAAAATCGCCAGTTACCGCTGTTGGGGCCTTAACATTACTTCAGGTTTCATTATCAATGTTTATGAGCACTTCTAAAACTATTTTGATGCCCCTGTGCGCAAAATGAGTGTGTGTCACCGAGTGTTTGCTTGTGTTCCCCGTGCATGATAGGTGGTCTCTTGCCTGTGTTTGTATGTGGCTACCGTTGTGTCTGTCAATGCTACTCTTGCCTGCCGGGCTGAGTCATGTGATGACATAATTGAGATGTGTAAGCATGTGCTTGGCATTTGATGGCAGCACCTGGAAATATGGGACTAATACCGTACATTTGGTGACTATACAAGACATATGATGCCATTATTTGAGACTGCACTTGACAGCCGATGATAGCATTTGCATTTGCAATGCTATACCTCACAAATGAAGACTTACAAGGTATAGTGGGGCATTTGAGGCTGTACTTGTGAGTTTATACTTAATGTATGGTGACCTTACCATACTAGTTATATGATGTAATTATCAGGGTTGTTTTGTGTGTGGATCTGAATCTTTTTATTAGCAACAAAAAAAAGTAATCAAACAATGAGTACAATAACACTGCAACATGGCAATCAAGAGGACCCTAACAAACCTAAACAAAAGAAAGGCTGGGAGGATCATAATATAGTGAAACAATAAACGGAGGTCACAGTCGCTGGACTCTTTCCATCGTCTCCAAAAGCATGGTCATACCAACCAGTCTTTCATACGCCATATCGGTCCAAAGTAAGACAAATAGTCAACTCATGTGGAGAACATACTGCGTATAACTTAAGGGGGTGCAAACAACAATTAAGCATCCTGGCGGTCAATAAAATAATGATATATAATATAATAGGTTTCTAAGCGCGGACCCGGGGATCGAACTTGTGTTGCTGCGTGTCGTTTTGCTTCCAAGGCAAGCATGTTGCCCCTGAGCTATCCACCTTATTAGTCATAGTCTTCCCCTTCTGAGGTCCACCTTCTGGTACCCTGGTACCCTGTAGCCCTATCCATCTTCTCTGTTCCTTACTCCACCCCAGCTACTGCCCCATCGAGGGTTAGTGCACCGGTCCAATGATTGTTCAGATATATTGTTCATACAGTTCCCAGAGCTGCTGCGCTCTCTCCATACCACGCCGGTTCACACAGGCTTGCCTTTCATGTCCACACAAACTCAGACTCCAGGCCTTCCCATAACCTTACAAGCGGCCCTCAGGGAATTTCCATTTAATATGGATGGTTTTTCTGGCAGCAAAAAACATTGTATGCATCAACCTAACCACATTGCCATCATCATGCCATTCCTCCACCCCTGCCCTGAATAGCATAGATCGAGGCTCTAACTGGAGGGTCACACCCAGGATTTTACCTAAGCTCTGCTGGACCATGCTCCAACATTTCTGTATGCCCCAACGACCCTCGCTGCCCACATCTCCTCCAGCAAACAATGGACGTCACAAACTTCATCACGGCCATCTTCACCGGTGTGTAATAGTATCTTTGAATGTTTTTATACTGAATTTCTCTATTTCCCATATTATGTTAATGTTAATGTTAAAGGACATTTGTACCGCGCACTATCACCACTGGAGCGGCTCTGAAAGAGGAAGGGAGGGGGGGTTAGTGGGAGGAAGCTGGAAAAGTGCAAGAAAGCAGTGATGTGCTGTTGGCAGCCTCAGCCCGGTGGGTCTGTTGGCTGGGCCTGGGGTGTTTGCGGCCGGTAGTCGTTGTGTACTGTTGTGCGAGTCTATGTGTGTTTTTTGTTTTGTTGTTGCAATGTAGTGAAGTTTGTGCAGTTTGTTCTGCTGTAGGTTTGTGGTTGTGTTTGGTTTGGAGCTAGAGAGGTGTATGCAGAGGGGGAAATTGTTAGTGGATTGGTTAGTTGGCATTACTGTCTTGAAGTGAGGCGCTGGGTTTGTGTGATCTGTCCAGACGTGGTGTGGGAGCATTTCTGCGCTTCTGTCCTGATCTGGGCTTGTCTGGTATTCACAGTCCCCTTCAATCTGGCCTCCACTTCCATAAACTTCCTTCTTAACCTTACCTGTCATTCTTTTCCCATTCATATGGCTAGTGTACCTGTTAATGTCCACAACTCAATTCGAGTGTGGTGATTGCTAACATTTAGAAAATTCTATAACATTGTGGTACCTGGTAGCATCTATGGGTCGAATGAGGATGTTGTCCGGGTATTGGGTGGGGTTGTTAATTTTGTCTTTATGGGTGTCGCTTGTGCTCTATTTGACTTGGCGTCATCTGTCTAGGTGTTGTGGGGGTTTCTTAGTCGGTTCTGGGTGTTGTCAGTGTCCTCTTAAGTTTGAGTCTGTGGTGTTGAAGAGCCAGGTTTTTAGTAATTTCCTGAATTTTAGATGATCTTTGGTGTTTCTTATTTCATTTGGGATGTTGTTCCAGGTTTTTGTGGCTAAATGGTAGAAGGAGGTGCCTCCAAGTTTTTTCTTAAGGTATGGTTTTAGTTCCAGGTGGATTTCGTTGCTTGACCTGAGGAGTCTCGTTGGCTTGTAGATTGTTTATTATAAGATGTTTCATTAATCAGAGAAAAAAGGTGTACATATCCCTACAGTCTAGTTGGATGTCCAATTCCACTGCCATTGTTCAGACACTATCCCATTCCTGCCAACATTATTTGAAATGCTGAGCAAATAGAAGGCTTTCAATTTGGGAAACTCTAACTTATCAACTTCTAGTTCTAGTTCGCAGTTTGCGGGGCTGTGAGCAAACATGGTCACAGTTGTCTGGGATCGGATCAGAGAGATCACTGCCCTGTGCTGCAGCCAAGCCGTTTGCTACAGCCCCAGGACCACCCTGACATCAGCGAATGGTAGTGGAGCCTCACCTTCGAATAAATCCATTATGCGAACATGCTGCTGGGTTTCACACCCGGCCCATCTCTTTCTCCCTTTCGGGCACGTCATCAGTAGCGCTTCAAGGTCGTTCCAGGGTGGCATGATTTTGTTTCCACCCCAGTCTTCTTCAGTAGCTGGGACCAATGCCACAGCGAGGCACCCACAATGGGGTGCAGGGTAATGAGGCTCCGGAGAGGGGTCCATGGTATAGCCACAACCACGCGGAGTGAGGGGGTGTAACACTGCCATCTCGGTTTTATGCCAGCAGGCTATCTCATTCGGGTTTAACCAACGCTTGATCCAGCGGGCCTGTGCCGCCAAACTGTATGAGTGCGATTAAGGAAGAGCCAGCCCCCCATCTTGCTTAGTGGCGTAGAACCACTCCGTTTTCAATCTCGTTCTCCTGTGACGCCAGATGAATTTCCCAAGGTGCCTGTCTAGTTCAGGTCTCATCATTGGAGGCATCGGAGCGGGAATCATTTGTGCCAAATACACCAATTTTGGGAGGGTATTCAATATTAATCCTACCCATTATAGACAGGGGTAGCGTATTCAATTTGAGTAAATCCGACTGAATCTTTGTGATCAATGCAGGAAAATTTCATGAATCAGGGTTCCCACTGAAGAGCCTACATGAACCCCCAGATATTTGATGGTTGTCATTTGTAATCTAAATGGAGCTACCCCCTCCCCCCAGGGTCCAATGTCAATGCATAACAGCAGCAATTCCAACTTGTCACAGTTGACCTTATATCCTGCAATCCTGAATAGGCGAAAGGGTGCAGATGTATAGCCATGGTGACCACCGACGCTTGAGGATTGCAACACAATAGCCCAATCATATCCAGGAAGTATCCCTCAATAGTGAAAGCCCACAACACTGTAAACATATGCTCCCAGTTGACTGCGTCAAACACCTTCTCGACATCGAGGGTTAGAACAATATCATCTTGGTCTGCCTCCGCAGCCACCACATTTAAGAGTCTTCTCGAGTTATCCCAAGAATGTCACCCCCGGATGAACCCTGTCTGATAGGAGTGGACCAGTCAGGGGAGAACAGGATCCAGTCGTCGCACTAAGCATTTGGCCAGAATTCTTGCATCCATATTGATGAGAGATATTGGCCTGAATGCACTACATTTGATAGGGCCCTTGCCAGGTTTAGGGAAGACGATAATATTAGCCACCAACAGTGAATCGGGTAGGGACCCCACATCCCTAGCCTCATTAAAGACAGCGGTAAGCCTCAGGTCCAATTTGTCGACCAGTACCTTATACAGATCAATCGGGGCCGGTGGCCTTACCTCCTGCCAACCTCGCCACTGCAGCCACAACCTCATGCTCCTCAATCAGGGCATTTAGCAGGCACAAGTCTGCCTATGACACCGTGGGTAGGTTAAGCCCCTCCAGAAAATCCAGAGTTAGACTGGCATTGGGGGTGGAATGGTTCGGCACAGAGCTGGCGATAGAATTCACTGGAGCAGTCATTAATCACTTTAGTGTCTAAAAGCAGAGCCCCAGACCCCATTTTGATAGCCTAAATAAGTTGCGCCCACTGTGACCCCTTAAAGTGAATGGCCATCGGTCGCAAGGGGCAGTTATTATTTTCAAAAAATGGTTGGGCGCATCTAGAGAAAAACATTTGGGCTCTCAGCGTGGTGCAAATCTTGAGCTCCTGCTTGTAGCTATTTTTCACACTACTTTCACACTTCAGCTTGAAGGCCCATTTAGTGATACATTGCACCCTTAGTGAGACCTTAAAAGCATCCCAGCAGCGCACCACGCTGAATCCCTCAGTCACATTTTTGTCCTAAAACAAGTTTATGTGTTGCCCAAGTGCTCCACAAAGTCTGAATACTGCAGTGCCACAAGACTCAGCCTACAGGGTGGGGCATGAAGCCGTGCCATCAGGAGTGATATCGGCAAAACTACTGGGCCATGGATCGAACCACGAATTGATCCACCATGGATAGCATGGATGAAACGAGTATCCGATAATCGAGACGTGCATAGCCCCATGATGATTCAAATAGAAGGAAAAAAAATTTCGCTCAAGATGTAGCTCCGTCCACAAGTCCCACAAGCGTAGTTCATCCATCAGGAGCAGAACGGCCAAGTTTTTCAAGGGAGCGTATCCTGTGTGGAGGGATTAGGTTGCCTGTCCATGCCAGGTGACAACACGACATTCCCCTTATAAACATAAGAGGGCTCATGTCGGGGGAACTCTGTTTAAGGATACGTAGAAAGAAACCCGCAATGTCATCCATCAGGCCATACATATTTTAAAAGGTGACGCATTTTTGGAAAAGCATACCCTTCACTAGGACGAAGCACCCATCCGGATCAGCCAGGGTATGCAACTGGGTGAAGGGCAAGCGCTTGTGAATGAGGATTGACACCCCTCTTCTTTGAGGGAATGGAGTATGGAAGTCCTACCCAACCGACCCCTGGGCCAATTTTTCAGACTCGCACCCATCCAGATGGGTCTCTTGGAGGAGGACGATATCCCTCCCCACCCACATCAGGTTCAGCATCCTACGACGCTTAATCGGGTCTCCCAAGCCCTGAATATTCAGGGTAGTGAGCCTCGTAGCAGTCATGGCTGCAAACTAGCCCAACACAAACATACATCAATAACAGATCATATCCCCCATTGACCTTCTAGCCCTGGTAGTGAGCAAAGCAAAATTCTAATCCCCCCCATCATAGCCATATGGCTTTTCATGACCCAACCAGAGGTCCACAAATCCCTCCCTTGCTTGTCTTCCATAGCATAACAATAAAGAACAAGAAAAACATTCAAACATTGCTCCCCTCAGGAGGGAGCCCAATAAAAAAGAGATCAAACCAATGCGGAAAAGGTAAGCATAAATTTCACATATCTCACTCACATTACGCAAATAACAATGACCAAAAACTGGATAAAAACAAACGCAAACATTAGAGGGGTATGATGAGCCACTTAGATGGACTAACAATAGCAGCTTCTACCCTGGCACATACATAACCACTGAGAACATGTGATTCTGCAATCCTCAAGACCGCACAATCAAGTGTTGCACAATTAGCTGTGACACATGGTGAAAGTCATTTGCTGCATAGGGTGAAGGCGACAGCCACTTCACATCAGTGATTTGTCTTGTACCCCCCTCCCTTGTTGGCCACAGCAGGCCTTTAAGTCATCTGCCTTTTATCTTTTGCCATTGTGGTCTCGCCTCAGATGGGTTGCGCCCAGAGTTCCCATATAAAACAGTGGAGGTCAGCAAGTCCGGGTGAGGGGAAAGAGTCTGGGCCCAGATATCATGGTGGCCCAAAAACTGCCAGGCCTCTGCAGGGGAATAAAACGAGTGCCATTTCCCACCAAGCTGAAAGAACCAGACTGCTTGGAATTTCAGATAGTGGTGATGCGACGAGCCTTTGAGGGCCTCAAAAATCGGATTGAACTCCCTGCGCTTCTTAGACACCTCCAGCGAGAAGTTATTGAAAAGATGAATCTGCCTGCCGTCCAGCCGGATAGGACCATGCTGTCGGTATGCCTTTAGGATAGATATTTATGCTACAAGTTCAAGAAGCGTACAGTGATGGCATGAGGGCAGGCATCCTTGGCTGGTTTCGGGATTGGTGCTGTATGGGCTCGCTTAATAAGGAACTCCCATGGATTCCCCAGATGTAATGTAATGACAATATGGAGTATAGGACGCCATCAAGATCGCTGTCTTCTGCGCCCTCTGACAACCTGACCAGTCGAACATTGTTGCGGCGGGACCGATTTTCCTGGTCATCTGGTTTTGCTCTCAGCCGCTGAATCTCCTTGATAGCTACATCCAAGTCCTGGGCCATTTCCTGTTGGTCATCTTCCACCTACTGATCCACTGCTCATTAACAGTGGTTCGCTCCACCTGCATGTTGGGATGGCTGTTCATATCTTTGAATTCTTTGGTCAAGTCTTGTACAGATAAATATGTCTCCTGCGTTGGCTGCTTCAAGGTCCACATTTTGGCCAAGATAGCCTGGAATTGTGCAGTTGTATCCATGTTGCCCTTGTCATCTGAGTCTTGTGCAGTAATACAAGACTGTGTGCCTCCCAGCCGCCCCTTTGGACTGGTGGTGTAACGCAGTGGCTGCGGCATGGACATAGTCCGCACACCACAGAAAGAGACGCCGGGTATGCCTTTGGCTGTGAGAGTCCACACGTTCCCAGTATCAGGAAGAGTGCAGTGTATTTATTTATTTACTGGGGGAGCACACAAATAGTGGGGTGGCTGTCCCAGCCACCATCCATTCTGGGAAGAGAGGTCAGTCAATCCGGTCTGGTAGCATGCAGCCAGTAGTGCTTGTATCTTGCAGCCCAGGGGCAACAGAAGGCTGCAGAAGAGGCCTGGTCACCCGCCCATCAGTCGCAGCCAAAGTCCCATAAAGTCATCGCAAGCTGCACCTGTGTTCACTACTCCTCACCACCATTAGCGCAGATAGGCAGCACTCCCCTGATATGCATTACATTAAACACAGTGACCTTGCTCAGTCATTTCCACCGACCTGCAGAGCTCCAGCAGTACTCGAGCGGCAGGTTCAGCACTGCTGTCACAGACGCGTGGTGTGCTCCCCTCCAGGGGACAGATGGCATTGAGTCTTTCAGGCCCAAACCCCCCTGCGTGGCCCAGGCAGCTTACAGTCCTCACCATACTCTGCAGCGGTCCCTGCAGCGATGCCTTGGTATTCCAGGTGAACCGACGGCTCCAAGATGCGATTTTTCCTGGGCCCGCAACCACTTCCCAACATAACATTGGTGGGGCCCGTTTACACCGCCAGTTCATCACTGCCTCTGCTGGCTCGGTATCCATTTTGCAACAGATTTCTGCCTGCAGTCTGCATCTTTGGTGGCCAGGCATGCTCTTTCCCGAGGAGTCACACTCACCTTTGTTGCACTGGCTCTGATCCTCATGCCTCACCTCCCACGGTGGCGGCTCTGCCATCAGCGCCAGGCCCTCCACATGGCTCCAGCACTTCTCTTGATTGCAGGTACCTACAATTTTCTCGTCTGGATAAAAGTATGAAGCATGCAATAGGAGGCAGGATGCCTCCCAATAGAGCTGTAAAAACGGACCATGAGCCGGGCATAGTAGCAATTTCACAGCTCTGCCATCACGGAGCTTCACAGGAAGGCAGCCATCATGCTTGGGCTCTTGAGTGCCCCCCATTATCGGGGGATTTAACACTACACTTATCATATGACAACATATCCTGGACTTGTGGTATTATACCTTAACATTCAGCGACTATATCAGGCACATGATGGCATTTTTGGGCTTTGTGAGTCTGTAATTTGCAAATGTTCCCTTTACCTGGCATACAGTGATGAGACCAAGCATATGACACCATTATTAGTTAATTTGAGCTGCATTTGGCATATGTGAAACTATAGTTTACATACAAATAAAATAGGCAACTGGCAGCAGCCCCTTAACATCATTAAAGATCCATCAACAACTCCAAATTTGAACAAAATAGACGTGATGAAAATGTTGGACACCTCATTGACTAGGGTCCATTCTCCCCCTAAAAAACTTCCAAATGCTCCTGAGGGGTCCCTTCTTTTCAAGCTAAAGTGCTGCCATCCTGAGCTGTTCTAGTGACTTCATCAGAAATGGCACTGATGCCTCAGAACTCTGTAATCCAGGCCTCTCAACAAGGATGCCCTATAAAAAACGTTGAAGGGGTGTCTTCCCCTTAGCTGCTCGTTTAG
Source organism: Ambystoma mexicanum (assembly GCF_040938575.1). Classification (NCBI taxonomy): domain Eukaryota; kingdom Metazoa; phylum Chordata; class Amphibia; order Caudata; family Ambystomatidae; genus Ambystoma; species Ambystoma mexicanum. The sequence continues at coordinate 290,138,846 of NC_090940.1, forward strand.
TTAGGGATAGTGCCTTCATCAAAGAGAGACTTGATCAAAAAGCGAAATTTACTAAATGTGAACTGATTTCTAATCCACCGGATTCTTACAGGTCACAACATAAAAAGATGCCATTCAAGAGTGCTGCAAAATGATCCCTCAAGTCTCCCTAGGAGAGGACAAGATGGTTGACGTTAGATCAATCGAAATTGAGGTACCTTCTAGTGCCCATTCTCGGCTGATCTCATTCTCATCAGAACCTATATTTGATTCTTCCAAGAAGCAACCAATTCCATCTTCTTTTTCCTCCTCTTCCCTTGATGACTATTTTTTCAGCTAAAACTATTCAAGGGCCAAATCCTATAAACACTACTGTATTCAGAATGCATTGTAATGTCATGTCAGCACTAACCATCTCTCTGGCGCCCTTCTTAAAACTATATGAAACAGTGAATGTAAACATCAAAGATCAAGCGACTTTACTAGCCCTGATCCACTCAAAAATTATATATATAAAATCATTTATCACCTCATTGCAAACAGGAGTAGATCATGAAGCAGCGATTTCCTCTCAGATACAAAAGAAGCTCCAGGAAGCAATGGAATTCGAACTCACCGATAAAAAAAGAATATTAAGATCATTGTTGGAGATTTTACAAGGGAAAACAACTGATCATGATCAGAGACTAATGGCCTTGAATCTTCAACCACTTGATTGCAATTTAAAAGAAAAAATAACAGCAAGTGTTTCAAACAGCTTGTCATTGTACAAACCATCTAGCTTGATAGATCAAACTCCTCAGCACCTCAATGTGCGATCTCTTGAAGAACTGCAACCGCAAAACAGAACACCATCAGATCCTGACAGAGCAATTTGTAGTCCGTAGTCAATCACAACGGAAATGGAAACACATAACCCCCTTATGCCTGATGTATAAGGATTTCTCCCTATTCATATGACGACTGATAGAATCTGCGAAGATCCAACACTTTTACCGTCAGATTCTTTTCCAATTTTCCAAAAGAGAAAGAAAAGAAAATTGCTTAATAAGAGTGTTAAAGATGGACTGAAAAGAGAAAGCCAAAAAACATTTAACATCTGAAAAGAGGGAAATCGAATGATGTGAGGTACCTTTTGCGTACTCTATCAATTCCTCCAGCATCCCAAAAATTGACTTAAAATTTTAAAAAAACAAGTCTTCAATGTGCTGTGAACACCTTTTAAAACCTCAAAATTGCAACAACAAGACCATTTACAGTATTGCCAAAGCAGATGTGAGGGCTGCTTCAGATGAAGTTGATGTCCTGGACTTTTCCATCTATACAATGGACAACTGTTTTGAAGACAGTGAAAGTTTGGAATTAGAAATACAGGATTCACACTTGAACAAGATAGATATAGGAAACACAAAGGAACTCTCTCTACTAGATGACAATTCACCTTTCTTATCTTGGATGAACAACGAATGGCTGCTGACTCGAAATTTAAGAAGATAAATAGTCGTCAGAAATCGAAACCATCTACTGATAGGTATAATGCAACTGCTATAAATGCAAATAGAAAAGAGTCTGAGGCTAACCTGAAATTATTGAGATACAATAAGACGGGTCTTGGTTCAACTGTTGACAAGAAAGAACTTGGGGACAACACTTTGCTTTCACAGTGTTTATTACCAGCAGAAGATGGCTTGATTTTAAATCATTTTAATGTGTTGATATTATTCCATCATATCCCTTTACTGTGATTTAGCAACACAATGGATATAAAGTCATAGAATTTCTGAACAAACTTCAATTAGACAAAGTGATTATTCATTTAAATGTAAGCGTGTTAAAGCATCTTTACTTGAAGTTGCTCATTTGCTTCTCCCTTTGGGCATTGAACCTGGTGAACCTTTGATTAATATGAGACCAGTAACATTAAAAGTTACAAGATCATAATAAACCCATTATGAATAATCAACCATTGAAGTTAACAACTATTACCGGCCTAAGTCAAGCACGGGGGAGGGGGCAGTAAATTCACGAACCATGGTTATTAAGAAAGACTTGAATGTTTCCAACACAAATATTGGAGGCCACTAAAGGTTACTTTAATTGTCTAAATAGATTGGACCGCGTATGGTTAGAGACGAGCCAGAAAATATGAACAGTCCGTTCGTAGCTGACCAGTCGTTTTGCATGGCTGCGTCCCTTACCCAACCTAACAAATAACAAGAGAGATCTAGAGGAATGGGATTGGGTAATGGGAGCATGGAACACCCAGGGTTTCTCCCACTTGCTTGCTGATTGTGAGCTTCATTTTGAAAACTTTGATGCATTGCAGATAACTTGGTTGCAATCAGCGCCTATCCTTGATGGCTACAGTTCATACCTCAACCCAGCATACAGGGGAGCTAGGGGTAGACCCTCTTTGGGATTCCTCACACATGTGAGAAACAGGTTGGGGCTAACTGTGGCCGCAACTTGAAATCTGAATCCTTTTGTACAAGTTATCCTATTGGAATTCGATCAGGAGGTTTCTAGGAACTCAAAATTGGGGCTAATTCTTAATTTATACTGTAATCCTGATGCAATAGCATCTAATACATTTCTGGATTCAGTGACCAATATTATTGATAACTATAGTACCCAATCTAACTCCCCATTTAAAGTTATATGTGGGGACTTGAACATTCCCTGTATCGACCAAAAAGTGATCTAATCATGGATTTTGATAGTTCCAATAGTAAGGGTTACGGAAAAGCAGAAAAATGGTCCAACGCAATACAGATAAGAGATTTTTACATGCTTAACATGCAAACTAAGGGGGGATATACTGGGCAAATTTAACTGGTCTGATGGTATCCAATCCAGACTATTTTTTTGTATCAGGAAACATGATTAACAAGGTAGCAACTTTAGAGGTGATTGAAATGAAAAAGAGTGACCCCTCCCTCTTAAAGTTGACGTGGGGTACTAAAACAAAAGTAAGAACAAAACAATGGTTTGCAAATTTGGAACACTCACAAGGCGGGAATAAGCTCTGCATTAATCCTCAAGATCTACCTGTTTTATTATGCAAATACAACGAAAAGTTGGAACAACAGCAACTAGACGTGAACTGTGTCCCGTGAATTCACTGTGACTGACAAAAGGGGGAAGAAACCAACTTTCTCCCCCAAACATAGCTACTATGAAGTGATTGTAGCAGAAAAAAACAGTTACGGAAAGATTTCCATGTAATTACCCAAACAAAGATCGAGCAGAAAGTAGAGCTGCTAAGGAAGCGGAAACACAAATATAGAAATTGGTTGATTTTGTATAGAGTTCAAATGTACAGAACAAAGATGAATATAAAGAAAAAAGATTCCTGACAAATTTGGCAGATGATTAACAATTAAATGTCCCCTCAACTAGCACTTTTGATGAACATTGTTACAGAGGAGGATTGGATCAAATTTTATGGGAAACTATTTGGCCACGTGGGCGAGATCAAGAACTGGCCATTAAAGAAACCTAGAATGGCATGGTCTTTCCCACTGGTTGTTACTGACCTAGAAATTCTAATAAAAAAGCAAACCCGTCGAGAACCCTGGAACCTGATGGCCTCATGAACAACATAAATAAAGTGGCACCTGAAGCGCGCATCCCCTTTATTGCTAAACATTTTAGCTAGGTGATGTGGTCAGTAGATGTGCCTGACTGTTGGAGGTCAGCAATAATAGTTCCCATATTCAACAGGGGCAAAAGGGCAGATCCGACCAACTATTGCCCTACTGGATGTTTTAGGTAAGTTATTTACAGCAGTAATCCTGACACACCTGCAGAAGTGAGGGAATTGTGTGGGTAGGCGAGATCCTTGTCAAATAGGTTTCGTAAAGGGGCGGGAACTGACCTGAATCTGTTCCTTCTGGACCTATTGAAAACGAGAGCAATAAAAAGTGGTTCAAAATGTATTTGACCTTTGAAAAAAAGCTTTTGACAGAGTTGACAGGCATGTTCTGTGGTCTAAGCTCAAGGCCTGGGACTGTCTGACTGATCTACTGTTAGCAAACCAAGGCCTTATATAAATCTAAGAAGGTCCAGATCAGATTAAATTCACATTCCTCTTGGCTAATGAGATCAGTACTTACAGAGGGCTGAAGCAGGGATGCCCGTTGGCTCCAATTCTTTTTAATTAATTTTTATCTGAGCTGAATGAATCTCTGGTATTAGCTACGGCCTTTCCCCCTAAAATTAATGGTCATTATCTATCCATTTATATATTTATTGTTTGCTTGTTAGGTGCTTATAGAATAAGAATATACTGTTTCAAAGCGCCCATAGGGGAGGGAGGGAGGAGGGAGTGGAAAGTACAATTACAACATTACAACAAAATATTTAAGAACAGATGGGGAAGAGGGAGGGCGACAAACCTACTATGCCTTGTGAGTATTCAGAACGTGCAAGTGCAGAAAGCAAGAGGGAAGAGGGGGTAATTACTGGGGAATCTGAGCCTGTGGGCGAGCCATGGGTGAAGAGCTAGAATGTTAAGTGCTACATGGCCTGGGCCGTGAGAGGTGTAAATGCGAGTCTGTAGAGCGGAGGGTATGCAGATGCAAAGTGCTGTGGAAAGACAGGAGCTGTGAACAATTGGTGTGGGAGATCGAGGCCCCGAATATGCAAAAGGGCCAAGGACACCGATTCAGCAACTGTGAGATTAGCAGAGGAGAGAAGGGGGGAAGGAGGAGGAAAAGAGGAAAGTCTTAAGGAGCTTCCGAAATTTAAGAAGATCCTGCTCAAGGCGCAGGGGGAGGGGAAGGCTATTCCAAAGGAGGGAGCCCACAGAGGAAAGTGAGCAACTCCCAGGCCCTCTGCTTAGCAAAACGCTTTACACACAAAATGCGAGGTGGTCTAGGGGGAGAATATTTAGAGAGATAAAGTTGAATATAGAGTGGTCCCTGACCCCAGACATCCTTGTGGATGATGCAAAGGGATTTGAATTTAATCTGTGCAGCAACCGGGAGCCAGTGAAGACTTTTTAGTGCCGGAGAGATGCGGTCCCTGGCCTTAAGGCCAAGGATAAGTCTTGCTGCCCTATTCTGGATAAGCTGGAGGGGTAGCAGAGTGGAAGAAGGAAGGTTCGGGAGGATGCTGTTACAGTACTAAGTGTAGAGAGAACAAGGGCTTGAGTCACATTGAGCCTCTAAGGGAAAGTGTGAAGAGGTAGAATTCCTTTGGAAAGAAGAGCTGATAGTTGAACTTCTTGGGAATTTTCTGAGTGTGAGGGAGGAAGGGAAGAGAGGACTTAAAGATGACTCCAAGGTTTCTGGCTTCAGTTCACGCTACATGGGGAGAGCCCACTGAGGAAGGCCAGAGCGAAGGGAAGAAGGAGGGAGCAGGGGTCCCACAAGGAAGGATCTCAGTTTTATAGGCGTTGAGGCAGAGGTCATTGGAGGCTGTAGTGGTGAAGAGTTAGGATGAAGGGTTGGGCATGAAGGGTCAGGAGAGGGTGGTGAACCTGTAGATGTGTTGGTTTGGGAGTGATGGATCAGGTTGATAGGATTAGGAGTGAATGAGCAGCATTAAGCATTAGGGGTAAAAGGCAAACAGCAGGGGGTGATGAATATCTAAAGGGTGAAGAGTGGGGGTTAAGTGTAAGGACTGACGGGGATAGGGTGAATGGTTACCTGTTTACGGTTAGGAATTCAAGATTTAGCAGTAAAGGATTAGGACAGAATAGTTAAATATTAGTGGGGATGGTTAAGGGGTAATGGCTAAGAGAGGAAGGTCAAGCTGTGAAGGTCTAAGGCTACCGGCTAAAGGGTGAGAGCTGAAGAGTAAGGGGTAAAGAACTGGGGTAAGGGATGTCCAAACCATTATAACAAAATAAAAAGCCAAATGGAGTAAAAAAAAAAAGCTTTAGGGGAAATCAATTTTAGGAAAATAAACTCAATGGAAAGCACCCTGGTTAAAAACCACTCCAGTAAAAAACACTTGAAGAAGTGATCTAGATTTGACTCCCCGAACCGGAGCCCATTGAAATTGATCAGAATTTGCCTCTAAAAGAACAGAGTTCCTCTGGAGATAAGTATCTCATCTAAGTAATTGTCCACGAGCTCCATAGAGCAAATGTCTAGCAGAAGTTATTACCATCTGGTCCATCCAGAGCCAAACAGAACTCAGATTTGGCAACACCAACTATTTCCCCCTCTCAGAAATTGATTTGGCAGGGATTCTTCTGTTTATTTATTGCTCCTTTATAAGATGCCCACTGCAAAGGTATCTACAAGATTCAATGCAGACCTCGCTTTTTTGACAACGTTATTGCTGTTCCTGTTGTCTGCCCATGGACAGCCTCCTTAGTTTGACTTCTGCAACCTCTTTCCAGTCAGCATTTGGGCTTTTTGAATTGGCTTCAGTACTGCTTGTGCGATCAGGTGATCAAAGCCGTGGAAAAAAAAGCAGCTCACATCTTTCCACGGGCCATGGGTTTCAGTGATTTAACACATACCCATGACCCTAACGTCCTCCTATCCTGTGGTTTACCTTAGAGAAGGAAGAAAGGACATAGGGCTGATGACCATGTACAGGGTTCCAGATGTTCTTTTGTTGGTCCTGTTTCCATTGTGTCCTGCTGCAATCCATCTAATTATCGATGGGAGTCATCTGCTCAGGTATTGAGTGTTGGATCAATAATCTCCTAGGGTTTCTTTGAATAAAGTATCAAAAAGATCACATTTCATACACAGAGGGACAGGGGCAGGGTGTTGTAGCATGCCCACAGATTGTCATGGCGTTTTATCACCATCAATATCAAACATGACCTCAGGTTGTGGGTACTTACTTTTACAGCCATGAACATTTTTATTTTCAGTTTATACAAATTTGGGATTGACAGTGATCTGCTTGCTGCTTGAGTCCAACATTGTGGTGGTACTCAGCCATGTGCCCTCAATGGAATTTTGTGATATTTGCCTTACTCCCGTCCAGACTTAAACACAGATCAGCACAAACTGATCTCTGAATATTCCTCTAGTTCTTCTATGAGATGTCTGTCTTTTCAGAAGTACCATCATCAGTGGGGTGAGCGCTTTGGGACATCTTTCCTGCTTACTTGTCAGCAGGCCTGAAATTCCCTACATGTGGGATGGACTTCGTGGAAGGGGAGGGGGTGGTATTTATATGTAACCACACTCTCCAAGTGCTTCTCTCCGGGTGCGCTTGTACAATGCTGTGGCAAGGGAGCAGGATCACCACAGGCATAGCATCTCTTAAGGCTAGGTGTGCATCTTCTCAAATTTTTCAGGTGATATCTCTGTGTAACAATCAATGCCTCTTTAGGATGGGTTTATTTATCTTCCTTTTAGGTGTTCATGCAGAGGTGGGTCATGGTCCTACTGTCAGCTGATAGGCTGAGGCTATGTCGATACAGTGACAGCTTGTGTGCCGGGGAGAGGGGACGAGTCGCTCCTGAGGGGCATGGCCTTCTTAATGATTCAAGGATAGTATGGGTTGACGAACATTTTTAGTGAATGGTAGTGAGATATCCCTCGAATTAGAGCTAGAAACTGAGCATAGTCAGCCTAAGAAATGCAGAGGTGTTCGTGGGGGTTCTCTTCTTTAAATGAATGTCCACCCTTGGCCTTTTGTCATCTGCCATTAACACATCAGGAGGGCTGAAGCAGGGTTGTATCCTAGCTTCAGCCCTCTTTAATTTCTTTATTAATGATGTCAGATTGGCTTTTGTTGGTGTGAGGGCTGACTCTCCGAAATTAAACTTCTTGGAAGTTAAAGCCCTGTGGTCTGCGGATGATTTGGTGCTAGTTTCCAAGACACCAGTAGGACTACAAGATTTGTTGACGGCTCTGGGTGCTTATTTTTCACATAATGAACTGGTTGTCAATTTTAAAAAGTCTCAGATTGTTCTTTATGTTCCAAAGACAACAGCGAGAAATAAGATGGTTTGGAAAATGGAAAACTCAAGGGTTGAAGTGATGCCAAATTATGTATATCTGGGGATGATATTTGATGGACATCCATCTGCCAAGTCTCAATTGCAAAAGATTGATCGGAAGTTGTCCTCAGCCATATCGCAGACAAGACTAATTTTGTATAAATATGGCAAATTTTCCATTAAATCTGCATTAATGTATTGGAGTCAAAATGTTATACCAACGCTCATTTATGGTTTGGAAACCAAAAAAATTATCCAAATCAATTACTTTAACAAGTTAGAGTCAAAACTTTGGTGGGCAGTGTTACAGTTACCACAAAGCATACCAGATCCTTGGCTGCACTATGAGCTGGGGCTGACATCTTTGGGGGCCATGTACAATTGGTGTTTGTGCGCCCTGTTTCGGAAGTGTGTACTTTCGGGCCAGAATGGCACCACATTAGCAATCATTTCATATTATATGCTGTCTTCTTCACACACTTTTCCACAAAATTGGTGTAACCACGTCATATCTGTCATGGCAAATGCTGACATAACAATTGATGTTCTTGTCTCGAACCCAGATCGCGCCAAAGCGAAATTATTCATGATGGACTGGATAACTGGATAGACACAAGAGCATCATGCCTCAAAAATAGAGACTTTAATAATCTCTGGTTTGGCCCAAAAAGGTATAGAGATGCAGAAGCATACTTATTTAGAGCTCCGTCACCTCAGATGAGAAGTGCAATATTCCGAGTACGCTTTAATCTATGGCCTACTCGTGATGTACTAGCTCGTAGGAAATTATTAATCCTGTTGACAACTTTTGTCGGTTCTGTGATGATCATCAAAATAAAGGGACCCTAGAGCATTTAATAGTAGAATGCCATATGCTCACGGGCTTAAGACAAATCAATTTCATTAAACATATGGCCTGCTTCGCTAATATGAATCCCAAATACTGATGGTTGGCGGTGGTGGCCACAAAGAGCATGAGCATTCAAACTGCTACTGTGTATTTTCTGAATGCCTTGAAACTGGCGGAATCAATTGATCTGTAATGGTATATGACAGGAACATAGAAATAAGCTTGTTTTGAAACTGACAGAGTTAAGGGATCTGCATTTTTGTATTGTAAGAACATAGAAATCCGTGGTCTTTAGTAGTTAGGTCATATGAAGTTATCATTTTAGCTATTTCTCTGTGTCCTTGTTATTACAATTAGAATTAGAATTTTAAATTCCCTGATTCAGGTTATGTTCATTTTATCTCTTTTTATTTCCTTTTTCCTTTTAATGCTCTTATGTCTCAATGTCCTTTTGTTGTTGTCTTCATTGTTTCAATACTTCCGAGTGAGTTCTTTTATAATATGTGAATAATGTGATAATGTGATACCATATTTGTTTTTTCTACATTTTACTGTTTCAATCGTTTGTTCTATTTCTTCTTTTGTTTTTTGTAAAGATTGAAAAAGTTGATTTATTTCAACTAACTCAATAAACATTTTTTTTTTTAAATGAATGTTTTGAGATGGTGCTTTTTTCAGCACCATTTTTGAGGGAAATGGTTAAAAAGCAATAAAATGTACAAGCCGTCCTGTAGTGTAAAACATAAAATATCGAAAAAAAATGCCAGGTCACCCACAGCACTTTTTAAAACATTTTCATGAAACCTGTCTTCACAATATATGCCGTGAAACAAAACAGTTAGTACACTCCTACCAAAATGATTGAAAATACGTGAACACCCTCCCTCTAGTAGCACAGCTGACACTCATATCGATTTATATAGAAAAAGAGATTTAATATATCTCATATATGATCAAAACAAATACAAAAAAACTGGTCTCCTGGGACTCAATTTCTTCTAAAACAAAAACACAACTCATACAAGACACATAATACTCACATGTGTGGGGGTTAGTACGTGAGACTGATCACTCACTCCCAGTTTTACAACAACACTGACGGGGTATCACAATTTCATTTCATTGTATATACGTGTGATCTTTCACAGTATATTATATTAAATTCACTGTCTTCAGCCAACTGTTGGATAGTCTTTAGACCAAGATTCATAGTTTCTTGACAGTTGTGGCGTTGTCCCTTTCTCAGAGAGGGTAAAGGAGCGAGGATCCGGGATTAGGACATAACCAAGCATTGGGCAAAAGACAAGAGACTGTGAAGAAGTCTGAAAAAGAAACCGTGAACATCGAGCAGAAGCTCTGGAAAAGCCAGTAGAAGTTGAGAGAACTTGAAGGTCTCAGAATCGTGAATTCCCCCTAGAAAGGATTGCAAACGGAATTCCATGTTGGGTTTGTTTGTAGAGTAGGTCTGGACATTAATAGAGTAGGTTTGAAGAACTTTGTGTTGGTCAAGATTTTGAACATTTCTTTGTTGAGCCATAAGGTTAGCCAGGAGGCTAACAGGCTTATTACGAGTAGTTATGGACTTTCATAATAGACACCGCCTTTACAATGTGTTTATAGGGTGTCGTTGAAGGGACAAGGACTTGTTAAGATTAGTTGTATGCGTTTTATGTTCATCAGAACCAACACCCCAAGGTGCAGAGAGCACCTGACAAACCTCTTTGTGTTGGCCTACACTTAACACTGCTTAGAAGAGCTATTCCTTATTATATTTAGGTTATTCTCCTAGCTCCTGTAGGCATTATATCAACCTAAACCTTAAAGAACTACTTCTTAATGAAGGCACTTTACCTCAGGCACTTGCTCCCTTTGGCTGTCATTTCTAGATAACTTTACAGCTCACATGATTGCCTCCATAAACCACTTTCATGATGCAGTGCCTACAATGTATACCAGCAGTATTCCAATGTAAATCACTGTGATGTATATGCCAGCATTGACAATGTCAATTCTTTCTGTGTTGCTATGCCCACAATATACGCCAGCACATTTACACTAGAAATCACTTTAATGAGGTTGCATCCATAACGTATGCAGCATTTTGACTATACATCAAATGGTTGAAGTCAAGTCCACTAAATAAGCCAGCATTCGCATTGTAAAACACTTTTATGATGTTGTGGTCACATTTTACACCAGGATTGACAGTGTTAATCACTTCATGATGGGGTGCCCTCAGTGTATGAAAGCTTTCCCACTGTACATCAATTTGATGTTGAGCCCATAAAATAAGGCAGCATTCTAATTATAAACCACTTTCATACTTTATATAATGCTGCCTATTTTACCAAGCCACATGGGTACAGAGGATGAGTGGTAAAACATAGAGGATGAGAACCACCTGCGTGTGAAAGGAGGTTTTACCTCCACTCACAATGGCAGTACTGGTGCAGGTGGTATTAAAGCATGCAATAACTTCAGAATTGAGTCCTTCTAAAACTCAGAATAGAGCAGTGCATTTCCATTACCACTGGCGGTAACATCAATTAAATTTGGTGGTATACTGCAAAACTTTGTCGTGAGGCCCTTTTAGTTCTGGCATGCAATGTTATGCACACACTTTTTAACAATGTTGTTAGTTTGTGTGCTACACTTTCAAGGTGCTTGGGATGCCGCAATCCAGTAGCTCAGCTGCACATCAATGGCACATTGAAAACTTTGGTGTCTCTCTTCCTAACTGTCCCTTGTTTTCATCAACATTTTCCCAGCAGCCAGTATTCTGTGCACGCAGCTTGTCAATGCAGCACCAGGGTTTACGGTTCTGGTAGGCAACGTTCCGTACTCAAAGCTTGGCAACATCATCTCTTGTACATTTTGAGACTTCATTTTCCCAGCATTCAGCAATCCGTGCCCATAACTTGCCAACTTGACACTGGGATTGGTTAAGTTGCTTTGGGCTTCTCAATCCCACCAATCAGCATTACTTCCTGGAGAGCTTTTACCTCTCTCTTCCTTTCTTCATTTCCCCTGGACTCGCTTTCCCAACATGCGAGCATCCCGTGCACATAGTTTGTCAACCCCTTACTCGAGTTTGGTTTGGTCAAGGTGCTTCTCTCTCCTGTTTCTCACCTTTCTGTCCTGGACCCTCTGAGGTCTCTCTTCCTCCCCTTTTAATTTGGGCTTTCCAAACTGGTCTCATTCTTTACCAGTACCAGTTATGGGTGCTGCCCTGGGTGACTTTGTGTTTCAGTGGGTGGTCTTGCTGCTCCTTTTGGCATTCACTTCAGCTCTCCCTCGAGCAAAGCGATTCCTCCCTGTTCTCGCATGTTCATCTCATGTATGGTGATGCGTCCTCACCCCATTGAGCAGGGGCTCTCTGGTTCCTTCCCAACTGGAGGACTCCGCTCTCTCTTCCAAGCTGGAGGACACTGCTTCGGTGAATGTCATCATGCAAGGCCTCTCCTGTAATCCCTACTCTAGAGACTGTCTTGGCACTGACAGTTTACAGATTCAGGGCCACATTAGAGCAGAAAAACAGATGTGACTGTCATAACAGGCTGATTTTTCAGTTCCCCTGATTATGAGTTATTCACACCGGGGGAAGGGTCCTCAGCCAATCCGCTGGCTGGAAACGTGGATGAGAAAACACAGTGTACCGCACGTATTTCTACAGCCACCCAAGGCCCTTTTCTGTGTACCCACCATTTTTTCCCCCAGCTCCTCTACCAACATCCCCCACTCCAACCATACAAACCCAACACCCAACATCCCTAAGTCATCCCCCTCACCCATAATCCGACCACACACTTGCCTACCTGCATTCCTGGCACTGCCACTCCTTACCCCGCCGACCATAGAAATAGAAATGGGACTAAATTCCTTTTGTTTTAACTATGAAGGTCGTCTTGTTTTCTTTCACTGGAGATTGTGCTCTCGCAATGTGCGTGGAGCCTGTCCCCAGTAATAAAAACCCAACAAACTATTAGTACCCCAGACAAACCCTGGTGTGCGAATAGCAATCAGCCCCGTTTAGCTTGGTGTATAGGAACAGTAATGGCCCTGAGCCCTCACCAAAGCCCACTCATGCTGGACGGCCATTAGCGCCCTTCTATGCCCCATTAAGCGGGGGTGATTGCTACATTACACTGCTAAGGGGGTAATTACTCCAGCATTTACATTGAAGTGTCACCTCAGAAAAAGGGCTGTTCTGCCAACAGGACTATTATATCCATTCCCCAATCAAGTCATTTGGGATTGCGAATTGGGACTAAAAGAAACTCATAACCAGACAGAATTCAACAGTAACCACCGGTGGTACCGGTTAATCCGGATTGGAGGTATTAGCATTGTTAATGCCTCCAAACTCATAATGAGATCTATGACGAAGTTCCTTGCCTTATTCTGTGCGACCTCTTGTGGCTGACCAATGTAACAAAGCACTTGTAGGTGCAAATAAGACGCCAAATGTATCCCGCTAGAAAGCTGAGAAGCAGAATACGCCCTGCAAGTCCTTGTGCACAGACATCAGCTACCTGTGTAGTGCTTCCTGAGCTGTAACCTTTGTCCTGGATAATGGATAGGTTTACCTGTTCCCAAGGTGTACATCCAAGGTAAGCCACAGGAAGTTCAGCCCATTCAAAATAAGCCAGACTGACGACCTGCATGGGGCCTGCACAGTGAATTGAATTCAAATCAAACGTATTTGTGAGCAGGTTTTCACTGAAAACAATACCAATATTAAACACATGTTTATATTGAATTGTCTTTTTCCTTTTACATTTTCCTGGCCTTTAACAGACATTGATCAAACCGTTTTGGGTCAGATGGAGACACTTAACTTACTGAAAGCAGCGAAAGGAAGCATGGTCAAAGCACGAGCCTGCCTCATTGGCACATTCACTTTAGCTGCTGGAGTTGGCAGGTTGCCAGAGTAACCAACCACCTAGCAAAGTATTTAACCAAGAAGGGATCATCTTTCCAGGAAAAACAGAGATCCCAGCTGTTCAATGCTGACAGCAGCCCCTTTACCTCCATGGTGATCTGGATGATAACTGCAAGTAGTTTACATCCCACAGAGACCAACTGTGATACAACACAACTTCCACAGACAGGAAGCAGGTGGCCGTGGCAATTCATAGGGAAAGACCCAAGAGCATAAATCTGGAAATTGACTCTTTCTTGAGTCCATCCTTTTTAACCTATTTGCCTTGTGTAGTCCGAGCAGGCAGTCTCAGGGAGTTGCACAAAAAGCAGAAACATTCCTGGACCAGGGTCGGACTGGAGTATAACATTTTGTCAGGCACCAATGAAAAAGTGACAAAGTGTCCATGTTTCATGGGCACTCCCATCCCTTGCACACCTATAGTTACTGAAACAGATTTTCAGTCAAAAGTTTAAAGGAAGGGTGTATCTTATTGCATAATTCTAGAATCAAAGTACGTAATGTTCCTTGGTAAGAAGGCAATCTTAGACAATCTTTACAATTTTTCTTATGAAATTATTTACTCAGAATGTCTTGTCTTTAGACATCCATTTATATAATGATCTGTATATTACATACATTCACAATAAATTCATCAACAATTTATCAACAATTTCTTGCATTGCTTTGTATGACATTTGTCACACTTTCAATGAATTGGGGTAGAGTGCCCTCTTTTTTGTTATTGAGGAGCCTGTATCTAGAGGGATTGCAATAAACTATATATATATAAGGGGATACAGGCGACCCCTCCCTTCCACACCTATAGGTATGAACACTGTGTACTCCACTTTTGCAGACACCCTAACTTAGTCTGTATATCATATGAAAACAGATCACCAATTTCAACAGTAAAATATAATTTTATTTGTCATCATATTGCTAAAAAGGCCTGGTTTCAGGCTTGATACCATAACATGAACAGCTTTAGTTATACGTAATAAGTTGCTTTATCTTGGCTGTTGTATAGACACCACATTGATAGTCATATGGTGCTTATTTGAAACACACTGTGATTTTTGTGAGGGGTTAGTGAACAGTGACTTTATGTGTTGTTATTTTTTCAATACATATTGCAAGTCGACACTGTTGGTGTTTCCAGCATAAGATAAAAGTGAACAGCTGTTAATATAGTTCTTCTTATGCTTTCCTCAGGACTGGATTTTATTTTGGATGGGGGTAGTCTTCTTTTTCAAATGGAAGAAAGGGCCTTTGGGTGTGTTTATGCTACAAATAATGAAAAGATGACATTCAATAAACGGAGTATCTGTGTACATTTTGTTTGAAATGTAAAGGGAGTGTTGCTCATACCTGCACTTTGGCCTCTGGTGCATTGGGCTGATATTTCTTTTGTTGGCGTCTTCTGTACACCAGTATCTTAGTTGACTTTGAAATTCAGTGTACATCCACTATCTTTGCGTGTCAACGCAGCTTCTTTTTGGATTCTGTAAGGTGCAAGCTGTTCTCTAAAATGCAGGTATTTCAATTTAGAACTAATAGTCTGTTAATTGTATAGCTTAAATTTAGCTGGAAAAGTATTGTAGTCTAATTTTGCTACTTACCGACATACCATGATGTCATTCTGGTAAGTTGTTGCACATATACACGTTTGAAAGCTTCTTTCTCTGTTTTGCATGAATTGAACCATGTTAATGAGACGAACGCTTAACAAGTTACCAATGCATTCCCTTTTCTCTACATTTTCTTTACATAATTTGCATTCTAAAAAGGTCCAGAGTCTATGGGCCTCATTAGGACCCAGGCGTTAAGGGGTTAACGGCACCGTAAAAGGTGTCAGCGCCGTTAAACCCTTAACGCCTAACTACGAGGTCCCTTTGCGGGTCCCGACCTTAACGGCTGGTCTAGACCAGCCGTTAAAGTAGGGGCCCGCAAAGGGACTCTCGAGGTAAGTACGGTACCGCAATTTGCGGTACCGTACTTCCGCCTTCCCCATTCCCATTATGCCCTATGGGGTAAAAATGGGAATGGGAATGGGGAAGGGCCATGGTGGCATGGGGAATTACCGCCCTGCCAACCTTGGAATGGGGTGGTAATTCCCCATTCCGCCATGGCGGACTCCGGCATCGACCATGGTGCTAGCAGCACCATGGTTTTCCGCCGGAGTCCTAATGAGGGCCTATGTGTGTACTCACCCTCAAGGATGTGGGCGAGGATCTTTTGTATCTTTTGATCGTGTGTCACCTTTGGCTTCTCCCTATTTGATGTTCACTATAAATCACGTTTCCCTAGGGGCAAGGGTCCATGTTTTTAGTAATGAGGAATAACGTTATTGTTACGTCCAAATGGTATGCGTATGTGATCTTTTAATGGCGCTCTTAACTTTTACTTTATAGATTCCGATCGGGTGTAGTCTCTCGAGCTGCATTACTTTCGCTGCGGTCGTTCTCTGTGTTAGAACGTTGCTAGGCAATGTTTCCTTTTGTACTAAATGTGTAGCGTGTATACCATTCCCACGTTCTACCGGCTATGCCTTCTGGGATATGCAGTTCATGGTTCACCGAGCTGAGTTAGCGATTCTGGCAGTGTAAGCTGCCAGTCGTGTTCTCGGGTAGATATTAGATATTTTATGTGGTTTGGTCATAGTTGTTATATTATAAGAAGTGAGATCAGGATGATAATAATAGTACCATCTCGATCTTCCATAACAGTAAGTATGTGAAGCATGGTCTATTTGCAATCTGTTTCTTAAAGGGATAAAACACTCCTATATCTCATGACTGCGGTATAATTCGGTTTCATATAGGTTCAATTACATTTGTACACATGCAGTCCATATTCTGATGACATTTTAAACATACTTAGAAATGGATGTCTAAAGACAAGACATTCTGAGTAAATAATTTGATAAGAACAAATATAAAGGTTGTCTAAGTTTGCCTTCTTACCAAGGAACATTGCTTACTTTGATTCTAGAATTATGCAATAAGATACACACTTACTTTAAATTTTGACTGAAAATCGGTTTCAGTAACTATAGGTGTGCAAGGGACGGGAGTGCCCATGAAACATGGACACTTTGTTTGTTTCTTATATACGTCATTGACTTGTGATACCAGAGTCAGCTATTTCTCCCTTGCATCCTTAACTTAAAAGAAATTCTAATGAGCTATTTATAGCTCTATATACCCGAAGCATGATAAAGTAAATCTCCTAACGTTGGTGTGCTTCGCCACTTTCCAATTTTTGTACCAATGAAAAAGTGGCCCACAGTTGCAAATGGCCATTCATTTCTTTTGTGACAGACTGTTTGAAATGTAAAGAATATGTATTGATGAACAATGGTCAAAACTACTAGCCCCATAGCGATGTAACTCATCAGACAGGTTGCCCTGTTGCCCCGTAGCCCAGACCGAGCCTGTAAGCCGGACTGAGCTGGACATTTCTGGGAGAAGCATTATTTTTATAGGGTCCAAAATACACATGGGAGAAGAACATCAGGAGAAAAGGTGTGCCTAGGACTGCCTGTTTCTGAGCAAAATAGACTATGCAGAGCCTAATAGAACCCTGTTAGGTGAGCAGTCCCTCTGCTTCTCTTACATTTACCACTGCACATCTCTGGGGCCAACTTTCACACCTTAAATTGGCACCCCAAAAGGTTTTCAGAAGGAAAACATATGAACATGCGCCCAGCATAGACAGACAAAACAGGAAATTCTGCAAGTCAGGGATTCTTTTATACTGAGTTGTCAGAAGAGGGGAGTTTTTTTTTTTTTAAAGAAAAATTGGCAGAATTATTTTGGCAGATTTATTTTAGATGCGTTGTAATTCACCCGTCTCTGAGGTGGGGATCCAACTAATAGAGAAAGGCGGTTCCACGTCATAAAACCGCGGCAAAAATGTCAGTGTATACAAAATATCGCGGAAAAAATGCTGTGGTTTTTTGCACCACAATCATGTAAAGGATGCGGGGGACACCCCCGCAACCCCCAAACCCATCATACCATTTAAGGGGAGCGGGGGACACCCCCACAACCCCTGCTCCCCTTAAATGTTATAATGGGGTACACCTTTACCGGTTCAAACCACGCCATTTTGCTGTGTTTTTTTTTTTACCGGCGACATTTTGCCGCGATTTTATTACCTGATACCAGAAAGGGCTGTGACGAAGAAGGCAGACCAGGCAGTACTCGGGCTTGCAGATTGGTTATATTGTGAATGCTAATAGAGAAAGGACTGTGGCGAAGTAGGCGGACCAGGCAGTCCTCGGGCTTGCAGAGTGGGTATATTATGAATGCTGATAGAGAAAGGACTGTGACGAAGAATGCGGACCAGGCAGTACTCAGTCTTGCAGAGTGGTTATATTGTGAATGCTAATAGAGAAAGGACTGTGACGAAGAAGGCGGACCAGGCAGTTCTCTGGCCTGCAGAGTGGTTATATTGTGAATGCTAATAGAGAAAGGATTGTGACGAAGAAAGAGGACCAGGCAGTACTCAGGCTTGCACGAAGAAGGCAGACCAGGCAGTTCTCTGGCCTGCAGAGTGGTTATATTGTGAATGCTAATAGAGAAAGGATTGTGACGAAGAAAGAGGACCAGGCAGTACTCAGGCTTGCACGAAGAAGGCAGACCAGGCAGTACTCTGGCTTGCAGAGTGGTTATATTGTAAATGTTAACTGTATTTTAAAACATACAAATAGTTGTCCAAAGCATGTGGCCCATTTCGACGAATTGAAGTCGTATACGCATATCATTTTCAAAAAGACATGACCAAAACAAAATGACACTAAAGCAAGGAATGTCATTCCTAAATACTTGACTAAATTTCCAAGCTCATACCATCGAAATGTACTACTGCGCATCAGATTGGGCATTCTTCCAACCAGCCAAATCCTTACAGCAAGAAAAGAGGGCCTTGGAGATACTGATGCTTCTAGGCAAGCAGAAAGGAGCACTAATGCATCTAGTTCTCTGTTGCCCCTTGCTCAGAGAACAAAGAACTACCTACGTTCCTGTGCCCCTTAGTGAACAAGCTAAACATTCTAGATGCTTAAGCTTCGTGGGTGTTGTGTCGAGGGGACAACCTCAAATTGAGTTTTGCCTTAACGGCATTTGTACATGAATTACTTAAAACAGTCTTAGTAAAGAAAATTATATGTCCTGAGCACTTGACAAGTTCATTCAAAAGGAGCTCAATTGTCTTCTATTTTTTTCTTTTTTTTCTTTTAAGTGTTAATATTACATTGTAAAATATTGTAAAGTTTTGCATGAATTGGTAAAGGTTTGTAATAAACCATAAGCCAAATAAAAAATAAAAGTAAAAACATGACTTTCCAACACCATCACTATATTACTCATAACATGTAAACATATTGAAAGTTAAAAATCAATTGTTCTCTGTTTGATTTCAGATTGATTTTGAATGGGAAGAAGATGCAGTCAAGGTGTTTGTTAATAACAAATACTATTTCACATTTCGCACTCGCTTACATCCTTTGCAAAGAATCAAGTATATAGATGTGGATGGCGTCACTACTTACCTGGTTGAAGTTGCCCCGATACAGGATAAATAATCAATGCAATAGTCATAAAGAAGGAAACACTACAATTGTTTTAATGGCCGTCTTTAAAACATTGTTGATTTAAAAAAGTCCTATCTGATAAAGAAAATGACCAGGACAAATCTTCTTAACGTGTTACTGTATGCGCAATAAACAAGTTACATGTGTAAAAATGTAATGTGGTGTGTTTCATTAAATTTGCACCCATGCAGATGTGGACCATTGGAATACTTTATGCATATCGACCACACGAATTAATAAAACCATGCATTTACTTACTGAGTCACTTACTAGGTGTTTTGTGAAGCACGCAGGCTGCTTGAGGATTGCAAATGGTAAATGCAATAACGCCAGTAAGATAGCTCAGTGGGCTGAGTGCTCACTGCTGAAATGATGTGTGTGATCTGCAGATTGCAGGTTCGTATCCCAACAAGAGCGACTCATCGTTTCATCCTTCCGAGGTCGATACATGATTATAAGCCTCAGGTGGGTAACAATGATATGTGAATATGTTGTATGTAAAATGCATGCATGGGGACAAATGTGTGCATTGCAGCTTCACAGTGGTTTTTCAAGCACATATTTGCTCCTGTTCAGGCATTTTAGACCGTATATAATGGTCATGTTAAGCTTCTTACTGGACCAGAAATGGTCCGGATCGAGCGGCAGTTCAGGGTCCTATCGCACACCGTTTTTGATTGTTGCAGCAGGCTCCCACACTTATTTTTTCCCATTGCCCACTCGTCCAAACCCTTATCTGCCCTTGCCCACCCCCTAAAAAATTCGATGAGCACATTCGATGGAATGTGCACGTTAAAAAGTCTGGGGATGAAAAGGCAGGCGATGAAATGACATAGAACCCTTAACACCAACTTGTTTTCTTTGCATTGGTTAATCAAAAGCTGTCATATGCTTGTCAAAAAGCTTTCTTTTTGTTTGGCATTCAATATTTCAATGTTTGTGTCTCTGTGCTCACAGTAGTATTCAT
Source organism: Ambystoma mexicanum (assembly GCF_040938575.1). Classification (NCBI taxonomy): domain Eukaryota; kingdom Metazoa; phylum Chordata; class Amphibia; order Caudata; family Ambystomatidae; genus Ambystoma; species Ambystoma mexicanum. The sequence goes on from NC_090940.1 coordinate 290,159,080, forward strand.
CACAACCATTAACTTTGGTTCATTGTGTCTTGTACATCATCTTTCATTCATTCGGCATTCCCGTTTGCTACGCAACTGCCCCAGGAGCGCCCCGGTTCGCGTGTTCCCTGAGGCTCACTCACTATTCCTTGGTGTCTCCTTCGGGCAGCTGTCCTCTCTTGCTCGGCTCTGCATCCATGTTCCCGATGGATTGAGAGCCCTGCCCGTAGTCTGCTCTTCTCTCTCTATGGGTTGCCGGCAGCACCGCTCTAGCCCCGTGGGTGCTGCCGGTAGCTTACAGCTATCGGATTTCTTCCTCTGCACGCAGCTCCTGCTGCAGGCACTGACCAATGAGGCTCCCACCACGGCGTCCCTCGCACACCCTCTCCAGGCCCCCGGTGCTACAGTTCCTTTCGGTTACTTGCCAGCGTCCTGGTTTCCGGACAGGACCCCTTTTGGCTGCCTCGTATTCCAGAGGTTTTGTCCCTGTTCAGGCCCAAAACGCTAGGCCCGGTGTCATGGGAGTAGGGTGCTGCCAACGTTCGTGTTGGAGAGGCCCAGGTGGCATCTGGGACTCATGGGAGTAGGGTGTTGGCACTGTCCATGTTGGAGAAGCCAAGGTGGCATCTGGGAGTCATGGGAGTAGGGTCTTGCCACCATCCAGGTGGTAGAAGACAAGGTGCAATATGGGACTCATGGGAGTAGGGTGTTGCCACTGTCCATGTTGGAGAGGCCAAGGTGGCACCTGGGTCTCATAGGAGTAGGGTGTTGCCACCATCCAGGTGGGAGAAGACAATGTGCCATTTGGGACTCATGGGAGTAGGGTGTTGCCACTGTCCATGTTGGAGAGGCCAAGGTGCCATCTGGAACTCATGGGAGTAGGGTGTTGCCACTGTCCATGTGGGAGAGGCGAGGTTCCATCTGACACTCATGGCAGTAGGGTGTTGCCATTGTCCATGTTGGAGAGGCTAAGGTGGCATCTGGGACTCATGGGAGTAGGGTATTTCCACCGTTTATGTTGGAGAGGCCAAGGTGGCATCTGGGACTCATGGGAGGAGGGTGTTGCAACTGTCCATGTGGGAAATAACAGGTACAATCGACACTGTGGGCTTCAATAATCTGGTAGGAGTTAGGACGCTGGAGCAACAGAGAGTATGAAGGCAACACCAAATGGCTGTTGTTTGGAAAGAACAAATACTGTCTTTTGAGTTTACAATTGTGCACATGAGGATACAATTGATTGAAGAGAGACATGGCAGAGTTACTTGACTACTAGATTAATACTACACATACATAACAGGTCTGAAGGTTACCCTTTCCGAACCACTATCACTGAGGTGGCACTTTACGGATACTGCTTTAGACACAACCCATTGAGGCTTTGGTGGTGGCCATCTAATCAATTACTGCGTGCATGACAGTGCACAACCATAAACGGATATTCTGACCAAATGATTTGCCAAAGTACAGCTCATCCACATTGCAGGTATTGGCATATACTCTAGGTAGCCACTTTTTCATTCTCAGTGCCCACTACTGTAGGCTTAGAGAAATTGCAAGTCAAGTGGCTGCACAAGCAGTTGCTAAACATGTACTGGCATTACCATTAGTTATTGCCTGTATTAACTATATGTATTGTAAAAAATTCAGATGGATGTACTGCTGGAGTGTGGATGAGAATATTTCACCACATACCCAGGTGCTTACATCATATGACCAGGTACTCACACTGTACCCCAGTACCTTCCATCATAAACCTAGTTTCAAGCACCATAGGCAGGTTTTTGTCATTTGTTCGTCTATCTACGTATGAGTTTGTCGCATAGTATGTCCCTCTACTCTCCTCCTATGCCCAAGTATTTGCAAAAAATGCCCAGATGTTCAAATCATATAATCAGGTATGCTTTTGTACAAGGAGCAGTGTATGTACAATGCACATGTACGCCTGAACCCACATGCACACATACACACCCAAATTCACTCTCTTACACCCAAAAGTAGGTAAGCGCGCATACCCATAGACATTCTAGAAAGGTTTGGAGGTCATTTTAGGTCCAGGTAGAGGTCCTGGCTCCACCATCAGGCTTTGCTCCAGTGATCAACGGCTCCTCAGCAGCTCCACTGACCACTGATGTTGTGGTGGCCAAAATGCCCTGTTTGTTCTTGATGCCATTGTGAATAGTTGTGAGGATCACTGCTGGGAAATGGGACCCTGTGGTGTTAGTGCTCTAGGTGTTGTAGTCCATTCCAGAGTTTCCTGCATTGGTCACTTGTGGCACATTGGAGCACTCAGTATAGTATTATTTATCACAGCATATCTGCCCTTTAGCCCCAGTCCTTGAGGAGGAAGTATTCATGGTGGATCCTGGCAAAACAAGGTTTTCTAATTTATGTTTAGGATTAGCTGTCCCTGAACTCAAAGACAACATAACAACAGTTTGTTGAAAAGTGAAAGAGATGCCTTGCCTTAGCCATGACCTTATCAGGTTAGGTCTTCAGATCCAGAGAGAGGCATTGACTGAGAGGGGGATTCTCCAACTCCCACCCAATAGCACCTTCAGGTAGCACATGGGTTTAGGGTTGGGGCTATGGTAGTCTGACTTCTTAGGGTCACAGTGTCTTCTCCTCCTTTTGGGGCATGCTCAGGCACTTGCATTTGTCATAAATGCAATTACAATTCAGTTCCATTGCTTTCTACAGATTTGTATAGGAGAAACTGGGAGCACTTATCTATACAACACATTAAAGCAAAATAGGCCATCATGTGTCTCTTTAATGAAGGTTCACAAAGGTTCATACTTTCCTATTAATGTGTGTTTTATTACACTTCACCACATGGCTTCTTCGGAGCAGCCAATCAGTGTGGTCTGAATGCTGACAGGATTCAAATATTATGACCCGCATTCCAAGCAAGCTGTCGGCTTCTCCAAATGGCTCCAATTCTCCACCTTTTCCCCAAGTCCCCAGACCTCTTTCAATCATCCCCAATCCTAACCCTAGGGGTGGTGCACGAGGGAGGATCACATGGGGGAGGAACCCCTTTGTGGGATTAGGAACGACCATGTTCAGAGAATGCAGTATTCTCCCACATTAGTACACCTAAACCCTTCTCAAATGCTAAATCCTCCTTTCCCTTCTTTTGATAGGGCCAATATCTGCTACTGTCAACCTAGCCACCTTATATACTTGACAAGATTAAAACATCAAGGTATGCTACGTATGGCTCTGTTTCAAGTATGGCGAAACTTAATCCACTTGACAAAACTGAAACATTACAGAATGCAAAGTATGCTACATCTGAATTTATTTTGTGCACTGAGAAGAAGAGGACCAGGAGTCCATGGATTATCCTGGAGAAGCAGAATGAGTGCTCTAGCTTCTCAATGAATGTGATTGGCCCAAAGCAATTCCATTTTTCAACGCAGTGTTTAAACACACCAAAACTAATGTGCAAAGGAAGAGAGAGCTGTCCCCCAAGGAGGAATCCAGTGAGCAGAGCAGCAGTGAAGCAGACGAGAGCCAGCAGGAGGGAAGCCACAAATGGAGGACGAGAACCCAAATGTGTTCCAGGAAGCAAAGGTTGCTCAAGCTGCTTTTGAGTGAATTCTCTGGACATCCAGCGCACTGGGGAAGCGCCTCAAGAGAAGCAGCAGCTGCTCGGGGGATGACGGTACCTACCAGGAAGAAGCAAACAGGTATGCAGGTTACTTGAGAGGTGCTGGACATCCGGGGATCAAAGGGGTGAAGGCAGAAGCTGGAACAAAAGGGTCTGGGACCCTGGGAACAAACTGAGTCTGGGACCCACAACCATATGAGAAACAGAAACAAACCCAATCACAATATTGCGAGTCTGGGACCTGCACAAAAAGAGAGATAGTCCACGCTAGGACCACTGCTGGGCAGGAGACTAAACAAAGCAGTTCTGAATATTACAAGTCTACGACTCGCACCTAAAGAGGGACAGTCTATGAGAGAACAAATGTTTGGCACCAAGTTGTTTTGAATATTGCGAGTCTGGGACCCGCACCCAAATGAGAAGTTCATGAAAGGTTAACTGTTTGGCTGGAGAGTGAACCAAGCAGTTATAAATATTGCGAGCCTGGAACTCACACCCAAAATAAGTGAATAATACATAGTGAAAACAAATCTTATGCTTGGTAAAAGCAGTGTGACAAATGAGTGGGATAAACTGGAGAAACATAAGGAGCATATTCTTGTGAACTGCCTACTGACATTTGTATAAGAAAATACAGGCCTCAGAAGCCCTAGAAGGAGAGAAACACTACAAGACGTAATCTAGGGGAAAGGATTACGACAACCTTACATTGGAGTCCTACAGTTTTGAACATTTCTTTATTTTTACCACTTGTGATTAACCGAGAGACTGGGAACTTTTAAGTTGGTTGGATCTGCAAAGAACACTTTAGTTTGGGAAGAGATCATTCCTGCACAGTTGGTTTAAGTTATTAGTGTTTGGGACAGAGGTAGGCTTTTTGAGACGCGACCGTGAGGGACATTATGGTTTTGGATATTCTGACAATTTCCTTCATTTTCTTTGAGGCAGGGAAACCCCTCTTAGTTGTAGGGACAGAGGGGCGTTTTTCCAACCCTTTTTCACATGATAAAGGATTCTGCCCCAAAACATGGCACTGTTGTGTCCGAGCCTTACTTCTGCACCCTCACAATACTCAAAAAGCAGTTCATACAGCAGTCTGCACTTTGTGATTTCAGAAGCCTCTCTATGTTTCATAATGCAACCCACAGTAAGAGATAAGGACCGCATCCTTTGTTACCGAAACGCAAGTGGGGTTGATTTTAGGGTGACGAGCAAAAGTACTCAAATGCTAATGGGGGACAAACTAATAACACCTCACAGGTTTAGATCAAGGACAGAGTTGGGTCTGTCTCGAGTAGTGGGACAGTTGACATACAGCTAAAAACAGAATAAACATCACTTGTCTGCACATCCATAGTGCCACCATCATTTGACCTTGCGGTTATTGGAGATGCAATAAAATAAGCCGGAGCTTCGTGAACATTTAAACAACAGCTTTGCAGCCAATGCTATAGGGATCTGTTCCACGTGGTGCACAGGAGCGTGCCCTGTCTTCTGACAAATCTCTGTCCATCTGAGCCACATAAGAGCCAGCAGAGAAACATAATGCCCAGTTTAAAAAAAGTTAAATTGTGCATATCATAGTTGAGATCTTGAAAGGCCAGCATAATTTGACACTAAGACTACAGAGCAAGTGTGGGGTCATTATATTGGAGCATACATTACTTCACTCCCAGACTCATTGAGAAATAGCTAGTGAAAAATTGACACAGTTGTCACAATAACCCGGAAGGAGTAATGACTCTGGAGCCATAGAGAGAATGAAGGCAGCGCCCAATGGTTATTGTTTGGAAAGGATAAACAACAACTGTTGAGTTTGGGAGTATGCAAAGGAGGCACAACATTGGGTGGAATGGCATGCCTACTAACACGTCACATACTTAACAGGAGTGAATGCTACTTTTACTGAACCAATCTGACTGTGATGGCACTGCACGGGCACTGCTGCCATCACAAGTGACCATTTAACCAATTAATGTTACATGTAAGGCCAAATGCTGACTGAAATTTCCTACCAAATAATTTGCCAAATTGCAGTGTAGGCACATACACAAAGGTAGTACCCCTTATTCATTCTCAGCGACCCCTACTATCAGTTTAGAGACATTACAAGTCAGGGGGCTAAGAAAATAGCTATTTGCAAACTCAATAGGTATTGCCTTTATTATTAGAAAATGCCACATACCCAGGCATTCACATCACATGTCATGTCCATGTCCAGGTACTCGCATTGTACTACAGGTCCTGACAGCATATGCCCAGCTTTGAGCACAATATTCATGTTGTTGCCATGCCTTGTTGTATGTGCCATATGCTTTTATCCTTGCACTCCTCTCCTATACCCAGCCCATGCATATTCCCAGATGCTCCCATTATATGGGCGGGTATTGTCCTCTACAGCCGTATTTGTACTATCGGGTTGTGATCCAGGATCACAGACTAGAGGTACACCAGGGTTTTCATGTGAATCCTTTGTTAGGGAGAAATTACAAAGTGCCGTCGAAATAATAAAAGGGTTTGGATCAAAAGTGTTCTTCACAGCCCCATGTGCTTCCCTACACCAAACGAAAAGAGCAGTGCTCAACATAAAGATATTCTGACTACAAAGTGGATTATTCAAGGGGTCCTGGGTTTTTTCCAAGTGTCCCACTAAAATCCCCAGGCTTCTGTTCAACCCTTGTTATTAGACCTACAGGCTCTGGGATTACCGACCAGCCTGTAATCCCAAAGCCCCCTTCTGCTGTTGCATGCTCTCTGGGAGACCCATTCCCATGAAGGGTGATGATCCAAATGCTCTCCTAGGTTCTCCTCAGGTTACCTTTGAGCTAAGGGGGGAGGGGGAGATCTGTGGGTTCTTTAGGTGGTGATGTCATGGTTATTGGAGAGGCCGACACACGCCCAACTGTTAGTGACTTTGGTATCCTTGCCGACAACCATCTTTCACAAGTGCAGTGACTTAACTGTTCTTCAAAGGTCTTCCACCACCCTAAAACTCCTTCCTCATAACCTGTGTCATCGTCCTTCTCTGGACTTTAGCCTCATCTCCACTACTTCATGGGACTCTATCCCTGGGATCCAGTGACACTCCTCCACAGATAACACCTCTCACACAGTTGACACCTCTTTCCATCTTTCTCCATGACATTCTTCCTGCTCTGTTTAATTAATTTCACATCTTACTTCCTTAAAACCACTCCTCCTGTTTCTGAAGTTGTACTCCTTCCTTGTCTATCACCCCATTCCTGCTGTCCCTTTGCATCCTACGACGATGTTCCCATTTCTGACTTAAATTCTCGGACCTCCCACAATTTCACAATCTCTTTCAACAACCTCTATACCTCCTCTTTCTAAGCTTCGTCCAACAACATTCTGACCTTTTCCTTAATTCCCCAATCTCTTTCTGCAACTCCCTTTCCTCCCCTCCTCTTTTTCAACCTCTTCTGATAGTAGTCTAATATCTCCCTGAAACTCACCAACCTCTTTCTTTAACTTAGCAACCACTATCTACCCACATCTACCTCCAGAACACTTGGTTATCACCTACTTCAACGCTCTCTTAATCCCACATCCGACTACTAGTGTGATTTTTTCCGCTCCGGACTCCTTCACTGACCAGTTCCCTTCATGGGCCATTAGGGTACTTCCACCTGGCTTTCTGGGTGATTGGCAATCCTTGCAATCCCCTTCCTAGGCTAAAGATGTTCTGCAGCTTTGGATGTCTAGGCCACTGGCAGTGGAACTGCTGAATATAAAACTGGAGGGGTATAAACGTTTTCCACAAATGTGCCAGAGCATAGTAAGGAAGCCTGAACCAACCAAGGAATGTTCACTGTTGGAGGGGTTCTCCCGTAGGGAACATTCTGTAAAGCATGTGTAAGATGGAGCATTTTACAGCATAGTTTCTGTGAAAAAATGGGTAAAAAGCCACTGTTTGCAGTCGGTTTTGTAGGGTAACACATGAACAAATCCACAGATGCCAAGTCATTGACAGTGGACAGGAGCATTTTCCAATGCCTTTTCATGAGGCCTTTTCCCACAATATATTCCATTACATTAAAGATGTTCTTGCTTGCTGTACCAAAATATGTCCAGGCTGTCTGCACCAATATATTGTAGCATTCCCATATAAAAACATACTCATGTTTGCATTTCCCACCATGCCAAGCAGGACACTGTAAAAACATATCCAAGCTGACTTTCCTAATATATGAAAGTATCCCCACATAAGAATATACTCCTGTTGACTTTGTCATTAAAAATGCCTTGCAACAGCAAGAAAACATGTTCAGATTGGTTGCACCAATGCAGGCCAACATGGTCACATAGGAATGCTCATCATGTTGCCTTTACTCGTTATGGCAGTATATGAATGCCATGCCACAGTACAGAAACGTGTCCAGACTGGCTGCACCTATGTAGGCCAGTACAACCTGTAAGAACAATCATCATGGAGGCTTTACTCTGAATACTCAGTGGAAAATGCCATGCAACAGCATGTGGCAGGGACAGGGGCGGGATGGGCTGGGGAACCCTCTCAACCTTGGGCAGGCAGCCTACCAGAGGTTTCACAAGAGCCGGTCCTACCCCAGATGTGAGGTACAGGATTTGGGAGGTCCCCAGTCTCTGTCCCTTCTATGTGTGATTTTATAAATGAAATATGTACTCTATTTTCTTGCCCCATAACTGCATTGCACCATGCAGAAGGGCTGGCGGTGGAGGAGCACGTGAGCAACCCAACCACGAGAGGTAATGAGTAACTACAGAATGTTGACTCAATCCACACATCAGATCTGCAAATCAAACACTTCACACAAGAAGGAATGTGACATTTCTTTTACCTTGAGAAAGATCACAGAGTGGGCTGCATACGAAGCCTGCATTGTAGACACTCAGCAAGACATGAGTTGCAACTCTGTCTTTACTTTTGACAGAAGCATGGAGTAGTCCCTTTTATCAGACCGGCAAATCCTCTGGTCAACCTTGATATTAACTGGGACTTTGATGATAATTTGGACAGGCCACCATTTTCAAATGCAGACAGACACGCGTACGAGAAGGGGCTTAAACCCCCTAATGTGTTTGCTTACCTTTACCACCTCCACTAGGGAAAGGAAAGTCAGCAGTTGGCCCAGGCAACCAGGTGAGGGAAGAACCAAGGACGAGGATGAAAAGGGGTACAGGAAATATGAAGGTGGGGTTGTTTGGGTGGGGTCAAGGGAAGAGAGGGATAAGCAAGAGACCAAGCGGAGGAAAGACAGTGCATAGGAGTGTGCAGGAGGATTCATGAAGGAGTGTGTAATGTGAGTCATTGGCTGGTGGGAGAAAGTGATACTTGGATGTGATTGTGTGTTGAAGGTGAGAGATTTAGACTAGGAGTGTGGGGATGAATGAGAAGATGACTGGGAGAGTGAAAGGATTATAACTGCTTGAGAAGGTGTGGGTGTAGTGTCATAGTTCTGTGCAAAGGGGAGAGAATAGTAATGTGGAGAGGGGAAAGTAGTAGTGGTGTAGAGAGGGGAAGAGTAGTTGTAATGTGGATAAGGAGAGATAAAATTAAAGTGGTATGAAGAAAGAGAGGAGAGTACAAGGAAGGGAGAGGAAGGACAGAATATCAGGGCAAGAAGTACAAGGGAGTGGAAAGAAAGGACCAGGCGGAACCTGAGAGTCTGAAAGGCACCTATTCTTGTACTAACTGTCTTGTGGGACCTAGGATAGGATTTCACCAAGATTGTTCCCAGAAAGAGATAGAAAGGGAGTTCAGCCTTAGGCCATCAGTACCATTCAGCCAATGGTTAGACAGTATGGGTTTCTGATCTCTAGTGAACATCTGGGTTTGAGGCACACCTGGTCCAGGGAGGGAACTGCCAAGCATTGATGAGAGAGAGAGATAGAGGGGTGGCCCTTAGCAAGCCCCTTTTCTTTAATAAAAGCCCTTGAAATGTCTTCGAGAGGTAGTATGTTGTTGAGGTAATCTTTATTTAATGTATTTATTTATTTTATTAGTACATGGGAAGGAACAATGCTCTTTTGAGCACCAAAAAAAGAGTACAATAGATATCTGTGGCAAGTAAGAAAAAAGGTTCAGAATGAATGCACCAATGAGGGCTAGTATGGCAACATAAGACCATTCAGCATGTGGGCTATGCCACAGTAAGAAAATATACTCAGGCTATCCCCACCAATTTAGGGAAATGCACTCACTTAAAACACTCAGTATGGGGGGCGCTGTTGCGTACAACGAACATGGCTGCCTGAGAGGAGAGCTCCGGCTCAAACATAAATCCTGCTTCTAATTAATCCTTTCAGCGCCGCTCCAAATGCTTGAAAGAGGTAGATTTATGTGGCGGAAGACTTCCGGAGCAAGCACCCGAAGAATCGAGTGACTACGTGGAAGAAAACCCACAATATCCAGCTGGAAGCGTTTTGGCGGACAGGAGGTGCTGACGCAGTGGCCCGCCGGCTCCACAGAACATCTACTGTGTGCCGGAGGTGCGCCGGGAAGAGCAGGCCGCATTGGGGGAGGGGCGCAGCGGTAACTCTCTTACCGCATTGCCTGAGAAACGAAGGGCAGTGCAGCCGTCCTCGGCTTGGAACGCGGAGAAGCCGCCGGTGTAGAATACCAACACCCGAAGCTGATTACATTAGGAGAGGAGGGCGGAAGGCCGGCTAAGCAGCTGAAGGGTGTTTTACGGCTCTCGCGGCCGTGCTACGCTCGGTGCCGCAGCCGCCGCCGGTGGGCCAGCCTATTCATCCCCTGCGTTGGCAGACCAAGGAGAGCATGGAGGAGCAACTCGGAGACACGCGGGGGGGTCGTGTCGCACCCCTCACACCAAGTAAGTGAAGCGGGGCAGGGAGGCCCCCCTCACGACGACAAACACCAGTGCCACGCCATAACCCTTGGCGTGAGACCACGGGGAGGCTCATTGACAAATACCACAAACTGTTGCCGGCACCAAAATTGAATGAACATAGCGCCCTGTGTGTACAACGCATGAAACACGGCGGAGACCGCTGAGGGCGCTCCCGTGAAGTTGCTGGGAGCTGGGGCTGTCACGCCTGAGGGGGCATAGGAGGGGGCATAGGAGGATGCATTCCCCCCCCTGGCACTTGGTGGTGCTCGCCGAGCAAGATAGCATTACACCCCACGTGGTGTGGTTACCAGAGCACTACTAACATCCCGGTATACAAAGGCAGAAGTAAACGGCTCCCACCGAGCAGAACCCCATCAATCCTGCAGTGGTGCAGGAGGATACCCCGCTGAGAGCCGCGTGGGGGCAGTCTCCGTGATCAAACTTTTGGGATCCGCCCAGCAAAGATCCTGGCCCTGTAGAAGGCACAAATAAATACTAAAACACCCTGAGGACAGAGGGTGTGAAGAAGATCAAACGCTTCCACACTATCTGCCTTTTTTCTCTTCCTTGAACATTTACACAACAGTATATAATACGTGGGAGGACACAGTCCACTCTAAGGCCGTATTCCACACCACATGGGACGCACCGAGAGGAAAGGCACAGGAGGGAAAAAGACCGGCCCAATGGACTCCTTCGCCAGTTCCCAGTCACACAGGGCAGCCGATGGGGCGCCACAGGAACACGACAAACAAGGGGAAGATCCCCTACACCGCCTGGCGACACTGGTCCAAAATGAATTCATGGCAGTCAATGTCAAACTGGATGACATAGTCGCAACGATTGGGTCCCTGAAGGCTCGAGTGGAAAAGGAGAGCATGCGTATCACAGAAGGGGAGAGCAGGATAAGCACGAACTAAGACACAATTTTACAGCATGGCCGCGACATAGCCCACCTCCAGACAGAGCTACGAAGAACTCAACATAAGTGCGAAGATTTAGAATCAAAATCTCGAAAGAATAACATCCGGATTGTTGGAATTGTGCAACCTTTTGGCAAGGGCAACATGGAGAGGCAAGTGGAAAACCTGTTGAGAAATATCCTGGGAGTAGACTCTTTCTCTGAACATTTCCTTGTGGAGAAGGCCCACCGCACGTTGGCACCATTACCGAAATGTGGGGCACCTCCCCGCACCATAATAGCATGCCTCCTTAATTACAGGGACAGGGATTCGATATTCAGGCTGTCCAGAGAGAAAGGCACTCTACATTTTGAACACAACAGAATCCATATATATCCGGATTTCTCCACCGGTATACAGGTGCAGAGGCGATCATACGAACTGGTTAAAAAACAACTGCGGATACGCAATGTACCGTATGCCCTCATCTTCCCAGCGAAAATGAGAATCCAACATGGTGGGAGAGCTCACTTCTTCGAAAACCCCACAGAAGCCATGACATATATAGAGGCCTCCATTCCGCTACCTCCCAGAGACCGGATAGTCGACCAGAACGCCAGACCACAACCCGGAGATGAGATACCAGACTCAGCTGACTGACCAGAGTAAACCATCTGCTCCCAACAAAGGGGTAAAATCAGGAGCAAATTTATTTTTTTAAAGGGAGAGCCAGCTCCTTATTGCCCAGAGAAAGGAAAACTCTGTAATATGGACGGACTGAATGAAGACTTATGATTAACCGAGCCGAGAGCCTCCGGCGGAGCAAGCCAGGACCCTGAGGAAGGCTCCACCAGTTTAAGCGAATGAACGTTACAGGGCAGCATCGTCAAGTTGGGGGAGATGATGTGGGTGGGGGACCAAAGTATCACAGGATGTTCAGCTCTGTTGAGCAATGCAGGAAGGGGGGGTTGAGGGTTTGGGACTCAGTTGGAGGAGTCCTACAAGTTAAAAATCGTGGTGACATTGCAACACATGGAACTCTCCTCAGTAACAGCAAGTCAAGAGATGCAACAAGGGTATACAGGTATGGCTAATCCTGTTATGACGGCCCAAGGGATTAGACTAAAACTTCTCACATGGAACGTCCGTGGGCTGAACAATCGAGCCAAATTGAACAAGATGGGAGACTATGTCTCTAGACACCATCCCCAGATAATCATGCTACAAGAAACTCATGCGCTCCAGAGGGTCAACACTGAGCTCTTGAAAGGGTCGGTTAAGCATAGATACTATACTGAATACTCTTCACAGGCAAGAGGAGTACTTGTCCTGATCCACCCCTCTGTTGGGTTCCAATTGGGAAAAAGTAAAATAGACCCCCTGGGTCGATACGTAATAGTGTGGGGCAGCATCGCTGGGGAAGAACTGATATTAATAAAAACGTATGGTCTGAACGTGGACAACCCTGACTTCTACATGAATGTAATGCAAGAGGTTGGCTTCTCTGGAAGCGGGCAAATATTTTGGGGGGGGGGTTTCAACACTATATTAGATACTACCTTAGATCGCTCCACCTCCAAGCACAGGAATCTCACAAAAACAGCTGGTATTTTAAAACAAATCATATCGCAACTAACACTGGTAGATGCCTGGAGAACACTACACCCCCTAAAAAGACAGCACTCCTTATACTCCTCGGTGCATGACACCGGATCTCGCATAGATTACTGGTTGGTGTCCGCATCTCTTATGAACCAAATCGACAATAGCGAAATACTTCCCTGCACCCTGTCATATCACTCCCCTATCCTGTTAGACGTGATACTAGGTAACCTGAAACCCCCGGTCAGGAGATGGAGAATGCCTCCCGACATTCTTAAGGATCCTGCACTGGCAGAGGAATTACATACAGAGGTAGAATTATTCCTTGAAACTAATAAAGACTCAGTCAATAGCTCTGCAGTTTTATGGGAGACATTTAAGGCATGGGTGAGGGGGATCTTGATTTCCAAATCCACAGGGTTGTTGAAGGCAGTCAGGGGGAACTGGCGGAAGTAGAGAAACGGTTGGGTGAGTTGGAACAGCGATATACAGCCATACATGAAGACAACATCCTTGCAGACATCAATAGTAACCTGCAAGAATTCAATAAACCAGCTACCAGAGAACTGCTGTATATGTCTACTTCAGTTAGAGCACGCCGGTATGGCGAGGGGAACAGGGCGGGTCGCACCCTAGCCAACCTACTGAAGGCCGAGAGACACCATACTATGATTTCCAGCATAGTAGCAGGGAACGGCACGGTAACCACAAACGAGGAGGGCATAAACAGAGAATTCTCCCATTTTTACACAGAACTGTATGCCAATCATGACCTGAAAACTCCCAATGACATTAGGGAATACTTAGACAGCATTGTGCTCCTGACGTTGTCAACAGAAAATAGACTGCTGCTGGACCAGCCCCTAACGGTCGATGAAATAAAGGAAGCGATTAAATCGCTAGCCAACGGGAAGGCACCCGGCTCAGACGGACTGGGGGCTGAGTTATATAAGGAGCTCTGTGAGGAGCTGGCCTCCCGATACTACTGTCCGTGTGGGAGGAGGCCATAGAGGTAGGGACACTTCCAACCTCCATCAGAGAGGCCATAATAACGGTACTCCTCAAGCCCGGGCGCCCGCCGAACGAGATGTCCTCGTACCGGCCCCTATCCCTTATAAACTGTGACACCAAGGTATTTGCAAAGATTCTGGCCACTAGACTCCTGACAAACATGCATGTGTTGGTGCATCCGGACCAATGCAGATTTATCCCCACCAGATCGACGGGACTGAATCTGCGTAGGTTGTTTGGTGTTGTGGCCCAGATTAAGCCAGAAGCCCAGGCAGTGGCTGTATCTCTAGATGCCAAAAAGGCGTTTGATTCGGTGTCATGGACATACCTGTTCATGGTGCTGGAGAAATTTGGACTAGGCCCATACTTCCTAAAATGCGTCAAGGTACTATACACTAACCTGGGAGCCAGGGTATTGACCAATCGCACCATGTCAGAATGGTTTGAGCGGGGCAGGGGTACGAGACAGGGTTGCCCGTTCTCCCCCATACTATTCGCCCTTACTATGGAACCAGTCGCAGCAGCAATTAGGGAACACCAGGGACAGAGGGGTATATGGATGTCGGGCCTGACCCAATCAATATCACTATATGCAGATGACGCCCTGTTATACCTTCAGGAACCAGACACACACTTGGGGCCAGCGATGGAGACCGTGCATAAATTCGCAGAATACTCAGGATACAAAACTAATCGCTCCAAATCCTAAATCTTTCCCCTGACCCCTGCCACTAGATGTCCAAACAACACGCTTGGCCTACAATGGTCCCCTGATAAGATAAGATACCTGGGTGTTATTGTGTCGGGAGACAGAACGTCCCTATTCTCGAACAACCACGACTCCCTGTTGAACATGATTTCTACTAAACTCCGCTTCTGGGCTAAACTTCCCATTTCACTTATTGGCCGGGTCGCTATATTGAAAATGGTCATTCTCCCCAAGCTGCTATATATATTTACTAATATCCTGATATGGCCTGGAAGGCGATTCTTTGATACTCTCAGATCCATAGCGGTGGAGTTTGTCTCCGGGGGGGCGGCCAGAATGAAGTGGGAAAAAATTGTAGAACCCTATAACAAAGGTGGCAGAGCAGCTCCAGACTTTGAATTGTATTACCTAGTGGCACAGGCTCAGTTTGTTAAACACTGGTATGATGAGCAGGACACCTCACCCCACATTTGTTTAGAAAAACACGCTGCACGCCCAACCGACTTAAGGTCAGTCATCTTTAAAGGAAAACATAGAAATGAGTGTCCATTCGACCCAGTCAGTACAACAGTGCTTGCATGGTCCAAAATTTACCGTAGGCTCGGGTTGGAGGCACCCTACTACGCTGAGGCCCCGTTCTGGAACTTCCTCGGTATAGCACCCACATATGATCCAGACGTGCAGAAGACATGGGACCCGGAGGGAGAATTTAAAATCATAGACATATTCCATAATGGCAAATTCATAACGCTGGAAGAGTTCAAAACAGGGATGGGAAGGGACCAATTGATATTACAATACCATAGAATGAGAATGGCTTTTAAGGCTAGGTGGCCAATGTTCCCAGATGAACCCCCACCGCACCCGTGCATGGTGGCCTTGTCAACCCGGTCGGGAACTAGTGTCTCGGGGCTATACATGGCTGTGCAGGCCAACACTCCAACGGTAAACATAATAAAGACCTCCTGGGAAATGGATCTGGGTGCTGCCATAACTGAAAGATCCTGGGAGAGGTACTGGGAACTGACCAAGAGGGTATTCATGAATGCGGGCCTCCGGCTGATCCAATTTAAGGTGTTGAATAAGTTGCACTACACCCCCCAAAAGATTGCGAAATTCACAAATAACAGTCCCGGCAGGTGTCAGAAGTGTGGGGCGGATCAGGCCGACTCGATACACATGTATTGGAGCTGCCCACCCATATGTGTATTCTGGGGGGAGTTGGCGAAAATCCTAGAGGAAGTAACTCAGATACCGGCAGACCTCACGCCACAAAAATACCTGTTCGGGGATATAGGAAAACAGTCAGAGGTAAACAGAAGGCTCTTTAATATTGCATGCGCGGTGGCAAAAAAGTGCATTCTGCAAAAGTGGAAGAGTGCACAGACACCACAAGTGAGCCACTTTCTTAAGGAACTGATGTACGTTAATGAATGTGAGGGACACTACGTAATGTCGCTCCCGAACTCATGTAAACCAAAGGACATTTGGGCCCCATTCAGAGTATATCTATGCGAAGTGGACTCGACCAGTAGCAGCCCGGCAGGGCCCAGTAATATGTCTATTCTGTAATACCACACATTATGTTATATAACTGAACTGAACGTCTCAGATATGGATATATATGGAATGTCATGTTCTTGCAATGTTGTGTACCACTATCATTAAATAAAGTTTAAAAAAAAAACACTCAGTATGTTGGCTTTACCCTTGATGCCAGTAGAAAATGCCATGTCACAGTAAGAAAATATGTTAATACTGGCTTTAACAATGTAGACCAGTACAGCCATTTAAGAACACTTATCATACTGGCTTCACCCTTGATGCCAGTACAAATTGTCATGAACAGCAGGACAACATGCCCAGACTGGCTACACCAATGCCAACCAGTATGGCCACATATGAACACTTATCGTACAGCTTTTAAACTTAATACCAGTAACAAATTCAATGCTACAGTAAGAAAATACATCCAGACTGGCACCACAAAAGTAGTTCAGTAGGGCCACTGAAGAACACACATTATGTTGGCTTTAGCCTAGGTGCCCAGCAAAGTTTGGCATGCAATATTAAGAAAATATGCGCGACAGACTGCACCAATATATGCCAGTACTGTTTAGACTAGCTCCACCCATGTAGCCTTTTATGGCCATGCAAGAACACTTATTATGCTGGCTTTATCCTTTATGCTCAGTAAAAAACAGCATGTCATAGTAAGAATATATGTTCAGAAATACTGCTGCTGCACAAATGTAGACCCTTGTAGAGTCGTGCCCCCTTCTGGAACATCCTCCCTACCTTTCTCAAACCTGAGCAGAACCACTTCTGGTTCCAGAAGCAACTCAAGACCTTCCTTTTTTGTTCCGCTTTCTCTCTTCCTCTCCCCTGCTAATGTCCCCCATAGCACCGCACACTGGTCACCTGGCCACCCCTGAGCTCGGACCCAGGCCCCAGCATGTCCAGTTGCCCTTGCACTGCATCTGGGCTCCCTCAGCACTTAAGGGTCTATATCTGTAACCCTACAGTCCCTTCTCTTTGCAATTAAGAGCCATCCTTTGGCAGCACATATTTGGTCACCTGCACTTCTCCTCATCCCCCTTTCCCCTTGGCACTTCTCCCCTCCTGTCTTCCCCGCACTTGCACGATCTGAATGACACAAGGCCTAGTAAGATCGTTGTTTGTCCTCCTTCTGTTTCCCCCTCCTTGTCTTGTTGCACCTAGAAACACTTGTGTACAGGCGTGTTATAAATGACTTATCATATTATTATCATATTGGCTCAACACGCTTGTGATCGGAACGCCCTCAGGGGACTGAAGTCCAAGGTATGGTAAAATGGTCAGTGATTAGAATTTGTGTGTGTGTGCATTCGGCCAGGAAAGGGAGTGAGGTGGACTGGCTGAGCTTCAATGAGCTACCCAGGAAGGTCATGGGTGCTGAGGTGGTCAGGAGAGTCTGCAAGTGCAAGAGACTCACTATGTGTCCAGCAATGCTGAATTTTGTCGTAGGTCGTCACTGCAGTGTGATGGCAAAGTTGTTGTGCTTTGGCTTTTTAGTCTGGTGTATGAAGCCGAAACATTATGTTTCCAGCTAGACCTGAATTTTTTCATAGGTCATCGCTGCATTCTGATGCATGCGGGTGGGAAGCCATACCTGCGGCAGATGTCCACCGAATTGTTGAGTGCATATATACTCGGTGGGTCAGATGGAGTTTTGTTTTTGATGTAACAGTGTGATCAAATATTTTGTATAATAAACAGGCTACCCTCATAGATCTTCTAAGCACAATAACCAGGCTATCCTAATACATCTTCTAAGCGCAATAGACAGGCTACCCATATAAATCATCTAAGCGCAATATCAGGCTAAGTTCAATAGACAGGCTATACTAATACATCTTCTAAATGCAATAGATAGGCTACCTCAGAAATCTTATGAGTGCAATTTCAAGGCTACCAGCAAATATCTTCTATGTGCAATTCGTTGACTATCCTCGTCAATTTCCAAGCGCAACAGACAGGCTGACATCATGAATATTATATGTCTGAGAAGTAGGGAGGGAGGAGTGGTCGTAGCAGTATGGATGAAGGAATACTTGGGGGCAGGGCGTAGTAGTGTGAGGAGGGAGCAGTAGTTTAGGGTAGAGAGTAATAGTGAGGAGATGGGAGGATTAGTGTGGACGAGGGAGTAGTAACATCAAAAGATGGAGACAAGACATACATTTAGTGAAAGACATCAGAGGGACAGAAGACATAGGATAGTAGGAAGCAGAGTTGACAGGAGGAGAAAAGTAGAGAGTAGGAGAGGGAAAGCAGTGGGTGTGACATGAAGAAGACCCAGTTGGGCAGATTGTCTGAAACACGTAATCCCGTCAGACAACTAACCACTTGGCAGAGTAGGGTCAGTCTAGGAAGCCACTGAGGGAGGTAGGATAGATAAGGAAATTTGTTTTTTAGGCTATGACCCTTAGCACAAGTCAGATCAGATTGTTGAGGAAATTATTCAGGGTTTATAGTGATTGCATTGAATGCCAAAGCATCGATTGCCTTAGCATATAAAAAAAGGCATTTTTCTACCCCTTAAAAACCATTATAATTCAAATAAAACCTTTACCTTTGAAAAAAATGCATTACATTTTTTTTTTGAATAATTTTCTCGATGCATTTGCCATTCAATGCAGAGTTTTCATCAAACCATTGTGACATTGGTTATTAGTGGAATTCATGTATGAAAGTTGTTGAACCTTTAAACTGTCTTGGGCTAGTGGACCTTCAAAAAGGGGAGAGACATTTTGAAAATAATCGAATCATGTCCTTTGAACCTGGATACTGCGTAGGCTGCTGTTACTTCCTGGTGTCCAGGTAGCTAAGTTAAAGTTGTTGACATTATGTTTTCTCTGGTGCTGTCCTTCCTCTGTGAAAGTCCTAATTAAGTTTGCTTCAGTAGTGTCACGCCTGAATTCTGCAACTGCTTTTGCTATCATATTCCTGAGGGTTTTGTAGTCTCTGTCTAGCGCACATTCCTTCTACTACTAAGCCATCTAGCCGCCTTGCTCCATTCAGCTACCATGTGGGCCACTAAAACAACCTTTTCTTAATCAGAGTATTGGTTTCAGCCAAAAGGAAGGCTTCCCAAAAGAATATGGATCCTATCCAACTTACTGGGTCATTCAATGCCAACGTTCTCTCAAGAACTCTGTCGGTTCCCTCACTTCCTTATTATTTCCTGTGGTAGATGCCAACACAGCCCTTG
Organism: Ambystoma mexicanum; assembly: GCF_040938575.1. NCBI lineage: Eukaryota > Metazoa > Chordata > Amphibia > Caudata > Ambystomatidae > Ambystoma > Ambystoma mexicanum. The sequence goes on from NC_090940.1 coordinate 290,178,500, forward strand.
GTTCCAATGGTCCAGATATGTTAGCCTCAGTGTTTGCCCATGCATCAGGTTTCTCCTTCAAAAACACCATCACACAAAGTGCTGAAAATATAAGATGATATTTGGCAAAGTTCGGAATCCGAAGAATTGTTTGGAAAAAAAATGAATGGGAGATTTATATATTTCCAAAAATGTCGATTAAGTCTCCCATTCGCAGCCATTACAGTGAAAAAGGGGAACTGGGGTTGCGGGGTGTCTCCCAAACCCTTGTTCCCTTTAATGGCTTCAGGGGTTGCAGGGGTGTGCCCCACTTCCCAAAAAATAAAGTTTAGAGAAAAAAAGGACCCTACAGCGCCGGTTCCTGATCCCAGACATCAAGGGAACAGGCGTCCCAGGGACAAAGCGAGTCGGCAGCACTCAGCAAAGTGTGACACCGAGGGGTAAGTAGGAAGGTGGGTGGGAGCGTGTTATCTGAAATGCCCACAGAAGGAAAAACCAAAAGTTATTTTCGAAAAAATTAATTTTGTTTTTTTCTCCCTCTGTCATTTCAGATTCGAACAATTCTTTGTAATCCCAAAGTTCAGGACATTCAGGCAACCTTTGTTGGTTGCTGCAACTTCCATCGAGGCAACCTCCGAGTTTTACCTGTACCATAAAAAGGCTTGGATTTCTTTATCTACTTTCCAGATCATCTTCTTTCCCAGTGGGAGCGGAATCATTTCTAGGATATAGTTATTCATTGGGGCTGCCATCAGTTTCGAAGTGTTGACTCCCCCACACACAATGACAGTGTCAGTGATGTCCTCTTTCCAGGTATATTGTCATGTCTGTTATTGCCAAGAACCTGTTGACCTTCATCTCTTTGATGTCTTTCATAAACTGATACCCAAGTACTTCATTTTAGAAGGACACCAGTTGATGCCATGTCTCACAATGTCATCCCTCCATCAGTTTCCTGAGATAAGTAGAGCTTAAATTTTTGAAACCTTATTAAAGCTGTTGATTTTCTCCATCAATGCTGGCACCCAGTGCTCCAAGTTCTGAATCAGTTATAGCAGGGTATCCACATAAATCAATAGTTTCTGCTCTGTTCCACCATAATTCACTACTCCGATTCGTCAATCCCCTTTCATCCCAATCGTAAGCGTGTCAATATTGTCAGAAGTAAAAGGAATGGGCATAGGGGACATCCCTTTCTTCTACATGGATCCATGTGAAGCTCTGGGAGCTCATCCCATTTGAAATTACTGAGACTTTCGAATCACAGTATAGCAGTTTGGTCCATCCCATCCCATAAAACCTTTGCCAAATCCTATCTCTTCCAGTGCCCTGAAGTGGTTCCTCCATTCAATGCGGTTGAAGGCTTCCTCTGCATCACAGAGCACCATCAGTACTGTATTCAGCCACCTGCCTTCTAACATTTTGCCTCTCCAGTCTTTTTGCCATGATCTTTGCCAGGATATTGTAATCAGTGTTCAGTAGGTCTATTGGGCTACACCCGCTTGGCAGTGTTGCTTCCTTTCTTCAGTAACACTGAAATGTTCGCTTGACGTAACAACGCTGGCAAATTTCCTTGTTTCTTCCAAAGCATGTACATCGCTCTGAGCACATTGTAGACTCTTTCTGGCATTAATAATTAATTGTGAAGATGGGTAGATGTCCCGCGCTCTACACAAAATAAATATTGAAAATAGTCCAATAATGACACCTAATGTACCAGAAGAATTTATTTTCCAAATGTTGATTGAATTGATGTTTTTTTAATTTCTTGAGTAGTAGACAGCCGACACGTGTTTCGACCATAGGTCGTTTTCAAGGCTGTTTGTAAATTCACCCATACGTACCAATAACATGAAACACATATATTATTCATAAACAATTAGAGAAAATATATATATGCATAGTGTATACATTCCAACAATATTTCAAAGGGTGTAATTATCACAAATTATTTCAAATAAGAAACCATACCATATTATGTCAAACATCAGGTCAGGATGGAGTAGTAAGTTAAGGTTAGTGGAGAGAACATTCGCAAAATGATGTAAAGAAAAGCATATATTAGCGTTTTCCTTCTGTCCATACTTCAAATAATGATAAACTCAAGTCTTATTTGCCAAAATGTCTGCCTAATCATCCATTGTGACTGTAGCATGTGAAACCATCATATCACAGTCAAATCAGGTGGTTATGGGATCTAATTCCAATTCTGTAATAAACCTTCCCCAAATGTGTGACTGGGTATTTCCTATTTGTTAGTGCTCATTGTGAGATAATCACCTAAATATATATAGTATGTGCAAAGCTTGGTTAAGAGTGCTGATCAATTATCATGCAAAATCAAAATGAACGGGCTTAACCGCAAACTTGTTTATTACTTTTCCCGTTGTGGGAAAATGATTTACAGATGTCTCAAATAAGCTTTCAGACCAATATGGTATTGCTCATCAGTCTTTGTCTGATTCATCTGTGAGAAAAACCACATTCAAACTTGTAGACTCATTGAGTTCCAAAAATTATAAATGAATATACAATTGCTATAACCTACCAACTAGTAGCAGATGTCAGACAAATTCTCAAACTGTTGAATGCCAACAACTTCTGTGAGGTCAATCTGAAGTACCAAATCCTGGCTTCCAATAGCCTCAACCACTTATACAGAATACCAAGATAATTCTCTAATAAAGCATATTGATTCCAATCCGCTTGGCTCCTACAACATATGTTTGGTTACACATGAGGAGCAAAATCAGGCACTAAATCCTAGCACCCATTCGCACCAACCACAAATACATAATATAAGATAGAATTCCCGGGTATATTCTCCTTCTTTATGAGATAAATCCTGATAAATCGAGATCCAGTTCCCTTCAGAGTGACTGGCCTGCATGCACTCAATCAAACTACAGTCACACGTACGACTCACAAAGTCTTTAAAGATACAGGCTGAAACACCAGCATTCTGAATAACAAGCGTCCTCATTGGATCTTCACCTGGTAAGCGATTGCAGTCTCTGGATCAATCCCGTGCAGTCAGCCTCTCAGCTAGAACAGAGAAATCCTCCCACAGTGAACCACGGGAAAAGAGTCATTTTACATGATGACATCACACGCAAAGGCACGTGACGTCATATGTAAACAAACGCTTGCATGTACTATTTAATTGAAATTTGGATTAAGAGGCTGGTGCATTTGTTCCTATTTGAGTTCTTAAGCTTCACATGCAAGCGTTTGTTTACATCTGACGTCACATGTCTTTGCGCGTGATGTCATCACGTAAAATTTCTCTTTTCCCACGGGAAAAGGTTGCACTGAGAAGCTGTAAATCCCATCATGCATTGTGTTTAAAGGCGACAGGTCCCATAAGTTGCTTGTTGCTGAATGAAGTAGGAAGTATGAAGGGATGTAGCATGTGACTAGATGGAAACAAGAATGTCTGGACTAAAGAGATTATGGGCCTCATTACACGGACGGCGGTAAGGGTTAACGGTCACCGTTAATGGCAACGGTGACCGTTAACCCTTACCGCCGTACTACGAGGTCCCTTAGCGGGTTGGTGCTTTAACGCCTGCTTTTTGCAGGCGTTAAATACCAACCCGCTAAGGGACCTCGGAGCTAATTACGGCACCGCAAAATTGCGGTGCCGTAATTAGCGCCTTCCCCATTCCCATAGAGCCCTATGGGGCAGAAATGGGAATGGGGAAGGGCAATGGCGGAAGGGGGATTTACCGCCCCACCGACCTTGGAATGGGGCGGTAAATCCCCTTACCGCCAAGGCGGTGCCGGTAATTTACCGGCATGGTCCAGGGTGCTAATAGCACCGTGGATCACCGCCATCCGTGTAATGAGGCCCTATGTCTAGGCGACAAGGGAGGCATTTGACTGGTTCAAGTGAAGAAGTGCAAGGAGTAAAAGTGCACGCTCTGAAAAGGGGCCTGTAAACAAGGCCATGGGCATGAGGTAATAACATATTCTTTGTTAATATGTGCCATGGCTAGTTTGGCCCTCTCTGCTCTACTCCTTTCAGTTTTAGAGCTGGTGTTGTCAAGGCTCCTACATAGCTGCTTCTCTGTTCAACTAATATGTGAAACCATTGTCTGACATCCTTGGATCATTCTCCACCCACTTTAAATTGTATGCAAATGGCACTCAACGTGTATTTAGGCTATAACATACATACCACATACCCCAAAACATTGTTCCTGCCTTGTATACATGGAGGACCGGACGAGTGACAAGCACTTTTGCTTGAACAATTCAGAGACACTCTCCTCCCCTTTAATTGGCCTCACTCCATCAGTCCTCCTACTCCCATATATATATTTTCTCTAATTGTTTATGAATAATATATGTGTTTCATGTTATTGGTACGGATGGGTGAATTTACAAATATATTGACACGCTCACGATTGGGATGAAAGGGGATTGACGAATCGGAGTAGTGAATTATGGTGGAACAGAGCAGAAACTATTGAAAGCAAGAACCTAGGTAACTGAACTGAACGTCTCCGATATGGATATATATGGAATGTCATGTTGTTGCAATGTTGTGTACCACTATCATTAAATAAAGTTTAAAAAAAAAAAACACTCAGTATGTTGGCTTTACCCTTGATGCCAGTAGAAAATGCCATGTCACAGTAAGAAAATATGTTAAGACTGGCTTTAACAATGTAGACCAGTACAGCCATTTAAGAACACTTATCATACTGGCTTCACCCTTGATGCCAGTACAAATTGTCATGAACAGCAGGACAACATGCCCAGACTGGCTACACCAATGCCAACCAGTATGGCCACATATGAACACTTATCGTACTGCTTTTAAACTTAATACCAGTAACAAATTCAATGCTACAGTAAGAAAATACATCCAGACTGGCACCACAAAAGTAGTTCAGTAGGGCCATTGAAGAACACACATTATGTTGGCTTTAGCCTAGATGCCCAGCAAAGTTTGGCATGCAATATTAAGAAAATATGCGCGACAGACTGCACCAATATATGCCAGTACTGTTCAGACTAGCTCCACCCATGTAGCCTTTTATGGCCATGCAAGAACACTTATTATGCTGGCTTTATCCTTTATGCCCAGTAAAAAACAGCATGTCACAGTAAGAATATATGTTCAGAACGACTGCTGCTGCACAAATGTAGACCCTTGTAGAGTCGTGCCCCCTTCTGGAACAGCCTCCCTACCTTTCTCAAACCTGAACAGAACCACTTCTGGTTCCAGAAGCAACTCAAGACCTTCCTTTTTTGTTCCGCTTTCTCTCTTCCTCTCCCCTGCTAATGTCCCTCATAGCACCGCACACTGGTCACCTGGCCACCCCTGAGCTCGGACCCAGGCCCCAGCATGTCCAAGCAAGTTCCCCCTTGCCTTACTATGCAACAGACGTTTGAAGTTTCTAGAGAAGTAGTTCCCCCCAGAATTGATTACTGCAACAGTTTGTACTGTATCTCAAGAGGAACCCTTTTCACACCCTGCAGCTTATTCGTCACAGCGTCAGCCGACATTACTAGACGGCGTCCGTGAGCACACAAGACTCCTGTGCGGCACACCTCCAGCGCCAGCAGGAAACACAGACCTGGACAGAGACAGCGAACAGGGATCGCCCGAGCTCTTCTCACAGATGTTATAACTGGCGAGCAGCAAGTGAAATAGAGAAGTGGCCTCTTCAGCACCCTCGCCTCCGACCCCAATACCACGACTGTAGTTGGACACCACGGACACCACAGCATCACAGGTCTACAATCAGAGACCAGGAGCAAGAAGCCCAGAGGACTGAATCTACAAGCTATTTTCAGTCGGTCACCTAGACGTTTGCCACGGGTCCCATGCGAGCGTTCTGCCAACCTCCCCTCCCCGGATCCCCTAGGAGTCTTGGAATTAGGATACCGACGATGCCATGAACACAGCCGGGTCTACCAATTGGACACCCTGAAGAAGGTGCCTTGTACTCTGCAAGTACTTCCAGCACCGAAACGTGGTCACACTATTAAATTCCTAGATGAAGACTATGGATAACATATGTACCTACTCTTCACTCACTAGTGTGCAAAATAAATGTTTGTTCAAACACGTTGTGGTTGACACCAAGAACTTGTAGTGCAACACTAATGTAGCTTGATTTATTTTGGTTGTCACTAAGAATTCAAAAGTGGAACATAGATGTATTTCATTTGGCTTTGGTCACATACTGTCTATATGTATCACCACTATTTGACTGTTACACACCTGTACCACAGCAATTGTCATTTGATTATATAAATTGTTCTTAAGCAAGAAGGCATATGCATAAACTATAGAAGCAGTTACAGACCGCAACCAATATAGGGAAATGTAGGAAAGCTCCTCAGTAGCCCCCTTGTCAAAACATCCAGTGATGATTCATACATAGACAAGGCAGGAACAAGTTGATGCCCCCATTAGCCTTAAGGAGGGCACTCAAATTTTTTAAAATGGGAAAGGGAACACATCATCTTTCTTTTTTGTTGGCTTATTCGTAATAAGGCAACCAGGGTGGAGTTTGGTCTTAAACCCCTCGATCATATCTCCCCACCTTCAAGGCCATCCACTGATGCCTTTCAAAGACAGGATCGAATTTAAAGTCATATGCATCTTACACAAGCCAAGGAGTAGCAGATGTCCTATCTACCTTATTCAGTTCATTATGAAATACAATTCCTTCAGGACCCCAAGGCTCACCATAGGTAAGACGCTCTGCAACACCACCTTCCAGTAAAAGCAGTTGGGTCTGAAATCCATTAGCTGTGAGTGCACTGTGGTCTGTAAGAGGTTACCTTTATCCATCAAATTTTAAGACAGTTTCTTGGAATTCAGAAAGAGACTTAAAATTCTCCACTTCGAAAGCCTTACCCTGCCTCCTAATGTGGTTTTGCCTTCGTCACCTTGTTGTTGCCTGGGCATTTCCCGCTCCTTGTCTGCTTTGCGACTGTGGTTCACTGACCTTGGGTTCACCACCTGCATTGAAAAGTGACTGATGCTATGGCTGGATCTTAAGCTCCTATCTTATTTGTAGCACCTGCATTGTTGTACTGCCATAGGCCACGTCGTATCTTCCTGGAGTTCATATAATTCTTTCAATAAACATAGGTTCTATTGTACTGGGCTCTTCTCTACCTTCCCATTTCCCCTCGACTCAATGCTCGAAAGAACCGTGAATTTTCCTTTTTTAAAGGCTTTATTTAACATTTCAACAATACAAATACAATGTGAACAAAAACCCCAAATGAGGTAAATGTAAGAGAAAAAAAAGAAATTTAAAACACAAAGCAAAACAAAACGAAGCAAAAGGGGTGTGAGCTGAAGTGTGTGGCTGCAAGTGTGTGGCTGTCTTCTGGCTGAGAACGCTGTTGCCGTATTCCTGCTTTCTTGAGAATCCGACCCTCCCCCCAGCAAAGCCAAACACCTTGAAAAGAGCCGTGCACGCGCGTGAGCGCGCGTATAAAGCTGAAGTGCATGGCTGCAAGTGCGCGGCTCCAAGTGTGTGGCTGTCTTGCTGGCTGAGAACGCTGTTGTCGTTTTCCTGCTTTCTACGTTTCTCCATTGGACTCTGTAGCTGCATTGATTGGTCCTTGCGGTGAGAGGAACACCTGGACTGGACTGAGTTGGCAACTTTGAGAACTTTGAGGACTTTAATTAGCTTGCCATCTAATATTCCTTTCCATGTGTTTCATTTTACACAGAATCCGACCCTTCCCCCAGCACAGCCAAATGCCTTCAAAAGAGCCGTGCACGCGTGTGAGCGCGCACGTGAGCTGAAGTGCATTGCTGCAAGTGTGTGGCTTTCTTGCTATCTAGCAGGATAGTGTGGGCCGGGGGCGGTAAGTTTTACTATAGCTGATTTTTGGCATGGTTAATTTTTGGAAGTTAGTTCCCTTTATATTGCCATAATATGTTCACCTTAAAGTCTGGCATGCCGCAAAATTTGGTGGACCGAATTCCAACAGAGGAACTATTGCATCGAAGGATAAATGCCTTGGCGTTTAAATGCTAAGAAAAATAAACATTAGCAGCTCAACGATCTGTCTCACTCACAGCTGATATCCGTGCATTTTGTTCACTCGAACCGTCTACAGCAAAGGTCGATACTATAGCTGCTCCACAGGAATCTCTACTAAGAAATATGCCTATTCAAGAGTCCACGACATCTGAAATGGTAATTAATGTAAATTAACTCAGCACCGTAACAGAGAATAACCAGCTATCCTCTATGAAGCAACTAACTGACAGAACGATTGAATGTGCGTTTGTTTCAGGTGATTTATGTACATCTCAAGCACTTGATGAATTACGGTCAAATTCACTTAATGCTACTAAATGCCAGCCGTTGCAGCTTAATTCTAATTTATCTTCACGAATTGCATGTGTTTGTTCTGTACAAGCTCAGCATGAACTGAGAAATTAACATGATAGATTAACTATGGCTGGAGAAATTAATGATGACGTCATGGATTTCATGAACAGTTCTTTGGATCATGGGGAGGTGTCCCAAGAGGTAAAATATCTTTGTTCTAATACGGGGGACTTGATACAATTTGATCAAGTTTTCTCCGATTTAGTTGAAAATACTCAGGATAATTTGAAGTGTGCTCAAAATGTAACATTTCTACCTGAAAAGGATCTGGATCTATCGAAGTCACCTATCATGTTTGACAAAACCGATGGGAATGGCTCTAATAGATCTCTATCCTTTGTGGCACCCACGCCGAGGCGTACACAATTTGATGCCCCTCTAGGCGATCAACCATACTTTATCAGAAATTCCCAACCCATGACGACCAATCGGCATAGATTCTCATTTCCCAAGGCTCCGGCCCTAAATAACACATGAGGGGCCATGAATACAGCCCTATTCTCAATGGCCAAATTGTATGAAGCTCTGGATGTGAAAATAAATATTCATACGATCTCCCTCCAACAAATCATGGTAAAATTTAATGATTTTACCATATTAATGGAGAATCGGATGGGAAAGAAGTCTGATATTAATGATCCTGAGATGTTCAATTGTGTAAATAATCTGATAAATGGTGGAGGGTCGGTATATCAGCAACCCAAGGAGTTGATGAAATGTATTGATATTGTTGTCGAGACACCGTCCCTTTCAGAAGATCAAAGTGATCTGATAAATAGGTGTCCCCTGTTTTTGTCTACAACTAGTAAGTTTAATCCCCCTTCATCCATATCTAGGAAATCTAAGCCTCTAATTCAAGAGGCAGTTCCATCGGTCCCTGTAGTGGTGAATGCGGGGCTCCCATTTACACCGACCACGACCATTCCTCCACTTCATGATGCATTACCATTCGGCTCCAAAACTGTGGAGCTTGCTTGTTCCGAGGTGACAAGCAAGCCTCCACCTACTGTGCACACTAATCCTAAAGACTGGATGACTGCTAAAATACATAACGAATCTACAATGATAAAAAAATGTCAGTAATGACCCAAGCTTCAAGCAAAAAATATTTTTAAAAAAACCACACTCGCAGCAATTGCAGCAAGAAAAAAGAGATTGAGTAAGGCCATTAGTAATTTAGCCAAGCCAAATGACCTCCCTCAGAGTTACCAACCTTTGGATGATCTAGTGGCCGAATCAATAGCCACAAGTTTCACCCCGGTCTCTAGCCAAATATCATCGAACGAAATAAGCATGGCAATAGCTTTTGTTGCCCCAGGTCCCACAAAGCAAGAACTTGGGTTAAATACAATGGAGAATATACATCTCATTGAGGACACAAGTAAAATGCTGGCAATTGGTGCTAAAGCTTCTAATCAACAACTTGCTCATCTACAACCTTTATGCAATTCCATTCATGATTTACGGAAGGAAATGCGAGCCTCATTTGCAGCCTATAAGTTGGATACCCAAAAGATGGCTCAAATCAGTATGCCCGAGTCCCTAGAGAATCAGTTGCGGCCCACTGATAACCAGCCCATGGTGTATACCCACCCCGAGATGACTAGACTCTTAAGAGGCCCGGTGGTAACTCAAGGTCTGAACATCATAGGGGGTGGCAATCGGGTTCCTCAGTCAGGGGATTATCAATCTGGTATGAATAATGAGCCTCAAACAAAAATGCAGCCTGAGAAATTTCTAGACTAGAGATGGGCCCCGTATAAACATCATCATTGTTTGTTTTTGTCTTACAGACCGCACCCCTTCCCGCAATGTGATTTAAATCGCACAAGTGTTTTGAATATATTCACTGATATACCTACACTGGCAAACCTGATATCTTCGGACATTAGCTTAGTTGAATTTACAAAAACACAAGTTCCAGGTGAACTTTATATCCAATCGGGCGTAGTATGGAACACACTCTCGGTTGCGCGTACTGCATTGTTTAACTTGGGTTTCATTATCAATCAAGTGGTTCGTCTGATGTAACCACAGCTAAAATGCCAGTACAATCAAGTGCATATATATGGTGCTAATAAAAATCAAGGGGGGCAAAGCACCCCATGTACCAGAGATACACCATGGTCAAATTCAATCTTGGAGCACAAATCATAACAATTCCAGCCTCATGATAGAATTACCATGATCTCCTGGAATACAAGGGGACACAGACACTTCATTAATAACAAGGGAGCTGATTTACATACTTATGACATCATTGTACTCCAGGAGACATGGCTTTCTACTGCCCCCATCTGGGATTCATATTACATTCATACGATAAATGCTATAGAAGCGCCACAAGGTCGCCCGATGATGGGTTTGCTTGTGGCATTCAGAAAGGATAAACATTTTAAAGTTTCCACTTACTCTTTCTTCATGTTTTCAAGTATTGAAAGTGCAAAGAGGAGTATGTATAATGTGATTGTCAATATTTATTGGGGCAGAAAACATCTGTCTGTAGATCTGTTCTTCAATGAATTATACTTTATTCTTGATAACCTGATAATTGACCAAACGATTAGGCATACATTAATTATGGGTGACCTAAATATGCATTTGGTGCCGGAGGTATCATCGATTAAAACATTGGAGGAATATAAATGGTTCGAATCCATGAATGAACACAATTTTGTCACGCTAAATGGAACCATTCAAGGTGACATTCCACCGAGTATGACATGGCATAGAGATGGTCAGTATGTAATCTTAGATTATATCTATGCAAATAGCCAGTTTTTGGATAAAGTAAGATCACTGAACATTAACAGGGTAATTCATAGAATTTCGCAGAAAAGTGTCGCAAGCGGCTGGCGCAGAGTGTCCGCGTGCGATTGTCTGCGCCAGGCACGTGCGCTAAAACCGATTTCCGCGCACAGCGTATTCATGGATTTTAGGCTCCCAAACCAGCCGTGGCGCAGAGTATCGCAGCGACCCTGCAGCAGCGCCAGTAACGCCCCCAAGAACGCCCTCGCGCAAGGAAAAGCCATCAAAATCGCTAAATCATCGCAAAGGGCTGCGCTAACCCTGGACCAGTTTACAGGGCTGCCAAACAAGGAACGCAAAGCGGGTAACGTTCATATCAGGGGTACGCGGGAAGTTTTACACGCGATTAGCCAGGGCACGTGTATTACAGGGGTACGCGGGAAGTTTAACACGCGATTGGCCAGGGTACGTGTATTAGAGGGGTACGCGTGAAGTTTTACACGCGATTAGCCAGGGCACGTGTATTACAGGGGTACGCGGGAATAATCACACGCGATTTGGCTGGGTAGGTGTATTACAGGGGTACACGGGAAGTTTTACACGCGATTTGGCTGGGTACGTGTATTACAGGGGTGCGCGGGAATTATCACACGCGATTTGGCTGGGTACGTGTATTACAGGGGTGCATGGGAAGTTACACACGCGATTAGGCTGGGTGGGTCCTCACAGGTGTTCCCTGTACACCCTCCACGGCCCCTGCAGGCAGCCCACAAAACAGGGGACTACCCTGCACACCTGCTCATGTCCCCCTGCACCTCCACCCCCCAGCCACCAGGGGCAGCCTCCACCAGGCCCCCACCCATGTCTACCACCACCCCCAGCCACCAGGGGCAGCCTCCACCAGGCCCCCACTCATGTCTCCCACCACCCCACCCCCCAGCACTGTGGGGCACCTGCCAGCAGGCCCCCACCCATGTCCAACTCATGTCTCCCACCACCCCCACCCCCCAGCCACCAGGGGCACCCTCCACCAGGCCCCCACTCATGTCCCCCTGCACCCCCACCCCCCAGCCACCAGGGGCAGCCTCCACCAGGCCCCCACTCATGTCTCCCTGCACCCCCGCCCCCCAGCCACCAGGGGCAGCCTCCACCAGGCCCCCACTCATGTCTACCACCCCACCCCCACCCCCCAGCAGTGCAGGGGCACCCTCCACCAGGCCCCCACTCATGTCCCCTATCACCCCCACCCCCCAGACACCAGGGGCAGCCTCCACCAGGCCCCCACTCATGTCTCCCACCACCCCACCCCCCAGCAGTGCAGGGGCACCCTCCACCAGGCCCCCACTCATGTCCCTTATCACCCCCACCCCCCAGCCACCAGGGGAAGCCTCCACCAGGCCCCCATTTATGTCTCCCAGCGTGCTACGTGTATTTCAGGGGTGCGCGGGAAGTCCCACTCGCGAATAGCCTGGGCGCGTGTATTTCAGGGGTGCGCGGGAAGTTCCACACGCGAATAGCCTGGGCGCATGCATTTCAGGGGTGCGCGGGAAGTTTTACATGCGACTTCAGCAGGGTACGTGTATTTCAGGTATGCGCGGGAATTCTCACACGCGATTTGGCTTGGTACGTGTATTACAGGGGTGCGTGGGAAGTTACACACGCGATTAGGCTGGGTGGGTCCTCACAGGTGTTCCCTGTACACCCTCCACGGCCCCTGCAGGCAGCCCACAAAACAGGGGACTACCCTGCACACCTGCTCATGTCCCCCTGCACCTCCACCCCCCAGCCACCAGGGGCAGCCTCCACCAGGCCCCCACCCATGTCTACCACCACCCCCACCCCCCAGCCACCAGGGGCAGCCTCCACCAGGCCCCCACTCATGTCTCCCACCACCCCACCCCCCAGCCACCAGGGGCAGCCTCCACCAGGCCCCCACTCATGTCTCCCACCACCCCCAAACCCCAGCAGTGCAGGGTCACCCTCCACCAGGCCCCCACTCATGTCTCCCACCACCCCCACCCCCCAGCCACCAGGGGAAGCCTCCACCAGGCCCCCACCCATGTCTACCACCACCCCCGCCCCCCAGCCACCAGGGGCAGCCTCCACCAGGCCCCCACCCATGTCTACCACCCCACCCCCACCCCCCAGCCACCAGGGGAAGCCTCCACCAGGCCTCCACCCATGTCTACCACCACCCCCGCCCCCCAGCCACCAGGGGCAGCCTCCACCAGGCCCCCACTCATGTCACCCACCACCCCCACACCCCAGCACTGTGGGGCACCTGCCAGCAGGCCCCCACCCATGTCCAACTCATGTCTCCCACCACCCCCACCCCCCAGCCACCAGGGGCACCCTCCACCAGGCCCCCACTCATGTCTACCACCCCACCCCCACCCCCCAGCCACCAGGGGAAGCCTCCACCAGGCCCCCACCCATGTCTACCACCACCCCCGCCCCCCAGCCACCAGGGGCAGCCTCCACCAGGCGCCCACGCATGTCCCCCTGCACCCCCACCCCCCAGCCACCAGGGGAAGCCTCCACCAGGCCCCCACTCATGTCCCCTATCACCCCCAACCCCCAGCCACCAGGGGCAGCCTCCACCAGGCCCCCACTCATGTCCCCTATCACCCCCACCCTCCAGCAGTGCAGGGGCAGCAGGCAGTCAGGCAGCAGCAGGTGGGAGCGTGCTCGGGCTCTGGGGGGCAGTAGTTCGGCCTTCCGGGCAGGAGCGTGGTATTCTGTGTGCGTACGCGTGGCCAGCTTGGTACGGAGTGATTTTGCACGTGAAAATCCTGCACGTCAGCGTGAAAACTGAGGAAAGGCCCTCAGCGCGTAAGCGCGTCTGTGACGTGACCCGCACAGGTGTTTCCCACACAGCACGTGATGACAGAGCACACGTGGAAAGACTGCACGTCAGAGTGTAATCGCGTGTGATTGGTGGAAATGGCCCTACACGCAGAAGTGACAAAGCGTGTGATTGGTGGAAATGGCCCTACACGCAGAAGTGACAAAGCGTGTGATTGGTGGAAATGGCCCTACACGCAGAAGTGACAAAGCGTGTAATTGGTGTAAATGGCCCTACACGCAGAAGTGACAAAGCATGCAATAGGTGGAAATGGCCCTAGCGCGTACACGCCGCGTAAGTGACGCTGGACGTGTGGGCCTGTATAAAAGGTACGTGTAGAACACGTTTTCCTTGTACGTGCTTTTCGTGGAGAGCGAGTGGGTGAATTCTGTACTTCTTGTCGTTTCACACGCGATTTACTTCACAGCGTTTCTAGTTCGTATTCCCTGTTACCTCTGACAGCTTTTTCTCTTTTCTCTCTTTTACTGGTTTACCTGGGCCTGTTCCCTCAAACAGTGTTCCCTTCTACTGTTGTCCTGTATCCTCAGACAGCGTACAAATCTTCTTTTGGCGGGGGTGTTGCCAACCAAACGTGCTCCTTTTACACGCTCGTTTACCTGGCAGACGGTGAGTCACGCACGTATCTAACATCTGTGCTAGCCCCGTGTGTAGCCTACCCCTTCAGAGGTCATTCTAGGCTGCGTGTGACACGCATACGTTCATTCTTGTGTTTCTGGGTGCCACAGCGTAGTGCAGGTTTTTCTTTCTGCACATGTGGTCTAGGAGGGGTTGCGTGCACGTCATCTCCCTTTTTTGGGCCTCCTGTGCATTGCGTGACCCGTCATCTTTCCCCAGGGGTTACATTCAGCCTTGCTAGAGCACTAGGGTACAATTACCATCTGGTACCCAACCCCTTTGACCCCCAATTGCCCAGGACAATAGTCTACATCCACTCCCATACGCACATTAACATCAGTGCCATGGCTGGGAGGCGAGGATTCCGTAAGGGTGGCAAAGGTGGAAGAGCCACAAGTGGTGGCCCTGGTGGATCCGGTAGGGGACGTGGTCGTAACTTGCAGGGTGAGCCTGTCCCCCCATGTGTGGAGGACCAGTCACGGGCACCCATAATCCCCCCCCCTCCCATTGAGGCTGATGTGGCTGACACCATCCATGCTCAGCCCTTGTTGGACCAGCCCATTGTGGCACCAGACCTGGCTGACTTCCAGGTCAGCAGGGCTACGACACGTGCGCTGGTGCACGTTGATGCCATCATGCCACGTGGATCTGGGGCAGCAAGGTCATCTGCTGCACCAAGGAGGCAGGGCGGAGAGGCTGCAGGGGCAGCTGCGGCTCCATCCACCCCAGCCCTCACACACCCAGCCAGGACAGTGTCGGTCCTAGTCCATGCTGCTGACATTCCCCCTGACACCATCACACTAGAGCTAATGCCTGCACCAACTCCCATGCTGAGTGTGCCATCCCACACTCCTGATACAGAGTCCACCAGGGCTCCTGCCCCTAGTGTCCAGAGCGGCGCAGGACACTCAGGATCACCACCACCTTCCAAGCGGAAGAGGAAGAGTGCTCATCCGGCACAGGCTGATGCCCCAGACACGGCTACACAGTCCGGCCCGTCCAGGAAGCCCAGCTTCACGGATGACGAACTGAATGCACTTGTCGAGTATGTGTCCGGACATGACAACGAGATGGTCATTGTTGCAGGATCCAAGACCACACCTGCACAACGCCAGGCACACTGGCAGACCGTTGCGGACATCGTAAGTGCCCTTGGAATTGTGAGGCGCACAGCCAATGATTGCTATAAGCGCTGGAATGACCTAAAGCGCAGGGCAAAGAGTAAGCTGGCCTCAAGTCATGCCGCAACTCTAGTGACTGGAGGTGGGTCTCCAGTAGTAGACATGGAACTCACTCCACATGAGTCAGTCGCTGGGACCTACGTCACGGAGGAACAGATCCAAGGCGTGGGAGATCTGGCTGATTACGAGGCATTGTCCGGTGAGTGCACATGCATGTGTGTGTCATCCATGTGCATGGTGTGTGTGTGAGGGCTTCTGTTCGGGTGCCAGGTGAGAGTGTGTGCGCCTGAGTCGTATGGGTCAGCCATGTGCTTCATGCAATCCTTCCTGCGCAGCTGCATTTGGCCATAGCAGTATCCCTTCTGCCAACAGTAGACATCTAGCCCAACTGCACGCCAGTTGCCCTTGAAGTGTCACCTTGCCACAACGTATTTGCTTCTTTTTCACTGTTCATTCAGTCAGTTTGTTTGCATTCCACCACTTTCACTAGGCATGTCGCTGTCCACTAGTCACATGTCTGACATGGGTATGGTAAAGTGGAGTGACTTTGTTACCTGGATATCATTTGTACACACATGTCCCTGTGCAATTGGACCATTTCAGACTGGCAGCTCCAGGTGAAAAATCTGACCTGTTAGAATTAGAAAAGCAATTACATGCGGGAACTGGACTGAATGAATAGGTGCTGCCCTCCTCTCCATCTTCACTCAATAGCAATGGTACATGCCATCTGTGTGATGGCATGTGTGTTTCACCTGCCAATCACAGGCCAATGTGTGATGCCACTGCCAGGCAGCATGCAGAAAATGTGTTCATCTTCCATCTTGGTGTCATCAGTGTGTGCCATTTGCCTGCACTTCATACGCAGTGAGGGTGCATGCATGGGAGGGTTTTAGTCATGTGGGACATGTGTCAATCAAGTACTGGTTCTCTTGCTTCTCAGCCCTCAATGTGTGCCATGGTGCTAATGCCTGTTTCCATTTCTTTGTTTTCATGTCTTTGCAGGGGAAGACGCACCTGATACTGCTGGGGTTGTGGAGATGGTGCAGACCCAGGAGGGGTCCGAGGGCCGACCAACCACCAGTGAGGGACGTGGTGTGGTGGTGGGGGAGAACCCACAAGTGCTGCAGGTCGTGCTCTCAAGGGGTGTCTCTGGCTGCACCTCCCCCGAGCTGTACTCAGGTGTTGATTCGGATGAGACCTACGTGCCGTCGCAGGTGAGTGTTCCAGGGAGGGATTCTGTTCTGTCTCACCCACCTGCACCAGGGTCAGAACCCTCCATGGGGATGTCAGTGTTGGCAGCTACGCCTTCGGTGGTTACGGATGCAGGGTCACACTCCGCGACATCTGATCCTGTTCCTGGGCCAGCAGATCAGAGGGGGAATGCAGTCCTGCAGCCTCAGGCAGTGCCGGCACAGCAAGGCGCAGTTCGCCTTGCCCCAGACAGGTGTGGTGCCCGCCGACGTGGTGGCCGTACGCCACCCGGCAATACCGCATGGGAGCAATCCATTTACGGTATGGCAACCCAACAGGCTGCATCATCCGAGATGATGGCTCAGGCCATGGATAGGGTGGCCACTTCCATTGTCCCCCCAGAAAGGCTGATGGAGCGACTAGAGCAGGCAACCGACTCCATCTGCCAGTCACACAGGGAGGACATGTTGGGGTCCAACAGGGACAGGCGGGCGGCACTGGCGACTCTGCAGGAGGCCATCTCCATTGAGTCCCAGGGCCACAGGGAAGCCCTGAGGCAGGAGCTCCTTCACCTCAGGACGACTCTTGTTGAGCTTGAGGCTTCAACACACCAAAGGACAGAACAGCAGCTGGAGCGTCTCACCCGTACGCTCTCAGCTGAGATGCAGGCAACGAGGGCGGAGGTCCGGGCATCCTGTGAGTTGTTGCATGGGGACCTCCGCACACTCATCCTCCAGAACCAGACCTACCACACCCGCATGCTTGCAGCCATGGAGGAGCAGACTAGGGCCTTGCGTGGGCTGCCTCCCATAGTGCAACGACCTCCGGATGCAGCTGCACAGGGTGATAATAGCTACAGCAGTGATACTCCCACAATAGGGTAGCCGTGTGGGCCATGAGCCCATGGAGGTGTTTTATCTTCCCAGGATCCACGCAGGTGGGTTCTGGTGTGCATCCTGTCCTCGGACCTCCTGGGTGGCCTCCCCAACCCCCCCGGGCCCATCAATGGCCATTTTTGATTGTTTCTTATTTTTATTTTTATTTTGATTTCTTTTATTCCCAATTTTTTTGGGACGATCTGTTGGCTTCCGTGGTTCCTGTGGGCATACGCTGCATTGTGGCTGGGCACATGCAGGCTTGTAATGTATTTGGTTCAGATGCTTGGGTTTGAGTCACACACACCCCTCCTGCTTCCCGTTTCCATGGGCTTGTAAAGGGTGTGCCCAAGTGACAGTGAATTACACAGTGACGTTGGACTCCCATGAGCTGTGTGGGCAGTCTGTAGTCAATACTGTGTATACATTCCTAGTGCATATTGCTGTTGTGTTGTACACTGCATGTTGCATTGATGTGTAACTCTTCTTCTGTGTCTACCTCCCAATTTGCAGGTCCCTTCCTCATGTCCACACAAGGACCTCTAGTCTGGAGATGGGGTCCATGTTGGCAGCAGTGCACCTACAACTCTACATGGCGACAACACTGCACAGTTGGTAGTGGTGGGAGTGCAGGCATTTCCAGGTGGTGAGACTACTAATATGTAACATTTGTGATGTCATGTTAATGGTACTACGTGCTCAAGTATGTTGTTGGTCCGGCATTGCTGTGAGCATTTCAGGTGTTGCAGGTTTCTAATAGTGCCACTGTACATAGTGAGACTGATGTCATGTTGTGGGGATTACTTTGTTTACCTGCAATTAGCATGACATGGCACGGTGTGTCGTGTGGCGGTGCTGGGGTTGGGTTGGCTGACATGGCACTGTCCTCTTGTTGCATTTTGCAAGTGGGTATTCATTTTAGCTGCTTCAATGTGTAACTTCACAAAACTGCATTGGTGGTGTCTGTGTGGGTAGGCATGCACACATTGTGACACTTCCAGGTGAACAATCTCAGGCTGACATGGTATTCCCGGTTCATTCTCCAGACATTCAGGATCAGTGTCAGGTTGAGTCATCATTGATTGTCAGATGGAATGTGCCAGGGCAGTGTGCACTCCACAGGGGTGTGATTTCTATGTGAAGTAATTAGCCACTAGCTGTGTACGGGCTGCCTCCCCCGTGCCCTTTCCCCTCCCATGCGCAGCGGCTGTGCATGTGGTTGGGGATGTGGGGCCACCACCATGTCCACGGCCAGGCCCCGGCGTGTTGCAACGTTGTGCAGGACACATGCTGCCACTATGATCCTGCACACTACTGGGGGAGCGTATAACAGCTGCCCGCCAGAACGGTCAAGGGAGCGAAAGCGTGACTTTAGCACTCCGAATGTGCGCTCCACTATGCCCCTGGTTGTAATGTGGGCTGTGTTATATCTTACCTGGGGTGGCGTGGTGGGGTTCCGAATTGGCGTCATCATGTGGGGGCTGAGAGGGTAGGCACTGTCCCCTGTGGAGGTGGTGATTGGTATCATTGGTGGGGTTGTGACCTTGCTCAGTATCCAACATGCATGCATGTGCAGTGGCATACATACTCACCAAGCAGCCATGTATCGCCATGCCGCCCAGCTTCTAGGTCCCGGCTTAGGGTGGACATTCGGTAAATGAAGCTGTCGTGGGTGGAGCCGGGATAGTTGGCATATACTGAGGTGATGATTCCCTTGGCATTACATGCTACCTGCACGTTGATGGAATGCCAGTGCTTGCGGTTCCTATAGATGTGCTCAGATGCCCTGGGGGGACGTAGAGCCACATGGGTGCAGTCGATGGCACCTAGCACTTTGGGGAATCGTGCCACAGCGTAAAAATCCAGGGCGGCAGCATGCCTTTCTGCAGGGGTTCTGGGCAGGTATATGTGCCTGCGGACTGATGGCCGTGCAGTGATGATGTTCAAGACCTGGTGTAGGCAGCGTGACTGGGTGGCCTGTGACACCCCACCCACTATGGCACTTGTCCGCTGAAATGATCCAGTGGCTAAGAAGTGCAGTACATTGAGGACCTTCTCCAGGGGGCTGAGTGCTTGGGAGCACAGGGTGGGTGATGTGAGGTCATCCTCCCACTCACTCACCAGGTCCAGTATAATGTGTGGTGGAAACCTGTACCTCCCATACACCTGGTCATCAGGCATCCCGAAAAGGCTGGTTCTGGGTGTGAATATTCTGGCCCTGACTATCCTCCTCCTCCTCCTTTGGTAGCCCACTGCCACTGCTGCTAGGAACGGTATGTTCATCCTGGCGTCTTAGCTTGTTATTGTTAAAGTCCGCAAAATTATGCTTTGCGCGTGTTCTAGGCGAGCGTGTGACCCGCGCACCCCTGGAATCCAGTTCCCAGTCCAATAGCGTGTGGAAATTCACACGCACCACGGGATACAGCGTGTGACCCGCGCACCCCTGGAATCCAGTTCCCAGTCCAATAGCGTGTGGAAATTCACACGCACCACGGGATACAGCGTGTGACCCGCGCACCCCTGGAATCCAGTTCCCAGTCCAATAGCGTGTGGAAATTCACACGCACCACGGGATACAGCGTGTGACCCGCGCACCCCTGGAATCCAGTTCCCAGTCCAATAGCGTGTGGAAATTCACACGCACCACGGGATACAGGTTCGCTGACGTACTTGCGTGTGTAAGTGCCCGCGCACCCATTAAATACACGTACATGGGCCAATCACGTGTACGCGCACTTTTGTCCAATTACACGCGATGACACTCTGACGTGTAGTATCTCCACGTGTGCCCCGTCATCACGTGCTGAGTGGGGAACACCCGTGCGGGTCACGTCACAGACGCGCTTACGCGCTGAGGGACTCTGGTCCAATAGAATCGCGTATGCGTGCTGACGCGCTTACGCGCTAAGGGCCTTTCCTCGGATTTCACGCTGACGTGCAGGATTTTCACGTGCCAAATCACTCCGTATCAAGCTGGCCACGCGAAAACACACGGAAGACCACGCTCCTGCCCAGAAGGCCGAGTTACTGCCCCCCAGTGCCCCGAGCAGCCTCCCACGTGCCATCTGCTGCTGCCTGCCTGCCTGCCTGCCTGCTGCCACCGTGCCCTGCCATTTGGTGCCTGCACATCAGCCATCTGCAGGGGTCCAGTTGCTGTGTCCACCCCTGCTGGAACTGAAGACTCCCGACTGGGATTACATCGCTCCACAGCCCAGCCCCAGGACCCAGTTGCCCACCCACACCTGCCTCTGGGGTTGCCATGTCGGGCACTTCCACATCTGGCACCAGTGGCAACCCCAGGCCAGAGGGGCAGAGGGGCACCAGCTTCACTGTCACCGAAGTTGGTGTCCTGGTGGAGCATGTCCTGGGGCAGTATGATGCCCTCTTTGGATCGTCCCGCGCCAGCAAGGAAGGACGGCAGAGGATCTGGGCCGACTGTGTGGTTGCCATCAACGCGGAGGGGGTGGCAACCCGCGACGTCCCGAAGATCAAGAAGCGCTGGGAAGACTTGAGGTCCAGGACCCTTGTGAAGGCCCGGCGCCTCGTGGAGGGGGGCCGGGGCCGCATGAGTTCCATCCAGATGAGGGTCCTGGAACGCGTACGCCCAGCGCTCCACGCCCAGATCCTTGAGAGGGAGGCCCGTCTGGAGTTGAGCGGTAAGTGTCCATGCATTACTGTGTGAGACAGGGCATGTTGCGGTGTGCTGGTTCTATGATACTTGCCTGTATGTGTGCCATAGGCCATGTATGCATGTATGTGTGCAGGGACATCATGGTAATGCATGTGCGACCAGTGATGTGTGATGCACATGGTTGTTGCATGTGTTGAAATGCCGCATGGGGAGCCCTATGCAGATTTAGAACATGAGAGCATGCCAGTCTCTGTACCTGGACATGGGTGGGGGTGAGGGATGGGTGCTGATGCCAGGTACATATATGGTAGCCATGTCTGTGTGCCTGACCTGCGTGTCTGTGACTTGTGCATGCCATGGATGCATGACACATGTGTGTGACAATGCACAGATTCAGTAAAGCAGCCAAATTACCCTTGTATCCGCTGTGTTTGGTGTGTTTGGGGCCAGATGGATGTGACTGAGGTGAAGTGTGTGCATGTGATAGGCATGAGCCATGATGCATGTGAGTTACATATCATTGAATGTTTCAAGAGTCCATTGGACATGCATGGAAATGTCCATGGCATGCACCATGCCTGTTACTGTGTGTGTTTTGCCTGGACTGACCCATGTGTTGTGGAGGGACATGATGGAAGTGTACTTTGACAGTGGTGCTCATCTGCTATTGCTTCCTGTCTAGGGGACCATTGTACAGTGCCCTGATGCTTGTGTTCTTTGTCTCCCTCTACGCAGCGGCTAGTGAAGAGGAGGGCGGAGACGGCGCTGTGGAGCAAGGCGGCGGGGATGCCCCCACGGCTGCAGCGGAAGGGGTGGGTGAGCCCCCACAGGGGCCTGCTACGGTGGGAGACGGTGAGGAGCCATCCAGGTTGGTGGTTTGCACAGAGGAGGAGGAGGCCGCCACTGGGGCACACATGGGGCCTGGTGGGGGCATCCCTGCTGGTGCAAGTGGTGCAGTCCAAGGCCAGGGGCAGGAGGCAGCACAGGTCACCGTGGAGGGGCCTGTGCATGTCGCTGTCCCTGACCCTGTGAGTGCACCACCATGCACCAGCAGGGATGCCCCGTCCCAGGCCTGTCCGCAGGTAGAGGGGATGTCCATGTCACCTGACTCCCCTCCACCTGCGGACGTGGGAACCCCTGGCCGTGCGGAGAAGGTCCTGATTGGGGTCGCGATGCGCACGGCTGTGATTCGTGATGCCGTGCGTGCTTCCCGGGAGGAGCACGCACGTCATCACGAAGTGCACCGTGCCGACGTGGCCCAATTGGGATCGGCCATGTTCGGGGGTTTCCTGCATGTGTTGGCCAATGTGGCGGCCCTCTCCTCCTCTGTGCAGGCTATCCACCAGTCGTTCTCCTTGCCGTCTTCCAGCCCAGATGCCACCAGGGCCCCCTGTGGACCTGCCCCGACCAATGCAGCCAGCTCGGTGGGGATCCCATCCCTGCCACAGTCGGGAGTCAGAGATCCAGCAGGGGTGGACACCACAGCAACTGGACCCCAGCAGATGGAGGATGTGACGGCATCATCGGGCAGGGCACGTGCACGACGGCGTCGGTGGTTTCCATCAGCCTGGATGCCGTCGTGCTGGCACAGGCAGTTGCGTCGGAGGCAGCAGCAGGCTCAACGTGGGAGGCATCATGGCTCGGGGCCATCAACATCAGGGGTGCAGGCATCGGCCGGAGGGCAGGAGAACCCTGGAATGGGAGTGGCTTCCGTGTGGGAGCGGTTGTGCCGGCGGATAGGTGCGGAGCGGCAGCGGGCAGAGGAGGAACGGCTCACGATGGTCAGGGCGGAGGACTCCATGCGGAGGGCGCTGAGGCGGGCTGAGTGCCTCGAGGGTCTTCGCAGGGAGTTTGAGCTTGACACTGCGTTATCCCTGCGGGACCTCGAGGCCAGGGAACATGCCCGCCTCCAAGCCATTGACCAGGAGTTCGATGATGCCCTGGCCCATGACAACAACCAGTGAGCCGTCCGCATAGCCCGCTGCCTTTGTATATAGTTGTATAGTTAGGGTTAGGTTTCCTTTGTTTTTTTGATTTTTTTTGGGTAGCGATTGGACAATGCACCACTTTTTTGTATATAGTTCAGTTTTTAGTTA
The DNA here is from genome assembly GCF_040938575.1 of Ambystoma mexicanum. NCBI lineage: Eukaryota > Metazoa > Chordata > Amphibia > Caudata > Ambystomatidae > Ambystoma > Ambystoma mexicanum. The sequence continues at coordinate 290,202,066 of NC_090940.1, forward strand.
GTAGTCATAGTTAGGTTTAATTTGGTTGGGCTCATGGACCCAGGATGATCTTCTTCATGGTTCTTCATTGGCTTATTTTAATTTTTCAGATTATTTTCTTGGACATTCATCTTGTTTTGTTTGATTTGCTTTGTGTTTTTTCTTATTTCATTTCCATTCTACTTGCTGTTCAATACATTATTTTTTTTATTCTTCAATGTGTCGTATCATCTCATTGCTTTCAGGCATGTCATGTTGGGTGTTTTGTCATTCACTTGCAGCCATTGTGTGTGACAGACATGTGTTCAATTGCATTATTTAAATTGGGGGTGTAACATGTAATTGCCTTTGATATGTGGGTGGGTGTGATAGTTGTTTGGGCCTTTTGGCAGGGGAGGATGGGCATTACGGACATGATTGGGGAATGTTGGGACCCAGGTGCAGGGGGGCATGGATTGGACATGGGTGGGTGCCTGCTGGCAGGTGCCCCACAGTGCTGGGGGGGTGGGGGTGGTGGGAGACATGGGTGGGGGCCTGGTGGAGGGTGCCCCTGGTGGCTGGGGGGTGGGGGTGGTGGGAGACATGGGTGGGGGCCTGGTGGAGGGTGCCCCTGGTGGCTGGGGGGTGGGGGTGGTGGGAGACATGAGTGGGGGCCTGGTGGAGGGTGCCCCTGGTGGCTGGGGGGTGGGGGTGGTGGGAGACATGAGTGGGGGCCTGGTGGAGGGTGCCCCTGGTGGCTGGGGGGTGGGGGTGGTGGGAGACATGAGTTGGACATGGGTGGGGGCCTGCTGGCAGGTGCCCCACAGTGCTGCGGGGTTGGGGGTGGTGGGTGACATGAGTGGGGGCCTGGTGGAGGGTGACCCTGCACTGCTGGGGTTTGGGGGTGGTGGGAGACATGAGTGGGGGCCTGGTGGAGGGTGCCCCTTGTGGCTGGGGGGTGGGGGTGGTGGGAGACATGAGTTGGACATGGGTGGGGGCCTGCTGGCAGGTGCCCCACAGTGCTGGGGGGTGGGGGTGGTGGGAGACATGAGTGGGGGCCTGGTGGAGGGTGCCCCTGGTGGCTGGGGTGTGGGGGTGGTGGGAGACATGAGTGGGGGCCTGGTGGAGGGTGCCCCTGGTGGCTGGGGGTTGGGGGTGGTGGGAGACATGAGTTGGACATGGGTGGGGGCCTGCTGGCAGGTGCCCCACAGTGCTGGGGGGTGGGGGTGGTGGGAGACATGAGTGGGGGCCTGGTGGAGGGTGCCCCTGGTGGCTGGGGTGTGGGGGTGGTGGGAGACATGAGTGGGGGCCTGGTGGAGGGTGCCCCTGGTGGCTGGGGTGTGGGGGTGGTGGGAGACATGAGTGGGGGCCTGGTGGAGGGTGCCCCTGGTGGCTGGGGGGTGGGGGTGGTGGGAGACATGAGATGGACATGGGTGGGGGCCTGCTGGCAGGTGCCCCACAGTGCTGGGGGGTGGGGGTGGTGGGAGACATGAGTGGGGGCCTGGTGGAGGGTGCCCCTGGTGGCTGGGGTGTGGGGGTGGTGGGAGACATGAGTGGGGGCCTGGTGGAGGGTGCCCCTGGTGGCTGGGGGGTGGGGGTGGTGGGAGACATGAGTGGGGGCCTGGTGGAGGGTGCCCCTGGTGGCTGAGGGGTGGGGGTGGTGGGAGACATGAGTGGGGGCCTGGTGGAGGGTGCCCCTGGTGGCTGGGGGGTGGGGGTGGTGGGAGACATGAGTGGGGGCCTGGTGGAGGGTGCCCCTAGTGGCTGGGGTGTGGGGGTGGTGGGAGACATGAGTGGGGGCCTGGTGGAGGCTGCCCCTGCACTGCCTGGGGGGTGGGGGTGCAAGGGGACATGAGTTGGTGTTCATTAGTTCAAGGAGACATGTGCCTTTGCTGGGGGGCATGCCCATGGTGGGTGGGCTGCCTGCGGGACATGACCAGGGATGCAGGGTAGTCCCCTGTGGTGTGGGCTGCCTGCAGGGGCCGTGGAGGGTATACAGGGTACACCTGGGAGGACCCACACTGTCAAATCACATGTGGAACTTCCCGCGCACCCCTGAAATACACGCGCCCAGGCTATTCGCGTGTGGAACTTCCCGCGCACCCCTGAAATACACGCGCCCCCAGGCTATTCGCGTGTGGAACTTCCCGCGCACCCCTGAAATACACGCGCCCAGGCTATTCGCGTGTGGAACTTCCCGCGCACCCCTGAAATACACGCGCCCAGGCTATTCGCGTGTGGAACTTCCCGCGCACCCCTGAAATACACGCGCCCAGGCTATTCGCGTGTGGAACTTCACGCGCACCCCTGAAATACACGCGCCCAGGCTATTCGCGTGTGGAACTTCCCGCGCACCCCTGAAATACACGCGCCCAGGCTATTCGCGTGTGGAACTTCACGCGCACCCCTGAAATACATGCGCCCAGGCTATTCGCGTGTGGAACTTCCCGCGCACCCCTGAAATACACGCGCCCAGGCTATTCGCGTGTGGAACTTCACGCGCACCCCTGAAATACACGCGCCCAGGCTATTCGCGTGTGGAACTTCACGCGCACCCCTGGAATACACGCGCCCAGGCTATTCGCGTGTGGAACTTCCCGCGCACCCCTGAAATACACGCGCCCAGGCTATTCGCGTGTGGAACTTCACTCGCACCCCTGGAATACACGCGCCCCCAGGCTATTCGCGTGTGGAACTTCCCGCGCACCCCTGAAATACACGCGCCCAGGCTATTCGCGTGTGGAACTTCACGAGCACCCCTGACATACACGCGCCCAGGCTATTCGCGTGTGGAACTTCACTCGCACCCCTGGAATACACGCGCCCCCAGGCTATTCGCGTGTGGAACTTCCCGCGCACCCCTGAAATACACGCGCCCAGGCTATTCGCGTGTGGAACTTCACGCGCACCCCTGGAATACACGTAGCCCGCTCCCCCAGGCCCGATCGCGTGAGGAACTTCACGCGAACCCCTGTAATACACGTAGCCCGCTCCCCCAGACCCGATGGCGTGTGAAACTTCACGCGAACCCCTGAAATACACGTAGCCCGCTCCCCCAAGCCCGATCGCGTGAATAACTTATCGCAAACCCCTGTGATGCACGTACCCTGCTGAAATCGCGTGTTAGACTTCCCGCGCACCCCGGTATACACGCACACGTATTCTTTTGTCAGCGGGTGTCCGTGTTTGTGGGTACCCCTTTGCACGTCATTTTTCCTGGAGGGCCACAGTATGGGACATTCATCATGGCAGTATATAGGTGCTATTTGTTGGCGCACCTTTTGGCGCACATTTCTTACAGCCGCAGAGACGCTACCGCCTGCTTTCTTGTGGCGGTCGTGTTTGTGCCTGTGCGCTGGTTTGAGCGTGCGCTTTTTTGCCCTATTCTATTCCATGAATACGTGTTGTAGGCGAGCGTGTGGGCGTTCCGCGCACTTGTGCCCTGTACTTCCCCCGTGACGCCCACGTTTTGGCAAGTTGTTCCCCATTCTGAGTGTTACGCCCGTGTTCCGCCTACTTTTGTTGCGTGCGCCGCGCTATGTGCGAATTTCGCTGTGGCCTGTGCGATTTTCGCTGTGACCTGGCGCACGCTGTTAGATGGCCTGTGCGCCAACGTGCGCTGCGCACTTTTTTATCGCACATCCGCTGGTTTTCTCGCGCACGGCCTTCCATGAATCGACGTGCGCTGCTTTTCATGCGATTTTCGCAATTGCACTGCGATTTTCGCTATTCCACTGCGATTCGCACGTTTTTGCCCACTTGCGCCGCGCTAATTATTCCATGAATCGGCCTGTTTATCTACAACTAAAAGTGACCATAATCAACTAATTATGGAATGCGAGTGGCCTGTGGTACACACAGACATTTTGATTAATCCATTTATGTCAGATCTAGTTGTCAACTCTGCAAGAACTAGAGTATCATGGAATACCAAAAAGCTAATTAAATATGGTGAAATATTATACTCCTCGTTAAAATTTGCAAACACCAAAGATAATGTACATTATGTCGATACTATGCAGGTATTCAAGGTCAAGAACGTGATTGATTGGCAAAGCAATAGTACACACATCCATGCCTTTGATTATGAAGTCAGAGATAAAAATGTGAACTAAGGAAAATGTACAGGCAGCTAGAAAGGCGGGGCACAGTCAAAATCAGATAAAGAAACTCAAAAGTGCTTATACAAATTGGCAAAGAGGAAGACGAGTAATCCAATATCAACGGCGAATCAATGTTAAAACAACTCATGTTCAAATCCACGGGAGGTATTTGGGCATTATTAAATGGATTATTCCAACATTCTCAGTCCATTTTACAAATTAATCCCATACCTGAAGAAGTATGGTGTAAATACTATGGTGATGCCTTTCAAACACCTTTTACAGACCTTAATGTTGATATCATCAAATCGAATCTCCAGTATAATATGGAATTTGATTTACCAGATTTTCAATATCAGATAGGCAAATTGTGCAATTCTAGGGCCTGACCCAGATGGTCTTCACAACTGTCTGATTCGAAAAAACCCTGACCTATGGGCATATATTTTGAAAATAATATTTTGAAATGTTATAAAAACAGGCCGCATACCAGTGTCCTGGAAAACTTCAATAATATTGCCTATATTTAAAAAGGGCTGGCGGAACCATCCAGAATCGTATAGACCCATAGCTCTTCTGGACTGCCCGGGTAAGTTGTTTGCACGCATTAGTTTGGACAAATTCAACGTCTGGTTAGATGCAGCAAAACTGCGGGATCCCTATCAAACGGGTTTTATTCCAGGCCTAGGTACTGCGATAAATTTGATAACGCTATCTGCCATTATATCCCAACATAAACAATATAATCAACCATTATACCTTGCCTTTATTGACTTTCGATCGGCATTTGATCTAGTGCCGAGAGAACTCCTATTTAAGAAGTTATGTTATCAGAATTGTCCTTGGTCCATAATGAAATGGATCGTGGATTTCCATTCAAATTCATCAATTCGAGTTCGGTTGAGGAATGATGGATGGTTGTCGGCTACTATTGAAACATCTAGAGGCCTTAAACAAGGCTCTCTGCTAGCTGCAGTTTTAATTAATGTTTTTCTAGCAGATATAGGCCGTTCCTTTAGAGATTTAATTACAAACCCTCCGAAACTGAAGGGCTTGGCAATAAATTGGCTCTTGTACGCTGATGATATGATCCTCATTTCAAAAACGCCAGCTGGACTCAGAACTCTACTGTCAGCCCTAGATAGATATGCCATAGCAAGCTGAATAAGTTTTAATACCATGAAATTACAGACAATGCAGTTTACTAAAGCCAATAGTCAACAATATCATTGGCAATTACAAAAAACAACTTTGCTTGTGGTTAAGTCCTATTTGTATCTGGGGGTGTACATACAGAACAATTGTAGTGACAAGCCATATGAGGATCATATGAAAACTAAACATCAAACTGCTATTTCGCAAATGTGCATTATAAATGCCAAATATTGCAAGTTCTCAATAACACCATTGATAATGTATTATAAACAGAAGTATGTCCCAATGTATGTATGGTGTTGAGACCAGAAAATGTCAAACTTAAGAATACTGGCAGAAGCAGGAATGTTCTTATTGGAAAAAGGCTTTAAATCTTCCAAAATCAGAATCCATGGCCATCATTCGGCATGAACTAGGTTTAATATCTTTGTACGCTATACACAAATGGATGTTCTGTCAAATATATAGGAAAGTCATAATTCGGGGTAATGATGATGGTTTGATAAAAGTAATTTCTACACACCTGACGCAAGGACTTGAGGTATTTCCAAAGAGCTGGCGTCTGTTTGTGTTTAAAATCTTACGGGGAGCTGGGGTAACAGAAAAAATGTTGGTTAATAATCCAGCTAATGCCAAAGGACAATTATGGAGGTCCGATTGGATTAAAACATGGGCTAAGTGCATGCAGTTACAGAAATTTCAAACAAATCCATATGGGTTGAAATCATATGGTCGAGTAGAAGAATATCTGCTGCAATCCCCCTCTCCTATACATCGGTCAGATTATTTGCAATTTAGACTGAATATCTGGCCTACTAGGGACATTTTGATAAAATGGCAACAAATACCTGTACAAGCTTCACTTTGTAGATTTTGTAATTATGATATTATGATATGTTATTTATAACGCGCTTAATACCAAGAGGTTTCTAAGCGCGGACCCGGGGATCGAACCTGTGCTGTTCCGTGTCGTCTTGCTTCCAAGGCAAGCACGTTGTCGCTGAGCTTTCCTTCCGAGACAATGAATCGCCGGAGACAATGAAACACCTAATGGTTGCGTGTAGTAAGCTCCTAGATAAGAGAATTTTTTATTTGAACAATCATTTTATGAATAATATCAACATGACAGAGGAATCATTGTGGCGTGAACTTTTTCATACGAACAGAAGATGTGTGCAATATGCAATTGTGGGTTTTCTTAATAGCATGAACATAAAGAATCTGCTGATAAGAATGTAATTGTTCAATAGATAAGAGGAAAAAGGTTAGCTTATGATCTGGTTGTGTTGATATTTAATTTGGTGATAGATTGTATATTTTTTTCGTTTTCAAAAGTTTATTTTATTATCGTTAGGAATGATGTTAGGTTCTGGTATTGATTTCATATAGGATAGAGATGTAATGTAATTTGTATTTGTATTGATTAATGTTTGAAATATGGAAAATTGTAAGTTTCTTTTAATTGTATTACATTGGATGAAAGATCGTTTTTTCCGATCAAAACAACTGTAATAAAAAATAAAAATAAAAAAAAGGGGGTTTCAAATAATGAGACAAAACAGGCAAGTATGGCGGGAGCAGTAAGATTAGAGCAGGAAGCGGACCAGTAAAGAACCCAGAATCAGATATAACCTAATAAAAAAACTAATTCACCGCCGTCTATATCACAGAAAAATGGCACAGCAGTTGTGGTATGATAGATCAGAGTGAGAATCAGTCACTGGATTTGTGCAAGGGAAGCCAGCTTGCTATGTATTTATGTAGAAAGCCGAGGGAGGTAGCACACACATTTTCGATTGCAGCATTTTCCCAGATCTTGTACCATCAGACATTGAGCCGTGGTCCCTCCTCTGCCCGCCAACTACTAGCTAATGTGATGCATGCAACTAACAACAGGTAAGAGATTAGCCTAGCCCTGAAGCCCCTCATAGCACCTCACCCAGTAGAACCACCAGGGGGTGAAAGGGTAGTGTTGAACCCGTGATATTGCTGATCAGCACCTCAACCTAGAACTTCTTGGCCTTATCGCTGTTCCACCAGAGGTGGATGAAATCCCCCCTCAGACCACAGTTCCTCCAACACATTATGAAAGCGGTTTCAGAACAGATACCACTGGAACAATACTTTATATGTGTTATCTTATTTGTCACATTGCTAGATATGGTGGTACCCACTGCCCATAACATTCTTCAAGCTTCTTCAGAGATAGGGTGCCCCAGATCCCCCTCTCAATGCAGCATGTAAGAAAGTCAATACAAGTGGTCTGACCCATCCAACAGCCAATGAAGTCTGGTGATTTTCTTATTGGGACGTCCTTGCTGTATAGTGAGCTCAAGTGAGATAAGCGGACGAGTCCCAGTCACAAGAGTTTCCGGATGAGATAGCCATTGTCAAAGCTGACAATCAGAAGTGTTGAGTCTCAGGAATCAGAAACGCCCCCCCTTACTCAAAAGTGGGTGGAGCATTGTCATTGTATAGTTGATGTAAGCATAGCAAACTGTCTCTATGGCATGCGCACAAACCATCACCGGTGAGGCCAGGGGAAAAGCACAGATTTCAGAGAACACAGGATAGGCGGCTATGCTCACTGTGCATCTGTGGGCTCTTTTCAGATGAGGCAAATCCGATACAGAGAGCTTAGTAGCAAATTCTTCGATAGAAAACCAAAGGGCCCCGCCAGAGTTGACTTGCTCGTCCAGCATATGCGAGATCTGAGTCGCCATTACGTAATTTTGGAGAATAGAAAGAACCAACCCTCTGTCATGTTTGTTGTAGTGCAGGGCTTGCTTACTAACCCCGGGGTTGCGACCAGACCAAACAAACCATAGAATGTTCTGATGCAAGGCTTGGAGGGCGGGATGCAGTATCTCAACCGGGAGGGCCAGTGCAAGACATAGAAGCCTGTGGAGAACATTAACCTTGACGACAGTTATACGTCCTAACCAGAAGATCTCTTGATTCTCCCACCACAGGACTCATCCCCCAAAGATTTGAAATGGGGTGGGAAGTTAGCCCAGCATAAGCCGGCAAACAAAGGCTTCAATTTGATTCCAAGATAATCAGTCAATAGTTGCCCTAAAGAAAGGGGAACTCCCGCTGATTTCTGGCCATATCATCCTGAGATTCCAAAATGCTTAACCCCATTGATTTCTTGTAGTTTGCGAGGTAGCCGGAAACCTGCTCAATTTCCCTGAGTTTGGTCAAAATGGGCAGGAGGGTTAATTGGGTGCAGGACATCATCATCAAAATGTCATCAGCTTAAAGGGCCACCTTAACGTTCTACCCCATTCACGTGAACACCTTTTATTATCCATGTTGGAGTGAATTTGAGCTGTCAGGGGTTTCATTATCAGGGTGAAGATTAGAGGGGCCAGAGGACAGACCTGCTGTTTGCCCCAGGTAATGGATATGGGACATGAACAATATCCGTTCATACAGATCCTGGTCTGAAGAGAATTCTTGCAAGCCATGATTTGTGCTGTGAATGTGGGGCCGAATCCAAATGCCTGCAGTGTCAACAGGCCACATCACCAGTCAACCCTGTTGAAAGCCTTGTTGTCATCTAGTGTCAGAAAGGTAACCAGAATCCCACCAGTTACCGATCTCTACCACGTCGATGGCTCACCTGATATCATCATGGTTGTTTCAGCCCACTAAAAATCAGGGTTGGTATAGGTGGACCCAGGAAGGAAGTGACTCCATCCATTTGTGGGCAAGAATTTTGGAGTAGTTCTTGGCATCTGTGTTTAAGAGGAAGATAAGATGGTAGGAGCCACAAGAACTGTCATATTTACCAGGTTTAAGAATGAGCGACAATAGCGACTCCTCCATAGAATCGGACAATTAGCCTGGAACGAGAGAAGAATTGAGTATGTCAGTTAATGGGGACAACAGTTGGGCTTTGAACATTTTATAAAAGAGCAGGGTAAATCCATCTGGGCCCAGAGCCTGTTGATTAATAAGCGAGGCAATTGGCCGGTATATTTGCTCCTTTTTTATTGGAAAGTCAAGCCGGTCGCGGAGATCTGTGGAAAGGTGGGGAAGTGCAGATGAAATCGGATAGGATTCCAATGCCTCGAGGTCAGAGAAGAATTCGAATTTCGACTCCTCCTCAAAATGCCCAGTAGCCTCGCAATGTTTCTTTTATAGTGCACGTGGTTTATTAATTAACTTTACAAATTGTATCATTAATAAAAAACAAGTGTTTGATGAAAAAGGCATTCAATAAACAGTGCTATATTCAAACAAAATTACATACGACTACAAACATTCAAACACTGCTGAATATACATTTCTACTCATCTCCTAAACATATCTATACACAAAGAGAACTACATCAATTCAAAGTTATCATGGTTATTTACTACTAAAATTCCTTAAGTAATGCTAAATCTAAAATTAATTCCATCAACCCTGGTTTAAGCAGGCCTTTGTGTTGCCCCAAATAATCGAGTGAGCATGTTTCAAATCATCAATTCTTTTTTTTAAATTGACTTGAAGAGGTTTATGATCTTGTTTATACATGTGATACTTGTCAGTATTGGTGATATTTAGGCCCATGCTGGAATCTCTCTCCAAATGAGCACTTGTGCATATATCCTCCTTTCCTGAAGAAATCCTCCAAAGTATGTTTACCTTAAATGGAGGGTCCTGGGGCATTCCGTTAAAAGATGTTCCTGGGTTTTAACAGCACCCCCCTCTAGGCATACATATCCGCTTGTCTCTGGGGATGCCTGATCTAGCCCCCTCCACCTCCAAAGTAGGAAAAAGGTCAAATCTCAACCTTAGAAACGTCATCCTCCATTTGGGACATGGGAATTTTTTTAATCTAGGGATCTACCGTATAATAGGCCTTCTCGTGTTGAACTAAGTTGTGATATAAGGCGTATTTGACAATACTATCTTGAGTGTTACTCCAGTCCTGTTCCCATAAGGCTTTCTTTACTTTATGAGGGGTACGATTCAGGGTCTCACTAGATCTTTTAATGTGGGTCAACAGTAGATCACATTCATTCACCCACTTTGATATATGAGTAGAAATGTTGTTGTTCATCAGGACTTTGTTTGGTGAATAATTATTTTTTTAGAGGGTCCAAAATGTTCCTATAAAAATCTGGGTTTCTCCATTTAAACAGCAACGGCATAGAAAAAGGCCAAAATCGTATCTTATAATAGGAGTAGGCACACAATTCGGCAATCCCAGAACTTTACACAAGATGAGTCCTTCCAGTTTCTTCCCCTCTTGTCCCCATAGTTAAAAAGGATCTCTGTATTGTAGAGCAATTACTTTAGCACTGTAATACTTCACTATAGGAAGGAGTGAATAGCAGCCATATTTAGAATGTAGTCTTCTCATCTGAGCTATGTACATACCACATTTCTTTTTTAATTTGTTAAAGTGCGCAGTTGCCTGTGAAAGATTGTATATAGAGTTTTTTAGATATGTATACTGGTCTACTATGTCCATCATTGCCCCATTTGTCTTCCAACCATGGCCTCATTACATCTGTGGTGGTCTGGAAATAAGGGTGCCGGTTACACAGTACCAGCACCCTTTCCGGACCGCCACAGTACAACTCTGCCTACCAGGGCTTGTGTGCCTTGCAGGTCTGACCTGCCGGGTGCAACGACCCTAGAAAGCAGAGTTGTGCTGGAAGCACCGGCACCGGCTTCCGTGTCCCTATTACCATGGAGCCATTGGAATGGGGACACACATTTTCCGGCACGTGACTTCACAATCCACCAGGACTTGTATTGTCCCGGTGGCACCGGGAAGTCAGGCGCCGGAAAAAGTGTTACAAGTTAACGCCAGACTCGTAATGTGGTTTTGTTGTTGTTACATAGCATGATTTCAATTTTTTGATGGACATCTCATGGTTTGTCAAATATGTAGTTTAGGCATTGAGGCTGCACTGAAGACCTTTGGGGGTGTGATCTAAGATGACCAGGTCATCAGTGCAGGCAAGATAATGAATCACCAAAGTACTCATACGTGCAGGGAAAGCTTTAACTTCTTTGAGGTAATGGCCCAAAAGCAAATTCTATAGATTGAAAAAAGCTAGGGCCAGCACGCATCTTTGTTGGAACCCCCTGTGTATATTGACAGCTTGATACATGTGACCAATCCCATCCAAACGTACCTTAACATTTCTATCTGTATGGATGAGTATTAGAATTTCCAAGATGATATCCGGGAACTTCCACTTTTCCAATTTATTCCAGCGCATATGCCTTCTCACCTTATCGAAAGCTGACGGACGCTCTATAAAGGTAAAATAGAATGCGCTCTTCTCAGTATGTCTAGACTTCAACAGGCGCATGAGCAGGAATTCATTAAGATGGGTACCGAGGCCTCGCGAAAGCCTACCTTGTTTTCATCCCAACTGTCGGCCTCGAAGGGCCATATGTTTAGGGCCCTAAGTATAATTGTAGAGAAGATTTTGCTTCCAAAGTCCAGTAGGGCTATCGGACAATAGTTAAGAGGTGACAACCTGTCCCCCTTCTTGAAAATTGGTATCAAGAAGGTGGTTTGGTCTTTGTTTTAGATATGTTCTGGAGTAGCGTAAGAAGAATGTTGGTCCATAGTTTACTGTCTCCCTTCAGGACAAGGTTTGACAGACCATCTGGCCCGCTGCTCTCGACGGCTGGCCCTGTGTATCAATAGTTCAATGTCTTTGAGATCTGTAGCCACCTGCCAAGACAAATTATTGAAACGGGGCTCCGCCCAATCAGGACCATTAGCTGCACCATATAAGCCCTATAAGTACTCCCATCCCTGTTAGTTCAGGGATGGGATTCAGTTGTTTGCTTTCTTGAAAGCCTGGATCCTCATTTATAAGTTTCCAGAAAGACTTTGCATCATTTTTTGTGAGCACTCTTAGCATATTTTTCCCCTCTGATTGGGTGGAATAATGCTCTTCGGCCCTTCAGCAGGTTTCTATAGGTCTAAGATCTTTTCTTTGACCATTCTGCAATAAGAGTGTTGTTCCCTGTAAACCCCTGCCCCTGACTGTTCCCCTGGATCTTGGAAGTGTTGCCTCAAGAGAAGGTGGAAAAAGAAGGGGCAATAAATAGATAAAATGTCTGCTCTCTAGAGAGAATGCTGCAAAATTGTGTAATATTCTCATTGAATCGTTCTACTACCATAAGTGTCCAAATACAGCGATTGGCAGCGTTATTAACCAACATATTCACAGCTGAAGATGTTTCCCTGTTCAGATTGTGGACCATAAAAGCACCCCCCAGGAGGAGGTAATCGCTTTGCGTAGTATCAAAGATCCTGAACCCTCTGCATCTGTCCAACAATGGCTGGATGACAAATATATAATCTAATGTAGATGTTGATTTATCCCTTCTCCACGTGAATTCCAGGGCACTATTATTAGAGAAGGCCACACTTAAGCAATGGAAATTCCACTCCAGCATAAGATTCCCCCATCTCCAAGTGTTTGCAGTTGACCTAGGGTCTTTCTGCTGCTAGGTTATGGTGTTCGACTCATAATATCATCAAAGTTGCAATTTAGGTCTCCCGCAATAATCACATTGTCACCACTAAACCATTCTACAAGTAACTCTGCAACACCATCCCCCAAACCCATAGAGTGAAGGGACTGGTGGTTCCAGCAAAGATTGATAATGAGGAAGACCTCCTGAGGTTCATGGGAATCTAGGGCATTCATTAAGACCACAGCTAAAATCCCAGGGTGGGATGTAGTCAGCTTATTACCCTCCATTCTCAGTTCATTCCTAACAGCTGTTAATAGGCCCTTGTATCATCTCCCCCTAACCTTCTGTGAAGCAGGTTGGATGTATGTTTTATATCCATCCATTAGGGGGTTTCTTTTAACCAGACCTCTTGCAAATTATAATATGTTTTTTTAGGAGGTCTACATTCTTTCCCCCAGTAAGTAAGTGACTGAAGCCTGCATGTTCCTTGAGGCTACCAGCAAGTTCAATTCCTTTGCTTGGTACCTAATATCTCCCTTAGTTCTATATATAGCTAGACACTTTGAAAGCCATCACCAGTCCTCCACTCGAGAGAAGGTACTATTTATGCCTCTCTCTGTAGTGTAACCATCAGCAGTAATTTCTTTCCTTGCTAAAAATTTGTTTGACTCTTAATCACCATCTCTGAATCATTGCTAAAGTGAGCCTGAACTCATCCCAAGTATCTCTCACTCACCCTGAACCTCCTAAAGGGAATTAAAACCATTTTCGGCATATTTTTCACTTCCTTGCCACCACATTCAAAGCACTTGGGCCGGTGTTTTAAAACTCATACCTGATTTCACTAAGTTGCTGGGGGGGGGGAATTGAACTGAATTATATTTGATTGCATTTCTAAGAACTGTGTGCTCTCCTCTTCATCTCCTTACATTGCATAAAGGGGGGGGTGAATTGTCAAAGAAAAGTGATTGCTTGTTTTGTTGAAGTCATATCAAGTTATTTCTGTACTGCATTTATTCCACCTTGCATTTCCTTGAACCGTATAAAGCATTCTCTACCCCTTTATTCTTCTGTTCCTATTCACAAGTGTGCTACCTCATCCTCTATACTACTCCCGAGTAACCAAATCAGTTTACTAATAGAACATTACCCATTGTTGATCAACATCATATGTCTAAGTGTACTATCAGATATTAATTTATTATAAAGTGTGATATATATATATTGTTTAAATTCTCAAATAAACATTTTAATTTGCAAAACAAACCTACTTCTTGGCTCAGTGGGGTCAGGGGGATTCTAAGAGAGGGGTGTTATATAGGGGTAGTCATCCAGAACTCATGAACTGGACATAAAGATATATCAATAAGGGTTTCCATTCAGTATCCCAGACTAGGCATCGACTTAGCTGTAGTGCTGAATTGAATCTTCTTACAAATTGGGGGCTCGTAGCCGGGGATTCCGGATTAGATCTATCACTTGTGCAGATTAATACAGTGTGCTAACTGACAAGATACATACATCCGGTCGGATCACCACGCTGTGTTACGCTGTAAAGCACTCCTCAAAAGGACGCTCTAAGGGAAAGGTCTGTTTTGCAAAAATAAAATACAAACTTCTGTAAGTCAGGAAGGAACTCAAATTCCAGAATGACGACCTTGGTAGATATGAAAATAGCCAGAGAGCACTTCTTACATAAGCTATTTGTGAGAGGTGAGTGGACTCATCAGGACCAGACGGTCTGGTTGCAGGCAATCGCACCCCAGATCACTGAAACAGGGTCAGATATATGGAGAGACCAGGGTCCCTTACATGTGGCCCTGAGTGAACTATATATGGCCCCTAAGGCCAAGGATGAGCACAACAAGATTGCCAGGGTAGCGGCATATTTATATTTACATATGGGAGCCATGCAGGACAAATGTGCTTAAGGCCAAGATCTGGCGAGTAGGCAACTGCTGGCATTACAGAAGGCCCAATCTGATCTAGACTCTTCTGAGCAGAGGCTGCACAGAAGCCAGGAGTCTGAAAATGAGAGTAGACAGTACATCATTAAAATAAAGAAGGATATGGATATCCTGCAACAGGAAAAGACGGACCAGGATACCAGAATTCTGGCTTTGCAGAAGGAGCACCAAGACAGTCTGGACTCTTTACTGCAGAGCCAGAAAAAGCTGGAGCAACAGATCAATTTCAACAGGGCATGCACAGAGCAGGTAGCCACCCTGCAAATCCAACTAGACAGAGAAAAAAGGAAAGCAATAAATTGATTTTGAAAGACCTGGATACCCAGGCAGAGTTTGATGAAGAACACCAGAAAGCTGGTGCCTTCCAAAGGCAAAGGGACGACCTGGCGGCACAGATGCAGACTCTTAGTCAGGAAAGGGATACCTTAGGCCAGGAAGCCTGCCACTTAAAAAGGAAAATGGAAGAAAATCACCTGGCCCTCCAGGGACTGGGTGACCTCCAAAAAGAGCACACCAAGAGGGTGGAAGATGCTCTGGCAAGAAAGAAGCAGGCCAATAGGGACACAGCTCAGGAGGTAACCCTCCTGCAGCAGAGACTGGCCCAGTACTCCAGGACCAATCAGGAGGCACAGAGAGAAAATGAGGCTCTCTGTCAGCACAATGATAGGCTCCAGCAACAGGTAGCGATGCAGGAGAGACTGATAGAGTCTAGTAAGGCCTTAACTGAGGAACTGAAAGCGCAGGCTCTTGCATTGCAACAGGGAGCAGGGGCAGATAGAGACCAGGTTTGCTGGGAAAGAGAAACTCCTGAGCATAACCTCAGGAGCCCTAGTACCAGAGGCCTTCATCTCTCCCAGTCCCTGGACTCTGCCACCCCCATGTCCCCTCGCGCACATGAGCCCAGGGCCACCGGGATGGCAGATTACTATCCAGCTAGAAGTATGGGGCTCATAGGCCAGTACCTCCCAGGAATGGATGTGCGGGTATCCGGGTATGGGCACCCAAGCACAGTGCAATTTAGTGGGGAACCCCAGGAGAGTAGGCCCATTAAGGGCATCCTGAAAACCTCTGCCCAGTTAGGTCAGTGGGGGGATACCCAGCAAATCCTGGTAGCAAGGAGGGATCTGAAGACTCCTCTGAGTGTCACAGGACACAGGAGACCAGGTCCCCACATTCTGCCAGCCATTCCCAGGCTCGCAGAATCTGGGAAAACCTGGAAGATCAGACGGACACCTCTGGGAGCAGTCTTCTGAGTCAGAGGATGAATGGACCAGGGTTACCCGAACCAAAAAGGCCAATAAGGCAAAAAGGGCCTTGCTTAAGGACCCATTGAAACAAATAAAGGCAATAAGGAGTGTCAACACTTGGAGCTCTATGAGCAAATGATGGAGACTTTCCATTTGAAGGACAGCCAAAGCTGTATTCAATATGTAAAGTGGACCTTCTCACCAGAATACTCCAGTTTCTTTGCGGGGCTGGAGGATCAAAACCATTCAAGGTGGTCCACATACAGGAGGCCATCTTGAAACATTTTTCTGTGCACAGAAATCCTCAAGAGGCTCGCAAGGCAGCCTACAATTTGCAATGTGGGGAGGACCAGGCCCCACAAGAGTTTGTGCAAGAATTAAAGCGTGCTTTTGCGCAGACCACCAGAAGGGTGCGCACGGATAGCAGAGAATTTATCAATACGTTTTTCCATGCCTTACCCAAATACATAATGACCCAGCTCATGAGAGATTTGCGTGAATGTGGGCGGCGATAGCTCATCCCCACATCCACCCAGTCTATTGATTTAGTTTGTTCTGGGATAGAATAATGGGCAGTGACAGCTCATCCCCACATCTACCCAGTCTATTGATTCAACATGGGTCAAAACCCATGACAGTAGTTTTCATTTCACAGAGGCTCTCATCATTTGACTCTCTTCGGGGTTCTTGCTCTGTCCACTTGAATAGGGAACATGCATCTTAAATGGCATATGAAATTCAAACATATCATAGCCCGTGCTAAGAAAGGCTTCCATTTCAGAGAGTAGTAAGTCAAACACGAGTTTCAATCTTACATGTAACAATACAAAATCTGTCCTGTTAAAATCGGGAAATAAAATCACTTCTAGATCACTTGAGTATACTTTTCTGAGCGTAGGGATGTTTCAAAAGAGATCTAGAAAATCTGACCTTTTTAGGACAGTTATAATTTGTTCTCAGAATGAAGAAAGGTATACCGTATGCATCCTCTTTGCTCGTGGCTACAAGGATATTGGCATTGCGCGGATGAGGCCTACTCAGCATGTCCTCCTCAGGAACCATTTGCCTAGGTCTATATAGGTTGTCATGAAAGAATGTCACTGTTCTCTGGATTGTTGGTCGTTTTAATAGGGTTACCACCATGTCCAGGCCTTTGTTCAATAAATACGAGGTATTCTTTTTAGCATCGCTCATTGGATCCATAGAGGGCCGATCATAAATATCTTTGTCCTCATAGTTAGAAAGATTTTCAATCACCAAAAGTGAATCTTGAGAGTTTTGCCTGAATTGGAGGTGGTGACCTATCTTTGTTTGAGGGTTGATGCTTTTTACGTCTTATTTTATTCTCATTTGTTATTGGATACTGGATCTGGTCTTCCTCACCGCCGTTCTCAGATTCAGTATTAATTAGCTGATTTTGGAGGTTTTGCAAAAATTTTCTTCAGCCACAATTTTTTGGGGACTTCATGCACTTCCTGTTCTTTGGCTTTTTGGTATTATTTACTTTCTTGGGGATCTGTGTAGTGGGTGGAATACTTAAGCTACAACTATAACTACAACTACATCGTCCATCCTTTTTGAAACATTGGGCATTTCATGGGTCGTCTGGAGATCATTTATATGGTTAATCGCCTCCACATCGGCAATTTCAATATCAGGCACGTTCATCCCACAATTATTGGGCAAAGAAGTGCATGAGTTTTTAGATTTTAGGATTTCAAACACGGGCCTGCTAATGTTTCAAGGCCCCCCTCACATGTGTTTAGGCTATAATAAAGCCTTCCATAAAGTTCATCTTGGGACTTACATTTTTTAACTGTGTATTGACTTCTCCCAGGTTGTAGTTTATGTTCTCGTACACCCTCACCAATGAGTTCAGTACAACATTTAATGCGGATAAAGTTGACCCAATGCTGGATCTGGGGAGTATTGTAGGTTGAGTAACTTAGATTTTGGTCCTTGTTATTAGTTGTAAATTCAAGACTGTCATCCAATTTAGAGATAGGGGCTGATGGTCTAAAGAGATCCAGAGACTTTTCCATTGAGTTCTGTGTAGAATGATAATACAATTGGGGCTTCCATGCTGCAGTAGTATTGCTAGCCACTTTAGAGTCAGTTGTTGTACAAGTCCCCATCTGAATCAGAGAAGGGGGAGGCGTGTGTCTGCAGATGGTTTTGTGAACAAAGTGACCTACCTTCATGGCATCCCACAAAATCCTGGGAGACATCCCCTCTACATCATTATCCATTATCCATTATCCAAAAAATACTACTCTATGGCTGTCGATATGTCGGCACAAAAAGCGGCATCCTGAAGCAGGGGATCATAAACTAACCATGTACCTCTACCAGACTGGCGCAGTCTACTAACCCTCAGCCGAACTGATACCATGTAATGGTGCAAGAACAACCTGTGGCCTATGTCTGACTCTGAGGCAAAAGCAAACAAAATGAGGTCCATCTGGGAGAAGCCCTTGTGCACATGCAAATAAAATGAGTATTCTCTATCAGCCCCATGGAGGAGCCTCCAGATGTCCACCAAGCCCAGCTTGACAGGACATGCTGAAGGGCTAAAGCATTCCTACAGTCCATGGAGGATGGAGGGAGTGTCTTGTCAAACATGGGATTTCGAATAAAATTGAAATCCCAGCCGATTATTCGTTTGCCCTCAGCAAATGCCACAAGGCTGTGGAGAAAGGACTCCCGTTACAATCAACATACATTCCTGAAGTCCTTGCTCCACAGCCTTGTGGCATTTGCTGAGGTAACGGGAGGCGAGAGTCACGGAGTGACCAATCAAGGTGCCTTTAAGTAGGAGTAACTGTCCATCAGTGTCTCTCAGGACACCCTTTGCAACAAAGGGAGCATCTTTCTGTATCATAATCATCACGCCTCTCCTCTTTACTGAGGCTGAGGTGAAATATTGTTTTGGAAATAACCTGCTCTTCAGCCTGATTTCGCCCTGAGGAATCAGGTGGGTTTTCTGGAGCATGAACACAAACACAGGATGTCTGGAGTCTGCTGAGCAATGACCTCCTCTTAATGGGGAAGTTCAGACCCTGCACATTTAGAGTTGTTATTTTTAATTTATCTACTTCAGCCATGTGAGGCAGGTACCCTCAGGGTGAGCACGGCAGAGCTGTAGTAAGGAAAAGAGATAACTCCACATCCAATAGGGTAAACCTTCCACCACAATCCAACTGCACCAACAAGAATGAGTGCTGCTTGGAACCACCACAAATGCATAACAAAAACATCCCCTAACCCCCAAAATATCAATAAAAACCCAAAAACGAACCCAGAAACAACCCCAAATGCCCCAATGTCATTATCCAAACATGTATCAAAAGGCCAGCAAAACCATTTAATGCCAATCAGGCCATAAGGGCTGTGCTGGTAGGGTCTGCCTTACATCACATTATCCCCAGGAAGAGGACCTTAAACAATCAGCAAAGCGTTGTAATTGGGGGAGATAGTAAACAGAATTGGAAGACTGACCTCAAATGGGTAAGGGAGCCGGTGACAGTCCCCTGCCCACATAGGCTCTCTGAGTGCATTTTTGGGGGGACGGGCCTTAAAGTTCTGTTATCACAATGACATGTTTTTGATTTAACTCTCTGTTTTGGAGGAAGAAATCTAAATGAGCAGTTAGAAATGCCCATGCCAAGCATGAGTGTTTTGATTTTGGAAAGATCAAAGGCGTCCCTTATATTCGTAGGATTGACCTATCACAGAGAAGATCAGGCAGAGGAGAAAGAGCCACAGATCTGCTGCTGTAGGCCAAAGAGCATTCTGTTGGGATTCAGGATACAATTTGCTTTGTGGAAGACCCTTCAACAATGCCCCTTGCCCGCATTCTGTGGTGAGGCTGATACACAAGGGAATCTGCCAATGAAAAAAAGGATTTTGCAGTCTCGGGTTACATTTTGTGATTCAACCCACCTACAGAAGTCAAGTGTTTGTCCACTGGTAGATGCACAGAAAACACATGAGTGGACAAATCTATTTTGTGGGTTGGGCCCTTTGTGTTGTTGAGCAGTCTGCAAGTTGCTGTTCATCTTGATTTCACAGAGGGAGCCTGAACTCCAGAGGCATTGTTTTGGCTGATCATTGCTTTCTCAAAGATCTATGGGGTGTGATGAAGTTCCATGTTGGAGGCCGGGTGATGGAACTGTAGTGACCTTGCGGGTGGGTAGCCACCACGCATCTATAATGTAGGTCAAGTAAGAAGCGCATACAGGATCCCCAAGCTCCATAGTCCATCTCAAGGCTTGTGTTTAGAAGTCTACGAAGAACCTAAACGATACTGGGTCCACTGGTATAAGAGAGGCTGGGACAGCTAGGGGCACATATTCCCAAGACGGCCTCTACTTAGAGGACAAGGGATGCTAGGAGAAAAGATAAGGGGGAACACAGGCCCCAATTTGTGCTTTTCAGGTTCAACAGGCTGTAGCTGTTATCTAATGTGGTGTAAGGTACACATCAGGGTGTCCTTGTGTAAAGAGGGACGTCCTAGCATGAGTCTACAAAACCTCGGCCAGTTAGAAGGAAAACCCATCCCCTCAGTAAAGTAAGAATTTTAAAACATATTGCTGGAGACCACCAGGGGGCGCAGACGTGATGGTCGCATACACCACCGTCTCCCTCTTCGAGCCTGAAACATGTCAGCTTTTCGAACAGTGCTAGGAGAGATGATCGCTTTATGAAGGTGCTGGCAGCAGCAGAAAACGACTGGGGAGCAGCAGAGGCAACGGCACTGAGAATCGGGCATTTACAAGGAAGAAATCCGGGTTGCCGTGAGATTCCCCTGGCCGCGCAAGTTAAGAGTGGAGGCTGGGGAGGAGAAAATGGCACCCGCGGCACGCACTATGTGGTCTCGAGATCATGGCGAATCCCTCATCTGAGAGTCTCACATGGCTGTAGTGGTGAGTGGGGTGAACATTCATCAAGTGCAGGAGCGTTCCGACTGCTGGTGACACACTGAAGCAGAAACAAGAAAAGCTCAGACTCAGCCGTGGACTGTCGCCACCCTCCTTCCACCTGCTGGGTTGAGTGCTGACCAGTGATGCGAGCGTTGATGTGGGTGTACCAGCGGAGGTAGGCCACCAGTAGCAGCAAAAATGCAGCCCCTCTCCTGCCCTCTGCTGGGCCCCGCCTGGGTCCCTACAGTGCTGGGTCTGCTCCAGGCTCCCCTTCCGCGGTGAGCCGTGTGTGAGGGGGCGGGCCTCTCCTCCGCTACACTGCCTGAGGTGGCGTGGTGAAGGCCATCTGCAACCAGGTGCATCTCCAGAGCAAGCCCCCCCCCTGCCTGACTTCTAGAAACTGTGGCGGTGCATCGGGGACTGGCACAGTCCTAATAACACTAGCCTGTGTCAACACTCTCTGTCCATTGTGACTGTAGCTCCCCTCGGACCTGGAGCTGGGTACACATCCTCCCTCACGCCCATATTTTAGGCTCTACACCCTGGGCCCCAAACAACGCCAGCTTCCAGTCGAGACAGAGGGAGATCGACCTCAGTACCTGAGGAGGAGATAATCTGTGAGACACAGAAATACGCAGGTGCGGTCTCGGGAGCTCGGGGACCAGATTCTGTATCTACTGCCAAAAAACTGCCTCACCTCCAACCCCGAAGGACACTGTCAGCCCCCTACCACCAGCTACTTCAAACACGCGACATCACAAGGTCCAACAGCGGCCACCCAAGCTATGGTGCGTGCTCCAGGACCACCCACAGTGCCCCACAAGGGAGACAACTCTCATTGCACCAAAAAGGCCGTACTGTGGGTGACTGCTCCCGCTCTGAGGGAAGTCCAGCAGGGTGATTACAGAAGGTAGCTAAGATAACAGAAAGGGAATCCGCAAGGAGCCCAAGAAAAAAAAGAAAAATCGGGTCATTGGAGCCAACGCGCCATACTGTAAATCCTCAAAGTAGTGGCAGTGCGAGTGTCGGCCACTCCACTGAAAACTAAGCACAGCAACAAAAAGCAAGTGAAGCGCAACTCCCCAGTCAGCTGTTTTTTATCATAATAACAGGAGTTCATAGGCTCCACCAGGGACAAGGCTGTACCCACGCACCCTGGCTGCACTGCAGAAGTTTAGCCACACAAATACAAATATGGTGGCAGATGAAGAGCAAAGCTCATCGGACATCCCAGGTAATGACTGTGACAGTGCAACCAAATCAAACATTCGCCTTCTACTCAGCAAAATCAGTTCTATGAAAAATAGTCTCACAGAAACAGTTTCTGACCTACAAACAAAAATGGCAAAAGTGGAGGACCGTTTGGAGGCTGTCGAGAGCAACCAGCAATCGGGGGACTTTGCCACCATGCAATATGAAGCCAGACTCCTAGACCCAGAACAAAAAGAACGAGACATGGAATTTAAAATCGATGATCTAGAAAACCGAGAGCGGTGATCCAACATTTGCATAATAGGCTTGGAGGAAGAACAGGGTGAGTCCCCCTCTGGCTTGGAAAGCAATGTGAAATCCTTAATCCTGACCTTATGCAGCGATATGAATCCCCCCGAGCTCGAGTTTGATAAGAGTACACAGAGCGGGTGGCCCGCCGAAAGGTCCCCGATAGGTTCTCGTCAAATGCCATTACTACACCCAGAGACAAGACATTGGCCCTCATTACGACCCTGGCGGAAAGTGACTGACCGGACCGCCACAGCGTAAATAGCGTTTCCGCCATTGCACGAAGGAGCAAAGTGCGGCCCATTCCGACCCATCGGGCACGAGCACCACGGCATGGCGGAAGTGCAAAGTCCGCAATGGCGGAAATGACCCCAAAACGGCCCACACCGCCGCCGTACGGCGCCCTAGGTGCAATACCGCCACCCATCACAGCGGACACCGCAGTGTGCGCCTACCGGAAAGTACGGTGACCGGAAATATACGGAAACGGAAGTTAAAACATGGGCCCGGAACGGGAAACATCCCGCCGTACACCTATAAAACCACTAAAACCACACAACCACTAAAATCACTACCCTGAGACACACCCCAACCCGTCATCCACCCTAGCGAAACCAAGAAAAATGGGAAAAGTAGCGAAGAAAGCGTGCGACCGCAAGCGGCAGGTCCACTTCTCCCGTGAGGAACTCACCGTGCTAACAGAGACCCTCCAGGAGAATGCTGCCGTCGTCTTCTGCACGCAAATGACCAGGACGGCACTTGCAAACAAGAAGGCCATATGGGCTCTGGTGGCACAGCGGGTAAGTGCGGTGGGGACCGCACCCCGCACCCCACAGCAATGCCGTAAGCGATGGGACGACCTGCGGATACGCGTCCGCAGCATACTCTCTGCCAACCGCAACATTGCCACAGCCACCGGGGGAGGTCCTGAATCACCCATCAAGTTGACCCCCTGGGAAGAAATCTGTGCCTCCACCATCGGAATGGAGAGCATAGAGGGAGTCGGAGGGATGGAGAAAGGAGTGCAGACATCCGAAGATTCAGGTAGGTGGGCCAAATAAAACAATGCCAAATCCACAAAGTCCATCCATGTGAAGTACCATGCGTCCACATAGTGCAACAGAAACACATGTCCAGGAGAACGTCCACACACATCGGCCTGATAGCGCACGTTAAAACCCACAATAAATACATGAATAATTAAAAACCCCTAAAACACGCACTACACGTGCAGCAGGCACACCCTAACTGCAGGCTGCCAAACAACTGCACCCTCACTCCACACACAAATGAAAGCACCTCCAAGGCCCCGACCCAAATCACCCTCAGGTACCACCCCAATGCATGTGATACAATGCCATTCCAATTCCCACAGACCCATCAATAACCCTCGCCCTCCTTTACTCCACCACAGGGTCCGATCCAAACGATGAGCTTCAGGACACCCCTACCAGCACACCTGCAAAGAGGGCCAAGACCAACGGCCAAAGACCCTCCACCTCAGCTGCACGCATCAAGACACGGCAGCAGCACAAATCAGGTGGCAGCACAGAGGAGGGAACATCAACAGGCACCCCAGCAGCCAGCATGCCCACAACACCACCACCACAGGTCCCCCCAACGGATGCCACAGAAGGCACTGCCTCCGGTGGCAGCAGCACCATAGGTGACACCCCATTGATGGCAGCATGCTCCGACACAGAAGACGGGGATGTCGAAGTCAGATCCATCCATGACCTGTCCCAATCCCCCTGTCTGTCCCATCCCGTACAACATGAGGATACCACGCAGGGGCACCCACAAGACGACGACTGGCCATCCCCCACAAGCCCTGTGGCAAGGCAACATGAGGACAACAGCCCCTCTGTGACACCCCCGCAAATGGCCATGGCCCAGCAGAGGCAACAGTCCCTCGACCAGTTAATCGTGCAACAGCAGCAACTGGCCACGCTCCTCAAGGACCATGCCGATGAATGTGGGGGCACTAAGGCAGACATAGAAACATCAACTGAGACACTTAGGGCAGAAATGGAGAGAGGTACAGAGACACTAAGGGCACAAATGGAGAGAAGCACCGAGAGCCTGAGGGGGGAACTGCATGCGACGTCCAAGGACGTATGTGCCGAACTTGCCGCAGTGCGCCGTGTGCTCACTGAGCTCTCGCAAACCCTTAGGGACATGCATGGACGTGAGCAGGCAGAGACATCATCCGTTGCAAGTTCCGTCCAGGGCAGCCCCCAACGTAGATCTGGGAGGAACCTGCGCTCCACAGGCAGGGGTGCCCCTGATACCCGCAGAGGGGGCTTGCAATAGCGACTGCCCACTGACAATGAGCATCTTTGGACACTGGTGTTCGGGGGGGAGGTAGGAGGGTGGAGGGGGTGTGTTGGGCTCACTTGGGTGGCGGGTCGATAGGGTGTACAACATGATATCACATATGCCATAAAAAGTGCACGATCAACCAATGAGATGTGTGGACATTGATCTTTGTGTACTAGGCCATCATAGGCGTACAGTCCATATTGTGCATGTCCCAGACACACACAGTGCCACGAGTCCCGTGTCCATGTATCAGCCACCAGGCGTGAGTGCTAGAAGCATACATCAATGAGATGCTGACGAATGTCACGGCCCTCCGGTGCCTCGCAGACTCCTTGAGGTGCTGCCACATCCCCACCCTCATCATGACCATCATCAGGTGCTTGCAGTTCTGCGTCAGGGGGCATGGGCACATTTCTACGTACGCACATGTTGTGGAGCATGACACATGCCATCACCATCTTTGCAACCTTCACATGGCGGTACAGGAGTGCCCCGCCAGACCTGCTGAGGCAGCGGAAACGACCCTTCAGTAGGCCGAATGCCTGTTCAATGACTACACGGGTACGTGAGTGGGCATGGTTGTAGTCCTCCTCATGCTGGTCCCGTGGGTTCCGGACTGGTGTGAGGAGCCATCTCTTCAGTGGATATCCAGCATCACCTGTATGTGGACGAGAAACGTATGATGTGGAATGCCATTGCTACGTACGCACACCCCCCCCCTTCCTGCCAGGTCATTGCCGAATCACATACCCCACATTATCATGCATGTAATGAGACTCACCGAGTAGCCAGGATCTGTTCCCTGCGTGTCGCTCCATGTAGCGTGGTATTGTAGAGTTCCTCAAGACCATAGAATCATGGGTTGATCCAGGGAATCGGGCACAACAATGTGTAATGATCCTGTTGGAGTCACACACCATTTGTACATTCAGAGAATGAAATTGTTTTCGGTTGCGGTACTGGGCCTCCATGGCATGTGGGACGACCAATTCCACATGGGTGCAGTCGATGGCACCAATGCAACCCGGTATGCCGGCAAGTGCATGGAATCCCACTTTTGTGTTGGTAATTTCCTGCTCCGAGCTTGGTAGGGAGATGTAGTCGTCTGCGTGCTGCAGGAGGGCATCGAGCACTTGCAATAGTGTCCGTGAGAACAGTGGCTGAGAAATGCCATGCAACTGTCCGACTGTGTGCTGGTAGGTGCCTGTGGCCAGGAAGTGGAGTACAGACACCACCTTCAGTAGGGGTGGGATGGCGGTTGGGCTATCTATCATGCTGACAAGGTCAGCCTGTGTCATGTCCACAATGGCGGCTATGGTGTCCCGGTCCAGACGGTAGAGGGTGTGGATCTGCTCATCAGTGAGGTTGAACGGATGTGCTCGGAGGCGTGGGATTGCGGGCTGCCTGCGTGGTGGTAGTGGCTGTGCTGGCGGCCCTTGCTGGCCCTGCCTTGGCCTCCTCCTCCTCCTGCGTCTCCTCCGTGCGGCCGGTTGTAGTTGGTGTTCGTCTTCTTCTTGGAGTTGGAGTACTTGCAGTGCTATCAGGTCCCCCAGGGCCAACATCGCGAGTCCTGCCGGTAGCATTTCGGTGTGGTTGTGGGAGGAGACTGGCTGTGCAATTTATGTGTTTTCAGGCTGAATGGCCTCCACCTGTGGTGATTCATTCCACCTGTGCAAACTGCTCTCCCCTTTGGCCGAGCACGTCCCGCGCACAACGCTGCAATTCGTGGAATGGCATCTTGCTATTGCAATCATGTATTTGTACCCGATGGCCGTGTAACATTGGTTGATATGTTCATTCTGCTGTGGTCCCATTGTTTCACATACTATCTGTGCAGTCGCGAACAGAGTTGTGAAGGGTCAGTGGAACGTAGTACTCGAGTAACGGTGGGCCCTCATTCATCACTGTACCGAGTTGCAACGACGGGCGGGGCGTCCCATTCGTGGGTGAAGGCAGTTGCCATTTTCACACACAGCCGCACTCGATGGATTAATTAGTGTTTTCAAACGGCCACAGATGCCTCTTCGACGTGATGTTGCAAATGAGGAATTCGAAGGGCGGCGCTTTCGGTTTTCAGCTAGCGGCGAGGAAATGCCCACAGGTCTGACTGCAAATATAACGTTCTATTGTTCAATGTCCTTGAGACAGGGGCCATGGCGAGAATGCAATGATTGATATGAATGGTTTGGGATGCGCAATAGCGACGTGGGCGATGAGGCCGGACGTTCCCAAATACATGTTACTTCACTACACTGGAATTACGGGCTGGGGCACTGTGGATTTTGCAGGCTGCATAACGCACAGACTCAATGGATATTTCTAATGTTATGTGAGTAAATATTCAGGCGTTTTAATCCCGGGATGAGGGAATGATGAATGGATGCATGGGCAGGTGATTTGATACAGAGTTTGCCATGTACAGGGCTTCTTGGGATCTATCCGCCTCCCCTACGCTATGTGATGCAGGGCTGCCATAGTGGGACCATCGTCTATCTGGCCTTGTTGAGCCCTCCCTGTCTCGACGCGCCCTCAGACACTTGTGTCCATGCACGTTACCAATCCCATCAGATGGATTCTGTTTTCACAGGCGCATGCACAGGTACACTCGTTTGTGATGGTGTTTACACCTCGATATAGATAGTTATGAGTCGCAAGTGGTTTTTGGGTGGTGATGGACCTTTGGAGTGGGCTAGCATGCATGTGGCTGTGGATTTAGTGTGATCATTGCAGTGAGTTGTTGGAATGTAGTACTGATGGCCATTCTGTTCTTTTTCTTTTCTTTTGGTTGACAGGTATCTCCTCCCCTTTTGCCACTGCCATCTGTATGCCACTCCTGCAGATGGGTTTTACTCCCGACACCTGCTGCTTCGTGTTAATCAGTGGAGCAGCATTACGATCTTATGGGACGATCGCCAATGGGCCACATGCCCTTACGCAGTACTGGTGGCTCGGAGCAACATTTCGGCCTTTCAGCTGGACTAGTGCCTCCCCATTGGGACGGCCCTGTGGTTCTGTGCGCTTCCATGTTGCCTTTTCGTACGTGAATGTGGCTCTGTGTACCATGAGGGAACAGGGCGTCACACAAGTAGTGGCTGGTCATTTCTTGCGGATGCAGCCCACAATGGTGAAATGTGTTTTGGAGTTCATGGCCTGATGGCTGTATGGGCTTGGTGATTTTGATGTGCATTAAATTTCTATTCTGATTTGGCCCGTGTAGCGTTCTTCTTTGCAAGTGATGTGGCATATGCCTATTTGGGGGGCGATGTATTGTGAGGAGATCTGCACTGGGTTCCAGCTTCGGAGTTTAGTTGCGTGGTACTGTACTGGGCGCGTTTGCCTACGAAGCCCGTGAGGTCAGGGATGGGGGCTGCCAATATGACAGTTTGAATGTTGTCATGCTCAGGGGCGGGGGATTGGGTTTTGTGTAACAGATGCCGGTCAGCCAGGTGGACTGGTGGAATGATGTGATTTTCGGAATATTGCTGGTCACAGGTGCCTGTGTTTGCGTGCGTTTCTTGGTGGGGGACTGTGGTCATGTCCATTGGGATGGCTTCTGTATTCGTGCCATCTGTGCCCTGCAGCTCCCATTGGCCCCTGTTGTGTTTCTTTTGTTCGTTGGCATGCATGGGTGACTTGTACATTTCACTGGTTGCATTGTGACTTCATTGCACCTACGGGGAGTTGTACTTTGTGGGCAGGGAGCGGTGTACGGGCACTCAGTGGGGCCGTTTACGGTTGATTCGCGATGCCGTACTTCTCACCATGGCGGAATGGTGCATTCCGCCATGCTTGATGGCGTTAGGTACATGTCCGCTAGGGTCGGAATTGGCGTACCCTTGCGCCATGGTGGTGTTTACGGTTTGGCATGGCGCGCGCGCGCGTGCTTGGCGCAGTTAGCGTTGGCGTTCACTACGGTGTCGCTAATGGCATCGTACTTTGCGGTGACGGGTCATAGTCGCACCGAGCGCTATTCGATGGCGGTATTGCATTTCCGCCATCGTTTTCCGAATTCCGCCAGGGTCGTAATGAGGGCCATTGTCCAGAAGGCAAGAGAAAGAGATACAATAGAATTTTGAGGGTCGAAAGTAAAGCTCTATCAAGACCTTTCGAAAAAGACATTGTCGAAAAGAAGAGGATGCTGTCCCCAACGGGTTGGCTACAGGAAAATGGGGTGAGTTACCGATGGGTTCATCCCTTCTCCCTTACATTCAAATACAACAGAAACGACTTCAGGATCACCACTGTGGACGAGGCAGAGCAGGCCCGCTAACACCTCCAAAGCCCTGCAATAGGTTCAGACACTGACAGTCGGAGAGAACCCAGGGGCCCATGCCGAGAATTAATCAAGAAGCCTCCAAGACAAGGCCGATCACAGCTAAAATGGAAATACAAACGTTTAAACACACCCTAACAAGTCTGCGCTGCAATCACTAACTGCTCGATGTTGCAGAGCTTTGTCTCCTTCCACATAAGCCACCGCAAAGTTCTGGTTCAGTTTGCTGGTTGTTTTATGGAAGGAACGGAAAGTTGTTTTAACCTCCAGGTTTTCAGTATATTCTGCTCCTTGGTCATACACATGTTGTTTCCTCCTAGCACTAGTGTAGCAGTTTTAGTTAAGGCTCGAAGAGGGGCCCTCCTGAAGTGGACCTTCTTGATCTAGGGTGTCTCTTTTTTCTTTATCGAGCAAGAATGCTCCTGGTAGCATCTCGTATAGGAGGGAAGGGGAGGGGAGAGGGGAATCCACTCATCCACTCAGGACAGTCTAAATCAAATATTCTGAGCGCACACTCTGCAACATTAAGACTTATTCACCACCTCAACGCAATGGGGAGGGGTCAAACACTGAACAACTCAAGAAGCAACAGGGCAGTAGTTTTTACACACTCTGATAGATATGGCTCGCTCTGATGGCATAGTCTTCGGCTCCCTGAATGTAAAAGGCCTTAACTCTCTGCAAAAAAATTAAATGCTAGCGCGACAGTTTGAGCAATCTAAACTCAATGTCCTTTTCATACAAGAGTCAAAATACACTATCAGGGGAGAGAGAAGGATTCCTGGAAGAGGGATCGGGGAAGCGATTTGGGCATCAGGCCCCCAGAAGAAGGGCGGGGTGGGCATCCTGGCCAGAAAGTCCCTGGAAATTCAAATAGAACACGTGTATAAAGATTCCCAAGGGAGGTACGTAGCACTCAAGGGTAAATTGAGAACACGCCCCATCACACTCTGCTCAGCCTACGCACCCAATCAGGGACAATACGGCTTCTTTGAACCCTTGTTTGATTTTCTAGACAATTGGAGGGAAGGCACACTGATCTGTGGGGATGATTTTAATGTAGCAGCGGCCCATGAGCGCGATTGGAATCCAGTACAACAAAACGCTCTCCCTCCAAGCAGCCTCCAAGGAAACAGGTTCCTTGATCAGTTGAGAGAGCACCACCTAATAGACACCTAGTGCACGACACACCCAGAGGGAAGGTCCTTTACCTTTTTCTCTCCACCACACTGCATGTTCTCAAGAATCAATTACCTTTTGTTGGGAGCGGAAAACGAAAGTGCCATCCTAGGTACATCCATCCAAATAGTTGCTTGGTCGGACCACAACCTATGCACACCAGACCTAGACTTGGGCCCCCTACAAATTCCTGATTGTAGGTGACGGTGCAACGATTTTCTGTGCAGGGACCTAATATTCAAAGAAACCCTCTCCGAAGCCATCAAAGACTACTTCGAAACCAATGAAACAGAGGGAATGTCATTGAACACGGTCTGGGAAGCTGGGAAGGCCATGATAAGGGGGATCTTAATATCAGAGGGGGCGGCCAAGAAAAGACTCAGGGTACTCACGGAAGGGGAGCTGAGACTAGGCATCACTCAGTTGGAAAAAATCCTTGAGGGAACACCCCACTACCAATAATGAAGACAGAGTACTAAAAATTAAACAGATGAGAGAAGAACTAAGGGACATATGGAATGGCAAGGCACTTACACAGCTCAAATATCTTAAGCAAAAGTTCTTTGAGAGGGGAGATAAGGCCCACACGATGCTGGCCAACAGGCTCCGAAAGCAGAGAGCGGACAGAGGAGTATTCAAAATTAACGACGAGGATGGCGCCTCCCTCACAAACCCACAAGAGATTGTCAATTGCTTTTCCAGATACTACTCCAAGCTGTACTTGGCCGAGGACAGTGGCACCTTCTCAGCAATTGAGGAATACTTAGCTACCCTTCCCCATCCACTCATTGTTGAAGAACACTTAGACATGCTCAATACCCCGATCACTGCAATAGAAGTCCAGGGAGCCATCTCAGCCTTTCAAGCGGGATCTGCACCAGGACAAGATGGATATACACCAGCCTTTTATAAAGCCAAATCCAATACTGTCTCCCCATTCCTCGCTAAATTGTTCAATTCTATCCTAACATCCGGGCAGGCCCCTAAATCCTTTACCGAATCTATAATCATAGTCATCCCCAAGGAAGGAAGGGATTCCTCTGAGTGTGCTTCATATCGGCTAATCGTCCTATGTGGACGCTAAAATCTACGCCAGTATCCTGGCCACACGTCTAGCTCTGGTCCTTGCCCAACAAGTCCACTCTGACCAAGTGGGATATGTGAGAGGTAGGCAAGGGGTGGACAACATTAGAAAGACCATA
This sequence comes from Ambystoma mexicanum, assembly GCF_040938575.1. Classification (NCBI taxonomy): domain Eukaryota; kingdom Metazoa; phylum Chordata; class Amphibia; order Caudata; family Ambystomatidae; genus Ambystoma; species Ambystoma mexicanum. Next base: position 290,233,340 of record NC_090940.1, read on the forward strand.
GATCTCATGGCCACACTCCGAGAAGCGGGTGAAGACCCTCTATTATTATCAGTAGACTCCGAGAAGGCATTTGATCGCGTAGAATGGCCTTTTTTAAAAGCTGTCCTGAAATGGGTAGGTCTGGGAGCCGCGTGGATACAAGGAGCAACAACACTTTACCAATCGGCTCAAGCCAAAGTTTCTATCAATGGAGTCTCCTCAAACCTTTTCAACCGCTTTCACCCCTGATCTACGCTCTGGTGGTGGAGCCCTTTGCTCAAGCCATTCGGTCCAACTCCACGATCAGAGGCATCCCTCGGGGGGGTAGAGAATATAAATTGGCTATGATTAGCGACGATATCCTCCTATATCTTACCCAACCATCCGACTCCACCCCTGCTTTCTTCAGAGAATTGTCAGGCTACGGTAATCTCTCAGGCTTTCGAGCAAACCTTCAGAAATCCATAGCAATCGATCTGAAAAATGTTTTTGAACTAGAAGAGCTCTTAAAAAACGAAATGGAGCTTCCGAGTACAAACTGGCTCCATCTGATATTTGGGAGTGAACATTACAGTCGCTCTCCCGGCCCTCTTTGAGGCCAATTATGTCCCTCTGTGGAGGACTATCCAAAATAACATCATTAGATGGCTTAAATTGCCCATGTCTTAGGCAGGGCGTTTTACCACCATAAAAATGAACATCCTGCCGCGGTTTCTATTTCTATTCCAATCCCTTCCTGTCATTGTTCCAGAATCTTTCCTAGCAGAGGTAATGCGCACACTATTGAGATTCCTATGGGCCGATAAAAAGTCAAGGATTCCCTACTCCACATTAATTTAACCCAAAGAGGAGGGAGGTATGGGTTTCCCGGATCTGGGAGAGTACTACAGAGCAAAACAACTTTGGGTACTTCCGGACCACTTGTGGAAAAATCAGGAAAAACAGTGGGTCGCAATGGAAAACAATATTTTTGCGCCAGTCATGTTGGGAGAATAGCTGTGGGTCCCATTATCGACCAAGATGCAAAGAGTTAAGGAACATCCCATCCTCAAAGTATTATGATCTATCTGGCACCCACTCGGAGCTTTGCAAGGTGTAACATCATGGCCTTCCCCTCTTAGCTGTATCTGCCCCCCCCCCATCCGAGACTTGGGAGCGAAGTTCAGCGGTTTCAGCCTTGGTATGAAGCTAGTCTCACCCGTGCTGGGCAGTTGTGGAAAAAGGGTGTTTTTGTCACCTGGGAAGACTTTAAGTGTGACCTGCAGGGTGTGGACGTACCCGTCTTCCTTTTCCTTCAGTTAAGAAGTGCCCTGATTGATACCCGTTGGGGTGATTCCCTAAAGTGTATCCTGATGCTGTTTGAACAATTACTAAGCACCCCCCAAACTACCACAGGTCTTATATCACGAATGTACAAAGCATTGCTCTCAAGGAGTCACGTTCCACGCCCACCGTCAGAAGTTAAGTGGGGGGAGGAGCTGGCAATAGCATCTCAGCCAGAGATATGGAAGGGGATATACAAGGTAGTATGAACGTCATCCATCTCCATGCAATACAAAATGCACAATGCACGCCTACTGATGAGATGGCATTACACTCCTTTAAACCTATCCAAAATGTTCCCAGGCACCTCTCCCTACTGCTGGAGAGGCTGTGGAGAACGCTGTGATTACTGGCACCAATGGTGGAAATGCAGTGAGGTACAGGTGTACTGGAAGGAGGTGCTGAGATGGATCCAGGCCATAGATGGGGTCTCCAGGGAACTAACACTGGTGTTTGTGATGTTTGCGATGGAGTTGGATGAGGAAGATTCATACGAGTCACTAACACACATGCCACGTAATTTGGTGCTAGCGGCTACAGTTTGCCTGACCATTAAATGGAAGTCGGCTGCCCTCCCCTCAAAAAGAGAATGGTTGATCAAGGCGCATACCATCTACGAAATGGAGACCCTCACAGCCGCTCTTCATGAATCCCGTAGAAATATTGATTGGATTTGGTTGCCTTTTTTGGAATATTATGCTGCATTCTGGGAGCCCACAGACTAATGGAATAATTTCACTTTAGAAACCAACAGGTCACATTAACGACATGGCCCCAAACTGTATGTCATTGGTTGATCTTGAGTTGTACATTTATGTTGCACACAGAGGCGCAAAGGGTATTTATGGTAACTAGCGAAGCACTAAGATTGGTCTGTTAGTTTTATGTTTTAAACGAGTTGAGTGGGTAATGGGGAAGAGGGTGGGAGGGGAGGGAAGGGAAGGGTATAATGCACAAGTTTTGGGTTAAAACTGACATGTTGAAAAATGTATATAAAAAAAAACATATTGCTAGGCAAGGTCCTTCTAATAGGAAAATAGACATTGCGAGTGTGCCATAAGAGACTATTAGTCATATAAGGCAGCAAAGGATAATTGGTTATGGGAAGGGAAAGGACTTGTTTGGAGGACAATGTAAATCCTTGACTTCATCTGACCGTAGGACCACTACTGTGGGTTCTTGCAAGCATATCAATGTAAAGTTGACAACGTTGTGTGAACAGAGACAATCTTTGCTGACAGCTCTCACTCACACAGCTGCCCATGAGGCCACACCTCTAAGGTTTACAGGAACAAAGGTAACGCGAAGAAGATACTAAACACCCTCTGCATGTCAGAAGGAACATATACCTCTGCAGAGGGACACAGGCAATGCGGATGAAAACAGAATGGTGGCCCACTAAGTTAAAGGCTCGGGTGATCGACCTCTGTTACACCATGCACAGCAAACTGGAACAGATGGTGAGTTAGTAGGTCTCAGTGAAAGCACAGGACTATACAATTACAATATCAGCGGGTGGACCCGCTACAGTATAATAGGGGGTAGTGGATCAGGAGAGTCCTGAGCGTTAGGAATTAAAAAGTAGGGGAGCAGGACAGTGCATTGCAGTGCATAGGGGAGCATAGAAGCAGAAAGGAGGTGGCAGCGGTTCAGAAGAGGAGGAAGGGGCAATGGAGAGCAAACGGAGTAGTGAGGAGGGGAAGGAGTGTATAAGTTGCTAGAAGGAGGAGGCAGAGAGATCGTGTGAAAGACATCTGGTGGAGGAGGGAGGAAGGAGCTACGAAGCGGAGTTTGAGAGAACATGTGACGTGGGAAGGATGAAAGAAGCTATAAACAGGAAGCAAAGAGAACGTCTGAGACCAAGAGGATAGACAAGTGTCGGAGGAGTTATGAAGAGGAGATGAGGAGAAGAAGCATGGAGGCAAACACAGGGAAGGAAATCCATTAATAGGAAGATATAAGTATGTTAAAGCAAGAAGGAGGAGAGGGGAGAAGATGGCTCAAAAGAGCCACCAGTAAAAGAGGCAAGAGCATTAAAGAGAAAGGAAGGTACCGGGAAGGTATTGGCAACAATGTGCTTCAAGAGAAGGAAAGGGGGAAGATCTGGATGGAGGAGGATTAAAGCAGAGTATGGGCAATCAAAAAGGAGGAATACATGAGGGGGAAAACGGAGGAAGGAGACAAAGAGATCCAACAGAAGGAAAAGGAAAGAACTAAGGAGGAAGAGGTTTCCAAGACAATGTGCATTAAACTAGAGGGGTAGTTAAGACCCAATAACTTGGAGAGACTATGCCAGGGTTTGTGACTAGCACAGAGTGCTTCATGGCTTCCAACTCCATGTACACTGCAATGTTTGTGAGGATCTTCAAGACTCTAGCACCTGTCAACATTTTAGATGATTCAGAACCCCAGAGGTTGCGGCACCAGTTTTGTTTTAAGAGAAGAGTGACAACAGCCTGACATCTAGGAAAGCCATTCATTCAGCTTCAAGAGTGAAGAGCGAAATCCTGAGGCAGAAACACCAGAAGTCTGTGAGTGAGAGGGAATAACTAAAGCACTATGGTCCTATGGAGAAAGCTTGCTTTGTGTATGTTTCGGGATGTCCACCACATTACATGTTATCCTAATCCCTTAGCTTTTCTGTTTTGTTTAATAAACACCCTTGAGCATCAGCCCCTGTCCTCTAATTGCTGTCAGTCCCTCGGCTGTGACAGGACACAGAGGTTCAAGGGCACCTCTGCACCCTCAGATGTCACTTTGCAAATCTCTGATTCATGAAGAGGATGTATTAGTTGAATGTGGAGCTGGCTGTGGTTCAAGGTACCCACAGCCAGTCCCACTAGGCATGCTCATGTCTAATGTGCTTCCTGTTACTTAAAAATGTATTGTATTACTGATCTCACATGTGCAGGGACGTTGAGGTCAGCCACCTGCTCACATGAGGTCAGTGAGTGCATTTGCTTTGAGAGGCCTTCAATGCACTATTACCCCAAACAGAGGTTTTACATTTGAACCTTTGTTTGGGAGTGTGTGTTACCAGTTCCTTGTCCCTTTAAGGCAGAAGCCCCGCAGTTGGGGGTGTGTCCAGTTGCATAGGTTCAAGGGGAGGAGTTGGTGTGGAACGTGCCAGTTCTAGTTTGAGTTAATAAAGAGAAGGTTATTACAGTTTCCCCTCCGGTTCTGTGTCCATTATTTCCAGGCCCAATCCGGGCAACAGTGGGAAATGTAAAAAAAAACAAATCAAAATGCTGATGCCAAGAATGAGTGTTTTGATTTTGGTAAAAAACAGGGCCGCATGTAGGCTTTCCAGACTCACGGCAGCATTGCACTTTACCCTGCACCCTGGCCTGTGACAGACACAAAATGGCGCCGGGGTAAGAGGCACATATCCAAGAGCATTCTCTTGTGAATCAGGATGCCCTTTGCTGTGTGTCAGGCCCTGCGAGATTCCGTGTGAAGGTTGATTCACAAACTTGAAAATGAAAAGTGAAGAGCATTGACTGAGTCACAGCATAAGGTTCTTAATTTGAAATGGGCTGAGCAGCATATCCTTGTCAGTAGCAAATGACAGTTGCTTCCGCCATTTATCCTTATCCATTGCCCTATAGCATGTCTCTTATGCTAGGCAACCAAATCTCTGAGGCATTGAAAATAAGAATGCTCACTTTTTGCTTATTGAGACAGCATTCCCCACTAAGGTTTGCCAATTCCTAGTGTAGTACACAGCACGTTTGGGAGTGGTTATGCCTGTGATCTGGACCAATCTCTTTGGTAAAACCTGAAAGGATTCAAACAAATATGGGGCGGTAGCGAGTGGGTATTCAGTGTCCTCGCGCGTCCCCTCTCCCTGGAAATCCCTAAGAAGTTTCTGGAACAAATGCCCAAAAAGACTTCATAAACCACATTGGGCCTGTACCTTTGGTGGAACGCGGCATGGTTTTAGGACAATTTTGCAGTGAAGGGCGTGGAGGTATCCCCGGCATCCAGATGAGACCTCCACAGCACTTGTGTGAAGAATTGGGTCAACGGGGGCATTTTAAAGCACTGTATCAACACTGACGAAGCAGCACTTGAGAAACAATTAAGGTGGTGCTTTCCACATGGTCAAAAGCAAACAGGCCTAAAGATACCTTGCTAATGGTTTCTTCTACCACAGTGCCACCAGTATTTCTACATACCCTATACCAATCGTTTGCCCTCGCTCTAGGTGCCACTACAGTGCCAGTTATAAGCCAAAATATAAAAATGGGCAACACTAACCCTCCAATTGCGCTTTCTCAGTTCTATGTATGCTTTTATTTTTGGTTTCATCTTTCTAATGGTATAAACAACACAAGTCAATCAACTCGCCTAACAGAGAGGCGACAATAACACAGAGATGTATGCACACCACACAAGGCACTCTATCTCAAAATAGTTCTTCTTATTCACAGCTGTACCTGAAACCCTAAACTATTAGCGAGGGGAATGACATGAACTGGCATCACTTCAAGGCAACACCTTTACTTATACCTCTAGTCCCTTCAAGGAGGCAACTACAGGACAAGTATTGCCCACTTATCCTGGCCAATAGCCTACCCCAACGTTCCAAGTTTCCCACAATTTCGGGAGTACCTAGCTCCCATTCTCAGAGGCCACCACCCCATGCAACCATCGTGCCCCTGTGCCAAGTGGAAACCCACTAAGGAACCACTCACCTCCTTCCTAGCCTGCTCAAGGATTTCTGCGCTGCTGCTACGTGTCGTTCCCTAAGTGCCTAGTGTGTAGCTCCCAGTTTGGCAAGAGTCCAGGCAGGTTACTGAATTTGCATATCTATGAAGCCTTCCTGACCTCCTGTGTAGCTCTCCTCCTCTGAAAAGTCTCCAGAGAAAAGTCAGGGAACAACAACATGTGATGAACCAAAATCTTGTGCTCCATCTTCAGGGCCACCACCATCAGAATGCGAGTCCCCGGTGTGCTCCCTAGGCATAGCAAGTCTCATCTGCCCTTAGCACGGGCTACCTTTCTCAACTTGGAATACCATCTAAATTCACTTTCATTGTACTCCGTAACTACATCAAACGTTAAACCAAGGTAGGCCATCATGCGTGTCTTCAGTGAACGTTAGCACAGGCTCATATATTGCTTCTAGTGGGTATGTATTGCACTTTAGCCCCAAGTTTCTCTGGAGCTGTCAATCAGGTTACTCAGAACGCTGGCTGGATTCTGAGGAAGCTGAAAACTGATCCCACTGGCCCCCAACATCCCCAGCTCCCAGTGCTCCCCCTGCCCCCTTGAATCATTCCCCTTACTACAAGACTTACCTTCCACCTCTGACACTACCTGCATCATTCCCACTGCCAACTAGGAAATAGAAAAGAGACTCTTCTAAAATCTCCTGTTTCCATTTGCCCAGCATCCATCTTGATTGTAGTTTTTCGGGGAAAATGCTGTGCATGGTCTGAGCCACAAAGATGTGCTACTAGAAAAGTAACCATTGGCAGCCCGGCAGTATGATGGGGCTCTATTGATGACAATGGTGGATTCTAAGGGCTGCACACTTTAGGAAAGCCCTGAGCCCTTGGAGAAGGCCCTCTCAGGCCACACGCCTGTCACTGTGAGCTGGCTGGTCACTGGTGGGTTCTTACTGGATGGTGTGATCGTCAGAACCCATCACTATCATATAACAAATCACACATGATCAAAAACGGTATTAAAATCGGACAAAAAAAGGCTAGACTTTTCTACTTTTTGCAGTCTCTCTGTGCTGTATGCTTCAGTCCCTAGGAAGAGATACAGGCCACCCCTTTTAAGAGGTCCTTTAAGCAAGGAGTAAAGGTAGCCAAGTTCTAATGGAGGTTGCACTAACGCCACTGCTGAGGTTTAAAGAAAGGACACCAAGCCGGCAGTCTTCACCAGTGGTGAAGGAGACACAGTTAAAAACAGCATACCACCACTGGTGGGAACTGTCATACCGCCAGCGCCATTTCCTCGAGGGATATTTGTGCAATGGTGCTATGAACAAACAATACAATTCTTCTTAGAAGGTAAACAGCTGCTGCACAGCCAACAGTGCAGGGGTCTGTTCCATGTGACACACACTATTATGCTCTATTCAGTGCCAAATCCGTGTCCATGTGAGACAGGGACAAGATAGCATACACATATAAAACCCAGTTTATTAAAAGTAAACTTGAGGTTCCCATGGCACAGATCCGAAAAGCCCAGAATCAGCAATTTGATGTTGAACCCAGGAAAAACCAGTCCCCAAATAATCGAATATGCCAGTCAGGGCAGCAAAGGAGGAGACAGGAAGTATTTCCATACAGCTGTGCAGAAATGGCTGGGAAAAATGGCACAGTATCCCTGTTTCAAAAATGTAGCACCCGAGCATCAAAACATGCGGTTTTCATGGGGTTTTACACGATAAGTCACTTCACTCCATACTCACTCTACCACTTATCTGGCGCTCACTCACGAGCACGGACACTCCAGCACTTCCCCTCTTCCTTGCTGCACTTACACCTTCTGAATACTCACAAGGCATAGTAGGTTCGTCCTTTCTCCCTCTTCCCTCCACTCTTTTTAATATTTTTGTGTTTTCTATGTGTTTCACTCCGTTTGGCCTGTGGGCTCTTTGAAACAATTTGTTCTTGCTGTATAGGCACCTAGCAAGTGACCAATAAATAAATAAATCTAGAAAGGTCAGTAAGATACATTTCGTTAGTTACATTAACAATGAACTTCCTAACAAAACATCCTCCGACCTTGGAGGGCATGGCTTTACAGCAAGAGGCCTACCCATGTGATGCAGACCACGACCATCAGCAGATCTTTCAATTAAAAATAATAAGACCTGATCCGTCACCTAGTGCCAATGTGAACCCGGTTCCAGTTCTCAGGGGATTAAGCACGCCCTCATTGGTGACATTTAGGCCCTGATTCATGGATTATTTGCGCCGAAAAAAACAAGATATGCGCACCATTTTGCCCGCAAATCCCTGTTTAACAAATGGGTATTTGCAGGCAGAATGGCGCACAAATCCTGTTTTTTTCAGCGCAAATAATCCATGAATCAGGGCATTAATGCACCATACGGCCCGGGCAGAGAATAACATAATATCCGCTCAGCCTTATGAGCATTTACCTGCATGCCAATCAAACAGACTTCTAACCATACCACCCCCTCCCACTCCAAACATGGCTGGTGTGGTACAACATCATCCTGCCAACCATGGTTGTTGGTGCTGATTTGCCCATGGCTAATGTATGTCTAGGGCATATGAGAAAAACAATTCTGCTTTGGCAACTCATAGGACACATGCGGTTTTCACATTGGAGAGTTCACTATTTGATACAGGCCCACTGAACAATCGCTGGTAAAAATAGACACTATGAGCTACAATTATTATCATTGTTATTCATAATATTATTATTTATTAATAGAGGTATTTCTTGAGTGTGGACCAAGCTTTGGGAAGCAAGTGCTTTGCAAGTTATAGGGGGAAGTACATGACAAGGGAAGCAGATTACAAAGGATCGATACAAGGGATCGGGGAGCTATCAACCCAGGACATGCAAGGGGGGGCAATTTGGCAGCAAGGGATCCACCTTCACTAAGCAGTGGAAACAAGGGGGAGCATATCACCCAGTCTCTGGCTAGGTAGGGAGTGGAGGGTTTATTCACCTAGATTTTAGGGAGGAGCTATTCCACAAAGTGGAGGGTCTTAAGCGCCTTCCTGAAATGTAGACTCTAGGGCGAGTCTGGAGTTGATGGGAAAGATGTTCCAGAGTCTGGGTGCATCGACATAGAAGGCCTGACGCCTGGTACTTTCCTTCCTGCAACAGTAGAGTTCAAGTCTGCACATGGCCTTGCTTCTGGTGGATCGTAGACCTCCTTAAATGCAGAGCCTTTCAGCAAGGTAGCTTGGTGATTTGAAGGAGATGGCCTTGTAGATGATGCAGCAGCATTTGAAGGTGATGCGTGCTTGCTATAGGAGCCAGTGTAGTTTGGTGAGGGTCGGGGTGCTGTGTTCAGATTTGCAGTCTTTTGATGAGTCATGGTGCAGCATGCGGGAAACTCATTAGGGGAGCAGGTTGGTTGCCGGAAGACCTTAGTTGAGAGCATCGCCACCATCCAAGTGGGAGAGCATCAAGGACCAAGGCTTGAACAGCAGATCGGAAGTTGTTTGCTCGGATGAATGGTTTGATTTTCCACAGGAGGGAAAGTTGGTGCCAAGTCGTTTGTGTCTTCTTTGCTATGTGCTCCTTGAATGAGAGGCAAGATAAATGGGGGAGTTATTTACCTAGTTGAATAATGCTTAGCATATTTGGGAGGGGTACTCTTTCTGAAACACTGTTACTGTTGTGGCACCTTAGTTGCATTGCTGGAGTCGCAAGCAAAAGCTTTGATAGGATCTATTGTCATGAAGCTGAGCAACAAGAGTCAGGCACAGAGAGAGAGATACACTTAAACCTTAGGGGTATTCACAGGACTAGGCTGAAATAATGTTGAAAGGCAAAATAAAACAATTAAAAATTATCCCGGGATGACTTCTCGATATAGCAGTTATTGGCATAGCAAATCTTACTCCTGGTTGTCTGTCTAGAGGGGGTAATTGCTTCACAGTCATTCACAGTACTGGTATTTTTAAGTGTTCCTGGCAATTCTTTCTTGACGTCTGTTCCTTGTCCTCAATGCTTACTGAGGTCATCCCCAGGAATCTACAGTGTTATGTGCATCAGTATGTTAGGACTCACAAAATATGAAGGGGGGCTGATAAGAACTGGCAAAACCCGATTTCTTCCATCAGAGAATGAACAGTCTGTTTTTCTCCACTAACATTCACTCACTATTTCTGTCCAAGGTTACCTGCCTTGCACCCTGAAACCTGGAGCTATTCCTCCTCCTCGGCGACTCACAGTGATCTTGTTCCTAATTGGGCCTCTGTTGCTCCTCTGTCCTTCCCTCTTCTCTCCTGTTTCACCTTCTCAACCTCCTTACTTCTATCTCCAGACTCTTGCCAATGTGTCTATGCAAATCATACCCATAACCTCCTTCTCCTGGGTATTCATAGTTTTGACTTTAGATGTCTTATTGCTCCCCTCCTTCTTCTTGATATTGCACCTTAGTCCCTTCTTGCTTACTTGTCTCTCCTCCATTACCTTAACTCATGTCAACCACCCCTTCGCAACATCTTCTCTTTTGTTCTCTCCAATAGCCTACTGGTAGATTCTTAAAACCTCCTCCTCTTCACAACTCTGACCCTTCTCCCTCCCAAGGTTTCCTCTGCCAGCCACCTGATAGTTTCTCCTAACTCCATCCTAGCAACTTTAGTTCACCTCCTCTCCCAATTTCTCTCCATCACTCTCCAGGTGCCTTTTCCCACTTCCTCACAACTCCTTGAAACTCTATCCATGGTGTTTCCTCCACACTTCCCCCTGGTGTTCTCTACTGCACCTTCCTCTTGCCTTCAACAACCTGCTTCTTCCACAGTCCATACTCCTCCTTTCCTGTCTTGCCACATCCTCCTCCTACCTCACCTCTTCATGCCTCATTCAACAAGTCCCACCACCCACATTAAAGCCATGGGGTTTGTGGCTTGTATAGCAACCTAGCCCCTCCTGTTCAAACTGTGTCACCTATGACCAAGTGCACCTGTGGGACATCATTTGTTTGGGTTCTAATTGGCTTGTTTAACCTTTCCGAGTTAGCACATCAGATAGCAATGTGGCTGTGTGGGACCATGTCGGGAAGTGGACTGAGCTCTCAGCGTGCTTGTTCGCCATCTGTGAACAAACATGTGCACTGCCAGCTGGTCAGTCTACCCACGCGTTAAACTGAGCTGTTGTTCCACCGTCTGTGTTTTGCTGAACAGCGCAGAATCAGGTTTTAAAAATACCTCAGTCATATTAAGCTTCCTTCACCTCCTAGCCACTCACGGGCCTCCACAGAGACACTGCTGCCCCTGCAGGCAACAGAGCAATGACACATTTGACCTCTTGGGTCATTTCTTAAAGGGACCAACACAGCTTGGGGATTGTTCCTGTGATAGTCCTCAGCCACAGAGTTGGGGCATTCTAGGGGGTCCAGGCAATTCAACATACACTGCTTCAGGCCGAGAATGGTGCCACGGGTGGCGACAAGTGGCAGCAGACCACTCTAAAATGTGATCGCCTAATGCATGATTTTTCAAAGTTTTTCTGCTCCGCTATGCATGAGTTGCCACATAATCTATGTGGCTGATTGTCTATTGGAGGAACCAGTTGCTGGAAGCTTAGAAACATAACAAGTCAGGTGACTGCAGAAGCAGTTACGATAACAGGTTTTTGCAAACAGGTAGAGTGTACAGTATTAAGTAAACGCGTGGTATAGTTTTAAGATGGTTGTATTGGTGGAGAGTGAATGAAACAATTGCGCCACATACCCAGCCACTCAAGTCATATGCCCAAGTACACTATGGCCAGGTCATGCCATAAAATACCCAGCTGTCAGCACTTAGACTCTTCCATTGCATGTTTGCTGCTCACAAAACAGATTGCACACCAGCACACACACACCAAAACTTCAGACAGCACCACGCAGCTCTTGCTGTAAACAGCCAGAGTTTCATAGAGAAAGGAGGCAACTGTTCACAAAAGGGAACCATTTCAGAGTCAGGCCGCCATTATGAGTGGATAGCCTGACTCCAAGATGGTGGTCGACAGACTAATTGTGTCAAAGAACCATAACTGAGTTCCTCCTGGACCAAGGGCTGTGACAATTCAGAGTTCTCATCACAAAGCCAAAACAATCAATCCCAATAGGTACATAAGTGCAAGCACATGATGAGTGTACAACCCTGAATATAAATTGAGATCTGACACCAACGGTTATGTGGAAGTTTGGTGGTCGACAGAAGGAATGAGAGAGAACAATGAGAAAAGCAAATAGGTAGAGACACACAATCCAGGCGCGACATAAGATAGTGGAGGAATTAGGTGGAGAAAAAAGAGAGAGGAACATCATAGGCTGGGAGATTTTACTTATTCAAGAGGAATATAAGAGGTTGATGGAATTAATTGGAGAATTGAAGGAAAAGAGCATCCAACACAGAGAAAGGTTTCTGACATAGGATTGACATAGGAGGTTGAAGGACAGAAGTGGAGAGAGGGAAGAAAAGTACGAGAGCAGGAAAAGAAAAAAACTACTAGAGGAGGACCAAAATGACCCCAGTGTTGCCCCACAGAGAGTTGGATAGAGCCATTGGGGCCTATGGTAGAGAATGCCTAATATAGCTGTGCAGAATCTGTTGGGGAACCTGTTGCAAGGGACTACTGACACAGAGACTCTCTGGAGCACCTGAGACCATGAGGAACTTGGTCTCTTCTTCTATCCAAAGTGAAAAGGCACTGGGGGCATTTTGCAGTTACGAGAGGACCGATTACGTGTACATTTTCGTGTAAGCAGTGTCCTCTGAGCAATTGTAATTGCCTTGTAGTTTGGACCCTGTTGCGAAGTTACCTGCCTGTATCCAGAGTCAGCAACTGGAGCGACGACATGGGAGCCCATTTAGCAGTAAATGGGCTCCAGGGAGGTATGGAAATGATCTACTGGTCATGCCCACTTAGCCCACATCCTACGGCAGGGGACTAAGCACCTGAAGCTAGATGGCCAATAGGAGACTCCAACATTGCAATGGGGTTCTCTTGGGAGATTGGCCTTTTAAGAAGTCCTGCTGGCAGAGATCATGCCTTATGCAGTAAAATAAACACATACTAAATAAATTGTTAATCCCGAAAGAATAGAGAAGGAAGTGCCATGGGAGCTCACTGTGGTGAGAGAGGACACAGTCTGGCTTCTAGGGCCTGTCCCTCGAGTGCATGTGCAGCAGAGCAACTTGTGTTAACCCAAGATGGCGGACAATGCTGTGCGGAAAAAAATACATAAGGCCAATATACTCGACATAGAGGCCCAATGAGGAACAGCCGATGCAAGCCAAGGGATGATGCAGAGCAGGACAAGGTGAGGGAGCCCAGGGCTTGCAGAGAGAACTGCGCATTTCATGTTCCCTATTCTCAGACTCCAGACTGGAACCAAAATAAACAGCAAACACTCCCAGGAGATAGAATAAGTGCGGTAGAAAGGTAAGTTGGGAAAACGGGATGAGGAGAGATACAAGTTCATTTAGTGCTGGATTGTGGAAGGAGCCAGAGCTAATTTCTGAACCAAAATATGGAGAACTCTTGTTTGCTGAGTGCAGGAAGCAGTGCTGCATTTGTTTGTGATTGTGGAGGTGGGCCAATTAATGAATTTGGTGGAATTTCTTCCCGGATCACCCTATGCTATAGATATTGTTGCCACGTGTAATATTAGGGGGAATCGGCCCTGCTGTGACAATACTAGTAGTGCGTTGCTAACGGATTCAGGTTTCCAGAAATACAGAAAGTATGCAGGTTGTATTTTGAAAAGAAAATTTAAGCATTCATTTAATTCCCATTTTGAGGATGGGAATTCATTATTTATAATAGTGCTATTATCCCGACTGAACAATCTATTGCACCTCTGCATTGCCTTGCAAAAGAGCTGAGAAGATTGGGGTCCCGCTACAGATTTTTGAAGGGATGTGCTAGGAGTACATTACTTGCTATTTACCACACGGGATATTCTTTGTTATACTACATGCTGTAAATACTGCTTTGCCCATCATGGGGGGTGGATGGGGATCAAACCTGCAGAATTCCAACTACGCCTGTTCCCACTGCTACCATCAACCTGAGAATGGAGGCCCGTGACCCTGGTTCCCAAATCAGAACACGCAATGAGGACAGCCCTAGTGGGGGCATGCGGCTTTTGTTTGCAGTGATTGGTTGGTGAGTTAGATGCTGAAGGTTTAGATAAGCCACACCTTTGCAGGGGGCATATGGGGCGTTCCAGTGATTGCTGAAGGTACTTATAAGGCATGGCCTCATCTTGGGCCATGTATTTCGGTTCATAGGTTTGACCTCCCTAGAGCTCCATAGAATGCAATTCTGCTTTCAACAATATGTCGGGAAACCTTGTGCACATCAAAATAAGCTTACCTTTTATTTTAGGAGCAAGCCACACGCCTGAGACAATTGCTTTCTGCCAATGCACTTTGCCCCAATATCCTTTTAAAGGTGATTTTCTACTAAAAACAGGAAATGCTTATTTTCACGACAATCACAGATTCTGCTCTGCTCTAATATCACACACTGCTTCTCTGGAGACTCAGAAATCATTAAGTGTAATATCCCTTCCATCAAACAGTCTGCATGTGGGTACTACCCACATCTCCCAGTAGAGTTAAATCTATCTCTTCCATCAGACTATCTACGCAGGGAATACAGCAATGCCATCATCACACACCATCCCTCTGGGGACCTCAGACCCACTATCATCACACACAATGCGTGTGCAGTATTTAGCATTGTAATAATTGCCCCCGCCTCTGTAGACCCCTCAACATTGCTATCACCACACACTGTCTCTCTGGAGACTTTAACATGTTTCCTTATGAGCTATATCATAGGATATCTGTGAAGTGTGAACCACCTCTATCATCACACATTGCCCAGGTGAGAACTTTATACACTGCTATAATCGCACCCCTTCTCTGTGCTGTATATAGAATTACAATAGTTACACAAGGCCTAACACCATCAGGAACAGCCTCAGATGAGAACAGAGATGCAGGCCCACTGCCTGAACATAGCAGTTTTGAAGTTCAGATGTATTGGAACCTCACAGAAATACAGCTTCAAGGTTGGCACCTGCGTTTTATATATATATATATATATATATATATATATATATATAATTTTCTTAATGTTTTATTCTCTGTTTTCACCTCCTCTCCCTTCTCCCTCTCTCTTCCAGCCCTCCTTTACTTTTTTCTATGCTCTCACTCTACCAGAATTGTCCCTGGATCTAGTATGATAGCAACCTCGTCTCCTCCCCCCGCCCCTTACTTGTCCCCCCTCATCTCTCTAGCACTATCTGAAATGTCACCAGGCCGAGTACGATAGTTAATTTTACATTCTTGTTGTTCATGGCCAGTAAAAATGTCATTGTTTTTTCCCTTGTACCCTCCCTTGCCATGAAGCACTTGGAAACACATTGGGCCTCATTACAACCCTGGCGGTAACCGGGCTGGTAAAACCGGCACGGCTGCCGCCAGAGCTGCATTTTTTCCGGCACCTGGCAATGGGGAATCACCGGGTAATTCCTGCATTGCCGGGTGCCGGTGCCTGTCAGTCCCCATTCCCATTTGAGCCCCATAGGGCTCAATGGGAATGGGGAGGTCAGATGCACCAGCACCATTCAGAATGGTGACAGTGCATCTGACTTGCTGTGCTCGCGGGTGCCGCTCTGCCCGGTCAGACCTGGCGAGCAGACAGGCACCCGCGAGCACAGCTCATAGTATGGCGGTCCGGGAACTACGGTACCGGCATGCTTACCGGTACCATAGTTCCCTGACCGCCATGCTTATAATGAGGCCCATTGTGTATAGGCACACTATACCAAAGGAGCCAGTTGCCTCTTTATAATTACTCTTCCTAGAGAGGAGATGTTATCCAGTGGTTAAGATGGTGTCTGTGAAACCATGTGACATGGTGGTGTAATGAACACACTTACGCCCATGTGGTGCAGGGAATGCTCGACTTTTTCAAATATATGCAGTTCACTGCAAATTGTCTATGTTTTGTTGATGGGATTGTCAGGCACCTCTTCACACTTTTTGCAGGGGACGGGGTTGTCGGGGGCTGGTGGGTGTCTGGTATTGTTGGTTGTGCCATTGCGCATAACCTAAAATATTGGCTACACGCTGTGCTACTGGGCCAATCAGGTCAACAGTTTTGTTATTAACCAACATGTTCTCCCTTTGGAGCTAAAAGCCAGAATCAAACACAAGTGAGTGAACACGCAAGTGATGCACATCTGGTGGAAGCTGAGATATCATGGACGTCCCTCTGCTGTGGACCCCTACGATGCAGGCAGGTGCGCACATATAGAAAGGCAATTATATCATTACTGTAAAACAAGCTTTCAGGGATCTGAAAATAAACACATTGAATTCTACATAACAATAATGAAGCAAGCCCCTGCATGGATGGTAACACTTGTTCACATGACCACAATCATGGTGCTGCACCAAAGACTACAAATATTCATATTTGCAATCCTCCAAAATGATATTTTTTCTAAACATATTGCTGTTATTAGCATATTTGTAAAACATTTGGAAAGATTAGTCCCTGCAAGGCTGGTATCACACAAAGTTTCACAAGTGTAAAAATCACAAGACAAATCCAAACTTTTAAGTTTTCGTTATAAATATGGTGTTACAAAAACAAGAAATACGGGCTTGCAGCCTAGGTCGGATCCTGTACACATTTCCATCAAACTATGAGGGGGCTCCCACTTCTCTAGCCCAGTACCCCTAATCCAACACGTTGTGATGCTGTACCAGTTCACGAGAGCCAGGGAATCCCTACTGTCTGGTCTCTTCCTGTCTAGCAGGGTCTAAAAGTAGTGGCCATATCTCTCTGACTCCCTCCCTCAGGGACTTCCTAGGTGAGGTAGCGGGGCAGACTGATTGTCCTGCTGCCCTTTTCCTCCAGATGGCCGTCACTTAACCTTTTCCTCACTCCCCTTTCTCCTCTCTTCTTTACACTCCTCTCTGTCTCTCTCTTTCTCGCTCTCCCCACTTTGTCTCCTGGTTGTACCATGCTCTCCCTCTTCTTCTATCCCCACCTTTCCACACCTTCTGGATCTTCCCCCTCTCTCTACTTTCCTTTTCCTGGTCTTACCACCTCTCCACCTTCTCTTGTCTCACCCTCCAGCTCCCTCGTCATCTCTTCCCTCTCTCAGCACTCTGTCTCCTTGGGGGTTATTATGAGGTTGGAGGGAAGGGATAAACAATGCCGGTAAAGGATTACAGGCATCATTTACTGCTCCGGACCATTACGACCCGCCAACCCGCTATTAGCGGCACCGTAATTAACGGTGCCTCTAATAGCGGCATGGGCGCGGGCATGCGACCCTTCATGCTGGCAATACCGGCATGGCCTAAACAGGAGGACATCACAAGTCAGGCGGACATGCAAATAACGGCCTACTGAAGCCTGAAAAGTACCTTACCAGCATGGAGTAAATACCGGCATCGCGGACCACCCGTAAACGGCCATGTGCAGTGTTCCCAACTGCCGCAGGTGCACACAATCAGCACAGGTGGAGTCAATATAGACTGGGCCAGCACAAAAGGAGCACACCCCACCCCTTCCGACACCCAGTCACACACCAAAATGATTCCAATACTAATAGCAATGCTGGGGCTGGAGGACATGATTGTAGTGGAACTGCTGCAACAACAACAACAACAACAACAAGCAGCACAGAGGAGATGCAGGAGGAGAAGGAGGGTGAGGCAGGCCCAGCATGCCCCACTAGTGTAGCCAGTGGTACCACGCAGGCAGCCCCCAATCCCTCGCATCCGAGCCAGTCCATTCAACCTAACCCCTGAGCAGATCCACACCCTGTACCGTCTGGACCGGGACACCATCACCACCATTGTGGACATGATACATGACGACATTGTCAGCCTGATTGAAATACGCACCGCCATCCCACCTCTACTGAAAGGTAGTGTCTGTGCTCCACTTCCTGGCCACAGGCACCTACCAGCACACAGTGGGGCACACGCATGGCATATCACAACCATTATTTTCACGTATGCTGAACCAAGTGCTTGATGCCCTCCTGAAGCACATAGGCGACTACATTTTCCTACCACGGATAGCCCAGGAGATCTCAAACAACAAAGTTGGTTTCCATTCACTGGCCGGCATCCCTGGTTGCATTGGCGCCATCAACTGCACCCATGTCGAATTGGTGGTCCCACATGCCATGGAGGCAGTGTACCGCAACCGTAACTTATACCACTCCGTCAACGTGCAAATGGTATGTGACCCAAACAAGATCATCATACATTGTTGTGCACGAGTTCCAGGATCAACCCATGATTCAATGGCCATGCGGAACTCCACTATACCACGCTACATGGAGCGACACGCAGGGCACAGATCCTGGCTACTCAGTGAGTTGCATGTCAGGCTCATGGCAATGCGATGTGGGTAGGTGTTTGGGGGGTGAGATGTATACTTCACCTGGCTGAGATGGGTGGGAGAGATGCATACTTCACCTGGCTGAGATGGGGGGGAGAGATGCATACTTCACCTGGCTGAGATGGGGGGAGATGCATACTTCACCTGGCTGAGATGGGGGCAGGGGGAGATGCATACTTCACCTGGCTGACATGGGGGGGATGCATACTTAACCTGGCTGAGATGGGGGGTGAGATGAATACTTCACCTGGCTGAGATGGGGGGGAGAGATGCATACTTCACCTGGCTGAGATGGGGGGGGGATGCATACTTCACCTGGCTGAGAGTACCTGAGAGGATGTACCATGCTCATACCCCAAAGCAGGCCAGACTTGACCCGACACCTGACCAGAAAATGCAAGACGTAAGCTGCCCTACCACGAAAATGATGCAGTGCAACAACCATTCCATAGCCATCAACATGTACACTGCACATAATCAGGCCGTAGCCCCCACAACACAATGCAGCAACAAGCAATTAGGGTGGCCAATGCACAGCACCAAATACAATCATCAAAAAGGATAGGTCTCCATTATTGCGTATAAAGGAGTCACATGAGGGCAAAATACATAAACGCACCCCTACACCAACACAGAGGTCCACCAAAACAGCATGTCACCATTTGCCGTGCATAGTGAGATCATCATGAGGCTACCAACAACGTTGACAGGATGAAAGCATACAAATCACTGCACATCACCCAGATCATGGGAACAACCAGCGTGGACTACCACAGTGCATGAGCACTCACAAGGAATTGCCCCCTCCTGCGCCCACTAGACGATGGCATGCACACCTGTCTATAAGAGGAATACACACATAGCAGTCACATCATGTGTCTCTATTCATGCATGGATCTGTGGGTGCAAACAGGAAATAAATGCATGCTATGGTGTCATTGATACAGGTCCCATATGATGTGAGGACTTACACATAATCATTGTTGCCCACATGCAGGTGATGCAGGCTATCCCTTGAAGAGGAGGCTCCTTACCCCAGTCCGGAACCCGCAGAACAGGCACGAGGAGGACTACAATCATGCGCATACACGTACCCGTGTGGTGATTGAGCAGACATTTGGCCTTTTGAAGGCACGGTTTCGCTGCCTCAGCAGGTCTGGTGGGGCACTCCTGTATGGCCATAAGAAGGTGGGCAAGATCATCATGGCATGTGTCATGCTACACAATATGTGCATCAGACGGAATGTGCCTCTGCCCCCTGACGCTGAACTGCAACCACCTGACGATGAGGATGAAGAGGGTTGAGATGGGGCTGCACTTCAGGGAAGCAGCGATGCACAGGAGGGACGTGCCATGCGCCAGACTCATATTGACCAATGTTTCTGGCACACATGGATGGGGAGTGTGACATGGAGGTGGAACTCAGGGCACTGGGTGTGTCAGGGACATGGACACTGTAGACTGTTCAGCAATAAAGCACACATACACAATAAGCAATGTCCGCACATGTGAATTCAGATTTCACGGTTGTATACGAATTGTTCGTTTTACAACTGTTCGAATTACAATTGACCTTTTCACAATTGACCGAATTGTGAAGGTCAATTGTAACATATATGTGGGGGGAAACCCCCCACAACCCCCCACCCAATGCCAAACCCCCCAAAACCCCTATATATATATATATATATATATATATATATATATATATATATATATATATATATATATATATATATATATATATATATAGATACTGTCAATTGTGAAAAGGTCAATTGTGAATTTAAATTGTGACCCTTTAAATTCGGTCAATTGTTCATTCGAACAATTGTAAATGAACAATTTGGGTAATACCGATTTCACAACAGGTGTATTCAGAATATGTAACATATCAAGTGCACAAGCCCTCCACCCCACACACCCATTCCTTCTCCCCCTCCCCCCTCAACTCCCCCACACACCCTCTCCCCCTCCCTCTCCCCCCTCAAATCCCCCACACACCATCTCTCCCTCCCCCTCCCCCCTAACTCCCCCACACACCCTCTCCCTCCTCCCCCTCCCCCTTCAACTTCCCCACTCACCCTCTCCCCTCTCCCCCTCAACTTCCCCACACATGGTGTGCACTGGCATGCACCATAAGTCTACATGGGACCAGAATGTCTGGCTGAACCTACAGCCCTTCTCCTCTTCCGGCAGCAGGTGGACCCCTGTCCGACCTGTGCAGGTTCCGCCCAGACCTACGCAGGAGGCTGGATTTAGTGGAGCTGGCATTGGAGGATGTCCCAGGTTGTTCTGCCACCTGTGCCGGATGCATGGCCTCCATTGCTGCCACCATTTGGGTGAGGACCTGCCTCACAGCTGCCAATTCACTGCATATGTCTTTATAGGTGGTCTCAATTGCAGATTTGAGGGATGAAACACATTCCCTTATCTCATCCCTTGCCCGGCCACATTCCGTGATGTGCTGTGTCAACAGCCCTGTCAGCTCCTCCTGCCGCTTCTGGATTGCCCTGATCCCCTCTTGGCTTTTCAGGACACTGGTGGATGTATGAGGTGCTACCGACATGACTGGTTCCTCATGCACGTTTGGCGTGGGGCTGAAACTTCCGGGCCATGCCTCCCCAGGAGACAGCTCATGGCTGTTGCTGTTGTGTATGCTGGATGGGGAGAGGTGTGGTGAATGCGGGGGGCCTGTAGCGGTAGTTGTGCCATGTGTCAGAACATCTGCCTCGTCATCGGACATGGCTGCTGTGGCAGCTGTCTCCCCCACAGTACTGCTGGCAGCCGATACAGTGCCTTCAGCCACTGGCTCCTGTGTGTTGTGGCTGGTGTGGGTGCTGTGGTGGGGGCCGTAGTGCACATTGGTGCTGTGGGTTCTCGGGTTGTCTTGCCCTTCCGCGGTAGTCCAGGTTGCCCTCTTCCCCTTGATGTTGAGGGGCGGTTATCTCCCTCCATGCCCCTGGCCTTCTTGTGTGGTGTTGCAGCATCCTCCCTGGGGGTCCTGGTCATTGCTGTCTGATGGCGTGGCTGTGGGGGACCAAGAGAGGGAGAGGATTAGTTATGGGTCTACATGCATCAGGCATGCATTGGGGTAACTTCATTGATATGGAATGGCAGTTGATTGGCATTGGTATAGTGACATACAGGTTGCTTGGCTTTTGGGTGGGTGATGCAGGGATGCGTCTGGGATGAAACATATATGGGGTGCATCATGCGTGTGGACAAGCTGGTGCTGTGCACTGCCTGTAGGTAGTCTTGCAAATATGTGTCTGGTGGACCCTGCTTTCCATCATTGCACTGTCAGTTCAGGGGGACATCATCGTGTTGGTCTTTGCAGTGTTTCACTTGGGACACCTACCTGCATCAGCTGATGACGGGGCTCCTCGCTCCATGTCCCCCACTCCCTCAATAGCCTCCATCCCAATGGTGCTTACACAGATCTCCTCCCAGGGTTGCATCTTTATGGGGGAGTCCGCACCTCCACCTGTTGCCATCCCCTGCTTGCGGTTGGCCGAGAGGATGTTCCGCACGTGTAAGCACAGGTCGTCCCAGCGCTTCCGGACATCTTTAGGAGTGCGGGGGGTGGTGCCAACAGCACTCACTCTCTGCGCCACCTCTGCCCATATCTCCTTCTTCCGCTGCACTGCAGGTTGAGACATGTTGGTGGAGAAGACGACATCTGCATGTTCTTGCAGCGTCTCGGACAGCGCAAAGCTTGTGCCCGCGTACTCGTAATCGCCCTCTAATAGCGGCCTTGTAGCAACACAGACACGGTATTTGCTCCATGCCGGTAAGGGCCGTACCTTACCTCCAAACTCGTAATGAGGGCCCTTGTCTTATTGCTCTCTCTCTCTACGTTTCCTGTCTCCACTCTCCACTTCCCTTCTGCTCTTTTCAGCTTCCCTCCAAATATCATGCCTCCCAACACTATTGGCTCTGCTCTCCTTCACCCAGACCTGGTCTTTAATCAACAAGGTTTGTTCAATTGAATTCAAGTAAATGTTTCTAATAACAAACAAAGTGGCACATTAAGAATTATTACGTGTGGCAGTTTTTTCCTTTTTTCCTTTTTTAGTTAAAGTATGAAGCTTGTTTGGTTGGTTGTTCTTCAAAGACTATATTTAGCTTTCTGATTCATTCCAATCATTTTGATTCATTTCTCTATCGCTTATTTTCATTGTATTTCTTTTGACGAACATAGTATTTTTTCTTTCTTTTTTTGAAAATGTTTCTTTTTTTCCCCCAGGGATTTCATTGTTTATTCATACACCTATTTCCATTTAAAACAAAAATTCTCTTTTCTATTAATCAAATTATACAATATCATCCTTTTGATTATTTTCCACATGTAAAAGGCTCTAAATATTTGTGATATCCTAGTAGACATATCACTTATAATCTCATTTCTCACTGTTAACTGACTACTGGGTTTTTATGGCCCTCTTCCTGCCTAGATGCATCCCTCGCTCTCAATGACTGCTCATTTTAGCTGATTCCCTGAGCCAGTCTGTATCTGAGCACCCCATAGTGGGCTGGCACTTCCCATGGAAGTCTTTCAAAGGACCTCTGACCCAGCCCCTCTGCAGCCTCCATCTTTGCTATGCAGTCCATGCGATCACTGTGGTTGTTTATTGTCTGTTCCCTTCCTGGATCAAGTAAGTCTTTGCCTACAAAGGTTTTGGGGAGGGTTCCCTGGACTCCCTTGATACTCAGCAACTCTGTGCTGGTTCCATCTCCTACAATGCTGCCCCTCAGATCATCGATATAGTCTGGGGTTTGTTAGGTATGTCTTTGGTCCCCTATTGAGCTTCTGAAGAGTGGAAGTCTAGTTCATTCCCAATTGGATAACGAGTACATTCTTCCTCTTTTAGGCCGGGGTCTTGTCTGCTGGGCTAAGGAACTTGTAGTTTTCTCTGGACAGTGCTTCTTCCCGAGATCCATCCCAGGGGCCTGAAGAGTCTGGTGCATGTTGGTCAGTTCGTTTCTTGGGAACCATCGGAAAGAAAATAACAAGGACCTGAATAGGGCAGAGCCTGATAGACATTGGGAGAGAGCAGTAGCAGAGGCAGCTTTTGGTGCCAGGGGGCGTGGATAATTGGGCACCAGCGGGAGGCTGGGGTTGCACTGGGCACCAGGGAAGAGGCGGGGCGCCCCACCCCCTCGTGCTCCACCACTGAGACAGAGAATGAGGCACCAATGTACATCTATGGCTACATGAATGACAGCTGGGCACAAGGATCCCCCTTAACTCGCCCACATGACATGTGGGGCAGGTCTGACTCTGGCGTTGGCCTGGGAGGCGGACTACCCTAGGTCAAGAGAGGTCCTGGCGCACTCTTGACAGGATCCAGCCCATGACTGTCACACAAGGTAGAGAGCATCTGTGTGAAGGGGGCATGAATAGTTTGTGCTGTGTTTTGGCAAGGAGAATATGAACGTGTGTCACATGTTTCTAGTGTGAGGGTGTTTCTGCCCCTGTTATAGGTCTCCAGCTCCTCCTGAGTTTATCCCTGTTGCCCTGTGCTCCCTCCCCAGGCCACCTACTCTAATATCCAATGTTAGACATGCTACCTTTGCTGTGGTGTTATGCGGTGTCACACTATTATTTCTCTGGTAGGTCATGTTTTTGCTATGTGAATGTGCTGTCTTCCCCTATGTAATCTCTGCTATCCACACCGCTATGCTTTCTACACCACCTTATGTTATGCTGCGTCATCTCATTTTAAGCTGTTGAATATGTTATACTATGTTGGTTAGACGCTTTGCCAGAGATATGAACATGACGTCCTGCCTTTTAACGTGCCTCTTCCTTTTTGATTTTATGGATGTGTATCTTTCCACTCATCGGTCTTGGACTTCCACTTGCTGCATCACTGAATCACTGCTGCTCAAGTTCCGCAGTGGTGTTTTTCATTTAATTGTCTGTCTCCCAATGTTCCATTTTAAGAGAGTTTTGCCGCTTTTTCATTTTTATTTGGTCGTTTGATTATTCCTCAACCACAACCCCTCAATATTTTGACATAATGTTTGATTTGTTATCCTGGCGAATGATGTTGTTTTATGCCATGTTTTGGTACGTCATTTCACATTAATATCAAGTTATTTGCTACAAGAATAACAAGTGCTTTGCAGTAGGTGGAAGATGACATGCAGCACTTTAAAAGCCATACAACTAAATAAATAATACCCATGAAAGCCATTCAATTCATGGACAGAGTCATACTGGCCAAAGTGGCGCTGTGGATGGATGCTGCTAAACAGGCTCTACTCCTCTGTTTCAACCTGCTGCACTGTTGTAACATGACAAGTTCAACATCCCCAATTTGTCTCTGTCAGCATTTGCCTGTCACAAAGGCTATTCTTGACTTGGTCCCAAAATTGTTTTGCCGAAGAAATTAAACATAGCCCTGGGCAATAGAAGCTCATACGCTTTACGGGTCAACCGGAGTCCATCTTGAGACGATCACATAATCACATACTGCCTTTAGTAATACCTATGTATCTCTCTAAAACCACCTTGAGTCAATATTTCCTTTTCCTTCGGACACTTTAGGATTTACCCTCCTCATGTCTACAGTCTTGATCTACGACCTGCTTAATGTAGCCCTGGAAGGCTCTTGTTAATCATGATAACTTTGAGTGTCCCTTTGCACATGTCCGTGCTCGGACAACTCTTAATGCTGGCTCTTCTGTCTTAGGGCTTTACAATGCCCAGATTACCCTCTTTGTGAGATAGTGGAGATTTTATGAACTTTAACTGGTGAAAAAGCCTCAACGCTTCAAGGGCACACCTGAGCGCATCTCGCATCCATCATAAATCATGCAATGACTATCTCTAGTACCACTTGACAATGTACTAGAATGTGCCTTCTCAGAAAAAGCTCAGCTCTACAAGCGGTATTTATTGTCCCTCTTCTGATAAGTACTCCATCTGATCCATCATCAATAACGGCACCCTCTTTCCCTCTCCCCAACCCCATTGTCTCTTTACATTTCTCTATCTACTATTGGTAACCTACTCGCTCCTCTCTTTTTCTATCAATGCAGGTCCTGCTTTTTTCTACATACCCTGGTCTGGTTCTCCCAAGTAAGAGGTGCAAAACCTCTAATGTCTTCAGACAAGCTTTGGAGAAGCAAGACTATTATGTTAGTGATGGGGGCGCAGAAAAAAATATTTTTACTATAGCATTTCATAGCACAATGTTTTGGCATATGTGACAGGGTCAGTAAGATGCCCTTGTAAAAAGGGGATGGAGGCCCCTCTTATCCTGTGCTGTGAGGCCTAGTAGGGTCAAAGCCAGGGCCATTCCTTTTCCAGAGGGGCAAGGTGGCAGGTGGGAGGGCCCATTCCCTGTCCCATCCTACAGTGACAGGATGCTTGTGCAGAGTACCACTGTCAATCACCTCATACATGTCTTGCATGCTTTCTTTCTGTATCTTTTCTTTCTTTCTGCCAGTTTGCAAAGGAACTATGCACCCAAACAGAATGAAGCAAAGCTGCTACATGCTACAATGGAAGGGAACAAGTGATTATTAGTGCTGGTGCAGCAATCTCCTAACCACTTCATAATATAATGATTCTTCCCCATTTTGTGGCCACGGAGTGGCCCCCCACCCAGTTCAGAGAGCCTGGGAGATCTTTACACAAACTGGAACATGATCACTGGGACTCACAGAAGCATTTGCCAGCTATTTCCTGTCGGACCAGAATATGAGAAAGGGGCAGGCTTAGACACCTTTTTATGTCTTCTGTATATTGTACCACCTCCCAGACAGGCAGAATAGGAGGAGATTGGCCTGTGAAACCAGCAGAGGAAGACAGCCGCCAGAGGGACACGGGGAGGATAAAAAGAGACCCAACAAGAAGGAAGTTGTCAGTTGTTCGAATGAGGTCAGAGGAGGAGGTGGTAGACCAAGAAACCAAGCAGAAAAAGGATGGCGCAAAGGGGTGTTTAGGAAGATTATTCAGGCTGTAGAGGAGCAGCTGCATGCCTCTGCAGGAAACCATGCCACCCTACCGTATGTTGGAGGCCTGAGATCGTGCCGTGTTTAACACCAGCAATTGTGCCAATACCACATGTGCCTGTGAGAAGATACCCATTGAGACAATCCTACCAAATCCCCGAAGGGATGACAATTTGAGGGAGGAACTCCCTGTAGGAATGTGAGAAGGAGCAGAGGAAAGAAGCCAGTGATGTCACAAAAGATCATGAGCAACGTCCCAAGATACTGGCTGAAGAAGATGTGTAGATCCTGAAGAGACTAATGATAAAATAAAGAATAAAGTGAACTTTAAATACGAAAAAGGAGATTACATCTGCACAAAGTGCTGCAGAAAATCAACCATTCAATAATTGTACAGATGCTGAAATGCAAGTAGATTTAATCATCATAGAAGATGGCTATACGTAGTGAATAGAATGCAGGTAAAGCCATCATTGTATAGAAGCTGGACATCAGTAACATGAATTTAGTAAGCCAGGACCCATGAAGAGGGAAGGGAAACTATGTTGCAGCAAGAATAAGCAGAATTGTGGAGCTACAAGGCGAGGCTGTCTGGGCTGGAGTCAAGACTGAAGCAGCCAAGGTCAGCTATATATTCTGGAAAGGAGCGAACGTGGGAAGAATGAATCACCCCTTGTTAAGGTGCAAAGAAAGAACACCAAGAGTGCCAATTTTAATTAATTTAGACCATTTCAAACCTGCATAATGGAACAAATAGCGGTCTCTTGTCACGTGAGCCAAGAATGAAAATAGAGTTCTGTCTTGGAGTCCCAGAACACAATAGTGAGAGCCTGCACTCCCACATATTCTAAAAACAAGGATACTTTTGCAAGGCCAAGTTCAAAGACAATCTTCATGGCAGAAGGCATGGGCAATCAGAGATGCTGGGCTAATTGTGTGGGCAGGTAGTGTCTCCTTGTACATGGGTATGGGTTTATGTGCTGCTAAATTAACCAAATTTTCCAGACCTGAAACAAGCGTTCCAACCAATTGTAGTGGTCCATATAACAAAGGACCCTATAGTTTGAGAACCAATGAGAAACCGTGTATCTAATTTTTCTGAAGATGATATGTTTTAGAGAAAGGCATATGTTGTGCACCTGACAGTGGGCAGCCAATTTCAATCCTAGTTCCTATAGAATATATAATTAGATGTTGCCCTTGAGCCAATCTCGATCCTTAGTAGGTTTGTCATTATTGCCACGTAGTATGATGTCACCTCTGACGTATTTTTAGTATAAAGTCTATGTTTTGTGAAAAGTTTGCTGAGTAAAATTGAGCATACGTCCGTTGATGTTTGTTGTAACTCCCTGTTTTAGATAATTGTTAATAAAACAGTTCTTTGCCATCTTCCTGAGTTGGTCGGGTTATTAGTACTCAGAATGTATCTGTGTGATCCCATCCATTACATATGCATGTTCCTAAAGGGCCCTAAGCTCACATGGTAGCAGTGCGGATGGTTTAAAGATCCAACCTAGTTCAGCTCCAGATTTTCAAACAATCAGGCATCCTCCGCCATTAGCTGGAAGATCCCAGAGTTTCCTGTGGAGAGCGGCCAAATAGAAATAAACTTGCAACATGAACTGAGATGATGGGCAGGTCCCCCTTTCAAGAAATCCCTGCCCGGTTTCCACAGGCGCTCTGCAAACGGAAGATGAAGTGGTCAGATTGGAGGAGGAGTTGATACCGAAGGCCTCGAGTCGATTAACAAATGGTGAGCAGACTAAGGGGAATGGCAGATAAGGGGCGGGGATTGTGATAATATTGCGTAACGGGAATATTGTGACAATAAAGAGATGCCATCTAGGAGTCCTAATTCAAGGGAATTAGAAGGAGACATTTCAAATCCCATTGGGATAGAGTGAACTATAAAACACACAGGTCAGGATCTGTAAGGTAATGTCTCAAACCCTGTATAGGGTAAAAAGTAAAGGTGAGGAAAGAAGTGATCACAGAGTTTATAATGTGTGACTAGTCTAAATGTTGTTTTTTTAGTAAAATATCGAGGAGCAATAGAAATTGTGAAGAGTTGAAAAAGTAACTGAGTAAAGATAAAATGTAGTAAAACGATTGGCGCCAATCAAAAGAATATATAGGGCAGTAGGGCAGTGAAATAAGAGGATTGAGCAGCGATTGATGGTGCTTGCTCATATTTGTTGTTTTAAATCATTGAAAATAGTGATTTAAGCCAAGGTAAAATGTTTATTTAATGATCTGGTAATTATTGACAGTCAATGAGGCTTGTCATTATGGGGGATACTCCTCTCATGCACCTATGCAAGGCACTGCCAAAACACATGCCCAAGCTCAAACAGTACAGTGCAGAATGGGTAAAGGGCACAGCAGATAAAATGTTCATGCCGTGGCCACAAGGGGGATCGTTGTCAAGAACGGTATTGGAACAGATAACCACTTACTTGCACGCTGCAAACACAGGATAAGGAATGAGAGAAAAGATTGAAAGAGAATGAGCAGAGAAGGAAAAGTAGGGAGTGACGAGAACAGATATATCAGGAGGAACAAGAGAAAACTGAAGAACAGGCAGAAGAATAGAGAAAGTACGACAATAGACAAAGAGCGGAAGAAGAAAGGGATAGAAAGGGAAAAAAGAGAGGAGGAAGAAGTACAAAGATTAAGGGACAAAAGATTACAGAGACGAAGGGAAGAAGAGGAAAGAAGGAAAGGATTAAGGAGAGGAGAATAACGAAGGCGAGAGGAATTGTTGTATCCAATTCCCATAATGCTTCTGGCTTGTATATAACATATCTTGGGTCTGTACCTTTGTAAACTCATGCACTGCACCCAGATACCCTAGGGTTATGTGCGCTATATAAATAAACAAATCAAACCAAATTAAAGAATTAGAAGGGATTCAAGAAAGCGAAGGGAAGTAGATGAAGAAATATAATGAAAAAGGAGAAGCAAGGTTTTGATGCCAGTCTCATTCATAAAGAACAAAGGAGGCAGAGTCCAGAAATACGATTGGACAGAGTGGAAGAGATTCTTCCAAAGAAGGAAGTAATGCAAGCAGTATCTAGAGTAGCAGGGTGGATAACAAATGGAGAAGAGGGGGATATTCAAGTGTGACTGAACAAAACACAGTGCATGATGGAGCACCATTCAATAATTGTAGGGCAGATGTTTGGAGGGCTCTCAGGTTACAGTATCCTGACACATCAGATATGGGTGCAATTATGACATGCAAAATGAAAGAAGATGAGGACCCTACTGCTTAGATATTCAGGAGAAATGGCACCCTGAAACTCGTGAGCCATTGGAAAAGACAGTGGCATTATTTTACCACATTTTATGTCAGGGGTTGCCTGAACCAGTACAGAGGCAGATGAAACAACAAGTGGGGATGGAAGTGAAACCATGGGTTGAGAAACAGCTCACAATAGTACACCATTGCCGGTTATGACAAGAAAAGAACAAGAAGAAAGATGAGAATAGAAAGATTGAGGAAGCGAAGTTAGTTCAGAACCAGTTGTCAAAATTTGCCATAGAAGGGCAGTCTTGACAAAGGGAGAAGGAATGGGAATGCAGGATACAATGGATACATCACAGGCAAATAATCCATGCCCAATGGATCAAGGTGGGTACGGGTTTACGCCATGAGGCAGAATTATGGGTTATAGGGGAAGAGGAGGCGGATTTCAAAATTACCAAGTTGGGTTTCTAAATATACAGAATGAGACCAGATTGCTCAGGTAGGATATAATCAAAATATAATCAAGGAGGGATTAACAGAAGGGTTTCTCCAGTATCTTGGAATTGTGGAATGACAGGACATATTGCGTGCATATGTGGGAGCCAAATGAATGTACAAAATGGTCCATTTTCCACAGGGGGGACAGTTAATGCTCCGCCATAAAGCACACAGAGCAGAGGGGGCTTTGCCCAAGATCACACATTGTATCAGGCACTGCAAGTACAGCAAGTACAACAGCAGGGACACGCACAAATGAATCCACCACAAGGGCAGTCACAACAAGCCCCTTTGCAGACACAACAGTATGTGAATACAGTACAAATGATGACACCTAGAATAGTAAATGTCACTGTGGTAGTAGGAAATCCTTTCACATGGACAAGGATGGGCTTGTATCCACAATAGGACAGCTCACAGGGTGTATTGATGTGTTCAGTACTATCTGGGACACCAGACCCCCAAGAGGAACCAATGGTCGATGTGACGATAGGAGACACATCCTTTTCTTTTCATGTAGACACTGGAGGAACTTGTTTGTGTATACGAGAGGGGAAATATCCAATGTCAGGTATTGCCATGAATGCTCAAGAGTTCTCTGGAGCTACAAGTTGAGTTCCTTTTACTGATAAATTACTAGTCTCCATGGGAGAATGTGACTGTCTGTTCTTCTGCTATATTCATGACAGACACCGGTTAACATTCTAGGAAGAGATTTAATGATGAAACTTAACATGACAATTTCATTTACTGATCAAGGAATAGTGTGCTCCACTCCAGGAATACACTATTTTAATGTAGGAGAGTTTATATTGGCTCTGCGAGGCGTTCCAGTAGATCCAGAGATTTTTATATATGGGGTAAGCATTTTACTGATATGGCTACCTGGCCTGGTGGGAAAGATTGTGAGGATACCTGATGAGTTCTTATTTAGATCACAAATGCCTATGATTGAGGCAGGTGTACAGGCTATTCCTATAGAGTTGGAATCAGCTATAGTATGAAGAGAGATGAGATAGACGATGAGGGTAGACCATGGAGAACAGTTATAGCTCTTGAGGGGGGGTACACACTGACCTACATAACTGATGACAATATGTTCAGGGAAGATCGAAGCGATGGTGAAGTGGTGTTCTTCATGAGCATCACATACTGGTTAAGGATAGAGAAAAGGTAAGTCCCACAGCGAATGGCAATAAAGTGGAAGCGACCAGCATTTTTTCAGGAGAATCTTGCCCTATGGACCACAGGCCCTTATGACGTAGGTTTATTGAAGAGGATAGGGGAGGTTAAAATAAAAGCTTAAGCCAGGACCAATTTTGCCTCGAGCAAAACAGTACCCCATTTCTTGGGAAACTGATGAAGGTATATTTCAGACTATTTCAGCACTGATGAATCAGGGGATTCTGGTGCAATCAAAGTCATTGAGTAATACTGCAGTGTATCCGATTAAACAATCTAAAGGAGGGTCCTGGAGTTTTATCGAGGATTTGAGACCTCTCAACAAGATTGTAGATGCTGAGTTTCCTTTAGTTCCTAATCTGGGGACAATATTCTGTAGTATACCAGTAGAAGCTCCATACTTCACAGTGAATGATCTGAAAAATGTGCTGTTCTCAATCCCGTTGCATAAGGACTCCCAAGACTTTGCTTCATTTACATTTTGCCAAAAGAGTCTAAAACATACTAGTTTGCCTCAAGGGTACTGTGAGTCCCCATCAATCTTTAACAGAGTCCTACAGATGGATTTAGGCAATATTGATCTCAAAAATGCACTGACACAGTACATAGATGACTTAAGATTTGCAGTAAAACAGAGGATGAATGTAAACAGGACTCTATCTGATTAATGACCATTTAAGGTGGACAAGGAGAAGTTACAGTACTGTCAAGAAGAGGTGTTATATATAGGTCAGTTGATTTCACATGAAGGAAAGAAAGCGACACGTGAGAGAGCTGAGGCAATCATGAAAATATAAAAACTGGACAAAGTGAGACAAATGCAACAGTTTCTGGGTTTGTGCAAATATGTTAGAGCCTGGGTGTTTGATTATAGTACATACACAAGGACACTTCTGCAAGCATTAAAAAAGGCACACGTTGGTAAAAGAAAACTAGAATGGACCGAAGAAATGGAAGAAGGATTTAAGGAATTGAAAAAAGCAATCTGTATAGCCCCAATTTTAGGAATTCCCAATTATTGCGAGGAATTGTATTTGTTTTCACACACAAATGGGTCAGTAATGACAGCAGTGCTTACACAAGGAATCAAATTAGGACACAAACCTTTGGCATATTACAGTGGGATTTTAGACCCAGTTATGAGAGGACTCTACCCTTGCAAACAATTTCTGGCAGCTGCCACGTTTGCAATTGAAAAGTCCACAAGTATTGTCATGGGCTTTTATTTATTTTTTATTTTTATTTTTGACATTTATATGGTGCACCTAGCCCAAAGGCATCTGGGGGCTTATGTGGCGCATGCCCTATTTGCCATTCTTCAGAAAACCAAGAGCACATTGACATCTCAAAGAGCTTCAGCTTATGAGGAAATGATTTCTAACCCAGGGATTAAAATTGTAAGATGTAAAATATTGAACCCAGCCACATTCATAGTTGAACCCGTAAAACAAGCTGAATATGTACATGACTGTGCTAATTACGGTGAATTTTATGATGATATACCCCGTTCGAAGGAGAATTCTTTAGCAGGAGGGGAGATGCTTTTTATTGATGGTTCTTTGAAAATTGATTTGACTAGTGGAGAAAGACATTCAGGTGCCGCAGTAGTGAGACACAGATTAAATGGAGAATTTGAAGTAGTAGCAAGTGCAAGACTATCGCCTCACTTTTCAGCGCAAGCAGCAAAATGAATAGTGCTTATGGTCACACTTGAGAAACATGAAGGAAATAAAGTGACGACGTACAGTGACTCCGCCTATGTGACGTCAACCCTACATGCAGGGTTGGCACGTCGGAAAAATAGGGGCTACCTCCGCGCCGACGGCACTCCCGTGCAACATGCGTCCTCATTTGAGAGACTCATTAAGGCACAACTCCCAGTAGCCATAGCAGTTGTAAAATGTGCAGTGCATACTAAACAAACAGATTTTATCTCTTGTGGGAACGAAGCCACAGACACAGAAGCCAAAAGGGTTGCATATTTTCTTCAGACATTTTGAGTTTTGATACTGAAGATATTAAAGACAATTTAGCTACAACCATGCTAGTATGGGAAGGGTTTAATATGCTGTTGACCCAATTAATAGAGATTCAGGGAAGTGCAGCACAGGAAGAGCAAGAACTATGGAAACAAAGGGGATGTTCTTTTGTCCCCCACAGAAGCTTTATGGTGACAGGACAGCACTCGAAAGCCAGTGATGCCAGTAACTTTATTGAAGGTCACGCTTCAACAACTGCATTACCCCACGTATGTAACTAGAGAAAGTCTTGCTGCCAATATTGCTGAAGACTGGTTCATTCCTAATATGTTGGAACACGTTGCACTGTTTATGGTGAATTGTATCGTGTGTCAAAGGTTCGCTGCTGGGCATAAACTGGAAACAATTAGAGGAGTAATACCTTGACCGAACGGTCCATTTCAGCCTCTACATATTGACTATGTTGATATGCTGCAGACCTGTAATTGATATAGGTATTTATTAGGGGTGGTGTAGCCCTTTTCTGGGTGGATCGAGGCAGGTCCGTTTACACACCCTGATGCCACTTGCGCAGCAAAGTTTTTAGTGCATCAAGTATTTCCAAGGTGGGGTGTGTGTGAAGCACTAAGATCCGATAATGAGCCACGTTTTGTCAATGAGCTATTTGAACAAATAGGGCTTTTATTAAGTATAAAGCACAAGTTTTCTTTGGCGTATCACCTGCAAGCAAACGGGAAATGTGAGAGACTCAACGGCCTCCTCAAAGAGAGAGGATTGCCAAGATTAACTTGGCTTGAAAAAGGGACGGCTGTATTGCCTACCCCTGGTCTTATATGCCCTTCGGAATCAGCCAGGGTCGGACCACCACCTCACCCCGCATGAGCCAGTTACAGGGTGCCAAATGAGAACGCCCCTTACACCTCTGTCTAGGATTAAGAATGATGTCCAGAGTGTAGCAAAAACTTTGGGCGATGAAATGCATGATTTTTGTACATTTTTAAGTAATTATTTGTACCAAAAGGTATATTTGGGTACACTAATTATAAGTTACATATTTTTATTTATATGGGTTTGTTTGGTTGATGGGTAGAAAAATGTTTGTTCTCCCCTGTGCTTCTGGGCTTTGTGAATGCTACCTGATGCCTGCGGACTATTGCACTGTCCATGGACATTTGTCATGTCCTCTTTGATATCCTGGGTGTTAGTTTTAGCAGCGTACAGTGGTGGCACCAGTTATGGTTGCTTAGCTTACCATCACTGGCGAATTTCAATGGTTTTTCGTTTTACTTGTAACCATTATGTTGTTAAAGGGATGTTGTGGTTACAAGTAAAACTGAAAAACCATTAAAGTTCACCAGTTATGGTAACCTAAGCAACCATAACTCGCGCCACCATTGTGCACTGCTAAGACTAACACCATGACATCAAAGATGACATCACAAATGTCATCTCAAGCCCCTCTTCCCTTTCCTTGGCAGCCTGCAGAACCCTATGACCATATTACCGGGAGAATTATTTTTCCCCTTTCAATCCTATCCTACTTTCGAATAACTTTACCACATAGCCAGTCCCAGGGGGACATGGTCACTTTTAACAGCATTTTCAGTCCCTCGTGGTCATGGCCATTAGCCAGATTGTCTGGGTCATGACCTTATACCATGACCCAGATAATCTGGCCACTGCCCATGGCCACACGCTATACCTCAGTCACCAAAGGTATATCACTATTTTTTGTACCTACATTATAACACTGTTCAAAAAATAAATCACAGGCACATTTGCAAAACAATGCTTTCAGGACCCTGCCAATGCTCCTTACATGAGTTTGCTTGAAATTCGCCTATGTTTTATTTTTTCAAAAGTGTCAAAATGTATGTACATACAACGGTCATATAACTTAGCCCCAACTTGACAAAATCCATTCAGTCTTTACACAAACATTGAAGGTTGGGTCTATAATCTTTCTCAAAACGTTTGTCCACATTCGTCAAACAGCAACAAAGTTATAATCCATCTAAAAATGTTGAGACCCCCCTCTTATTTGGCCCCCTTTTGAGAAAATCCCACCAAACTTTAGAAAAGCATTTATATGTTGATCTAAAATCTTTTTGCAAACTTGTGTGTGGATTTGTCAAATAGCACCACTTTTATAAGCCTTTACATTATTTTGGGACCCCCTCTAATTTTGCCCCCTCTTGACAGAATCCCACCAAACATTGTAAAACCATTTATAGCTATATCCGAAATCGTTTTGCCAACTGTTGTGCAGATTCGTCAAATGGCACCACATTTATAAGCCTTTACAATATTTTAGGCCCCCCCTCTAATTTTGTCCCCTCTTGGAAGAATCCCACCAAACTTTGCAAAACCATTTAGAATTAGGTCTACAATAAAATACCTAAATTACATGCAGTTTTATTGAGTGGTGCCAAAGTTATAAGCCATCCAAAAACTGCTTTTCACCAACCCTGTAATGCAGAAATTGCCACAGTTGTCCTGGGAATTCTGAATTGTCTGTGAACACCACAGGACTGTCCCAGGACATCTGGAGTGTTGGAGGACTATGGGGATTGGAAACACCAATTTTCTGGCTTCTTATGGCCATATCCCATCCGATCCTCATCAGCCCACCTCCTCAGAGATTGTTTGTTGGGTTTGACAGGTGCAATGTTGCTTTTTTTGTGAGGTTTCTACTGCGGTGTCCGCGGACACCGGCAAAAGTCAGTGAATCCAACATGGCGGACGTTTCAAGAAAACTGCCGCTTTTCCCCATCCAATCATTGGACGCGCCCGATGTCCATGGACTTCACTTCGCCTGATAGGCCAATCAGATGACTGTCGCAGATAAACAGGGAAATTAGTCCGCAGACCGGACCCAGATATCACTATTTCTTTGGACATACATTTTACCTGTTTAAAAAAAACTACTGAACGGATTGTTACCAAATTCACAAAAGTATGCTTTCAGGACCAAGCCACCGCTCCTGCCACAAATTTGGTGAAAATCCGGCCAGCGGTTTTAGCTGTAGGCGTGAGAAAAGTTTTTCTCCATTCAGTCTAATGAAAAAGAATAAATGTTGGGACCCCCCTATAACTTTTCACCCCCTTGACGGAACCTCACAAAGCTTAGCATAATAATTCAGAGTGGGCCATATACTTTTTTGCAGAGTTTGGTGAGGATTCGTCCACAGGGAGCGAAGTTATAAGCTGCCAAAAAAGTGCTCTTCCTATGAGTTCAGCAACTTAACCATAACTATACGCCCGCTACCGCAGGCCGTGTAATATATGGATGTGCTTTCATGTGATGTTTGCATTTTGTATACCTAATAACTAATGTTGAATAAAGGTTGCATGATGATGATGGGGATGACTCCCCTCTCCTGCTCCGTGCTTCCAGCACCTGTCTTCTTGATATATTTTCTCTTCTTTGACAAATCTCTTTATCAGTTCAGATAATTCCCTTTTCACATTAGAAATTTGTGTTCCACTTTAGGCAAGTCTTTGCTTTGTTCAACATGTTTTGTTCTATAGGCTAGGTGGGCGTTTATTTCCTGATATTCTCTCTTTCCAATCTCACACTATTTTACTTTGGGCATCTCACAAGTTTTCCTTTCCTTGCAGGATAAGAATATATTCCATGATGTATGCCCTCCTTGAGGATTTCTACATCTCTCTTTCTTGTACTAAAGGTATTCACATTCATTAAGGTTGGCCTTGGGATTTTCTCACTTTCATTCACCTCCTTCATTGGGGACGTTATTTTTTCTTTCCTTGTATTAGCAGAGTTCACTTTTAGAAAACATATCATAGTTCTACTTTCATCCCCTCCAGGGAGCAGTCTTGTTCTTTTCCCCAAACTACCACCGTTTACATTTTACAATGATAATTCACATGTATTCAACTCTCCTTCAATGAGTGTTATGGGTTTCATGCTTGTTTCATCACAGTTCCAAAATAGTAACTTTTATTTCTTATTTGTACTGAGACAAATTATTTGTTCTGTATTATACTCTCTGTTATTCTTACTGTACTTTCCTGGATGCCCGTTACCTTAATTCTTCTTAGGAAACGGCCCTGGGACTTTTGCAGGTCTGGCATCAGTTTGATTCCTTGCTGCGCTTGCAAGCCGGCTCCCTCAGACTCCCTCGTCTTTGGTGCTCGCACTTCTGATTTCCTCAATATCTCACCAGGGAGCGACATCGCTTGTACCGGCTTTCTTCAGAATGCCTTGGCCTTGTTGCATGGGCCGCTGTCCACAGCGAGTCTCTCATGGTCACGTCACCACCAATTCTCCTCTCTGGTACGCTGACCATTCAGCATTTCTTGCTTCACAGCAAGTTTGGAATTCATGGGTACCACATCCCATGATGGCTCTGTCCTTGTCCCAGGCTCCGGTCATCAGGGAACCTCCCCTGCTTGGAGACACACTTCTCTAGCACTCTTCGTCCTCTTTCTTCACCTCTACATGACAAGTGTTTTCCTTTCAATCCTCTCGTCTCAGTGGATTGGCTACTTTTCCTAAAAGAGACATTTTCTCTTTTTCCTGAAGAATAGCATCCCTCAGCCTCTTCTTCAGCCCAGTCTTGATACGTGACAAGATTTGGTAATCCAATCTATACCATTATTTGTCTGGTTGAAGGGAGTTCCTAACAGGAATGCGAGTCCTCGTCCCAGTGAGGTCCAACTTGCCTCGACCCCTAAGCAGGGTGTTGCTGAGGGGGCTCACCTCCCTATCCAGACAGGGGGAGCTCCCCTTTGGGGAGAAGGGGCAAATTCCCTTGATTCGTCACACTAGACATATTCAATCTGACAACATCCTTGATGATAAACAGGCTTTGCTTGTAGCAGGTGGGAGGTGGTTGTAATGTTAAACTGTATTTATATAATACTGCCTTGTTATGAATATTGGCCTAAGCCCATTCGCGTTGCACGGAAAAACACGTTTGAAATGCTTTGATTTCTGATCAACTACGCCGCCATTTTATGAATCATCCGCCATTTTGATTTTGACTCCTGCTTTGTGTTCTACAATGGTGGACTGTGTTTTCAATTTGCAGCTTAGCCGAGCAACCTTTGAGTTTTGTTAATGTTAAGGCTGACCGAGAGCAGATTGTTTGTTCTATGCAGAGAAACATTGTGAATCGTATGAACTGCAATCCAAGAGTTTTCTGCACTCACAAGCCTCATCCTCATCTAAACAATGGAACAATGTAGAACAAACTCAAACCGTGCACTTTGATTGTAATGTATTATGTTCTTTCTTGAAGCAAAACTTACTGTGGATCAGAGAACCAATGTCACCATTTTAACTTCATGGACATGCAAACTTGTTTAATCTGTTGTACTATATTGTAGTATTTGTCATGTGAACTGGGCATGAACCCTAGCATGTAAATTATTAGTTTGGAGAGGGGCTGGACAATGTTTGGAAAATTGTATAAAAGTGTCCGTGTAAAGATGTCCAGCACTCTCACCGCTCACTGTGTCATGCTGGTATACACTGTGAGGTGTTGGGAGCCAGATAGCTATCTGTTTGCTTTGAATCTGTACAGAATAAAAGATACTTCTATCTTTACGACCTGTGATTGGCGTATTTCATTGTGTGGTACTAAGCCTCGATATTTCTTTGGTCTTTCAGTAACCCCAATTGTGCTTGCAATCAGGAAGGAGGCTGGTGGTGGTGTCAGAGTTCTGGTCTTGTTCAGCAGCTCTCAATACCATTGACCACACTATCCTCTTGGACAAACTTCATCAGTTTGTGGCACCTGGTTTTGTTCTGTCC
Organism: Ambystoma mexicanum; assembly: GCF_040938575.1. Taxonomy (NCBI): domain Eukaryota; kingdom Metazoa; phylum Chordata; class Amphibia; order Caudata; family Ambystomatidae; genus Ambystoma; species Ambystoma mexicanum. The sequence continues at coordinate 290,272,407 of NC_090940.1, forward strand.
TGACTCCGATGCTTCCTGTCTGGAAGAGCCCAATTAGTGGACCTAGAGACTTGTGAGTCCTTATGAATTCCATGTTACTCTATATTTATTTGCAAACACTGGCTAATCAACTTCACTCTTGAGCTTTTGGCCTTTGGCACGTGTATTTATAGTTGGATGGGATTACACCAGAATAATTCTGAGTCCATATAACCAGGCAAACTCAAGAAGATGGCAATTTACTGTGTTATTACCAAGTATCTAAAACAGGGAGACTACAACGTACGCTCAGTCTCTCAATGATTTCCAGAAAAAATACAATTCTTATACTTCATTATGCGTCAGAGTGACATCATACTACATGGCAATAGTAAAAACCTATCAAGGGTTGGGTTTGGTTAAGGGAAACATCTGGATATACAATAATATAGGAGCTAGGATTGTTATTGGCTGTCCGATATCATGGCTACCTCTTCAAACATGTCATTTCAGAAACATCAGATACACAGTGTTTCATTGGTCTCTCGAGCTATAAGGTCCTTCGTTATATGGACTAATACAATTGGTTGGCAAGCATGTGGCATGTCTGGAACATTCGGTTCATTTAGCAGCACGCAGGCCAAGACACCGGTGCAAGGAAATAGGGCATGAAGCTACCTCACGGCCCAATTAGCCCAACATCTCTCATCACCCATGCCATCTGGAATGAAATTGCTTTTGTACTTGGCCTTGCAGAGTATTCTCATCTTGGGAATGCACAGGAGTGAGGGCACTCTCTATCGTATCTGGAACTCCAAGTTCAAGCCCTATTTTCAGCCTCGACTCGCATGACAGGAGACCACGATTCTGTACATTCTGCAGCTTTTAAATGCTTTAAGCAAATTACATTTGACATCCTTTGTGTGCTTTCTTGCACCTTAACATGAGAGAATTCATCCTCCACACACTCGTTCTACTTCAGAAAAGATAGCTGACCGCAATTTCTTGGCTCTTGACTTCAGGCCAGACAACCTCACCACGCAGCTCCACTAGTCTGTTATTCTGCTGCGACACAGCTTCTCGTTCGTGCTCAATGATTCCTTGGCTTACTATTTCAGGATACCAATGTCCAGTTTCAATACAATGGCAGCTTCGCCTTCATTCTATTCACTAATCATAACTAGCCTACACGCTGACTTGATCTATCTTGCGTTTCAGCGTCTGTATATTCTTCATGCTTCTGATTCCTGCTGAGCTTTTAATCATGTAACCTACTTCTTTTACACTTGAGAGTTCACTTAATTCTTTAATTCATCCTTTCTCCTTTAGGATACATACATCATCTTCATTCAGTATATCACAACGCCGTGCACACTTTCTTATGATGTCATCAGTTCACCTTCTTAGCTCTTTCTCGCATTCCTACAGGGAGTTCCTCCTGTAGGCTGTCATCAACTCGAGGGTACATTCGATATGGTCGCCTTAATGGATACTGTCTTCGATATGCTCAATGTATTATTGGTACGGTAGCTGAGGTTAGATGTGGCATGCATGGTCTCATGGTTCTAACGCAGGGGAGGAAGGGCGGTAGGATCTCCTGCGGATGTATACGTCTGCTCCTCTGCACTCTTATGAAATGTCGCTTTACAACAATACAGACAATACACACATTCTGTTACATCTAAATGGTGAGACTTTTCCAGCCATAACCAATTTTGTCAATGGCATAGTGGCGGTTACCTAGTAGATTAATGATAACTGTGTTGAAGCTGGGTTTATCTGTGGGCTGACATGTTTGTGATGTCAGACTGGCTTAGACTACATTAGAGCGTTAGGCACGTCAAAGTGGACTGTTTATGGATATCTGAATATGTGTTCCACAAGTGGCAGTTACATCTGACCAGGCGAGTGTTGTGGATGACCAGTGGATTTGTCCATCAATGTACCCTGTAACTTACGTGCGAAGGAGATATTACCCAATAGTGTGTTCCTCATGTTCAGTTTATTAAGGACATTAAAGTAAATTACCTCAAGGGACAGGTTAGGAGTCTTCTGTCATCAAGGGTACTTTTTCCCTACTAGCTGGTGACAAGCTGGTGTGTTGTGCTGCGGCAGGGGGGGCAGTCAAGGAAACAGCCACAGCCTCCCAGGATCCATCCACACTTGTTACAAGGGATGCCTGGTTCAAGACAATTCTGACTCGATAAGGCATTGATCCAGTGATTCCCATACATATTGGCCGGGGGGCTCAATTGATAGAGCCAGTATACAAAGGATTGTTGGTTGTGGGAGGCATCCAGAGGCTTCACAGGATGATTTGTGCAAGCTTTTGTCCCAGGAGGTCGGGGGACGAACTGAATGCAACTGGAGCTCCAAGGACAGATGTTTGTGGGGGGCTGGTGGGGTGCCAGCACACTCTGATTTTTGAGTGGCCAGAGTGTCGGTTTAGAAGAGGCAAAGGAGCTGGGCAAGGTGCAGTGGAGGGCTCTTCCAGCAGCGTGAGTGCCGCTGATATGACGATGTGGCTGGAGGGGCATGTGTCTGCCACATTGCACACGATGAGCCCATTGGGTTCCATGGGGATGAGGTCCAAGAAAGACACCCCTGGCGGTGGCAGGCATCGGCATTCTGTTTTTCAGTAGATGTTCAGGAGGAAAAGCAGGGATGCTACGGTATTCGGCTGGCAACAGGACAAGTGACTGTTAAACACGTATATTATGATGAAGAGGTGGTGGAGGTGCACATTTAAAGGGGTCCGACAGTGAGCCGGGAAGACGTGGCGATCACTGGAAGACCTGCTGTTGGGCCCATTGGTAATAACTGTGTAGTATGTAATTCATGCCTAGCGGCGTCGTGGCCTGGTGGAGGGAGCATTGATACTGGAGGATCTACGGGTTGGGAGAGAAGGTATATGTTCTGCATGTGAGGACTACTATGTTCACTTTCAGCTCTGGGAGCCGGAGTTGTGGGAACTGTTCCAAACGGCTATGGCTTTGAACATCCAGGAAGAGTAGTTTGTGGGGCCGGTATGCATGGTATGTTTGTGTTTACATGTATGCGGCCTGTGTTTACTTTGCATCTACATCATAAAACTGAGCCCCAAAAGCTTGAATTACAAAATTGGGAAGCCTACGTGTTCTCATTTTGTAATTCAAGCTTTAGGGATTTTGTGCCCCCCATCACCCCCACTGGCCACTTAATGTATGCAGGGGACACCTGCGCAACCCCTGCTGCCCATAATTACGGAACTGGGGGAGCTGGGGACACCCCTGCAATCCCCGCTCCCCTTGTTTGGTATTATGGGCTTTGATTTTTTTATACCAGGTCGAATGAACAGTAAACGTGCATTTGACCTTTTACTTTCTGTATTTTGGAGTAAACCTGTTTAGTTTAGACTGTTGAGGCCTGTTTTCTTTGGTTACCATCTTTATGTTGCCTCACTATTTTAGCGGGAATAGGACATGGACATGTGGGAGCAGGGTTTCACGTGTTACATGTTTCGGATGGACATGAGGGAGCGGTGATACTGCATTCCTGTTTTTTATGTATGGGTGGAGTTTTCGTTCTTGTATGTCAGTTATTAATTTCATGTGTTGGCAGTGTTTTCATTCCTGCATTTCTTGTATTCAGTATTGGTGGAGGTTGTTTCTGGTATCTCATGTATTCATCCATGTTTTTGGTGGAGTTTCCATTCCTGTATTTCATGTATTCTTGTGGTGTTGTTGCATTCGGGCAAAGGTAGGCGTGGTTGGTGTGGTTGTTTGTCTTATGTTTCTGTGGTTGGGGTTTGTTCAAGGTTTTTCGTAGGTGCTGCAAGTAGGCCTTTAGCCAAAGGTTTAGGTTAGGTTGTGGTGAGGTGCTGAAGGAGGCGTTTGCCAAAGGTTTGGGCTGTAAGAGGTGGTGCAAGTAGGCATTTAGTCAAAAAGGCATGTAAGGTTGCAGTGAGGAGCTGAAATGTTAAGTTGCAGCGAGGTTCTGCTAGTAGGCATTTGCTATAAGGTTTAGGTGAGGCTGCAGGTCGATTTGCAGGCAAGTGTTTAGCCATAAAAAGGTAGGTTAGGTTTCAATGAGGTGCTGCAAGTGGGCGTTCAGCCATACATTTTGGGTTGCAGTTAGGTACTGCAGTTAGGCATTAATCAAACGTTCAGGTTGCAATGAGGCGCTGCAGGAGCAGTTTAGTGTTCTTTTAACATGTTAAGCATTTAGGTACTGAAAGTAGGCATTTAGCCAAACGTTCAGGTTGCAGTGATGTGCTGCAGCAGGTGTTTAGCGTTCTTTTTAACATTTCAATGTTGGTTACCTAGTTTGTCTGCGATTAGTTTTATTCTTTGACCCACAGCGTACTGTATTTAGGGTTTCGGCCGTGGGCAGAGTGGGGTTCCCCTGTTGTTTTTCATTTTGTTTCGTGGTTCTCCTCATTCAGTTCTATACTGGCCATATGTTAGCAGTGAAGGGGAGCCCAGTCTGCGTCAAGGTTTTCAGGGTGGTTGTAGATGGTGTTCTTTGGGTGTTATTGTGAAGGTGTTTTCAGTTCTGTCGATTAGGTTTCCCTGTTAGATTTTTAACAGGAGGATAGCTCGGGAGGATAGCTCAGGAGTCTCGGGAGGATAGCTCAGGGGCAATGTGCTCGCCTTGGAAACAAGATGACACGGAGCAACACAGGTTCGATCCCAGAGTCCGCGCTTAGAAACCTCTGGGTATTAAGTGCGTTGTAAATAACCTATCATATCATAACAGAGGGAGGAGTGTTGCAGTTGGGTGCATGGAGGCTGACATGTCGGTGATATCATATCGTTTTGTAGATTATTATAGGAGGGAGTAGTGTGGTAGTTCAATGTAAGGAGGCTGACGTGTTGGTGATGTCATAGTAGCTTGTTAATGGAGCTTGGTATCATGCAGGCGTTTTCCTGGTGTGTGTTTTGTATGCGTGTAATGAAGGTAGACGTAGTTGGGTTTATCTGTGGGCTGACATGATGTCTAATGTCAGAGCAGCTTGGCCTACAGTATAGTGTTAGGTATGGCAGAGTGGAATGTTTAGGGATATCTGAATATGAGTTCCATGAGTGACAGTTGCATCTGACCACACAAGTGGTGTACACAGCCAGTTGTTTTGTCAGGGACGTCATTTCACCAAAATGCCAGGGGTAGTGGAAGTGACATCACACAACCCTTGACCCCTGATGACATCACAGGAAGTGATGTAATTTGACCCACCCTGAAGTGAAATCGCGGGAAGCAATGGAACACAACCTTTCACCCATTGACAAAACAGGAAGTGGTATCACATAGCATTGTACACTACGAAAAATATGGTTACGATATCACTATAATGTGATGTACATTTCATACAAGAATGGATCGCCATGTGTATCGTTAAGATCAGTGTGTATAGGCCCATAATTACAAAATTACTGTGAATGCAAGCAGACGTCCATGACCAAATGATAATGATGTGTTATTATATAGCACTTACGCTTAAGCGCTTTTTATAGAACAAATATACATCCAAAATCACCCAACCTGTGTTGGTACTTATTTATCGCCCTCAGAAGGATGAAAGGCTGAGTTGAGGCGTTTAAGAAGAGACTAAATCAGTGACTCACCCCCTGAAGTTAGCCTGAAATAAACCTTTAATGAGTCTGGCAATTACTTTATAGAATTCCAGAAAGACACATTATTTGGTATTACTAACCTTTCTTATTTAGAGTCAGTGCTGAAAGTGTTAGACTTGTGGTACTCATTTTCTTATTTTTCTTCTTTTTTTTAAGGGGCCTGAACAAGAATGCCAGCCAGTCCAGAAGTAAAAAGCCACATGGTGCTGGCCACAGCCCAGGAGCTTGCATTACAAAGACAAATTAAAAAATACATGTTTGTTTTTTTTTTGTAGAGGTCGCAAGGGAGACCACAGAGGTTGCAAGGGAGACCTCAGAGGTCGTAGTTGACCTCTGGCGACCCCTAAATGACGTCCCTGGTTTTTGTCTTTCAATGTATTCTGAAACTTACGTGTGAAAGAGATATTTCTCAATCGTGTGCACCTCGTTCGTGTTCAGCGTATCAAGGACATTAAAGTAACTTACCTCAAGGCACGGGTTAGGGGTCTCATGTGACCCAGGGTACTTCTTCCCTACCAGGGTCTGATTGGCCCGTGGCCGGGCCGAAAACGTCCCTGAGGAGTGGGGGACAGTTTCTGGCCATGCCTGGGCCGGTTTGGAGAAATAAGAAATTGAAAAAGAAATCTTTATTTTTTCCATTTTTTTTCCTCCCAAAAAGCCTTTCATCCTTCTTAGGTCGATAAATGAGTACCAACTCAGGTTGGGTGATATTGTAAGTGCTATACAATAACATATTAACATTTAGCCTTGTATGTCTGCTTGGATTCAAAGTAATTTAGTGTACTTAGGAACAATGCTATTTGATGCCAGTCCTGTTTTGTCAAGGGGTGAAAGGTTGTGTTTCATCGCTTCCTGGGATGTCACTTTGGGGTGGAGTCTAATGACATCACTTCCAGTGATGTCATCAGAAGTCAAGAGTCGTGAGGCGAGGGGTGGGTCACTTTTTGAGGCGAGGGGCGGGCCACTTTCTTTTGGGTGACTGGGCCCATTTCTTGTCCCAGTCTGACCCTGTTCCCTACTACAAACCACTTGAGGTTTATTGCAAGAAATGCAGAAATCCTACCCCGTGGGCCACCGACTACTGCTTGGGATTCTACTAAGTTCTAGGCCCGAAATCATTACTACACATGCACAAACTACAACACTTTTTTTTAATAATGTCTCTCTGGTTCTTAGGTGGATGCATTGCGTGGACAGGTAATCAATGCCATAGTGACAGATGACTCCCTGGGGCATTAATTAATTCGCTCTATTTCAACATTTATCAAGCTCTTATTTTTATGAGCAAAGACTTGGGAAAGTCAAGCAGAGGTGGAGCAACAGTCGGCTGTTGGCATTAAAAGGCTGGTTAAGAGGACGCCTGCAGCAGCTTCATTGCAAAGCACCAGTCCACAGGTGATCAAACCAGAAGCCAAGCAACTCGCTCAGGTAATTGTTTTCTTTTTGACTACGGAAATATTGCACCAGTTGAAGGCACTGAGATCTGGCAAAGTTAATATTCTCGCTTCAGAAACATAACGTTATCAGGCAAGCTATTTTGTCTAACAATTCCACCTAGAAGCAGAAAAAGCTACCCTCGAGTTACGGGGCTGGGGGCCAGGGGAGGGAATAGAGGTGGGAAGATTTCACGTTGCTTACGGCTGCAAAATGCCGCATAAATACTTGCCTCAACTCTGTCCCCGTTTATTAAGACATTTTACAGCAGCCACAACAACATGACTCAACCTTGCCCATTATTTAACTTGATAACTTCATTTCAACAGGAGTCCTTTTCTAGAAAACGGTTTGGGATTAAAGGCTTTATATATTGAAATATATTAAACCAAACGTCAATAGTTCGAATTTCAAAGCTTAAAGTTCAAAGGAACAATTCACAAATCTTTGTCCAGGACGAAGTGATGGGCACACCTGCAAAAAGTGTCAACTGAGGGATGTGCAAGTTGCAATTAATGTGCAAAAGGACTGACGCCTATTTCTGAAAACCTTTTCTACTAGGAGTTGTAGGGTCCGTTTGGCATAAGTTATGCATGGCTGCATTGTTGTTGCACTAGATGAAACTAGGGATGGCAATCTCTCACTCAAGGAACCTCTTTGAGGGTAAGCATTATGCATTCATCGAGCACTTCGATCACCTGTGAATCGTAGCGCTGCTCCTTCTACATATATGGAACCCCGCAAATAGACATAGGACCCGATTCTCAAGTGCGTGCTAAGTACCGAAAAGGTAGTAAAAAGCATTAACAACTTAAGAACTATTCTGAAGATGGTGCATTCTTCCGAAGTCGGTATGAATGCGCCACTTTCGGAATATATGTGGAGGTTGCTAGGATGGGTGGGAAACAAAACTAGCAACCGCCACATTCGTTACCTGCCATTTAAGATGGGTATTCTTGTGGCACTCCTCCACTTTTAAATGTGCGTTAAAGTGGCGCACATATACGGTACCATTTTGGTGCTGGTATTGTGGAGGAGTGCCACAGAAGCCAGTCACAGTGCAGGTGGGAGGGTAAACATAAGTGTTTGGGGGGGATGGGTGGGACAGTACATAAAAAGGTCTTAGCTTCAGTTCATAATATATTGTGCAAAGTGTCTAAAAAAAAAAAAACTTGACTGCATGAAAGGCGGAATGTCACTACAAACTAAAAAACAAAAACACCGAAATAAATCACCAGACAAATAAATTATCCCCATGTCAAGGCAGCGCAACTTAAAGTGGAAGAGTTGACTAATCTGAATGATGGCTAATGAATTCTGACAAAGGCCTTCGATTTCGGCAGCACTTTCGTTAAATAACGAATATGTTGTTATTTAAGGAAAGTGCACATGTATACCAGTGTTCTCGGCAGCACTTTCGTAAAATAACGCTGCCGAGATTTCACCATTGTGCCGTTATACCAAAAAACAAGCGCAAGGAAGGCGGTGCACTGTCGTGCACTACCAGGATGCCCAGGCCCGCCTGAGAATAGTGGTGGAGCCTGGGCATCCAGATTTGGTGCAGTGAATCGTGCTCTTTAGCACGTTCACTGCGCCAATTTAAGAATCGGGCCATAGTTGTTTCAACAGCTAACCCATTTCTCCCCTCGTACACCGCACCTTTGCAACTTAGTAGAAGGCACAGTCTCACTCCACATTGCACCACTCACATATAACACAAAGACTATTGCACATCACCTCTGCCATAAGAATGAAACTACTGGAACCGATACCGTAGATTTAACCGAAGTCAATTTTACCTAATGAAAAGTGACCGAATTTATTTGGCCGAAAATGGTAGGTAAAGTGTGCATAATAGGTGGGGTGTGCGGTGAAGGTAAAAGATAGGATAGTGAGGTGTAAGGGGGAGTTGCGGGGGACCTCCCACTGCATTAAAACAAAAATTAAAAAGTGTAAAAAGTAAAAAGTGAATTTTGATTGTCGGTAAAATATTTTTCAATCAAATCTACCCCATCCATTTTTAACAACAGAAATTCGAACCGCAGCTTCCCAAATTACTCTCCTTCTCCTCAAACACAATTCCCACCTTAGTCCATAGTATTCCTCTGCTGCACTCATACACACAATCCATTCAGACATGGTTGACTATCAGGATCTTGGCCACCCTCGCATAACTTTAATGGCCGAAATGCACACACGGATAATAGCATCTCCCAAATTCTCCCAAATCTTTGGGACTCCAGTCCCTCCAATGGGCGTTCAACCAAAAGTGCATTGGGACCATAATTATGGTGAAAGGCACTATAACAAATGACAAAATGAATGAATTAATGAATTCACAACTTACCACCAGATCTGAAAAAATGGCAGTTCCAAGAGGTGTGTGAGGGTAGGGTAAGGGAAGCACAATGAGAGTGTTTGTGAGCATGCGCCATGTTATACCTTGAATGGATAGTCACAAAAATGTACAAATGCATTTTCCACACTATCTGTATATCCTAATTATACCTGAGAGATCTTAGTGTGTGGGAAAATTCACCCGTGTCTGACGAATTGGAGGTATGTGTGAAGGAAGTGACAACAGCTAAGGGAGAATGACGCAGCTAGAAGCATCAAGAACCTGCAAAGCCAATAGGTTGTGTTTTTCAGATGTAAACAGCAGCCTGAGATTACTCAATGACACCATGATATGTTTGGTAGAGGCACCAGATGCTACGGTTAACCCCAACATGTGCAGGTGCTGCCTGTGCTTAATTTGTAAGAAAATAAGTGCCAGGGGCTAAATATTTGCTTGCACGTTACTGACACATTGGGGCGGGCAGCTCTCAGCCCACTGACAGCACCCATGCCTGCTCCATACAGCACCAACATAATTGGTGCTATGGCTGCAAATACCACCTGTTTATTGGGGGTGATGGATGCATGGTGTGATTTACAGATACAAATCGACATAACATATTGTGTCATGAAATAATATAAATATTTGTTTCTTTAAAACATTTTATTGCTAATACGTTGCTCTGACCCTCAGTGGCAAGTTGAACATTTTAATAATCTAGCAATAGAAAATAAGAGGCAACATGCTTTCCTTCTATGGTAAATTATTGGAAACATGCAGGCAAAATCATTACTGAACTGATGAACATGCCTGTCAAACACTGCAACAAGATGCCTGAGGCCTGCGGGCATTTTGGCGCCTTACAAAAATTAAAATAAATAAATAAATAAATAAATCATCTTCCTTGGTTTGGCACTCATGCTAGGTACTCCTCTTTAATGCCCGTTTCACTGTCCATGCCCCTCTGTTGAGGCTGCTGGCTGGTGACTGTTGTGTTGTCAACCCACCTTGCGGGTTATTACAGTAGGGCATGAGCAGCAATGTCAAGCTGGTTGATTGGAGCAGTGTGTGGGCATGGCCAGTATCTGTGCCCAATAATGTCACCTTCTAACTCATTGTTATTAAAGAAAATTGATAAATAGCCACGTCCTGCAAACCTATGCTGTCAGGTTCGTGAATAACATTGAGCAATCCCCGGATGAAGAGAGACAGGCCAGTGCACACTGTTCCTTTTATAGTACTATGACTGATTGACAGTCAGAATAATATAATTGCCAAAACACCACAACATAATCAAGCTAGGATTAGAAATAAGTGCCGGAGCTCAGATATAAGTGTTGGGGCTGAGCCCTGGCAAGCCCCCCACCCACAAATTAAGCACTGGGTGCTGCCCTCAAATGCTAAGTGCAGCGTTAAGCCTTGCAACAATGACCTCATATGGCAGACATGTCAACGTATGTAAACTACAGGCTCCCTGGTGCTGTCATGATGTGTCATATGCAGCCTTAACTGCCTAAGCGATGCCTTTATAAGCCTAGTATAGTTGCCATATGTAAGATACAGTCCCACGTGGTCAGGTGCTGTCAATATAAACCGGGTGCACCCGTAAGTGCTCCAGCCATGCCATCGTAAGTCTGTTTTAGTCACTATATGGAAGGCAGGGTTTATACTCGCACTATTTATTGAGTCCGTGCTTTCGGTTCACTAATAAAAGGAGTATGAAGTCCTTAGGCAGGCCTACCGTCATCACCAGAGAGAGAGAGAGAGAGCGATAGTGTAAGCGTTAGTAGAAGTTAAGATGTGTCACTGGGATGAACAGCAGTGACCTTGCCATATGTTCACTGTCTCTATGAGAAGATTCAACTTCAAGTCGCTTAAATCCACCCCCCCTCCAGAACCCCCCGAGTGAAGTTCATCAAAGTGGAGTTATTCAGGTAAAACCGTGCTTTATCCACAGTTGAAAACAGCAATATTACTGCACCAGCTATCCCACTTTGTAATATCTAGTGGTTATGGCGTCATATTTGCACTGGCACAGCCATTCTCACTGCATACTCTCCTGTCAGTGGCGGCTGCTCTTTGTGGGTTTAAGGGCCCCAGCCCCTTGTTTTAGGTTAAAAACTCTTTCACTTACTTGGTGTTTATTTTATTTTGGCCCTTCACATGGGCCCGTCCACCGCTACAGAAGTGTGTCTTTCATGAGTGATTGCAAAGTGCATATGAGTAGTGTGCATGCTGACGGGAGGGGAAGAACGTAGGGCTTTCATTGTGCTGGGTGTGAGAGAACAAGGTACTGCCAGACAGTGTATGTTTGGTTACATTCGGAGTGTCAGTGGCATCTTCATTGCATTTTGCTCCAAGCTACAATGCAATGCCCCAATCAGGAACTTACTCACGCTCCCCTATGCGGATGCCTGCCATAATCACTGCGTCCCCGCCTAGGGACACTCACATTCCACTAAATACACAGCACACAAACTCCATCTTGACACTATAAACTACTGATATGTCCATGAGTAAAATAGACATTTAAACAAACCCACTGCTATCGCACACACTCCCAGCCTCCTCAGCATCCTTCAACATGCCTGACCTCTTAGGAGGCTTACTGTAGCTCAGCCAGCTAGCCTAACTGCTTATCTCGGCTTAAACTCACACACATTCTAAGTATTAAGACATCCTCCCATTACCTTGACCCCGGTATAAGGATAGCTGTCTTCCGCACTTACTTCTGTCATTACACCTAGAAGAACCATGATTTTAGCCTGGCTACTGCGCTTTATGTATGAGGATTGCCAGCAAATTGCAATTAAAGGTAAGTGGGTAGCCTCAACATTGCACCAAGAAGGCAGTAGGACAGCCAGCCTAGATGCATCATGATAGCTTGTTTATGACCCTTAGAAGACCTATTGTGGTAACCCGGCTGGAGTGTCCAGAGAACTCTCTCACACGGACAACCTAATCAAACAACAAATCTCCATCCGAGCCTCAAGGTACGTATAAACACACCACTTTGGTGGACATCTGCCATTTGCATTACCTACCCACATGCATCCGAATGCAACGGCGACCTACGACAAATTCGGTCAAGCTGGGCACATAATGTTTGCCTCCATTACACCAGACTAAGCCTCAAAACCCCTGCCATCAGAATACAGCAACAGCCGACGACAAAAATCGGGTCCAGCTGGACACATAAATAGTCTCTTACACTTGCGCACTCTCCTGGCCCCCGTCAGCACCCTTCCACATGCCTGATCGCCTGGGTTGCTTGCTGGAGCCCAGCCAGGCATCTAATTCCTTATCTTGGCCAAATGCACACACGCATTTCTAAGTCTTTTCTGAGAATGTTCCCATACTCTGGACACCAGAAGCCGTTCAGACCGCAGTGATGGGAACAGACGAAATATATCTCATGGCTACTACTACTACAATGAGGGTGTTGCTGGCATATATTGGCACAGACAGTAATTATTTGTTTTTCGTGGTACCATGACACTTAGGGCTTGATTCTGATCTCCTTGTAAAATAAGTAGTGTTATTCCATGATAGAACATCAATGTTCTTATTAGCCCCATATTCTGTGACATTCAGAGCATGGGCCAAATAAGAAAAGGTTTGTTTCCGACACAAAATGACAGCTTGCTATTTTACTCAGAGCTCAGAATCAGACATTGAGTGCATCCGAGAACAACTGGCATCTATATTAGCCCATCCAGCCTGTTCACGTTTTGTTTTACAGGTATTATGGGCAAAACAAACGTGAGCATGTTCTTATCTGGGACTAATGGCATGGGATGGCACAGCAAGCCTGTAAGCACATGGTTCATAACACTGACAAATAGGACTGCCTCATAAGCGAAACTCACAAGGGTGTGCTCTCATGTCGAGATACTAGCATATATATCGGCACATCCAGCACAAACATAGTTTCTTACTCAGACATTAAAGGGAAAGCCGTGTGATCCAGGATAGGGTCCCCAACAACATGAACCCCGGGGAATAACAAAATAATTAGCACAAGAGAGAGGGGGGGTTCACGTGAAACAATCCATTGAACGAATCAACGGAATAAATTGCTCACTGTGTAGGAGCTAAATGAGGGGATAGACCATGTCAAGGAGAGTAAAAAAATCAATCTTTAATAGACACATATTCAATTACATTACACATGGTGCTGAAATCACAATAAAAACAGCATGAAAACACACAGTCAATACTGAACATTTCCAGTTAAAGTGCATATTAGTCTAATAAGCGTCCTAATGTGTAGAGTCGACACACTGTGCATAAGATCATTCGAAAACATATTTTATCAGAGGACAGCTTAAATCTCAAATTAATGCCCAATCTGTATTCAAAATCAAAATTATATAACCGAAGTTAGGCAGATAAAAGAGAAAAAGAAATTAGAGAATTAGAAAAAAGTGAAAAGGAATAAACAAAAAATCATTATATATATGTATATAAAGGGCACAATCCCACGCAGGTCAAGACAGCCAATGTTTCCTGCGGGGTAAATAGGTTGTCCCCAATCAAAAATCAATTTTATTGTAAACAGACAAGTAGGAATGCATCAGTATATACTAAAATGGATGCAATATTTGTCTCCATTCTGACCATAATAGGACTATTTAAAGTCCTATTAATAATAGGCTAATGATAGGCTAATTAAAGGGAAAGCCAGCAGATGTTTCTTGTGAATACTAGCATATATCAGTGCAACCAGCTAGGACATGTTTGATTACACTGGCAATATTAGTGGACTATGGGAAAAGCCAACGTGAGTGTGTCCTTAGATTGGGATATTAGCATATAGTGGTTTAGCCAGTATTCACTTGTTGCCTTACATGTCTTCTATCATTAGAGTATTATTAGTAAAGTCAATAAGAGTGTCTTCTTACTTAGCGATACTGGCATATATAATGGCCTAGCCAGCATTCACTTGTTTTCTTACATGTCTTCTAACATTAGAGTATTATTAGTAAAGTCAACATGAGTGTCTTCTTACGTGGCAATACTGGCACATATAATGGCATAGCCAGCATTCACTTGTTTTCTTACATTTGTAATGAGGTGGAGGGCAATAGTCAGCAATGGATCTACAAGTAACCAGCGGTGGAAACAGTAGGGTTCTGATTGCCCAGTCCCAGCTTAGGTGGGGCGTGAAAGGTAAGAACTGGACTGGAAGGGGAGAGCAACTCAAGACCCTGTCACCAAATCCTATAGGTCTCTCCAGGTGTTTATAAGAGTTACGGAGTGAATCACAGAAAATGCCACCAAGATATCTTAACCAGGATCCTTATGGATTAGGCCCACCGCTTTTCTGGCTCTAAGATTAGAATCACACATCGCGGAGAAATGTACATTTCTATGCCACATGAAGGAATTATCTTTTTGAAATCAACGCCACTGTTTATTGTATTTATATTTGTGAATATTTAACTCTTTTGGTTCCCTACTGAAGTATGTAGTTCCCCAAAAAGCCGATTTTTTTGCATCTCTGCTGTACGCATAAATGCTGTTTTGGAGGGGGTGGGATAGGCATTTATCCTGTGCCCGACCTTAAGTCCGGGGGGGGGGGGAGGGTACTTTGGGATGGGTATTATACAAGTTAAAGAACCTTGAAGGACTAAGTTATTTTTGTAAACAACATTTAGTACTGAAGTACAGAAAGGCTGACCGTTGATGTTCAATAACATGCATTTTAATGCTGAATATACAGATTGGTTGTATATGAATACAGAACAAATCTATGTTTGCTTTTGTCTTTCAGGTGTGGCTGCAATCATGCTCTATTTTATAGCAGTATGTCTTCTTTTTATTAAAATGTAAGTAACATGTGTTTTGAATTCTCATATCCTGTGTTATACTTGCATTTAATACTGAACAAAATAAAAATATTCTCTTTAATTCTGTGAATACTCGTTGTACCAGACATATTATATGCCTGTCTAGTTTCCGGTCTGGTGGTCTCTCTCTCTGCGCTCTCTTTCTCTCCCCGTCTAACTTTCTATGTGGGTGAAAGTTGTGTTGGTAAAAGACAACACAGCTGTTTTTCACAGGTGGGTGACTACAGAAAACCTCAGCAATCTTAGGGGGTTCGCAGCTGTGTGTTTCTGCAAACGCAATCGGTGCAACAAACAAAAAATGAAATGGTATAATTGTACTAACCTTGTAAACTGCCTCTTATTAAACTTTTACAATGTTCATTTCTAGTGATGACTTACAGTACATATTTTAGGCAGAGCGCGAACATTATACTAGTCTTGCTGAATAAATCACTTTATAAAAACCTACAATAACCAGATCAATTGGATATCACTCCAGGATGGGCAGTCTGGTACGCTTCTGCACTTCACCTTGTACTCTTTCGAAATAACCCTATGGGAAAGGGCAAGAGAACACATAACTCCAGCGATGGTTCCTGCTTGGTTTGCATAACATCAAGAACAATACGGGACCATAAGAATGACCACAGATCTTTCAATTTGAAAAATATGTCTGTGATCAAATTGTTGTAGGTGTGCATCACTAAGTCCATAACGCACACTGGGCTTGGTGCTCGTTCCATTTTTGACAACTCTCGCAAGCACATTACAATGTTTCCAGCATTGAACCATATATAAGGATACCTTTATTAATGTATTTATTTTGACATTTGTTAAGCGCACTTAGCCCAGGGACATCACACAGATTTGAATATGAGCACAGAATGGCTGTGTGGTTGTCTTTCTACATGCAGAGTTTCAGCCTGGGGATAATTTCATGGTTATGCACATACTCAGTTCCCCAGGTACAGACAACTTCAGATAATTAAACAAATATACTTATTATATATAATCATTATTATTATTCATATTTATATAGCGCTACGAAGCCTCAGGTATCGGAGCACTCCTTATTATCACCCACAGTGTGTGGTGCTCATTTATTGAGCTTGGAAGAATGAAAGGCTGAGTTTGGCCCTGTCAGGATTCAAATCTGTGTCTACAGGCTCTGCACGGTCCTCAAAGCGAGTGCTCTACTCGCTGTGCTATGTATGTAGTATAATGAACACACATAAATATATACATATATGAGGAAGCACAAAGTCATGCATCATATTGCCTGTGAGATCATTTTGTTGTCTGTTTCCTTGCAAATGTGATACATTTGTGGCACACAATGAACTTTCAAGACCAGAATACTCCTGCACATGCATGCAATCAGAAACACAGATTAGCCTATTCAATTGTCATGTCTATCAAACACACCATGGAGACAATGGGATTCTAAAATCCTTTGTGTCTGACCACTGCTAGACACCCTCTGAGGTAGACACTCCAAAAGACTATTCAGAGATAGTAAATCCTGGTGAATTTTTGAATTGAACACCAAGACACCATTTGATCGCAATACGGATGAGGAACTCAATGTTTTCCTCAAATACTGTCCTTCCTGACTACTTCTAGAGCTGGCTCTTAATCAGACCCCATTCATGTTTTCTGATTTTTCATGACTTGGCTTATTTAGAGTATTTTCATTTCTTCTCCTGCACCTTTTTTTACATAGCTGGGATACTTAGGTGCACCTTTTACCCCACCACTTTGACCTTGGTCACTTCTTCATCATTATCTAGAGTTGTTTCTCGCATCAACCAGGAGTTTGTTGCATGTACACCTTATAGCTTTGTTCACTTTGTGAGGGCTTCTCGCTTACCCACTCAGGCCAAACGCCTCTTCCAAACCATCCTGCAATGTTTTTGCCTTAGCTGTGGATCCAGTTCTGGCTTGCTTGGGTTCTACTGATATTTCCTATGTGTTTAGCTCCCTGCCCACTTGGGCTCTTCTTGCTAACTTTTCCTCATCCCTTCTAGATCATTCCACCTCTTTTCCTCTATCTCCCCGGAGTTACTGTACTAGGAGGCGTTCTTCTATTCTAAGGTGATCATAGCGCAGCCATTTTCTATCCAGATCTCAATGAACCCGGAGCCTTCTTAGATGAAGTATATTTGGTGAAATCACAGACATCCGTTATAAACCACCTCCCATCTCTTGAGGTACGGACCAGTGGATTAAAATGATTTGAACGGTGAAAACAACAGGAAATAGGCCTCACAAGACGCACAAACATGTGCTTCTCCATAGTAGACCTGGTTCAAACATATGATTTTGTGCTACAAAGTCACAGAGTGCCGTTCCCCAATTAAACACGTACACCAAGCAAACTGAAGAAAACACTAATGGTGTCTAGCATGCATAATACCTTGCAAAGAGTCATGTTTCTATAGCCGTGTAATACCACTATTTATCAGAATACAGTCTTAACTAACTACTGCTAACTGTGCAATACAAATAGATATCAGGGTAGCATGTCCCTCCCGCGCGGGCTTTGCGGAGTGGGCCACAAGCGTGACAGCTTTTCCGTGCAAGGGCTTTACTGCACCGCAAAGCATAGCAAGGGAAGAGCGGTTGCCTAGGGGACATAGGGCTAGGGAAGGCATGGGTAAAGAGAAGTGGGGGGGTGCAGAGCTGGGGATGGGGCTGAGATTAACATGGAAGAAGGTGTGGGCAGAGACACACAGCAGGGAGGCGGGGTAGTTGAAGCAGAGACAGCCACTTGAATGAAATGACATGGACACATGAGTTCCTAGTTACTTTTTACTATTTCTTTAAAACATATCATCACAGGCACAATATTTTAGAATGCTAAGTAGAAACCAGCTACTAATAACCCGTTGTTTCACTTTGGTTTTAGGGGATCAGCTGAAGAACCATTTGTAAGTTAATTTCATATTTTTTCTCCTATGCATGTACTGACTTATAAAAAAAAATCCAATGGAACTATGGGCATAACTACAGCTCTTAATGCCATCTGAATTCAAATAATGTATTTAAAACACGTGTTTCTTTGCAATTATGTGACTTACCACTGCACCAGGGCCAAAAGGGAGCAGACAGACCTTGCACTAGGTTGGCTGCTTACGTGCCAAGAAAGGAGGCAAACAGATGACTCACCCATGTAAGTTTGGAGCAAATTCTCCATGCTCCAGTATTCATCACGCAAGAAGCATAAGTTGTGCAATGCACCTTGCCTCCATTTTTGCCCTAGAGCACACATATTAAGCAGGATGAAGTCGCGAAACACCATTTTGTTTAATCACGGCAGAAGTACATGGACTCGAAATATTTAGCAAGGCCGGCTCAGATGCTGAGTAGTCTTAGAAACGTCTTCAGGATAAGAACAGCAGAAACACTTCATAGGAAACATCACGAGCAGGGTGTGGCTATGGCTGAGTTTTGGCTGTTTTGGGATGTCAGAGACCGATTTATGGTTTCTTTAGGGTGCAGGTAAAAACTGTAGTAATTCTTATACCAGTGCATTACTGCCGTGTTACCGTCCCGTCGTACTACGAGTTTGGTGGTGAAGTGGAAGATTTACCTACCAGCAAAAAGCCAGAAGTGAATCTGTAATTTTCCCTCCAAAAATCAACAAATAGGCAATATTATGGGGGGTGGAATTACAGCCTGTGGTAATTCAGCCGAAATCCCCATGGACTCCAAAAATGGGGATTTACACCATCCTTCCACCACTTGTAATCCTGTGGTAAATCCACGAGACAAAGTGATGATAATCCAATCGAGTTTGGTGGTAAATCGGCGCAATTACCACCAAGCTCATAATGAGGCCCTATAACTGGTAAAATGACATACATGTACCCTGGACCTGCCTGTGTATTATGTGATTTATGTGTCATTTTGTTCCTTTACCAAACAAAGCAACAATTGCCCTACTGTATCACGCTGGTTAGGTGCAAAAAATATATAATTCTCCATTCGGGCTGTGTGTGTTCGTGTCCAGCTTACATTGGTGTTATACCAGTGACGACGTGCCTCTTCTACAGCACTGAATGCCCAGGCAGGGGAAGTTTCCTCACTTACATGTAAAAGTATTTCCATGCAAAGAACAAGTTACTTTCTTAGCTGGTAACGTTCTTTCGATGGGATGTTCCTCCGACGTATTCCACATCTTTGACAGGTAATTACCACAGCTGTGCTGCTTCGGAAACTTTTTCGGCATAGGCGTCCTGAGTCGATGATGTCGATACACTCCCTCGAGGGCCTCCTCCGATGGTTGACGTCACCGGATGTTATAAGTAGGACGCACGACGCCTGTAGCCTCAGTTGTAGTTTTTCCCCCCCAGAACGTGTGGCACCAATCTTCTGCCAGTATGACTACAGAAAGCCTTTCTGTAGAGGGGCAGGTCGGGAGGGTACAATGTGGAATACATCGGAGGAACATCCCATCGAAAGAACGCCAGATAGAATGCCGGAAGAATTATCTTCTGGCTCAGATGGAATTCCGACACAACCTTTGGAAGAAAGGAAGGCTGTACCCTCAGGACAACCTTGTCCTTATGGAACACAGTGAAGGGTGGTTTGGCGGAAAGTGCCTGCAACTCACTCACTCTGTGTGCGGAAGTAACCACAACTAAAAATACAGTCTTAAAGGACAACAGTCTCAACGGACAAGAATGTAAGGGTTCAAACGGAGCTCCCATTAGGAACTTTAGAACCAAATTCAAATCCCAGCCCGGCACCTGGAAAGGTGACAGTGAAATACATGAGTTAGCCCTTTTAGAAACGGACAAATAAAAGGAATTTTAAAATAAGAACATTCCTCAGATGAGCGCTTAAATATGGACAGCGCTGCCAGGTAACCCTTAATGGTACCTATATGCAGGCCCTTGTGGGCCAAAGAAAGCAAAAAAGACAAAACCAAAGGAAAGGAACATTGGAAAGGATCCACATTCCGTACCCTGCACCAGTCGTAGAACTGGCAACGGTCCATGGCTTTTGTTGAGGGCCTTAAGGCCAAAAGCAACACCTCCATCACGTCCTCAGGGAGTTCCCAATCCTTATATCTCAGCCTTTCAGATACCAAGCATGAAGGCTGAGAGACTCGACCTCTGACTGGAGAACTCAACCCCCTTCCTGTGAGAGCAGATCATCTTGGTAGGGAAGACGACATGGAGGGCAGATGGACATGTCTAGAAGGTCCGGGTACCACGCTCTCCTGGCCCATGCCGGAGCAATGAGGATCATTCGGGAACCGAACCTCTGCACCCTCTGCAACACATGCAGAATGACGGGGACTGGAGGGAACGCGTACAGCAGTGGGAAGGACCACTCCACTACGAACGCGTCCCCTAAGGCTCTTCTTGGAGGAAATTCCCACGAGCAGAATCTTTCGCACTTCCGGTTGTCACTGGTGGCAAAGAAATCCACTTGCGGGGTTCCCCAAAGGGTGAAGATCTCCAAAAGAACTTCCTGAGCCAGCTCCCACTCGTGAGAGACCATGCTCTGCCTGCTCAGAGCATCCACCACCACGTTTTCGTCTCCGGCCAGATGAACTGCTGAGATCGAAATTTCCTGCTGGATGGCCCACAACCAGAGCTGCATCGCCTCCTTGCACAGTGGGAGTGACCCACTGTATTGTCCGTCATAATCAGGACATTCTTCCCTGCACAGACGGCAGAAAAGCCTTCAGGGCTAGCCTGACAGCCCTGAGTCTGGACTCTGACAGAGACCAACGACCGCTGGCTGTCAGCTTGTTGGCATGAGCTCCCCAACCCGTGAGGGATGCATCCATCACGATCGTCACCTCCGGCCACGGTTGCCAAAACGGATGTCCTTCGACGGCCCTCCACCGAAGGTCCTGGCTGACCGAGGGTGGAATCTGAACGGGATCCGACATCCTGCCAGAGAACTGCGACCACTGCAGCTTGAGTGTCCACTGCAGAGATCTCATCCGTAGCCTGGCCTCTGGCAACAGTAAAATGCGGGAGGCCATGAGGCCGAGCAAGCTCAAGAACTCAAACGCCGGGAGACTCTGGGCATGTGTCGAGCACTGCTCCGATGTACTGGAGCCGCTGGGTAGCTGTCAAATGAGATTTCTTTAAGTTGAGGGAGAAGCCCAGCTTGTGAAGGAAGCGGCAGGTGATGGACAGATGATCCAGGGCTAGCTCGGATGAGCGTGCCCTGATCAACCAATCGTCCAGCTAGGGGTAGACGTGAATCCTCCCTTTCCTGAGATACGCTGCCACCATCAGCTTGGTGAAGACCCTCGGGCAGAGGTCAATCCGAACGGCAGGACCCGAAACTGAAAATGTGAGTCACCAACCGCGAACCTCAGGTACTTCCTGTGCTTAGGATGAATCGGCACATGAAAGTAAGAATCCTTGAGGTCGAGAGAAACCAACCAATCCTGAAGTTGAAGGGCCTGGAGGACTTGAGAAAGAGTAACCATCTTGAACTTGTCCTTCCTTAGGAGCTTCTTCAAACCATGCAAGTCCATGATGGATCTCAATCCTCCGTCTTTTTTCGGGATCAAAAAATATGGGGAATACCATCCCTTCTTCCTCTCTGCTACAGGCACCAGTTCTATGGCGCCTTTCTCTAGCAGGGATAGGATTTCCTGTGCAAGGAGCGGATCCAGACTCTTCAAATAGAGCTTCCCCGGTGGATTGTCAGGAGGCCTCAGCCGGAAAGGAAGACAGTAGCCGTGGGCTATGATCTCAAGAACCTACACATCTGAAGTAATGGCACACCAATCTACAAGATGCTGCGCCAACCTTCCCCCAACCGACGAACCATGGCCTCATGACTAAGCGGAAGCGGCTGCGGCAGTGTCTGAGGGCAAGGAGGCAACTGCCCGAGCAGCTTTGGCACCCCAAGTACCTTGCTTTCCACCTGTGGTACTCCTACGTTGGCCCCTTTGACTGGCAGCTCCCCTCGATCTATTAAAGGAAGACTAGTATCGAAAAGAGCTTCCCCTCCATTGCTGTCCCCTAGGCCAAAAAGGCGGAGGTTGACGCACAGCTTTGGAGGTCTGCAACCTCTCAAGGGTCTCGTCAGCCTTGCTGCCAAAAAGATGGACACTATCAAAGGGCATGTTGATAAGCTGGGACTGTACATCAGGAGCAAATCCCGACTTCCGCAACCACGCAAACCTGCGCATCACGCTGCTCGCCGCCATGGACCGGCTGACAGAATCTGCCACACCCAGACCCGACTGAACGGTCTCACACATGGCATCCTTGCCATCCTGAACGAGGGCAAGAAAACAATCCCGTTCCTCCCCTTCGGGAATATATTCAGCCGCCAACGACACACAATTCCACAGAGTGTGCGTGAATTTTGCAAGGGCACAAACGGAGTTGGCTGCCTTTAAAGCCATACCCCCAGAAGAAAATACCTCCTTCGCCCAACCCTCAAAGCGTTTGTCGTCCCTGTCGGGAGGGATCGTAGGGTACGCTGCCTGCTTTGCTGGGGCAGTAGCCGCCTGCACCACCAAACTCTCCGGAGTAGGGTGCGCGGACAAGCAGCAGGGGTCACCACTGGCTGGACGGTATTTTTTCAGCAAAGGCTTGTTCACTGCCGGGAGACTCTCCGGAGCAGTCCAAGCCACTGCCACCCTTCTTTGTAAGGCCATGTGAAATGGCAACACCGGGTCAGTGGGTAGACCATGGTCCAAAATATCTGTTAGGTCATCCTGCAGAAAATCCACAGGTGGAGCCGACCAACCCAGATATTCCGTCACCCTCGGCATGAGGCACCTGTACGATGAGTCAGCATGCGTACCAGGCTCAGGCTTGCCAAACTCAACCTCCTGGGAGGTATCAAGGCCACTGGCGTCATGCAAAGATTGACGCAGGTCTTCCAGCTGGCTATGTCCAGACAACAAGTCATCAGGAACCTCAGGAGGCACCTCTTCCTCAGACCCTTCCTTAACCTCAGAAATGTACTCCAAGGGTTGGAACAAGTCCACCCTGGGAGGAGGAACAGAGTATGGGTCCAGTATGGGCCGCATAGACTTGCTGCGCGCCTTCCTAGGAGCTTCCACAGCTCTCCGGGATACCTCTGGCAGAAATTCCTCAAAAGGGATTGAGGGCGCCAATGGGATTGACGTCGACCGAGGAGCCGACGACTTCAACAGCTGCTTTGAGGCGGGAGACCCGAGCATGTCTTTCGACGGCCTTGGCGCCGATAGTGTCGATGGCTTCCTTGGAGCCCGAGCCTCGGAAAATTCCCTCGACAGACATGGTGTCGACGGCATCGATGCCTTCTTTGAAGGCCTCACAGGCTCCAACGGTCTCGATGGCAAATGTTTTTGATGTGTGATGTGGTTTGAAAAAAAGAAGGAAGAATGTGGGATTGGTCATGTGTATAGATTTGTAAAATAAATATGGAAACATTCACATGATAAAAGTTTGGATAATTGTGTTTGTAAGGAACATGAAAATGAACAAAATATTTATAAAAAATGGAAAACAATACCTTTACATTAAAGAAAATCAATCTAAAAAATAGAACGGAATAGAAATGATATTTACTGTAATGAAAGGTTACCTGACATTTTTAAGTAAAAAGGTGAACTTACAGCTACATTCGTAGGACAACATGAATGTATGGAGTATCATGGAGGCACAAAGTCATTTCGCTGAAAATATTATGCAATGATGTTAAGTGCCATGTTGTTAAGTGCCATGTGTCGACAGTACTCAATATCCACAAAAGTAATTGTTGGAGGGTGAAACAATGGACATCCACTATCTATAAGTGGAAAACGATGCATGTTATTTTCTGTGAAGTCTTCATGATGCATGTGCCCATCACCTGAGGGTGGACGGGCTATGTTCTCTGATTTCTCATACCTTCAAGCTTTCTGGGTGATGGACAAGTCTAATGTGTGGCTGCATGCCTGCTGTGCAGAAATACTTCAGGGGTGGTGTGGTAATATAGTTTCTGCTACCCCTTGCTTAAGGTTAGGGTGACTTGCGTTAATCTAGCCCCAGCTGTGCACCCTCACGGCCCACTGTCTCTGACGCATGAAGCTAGTTCTGTAGACGAATCGCAGGACGCCGCACCTGCTGCTTCTCCAGTGGAAGGAGCACCCCAGTGTCACGCCCCAAGTGCTCGGGCTGAGCTTTCGGTACCCCATTCCCAAATAGGCCTTTGGTAGTGGGTTTCTCTGTAAAATGACTGGATAGGCGTCGATACCAGTAGTGTAGTGCAAGGCTGACGGCCTTGGTAAAAATAACAGTCTAGCATTTCAAGGTAACGCAGTGCACTAGATACTGGGGGCGTCATGAGGATGCATCGTTATTACTGAAAACCAGTTAGTGGATTCTGAGATGTGGTATTTTTCTTGCACGTTTGGCTGAAACTGTCCAGTTGCCATGACTTGGGCTACTTTTGGTGTGGGGGTGAAAAGGAACGCCTTCATTGCCTTCCTAAAAGAAGCCAGGCTGGAAATGGCTCTAATCAGGTTTGAGCTAGATCTCCTTAAGTGCCGGAAGCTCCTCAAGACTCTCCTCTTCTCCTCCTTCACTCTTCCCCTGCTAACACCTTTTTTTCTGCCTCAGTGACTGGTGGCCTGGTTCCCTCTGAGTGCTACAGGGCGCCAGGCCCCATCCCAGAGTCCCCCCCCTTGCCCATACTTATCATGCTGACCCTCACCTCTGCATTCTGTGGCACTTGCTCTCTGGCATCGCCTTAGCACTTGCACCTCGCCTCTTCCCCCTTTTCCCTTCCCACCTTAGAATTTTGCTTTTGCGCATTCCTGCACTTCGGCCACCCTCCCTCTCCCTTGTACTTCTTCTTCTGTACTTGCACAATGCGAATGTCACAAGGCCTAGTAGGACCATTATTGTATCTTTCCCCCTTGTTCCCGTCTTTTTTTCTCTTGTGGAACCTTGAAACACCATTTGTTGTATAGGCGCCTTACAAATTACCAATAAATAAATAAATATTCAACAAAGCAAGCTCATTCCGAATCGGAGGGGCACGGCTGTCAAAACTGGTTCCACCATATCTCTTAAGATTATACCTGGCAATTAATAGATGGTGAAGATCGTTGCACCGAAGGGTCCTTCGAATGGCAGCCTCCTTAAGGCACTCAGAAAGGTAGTTTGATGCTAAGGAATGCTGACATTTGTAAGTCATAGTAGCCACTTTATGGTGAATCCTATGTCTCACCGACAACCAGTGCAATTCACGCCTGGCAATGGATACATGCTGTTGCTTCCTAAGACCAGCCACAGGTCTAAATGCACCATTCCGAACAACCTGTCGTTTATTAACATTATCAGTAGCCATGCCATCCATAAGAATATTGCAGTAGTCAAGCTTTGAATTTATGAGAGCAGCTGCTATGGAGGCTTGGTTTTCAACTGCAAGGTAAGGACATCTTTACCAAAGAAGGATATTTAGCTAGTCATGAGACAATCGTAAATGAGCTACGTGCTTATCAAAAGAGATCTTGGAGTCAAAATAGCCTTGCATGGTCTTAACATGAGAAGAAACCTGAATGGGGCATCGAGCTATGGTAAAAAGACAGTATTGTGGGTCCAACTTTTTTGGTCTGGCAGAAGAACCCAATATAAGTAACTCTTTCTTACCATTGCTAATGGGCAGATAATTCGAAGCCATCATGATTGGATGGCAGAATAGATGTTATTGATTTTTATGGAGTCAAGATGTTAATCACCAGAAAGTTCCAGCAAGGACCTGGGTGTCATCAGCATTGTTCATGTACTGTACCCCATTGCAATCAAGAAAGTCAAATAGAGGTCCGGTATAAATGTTGCAAAGCATAGGGGACAGGAAAGAGTCCTGAGGGACACCACTGGCCAGCTGGGATGGTGAGGCCTTAACATCTCCAACTGTCACTCTGGCCGTACAAGGTCCTAAAAAAGAATGGGCCCAGTCTGCTGCAGATTGAGAGCAAGTACCCAGCCCGATCAATCTCTTCACAAGTAGCTAATGAGCTACGGAGCGGTCTAGTAGCATAAGAAGTGCTAAGTGCCCTCAATCGATGATGGAAGTAATATTAGATTTTAAATCGAGGAGAGCTGTCTCAGTACCAAAGCCCATAGGAAAGCCTGATTGTGATCTCTTAACAGGTTATTAGTTTCAATTAAGACCTGAAGTTGGCTATATGCTATTTGGTCTGACATTTTCAGCAAACAAGGAGCATTAATAATTGGTTGATAATTCCCCAGTATTGCTGGATCCAAATGTTTGTTAATAGAGGAAGGGACTAGAAACTCAGAGGAGGAAGTGTTTATGATCCTAGTAATCCAGGGAATCAATGCCTGTGAGCCCTTTGGATACCCGGTGAAAGATGAAGAGGGGTGCCTCTCAAACAGGTGCATATTATGTGGCTGCCACTCTGTCATCCAGTGGTAAAGACAGAGGAGAAGTATTTAGGAAAGCTTGATGAGCTAAGATGTTCAATTGGTGAATAGAAGTTTTTTTTTATAAACTAGTTTTGGATAGTGATAACTTGGAAGCAAGCACCACTTCTTTCAATCATAGGGTGCTTGATCTTTCCTTCTAACTCTCGAAAGATAATAAACAGCTCCCGCGAGCTGGTTTTAGCTTCCATTATTCTGTTATTGTAGTTTTCTTGTTTGTAATCAGCTGCAGCCATTTTAAATTCAAGGAGAGATTCAGGGCCTGGATGTTTGCACCATTTGCGTTCTTTGGCCCATTTTAATTGCAGAAGGGAAGTCAATTTAGTGTGTAGCCAGTTGTTATTTTTTTAATATTTTTTGACATGTTATTAGTTATTATCAGCTGATATTGTAGCACAAGGCTCTCCAGCTGTAGGGAGTGTCAGCTGTATTCGATGGGTACATGATTATAGATGCTAAAACTTGAGGGGTACCTTTTCTTAAAGTTCCTAGTCATCTTCAACATTTCCTTAGGAGAGGACATGGAGATGTTGCACCCTGGGAGATTGAGCAAAAAGGTCACAATATGATGATCAGACCAGGGACATCGGGTTACTTCTAGAGGGGTAAGTCTCGATGTTGTGGGTCAGCACCCAATCCAAAGTGTTACCCTCATGATGGGTGGCAACATGGCTTCCTGTTTCAAACCCAATCTATCAAGAGAATTAAGTAAGGAAGATGCATCCTTGTCATGAGGATTGTCGGCCCAAAGCTACAAATCACCAAGAATCATAGCCTGAGAGGTAGGTTTAAAGGTTGTATGACAAAGGGCAAGAAATTGCTCCTCCAAAATAGGCATTATGGATGAAGGACGATATAACACTAGAAAACAAATGACAGTCCTAGTATTCAATGTGCCTTTGACCAGTAGGGTTTTACCATTATCCAGTGCAAATGTATTAGAAAGATGCAGTTTGAGAAAATCCTTATAGATGACAGCAACCCCACCACCTCTTGCTGAGACTCCCCTGAGGCGCCCTCAGAGAATTACATCCAGTGCAAGGTGCCGTGCAGGATAATAGAGTGAGTAGCTGCATCATGAAGCCAAGTCTCTGTTACGGCCAACAAGTCAATAGAATACTCACCCAGATAATCTGCTCACCTAAGTGGCGGTGGTAGGGCTGGCAGTGGGGTGCAAGCAATGCTAAGGACAGGGAGGAGCGGGTGTAAGGCCAACTACACAGAAGACACGCATCATCCCATCATTCCACTAGTGCACATACAATCACTCCCGTCTAGCCAAAAAACCACTCATTTACCTAATGTTTTCCTGTGAGAATTTGATATGTGAAACCCCAAAAAGGGACCGGAGAAATGTTCTGTCAGGGTCTTCGTGAAACGGAGGTGGCTGGAAGTTTGTGGAATAACCACTGGCAACACTCTGCTCCAACTGTAGTGGGTGCCTGTTAGTGTATGTGCGATGCCACAGGTATGACAGTGTGGGATGCTGTGGCTGTTTGTGTGTAAGCGTTCCGTTAGTGAGGGTTAGAGTTACTGAGACCCCCTCCTCCTCGCCCCACTGTATCCTACCCCCGCTGCATATCTGTTCTGCTGTTACCTCTGAAAAGCTCTCTGTTATGCATAATAATAACTATAATGCCATTGGAATCGTACGATGGTTACGTTTTAATGCATCATGTATGTTTTAGAAACCATTTTGCCAGCTCGTAAGTACTTCCCATTCACTAAACCCGTTTTTTCCATTCACAGAGAATGGATTTCAATGGAGGACTACAGCCTGGTACACTAGTAACAGTGCACGCGGTTATTCCAGAAAACTCACAAAGGTAGCTACCACGATCATTCTATGCTAATAACTATATCTTTTTGCAACCGAATAATCTCAGGAAATGACGCTGCCTTAACTTTTGGTGCTTTGCACTTCATAAATATATCTTTTAGGATAATGTATTTCTGGCATAATATTAACTGTACACTTTTAATCTACTTGTTGTATCCCCCCTTCTCCACATTTGTATTTACTGATTCGGTTTCATGTAGGTGCCTCTTACACGGAACCTGTGTGAAAATGTGCTCTCTGTTCCTTAATGCTTATTTGTCAATGTTTTTATATTTTGTTTTAACCATACCACAATAAAATAAAAAATGAAAAAAGAAAGGTATGTATGTAACTCTGCACGGGGTGTTGGGGCGGAGGACACGCTGGGATGAGGATAATTATTGATCTCTGCATTGGCACACTGTTCCTCTTTCTCGACACAGGCCTTATGAGAATAAACGCATGTACGCAGAAAGGCCAACCTTTTTTCCTATGTGATAGCTTTTCCCAAACAGCCATCTTGGTGGAGCTGGACTTTCTGCTCCCTTTTCTCTTGTAAAATAGCAATTCCAGTCTTGCTTATTTTTTGTTTACTTTTTGTATCAGCATATTGTCTTTGCTGACGGCCTTGAAAATGCTGTTTCTAGAGCCTGTGGGTACCTCTTAGACAGAGGTTAAAGTTGATGCCTCTGCTGCACTGCCTTTCGCTTATTCCGTCCCAGACATACACAGGTTTCAGTGCCTCCTTTATTTTAGTTCAGGTTTGATCTACATTGCTTGCCATTTTATGAATCAGAGGTGGCCATGGTGCTTTATCCTCTGTCGGTTTAGTAACCTGCATTTGTTTTGTTATATGCTGGCATGTGGGATTCAGGCCGCGTGTCAGAGTTGTGGTGTTTGTGTCACCGCACATCAGGATGATGACCTCACCTTGCGGTTGGTAGCAATGCATGTCTTTGCTACAGTGATCTGATGTGACTCATGACGGCCAATGCGGTTGGAAGCACTGATCGTGGGGCTTAGGCCCTTCATTCCTACCCTGACATGCAGACTAACACATTACTACATTAAAGAATGGGCTTTCATTGCTTTTTTGAGGATGGACGGTTGCATAGGTTCCGCATGTACGGATTCAAAGAATTTGGTGCTTGAAGAATGCGGTTCAGGGAGAGCACTCCAGGGTCAGTTTGATCTTCAACTGGATTGGCAGAGAAGAGGTTGGTGGTTCGAACTGTGGTTCCGGCATTGCAGGTGCAGTGATGCTTCTTAGTTCAAGAAGCACTTCAGTTCGCTCTTCAACCGGCACAGTGCAGCAGCAAACTTGTTTGAATGGGCTGTACTCCAGTTCAAAGATCAGTGAGTTCCAAATGAACCTCTGGATAGTCCTGTTGGTTCGAACAGTGTTGAACACGCTGAAATCACAGCTCACAGAGATTCAATCGCAAAAGTCAACGAATCCTTGCTGTTTTAGCTCTCATAAGCTGTGAGTCCCACTTTAGGGTCTCATAGGCAAGAGTGATCCTTGATCTTGGTCTCCCAAACACTGGGGAGGCTGCCACACATCGTCAGGGGGTCCTGAGACTCAGTGTGGCTGGCAGAGGTGCAGGTATTGCTCTAACAGCAGCAGGTCACCCACACAGTTCCCTGCGGATGGTTAGAGGGCACAATGTACCTTTGCCTTGGACTACCTGTCTTCACCTCACTACACGAGGACTTTGGAAAGGACTTGTCTTCCCACAGGCTCCAAACAAAATCTTCTTCAAAGGTTAAGGAGATGATTCAGAGAAGGATGGGGGTACCCATTCACTTAAAGGCAAAAGTCTACAGTTGATTGAACAAAAACAAGCCTCCTTTAAGGGTCCAGTTCCCGCTCTTGAAACAATTGGACTTTGCACCCTGACATCAGACTCAAAGTGCTTTGTGTTAAAGGAAATGGGGGTGGAGGGGCAGGAAGGAAGAGAGGTAAACAGCGAAAACAAAGTGGTGAAACCTTCCTCCAGCTGGTGTGAGCTCCTTCTTTCTATACAAACCCCGCCACCTACCTGTGTTAATAGCATCACATGCCCTTTTTGTATGCAGCACCCAGGTGTGCGGCTAGTCCTTTTGTGAATGTGTGTGCCCTTTGATTACTGTTCCCAGGGCAAGTTCCTGTGGGGTGGCTGTCTCACAAGAGGTGTTACCTGCCCTCACCAGGGATGAAAGAGAGGCCAACTCAAGAGCAATAGTTTTGCTGGGAGCACCGGAGACATGCTCACTGGGGGAATACACATACCCTTCCACAGCTGAGCTGGGCTCACAGGGCAGACACATGTGTGATATCAAATTGATGTGGCTTAGACAATTATGAGAGATGCAAGCCACCATACCTTAAACTCAGGTTGGATTATATTTACAGTGTAACATGCCACCAAGATAGCATTCTTATAGTTATGCACTTTTTGGATTAGAGGGCATATTTTAAAAGTACCCCCTGTGCTGTAGAGACTTACCTGTCACTGTATCTGTCAAGAGGGTAGCTGAGTCCAGAACCTGCTCTGTGCCACTGGGGAGCCATTGCTGGAAATCAGGCTACTGCTTTAGCAGGGCACATGTGTACACTATTCGTATTGCATGGAGTTCATGAAAGGGGAATCTGATTAGCAGATTACCCTTTCAGAGATGGAATTACATGCACCATTTTAATAATTTAATACAAATCTAAAAGGTCAGGGCTACTACACTACTGCCAGGCAGCAATCCCTCATGCGCCCACTCAACCCCCAGCCAAAAAGGTTGAGAACCCCCTTATTGTAATGGATTTTAAAACACGGCACACTCCAGCCAGTGACTTCTTCCCCTGACACTGAAAGAGGAAGGCACCCAACCCGTCTCACACCCACCTTGACAAATACCCTGTGTCACAATGGACCATTAACCAGGCCGGTGTGTAACAATGAAACATTTATTTATTTTCAGAATTCAAATGAACAATCAGAGCAAAACAAAATGTAGGGCAGCAGCCACCGTGGTGTGGAAATACAACTGCAAAACCTTATAACACGGTCAATTCAACTTCTAACACTAACTCGAGACAGTTTTAATAGAAATGGAAAGAAAATCACTTTCCTTCACAATCCTAGATGGCCCATCGGTTAAGCACTCCCCCTGCAACACTTCACCCAAACACCTGCTGACTAAATTCTGTGTGGATGGAAAGCAGTGGCAAGGAGTCAGAAAGAAGAGGGAGGCCAGAAACAAAAATGAAAACCCTCATAAGAAGCAAAATGGCATACTCAGATTTTACTTGTTACTTATAGATCAGTTACAGTTGCGGTAGGATAGCTTAGACATAAATTCATGTGGCTGCACTAAAGAAGCAAGGGAGTTTACAGGCTACTGAGCAGGACCCTACAACAATGTGAAAACAGGTGAGAAAATCAATTTTTGGGAAGGAAAACAATGTAACAAAAATCACACGTGGCAGAATTGCAATGTTTTCACACAGGCTTTAAACTAGCAAACAGCTAAGAAAATGGGCTTAGCAATCAAAATCGGAAATCGGTTTTCAGGTACAGAACATATAGGATACTAAGGGGAAGGATTGACTCTTTATTTTGGTAAAGACAAATCGGATTTGAAAGACAAGCAAAATATAAAGGCAAAATCAGTTTTGTTAGCACAATGATCAGGTCCACTGAAACTATATTTTAAGTCTATAATTAGTAAAAACACTCAACAGAATTGTTACTTTCGAAGTGCAACAATAATGAACATTTTCAATGGGGACTGAATTAATTTATTCCAAATGATACTAGGGACTTAAACTGGTAACTCAAGAAAATAGAAAAGAAATATAGTAGCGGATATGGACTAATAAAGATTCTTCTAGTGAACGGGTAAAAAGAGGATACTGACAATTTGGGCAATGACTAGGGTTTTTATGGGATTTTTATAGGATTTGAACAGAATGCAAGGTAACAGAGCGGGATATGCAGTTTTTGAGTACTGGGTGATGAGATACTTACAAGGGACCCTTGAGTTTGGTAATTTGGACAGCCAGCAGGGTCTTTAGATGGCGGGGCCGCAGAACTGGTCTCGGGCAGTGGGGTCAAGAGATCTTGTTACTGCGTCAGCTGGGCTCTCCTGGTTGGGAACAGCTGGGGAATTTCTGGTCACTGTGGACAGCGGAATGGGTCTGCTGGGCAAAACGTCTGGTCACTGGATTCTCCTAAAGAGGATCAGTTGCATTTCCTTCTCCTTCCCTGGATTATTGGGATGAATGCGGTTCTGGATAGGTGATTCTGCCTGGATCTGGGTCAGCTAACTCTGGACCTGCTTCTGGAATCTTGGAATATTGCAGGGTGAATTTTGAATGTTGAATATCCCCGTGTCTCCCTGTCTACCCCTTATATACGCACAGTGACATCATAGAATTTTACAATTCTGGGCAGAAGTACTCTGGACTTAGCCCTTGCATGGAATAGGCCAGGCTACGGGTGTCTCCTCTTTCCTGCGGGCTGATTGGTTCAAAGGAAGTGACCTCACTTTAGGTGTGTGCATTTTATGACTCCCTTTGTCTCACAAGCCTATTTTTAACAAAAATAAATTATGAAACAAAACTTCATATTTTCAATAGTCACCATCATAAAAATCAGGTAGATCCCATATTTCACAAGGAATATACCAGTTCAAACGCCAATTCTCTGCGATGTTGCTTCCTCCTTTGGCACCATTTCACTTTTTTCAGGAGAAACATTAACTACAATTCAGCAAATGGCTACACATATGCATAATAGTATTTGCCATAGTTTCCCCAAATTTAATATCTGTGCCATTTATACTTCCCCCAGAATTGCATTTTTCCTGCCATTTCAGTTCTTATTGTCCAAAAATCACATTAAAACTGTCATAATATTATATTACTGCTTATTCAAATTGCGAAGAAAATGTCTTAAAGTATAAATGTCCTGCATTGTCAATGAGGTGGATTTGCCAAAGATGTGGCCGGCGCTGCTACCCCCACAGTCCAAATTGTCTCCCATGGGACAGCTTCTACAAGGGTTTCCATGACTTCCCTTTTCAAGTCCTCCAGGTTGAATGTAGAGGAACTCACACCTTTGAGGCAAAACACAGGGCTCACCCCCATTCTTTGTCCTTGGGAGCAGTTCTGCCTGGCAGTCTGGGAGAACCTATAATTATCACATTATCAGGCCCATGACAAGA
Source organism: Ambystoma mexicanum (assembly GCF_040938575.1). Taxonomy (NCBI): domain Eukaryota; kingdom Metazoa; phylum Chordata; class Amphibia; order Caudata; family Ambystomatidae; genus Ambystoma; species Ambystoma mexicanum. The sequence continues at coordinate 290,306,012 of NC_090940.1, forward strand.
GGGCACAGGCCCTTGCAGCCTTAGTCACTGGTAGGTGCGAAATCAGCCTTGCTGCCAAACTGGTTTGACAGAAATTCCTGGGCTTCAGCTTCTCTTTTGGGGCGGGGGGCAGAGTACAATATACACCTTTGCAGCTCCTCTCTGCACATGTACAATTTTGTATATTTTTCCCAATGTAATTTTCTGCTTTGCAAAAGCAGATTTACACGTGTTCATTTTTTTCTCCTTTTCATCTCACAATATGTGGATTTTCTGCACACAGCTTCCTTGCCTATACTTTCTGAAAGGCTTTTTTTTCGATCTGGTCAATTTCTGGACACAGAGATAAGCTTGAAAATGGTTTGTTGGTAATTGACACAGGCAAGACAGAGCATCTTTTCTTTACAGTACTTTGCGTGTGTTGATTTATTTCAAAAAGTAAATCCAAGCTGTGCGGACTTGAAGTTGAATTCTTTTGTTTTTCGTGGCCTTCACTGATGAAACAATGCCGTTCTGGGAGGGATGGCCTTATCTGATAGGGTTTCAAAATGAAACACACGGACAGCGGCGTGTTTTAATAGAACCAAACTGTGTCATGTTAAAAAATGAAAGTAGCACCAGTCCTATGCTATTTTAAATGTAGGCCATTTTCCTCTGCAGCCTTGAATGTTTAACTGACAGAACAGCAATGCACAGCCATTCTGACTTTGAGTTGTTTTCTGTGGATTAATTTGAATGACAACAAAATGCAGCTTTTCTTGGGGTGGCTGTGTTCAACTCTCGCCCCATATGTGCTCAGCAGGCCAAAGCACAGCCATTTTTGGGTGACTGCTGAAATGCAGTTCTTGTTGTAGGGGGGATTCTGCCTTAGGCCTTAAATGTACCCCACAGATCCCCCGCCCCTGCTCTGCCGTGACTTCCTGTTAAGGGAGAGTAAGGCAGAGTGGGGTTCATTTGACAGAGTTCTCTACCATCAGGGTGCAGCACACCAGGATTTCCTTCCATCTATTGGTTGGAGGATATGGAGCGGCACACCCTTTCCTTTGTTCCCTTTCCAAGGTCCATGGGGAGGTCCTCGCCAGACTAGGAGGTAATGAAGTTAATTATCTTATAGGAGATAGATAAAAACAGGTTTTAGGATATTTAAATGCCAGTCTTCCCAGAAGATTTACAACAGCGGAACAATGCTTACAGTTACAATTTTCTAGGACATGAACATTTCTCATCTTTACCATCGCACAAAGTAGATTACTCAACCAGGCAAAAACAACCAATTCATTTTTAAAACAAACACATTTTTTTCATTATTATAGTAACACTAAAGAAAAATTATCCCTGTTATATAGCTATACCTATGCACCTACATATGCCCTGATTTTTCTTTTTCTCTCTTCTCATTCATCCGATGGTTCCTCTGTTTGATTTTCCTTTGGTTCATCAATCAGCTGCAAAGTGTGTCTGCGGTGACAACCTTTTTAACCGATTGATGTGGACTCATTTCTCTTCTGACAGCTCTCCTTTGGGGATGCGGATTCTGTAGCTCCAGGCCTGGGATGGTGACCTCCTCTCCACTTTTGAACTTCAACTGCCTACGGTAGCAATAGGACTGACAGGGAGGCTTTCTTTAGGATTGCCAAGGCCCTTAGGGTGATCCTCCAATTGGGACCGGGCTTGGCAATTACTGGGATCCAAATTAATTTTGAGTCGGTTGAGAATATTACTGCCTAAGTAGACGGCCAAGGGAACACCTCACACGACCCAACAATTATGCTCTATGCTATTACCAGGGATAGAAATGTTTAGCTTACAACTCCTAAGCAGATGATGTTTGGAATAGGGAATTTCCAGGCCCCATACCCACTGATAAACCGACTCAACAGTGGGAAGGCTCTGGTCTTTTGGGAGATTCCTAATAACTCTTCGCTGATGCAGCTTTTCTTCACTATTTAGGCCAACTCTAGCGAGAACAGACTCCCTCTCCTCATTTAACTAAATGGGGAGGAACAGCTGTTCACCCTTCTTCTGAATCTCAGCCAAACTTTGAGCTGGCTTTTCATCACTTTTGACTACAGGACTTGGATTTTCAGATTGGAGATCGGTATACAATTTCAAGGTATTTCCTTCCAGTGTGGAATGCCACTTGAACTGGAAGGAAGGTTGATTTTCAGGAATGGAGAGGAGTGGCCATCACCAGCGTGTTGTCCTACAGCAGTTACAATAATATCAGGTATTTGATTGTTTTGAAAATAGAACTCAATTTTTTCAGATTTTTTTTCAAGCATGTGTCATGTGCCTTTTAAACTAATATAGTTGATGCTTTGTTTTAATTTTATTGGCCAGTTAGACTGAGTCCAGAGTACCTTGTTCACACAGTCTATTAGGGGAGACAACCTCCAAAGGATGTCATTACCTAATAGACAGGGGGTCTCCTCTGGAGTCACGAATATAACCGGATGCTTCACCTTGTGTTGCCCAATTTTAATTTCCAGATCCGCAGTCCTCTCAATGAGAATTTAATTCCCGTCAAAATTCTGGAGTTGTCCAGGAAGACGGGTGAGAGGGATTTGGTGTCTCTCCCCCTTTCCTGAATTAAGCTGCTCAAAGGCACTTTTGGACAGAAGAGTGGCTTGGGATCCGGTGTCCACCAGCGCTAAAACGGTACATTGCCCTTGCACCGGGACGGGGGCATAGAACCTACCTTCTTTCTCCAACAAGGTGCAAAGGTAACGGGCATTTTGGGAAAGCTGGGTGGTTAGTTCCTTTATTTTGGACTCCGACACTGTGGGATTTTGGACAGTATTATGTGTCGGAGTTTGGAAATCTGTAAAGAAAATGTGGCATCTAGAAATAGATGGGATTTTGGAATCCGCTTTTTCCCTTACCTCTGTGCTGTTGCCCTTTCCCTGGAGACAACCACTAGAACTGGTTTGTGGGGAGTATCCCTCATTTATCGTTATGTTCTCTGGATGACAATTCTGGGGTTCAGAGATGGGCGATTCTGAATCAGTCACCACACCTACTCAGTCTGGGTTCTGATCTCTTGGGATCCACTTTTCTTTGGGAGGAATTCCCTTGAAGGAGAGAACTTTCTTCCCATAATCCTCCAAGGATTCTTCCCCTTCAAACTGGAGGACACTGACTGCCTCCAAAATGGGCCTTTTTGGTCTCTTTGTTTCTCCTATTCACCGCCTGTTCCCTGGATTGCAGATTTTCAGGGGCAGGAGATTTTAGTTCTGGTTCCGGGGTGTCTAGGGGCTTTTCACGGGTGAGGAAGGAAGCTACCTCTAGGGCTTTGCATCCCCCTTCCTCCCATTCCTCCTCCTCTAGAACCAGTGATTTATGGGGGTGCTGTCCCCGCCATTGTTCTGGGGTGCCAGACCCTTGGTTTGATTTATTCTGAGCTGCCATGTTCATCTGAGGGTTCTGCTGAGCCCTCAACAGGCAACTCAGATCTTGAGTAAGGTTCTGGACCTGGCGCTCCAGTTGGGACACCCTCTTCGGCTGGTACGAGGGTCTTAAATCAACTCTGGGTTGCTCTCGGGAAGGGTAACTATCCCTCCTCCCAGAATAACCTGGGTCTTGAGGATTCCCCTGGTAGCCCTCCACCCTTGGACATTTTTGGGTGACTGCTGAAATGCAGTTTTTTGTAGGAGGGTTCTGCCTTAGGCCTTAAATGTACCCCACATAATAAGGGCCAGGCTTATCCTCAAGGCCAGAAAATAACTAGTTGCCATCTGCGCTAGCATGTTAAGATCCAGGCTTATGCAGCATGTCCATTTTAAATCTCTCTTGAGATATAGCCCCATGCCCAAGCACTGGATTCCTCTCAACAATGGTCCAGTTTTTTTCTTAGCCCATCAGCTTCCTGCAAAAGTAGGAAATGGGCAGATTGACAACTTCTGAGCTCAGATGCACTGACTCTTCTCAAATTCCAATGTTAAATGTGCCTGTCTGGCTTTTAATTTCCTGCCCATAGGGTGGGAGTTCTACAACTAGCGCCATGCTCGAGCCAGCTTTCCCGCACTGAAAAGTGGTTTGGCAGGCAGAGGTCTGCTGATTTTTCTGTGGTGTCAATACAGCCAGAGGTATGACATGGGGTCCACTGTTTGGTATAACATTTTGGGTGAATCCCACCTGAGAGAAGTAACTTCTCCTCACCCAAGACTACCTAACCACATGCAGCGGATTTAAGGATGTCTGGTGTGCCTGTATTGTCAGTGCCTAGGCAAGCCTGGACAGAGTGCATGGTTTCCATTTGTGAATCCATACAGAGATTGCAGAAATATCTCACAAGCTGTCAGATGTCCCAGTCACATCTAAGTGACCAGGAAGAGTGTCGGGAGCCAAGTCCTGTAGGAAACGCCTAGGGGCCTGGGCGAACAACCACCGCCTGACTGTGCCTTACCTCATAATTCTTGAACTCTTTGTCATGGAACTGGTGAGGTCCTTTGCCTTGAACCGATTCCTGGTTTTGGAATAGGTGAGGGCTTTCGCACTGTACCTTTTCCCCTTTTAGGAGTGGTTCAGGACCTCCACCCTGCACATGCTCCCCTGTCTGCCTCAACGGATTCACCAGAGTGGAGCAGTCTCTCTCCGTACCTGGCACAAATCAACCTGACCTGGGAATCCAACTGAAGAGAACTATTTCAACCTCTCTGACCACCATCTCATGTTCCCTTTGTATGCCAGTGGGTAACCGTGTGATTACTGAATCCAGCGCTTACGCCATAGTCATCTCAGTGACTGTTGAACCCCCTCTTGCAAGGGTTGGCACCCCATGGGACTTCCGGCCTGGACTGGGAATTACCAGTAAGAATGGCCTCTTGCACTCTCAAACCAAGGAAGCCTCAGCTCCTTGGTCCTCAAGCACTTCCTCCTGTGCCTCTCTTGACAGCCTGAAATAGGCCTGAATCTGGGAGGTCATTACCCAACGTACAACCTAGAGCAATGGAGTCCTTAACTGCAACATGGTGCAGGGTGGTGCTACCCTTTCAATTAAGCTTTACGTTTGCCAAAGGGTCAGTATGTCAGACCATCAAACCCTCTCACCAGCTGGTTTGGTCCTGGGATGTACTGCCCTTACTTTACCCATTTTTGCCTGACAGCAGTAAAGATACTTGCAGCCGCATCACACAGCAGGAGTCTTTTCCCCATTTATTGACACCTGGTCCTGATATATCTGAGTACTGGTGGGAACTGGGGCCCCCTCAGAACCATTCCCACTCAGAGTTAGGGAACTCTGTGACTCCCTGGCCTATTGTGACTTCATCTGCTAAGATTTCCACACTGTATATGGCCTCCTCTTCCAGGAGCCAAGCTGTCAAAGGGGCCTGCTTATGGCTCCCCTTGCTGGTCGGTTCTCCCATTCTATTACACATCTCCACACAGAAAACAACCTCTGGGTGGTGGGGGTGGTGGTGCTTCATTGTTAGAGCTTCATTTTTGCAGGGTTCACCAACCATGGGACTGGGACTTCCCTTTATGGTTTTGGTGACCTTTCTTGGAAGAAGGATCAGAACATTAGTACTTTCCCTCCCTGTGTTTGTTATCATATGACTTGTCATCTCGTTTTGATGTATTAGCCTGAGATATTTCCTGGAATGGAGTGCTGACAAACCTGTCAGCAGCTTTCACAAGATCCCTAGAGTCTGGATTACTCTTGTCCACTGCGTGCTAGTGTAACTCTATCTCACAGTTTTCAAGGATATACTTGCATTCAACTAAATTAAACTTTCCCTCAAAAGTGTCAACTTTGTTAACAGTAACCCATTCACACCTCAAACTTTTATTTGGCTTATTTTTGAGCTCTCTAAATCTCCAGAGAAACTGCATAGGGGTTTGCAGAACCTCCATAGAGATGCCAGCTTTAATGTTCTTGTAAATTGGCCTTTCCTCATGAGTAAACTAAATAATGACATCACTTCCAGCCCTCAGTGGACAGGTCATAAGAGCTGCCCCCCACAACTCTTCTTTCACATCCTGGAAGTGGAAGGAGAGTTTCAGTCAACCAAACCAAAATGTCTTTCCCCAACTAGTATGGAGGAACTTAGTTCTAGGGGTTGTGGTGTTGAGACTTCCTTGGATGCCACTACTAGAGGTAATCCTCATATCCTCTTTTTTAGTCTCTAGGTCCATTTTGTGCAGAAGTACAAAGACCCTCTGCTTTTGTCTCTCATAGCTCTGCTTCGGTTCCTCAAAGGCCAACTTCCTTTCCTCTATGAGGAACTTTCTTTCCTCTAGGTCGACTCCAGGACGACTCCCATAGGACAAAACAGAAGTTTTGGACCTCAAAGTCGCATGGGATATGACTGAGGCCACGGACCGTTGAGTCCTCTAGGAGCCCAGGAGGGACTACACTACATCTCTTTAGGGATAATAGTGGAAAGCCCTAGCCCTGTCGCTCTCCCCGTCCACTTTGACCCCCCCTTTCCCAGAGGAACTACTTGAGATGGAGGCTCAGTAGTGCTACTGGCCTCCTTAGAATCTGGACTGGCGCCACAAGAAATAGGCCCAGTGACCCAAAGAAAAGTGGCACACCCCTCGCCTCTTGACCCTTGATGTTGTTTGATCCCACCCCAAAGTGATATCCCGGGAAGCGATGAAACACAACCTTTCACCCCTTGACAAAACAGAAAGTGGCATCAAATGGCATTGTCCCTAAGTACACTACGAAAAATATGGTTATGATTTCACTAATGTGATATACATTTCATACAAGGATCACCTGGAGCACCATATGTATCATTAATATCTGTGTGTATAGAACCATATTGTCAAATTACTGTGAATGCAAGCAGACGTCCAAGGCCAAATGCTTATATGTTATTGTGTAGTACTTACGCTTAAGCTCTTTTTTATTGAACAAATATGCATACAATATCACCCATCCTGTGTTGGTACTCATTTATCAACCCAAGAAGGATTAAAGGCTTTTTGAAAGAAAAAAAAATAATTGAATTCCACATTTATTTTCTCCAAACAGGCACAGGCATGGCCAGAAACCGGCCCCGACTCCCCAGGGACGATTGCAGCCCGGCCACGGGCCGAAAGGCTAAGGGGCCAATCCGACCCTGCTATACAAATACATTCACTTTAATGTACCACGCAACATCTAGTAATACCTAGATTATAAAACACCTACCCCTTTAAAAGAACACAGAATATGCAAGATAGAAAGATGCTGTGCTCTCGATATTGACACAGGGGAAGCAGGATAGATAAAGACTACAATGTTATTTGTAAAGCATATGTTCTTGAAATACAAAATGGATTAAAACTACCCAGCAAGTTCCTAGGACCCAAACTGGAGCAAAGGGCAGTTATCAGACAATTATACCTTTGTGGTGTCTTTGCAGTGAACCATGCTTCTCTGTGCTGTTCAATGGTCCTGTTCGGTTCAAAATGCAACAAGCTCGGTAGTCCAGCAGCAAGCATATGTTGAAACAATGGGCAGTGTTGAGGCTGTGTTGAACTGAAGAAGGCTGAGGCTTAAGGTTTTGATCAAGCGGTGCAGAACGTAGATGTCACCAGGTTCTTTTTGACGGTTGAGTTTGATAGTGCACAGGCTGATGACAGAATGCTCAGATGAGTTGGTTCATTGCTGTGCTCGAAGGATTCAGTTCGGAGAGAACACTAGGATCAGATCGATAGTCGACTAGATTGGCAGTGAAGAGACTGGTGGTTCGAATGGTGTTCAGGTGTTGCATGTGGAACAATGATTCTTTTTTAGGCAGCAATGCACTTTAGCCAGCAGGGTGCAGCAGGGAATGTGTATGAATTCATGGTATAGTGGCTCAAAAGGTCTGTGAATGCCAAAGGCATCTCCATAGGGTTCTGTTGGTCTGAATGGTGTCCAACACACTTGATCATGGCTTGCAGTGTTTCAACTGTGAATTTACAGGAATCCTGACTGCCTTGGCCCTCAGGTGATGTGAGTCCCATTCCAGGGTCTAAGGGTAATCAGGACAGAGAAAGAGTCACCAATGTCAATGCACCTCTCCATTCATAACAGGGAGCTGGGGACAGATTCCCCTCAACTCCTGCACATGACCTACAGGGTTAGGCTAGCTCTAGAGTTACGCTGGTAGGCTGCCTACCCAGGTTGAGAGAAGTCCTTGGCTCTCTTAAAAGGGTCAAACCCATGATCCAGTCACACTATGTTCCGGGTGGTTCTGTGATTCTGTCTTAGTCTACTTGGCTCTAGCCATCAGTTGTTGCCAAAATATAGGCTTCTTCTTTATTCAGCCTGGTTAATATCTGTACTTCCTACTTATTCTGTCTCAGTCCTATTGGATCTTCCTACACGGGGAGCTACAACCTAGTACCTCACTCTCACATTGATGGCACTGCCACTATTTATTTGGTTCTACCTTAAAGCTGAGCCACGCTTGACATTTTCTGGACTACCCAGTTCATCATTTCTCTCCCCTTTCTACCCTCTTGCAGAGTCATCTACATGAGAGCAGTGTGGTGCTGCAGCATGTGCCTCAACATGGCATCCTCCTGTTCCATGTTGTCCAGCCCACATTGACTGACAGTTGTGCGCAATACAGGTATTAAAAGTAGAACCACACCCATAACTCCACCAACAGGAGGTCATGCTGATAGTGCTGGCAAAGCATGGCCCTGCTTATTGATGGCTCCCTGGGTCAGGCTGTACTGGGCAAGAAACATGGGGCTGGCAAGACCTTTGTGTTATCTGTGAGTCAGGGGTGGTGTGCCTTAGCGTGGCTTCTTGCATGACTGGTAATGAGGCGGCGTGACATTCGATACTCCCTGGATGCTGCCATCACCGCTCAATGAGGATGTAGCGCTATTGGGGTCTGCGGCATGTGATGTGTGCTCCTCTGACATCCTTGTGCACAGTGCAGTGGTCTCTGTATATCGAGGAGATGCACAATGTGATCTTCCTTGGGTCACCCTTGTGTACTTTTTGAAAAGGTTGCAGATTGCACTGCCTGACTTCCCCTGACAGTTTAGAGGGTATTTTATAAGTGGGGGTGACTCCTGACCCACAATCATATTGCTCCTTTCCATGAGGAGGAACAGTGTAATGGTGCCTTTCGCTTACCCTTGTCCCGATGAATGTGCAGTGGCTCCCAGTCTTCTCCTCATGAGCGATTTACTTGGGGACAAAGCCTTGTTGCCCTCCCCATTCCCTGACCTCCATTTACTTGTATTCCTCTCCCTCGTGCCTCCCTGCCCGCCCACCAGCCCTGAATGGCCATTCCCCAGTGCTTGGTGTTCAGACCCAGCGCTCCATAATTGCACTTGTTGCCGAGCCATGAGGCAGAGCAGGTGAGCAAATTCTGCTTTGAATATCCTCCTGGGCCTTATTCTTTCTTTGTTGCTGCGTTCTGTGAGCCCCAAGCCCTGCTATTCTCCCTTTCCCTCCCTGTTCGCCAAACTCCATTTCCTTACTGTATTCCCCGACCTCCCACCTCCCAGCCCGCCCACCAGCCCTGATTGGCCATTCCCCAGTGCTTGGTGTTCAGACTCAGCACTCCATGCTCACACTTGTCGAGCTGTGAGGCAGAGCAGGATGAGCATATTCTGCTCTGAAGTCCCTCCTGGGCCTTATTCTTTCTTTGTTGCTGTGTTCTGTGAGCTGCAAGACTTGCTGTTCTCCCTATCCCTCCCCGTTCCAGGACCTCCATTTCCTTATTGTATTCCCCTCCTCCTGCCTCCCAGCCCACCCACCAGCCCTGATTGGCCATTCCCCAGTGCTTGGTGTTCAGACCCAGCGCTCCGTGCTCGCACTTGTTGCCGAGTCACGAGACAGAGCAGGCGAGCAAATTCTGCTCTGAAGACCCTCCTGGGCCTTATTCTTTCTTTGTTGCTGCGTTCTGTGAGCCCCAAGCCCTTATGTTCTCCCTCTCCCTCCCTGTTCCGTGACCTCCGTTTCCTTGATGTATTCCCCCTCTCCCAGCCTGCCCTCCAGCCCTGATTGGCTATTCCTCCAGTCATTACTGACCTTCCCAGGACAGTCCTCTGCCCGTGCAGCCCCTGTGGCTAAGGGCCACTAGGCAAAGGGCAGCTCCTACAGGGGCGGCTCCTGATAGTGTCTTCAGGTGTCAGCAGGGGAAGCCAGTGACCATCCATCAACCAGCAGCCACTAGTAAGGTAGGTGTGGCCCGGGTGAGGAATAGAGCCATCACTCTACCCTGAAAACCTGCCACATAGCAACCTCACCTACACTAGATTAATAATGTGTTTCGTTAGCCTGTGCCATGCTGGAATAGCGCTGTGACATAGTGAAAATATTTAAATTGCATGGTGAAACCTAGACATTTTCTCCCACTTACAGGACTCTCAGACCTAGGTGTGTTTTTATTTAATTGCATTGTGAAAGTATTTAAATTGCATAGTGAAATCTAGGCCTTTTCTCCCACTTACAGGACTCTCAGACCTAGGTGTGTTTTTATTTAATTGCATTGTGAAAGTATTTAAATTACATGGTGAAACCTGGGCCTTTTCTCCCACTTACAGGACTCCCAGACCTTAGTGTTTTACCTCTGCTTGAACTAAATTGTGATAGTAATGCTGTCTTTGGTACTTGCCTTCTTTGGATAGTGTTGACCTAGCAAACTGTTCTACTACTGTCTGTGCCATTGTCGATTTGTGCAATTGTCTACTATTGTCTCGTCTCTCCTTGTCTTGTCTGCTTGCACCCCTCCCTGCGTCCTTCCCTAGTGTTCTCTGTGCATCTGCCACCCCCTCCGTTTCCCTCCTTTCCCTACCTACTATATGGTGCTCTCTGTCTCTCCTATTTTTCTAACAGCTTCTCTATCGTCTATCCTGCTCTCCTGACTATATCTGGTAGGAAGAAGTTTAAAAAGAACATCCTGGTCTCCAATCCAGGCCTCCCTATTGCTGACACCTATACCAGTGATTCCCCCAGGCAAACCCTCACCAACATCCTCTTTGTCGTTCCCTCGCCAGACCTATGGACTCTTCATATGGTCTATGTGCTCTCTCCTTTCTCTTCTTCTCCCATTAATGGTGGCACCCGGTGGGTGGCTCTCCTGGCCTCCTTCAACTCCTCCAAGGTCATCATTAATGTTTATCGGAATGGTATTGTCCTGGTCCAAGGCCCTCAGGCCAATCTTCTCGTCTTTGACAGATTCTTCTTGTGCCTCAGAAATGTACTTCCTTCACCTGTGGTCCCCTCTCTTCCCTCAACGTCTTCCTTGCCTCACCTTGTTGTCTCCTCCTTGGCTACCTCTTCTGCCCCCCCTTGGGCTTCTTCTACACCTCTGCAGGGTGTACCTCTGATTTGTACCCCTCCCTGGAAGTCTTTGAAGGTCCTCAACCATCTCCCTATTGCCACTCCAAACTCTTGCTCAGCTGTCAAACATTTCTCTGACATCGGCCGCCTCCAAGAAGAACTGGACCTCGATGTGCCCGGTCTCACCGAGACATGGTTCACGACCAGCTCTGTCAAGAGCCTCGACACTCTCCTACCTGACAGCCTGTCAAGACCCACTACGCGCCCAGGTCCAACAGTTCCGGATGGTGTGTAGCCCTGATCTTTCCCGAGTGGATTCCTGTCTCTGTCATTCCTACACAGGCCTACTCTTCTTTTGAATGCCTCATCTGCAGGCTCTCTCTCTCTTAGCCATTGCCTTACTGTGGCTATCATCTATAAGTCACCTGGTCAGATCTCCTCCTTCCTCTCTGAGTGGGTGGACCTCTCCTCTTCCCTCCTGGTCTCGACCACTCAACTCCTCCTTCTTGGAGACTTTAACATCCACCTGGATGCTTCCTGTCCTTCCACTGCACTCTTTCGCGACCTCTGTGATTCTCTCTCACTCTCTATCCTCCCCTCTGGCCCGAGTCACTCTGCAGGGCACACTCTGGATGTTCTGATCTCTACTTACCTTCCCCTCTCTCTCCCTCTCACCACTCCTCTCTCCTGGAGTGATTACTTTCTCCTTTCCTCCCAGCTAACTCTTTCCACCCCCCCTGGCCAAGCCAACTCCAGCACTGCCACCTGCCTTCTCGGTTATCCAACCCATGAAGCGTTTGTCAGTTGAGGCTTTTTCTGCCACTTTCTCACCCCCTCGTCCACCTGTGGCTGACTCACACCCTGACACAGCCCTCTCCATGCTCCATTCTGCTATTGCTGATACTCTTGATGTTCTAGCCCCTGTCATGAGGATCCAATTGAAGCCCAAACCCAAGTGCAACTCCTGGTTCCACTCAGACCTCGCAACCCTTAAACGCAAGTGCAGGGTGCCTGAGAGGAAATGGCGTGCTTCTGGTACTTCCTCTGATAAACTGGCCTGCCGCCTGCTCCAAAGGCAATACCAGCTCTCTGTCCGCACCAGGAGAGAGCCCACATCCATGTCCGTGTCTATGCGGCATCTAACAACTCGGCCGAACATTTTAAAATCTGCAAGGAGCTGTCCAATCCTGCTGCAGTCTCTACCTCTCCTGTCCCCTCCCTGGCCCTCTGCACGGCCCTGGCTTCTCATTTCATCTTTAAAACTCAGCACATCCTGTCCTCTTTCTCTTCCTCTCCCGCTACCCCCTCTACTCCCTGCTCTTCCTCTGGCCCTTCTTCGGCCACCCCTCCTCCCACCTTCTCTTGCTTACCCCTGTTTTCCCCAGACAAGGTTTCTAGACAAGTTCGATCTATGAAAGACTTGTCTAAACAGGTTCTCCGCTGTTTCTCCAAAACCATCAAGGACCACATTGACACCTTTGCCCCCGCTCTGGCTGACTTCTGCAACCACTCCTTCGCCACTGGGGTCTTCTCTCCCCCCCGAAGCACTTCCTGCTGCACCCTCTTCTTAAGAAATCCTCTGCCGACCCGTCTTGCCCGGCTAACTATCGCCCTATCCCTATCACTGCTTTCCTGGGCAAACTCCTGGAAAAGCTGGCTATCTCCCAGCTTAATCTTCACACTGAATCTGTTGGTTGTCTCCATGACCATCAGTCTGGCTTCAGAGCTGCCAGAAGTATGGAAACTGATCTCCTGAACATCTGTGAAGACCTGCTATCCAACTTTTATTCCAACACACCTTGTGTCCTCATCTTACTTGATCATTCTTCTGCCTTAGACATGGTCAACCATGGCATCCTGATCAACCGTCTCCATGATCACCTGGGTATCACCGATCAGGCCCTGGATTAGCTGACCTCTTTCCTCTCGGATTGACCCTCCCAGGTCCAACTTGGGTCCATACTCTCTACTATCTCTAGCTCTACCTGTGGTGTTCCCCAGGGGTCTAACCTCTCTCTCTGGCTGTTTAACCAATACCTGGCACTTCTTGCCCACCAAATTGCCGCTCTCTGCCCCAACTTTCAGTACTATGTAAATGACACAAATCATTTTCAGGCTTCATTCCACCACTTCTTCTCCTTCTCTCATCTGACTGCCTGCTGTCCAGGAGTGGTGTGCCGCCAATGACCTCTGCCTTAATGCCAGCAAGACTGAGATTCTTCTCATTGGCACACCTGCTCCCTCCTTTCCTGACTCTCTCTGTCCGCCATCTCCTGGCCCTCTTCCTGTTCCCACCTGTGAGGCTAAAATCCTCGAGGTCATCTTCGACTCCACACTCTCCTTCTCTCCTCACATCTCTGATGTCTCCAAGAAGTCACACTACCAGCTGCACTTCCTCAGAGATATTCTTTATTTCCTCTCCTTCCCCTAGAAGCTCACTGTCTCCAGAGCTCTGGTTCTCTCTAGGCTGGACTACTGCAACAGCCTCTTTCTAAATCTGCCTGCTTCTACTCTCCACCCCCTGCAACTCATCCAGAACAGGACTGCGAGAATTGTCCTTGGCCTCAAGCCCAGGGGCTGTATCTCTCCAGGACTGAAATCCCTGCACTGGCTCCCAGTGGCTGCGAGGATTAAGTTCAAAACCCTCTGCATTGTCCACAAGGCCTTCTGGGGCCTGAGGCCTCCATATCTTCAACTCTCTGTTCCTAAATATCTTTCTTCTCGAGCTCTCTGCTCATCCGCCTCCAACTCCCTCAGGGTCAGTCGCATCTCCAAGCAACGAGTTGGTGGTAGATCTCTTTCTTCGGCTGGGGCCTCCCTCTGGAACAGCCTCCCTGCCTCCCTGAAACTTGAGGAGAACGATCTCCGGTTCCGGAAGCACCTCAAAACCTTCCTCTTTGCATCTGCTTTCTCCCCTCCTCTCCCCTGCTGACCTCCTTGCTGAAACCAAAACCGGACTGGTCACCTAGCCACCCTCTGATCCTGGGTCCAGGTCCCCTCCCCCACTAGTTGCACTCCTGTATTGCCTCCCTGGGAACCACTGCACTTGGGGACTGTTTTCTGTATCTCTACAGTCCCCTCCCAGCACCTGACACCTGGTGTCCGCACTTACCCTTACACTTGCCACCAGCTGGCCGCACCTTTTACTTATGCTTTTATTTATTCTCTTTTTTTTACTGTCGATCCCATGTACTGCCCCCTTCTCCCGCACTTCAACCCTTCCCCTGCACTTGCGTGATCTCAATGTCACCTGGCCTAGTAAGAACGGTTTCTCCGTCTTCCGTCTGTTCCCCCCCTTGCCTCGTCGCACCTTGAAATACATGTGTATAGGCGCGTTATAAATGCCATATCATATCTCTCACTCTTGCCTGCATGTCCATTTCCGGTAGCACCACCACCACGTCCTACTATTTCCTCTCCCCACCCTACACCCTGCATCTCTTTGCCTTCCACTCCCTACTGCTACTAATGGAGTACGATCAACCCCCCACCAATGGCAAGGTTTAAAAAGTGATCTCTATCCTCTCATCACTTCCATCACAGCCACTGTGTTCTCTACCACTGGCACTGTCATCTCCTGCTCATCCACTCTCTCTATCTCCTTGGACTCTGCCCCTAAACCTGGCTGTTGCTGACTTCCTACTCTGACACAGAGGTTGGGGAGTGGTCTTCACCCAGCACTTCCTTCACAGTCCTCCACAAGAAATTACATGTGTTTGTGTTGACCATGTGTAATTCTGCAGTGAAAACATAGTGACGAAGACAAGCCAATGGATTCACTCAAGGCTCACACAAAGGGAAGGATTTCTAGAAAAACACCAACTGTAAGGCTAAGGAAGGTGACTAAGCAAAGGGCATCTTCCGAGTACACACATAACAAACATAGGAAAGGAAAGGTGTTAGAAAACACTTTTCTTGGTGTGTTTACATGTTTTTGGGTGACGAAGGAAAAAAGGAGCAGGCAAAACTACAACAGGGACCTCTTTAAGGCTTTTTTGGTTTGTTGTATAAGGGTGTAAAGGAAATCAAGGAAGCTAAGAACAGGAGCCTAACAAATACACAAAACAGAAAAGGGAACACACAAGGATCAAGAAAATCCCAAACTGAACAAAAAACCTACCAAACGCCTTCAAAAATCTCCCCAAAACTCTACTGAACTCACCAAAATCACTCTAAAAGCCTTCTCATCCAACACATCACCAAATTGTAAGCCTGCGCTGTACTCCTCTCTGCACAGCCAAACATAAATGTAGGCTTTTTATAGTTCAATTTTGTTTTTAGATTGTTTAAGGCTTTTGATTGGATAGTTGAACATCTTTAACAAATACTTGAGCCTCCTGATAGGTCCATGGGACACAAATCCTGCGTTGAGACCGGAGACCAAGTTCGACCCATTGGAAATCCTGCAGGATTACCATATGGTGATTTGAAGCCTCCCAAAGAATCTCGACGTTCCTGCTTGACACATTTTCAACAGTTTGAGCACACTTAAGCACAAGATAAATATATCTTTAGTGTTTCTAGCGATAGACAGCGCACAAAGCTGAGAGAGAAAAACACTAAAGAGAATGCAGTTTAAGCCATAGATGAGCTCTGCAATAATGGTTTGGCGAACACAGTGGCTCACACTCACTGATACCTGAGATAGTGCTGAGTACAGTCTTGACCCAGGTTGCATTTGATATTCATTTGATATTCATTTGCATTGTAAAATACTTCTTTTGTGTAGTGCTGCTCTCCACACTTGCATGGCATGCATATGTGTATCCTTTGATGGGGATTTACATTTTGGTGAGGAATGCCAGCAAAGAGTTTAACTTTTGCTTGCTATGAGAAAACTCACCAATGAAGTTGGAAGATTTTCAATGTATAGATAACAAATAATCTCATTTATAATGCTGTGATGGATTTCCATCTGCTATGGGGAAATCTCGCAAGTTTACAAAAAATATCAGGGGTTCAAGTAAATGGATTCTGCATCAAAGTTAGGTCTGATAAAAAAAATCTTCACTGTCATAAAGTGCTTAGGCCTTGAAACGTGGTGTTATTGGCCTATTCCCAGGTGACCCACAAAGTCCACAGGGTACGTAACTAAATAACTAACATCCATATGTATACATCTTTGTATATGTTCTGCTGTGTGTCAGTTATTTTGTCAACATAGGAGTTGGTAAACAAGATGGCTCCCTAACCTGAAAGCATACAAAGCAAAGGGAATGAGCGCAAGATAGCTAAAAGCAGCCATTATTTAACTATTCTTCAAAATGCCTAATGGCTTTATGATCCAAGATTACTATAATATGCAGTTGTCAGCTGGAACCCTTGATACTGGTAGAAGCATGGCTTCTATGACAGGAGGGTGCATCGTTTTCTTTCAATTGCTCCAAAGCCCTAAATCCTATTAACAGCTCAGGCCCAGGTGATTTTGTTAACTACCGTTGACATGCTGTTTTCTGCAAGAAATTCCCTAGCTACCATGCAATAGGAGGACACCCAATTGTTTTTGTTCAATTGCATTGGCATATTGTTTTTGGTTTTCAAACCGCTAGAAATGATAGCAGCACAACTTAAGAGGGCACAAAGCAGACAAAGAAAGGAAGCTTGCCTCCAAAGAATGTGCCTGTCAGATGTGTAGAAAGATAGGTGTGATCAATATCATATTTACAATTTCTTGCAAATGTACACATGAAGCCACTGTTTTCCCTATTATAACCTTAGCCACTTCAAAATCAAGGATCTTGTAAATTGGAGGCAGTGTAGAGATAATTTAGATGTCGGTTTGTCTTTTCATTAAGAAGCCATCACTATTTTAACAGTGCCTGGTATACAGTCCCACCCCATAATTCTGGGAAACAGGCTGTTTTGGGAATCAATATTTTAAAAATAAAATCAGTTTTAACGTCATCCCCAAGCTTCATGTAAGAGAAGTCGCCAACATATTAAACACTCACAGGCAGCTTGTCAAACAATAAAAACATTAAAAAATAACCTGCCTGCAAACATCTAGCTATTTCTCACACACATGCATTATCTGAATAATCAAATCTATACATATTTAATTCTGAATAGCAATAGCCATTCTAGATGCAATTCTTCTGGTTGTAGGCCAGCATGTGAAAATTCTCTTTACTTCAGATCCTTTCTAAATTGCCCATAAAGTTATCTGACAAATTATTCAAAGATATGTGCTTACCCTAATCTCAACAACAAGCACTGGAATCAGAAAATTCGAGCATGTAATATTGTGTTGTGAGTTGCTAGTATGTGTGTGTAATTTCAAAGTAGGTTTACAATAAACTGCATCAGAATTCTGCAAGCTTTGGGTTAGGGGAGGATTGTTATTGATTCAGAATGCAAACAATGTCAGTGCACCCATCAAATCTAGAAGAACAGTTTTAGAATATTCTGATATATGAACGAGTGCCCCTGCCCTTTTATTTCACAGATTGAATCCCAATAGCATATCATTCTTTTTCTCTACTATGTAAAGTCAAGGGTGAGGGGTGCATAGGATTCACATCATTTTCTATGGGGATAGAAATGGCACTTCATTAACGAATCCTATCTATGGCTTTCACAGAATATACATTAAGCAATTCTTTATAAGGCTATAATACATACGTCTTTGAATCAAAGCCCAATGTTAACTATTTCTGGGAAAATGCATTGGGTATAATTGAATGACATTGTTATTTACAAAGAACTGCTTATCAGTAACACAGAAATGCTGCCCGAATCTTACGGTCAACACAACACAGAAATATATTTTGGGGATGGATTTAAATTACCTCTCACTTGATTTTACATGCAGCGAGAATGTGCTGTTTATTTCCCATTGCAAAATCAATGTATTATAGTAGCACCCTTTCAAGACCACCCCCTTCTGGGACTTAGCAGAAAAATCATCCAAGAAAACATATATAATTTCTTTGGGGAATCCTCCTACTTACTTTGGAATAATCCTTGCCATTTTCGGATCAGCATAGAGCCTCACAGATTGGAATTCCCCTACTCAGATACGCCCTTTCTAACATGCTTCCTTGAAGTTAAAAGTGCCTCATATTTTCCTTCTTTGCTGGGAACAGGAAGACTCCCTTCAGCAGCTCTTATGGAATCCCAACTCTTTAGCTGATCTCCCTGATTAATCCATACACAATAATCAACATTATCTCTGTATTTTGTGGTGATTCACAGGATCTCATCACTTCTCCCCAGAGGGGAGCCCTTCCCTGTGAGGCTAGGGAGGGGAGCCCGCTATGCAACAATCCTTCTAGGGGTGGTGGTAAGTGGGACCTCACTGGGAGAGATTCCCCTCTTGGAAACAAGGACTCCTGTTCACTGATGGAACTCCCTGCCCCACTTTATAATCAACCCCTTAGCCAATCACTGCCTCAGAAGTCACAACCTGATGAAACCACTGTTTGCTATTGTAATATAACTGTCAATATTCAAATCCTACAAAAATCCACTGTGAAGAAAATGAGTGGCAGAGTAATGCTGATCACTCCACCATGTCAAGTAGAGACTTCTGTGGTGAGTGGGAATTATGTAGTAAGATAGACTACATTAGAAAAAGAGAAGAAGGACAAGGATCCTCTGCTGGGGACGATCCTACTCAGATGCATAAAAAGCAAAGAAGAACTTGCCTCAGGGAGTCAGCCTGGCATGTTCGAACCTGGGAGAGAGAAGCAAGGGCATTCTGTTGTTATTTTACAAAAAAGTCTACCTTGGCCGAGCCCCACATGGGCGACCAATTTGTCAAACTGCTACTCTACCTCAGGGGGGTGGACCACTCTGGCACCCCCTGCAAATATATCTCTGGGTGATTGTGCACTGTGTTACTGCCAAATTGCTATGCTATGGACACACAAACATAACCTAATGCTAAAAATAGACACATGAAATAACATAAGTCACAAAGAAAACACATGAATCAATTCAACAATAAAAACACTTTTATTCATGCACAGCAAGGCATGGTAAACAGTACTAGCAAAGCATACTGGCATCTATGCGAGCAATCTAGTATCAATTATCCAGTCCTGCTGGATCTATGCTGCTAATAACAATGTATGCCTAATAACAACAAATGCGGCCTAATAACATTTCACAAGCGTCACCATTCAGCATTCCTCTCCAATCCACACCACACTTCACACTCTCTATGTGCGTGCCCATCTCCCCTTCTGCCAGTATGTCAACAACCCATCTCTAGTGTGTGCAAATCTCAACAACACAGTTTCCCACTCAACAGGCCTTTACTCCCCTTTTCTGCATGAACTGCAGGCAGCCCCCAGCAATCTGCATCAGGCCGATCTCAAGCCCCACACTGGGCCCCTTTCTCCTTTCCAGCTCCCTCGGCCAGTCTGGTCTCGTCTCCTGCAAAGGCTCCCTGCCAGATCGATCTCATCTGTTCTCATCAGCTCTCCCAGAATGCTTCCCCAAGGTGCATGTCAGCCAAAGCCATCCGATTCTCCAAAGCCATGCCAAACCGCCTCCAAGCTGCACCCAAAATGCTACCTAAATGCCTCTCCCTTTCATACAACTACTGCTCATTTCAGGCTCCCAGTTATAGTGTCAATTCACGTCACTCTTTCTCCATGGTTACATGTCAAAACTCTCTTCTGTCAAACCAGCAAGCGCCTGGAGGTCTGTGTACGCATGTCTTGTTCTATCTCTATGTACAGTGTGTTCTTAGTCACTGTGACATTGTACCTCGTGACTTGTATATCTTATGGCCTTCTCCTCCGAAACCATCCTCCCATTTCTCCATTCATTGAAATCCCTCTTTCTGTGCATGTCTGTCAAAGCACCTCACTCTCTGCGAATGCCCCTACCTTCCTGTCTGTCTGCGAGCAACCCAGGGATGCTGATAAGCTTCCTTCTCCTTCTCCTCTGCTCGGGAAAAGGTAACCTAATCTGTCTGCCTACCAGCCTTTGTTTACACATTCCAATCTTTTCACAGTGTACCATAACAATGTCTCCGCAGAACAAAGTGGAGCTGCTCTGTGTGTCTCTTCAGAATGGCTTAGGAGACAGCAACATGCTCTATAGTGCTTCACTCATTCTCTCACAAAGCAAGCGCTACACCACAGCTCAATGCATACTTCTAAGTGCACACATGCATGTGTCTAATTACATACATAATACATAATAACATATGTCTAAACATGTCTAAGCAAGGCACTTCATATAACAGGGCCTCTTTCTCTAGCAAACTAAATGGCTGAATGATATGGAAAATTGATAACTAATCAGAATGAATAATGGATAATTGAATCCCTAAATAAGTAATGAAGTACTAATGATAACATACCAGGCCTCTTTATATAATATCTGGTTTTACAAATCTCTCCTCTTATCATTAGATAATACATTACTAGATCCAAATGTCTAGACGGATAGTCAATGTGGCATGCTAAAACAAGAAAAATTGCAAATTTCAAAAAGCATTCTATCATGGACTTTTCTGAATAATGCAAAAACCCAAAATGCAAACATTGCACTCTATCAGCGTCAAGCTCAAAATGCAAATGCATAGCTGCAAGCGTGTAAAAATTCAGAATGATATATTCAAATCTCTAAGCGCAAATCCTAATATAGCAATTCAAGCAAAAAGTCAAGTCAAAAAGTCTGACGCCAATTCTGTGTCCACAAGTAGACATATTTAAAACGAAAATGAAGCTTACAATCAATGCATGTGTATTGTGGACATCAAGATGGATTCAATTTCAGTGTGTCAAGCACAAAATGACAATCTCTCACTTTCACAGGTGTCAAGGTGTCAAAGACTCAAACGTGTCAGTAGCCAAACAGGCCAGGTTAATACAATACAGATCAGTGCATACATTCAGTGTATACATTCAGTGTATTAATTTCCAGTTCAAGTTCATTCCAGTTCATTGCATGTCAGTCTGTGATCAGATCATCCAGGTTGTAGCCAAACAGAACAGTATGCGTGTCCTCACATCTGTGCAAAATGTCAAAGTCAGTATGGATCAGTGCCAGTGCAAAAGTGTAACAAACCCATTTCAGCAAAGCGTGTCAACAAATATGTTCACAAATGTCAACCAAGAGCGTGTTCATCAAAAGTGGCCATGAAAGCATAGCCCAAAGCAGAAGTGGTGTTCCAGCTGCAAACGGAACCCAAGTGTGTCCTTGCAAACGGACAACTTTCAGTGACAGATTTCAGAGCCTCACTGCCTCAGCTCTCTCACAACAGGTGACAGATCTTTCTTCAGAGCAAATCATGCTCACTGCTGCAAGCTTTCGTTTGTGCCTCAAGCACTTTCCTCAACTCACCCTATCTCCAAAACTCTCCCTCTTTATCCTCTTGATACCGATGTATCATTCACAGTGGCACTCATTCAGAGTGTTGAAGCAAAACAATGCGGATGGCAACTCTCCAGTAGCAATGCAATGGCATTGCAGAGGCCCCTCACATAGGCCAAAACTTCAGATTTAGATTCACTATCAGGCTCACTCCTTCCATGCCATGCCAGGCCAGTCCCTGCTCTTCACATGAGGGACCAGCCAAAGGTGGATGCAAGTGCAGATTTTGAAGCTCTTCAAATGTTGTTTAGCACCGGGAAATCAAAATGCACTAGCAGAGCGTGTCTTCCTGCTCATTTGTATTTCTTTCCTGTTCCCTAACCCCAAGCTTGTGTCTTCTTCTGGTTCACAAGGTAAAGCATTTCAGATGGATTCTCTTCTCGCTGCAGATTACAAAACAGCCCAAATCACAATTTCTCTCCTTTGCTGAACATCTTTCATCCTTGGCACAGAATGCTGCAAGGTGTCAATTTTCAAAACAGTCAGGATCTTCATTTCCCAAGGCACTTCAGTTGTCAGCCAGGAAATCAGTCAGCAAACAGTTTCTGAGTACCTTCTCAGAGCACAGCCATTGACAAAGCCATACCCCAAGGCCTCAAACCAGTCGGTCGGCATTCCCCAGAAGTGCTGCTGCAAATTGTGGGTGTCAAATAGTGTCACATCACAAGGTGACAAAAGCCCATTGTTGGTGCTGCTTCAAAACAGCCAGAATGCAAATGTCAAAAGGTGTCAGCCATCACGGATCTCGAACAGACGGTCATCAAGCTCTGGTCAATCTGGTCTGGTCAATTCATCAATGCAATGTGGTCAATCATGGTCTCATGGTCTGCAAGTCTCGGTCTGGTCAAGGTGTCTCTCCAGGTGTCATGCAAGGAAAACAAAAGTGCAAGTATTAGTTCTCTCAGATTTCAGATGTATTCAAGCCAAAAACAAAACAGCATTTCTCATTGTGCGTTAGTGCACATAGCTAGGTCTAAACTCCCAATGTCTCTCAAAAGACCTCAATGTTAATTTCTCAGTGTCTGTCCAATATCAGTGTACATGTATCAGTTCAAGTGTATCAGTGTGCCCCTGTCTCTGTCTAACCACGTCTGTCTCTCCATGCTGCATGATGCATTTCTCCAGCCATCTCTGTCTAACTCAAAACAAAACAATTCAGAAAATGCAAATTCAAAAATTGCAAAATTGAATTCCTCTCTGCATTACTCTCTTTGGCAATACCTTCTCTAGTCACACAATCCATCTCCCTTCTGAACATCAATGATTCACTCTGAATCCATTCATGTTCACAAAACAGATGCATTTCACTCAACTTCACTCCATGTTGACGAAACAAATGCATCTCATTCAAATGGACACTGCTTCCTGCATGTGGAATGC
Source organism: Ambystoma mexicanum (assembly GCF_040938575.1). Taxonomy (NCBI): domain Eukaryota; kingdom Metazoa; phylum Chordata; class Amphibia; order Caudata; family Ambystomatidae; genus Ambystoma; species Ambystoma mexicanum. Next base: position 290,328,930 of record NC_090940.1, read on the forward strand.
AATTCAGATTCTGTAAACCTTCCTTCCCTTCTCGGCCTACTCCTTTTCAAAACAGCAGTCTGCTGAAATCGCTGATACTGAAAACGCACAATGTCTCAACATTGCTAATCTCTCATAAACACTCGTTCTCTCCATGTGTCTACTCGGAAAACTCAAAATATTCAACGAATGCAACATCTCAGAACAGCCTAAATTAGCACGATTCAGTCTAATCATTCTCCTCGTGCTTGCTAACCATGTCACACAGCCGGTAGACAAAACAAAATGTTCACTTCCAAACATAGGCAAAACACTGCTCCCACAAATTATGCAAAGAATGCCATTATGACATTCCATTTCAAAGATCTTAACCATTTCATCTCTTCCCACAAATCTAGAATGCAAATGCTTCACAAAAAACTGTCTCCATGCACATAACTGCTTCCGTGCAAAGGTGTCTCCAATGATACAGTTTCACAATTCAAATCTTCATAGGCAATCCCTCTATGCATTTCTCTAGGCAAACTACACATGTCTGGCAAAAATGCACTCTCCATTTTCTCTTCATGGCAAACATTCTGTTCAATTTGTTCATTCTGTTGCTCTGCTGTTACGGCAATTTCTTCAATTACTGCTGCACTGTCAGTGGAACAAACTGTCTGGTCACACTCTCACTATTATTGCCCTGAGGTAACTCTTTCTCACCACTGACAATATTCACATCTTCATGCACTGCATTGTGCATTACCCCTGCTGGGTTTCTTATAGGAACTCTGTTCCCTCCCATCACTATGGTTGGTGCCGGCGAATCATGCCAGGCAACAAGCATATGTCTGAGCCAATTTCTTATTGCTTTCAGATCACTAAGCTATGGGCTCATGCTGCAGTTCTATTATTAATTCACCCTCGGGATTTTTCTCAACCAAATCTCACAACACTTAAGTGAGTTTCAAAAAACAAGCTTCAAGACTTCTGTAAACATGCAGATACAGCCGTCGACTTGCTAAATATGTGCACACATTCCAGACTTTTGAAATCCAAACAATGGTCAGATTTTCCAAAAAGTGTCAGTCTCTGCGGATTTCCAAACAAAATACCTCAAGCGTTGTCAAGAAAAAACAATTCTCTAGCCTGGAAAAATGGTTGTACAAACATTTTCAAAATTGCCAGTCATAAAAAACTGCTCTGGATCAATTCCAATACAAATTCCGGATTCAAACAAAGTCACAGTCAGACAACTATGTTCCCCTTCCTATGGTGAACAAAATTGTGGACGAAGCATGCTTTAATTCAAAACATCACCCCAATACAAAACAACAAACATAAAACATTCCCACGAACGAACAGTCAACACAGCGGCACACGATGTTCGAACTTCTTCGACGTCAGCTCATCGATAAGTGAGCCAGAAGCCAGCTGCAAAACTCTGCAGACTAAACCCTCTGTTCCATGTATTAATAAGCATCAGTGAAGCCCCAAGTTGAGTCCACTGTGAGGTCCTCAGTTGAAAGGACGTGGAGAACGAAGGAGGAAAGCGGTTCAGGATCCAGCATGGGGTCGATTTGTGTCTGTGGCAAGTCTTGCCAGGTGGTGGTGTGACCTCAAGGAGGTGGACCGCGTGGTGCGACGACGCTGAGACCATCTAGCAAAATACTTTGCTGAGCCACGAGAGTGAAGTGAAGAATTTAACCAAAGTGCTGGAAGCATGTATCGAGACAGCATGATCCCGAACCCTCAGGAAGAACCATGATGCAAACCGGGCAAGCTAGAGGTAGTTGGGAATGGCGGGAAACTCGAGAGGGGACACATGCAGGTGCTAAACAGTAGAGAGTATCACAAATAACAAGAGATTCATCATACTCATGCCAGTAACTATAACAGTAGTAGCGAATATAACAAATACCAAGAGACTCATCAAACTCATCTTAGTAACTGTAAAAACAGCAAAGAGTATAACGAATACTGAGAGGTTCATCATATTCGTCTCATTATAATTGTCCCAGTAACTGTGAAAGCATCAGAGTCTATAACAAATACTAAGGGGCCCATCATACCTGTCCCAGTAAGTGTGAAAACAGCAGAGAATATAACAAATATGGAGGGACTCCTCACACTCATCCCAGTGATTACAAAACTAGTACAGATGGATAGAAGAAAGCCAAAAAACTGGTAATACATGTCTCAGTGTCTCAGTGGTTGGGAAACCTGAGACAATAAGAAAGAGGAACAGAAGAACAAGTAGAAGTGCTTAGAAGACAGTGAAGTGGTAAAAGGGATTGGGGACAGTGATCTCCATGCAATGAGAAACTGTGAACCAAGTACAAGTGAAACTGAGGCCAAGATCCTCCAGTGGAAAAACAAGGACCAGTAAATAAGTCAAGACAGGGGATACCTGATAGAAGGTGGAAGATTCCTTTGAAGAATTAACAGAACTGATTAACTATGTCCCAAGGAACTATCTCAAGATAGACTATTAAGACTGAGAAGCCCTTTCCATGAGATCCCCTTTTTGTTTTGTTGGTTGAAACAATCTTTAGTGGTAGGGCCAGCATAGGGTGGTTTTTGGATGGTGGACGGATTTCATTTGGACTATCTCACTGATGACTATTACCCTAGTTAGATTTGCATTAGGTAAGGAATCCCCTTTTTATTATGGATAGATAGCCTTTTGTTTATTACTTGAATAAAATCACAGGTAGAAATGTCACCTCTTTGTCCTCGTCCTTCTGACCCATCACAATTCGATATTAATGATCTGAATATATCTCCCGCTTGTTATCAATGTTGCTGCACATAGTCAAGTCCTTCCATTGGCTTAACAGTCAGACACTCCCAGAGAGCACCTCCCCTAATCTCCATTGGATGTTGATATTTTTAGCTGCTTGCTCTCAACTTTTATTTTTTGAATGCAGATTTTCTTATATAATTGTTCATAGCTGTCAAAAATGGCAATACATCAGAGTACCTGGTATGGCAGGTGATGGATGAGAGTACTTGCCCACGTTGTGTAGGAAAAGAATTCTCCCTGCCAATATAACCCTCTTAAGAAATAAACATACAAAGGGATCAATTGCTTGGGAGAGATGGGCACCAGCTGGAATCAGAAGTCGTCTGACAGAAGAGGTTGGTAGTAGCCGAATCAGAAGTCTGTAACATAAACAAGACAGTTTTAGATGCAAGGTATAAATATGATAACTGAGCAGGAGAATAGAGCCAGTAAGTAAGGCTGGACAAGAATAGAGTACAAGACACCTTCCCGGTATGGCTATCGGAGTAGAAACAGAAACCTTGGACAGATGTCCACCTTATGATAACAAGAGAACAAGACTTAAAGAACAAGTAACTCCGTGAGAGTAAAGAAAAGAAAGCAGGGAACAAGGCAACCACTTACCGGTCGTCCAGTGAGGAATCTTCGTTTGACACCACAACGGCAGCGTATTGCCCTAAGAGTCAGTACCCGACGAAACAAGGATGTAGCGAAAGTGACCAACCGTCTCAAGTCCCATGGTCACCTATACCGAAGGCACACGGACACCTAACAACTCTAAGCGGCAGGGATGGAAGTCCAAAAGTTCCTGCGCTAACTTAGGGCAATACTGGAGCACCGTGATATCAGGTGGAATTGAACGTCCAGGTCCGACCCAAGGAAATGGTGGTTGGGTAACAGGGAAATGGGTTACTTTGTTTAACAATCCTTGTTAGTGTTAGTGCAGACAACAGCGTGGAATCAAATCAACAGGCAGAGGCAGGTCATAAGCGGTCCAGGTTCATAGTTTGTGCGGGTAGCAGTGGATCCAAATCGGCAGACAGAGGCAGGTCGTTAGCGGTCCGGGTTCGTAGTTTGGGCGGGTGGCAAGTGGATCCAAATCGGCAGTCAGGGGCAGGTCATTAGGGGTCCGAGTTCGTTGCTAGCAAGAATCAGCGAAGGATCAAGATCAGGGCAAGGAAACTAGGGAAATCAAGACAACAAGATCTCATGAAAAACAGAACGTGACAAGGACAGCATCGGATTAACACAAAATCAGAAGTGCCGGTTCTCAGAAACCCGGAAGCTAAATACTTGTTGCCTGGAGACAACGGCCCCGCACCCCAAGGCGTACGTTGGAACTTATCGGGTGCCAGAGTTGCCATAGTAAAGTCCAGGTGGTTTGAGGTGTATAGCGACAGCAAGGGGGAGGAGTCGACCGAGTACAAGCGTGGCACTATGAACCAGGGAACAATGCAAGAGAGTTTATTGGCAGTGGGTCACAATGACTAGGGACCTGTTGTCTGGTACCTCGCATAGTTGTGTCTTGGCGCGGCTGCATTTGCAACCTGGTAGAACGTCTAGTAGGTAACAAGTGTACCGAGGATGGAATCCTGACAGTACCCACCCTCAATGATCGCCTCTCCCTCCTGGCAGACCAGAAGCTAGCCACCAATGCGGGAGCATGAATGTTGCCAGAGGGTTCCCACGTCCTGTCCTCCAGGCCATAACCCTTCCAGTCAACCAAGTACATACGTACCCCCCGACGTACTCACCTCATACTCGTCTGAGGGTTGTGGAATCAGGGTAGGTACCACCGCGGTAGTCCAAGTTGTAGGATGGAAAGGTTTAAGAAGAGACACATGGAAAATCGGGTGGATTTTCCAGGAGGAGGCCAAACCCAAACGCATCGCCACTGAGTTAATAACCTTAGTGACAGAGTAGGGACCGACAAAATGAGGAAGTAAGGGGCGACAACCAGGGAGGCAAAGGTTGCAAGAAGAAAGCCAAACTTTGGAACCCACCACATTATCAGGAGCAGGTCTCTGATGGGTATTAGCCTGGGCTTTATCCTGCAACTTGGCCTGCTGTAGATGCAGAGATATTGAGTTGCGCACCTTGGTCAAATCCCTGACACAGGAAGACTCTGCAGGGCTGGTTGGAGAGGACAGCGGGTGCAAAGGAATGGTACGAGGATGACGCACATACATAGCAAAGAAGGAAGATAAGCCTGTGGCAATGTGCAGAGAATTATTATATGCAAACTCAGCCATTGATAGAAGGGAATGTTATGTTATGTTATGTGTTCGTTTATAACGTGCCGAGAACCCACAGACATCAGGGCTTGGGAGTGTCCGGGTAATTCAGTGCGCATAATATTACATGCTGTAGAGGGCGGTTTGCAGAAAGATGATGAGATTATCATTGGAAGAGGTGGGTTTTCAACGATTTCCTGAAACTCCGGTAGTTCTCTTCTAGTCGTAGAGTTAGTGGCAATTTGTTCCAGCATTTTGCTGCCTTCACTGGGAAAGATTTCCCCTGCACTTGCACACGTTTAGCTCTAGGAATATTCAGATAAGCCGTATCCTCTGATCTAAGGTGTCTTTGAGGCAGGTACAAAGAAAATTGCTTCTTAAAATATCCCGGGGCTTCTCCATACAGACATCTGTGAACTATGGTCATCGCCTTAAAGTGTACTCTCCCTTCCACTCTTAGCCAGTGAAGGGATCTTCTCCCCATAGTCACATGCTACATTTTTTTTGATTCTCTTGGTAGTTCAAACTGCATCATTTTCCATGACCTGACAGTTTTGTATATCCCTCTTCGTGGCTCCTATCAGTAAGGCGTTAACGTAGTCAAGGCGTGACAGAATGACCGCTCTTGCTTTAGTTGCTGCATTCGCTTCATTAATAAATGGCCTTATGACTCTCGTGAGACGCATGTAGTAGGCATGGTTTTTCTTAAGGTAGTTAACCTGAGCCTCGGATCCTACTGATGCTTCCACAACCATCCCTAGGGTTTTTACGTGGGGCACCACTGGGATTTTAGCCTGTATGATAGTAAAGGTCTGGTATTCTGTCCCTAACTTGGATCTGGCCTGTTGCGTCCCAAAAATCATCAGTTCGGTTATCGCATTATTAAGACACATCGAATGACGTTGCATCCAAATGTAATTAATGCGATAAACCTCTGATATTTTTGCGCTGTCGATGCTGTATTCTTCCTTGAGTTCAAAAATGAGCTGCGTGTTATCGGCGTAGTTAGTAAAGAAACTGCCGATTTGTTCCAGGAGCTCGCATAGACTTCTCATATATAAATTAAATAGCAGCAGTGACAGGCTACCACCCTGGGGGACTCCAAACAAGATAGGGGCAGCCTCAGAGAATGTGTCACCCCAGTGGATCTTAGCACTCCTGTCTTTCAAAAATCATGCTAACCAATCCAACGCCTTAGGTGTGCAACCAACTGTTTTAGCCAGTGCTTCCTACAGGAGTTGGTGATCTACCAAGTCTAAAGCCGCAGTGAGATCCAACAGCATAAGGATACCAGTGCTGCCCTTGTCTATCAGGTCTAACATGTAGGTCTGAAGATCCAGCATAGCTGATTCTGTGCTGTGGGAGGCTCGAAAGCCTGATTGCTGTTCATACAGTAGGTTCCATTCTTCTAAATGCTTTTGTAGTTTGTTCATGGAAACTTTATCTAGGACCTTCAGGATAAAATTTGAATTCGTTATGGGCCTCAGATTACTGGGGTCCTTCGGATCCAGCCCTGGTTTCTTCACTAATGGGGTAATAGTCACCTTCTTAATTTCCTTTGGTACTACCCCCTCCCTAAAGGAGGCATTAACTATCTTTGTCAGTGTTGGAACAAAAATGTCTTTATTGTCCAGTATGATTTTGGAAGGCAGAATATTCTCTGCGCAGGAGGTGGGTTTTATTTTAGCCAACACTCTACATAGCTCCGCCTCGGATTTAGGGAGGAAGGGTCTTGGAATTGCAAAATAAGACAGCGCAAGAACTGTTCCAAGGTGGCATTAACACGCTCCGTTTGGCCATCCGTCTGAGGATGATAGGCCGAAGAATATCTGTCGTTACTACCCAAGGATTTTGTAAGAGCTCCCCAAGAGCTCCCCAAAAACGTGATGTGAACTGAGAACCGCGTTCCGAGATGATGATGTCTGGGAGACCAAAGAAACGAAAGACGTTGTGAAGAACAAGGTCGGCCAGAATAGGAGCGGTAGGAATACCCTTGAAGGGAATAAACAGAGCCACCTTAGTAAATAAATCAATGACCACCCAGATGCAGTCATACCCATTGACTTGCAGTAATTCTACAATGAAATCCATTGATAACATAACCCATGGTTGCTTTGGAATGGGTAACTGCCGCAAAAGACTGACTGGTTTGGCTGGTTGTTGCTTAAACCGAGCAAGAAGCAACGTACTCTCGAACGTCCTTGCCCATGGAAGGTCACCAACACCAGCATTCCAGGAGTTCTGTGGTTTTTCTGATCCCAGGATGGGCCGAACACTTAGCATCATGTGCCCATTTTAGGGCAGTGGTGCGAGGGAGGCCGGCAGGTAGGTATATTGAATTCTGATGGTAAGGGATACCTTGAAATTGGAGATCTAAATCCTGTATATCTTGAGAATGGTTCCGAACCCAGTCGAAGAGATGTGAACGTAGAGGTGTTTATAAAGTACAAGCACAAATCACATTCTGTGGCAACAGAATGAGAATACCAGTTTGATGACCAGATGGTGACCCGTGGATACGAGACAATGCATCAGCTTTGGAATGTCTGATGCCTGGGCGGTAAGTGATGACAAAATGATACATGGAAAAGAATTCATGCCATCTTACATGACGGGCGGTGGTAAACTTTACTGACTGGAGAGCCAAGAGATTCCTATGATCAGTAAATACTTGAACTGGTACTTTAGTACCCAAAAGATGGTGTCTCCATACTAGGAATGCATCACGTACTGCCAATAACTCCTTTTCTGTGATAGCGTAGTTACCTTCAAACGCTGTTAATTTGCATGAGTGAAAAGCTACTGGATGTAATACCCCCGTATCCCTACAGGTCTGTGATGGAATGGCACCCACAGCCGTGTCCGATGCAACTGCCTCAACCACAAAGGGTAGATAAGGATCGGGATGGAGCAGAACTAGGGCCATGGTAAAGGCTGACTTCAGAAGGCCGAATGCTTATTGGGTATCCGGATTCCACACAAATGGCGATTTAGAGCTTGTAAGAGATGTCAAAGGAACAGTGATCTTGGAGAAGGAGTGGATAAATCTCCTATAGTAATTGGCAAAACCAGGAAAAGGTTGCAGGGACTTGGCATCCTTTGTAACAGGCCAATCCAGAACTGTCCGAACCTTTGAAGCACTCATCTGAATACCTTTATTGGTAATATCGTAACCCAGGAACTCCACCTCATTCACATGAAAAACACACTTTTCTCATTTGGCATATAAATGATTGTCCCGGAGCCCTTGAAGCACCATAGAAACATGTTGAACATGGGTTTTGTACGTGGGTGAGTAGATCAAAATGTCATCCAGGTAAACCACCAGAAAGCGATCCAACATATCGCAAAGCACATCATTCATAAAATGCTGGAAAGTGGCCGGAGCGTTACACAGCACGGCATCAAAAGATATTCATACAGACCGTACTTGGTTTTGAAGGCTGTCTTCCACACATCGCCTCAACGCATGCAAACCAAGTTATAGGCACACCTCAGATCCAACTTGATAAATATTTTAGCACCACCCAACTGATCAAGGAGTACAGAAATGTGCGGAATTGGCTACTGGTTATGAATGGTAACCGCACTGAGGTCGCAGTAATCTATGCAAGGGCGAAGATCGCCTTCCTTTTTAGAGACAAAGAACATTGGTGAGGCTGCTGGGGAACGCAAAAGTTGGATAAAGCTGTTAGCCAATGCTTTATCGATATAATCTTTCAATATCATGTCTTCCTTCACCGTCAATGAGTAAATGCGACTGGATGGGATTTTTGCTCCAGGTACTGAATCAATGGGGCAATCATAGGGCCGATGCAGTGGTAGTATATTGGCTCCCCGGGCACTGAAGACATCTTGAAATTCCAGGTACTCTTTAGGCAATGAGGTTGAAACCAGAGCTCCAATAATGGAAGCTGTGTCCAATAGGGAATGACAGGGATTCTTTGTGCAAGCTTGTGGTTCTTGACAGTGATTCATACAATAATTTGAGGAGAAGGATACGTTTTCAGCAGACCAATCAATGACCGGGTTGTGCAGTTTCAATCAGGGTAAACCCAGAATGACTTTGTACTGGGGGGCGGCGATCACATCAAATCGTATGGTATTTTTGTGCCCCCCAGGGTGTCCATAAACAAATCAACAGTTTTTTCAGTTACCAACCCTGAAATCAAAGTAGAGTCATCCACAGCATTCAACATTTCAGGATGTTGCATAAGGGCCAATGGGATTTCATTAACCGAAGCGTAACCTCGGTCAACATAATTGCCTGTTGCTCCTGAGTCTATTACAGCTTCCCCTGACCATGAAAGACCCAAGGGGAGTTCGAAATAGACTTTAACCACTAGAGGACTGGAACCCGATAGCCAGAGACCCAGTGAATGGGCTCCATACGTCACAGAGTCTTCCAGTTTCCCGATTTCTTTGATTTTTTAGGGCAGGCCTTCAGAAAGTGTTCCACGGACCCACAAACCCACAATAGAAACAGAGATTAATAGTCTGTTGCCTCTCCCGTTCGGCAGCGGTCAGGGGTCCCCTAATGGCTCATATTTGCATTGGTTCTGCAGGAGGCTGGGAACTGAGATGAGATGGAGGAGGTAAAAGAACCAGTCCTCTCTTCTCTCCTTTCCTCTCGGCTCGACGTGCATCGATCTGGAGCATGAGGTCCAAGATTTCATGATATGTGAGTTTGGACTACTGGAACTGTGGCTAAGGTATCTTTTAGTTTATCTGCCAATCCTTTGTAAAACAAAGAAGCCTTTTTGTCTTCCGGCCAGTTAGTCTCGGCCACCAATTGGTTGAACCTAGCAACATAAGCAAGAAGCGAGGTATCCCCTTGTTGTAGTCCTAATAGTTCCAATTCAGTGGCTTGGGTCCTGTGCCGAATATCAAAAACTCGACCCATGGCTTCTAAAAGTGCATCACAATCAAAGAGTAAAGGACTACCAGCCTCTAACAGGGGATTTGCCCAAGTGGAGGCATTTCCTCCAAAATGGGAAAGCACAAAGGCCGCTTTAGTGGTGCCATCAGGAAAGGCTTTAGGACGACATAAAAAATGTAACCTGCACTGGTTAAGAAAGGTACGATACATTTTGGGGTCACCATGGAAGCGTTCTGGGGTGCCAACGGGAACTGGGATGTCAGATAAATTGGAGGAGCAGCCGAGGGAGAAACCTGATCCGCTGCAACAGGAGCCGCTTCTTGGGATGGAGCCGAAGCCCCCAAGGAGGCTCCTGTCTGTAATTCCACTATCCGACCCTGAGTGGCTGCATGGGCAGCAACCATCTCAGCACAGAGATCAGCCATCATTTATGTGTGAGATTGTGAAGCGGCATGGAAGGCTACCATCTCCGTGCGAAGATCCGCTACCATTTGCATCAAGGTAGTCAAGGTGTCACTGGTGTCCATCTTTGTGTATATAAGGCTTCTGATTATGTCAAAAATGGCAAAATATCAGAGTACCTGGTATGGCAGTTGATGGATGAGAGTACTTGCCCACGCCGTGTATGCGAAGAATTCTCCCTGCCAATGTAATCCTCTTAAGAAATACACATACAAAGGGATCAATTGATTGGGAGAGATGGGCACCAGCTGGAATTGGGAGTTGTCTGAGAGAAGAGGTTGGTAGTAGCCAAATCGGAAGTCTGTAACATAAACAAGACCGTTTTAGATGCAAGGTATGAATATGATAACTGAGCAGGACAATAGAGCCAGTAAGTAAGGCTGACCTGGACAAGTATAGAGTACAAGACACCTTTCCGGTATGGAAATTGGAGTAGAAACAGAAGATATGGATAGATGTCCACCTTATGAAAACAAGAAAACAAGACTTAAAGAACAAGTAACTCTGTGAGAGTAAAGAAAAGAAAGCAGGGAACAAGGCATTCACTTACCGGTCGTCCAGTGAGGAATCTTCGTTTGACACCACAACAGCAGCGTATTGCCCTAAGAGTCAGTACCCGATGAAACAAGGAAGCAGCTAAAGTGACCAACAGTCTCAAGTCCCAGGGTCACCTATACCAATGGCACATGGACATCTAACCACTAAGCACCAGGGTTGGAAGTCCAAATGTTCCTCTGCTAACTTAGGGCAATAGTGGAGAGCCGTGATATCAGGTGGAATTGAACGTCCAGGTCCGACCCAAGGAAATGGTGGTTGGGTACCAGGGAAATAGCTTACTTTGTTTAACAATCCTCGTTAGTGTTAGTGCAGACAACAGCGCGGAACCAAATCAGCAGGCAGAGGCAGGTCGTAAGCGGTCCGGGTTCGTAGTTTGTGCGGGTAGCAAGTGGATCCAAATTGGCAGACAGTGGCAGGTCGTTAGCGCTCCGGGTTCGTAGTTTGTGCGGGTAGCAAGTGGATCCAAATCGGCAGACAGAGGCAGGTCGTTAGCGGTCCGAGTTCATTGTTAGCAAGAGTCAGCGAAGGATCAAGATCAGGTCAAGGAAACTAGGGAAAGCAAGGCAACAAGATCTCAGGAAAAACAGAACGTGACAAGGACAGAATCTGATTAACACAAAATCAGAAGCGCGGTTCTCGGAAACCCGGAAGTTAAATACTCGTTGCTGGAAGACAACAGCCCTGCCCCCCCAAGGTGTACGTTGGAACATATCGGGTGCCAGAGTCGCCATGGCAACCTCCAGGTAGTTTGAGGTGCATAGCGAGAGCAAGGGGGATGAGTCGACCGAGTACGAGTGTGGCACTGTGAACGAGCGAACAATGTGAGAGAGTTTATTGGCAGTGGGTCACCATTACTAGGGACCTGTTGTCTGGTACCTCGCATAGTTGTTTCTTGGCGAGGCCAAATTTGCAACCTGGTGGAATGTCTAGTAGGTAACAAGCGCATCGAGGATGAAATCCTGACAATAGCAACATGCTCCATTGATAGAATTTGGATTTCTGTAATCCCTAGGGCAAGATGAATGTCTGGATATGCAGGCTTCATTTGTGCGATTACATTTGCTTAATGCATTTATTAATCTAATTTATTTATTTAATGTGATACAGTTTATAAATAAACTTTACACATATTATAAATGCATGTTAAACATAATCAAAATCATAACTCATCAGGAAATACTTAATATACAAATAACATTCATGCTAATATAAAATATACAACAGTATTTCATATACAAATTCAGATAATAGAAAAGAATAAAATAAGCTAAGCTAATCATACTGCTGTATGATAATTTTAACGGTCCTAGAGTTATTTCATATAGGAAAAAATGTGTTTCAGAAACAACTTCAGTTGTAAACTTCAATTGACAATTGTGATTCTAATCACCCAAATAATAGCCTTCAAAATTACAAGTGTCGACCACTTTTGGCAAGTAATCAACAAAGGATACAGATGACCACAAATCCTAACCCGATCACAGGCCTCAAATCCACTCTAAATAGTAAAGGTCAAGTGACGTCAAAGTTCATATATAGAAATTCCCACAATATTCTCTATCTTCAACCAGACATTGTACATTGAAATAAGCAACTTAATATTCCTCGTATTAATACATTGTAGCCAGAATGTAATTTCTCTTATTGAGTCCGAAGAATGGACATAACTACCACAATACATCTGGTAGGTCTTTATCATATTAGGGCATGTATTAATACTAATAATGTTCTCACTTATTGATAAACGTGGGAAATTAAAATGTATACAGACTGAAGAGAGGAGGTCTTCACAATAACAACACATCCTTTAGGATATTTCTTAGTTTATATAGTGGCAGACTTAGCTAAATCTTGTCTTTGTGTCTTAAAAGTAAATGCAAATATTGGTTGCCTATAAACGATGGAAAACAGACATGACGGGGCATGCCCTCCAGCCAGCACAATGCCTCATATGAGCAAGTCTTTGTAATGTCTTCAGTAAATGTTTGATTTGAGTAATATGATAATGCTTCTTTGTCTCCCTTCATTTAGGCCAACCATCTGGCTATCAGAATTGCAAGGGAGTTAAAATGTGTCACATTAGTTCAAAGGTTTCCCTTTGAGGCTCTGCAATTAAAGAATAGAGCTTCACCCATCTGGTCCAATCAGATACTAATCTCTATCGTCAATGCACATTTCATCTTGCTGGAATTTTACAGTGTTCATCTAAGAATATCCCCTTAAAATGATCTCCCAACGTTCGGGCTAGTTTCCCCTTAGTTGCAAATCTGATCAACTGTTTTGTCAGCTAGCTAAAGGGCTGGAATGGTAATAAGTGGTATCCAAGCCAATACAAACCATTGGTTTTCTACACATCTACACTGTTATTCATTGATTACATTCAAACATGTCACTATTTGTGCAGCAATCCAGCAGTTGTTGGTAAAAGGGATACACTGTTGTCACTCTATATCTCCTCTACTTTTTCATGGAACACATTGTCACTTTACAGGAAAAATTCGAGTGCAGTGATGGTTCATGTTGGCTTCATTTCTACTTGAGACACTGCCTATGAAATCACACAGAAAATCACTTGACTTTTATATCTTAAAATGAATTTTTCTGAAGTATAGGCCATGTCCTCTTCTCTAGCTTGTTTAATCAGGTATCTGACACACTTGGGCTTGTGCATATTTTGATAGCTAGTTCCATAATTCATAACAAATTGTTTCTTATCTCGATATTGCGCTTAAAATATGAATTTTTGAACCACTTTCTGAACTGGTCTACTAGGAGAAGCCCTGTGCGGATGTTTTCCATCTCTAGACCTTAAGGTGTTTGGGACTATAAATCCTCTGAGGAGTGCATAATAGGGTTACCGATTGGCAAGAACTGGTTGTGTTTTGTGTAGTCTCTCTTAGTCTCGAGTGGCCTCGAGACTCTCCTCTATTGCGCCTGAAGTAACTTTACACATTTGTAAACCGTTTAACTACGTTCAAATTTTCATCTTAAACTCAATTTACACGGTTGTGCCTCCCGACCTTCCCTTCTTTTCCTAAGTTTCTGGGAACATATACACTGCCAGGTGAAAGAAGCAAAGTTACCCAGAGGGACTATTTCAATATTTGTTCCAACCAACCTGCATGTGACTTTGGCTCTCTTCCCTGAAGAGCAGAAGAGAGCTCCGACTCCTCTAGGGAACATGTACTCAACCAAACGTCTTACCGAACTCCAAGGACATAGCCCCTGGCACATGCTGCTGCTCTGCATATTATCTTTACATATAAGAAGGATTTGCACCTGTCTTCCGACTGTAAGCCACATTCAGACCCCTGACTGAATTGCCTTATACTCCACACAGCGTGATACTTTCTGAACCCAAGCTGACAGCCATATCAAGGTGCTTGAGCTGAATCATCTGCTTCTGATGCAAGGAGAAGCCCCAAGAATCCCGTGGGATGCTGTATAGCCTGCTTTAGAGACTAAGGTAATGGACCTATGGACTAGGTGCTTGATTCAAGGTATCACCCAATTTGTTTGAATCAAACTGTCCGTATCGATGGTTTAATCAAATGTGGGTGTTACTGTTTGTTCGAAGCCTAATATACTGAACATGAGGAGCGGGGGCTGCAGGGGTGTCCCTCGCTCCCCATGTTCGGTATGTTAGGCTTTGGGTGTTGCAGGGGTGTCCCCCACTTCCTTGACATGGGAATTGGGGGACTAGAAAAAAAAAACATGCGTCAAGACTTTTCACAAATAGAGGTTTTCTAGCAGAAACAAGACTTTTTCTATGAAATGACAACACAAGATCTTTTCTTGTAAAAAGGAACAGCAACATAGCCATCTGTATATTGCAAACGTACAACAACAAATGACTCAGTGAACAGACCGTGTATTGAATAAAACATGATGTTTTAAACAAATTAACTTTGCAAGCAATTTTTTTCTAAACTATAATGTTGGTGCAACTTGGATAATCAGACCCAAAACAAACCTTTTATAAACAATACTGGGCAGTCACAGTATTTGGACATCCATCCTGCTGACAATACAACCCATACTCACGAAATCAATTCAGGACTTGCCACAAGCTGACCAAAACTTCAGATATCTCCTCAAAGGTTTTCAGTTACTCAAAGTTGAGGCTGAAAAGATAGGTCAGGAGTGACATGCCTTGGAAGCAAAATAGCACCGAGCTGCACAGGTTTGAAACGTGGCCCTCTGCTTAGAGGTTGGATTCTGGCATAAAGCGCGGTATAAGAACCCAGTTCGATTTACTTTTTTAAAGCAATTGTCGAGGACAAACACATAATTTCTGTGTTATGTAGGTTCAGTAAAAAGGGGAGACAGAGACACTGAGGGCAGAGCGATCTGTGACTTCTCCACATAAATGGACCAGCATCCGCGCCTGCCCCTATCTTGATACAAGTCTCTTTATCAAAGTCGAGACTATCACAATAGGCGCATTAAATGGGCGACAGGGGTTCAGTGTTTCGTTATTTGAAAAGTTCAGCTCATCCGAGTGGCAAAACACTAGTTTGGGTACTGCAGTGTCTAAACAAGTCCCTTAAGGGTTTACCACCTGCTAGATCACGTTGCCCCCATCTAGCAATCAGGGAGACTATAGAACTGCAGGGTGTCCATGCTGTGAGAAAGTATAGTGAAGCACCACCGGATCTGGCTTTGACCATTGTGTTAACATTACATGGGTTGGGTTTGGTATCGGGTACCTATATATATATTTTTTTTTATCTGAATGTAATTTCGCTCTAATGGACTGTCATTAGCAATTATGTAACACAATACGTATATCCTTGTGTTCATCTTTTACAGGTTTGCAATAGAGTTTCACAGAGATCCGAGCAATATTCCTGTTCATATCAATGCACGCTTCGACTACACAAAGAAGCTGTATACAATTTGCAACACCATGATAAATGGCAAATGGGGAACAGAACAGGAGACCCATGGCAACTTTCCATTCAAACATGGACGTCCATCAAAGGTAAATTCAAATTGTACCTCTGCAATTTCTTTTTTCATAATTAACAATGAAGAAGGTCTTTTTCTGCTGCCGAATATTGTTCTAAGGTATTGCTGGTCATTTATTTTCAGCAAGAAATAACAGGTGATTTTTGCAAAGCACCCCATTGCTCTGTGTTTAATGAAAAAATCAGTCTATTCTTGAATACAAGATAACCGGCGTGGATATAGAAACCCCACCAATACCAGCTAGGCTAGGAAACAAGAACAGGGCTGCTTACTTTATTACTGTGTTGCCAGTGCTTACCTTGTTTCCAAGGTGCCATGATGATGCTGGTTCTCAGTCTTTGTTATGGTTCTTTCATGAGGCTTTTGCGCCAACCGTCTGAATCAAAATGAATGGCAAGGAGTGTGGGGAAGTGAGGATGGGTGTGTGCACGGATGAATACACATACACGCCTTTGCCATTCTTCCTGCCCTCTCCACTCTCATGGCATTGCCCGTTTGTAGGGGATTCGTGAATGCGGTGTCATGATATGCGTTGGCCTTTTTTATTGAGCGTCTCGACTGTCACTCTTTGATGCAAGGAGTGTAGGCTGCAGCCTAGACTTGAAGAGTTTAAAATACATTCTATGAGCATTATTCAAATTGTTTTGGCGCGCCAATGTGTGCACAAGTGAAAACTTTAAATCAGGGGACAAGTCCTAAAACAACAAGCATTGGCAATGCCAATAGTTTGGGCGTTTGTTACCTGCCAAATGCTTAATACTTCTACAATAGCCAAAACTATTGGCGTTTGGCAATGCTTGTAACAAGACTCCAGAGAAGGAAGCGCAGTACTCATAAATTGAGTGGCTGAAGCGGACCTGGTTGTATTACACCAATAACGAGTTTACAACTCCAAATCAAGCCATTAACTCTCACATGGCCGCTTTGTAAAAAAAAACAGCAGGCACTTTGAGGGCAAAGTTTGATGGTAAGGTTGGATTAAAGTGAGCTCAAATACTTCTCATGACGAAGTGTTTTTGCAGGGGAGGTGTGGCAACTGGGTATGAATGGCCACAGGGATTAGCATGCCCAGTCAATTGGTGGGCAAATAAACAAACAACAGAAAACGCTGTGCCCCTGCTCATCTAGCATGTTTCCCTATCCATACTCTAAACAACACCTGAGCTTTAGGCTCCAGAAGGAGAGTGTAATAGGGAAGGGGGAAGGAGTCAGGATGCGGGGCAGAGAGAGGGGCCCCTTCTCAAGGCACATGTTCCAGAGGGACAAGAAAAAGGAAGTCCAGGAGGAAGTCAGGCACGTGGGTGCGCCCAACCGACAAAGAATAAATACTTGAAAACGCGATTTCATGTGCTAAGCAGGGGAGTTGCTAGGTCTGGAAAAGACCCGGGGCTACGCTGATGTCGGAACTGTTGGGACTGGGGGCTAGCTAGTCTTATGGCTGTAGCTCCTGAGATTCTATCCGGGGATACAACCAAAAGATCAGGGGCTATAGCCCCCTTAGCCCCCCCCCCCGTGCAACGCCCCTGGTGCTATGATTAGTATAACACGTGAGGTCGGTGATATAGCTAAGAGGACAGGAAGACTGCCTTATTTTAAGAGTAATGCATCTTATTTCCTACAAAAACAAAACACAACCTTATTGCAAAAAAACACTAACAGTTTGCTGTGAAGGGAGGCAGGTAGGACTGGACCAAAGTGGAAATTAGACATGTGAGTACATAGTGACATTTAATGGACATCCACCTTTCAACAGTGGCTTCCTTTTTTTGGGGGGCAATCGCCAATTGCCCCTTTGTGTGCAGTAAAAATGTGACTCCACACATAACGCCCCCAAACATATTTAAAAAAAAATGTTTTTATTAAAGCGGTTTATTTCAAACCTTTGCCACACAATGAAAAAAAAGGAATACATTACATCAGTACAAGCGATCAACATTAAACAGCTTTTCACTAAGTTCACCATAGGTAAAAAAACATGTAACACCAGGTGCAAGGAAAAATGAATAGGGAAGTACTGATTATCAAGAAAAGAAAGCTCGATTATAAATAACAGGAGGGGTCCTCTTCACATCATGGGCGGCCCTTAACCAAGACCCTTCCTAATATATTAAACATTTCCTCTAAAACCTTGTTAATGCAAGTGTCAATTTAAGATCAGTCCCCTGGCCTAAGGCACACCGCCATTCCTCGGCGTTCCTAGCTGGGAACTCACTTACAGAACCACCTAAAAATGACGTTCTAATGTCTCTCCGCTTCTGGCATAAATGCCCGCAAAATATTCATGAGAGACATATGAATCGTGCATGGTTATTTTTGGTTTCCCGGCAGCGAGTTTGACACAGAGAATACAATTTCTACAGCGAAAAAGGCTTAAAGGAAATATAAGGTTAATTTTGTGGATTTCACTCCACCAGCAGTAATTTCACCCACTCCTTGCAGCAGGGGGTTCCACACCACTAGCCGCGCGTCCTGTTGAGGGTCAACCTTAATACACATTTGGGGCACAGGAGTAGTACAGGCCCAACTTAAAAGGGCAATACATGTGGGAGGGCCAACCATAACACTTCCCCTCTTAAAAGGGCAACCCACATGGGAGAGTCCCACACCACAGACCTCCTTTTTCATAATGAACAAAACAGGTGTTACAGAAACATAAACTGATTCCCCCCGGCTCTCCGTAACAATACTTAGGCCACACACAGAAATGATAGAATAGGCAAACTCGTGGAATGACCCAATGACACATACAGAGGGACTCTGGTAATTGCAGACATAGAAAACATATCAATGACTGTACATGTATTCAGCGAGTGACATGGTTTGTTAACTGCTGGTGGTATATCAGTGGTTCTACGTCACCTTACAAGGCCTTTTATTAACCTGGGGTGGTTGGAACTTCAACTACTGGATGACGCAGTTGTTCGCTGCTGGCACCATATAGAGCATGCCTACAAAACGTGGGAGCATTTTAACTGGGGCCACAATACGCATATATACCTCCCATGCCGGCTCACGGCATTAAGACGCATGTTTACTGAGTCCTCTTTGAGCACTTGCAGGACTGCAGGAGACCGGTTCACTTCACATCAGTGTCCATTTCGGGATTGTCACTTCCACAGGACAAAATCAGTTGATTTCACAGTTCAAAAGACCGGCAAAGTCGCACCTGGAATCAGCAGGGGCCACATCGGCTTAGTCCCCTCATGTTGGGGCAGGCAGCGAGATACAGGTAGCAGGGCGTCTAGGCTGCCCCACATGATGTTCACAGGGCATGGGGTGACGCCATGTTACTCACCCTCTCTACTTGGCCACGCCCTCCCAGGCAGGAGTGTCTCTTTACGGTAGCAGCACAGGAGGGCACACAAACACGCATACAGAGCTGCAACCCTCTCTTTTACGTTAGTCTGCTTCGTGTCTGAGTCACTTCTTATGCTGCTCCGGGTAGGGGCCACAGCTCCTTCTTTCCATCCCACCCCCCAACCAGTGTGGCAGGATTACTGGGCCACTTCTTCTCCTCCCTTAGGCAGGAGTCACTTCTGTTGATGGGGCAGCAGTCCTGGCCAGTCCTACCTTCCTTCCTTCCTTTCTGGCAGGATAAATGGGGACTCAGTGTCCCAGTTCAGGGGCTGGCACAACTCGCAACTGAAGCCACATCGGCCTGGTCCATAGATCGTAGGGCAGGCAGAGCGACACTAGTGGCAAGACGTTGGAGCCACTCCATTAATCTCCCTCCCCCAATCAGGGGTGCCGTTCAATCTCCTAGCAATCATCAGTGCTTTACGGCTTCCGCATTTCTCTCTCACAATCCTTATGTCAGTATCACTGTCACCAGGTGTTCAAACGGAGCATGTGAGTAGTGTGAGCCAGTCAACACACAGACAGTTGCACAGCATGGAGAAGTCGACAGCTGATCCGCAGGTGACAGCTTCTGGCAACATGCCCCATGACATTCTAAGCCCACTATTCCAACTCGTATGGTTATTGGCACAGGAAGGACGTGTCTTCTTTGCTGGGGTCCAGCACAGTCCGAGACGGTGACAACAACCAGTCCGCAGGAGTGCAATCTTGAGAAACTGTGTTCAGGCCCCTTTTGCTGATATGTTGCGGCCTTGCCAAGTACATAGATCATCAGATGAAACCAACACATGCTGGGCAGAGAGCAGCTCTTTGTCCCGTGAAAGCGTGTGGCAAATAGATAAGTGTCCACTTGTACTGTTTGCTGCGCTGCAGGCCCTCTCTATCATTCGAAGAGCTGGCTGTCTCTCCAGGGGCATTGGGAGCTGAGCCCTTTCACTTTCAAATGCACAAATTGCATGGATTGTTTGTATCTTCTTCAGTCCATATTGTTCATGCTGTACGTTAGGGGGTAGCTGAAATAGCGAACCTGTTATCGTCCCCAGTGTCCAGGCTGGCGCGGATCAGACAGCCCTCGCAGTTGTTGCATGGCGAGCCGAGCGCGGATACTCCTTCCTGGGGCACAATGGTATTTGCCACTGGGGCTTGCTCTTCAGAGTATGCTCGTGTTCATCTGCTGTCCCATCTAGGACTGCACCATATAGCACTCTTCTATCCTTTGACTCACCGTCTTTGTCCCCGGATCTGCGGGGGCCATATGTGTGTTGTAACATCACGCCACCTTGGAGCACTTCATCTTGCCATTTGCTCCAACTTGGAGCACCACTTTATTCACCGCCTTGACGGCCCAGGATTAAATGAAGGGACCCACTATTCACTCCCGCTCCGATGTAGACCACTTTGTAATTCACTGCTATCGGGCTCTGGGACTTCCATTCTCTGCTCTGAGGCCTGAGCTGCTGCATAACTACACCACCGGGCAGTTGGGTGTATGTCGTGTTAGGGGGGAGCTGTACACTGTTCATCGCTGGCCTGCCCGGGATTTATTTCTGGATCTAGGCATATTCCCGCAGCTTTGCCACTGCTTGCGGGGAAACGGGCGTGGATCACACGCGCACCATCATTTCTTCCTCTTCATTGTTCCACATCCAAACACACCACCGTTGGGCCTGGGATATTTAAGCAGCGGGGCCTCTATATTTTCTTTTTTTTTTTGCCTGCGACATGGAGCGCTTTGCCTATACTCTCTTTCCATCGTTGTTTCCCTTCGTTTGGACTCAGAGCACATGTCCTTCACTTCTTCAGATGTAACCGCCTGTTGGGAAAGATATTTCTTTCTTCACTCCACCGGAGCACTGTGTTGTATCCTGCATATGTATGAATGAGGTCTGAGTCAGTGTAAGACATGGGTGCACAACATACGGCCCGCGGGCCAGTTGCGGCCCGCCATGCCCTTTTGACCGGCCCGCGAGGCACAAAGACTTTCCTAATGGAGGGCGGCCCGCGCGGCCGCCCTCCATTAGGAAAGTCTTTGTTGACTTCCGGGCCGGTGAAAACACTGGCCCTCATTGGCTCAGCACACACATGCATCACGTCGCTCCTACGAGCCACGTAATGCGTGTGTGCTGCACCAATGGAGGGCCAGCACTACGGCTGGCTTGGTCCATAAGGCTTGATGCCGGAAGGCATTTCAGCCTTGGACCATGCCAGCCGTAGTGCGATTCCAGCGACTTCCAGCTTACCTGCCTTCCAGCACGTCTCCGGTAAGTGGTCTGTTTGTGTTTGTGTGTCGGGTTTGTTTTGCTTTATGTTTGTGTGTATGAATGTTTGTGTTTGAATGTATTTTGTGTGTATGTTGAGATGCAGGGGTGTGGGGTGTGTCGGATGTGTATGAATGTTTGTGTTTGAATGTATTTTGTGTGTATGTTGAGATGCGGGGGTGGGGGGGGTGTGTCGGATGTGTATGAATGTTTGTGTTTGAATGTATTTTGAGTGTATGTTGAGATGCGGGGGTGGGGGGGTGTGTCGGATGTGTATGAATGTTTGTGTTTGAATGTATTTTGAGTGTATGTTGAGATGCGGGGGTGGGGGGGGTGTCGGATGTGTATGAATGTTTGTGTTTGAATGTATTTTGTGTGTATGTTGAGATGCGGGGGTGGGGGGGTGTGTCGGATGTGTATGAATGTTTGTGTTTGAATGTAATTTGTGTGTATGTTGAGATGCGGGGGTGGGGGGGTGTGTCGGATGTGTATGAATATTTGTGTTTGAATGTATTTTGTGTGTATGTTGAGATGCGGGGGTGGGGGGGTGTGTCGGATGTGTATGAATGTTTGTGTTTGAATGTATTTTGAGTGTATGTTGAGATGCGGGGGTGGGGAGGTGTGTCGGATGTGTATGAATGTTTGTGTTTGAATGTATTTTGAGTGTATGTTGAGATGCGGGGGTGGGGGGGTGTGTCGGATGTGTATGAATGTTTGTGTTTGAATGTATTTTCTGTGTATGTTGAGGTGCGGGGGTCGGGGGGTGTCGGATGTGTGTCGGATGTGTATGAATGTTTTGATTTGAATGTTTTTTGTGTGCTGAGTTGGGGGGTGGGGGTTCGGGTCTGTATGGGTGCTTGTTTGAGAGTTTGCTGATTTGGGGGGGTGGGAGGTCCGGGTCTGTATGGGTGCATGTTTGTGTGTGTGCTGAGTTGGGGGGTGGGGGTTCGGGTCTGTATGGGTGCTTGTTTGAGAGTTTGCTGATTTGGGGGGGTGGGGGGTTCGGGTCTGTATGGGTGCATGTTTGTGTGTGTGCTGAGTTGGGGGGTGGGGGGTTCGGGTCTGTATGGGTGCATCCTTGTGTGTGTGCTGATTTGGGGGGTGGGGGGTTCAGGTCTGTATGGGTGCATGTTTGTGTGTGTGCTGATTTGGGGGGTGGGGGGTTCAGGTCTGTATGGATGCATGCTTGAGTGTGTTTGGGGCATAGTGTTTGGTTGGGGGTGAGGGGGCCATGGGGCATAGTGTTTGGTTGGCGGTGAGGGACAGGGGGCATAGTGTTTGGTTGGGGGTGGGGGCCATGGGGCATAGTGTTTGGTTGGGGTGGGAGCCATGGGGCATATTGTTTGGTTGGGGGTTAGGGGGGTGAGGGGGCCATGGGGAATAGTGTTTGTTTGGGGGTGAGGGGGCCATGGGGCATAGTGTTTGGTTGGCGGTGAGAGACAGGGGGCATAGTGTTTGCTTGGGGGGTGAGGGACAAGGGGCAGAGTGTTTGGTTGGAGGTGGGAGCCATGGGGCATAGTGTTTGGTTGGGGGTGAGGGGACCATGGGGCATAGTGTTTGGTTGGGGGTGAGGGACAGGGGGCATAGTGTTTGCTTGGGGGGTGAGGGACAGGGGGCATAGTGTTTGCTTGGGGGTGGGGGCCATGAGGCATAGTGTTTTGTTGGGGGTGAGGGGCCCATGGGGCATAGTGTTTGGTTGGGGGTGAGGGGGCCATGGGGCATAGTGTTTGGTTGGGGGTGGGGGCCATGGGGCATAGTGTTTGGTTGGGGTAGGAGCCATGGGGCATAGTGTTTGGTTGGGGGTTAGGGGGGTGAGGGGCCATGGGGAATAGTGTTTGGTTGGGGGTGAGGGGGCCATGGGGCATAGTGTTTGGTTGGGGCGGGAGCCATGGGGCATAGTGTTAGGTTGGGGTTTAGGGGGGTGACGGGGGCCATGGGGAATAGTGTTTGGTTGGGCGTGAGGGGGCCATGGGGCATAGTGTTTGGTTGGCGGTGAGAGACAGGGGGCATAGTGTTTGCTTGGGGGGTGAGGGACAGGGGGCATAGTGTTTGGTTGGAGGTGGGAGCCATGGGGCATAGTGTTTGGTTGGGGGTGAGGGGGCCATGGGGCATAGTGTTTGGTTGGGGGTGAGGGGGCCATGGGGCATAGTGTTTGGTTGGGGGTGAGAGACAGGGGGCATAGTGTTTGCTTGGGGGGTGAGGGACAGGGGGCATAGTGTTTGGTTGGAGGTGGGAGCCATGGGGCATAGTGTTTGGTTGGGGTGGGAGCCATGGGGCATAGTGTTTGGTTGGGGGTGAGGGGGCCATGGGGCATAGTGTTTGGTTGAGGGTGAGGGGGCCATGGGGCATAGTGTTTGCTTGGGGGGTGAGGGACAGGGGGCATAGTGTTTGGTTGGGGGTGAGGGGGCCATGGGGCATAGTGTTTGGTTGGGGATGGGAGCCATGGGGCATAGTGTTGCACTCCAAGAGTGAACTCAATAATAAAGCTAAAACAGGCACAGTTAGGAGATGTACATCCTTTGCTTTTTGTGGAAAACTGACTCAACGAAGGCCATACTCCTCTTGGGTAACCCAAACAGCAAACTATAGCAGTCCAAAATAACGGAATGTCCAATCAAGGGTCAATAAAATATATATAATTTAATTAAACAGACAATATACAACTAAATCGAAATAAATGATAGCAATGGAAAATGTGTAGTACAAAATGTAAGTTTGAAATGCAATAAAAATCATTACCCCTCAAAAACATATCTTTTTCCATGTGTTTAATACAAATTGGGGGTTGAAAAAGCCTCCTGACATGTCCCGCCTACCGCCCCGCCCACTTTTACTTTTCGGCCCACTATAGCCCTCATGTAAGGTACTTTCGGCCCTCTGTCAAAATCAGTTGTGCACCCCTGGTGTAAGAGCTGTTTTGGAATGCTAGGGGAGCTTGGAGTGTTGGGGCACCTGGGGATTCCTGGAGGGACGGTTAGGGACTTGGAGCTGGGCAGGGAACCTGGGAAGAAGCTACTGATGATCTCTCTCTCCTATACTATGAACTGAACCTGTAACCAAGACAATAAAGCTTGTTCCTTTTATACATACCTGGGTCAGCCTGGTTCCTGCTCCTTGTTGTTACTGGCCCAGGGCAGATCCTGCAGGAGGCAGGATACATCACACTGCAGTTTTATTTTCCTATTGTGCTAACATGAAGCGCTTAATTACTTTCACCAACAGGCGGCTCAGGATTACTGCTGATGGGGCTGCCGGCAGATCAGTGTTGCCCCGTGGTGTTAGTGGGCGCGGGCAGCCTCTTTTTCCCCCTCGTTTCTTCTCTCACCCACAGAGCACCGCAAGCTCGGGTTCTACGGGAGCTCTGATGACATGAGCAAGTGTTTTTCTTTCCATTTATTTGCCTCGAAACGGAGCGCTGCACAATTCACCTCCTGCGGCCTGGGTTGGCTACGATGCCTCAGCTGCGAGCCGCAGCCACATAGCCACTGAAGCAGGTGGGGGAGGGCTGGACTCTCGCCTCCATCTTCCTCTGGAGCTCCGATAACAGGAGCTCTCACTGACCAGCAGCCCAGGTATGCTGCAGGCACAGACACTTGTGGGGTGTGCCGGGACAGGCACTCACCTTCCTTTTCACTGCGGCCGTGCTCCCACATGGGATTTCACCTTTGCTGTGTCATAGCCTGTGCTTCATTTCCCGGCGGGGGACACATCACTTTTTTTCACCAGATGACCTGGTGGCGAATGCCGCAAGGTCAGCGGGCTCGCTTCTATCACGGCCGCACCAGCACCCTTTTGAAGGAGGGATGCGGCTGGGGTGAAATAGCCTGCAGAGTGAATAGGCATTCCGTCACCTTCTTCACATGATGGATGTCGCTCCTCCTCCTTTCTCCCCCGCAGGTAAATGATTGCAGTGTGGGGTCCGTCTTCCTCGTCGCCATTGTTGTGGGGCCGACTATTGGCATCAAGCCGGCCCCATGGGCAGGGCCGGTGCAAGGAATTTTGCTGCCCTAGGCGAGCTGTGAATTTGGCGCCCCCCCCCCGCGCCCCAGCACTGTGAGTGGTATGAAAGATCCCTGCTAGAAAACCTTTGGGATGTGAGGATGCTGTCTGTACACTGAGACAATCTTCTCCTGCAATCTAGCACAGAATAGAATGGGAAACAGAAAGCACCCGACAATATCGACAGCACCCAACAAATTGGGCAACAAGGTGTGAGAAACCTTCTTCATCTATCAGATGGCGCTTGTGCAAAATGACCTTTGCATCATGCATAGTGAAAATCTTGTCCAGTTGCTAGTTCACTAGTCAGTTTACTGAAAGCTGCCATTTCCAATCAATAGACAAGTCAACTAAAAACCGGACAATACCCGACCGACTTATGGGTGCCAGAGGGACTGTAACATAAAAGTGTAAACCACACTTTGTCGCATCAGGCATAGGCAGTGTAACATCAATAGTCATTCAACAGCTTGATGTTCAGGTTAAAAAAGGCCCCAGCGTGATCTTGGGGAGGTCTTGCATGCACCCATATCCCCTGCGGTCCACACATGTATGTGAGTGTGTACAGTGGATAAAGCATCTGGCCAACAGGCTAATTAAAAAGGGTTCACTTTCATTGACGACTGTTGCAAGGTCACTGAACTCTGGCGCCTCAGTTCTCACGACCACTTTCAGTCATGCACATGTGGGTTACAAACACTCAACTGCTGTCACATACAACAATCTGGCAGGTCTTATCATTGTCTTATAACTTCCCACCCATGGCCCAAAGGTTACAGTTAGAAGTTTGGAACTCTGCATCAAGACAACCATTAATATCCCCTCATAATTTTCAATGTATTAGAAAAATTTCAACTATTCAGTTTGGGTCTATTTGACCCAATCATATTTGATCAAATTTATTTGACTTAGACCCCCGCAAACCCGCCGCTTCCCCTCAACTTCATCTATACCCTTACCCACCCCCATATATATTTAATTAAATGTGACCAAAATAAAGGTCAAAACAATTCGATCAAATGTTTTAGGTCAAATGTTTTTAGGTCAATTATGCCAATACCAACTATTGGCCTGACACATAGCCCCCAAGAATAGCTCTGAACATAGCTCCCAACATGCCAATGCTTGTGTGTTTAAGCAGTTTAATTTAGGTGCATCTGATAATTCATATTAAGCAAAGATAACATGCACCATTTCTAGAGTGTGCACCGCTTAGAAACTATTAATTGTTGCTGAACTAATCGTTTTTTATTAATAGCCAGCATAATGGACCCAGTTTGTTACTGCTGAATTGTAACATGCAGGAATAGGAGCCTACCATCTCCTGCTCACACAGATCCCCAAAAGGCATTTGACCCCGATGTGTTATCTTCTTACCATATTGCCAGAGGTTCCTGGCTCAATCCTGGCAAATAAAACATATTTTCATGCATTCTTGCAGGTAAGAAAAAAGAGAAAAGTACCTCCTCCCTTCCACAACTCTTCTGATAACAGACCCTACTCACATTTGTGGGAACTTTATGGTGAAACCCCTGTACCCGAGGTAGTCGTGCAGCCCCAAATTTAGAAAAGGAGGCTGAGAGATGGAGGTATCTGCAAGGAACCGGCTCCACGACGAGGCAGTTCTCATTGAGAATGCATTGCAAGGCAACCTAGAGCAACCTCTCTGCGCACATGTCTTCAGACTCTGGGGGGTGGTGTGCGTTTGACAGTCCTTGGGATTTTTGGCTCCACCTGACCCTACACCAGAGAATGTACCTAAGCGACAGGAATTTCAAAATAAGTGTATTGTCTTTGTTAAAGTGGTGGACAATTCTGAAGCCTAGTTGAGAAACAAAAGTGCATAGAGGAGAGTCATTACTTGTGCTCCAGAAGGTGCCACACCAACAAAACCAAAAAACGAATGGGCGATGTATGCCATCAATAAACAGAACACCCAGTCCCCAAAGCTTGCCTCAGACATGCACTACTCCTGTATTGTTTAACATCACAGCTTGGTGATGGGATGCGATAGGCTATTAGATGATAACTGAAAATCCTAGATTTTCAATTCTGGATTCTCCATTGATGAAACTGTGTGCTCCTGGACACCTTGAATCAGGCAAAACCTTCACCCCATTATTAAGTGGTTACTCAAATAGAAACGCGACCATTCTATTCAGATTCAAAGTCCTCGCAAGCCAACAGTAGCAGATAACAAGTTTCACTCACTCATTCATTTACACACTCGCTCATTCACGCACACCTTAGCCCAGCTTTTCCATCACTGACCCTCTCGCCGACTCTGCAACCCCTCACCTCCACCCCAGCACTTCTTAAACCTCAGCCAAACAACCTTGTTTGGTGAACTGCTCAGCTCATGTGCTGAACTGGTGAGGCGCCCCGCACACCGTCCCCGTGCTGTGAAAATCATCCAATGAGAAAATAAGCTGTTTGCACAAGTCTAATACTTTCTCCTGCTTGCTTACACGTCTACCTTTTGGGTGCACATCAAAGGGTCCTCAGGCTGTCGTGCAGTCTCCCACATCGCTGAGCGTGGACATCACAGGGTACATCTAATAAATAGGAATTCTTCTGGATGAACACCCATCACAATCACCCAGAATTCTAGGAGCGCCAGCATGTACGCGTCATTGTTAACTTCACACATAGCACTTAATATTTAAGGTTAACTTGTTTATAAAGGCTCCATATAATAGCTATAGAAACAGGCAAAAATAGGTATAGTGATTTGCCCAGGATCACACTTGGCAAAGGGGGGACCCGGCTAACAGGAATAGAGTCTGTGTACTGCATATAGTGTACTTACATGTTACTCTGAATTCGAGCAAGCATCCTCACATGATCACTCATGTACAACAGTCATCCCAAACACGTCTACTGACTCCATTACTCTGCATCTCGAGCCATCCTCAAAAATCATCCCCAGTCCTGGAGTGCAGACCCTTCCAACGCCGATGATTCCCTGCATTTAGGGTCCCTTGAAAAACGAGTTGCTGATTTCTGGGCCACCAAAGCAAGGGCCCGCTACTCTTTCGAATTTACTAAAAGCAAAGCATTGCAATAGCATAGCTTGACTTTGTGCACACCGAAGGGGCACGCCCTCAGCACCATCACCAGTGCATGGCATTGCTGAAAAATCACATAATGGGGGGGTGGTATTTTAAGCTGGTGAACTTGCTTAGCAGGTCAATGCCACTTCTGTAGTCAACAGTTAAGCACCTGTATACATATTTCAATCCCAGAAGGTAAGAGGAGGTTTGACTCTTTTTTTTATTCTCCAGAGGTCACTTGTTTTAGCACAATTGACCTGTGTTATCCCTGGTGCTTTGAAGCCTAAAACTGTGGCACTAAGAGGAACACATATAAAAGAAAGTTATTAATAGAAAAGAGTGGCATGTTTACCTTGTGTTGTTTCAAATGAACTTCACAAAGTTGCACCTACTGCCAATATCTCCCTGCCACAGCCCACTGCATGAAAAGTGATTTAATTAGAAAAGTCACTGCAAGGGCATGGTTATACACTTGGGGTGCTATCTTGGTGAGCAAGCAGCATAGAGTGATTTATACATGTTCACATTTAACCATTGTCTGGAAAATGTTGTTTAATTTTTCTACATAACTGAAGGATGCCTCAGTGAACCCTTGCTACAGCTTGGCATAATAATGACACTACATTTTTTATGAAACGCTACTACCATGCCATTTTGCAGTAGTGCTATTATGCAAAACTCAGCAGCGCTTGTTTATAAACACGATGGCTTTGTAGAGCTGTTATTACACTTCTGGCGATGAAATCATGGAAACTGAAGACTGACATTGTATGGTGACCACATGCGTTTGGAAAAAGTGAAAATACTGACTGCCTTCTAGTCTCGTGGCAGCATTGCTTTGTTCCCGATACAAATAAAACATCAATATCAATAGTAATATGTAATGTCACAAATGGATTCTGAGACAAGAGACACCCTCGCGCAAACGGAAACTGCACGTTGCATCAAGCGGTTAAACAAGATGACAGTGCTCCTAGCGTGTGCATGGCGCCAGACTCGAACTGCCAACCATTCAACACGAGTCAAATGTATTTAACCATGAAGCTATTGAATTTTAAAACCTTAGGCCAGTGTGAAATATGGGCCACTTTCTGTTTCTTTGTTTATATTTGCACATTTTGGTAATTGTTACTGTAATAATGCTTACATTAGCAGTATTCTGCTGCCCAAAGAGTTCAGTGTCCGCTTAAAATGAATGAGAAGGAACATTTATGAACTGCTAGTCGCAGACTACTTTTATATTGGCACATGCCTCCACATCCCTATCCATTGCTGGAAATAAAAGTGATTTACTGTGGGAGCTACACAGCGAAAGAGGGGCGCGAGATGGGGGTTGGAGGGATATTGCCCCTCCCACAGAACTCCCGAACGTTGCTGGCAGGACCCCCATTAAATCATTTGTTTATGATGTTGGTACCAGTATAGGAGCCCACTGCCACTTTAAATCACTGCCCATAGCTTCGTCTTGGGACCTGACTTCATCTCACCATACTCCGCCCCCACCCCACCACATAAACAGTCACACACGTATGTACACACACGTGCGGAGTCCAGCACCCCTCACTCTCATGCTCTGGCACCTCGCCCTACAAGATACAGCTGTCTCGTCTCCCGAACAGCAGGTAGCTGGATTTCTTAAGGTTTTGTTTAACATGATAGGAGAACGGACCAGTTAGTGACCGGTTCATGTGTCAAGATGTACATTGAATGCACTAGCGCTGAAACCCAAGTCAGGAAACTCTGTCATCAGTTCTATAATCATGTTTAGAATTAGAGGGAGTTGCAGAGATTTCTGTTTGCATATTTACGTATGGCACATCTGATCTCCACTCCAGCATGCATTTTGTATCATCCTTTCCAACTCTGTGAAACCAGGTTCTGCTTTTCTGAACAAGAAGAGGTCTTCATTGTGTCACACAAGTCCTCGTCTTCTTCAGAAAAGGAGAACATGTTTGTGATCAGAAAAAAGACATCGCCGCTCAGCTGAGTTGGCTCGGCTCAGAAAGCAGGTCGAGCAAAAAAACAAAAAAAAACAGAAGGCAATGAGGAGGCTGTGGAGTGCCGAGCCTCGGAGACAAGGCTGCCCCCTCACCCCGGCCGTGAGAGGCGTGTTAGAGCGAGGAATCGGGCAGAGAACATTTTATTACAATTTCCAACAAAAGTATAGGGTCAGAGACGGAGTCTGCACCTCCTCACCTGTGTCGAGTGTATGTCTTGATGATCAACTGAGGAAGTCTTGTCTCACTCTCAGTTGGGCCCCGCCACCTCGGGCGTTGCTGGAGCACTCACCACACAGAAGGAAGGAAGGCTGCTGCAGACGTCCAGCTAGCTACTGGCAACTGATTCGCATTGCAAGAGTCAGTCACAAGGGTCGAGGGCATCGCACGTGCAGCGCTATTGCGCAGGTGCGAACGGCCGCTGTTGTGATCCCGACTCGCGGCCTGCGCGCGGGGGCTGGCGTTACGCGGGTAGGCCGCGCGGCCTGTGGCGCAGCTCCAGCGGGAGCTGGCAATGACTCACACCCACGCTGGATAACGGTTTGCCCGGAACTGCCTCCCGAACGCGGGGGCGGGGCTTTTATTAAGCACGCCCTGCGTCACCGCGTAGCGGGACGCAGGGCGGAACATAACATTCCTCCTTTATTATAAAACAAAACAAAACACATAACTCTAACAGCCGAACAACGGCCAAGTCCAGCATAAGCGCTCAGTCTTCAACACTCAGCCACCTTGCCATTGGAGTTCATGGCACTATTGCACCAGTTGCCACACATAGTCACTTAGCTTGGCTGGCGGTCTCGTCGTTGTTCTCAGTGGGTATCGTCCTTCGCGGGGGTCCTTCCCCCTTGCTTCAGACTCGGTTCCATCGTCGCTGTTCGGGTCCTCGAGGCCAGGTTCATCCACCGGTTCCCAGCTTCCATCCCGCGCTCCATCCTCCTCAGGGATGGCCTCCGGCTCTTCTTCGCTGGGTGGATTGTCCATGCCTTCCCGATGGCATTCCTTATCAGTCCATAGTGTACGGGGTATGGCTTTGAACCATGACGCATTTCTCGTCACTTGGCGGTTTCCTCGTGTCACAGTGACCATGGTTCCATGCCGGTTGCTGACGGTCCATGGAAGTTCCTCGTACCTTGTGTCAAGTTTTGACTTGGAAGGGTTACGTAGCATGATAACCTGGTCACCCACTTGATGATGGGACGGCCTCGCTCTCCGCTTGCCACTCATGTGTTCGTTGGCATCCCTCCTCCTTCTCTCGGTGCGTTCCTCGTTCACCGTGTCCGGGGTTCTGCTTGGGTGATGCGGGATCGAGGATCTGATGACGGTGCCGAACATGAGGTCCGCAGGCGGTATGCCGGTTGTACTGTGAGGCGTGACCCGGTAATTTCGGAGGAATCGGAAGAGGTCAACCTTCCAGGGGCTGGCGTTAGCCTTAGACACTCGGAGTACCTTATTGATAGTCCGCATAAATCGTTCTACGTCCCCATTTGCCTGGGGGTGTCTTGGAGTGATGTGGTGATATTTCACATTGAGATCTTGTAGGTACTTTTTGAAATCCTCTCCCGTAAACGGCGGGCCATTGTCGCTTTTGATTGAGATGGGTAGTCCATGGGTTGCGAACATTTTCTCTAGGGCCGGAATGACCACTTCAGCTGCTGTGGACTCAACTATCTCAACTTCCGGGTAGCGGGAGTGGTCATCGACGGCCACCAGCAGGTGGAGGCCCTCCCGGAGCTTGCAAAAGTCAATGCTGATGGCCTCCCAGCGAGAGCGGCCCCGTTCTGCCGATATGATGGGTTCCGGGTCTGGCGGCCCCCCTGTTATCTGACAGGCTAGGCACGTGGTGATGAGTGTCTCGACCCGCTCCTCGATCTGGGGAAACCATACTCGGTGCCGAATGCGGGCTTTCGTCCTTACCAGTCCTTGGTGTCCCTCATGTGCTAGGGCCACTATTCTGTCCTGTAGTTTGAGAGGGATCACGATGCGGTTTCCTCGAAGTAACAGTCCACCTTCCGTGACTGACAAGTCTTGCCGCACTGTGAATATGCCTGACAAAAACCCCTTTGCTTCCGCTGTTCTGTTGTGTGTATGTCTCATGAAAGTCTTCCAGTCACCGGACAGGATGGCATCTTTCACCAAGTCGCAACACGGGTCCTGGTGCGTTTCCGCCTCGATTTCCTCGATGCTCACCGCTCTGGGCCTCATTGCTCGCACCACTTGGCATATGTGTTCCTCTGTTTCTGCCGCTACTTGGATCTCTTGTTGAGTGGCCTCTCGCGGATGCCTGGATAGAAAATCCGCCGGGTTCCCGCTGCCTGGTTGGTAGACGAGGTTGAAGTCATATTGCTGGAGGTGCAGTAACCACTTGGTTACTCGTGCCGGAGGGTGTGCTGAGGTTCCCATGAAGATTGGTAGAAAGGGCTTGTGGTCCGTGATCGTCGTGAAGTGACGTCCATATAGGTAGAGGTGAAAATGCCGGCACCCCCACAGCACGGCGATGGCCTCCTTTTCGATGTGTGAGTACCTTTGTTCGGTCTCGGTGAGGGCTCTCGATGCATACGCGATCGGTCTTTTCTCCCCTTCCCTCGTGACTTGCATTAGGATGGCTCCCAGCCCCACGGGGCTGGCATCTACGAATAGTTCTGTGGGCAGTTCAGTATTGTAGTAGGCCATCTTGGTGTCAGCTGAGAGGGAGTCCTTGATGCTTTCGAACGAGTCCTGGCATGTTGGCCCCCATTCCCACTTGACGTTGGCTTTCGTGAGTTCCCGCAGCGGCTCAGATAGTGTGGCCAGGTTTCGGATGAACCTCCCGCAGTAGGTGGCCATGCCTAGAAAACTGCGCACTTCCGTGGGTGTCATCGGAGGGCTAGCCGCCTGGATGTCTGCGACCTTCTGCGGGTCCGGGGAGATGCCTGTGCTGCCAAACTTGTATCCGAAGAACGTGATCTCCGCTTTGAGGAATTCACACTTTTCCCGATGTATTGTGAGCCCAACCTCTTGTAGTCGGCCCAGTAGGGCGTGAAGCCTCTTGATGTGTGTCTCTTTGTCGGGGGCGTGAATCAGAATATCATCGCTCACGTTGAGGACACCAGGGATGCCCCGGATGACCTCCTGGATGGTCTGCTGGAACACCTCCGCAGCTGATGATATTCCGAAACTTAGGCGTTTGTATCTCCGCAGCCCCAGATGCGTAGAGAATGTTGTTATGTATCGAGAGTCTCTGTGGAGTTTGAGTTGATGATACCCCGCCTTTAGGTCAATCTTTGAAAATATCTTCGACCCTGTGAGGTCAGCCACAATCTCGTCGATTGTTGGGGTTATGTGGCGTTCCCTTTTAATGGCGGTGTTGGGGAGGCGCATGTCTATGCAGATCTGCACCTTTCCAGGCTGCTTGGGCTTCCGTGTGACTACCATTGGGGAGACCCACGGTGTGGGCCCTGTGACCTCCTCAATGATACCCGCTTCTTCCAGTGCCTTGAGTTCCTGCTCCACTTGTTCTCTCATGTGGAACGGCGTTCTCCGGTGCCGGACGGCTTTCGGCTGTACAGTCTCATCAATATGCAGTTTGATGGTTTTGCCTCTTAGACAGCCTATGCCTTCTTGCAAGTCAGGGTATTGGTTAAGCATCTGCTCGATCTCCATTTCTTCGTTGACATGGCAGATGAATTGGACCACTCCCAAGTCCTCCGCTGCGTCCCCACTCAGGAGGCTCTCAACACCTGCCTTCACAACATAGACTTTGGACCATAGTCTGTTTTCCCCGTGTTCCAGCGTGGTGCGGAACCTGCCAATTACCGGCAGGGGCTTTCGACAGCCGTATGCATAGAGCAGAGTGTCGGTGCTTTTCAGCTCTGGTGGAGGACTTAGAGTCAGGAAAATGCTCTCAGGCATTACGTTCACCGAAGCGCCTGTGTCGATGGTCATCTGAACGCACTGATTTTGGATGGTGACCACGCATTTGCGCCTTCGGGTGGCTTTTCCTCGAGGTCCACGGTCCTGGCATAGTGCAGACACCAGGTATACCTTCCTTCCTTTCCTGTCTGTGTCCTTGGAGGGGGCCTGCAGCATTGCCGAGACATCGTCCCCTTCATCCTCCGTGGAAGAGCTGGCCACTGCGACCCTTCTGACACTGGCTTGCTTCTTTTTCTTGGTCGCGATCTTCTCCGGCTGGTTTTGCTGAGGCTGTATGGGGGTGTCCGTTGATCGGCATACCTTCGCGTAATGGTCCTTCCGGCCACATGCCCCACACGTGGTGCCTTGAGCAGGACAGTTGCGACGGCCATGTCGTGGGCCACCGCACCAACCACACTCAGTGGGTCCCGGAATACGCGGTTGCCACCTGTTTTGTCCGTATCCGCCACTGTTGTCGTCTCTCGAGGATTGTTTGTTGGCGATGCGGGCCACCATAGCCGTGTTGAGAGCAGGTTGCAGCCTGTGTAGCGTGGCCTCCATATTGGCCGCTCTGGTGTGTGCCAGTTCCCTCTGACGTCCTAGTTCAAGGATACGCTGTAGGGGGATACCCCTCTCGCTGAGTATCAGGCGCCTCAGTTTTTCCGAATGAATCCCGTTGATGATCTGCCTCCTGATTTCCCTCTCCACATTTGTGAATTCACAGGACATGGCTAACTTCCTCAGGCGGGTGTGGTACGCATCAAGGGTTTCCTCCGCTGTCTGTAATGTGGTGCAGAAGAGAAACGTCTCATAGTCTGGGTTTAATTGAGGGAGGAAGTGATCGGTGAGGGCGTCTTTCGCGCTTCGGTACCCATCCAGGCCATCATCAACGTTCAGCGAATTGAAAATGCGCAGTACCTCATCACCCACACTGAGTAGCAGGTGTGCCTTCAGTTTCCTGGGCGCAGTGATCTCTTTGCACTCCATCGCCATCTCGAACTTCTGGATCCATAGCTGCCATCTGGGTCCGCATGACGACGGATCCGTGAATGGGTCAAACGGTTGGACCAGTGTCGACGAAGTGCCTTGAG
The DNA here is from genome assembly GCF_040938575.1 of Ambystoma mexicanum. Taxonomy (NCBI): domain Eukaryota; kingdom Metazoa; phylum Chordata; class Amphibia; order Caudata; family Ambystomatidae; genus Ambystoma; species Ambystoma mexicanum. Next base: position 290,364,426 of record NC_090940.1, read on the forward strand.
TTCGAGGTGGAGGCGGCGTCATGGACAGGTTTGCCGCAATTCTGGACGGCGTGGAGGGCCCAGGCGTGGATGTGCCGGCCGCTATGCTGGCGTGTACCTGATCCGTGTTGTCGTAGGTGCCTCCGACGGCCACCAATGCTGTGCTGCGTCGTCTGCCTGCCTTGGAGGTGCCGCCGTGCCCAGGCGCCGTGTTGCAACTCCTGGCCTGGCACTCCCCACACTCTGTGGTGCTGCTCTCCTGTGTTGGATGGGAAGAGCTGTGGTCTTGGAGGCAGAGCGCATGAATAGATGAAAGAGAAAAATTTTTTTTTTTTTTTTTTTTTTGGGGTGGGGGGTCACGTGTGTGATGGCACCCCCACCGGGTGTCCAAAAATTAAGCCGCGATGGCTGTATGTCGTTGTGGTGCCTTCAGAGCACCGAGCTTATTGTGGAGCTCGTCTCTCCTCGTCGCCATTGTTGTGATCCCGACTCGCGGCCTGCGCGCGGGGGCTGGCGTTACGCGGGTAGGCCGCGCGGCCTGTGGCGCAGCTCCAGCGGGAGCTGGCAATGACTCACACCCACGCTGGATAACGGTTTGCCCGGAACTGCCTCCCGAACGCGGGGGCGGGGCTTTTATTAAGCACGCCCTGCGTCACCGCGTAGCGGGACGCAGGGCGGAACATAACAGCCGCCACACCCATGCCATGGCATTCATGGCCCAAACCCAACCTCCTCACACTGCCTGGCTTGCCTGCTGCTTCTGCTGTCTGACTGCAGACAGTGAGTGCCCCCGAGAGAGAATGCAAAAATAAATAAAACACATATACAATACAAAATGCCTTCGTCAGAAATGCCGCCCTAGCATTTGCACTTATAGGTAGAACCGGCCCTGCCCATGGGTGCTATGGACATCAGCATCGCCACCGTAGAGGCCCCGTGCCTCAGGGGATTGCTGGGTAACACTCGGTCTTCTTGAGGGGCAGGGAAGACCATCCCCAGACCATGCGAAACCTAGCCACCTTTCTAGCACAAGGCCCATGCTCACACGGTGTGGGCCTGCAGGCCTAAATGAGACACAGACTCAGTCATTCCCTTATAGTGTGTGCAGCCGGCCTGAGGCACATGCCTGCATTTGCTCCTTTTGTAAGCTTGTTAAAAGGGCAATACACGTGGGAGGGCCACCCATGACACCGTCCCTCTTAAAAGGGCAAACCTCATGGGAGGGTCACACATCAGACTGCCCAGACAAAAAGCCAATTCATATAGCTTGTACTGCACACGAATGGTTAGGAAATAACAAAATCAACTCCTGACGTGTTCTTCAGTCAGAAACAGTAAAAAGCGCAGTTTGTGGCAGGCACAGATTTTCGATGATACACTGACAAAAGCCATTCCTTTCCATTGCCCCTTGTTAAGATGGATTTCTGAACTCTGTCCTGGAGGGGCAGAGGTTCAGAAGGCCAGCCTAGTTTCTTGGAACAGGGTAACCTCTGGACAAGCCAGACCAATCAGGGTAGCAATGGCGGCGGTCTCAAGAGGAGTGAGGGTGACTGAAAGCCAGCAATGAACACACAAAGCAAGGACGCTTACAAATTACTCCAGGCAGGTGTTATATTAAAAATATAGACACATTTATTACAAGGCCTTTGTAACATCGACCATAGTAAAGAATCACAATAAAACTCAAGTAAACCAACACATCACAACCAATACAATATATATACAAGACCGAGGGGTCTAACGAGTTAGGAGCACGAAATATGCAGACCACCTAGATGGGGAGGAAAACAGGCAGTGCAAGTAATCGTTAGGCCCAGTTCGACATCAGAGACCACCTAACTAGAAGAAAGTCCGAGCCCTACGAAGAGTGGAGCCTTGTACTCAAAAGTACCTGCACACGTGGGTGCCAACGGGCCAAGGAGTGTCTCTTCGGGGAAATCAGGCAGTTCAGAGAGGTGAACAAAGGATGGCGAACAGACCTTCGCTACTCAAGCGCAGCCTCCGCTTGTGGGCAGAAGCATGGCGTGAGTACGGAGAAAGGGGTGGGGCTTTTCAACAGCGGGGGAAAGCCACATGCTTCTGCAGGAGGGAGACCGGTTCAGGGTATTGACTACTCACCGGTCCCCGATGCAGGCAGACCCAGGCTTCTCCGAGTTAGTTTCTTCCCTGGCAGGTTCAGATGAGATCAGAGGGATGCCTCGGCACCGTGTAGATTCCGCGGCAGCAGAAGTCAGGGTCGAGGGTGTCCCAAACGCAGAAAACACGCACAGATGGTTACCTCAATAGGGCAACTCGGAAGCCGCTTGTATTCCAGGCCCAATGTACACTTCTCACTTCAGACCTGGGAACGCCAAGTGTACGAAGCGTGTGAGAGTGTTGAGGGCTCGGATTTCAGCAGCAGCCAGACGGCGGTAACAGAGCAAGGTTCCTGTGTAGGCTGGTCAGTCCGCTGGATGGCCCAGGGACGCTTCCGAAGGCTTACGTACAGGAGTTGGTGAAGATGCCGAGAATAGTTGTTCCCACTTTTCTAAAGGGACGAAGCGCAAGTACAGGCCTTCTCGTACGATCAGAGTCAGAGGGGTCTCACAGGACGACAGCAGTGCAGGGTGCCAAACCTTCAGGGGGCCACCAGCGATTCCTCGACTCAGCTTCTTGGTTGCAGGACACTTGGCTCCTTTATCCTTTGTTCGTGAGAACTCAGGAGATCGACATGGCAGTGGTGTTTCCAGCCTCCTCTTATCCAGGGTTCCCTTTGCGCCAAATCGGAGAGGGCCCAATGGGAGATCTGCTCACAAAACACTCACACCATACGTGGACCTATCACGGACCACGGTGGTCCCACGCATTCAAGACACACTAGACTCTCTGGCACCCAGGATGTGTATTGGGACCAGACATCGCAGCCCACATCCTGGAGGCTCACAACAGGCCTGTAGAAGCCCGCGAAAGCATCTGCGTTTCGCGGGAAAGTACATGCCCAAATAAGGATGGCCCCGGGTCGGCTCGACCTGGGGAAGGTGAAGGGGCGAGACAGTCAGCGGACAGGACAAAGAACCTCGTGGTCTGGCCGTTTTGGAAGCCAGACCACCCATTTTGGCCAAACGCGAGAAGCGCGGTTAACAGGGCAAAAGGGAGTTCAAAACACAAAGAAACGATCGCTGCCACCAGTCCCGTCCGTGACATACTTGCACAGTTCGTTATAAATCCATCGAGAGTTTCTAGGGCCTGTAGAATGACTAGAGGCCCAAGAGTGCAGTAACTTAGCTTACAGTGCCCTCTTGTGCCATGTTGCGTGAAAGCTGCAACATGAGAAAAGAACTAGGGAAAACGTTTCCCGGTACTGACTGTCTTAAGGGCATGTCAGTTTCCCCGTAAGAATGGAGCGAAAGCCCAGAGGAGTGCGGCGGAAGGCTGCGCTTCTCTGGCAAAGTCTAGATCAGGGTGTAAAACAACAGCAAAACGTTTGGGGGTTGCCACTTGGAAGGAAAATTACCTACAATATGAAAACTTTCCTAACACTCGCCCCTCCCAGACTAAGGACAGGGGGAACTAATCCACCCCTGGATGAGTCTCTTGTTCAGGTTGGTTAAACATTCTGGACAACCCATCAGCATTGCTATGTTGGACACCTGGCCTATGCTCAATATTGAAGTAAAAGCCTTGTAGACGTATGGACCACCTAAGCAACTTTGGATTCTCTCCCTTCATGCTCATCAGCCACTTTAAGGGCTTATGGTCAGTTTGCACAGTGAAGTGGGTCCCATAGAGGTAGGGCCTCAGCTTCCGTAGGGCCCACACAACAGAGAAGCATTCTTTCTCTACTGTGGACCATCTGAGCTCTCTGTCCTTAAGCTGGCGACTAATGAAACCTATAGGGTGTTCCTTACCCTTCTCATCTACTTGCAATAGTACAGCTCCTATCCCAGTGTCAGAGGCATCTGTCTGCACAATTAAAGGTCTTTGATAATCAGGGGCCTTGAGGACAGAGGCCTGGCACAAGGAGTCTTTTAAGCCATTGAAGGCCTTCTCACACTCGTCGGTCCAAGTTACCTTCTTGGGTGCAGTGTGCCCTGGGTTCCCCCGCTCCTCTGAGAGTGACAGGCAGGGCTTTCTTGCATACCCACTCATCTGCTGTCCTCTCGGGAATGGGCCTGCCATCACCAGGACCCTGGGTACGTATTGCTCGCAATGACACTGAGCTGCCTCCGAGATTGCTAGTTTGGCAGAGCGGGACTTGGCATACACATTAGGCGGATAGCTGTGAACACCTAGGTAGTACACAGCAAATGAAAGTGCTGTTAAGAGGTGAAAGGTTGTGGGGTTGGGGGGTGTGAGATACCTTGCGACCATTTAAAAGTATGATAAAAATAAAAGTGTGTTTCATACGTGTTTTTGTCCTCTTGTACATAGTTGTGACAAATCATATAGTACTGCACTACTTTAGCCCACATTTCATTGCCAATCAAAACAAATCAAATCAAGCTCCCAAAATGCAAATTTCTTTAACTATTTTAAACAATGTATCATTTTATTTGGACGATGCGTGGTATCTTACCCATTCAAAGATGGCTGCTAGTTTTGGCTTGTTTTTAGACAGCTTCCTTAGAGACAGTCATCCAAGATGGCTGCCTCCATGGAAGAGCTCAAAAAGTTCCAAAATGGGCAGGAATGGGTGGGATTAGCCATAGGAATTAGCATCGCTAGGGGCAGGCAATGGGAGGGATTCAATAACCTAACACATGTATCTGTCCTGTCATCTCCATTGGAAAAGCATTACAGACCCCCATTCAAAGCCCATGTTTGAAGCTCTTATGTTAAAGCTGTTACTTTAATGACAATTGTTTCGGCTTAAAGGTAGCGCTGGAATAATAATAGCCCAAACTAAAAACCTAATAGCCCAAACTAAAATGTGGGGGGACTCATTAACATACCAATTGAATGGGGTGTCACCAGAAATTAGCATATAAAAGTGCCCTCTGAAAAAAGTGGGGGGGACTTCTGAAAAAGTGTGGGGTACTCCTTGGAGTGCTCCCTCGATTTGAACCCTGCTCTAAATAATATATTACATGAGAGTGTCTGTCATTGTGCTTGGCAGTGCCTCTGTGTGGGCCCTCTGCCTGTGTGCTTGTGCCTAACTAGTGCTGTATCCATACTTCCCCTATCTGCTGGCATGTGATGCAAAACAAGGCATTATTGAGCCTGCACTGAGCCTATGATCCCATCACTTGCAGATGGGAGGGTAGACCATACATAAGGGGACTACAATATGCATATAATGGGATTATTGAAGCATACATTTATTTATTTATTTATTTATCTATTTATTTATTTATGTATTTGTATCACGCCGGACGCCCGCAGGCATCATGGCTCTACAAAGAGACGCTAAACAATAGTGACATACAATGACAGGACAACTGGTGAGCCAGAGTGAACAGAACAAGTAGATAAGGTGGTGTCTGTATCCTATTTACTTGAAAAGATGAGTTTTCAGGTTTTTTAGAAAGCTCATGAGGTTGGGATCTAACCTCAGATTTAGTGGTAGGTTGTTCCATTTGCCAGCGGCAACGTTTGGGAAAGCTCTGGCTAATCCATTCGGTCTCTTGTACGTGGGTACCACAATTTGGCCAATTGTTTACTTTACGATCTAAGGGTTTGGCCTGGCACGTATCAGGAGATTTTGGATTTAAGATAAACCGAGGCTTGCCCATGGAGACACTTGTGGACCAGTGTCATTGGCTGCACTTATCATATGATAGAAGCATCTGGACATATGGGACTGTAACTTCAGGTGCTATTATTCCCTGGACCAGAGGGTGTCCATGAGGCCCTGGCTCATGGAGGGCACACCCGTCATGATAGCATGTTCCAGGATGGGTTGTCTAGTTGTTTGACTGTTCTTTGCAGACTGAGTTGTTGAAAGGCTCTGACAATAAAATATGTTTCACCCTCTCTCGATTCATGATCTCTAGCTATTTATTTAGCCAGTCCTGAATCCAATATGACAGTTGTCATGGGGTCTCATAATATTGGAGTTGGAGCCCCCCACAATGTTTGTCTGTGATATTGAGGGTCTTAGCCCAGTCGTTCTAAATTCCCTTCCTTCAGATATATATATATAGGTTCTTTTTGCATTGGAGGTTAGAACTTGGTCAGCCCTTGTAGTTCTCCTGTTAGCAATAGGTCTATGCACTTTCCCCTATATATTCTATTAAAACCCACAGTCTCTGCTAGGTGTTCAAAATGTGTAAAGAAGGCTTTGGGGCCTTATCGCTCCAGATATTTTTGTAATACTTCATGAGAGTGCTAAGTGGTTTGGATGGGTTGGGTACAGCTGTCTTTAATTCCATGAACAATTTTAGTTGCCTACACCCTAAAGCCCTCATTACGAGTTCAACGGTAAGAATGGTGGTAATTCTGCCTGGCAGAATTATCGTTCCCGTTGAGCATCCCGGCAGAATGTCCACCGAATCATGACTAGGAGGGAGCCACGCATCATAAATCAGCGGAAACGGTAATTCCGCTGGTGGAATTAAAGCTGAAAACCACACCACCAAAAGTAATTCTGCCAATCTTCGGCAGCATTACTGTTACCACCGTACAATCAGCGGTAATTCCAGCCAGCAGAATTGCCGCCGGCAGAAATAGCGCCATCGCTGGAATGTGATGCGCGGTGGGGCCATCTTTAAAAAACACAATCCATTGAAAATCTACAGGAAAGGAGTGCCATCCACCCCAGAAGACACCAAAACCATGTTAGGAGACAAAGGAAGGGGAAAGGTGCCTAAAATGTGGCAACACAAGCAGAAGCTCACAAAGCAGGAGCTCAGTGTGCTTGCAGGGCAAGTGGTAGCCCATGTAGAGGAGCTGTATGGGTCACAAAACTGCAAAACAAGCCATCTGGGTGGAAATCAGGGACAAGGTGGTGGTCGCAGGACATGTCCCACGGGACAATGAGGATATGTGGAAGAGGTGGCACGATCTCAAAGCACGAGTCCGCACCATCATCACAAAAACCATTAGGAGACAGCAGCCACGAGTGAAGGAACAGCCGCCCCCTGCAGCTGACCCCGAAGGGGCAGACGGTGAGCAGCGTGGGGGGCGTGGGTTTGGCAGAGGTCGAGCCAGCAGCCTGGAAGACCCTGATGAGTACATGAGCTAATGATAGCCCATTGCACAACAACCCCAATAGCAGGTTGACATACTCACAATTCCAGGCATCCAGCCGAGAGTAACCCAATTAATGCACAAGCCATACATGTGACACCGCAGGTCAGTACATCATGAGGCATGGAAGGTGTGAACCCCCTGAAATACTCACCAACTAGGATGCCAAAGCCATGATATAGGACACATACAACTACCATGCAACAGCAAGTATCAAGGACAGTCACCCATTTGCATGTCACATTGCTGCCACCCCTTGCCAGAATGCCGAGCAACCATGTACAGGCACATCAGCCAAACTGCTGTCACACTCTGTAAAGTAGTCGGCGGGAGACAGTAATGGTTGTCTACTTCTCTTTTATTGCGGCGTACACTCTGGGCACATCATAAATCAACATAAACAGGTTATCTTCCTTAGGGTTCCCACCTTAACCTAATACCACTCGCAGTGCGATGATACTAACCAGGTCGTAGCCGAACAAATGCAAGAATACTCAAAATAAAAGTTAACGCGGCTGCTGGCTTCCGCTCCTTCAAGCCAATCTGCCGGCCGTGATAAATTATCAAACAAAGAAAACACACCGGTGCAAGTCCTCGCGCTTTGTGTTGCCTCCCCTCAGTCCAACGTCCTTCTCCGCCAGACTGGTGTCTTGGTGCTCGGACGAGGTAGGGAGTCTTTCGGTGCCTGTTCCGCTTCTCGCTAATATGTCCAACGATATTCTTCTCCGGTTTCACTCCATTCTGGCGCTGCTTCTTAGCCACACTCTGCTCCTGCAAGAAGAGACCCCTTCTGAGTACTTTAGCTTTGGTTTTAACCCCTGCTCCACTCCTCCCCTCCAATTAACCCACACCCGTCCCAGCAACCGTTTTCCCACACCTGCAAATGGTTTTCGGCCACCCTCTCGTGCAGCCTTCCCCGCGTTACAACGTAACAGTCTTCTCTATGAGGGCCTGACAGAATATGGACACACGGCTTTCAGTCTATATTGTTTTCTCTCCTTTCCGATCTCTTTGTCCCCTTCCTGATGCTGTATCTCTCGGGGGAATCTGGTACTTGTAGTCTGCCTATGGGTTGGTTCTTCCCGGCATACTGGTCCTGGACGGCTGGTTACAGGTGGTTCATGTGCCTTTTCCTTTCTGAATGCTAACAGCTGAGTCTCTGGCTTGCCCGCTGGTTTAACTCCCTCCTGCCTGATATGGCTCATAACCCCATCATTCCTCACGGGGTCTCGAGCGGCCGCCTCAGCTTCCATCTCACATATTCCCCCCAAGTGCCCATGCCGTTCGGGCAGGTCCACGGCCCAGGATAAGTAATCGGCCACCAGCTGATACTTTACATCCTGTATTCAGTGCAATCAAACCGCTCCTACACAACCAAACCTACCCGCATCACCCAGCCCCCCCGTACACCCCACCTACCTCAGCGCTAAAGGGAGCCCTTATTAATGCAAGATCCCTCACGGCCCATGTCCTTGATATCGCAGACCTCATCACTGCCCATAACCTTGACTTCTTAGCCATTACCGAAACCTGGCTACATGATGCCTCTGGCCCACTCCTCGCCTTATCCCTACCCAAGGGCTATACCATTATTTGAAATGACCGTCACTCCAACCTGTCTAAAGGAGGAGGAGTCGCTTTCATACATAGGGACAAGATCACTATGAGAGCTGCAGACAACACACAATTCAGCTCTGCAGAATCACTATCAGTGAAACCTTCCCTCTCTCCCACCAACACAGCAACACCCCATCTTGTATACAGACCTCCAGGTCCACTGGGATCGTTTATTGATGATATTGCCTCCACCATGTCGGCTAATACCAAGCCTAACTCCCAGATACTGCTATTAGGCGACTTCAACCTCGGTCTTTCCGATCCCAAGGACCACAAGGCCTCTGAAGTTGACACTACCCTTTCCAACCTAGGCTTCCAGCAGCGCATTCGTGATCCTACACATAACAAGGGCAGAACGCTCGACTGGTCAGCTGACCTAAATTGTAATACCAATGTCATCTCCAGCGCTGCTTGCGCTTGGTCTGACCATCATGTTATTACCTTCCTCCTGCCAGCCACCAACCCCCAGCCCACACCTACCATAGCCCCCGCTATACCCACCAGAAATAAAAAGGATATCACCAGGGAGAAACTGCTTCCTCTCATCCTCCCTTGCTTGAACACTTTCGCTTTGCAGCATAAGGATAAGGACCCCCCTGTTTTAGTAGACGCCTTCAACAGTCTGATGATCAAAGCCATTGAGAGCATAGCCCCACTAAAAATTCGCAAAGCCAAACAACAGTCCCACCTAAACTCCTGTTTCACTCCGCAGCTTAACGCTTTGCGCAAAGAAAAGCGCAAGGCCGAAGCCCTCTGGAAAAGTCATACCAGCCTAGCTAATAAAGCCTCCTTACTGATCACCTCTCTCAACTATAAGGAAGCCATCCTTCAAGCCAAAAAAGAGACCTATAACTCACGCATATCTCAAGCAGAATCCAACACAAGAGAATTATTTAAAATTCTCAAAGAATTAGAATCCCCCTCACCTGCCCCTGACGTGTGCACCAAAGACAGCACTTGGTGCAATAATATACAAGACGCACTTCTCAACAAAATAACCATGTTGCAATCCAAAATCAACGCCAAACAAAACTCCCTCCACACTCCTATTTCTAGCAATACCCGGCTACCTAAAATAACCACCCCAGACTCCCTGGTGCCATTCAGCTTCACTCCGCTCACCACTCTGGAGGTTGAAAAAATCATCTGCAACTTAAAACCATCCAATTGCCAAGGGGACGCATGTCCAGCCCAGATCATTGAGGAATCGGCTCACGACCTCGCACCTTTTATTACCAAGTTTATCAATGCCTCCTTTCAATCGGGAGTGGTCCCTAACAACTTGAAGGATGCATGGGTCATCCCCCTCCTAAAAAACCTCTTAGATCCGGAGGTCCCAACCAACTACAGGCCCATCACGACGGTCCCTTTTCTGCTAAAAATCTTAGATAGAGCAGCGTATCTTCAGATACAGAACTACTTGGAAACAAACAATCTACTAGGCAGGGGACAATCCGGCTTCAGACCTAAGCACGGTACGGAGACAGCCCTCCTAGATCTCAAAACCCAAATTGAGGACCTTAAAGACAAAGGCAAACTAGCCTTGCTATTACTATTAGACTTATCTGCAGCCTTCGATTTGGTCAACCACCAAATCCTCTGTCACCACCTGAAAACGGCCGCCCACTTCTCCGACAAGTCCACTAACTGGATTCAATCCTTCCTGGATAACAGACAGATGAGGGTATTCTCCCCCACCGCCTCTGCCGACCCTGCGCCAGTCCCATGCGGGGTCCCCGAAGGATTGTGCGTATCCCCTACCCTCTACAATGTTTTCACTAATCCCCTGTTTGATGTGCTTGACTATCTGGGTGTCACGTACACTAATTATGTCGATGACACCCAGATATTCATCCCCATCATGGGCGATTACACGGTAGACTCGAAATCCTTAAACGACATATACTTCGTCATCCAAACCTGGATGGCTCAACATGAGCTCTGTCTCAATGGCGACAAGACAGAGCTCCTCATCCTAGGCACACAGCAAAGACTTAACAAGCTGAACCCATTGTTCAGCTTCTTTAATATCGACGGAAACTCCATAAAAGTTTCCAAAGACACCAAAACGCTCGGAATCTACCTTGATTCCACTCTCTCCCTCCACAGACAAACAAATGCAGTAGCGGCCGCCGCTGCTTACCACCTGGAAGCTGATCACAGCATGCCGCCCTTTTCTTTCCACTCATAACTGTACTATCCTTGCCAAGACTTTGGTCATGTCCAAACTGGACTACTGCAATGCACTGTTCCAAGGCACTAATCAAAGCAACTTAGACAAACTCCAGGTCATACAAAACAACGCCATCAGAGCAGCCCTTAATATCCCGAGATCAGCCCACATCTCGGAAACCAGGAAGAACCTTCACTGGCTGTCAGTCACCCAAAGGATCTCTCGAAAATCGCTTGCGCTGACCTACAAATGCATGAATAACCTGGCCCCCATCTACCTCTCCTCACGGTTCACGCAGTATACCCCATCTCGATCTCTAAGATCTACCCTCAACCAGAGCCTAATGATCCCTAGATACAAGCTCCAAACAGCCGGTGGATCCAGCTTCCCAGTCTTGGCAGCCAAATTGTGGAACTCTGTCCCCCCTACCATCAGAAACCTTCCTTCTCTGAACCTTTTCAAACACAAAGCCAAACATTGGCTAGTCACATCTGATGACCAAGCTGCACTCTGAATACTTGATTACATATGTATCTCTGTACAAACTACCAATGTATTTGATTACTATGTCAATTTAAATGTAACCTGAAATGTCGTAATATTAAGTAACCACTGTTGCTAAAATATGCGCACGGTAGTCTCCGGGCCTGGTTTGCGCTATACAAATAAAACAAATACAAATACAAATACTTTCCCGGTTAATGCAATGTCACAAACTGGTAAGGCTGCAGTGTCAAAAACCATTGCAGGACTCTATGAATGGAGTCTTTCTGTGTAGCCAACCATCTCAGCGGGGCATGATCGGTAAAAGTAGTAAATCGCCTTCCCAGTAGGTAATACCGTAGAGATTCCACTGCCCACTTTATGGCCAGGCATTCTTTCTCTAAAGTGGAGTACGGTATCTCATGTGGAACTAGTTTCCTACTGATGAAGGCTATTGGGCAAAGGTTGTGTTCTGTACCCTGTGAAAGCACTGCTCCTAGACCACAGCCAGATGCATCTGCATGCAAATAGAAGTCCTTTGAGAAGTCAGGATAATGGAGAACTGGTTGAGTTGAAATCATCTGGATCAATGTTTGAAAATCTTGCACTGCCTCCGTTGTGATATGAAGGGGACGGTTCGTTTTCAGCGCATCCACGAGTGGTGCTGCTATGGTTGAGAAGTGGGGCAAGAACCTCCTGTAATACCCCACAAACCCCAGGAAGGCTCAAATTTCTTTCCGGGTTTCTGGGAGTCGCCGCTTCTGCAAGGCTTGAATTTTGTCCATTAACGGGGTTAATTGCATAACCTAGGAATTTGGTGTTTTGGGCCGCCAATTTAGTCTTTTTGGGATTATTGTGTAGACCGGCCCCCTTTAATGCCTGTATCATTTGTGTCAGATGTGAAAGGTGTTCCTTCCATTTATGGCTGAAGATAACTATGTCATCTAAATAAGCAGCTGCATATTGTGCATGAGGTCTCAGGATTTTGTCCATTAATGCTTGAAAAGTGGCCGGCGCCCCTTGCAACCCAAATGGTAAAACCTTAAACTGAAACAAGCCTTGGGGTGTTGCAAACGCTGTTTTCTCTTGGTCTGCTGGGTTGAGTGGTATTTGCCAATATCCTTTGGTTAAATCCAAGGTATTCAAGAAGGAGTCTGAACCCAGTCTTTCTATCGGATCATTAATTCTGGGCATTGAGTATGCTTCATATCGGGATATGGCGTTCGACTGCCTAAAGTCCATACAGAACCTCGAGGTGCCATCTTGTTTGGGCACCAGGACCACCGGCGAACACCACACGCTTTTTGATGGCACAATGGTCCCCCAGCCCAGCATGTTGTCTATTTCCTTGGTGATCTCCCCACGTTTAGACTCTGGAATTCTGTAAGGTCTGAGGCGTACGATTTTGCCATCTTCAGTGGGAATTGAATGCGTAGCCATATGTGTTTGTCTTGGTACTCCTGGAAAGATCTCAGCTACCTGGTTCAGGGTAGCAAATAATTTGGCTTTTTGGGATTCACCCAACTGTTCCCCAACCCCACATCCTGTAGGCCACTATGGCTGTTCGGGACCATTTGTTCTGGGACCAACATTTCTGAAAGTGCCATACATAATACAGCCTGGGTTCCTTCTTTCCACAACTTGAGTAGGTTGATGCGGTAGTTCTGGGTTTTTTTTTTCCGATCGGGTTGCTCTACTTCATAGTTAACCGGGCCCAGGGTTTTGGTTATCTGATAAGGACCCTCCCATTGGGCCAGCATTTTGTTGGTTTGGGTGGGTAGTAACACCAATACCTTGTTCCTTACATTAAATGATCGAGGCCGGCTCCCTTGATCGTAATACTTCTCTTGTTTTTCTTGTGCCCTTCCCAGGTTTTCTTGAGCGTAGTCTCCCAGCTTTCCCAGATGCTCTCTTAAGTCACTAACATATTCTGTGAGAGAGGTTTCCTCTTGGTGTTCCCAGGTGTATTTTAGTAAACCCAGTATGGATTTGGGCTGACTTCTGAATAATAACTCGAAAGGGGAGTAGCCCATCGAGGATTGCGGTGTGTCCCTTAGTACTATCAACACCCAGGGTAAAACCCGATCCCACCCCAATGCGGAGTGACTGGTGGCTCGCCTTATTATCTGCTTATTTGTTTTTATGCATCTTTCCACCAACCCATCCGTTTGGGGATGGTACACTGAGGTTTTTAAGTGGCAAATTCCTATTGTTTTGCAAACCTCCTTCATAACCATCAACATAAAATGACTCCCTTGGTCTGTCACTATCTCCGTTGGAATTCCTACTCGGGCAAAGTACGGCATGAGCACATCACATAATTGTCTCGCCGAGGTTCCTCTTAAAGGGAAAGCTTCGGGATACCGGGTGGCATAGTCCACTACTACTAATAGGAACCGGAAGCCTCGACTTGTGGGCTCCAATGGCCCTACAATGTCCATTTCTATTCTCTGGAACGGTTCCCGCATCAGGGGCATTCGTTGCAGTGGTACTCAGGCATGTATGTAAGGGCTCGTTTTTTGACATATGGTGCACTCTTGGCAATATTTGGCTATTTCAGCATATACTCCGGGCCAGTAGAAATTCTGCAACACCCTTTTCACGGTCATGTTCTCTGCTAAGTGCCCCCCTGTTATATGATCATGTGCCAGCTGGATCAGAGTCTTCCGAGACGACTGGGGAATCAGCAGTTGCTCCTTCTCTTGGTTATCTGAGCCTCGGGTCACCCTATATATTAATCCATGATTTTCCTTGAAGTATGAAGTGGCAGCTGTGGTTTCACTTATTGCTAGAGCTTGCTCTCTGGCCCTTTTCAGGGTTTCATCCAGACCTGTCACCCTGTCTCTGTCTGGAATGAGGGAAGATGGTCCCACACTCGCCAGTCTATGAGGGCAATGTCCATCTCTTTTTCCCCCATTCCCTCTAATTTTCCTTCTGTGGTTCTTGGACAGCTTTTCCCTTCTACCGGGTACTACTAGATCCGCTTTGGAAAAGGGAGCCTCTTTTAACCATTTATCGAATTCAGGTATATCTGTCCCTATCAGTACCGGGGCTGGTAGGGTAGGAATAATGGCTGCTTTAACTGGTATCTCGTGCCCCTGTAGTCCCAACACAATGTCTTTAGTAGGATACCCTTTTATATCCCCATGCACGCATTTTATGTCAATGGTTCTCACCTGGTCTGGGTCTTGCTCACTCACATGCAGTTGGATGGCCGTCTGTCTGCTACCACTGTCCATCATGGCTTGTTGGGGATGTCCATCCACCGTAACCTCTTTCACATATGGCAACTGTTTCTTCCAATAGCCTTGCGTTTGTAAAGTTCCAATTTCCATTGGTTCTGATTTTGTTTTTCTGGCACAGAACCGGGCAATATGTCCCCATTCCCCACATTCGAAGCATTGGGGTGCCTCTCCCTTTAGCATGCTGGCTCCGTTATTGGGCCGTGGGTCTGGTTTGTTCCGATGTTCCTGGGTTGATCCCCGGTAGTTGCTGCTGCGCAGGATAGGAGTTTCATTGTGGGGCCTTACTGGCAGCGCAGTGAAGGTACGGGGTGCCCCGGCTTTCTGATATGCGGTTGCCACATCTATGGCTTCAGACAGGGTTAGATGGTGACGCTGCCCCCCCCCCATCTTTGTATGCGACCGGGTAGGGCATCAATGAATTGTTCCAACATTACCTTTTCCTTAATCTGTCCTACTGTGGCTGTGTTGGTCTGCAGTGATTTTTCCGCCAAATCCTGTACACTGTAAAACAATTGTCTTGGGCCCTCGTCTGGTTTTAGGCAGGTCTCGCGAAACTGGAGTCTATATGATTCCTCGTCAATACCCAGTCTTTCCAATACTGTTTTCTTGATTTCGGAATATGGAGTGTCCCCTGTAGGATTGGCAGCCTGATATGCACCCTGCATTACACCCGCAAGTAGCTGCGCGAGATAAAAAGCCCATCTGTCCTGTGGCCATTGTGCTGCCTGAGCTATTCTTTCAAAGTTCACAAAGAAAAAACTAAGATCATCCCCCCGCCTGCAATTTTTGGAGAACCGAAGGTGGAATGGCCGGATGAGCTCGATGGGTAGCCACAGACTCTCCCAATATTCTTAATGCTTCTCTGCCCTGCTCTTGAGCTGCCGTCTGTACTTGTAGGGCTTGTTGCAGGGCCTGTCAGTCTGCTTGCGCCTGGTGCCCTTGGACTTGCACCAGTTACTGTGCCTGCTGTTGACCTTCAGCCAGTGCTTTCAACACGGCTTCCATTCCCTTTCTCTTTAGAACCCACCGCTGCCACCACTGTAAAGTAAGTCGACGGGAGACAGTAATGGTTGTGTACTGCTCTTTAATTGCGGCGTTCACTCATGGCACATCATAAATAAACATAAACAGGTTATCTTCCTTAGGGTTCCCATCTTAACCTAATGCCACTCGCAGTACGATGATACGAACCAGGTCGTAACCGAACAAATGCAAGAATACTCAAAATAAAGGTTAAGAGGGCTGCTGGCTTCCGCTCTATCAAGCCAATCTGCTGGCCGGGATAAACTATCAAACAAAGAAAACACACCTTTGCAAGTCCTCACGCTTCGTGTTGCCTTCCCTCAGTCTGACGTCCTTCTCCGCTAGGCTGGTGTCTTGGTGCTCAGACGAGGTAGGGAGTCTTTCGGTGCCTGTTCCGCTTCTCGCAAATATCCCCAACAATATTCTTCTCCGGTTTCACTCCATTTGGGCGCTGCTTCGTTAGCCATGCTCTGCTCCTGCAAGAAGAGACCCCTTCTGAGTACTTTAGCTTTGGTTTTAACTCCTGCTCTGCTCCTCCCCTCCAATTAACCCACGCCTGTCCAGCAACCATTTTCCCACACCTGCAAATGGTTTTCCGCCACCCTCTCGTGCAGCCTGCCCCGCGTTACAACATAACTTAGTCTTTCTTTGTGAGGGCTTGACAGAATATGGACACACGGCTTTCAGTCTATGTTGTTTTCTCTCCTTTCCGATCTCTTTGCCCCCTTCCTGATGCTGTATCTCGTGGAGGAATCTGGTACTTGTAGTCTGCCTATGGGTTGGTTCTTCCTGGCATACTGGCCCTGGATGGCTGGTTACAGGTGGTTCATGAGCCTTTTCCTTTCCGAATGCTAACAGCTGAGTCTCTGGCTGGCCCGCTGGTTTAACTCCCTCATTCCTCATGGGGTTTCGAGTGGCTGCCACAGCTTCCATCTCACACACACGTAACATATGCCAATCAAACAACACAACTAGACGTGTACCCCAAACTAACAACTACTGCAACAGACAGCTGCAAGGCCTACATGAAAATTGCATCACACCTAATCTTGCAATCACACTGCCATAGCTAGCTGGGCAACCCTCAGCTGACAGTACAAAGGGATAGGCAAGCAACCTTGGGCCTGCCCTACATGGTCACACGTTACCCTGTATGACAGTGAAGTACATGACACCACAGTCCAAGCAAGGCACACCTTCCAGAATGTCCAGATGCACACGCAGTCATCAGGGTAGTAAACCTCCATAGTGTCTGCCACATGAAGTATTCCCCCATGGGACCCTTGCACCCTGTTACACCATAGTACATAGAACACTATATGGCAGTACATCCTACTAAAGTCCATCAAGGTACTGATGGACTCTCCCATATCTCCTATCAGGCAGACAAGACACCCTGGACCCCATGGAAGGCAGTAGTACCTCCAGCACACTTACACCAGCAATTGGGAAAAATTCCATACGACATGCTGCACCTAGGAAGGGGAATGCCCACAAGACACTAAAAACACCCTTGCCCAATGGCACTGTGTCTGCCGCCTCTGGGGGCACTGGCACACCGGCCATGTCGGAGGCTACTGGACCTCCCACCACTGGTGGAGTCAGAGGACCAAGCCACCCACCCATGTCGACAACATGTAGGCATGGGATTAGGCCACTAGACCTGCAGCCACTGCGCCACTGGAGTCTGCCACAACTTCCTCAAGTTCTGCAGCTTCCCCTGCGAGGCAGATGTCCCATGAATCCTCTCCCCTGCCCAGCAAATCACTAATGCATTCCTCCTCCTTGTCAACTCACTGTGCGCTACATCATGACCGTTCTGAGGACACGGAATCCTAAGGACATGATGACTGGGAACAAGCAGGCTGGGCATCCGGCATTTAGGGCGGTTCCCCAGGCTGTATCGCAGGCCAGAGCAGGACCATACACTGAAGGCCATGTGGGAGTGGCTCACACAGATAGAGCAGAGGCAGGAGGAAATGCACCAGATCACCCAGCAGCAACTGTGGTGCTTGGTGCCTCCAGGTGGGTGGCCACATCACTGGACTGTCTGTGCCAGCGTCCTGCAGAATGCAGTGCCAGTAACATCTAGTGAGCCAGGGGGTGAGGGAGCTAGCTGAGCAAACCCGGTCTCACACGAGACAATGGCCAGGTCCATCACATGACTATGTGCCACCTCCAAGGCTGTGAACCTGCAAGTTCCGTGTCGGCGACCCCTACCAAGAGATCATTGGCAAGCAATCCACCAAGACACTCTCAGCACTGCACATGTTGTGCACCCTCCACCACTCGAACAGGGGATAAGAGGTAGAGGACACCTGAATGGGACAGACTGGGGACCACTGGAGTCTGGAACGGTTTTGGGAATGAAGATGTGGGGAGGGGGTGGTATTGCGGATGAGGGTGTGGGGAGGGGGAAAATGTTGGTGATGAGGGTGTGGGGAGGGGGGACAGGGTTGGGGATGAAGGTATGCGGATGGGGATTATGTTGGGGATGAGGGTGTGGTGAGTGGGACAGTGTTGGGGATGAGGAAGTTAGGAGAGAGACGGTGTTAGGATGAGGATGTGGGGGGGTGGTGTTGGGATGAGGGTGTGGGGAGAGGATGAGGGTCTGTACATAGAATAAATCACTATTGAGTTCATCCAATGTATCCAGTGTTTATTTATCTGAAATGATGTATGTGCATTTAGTGAATGGTCTCAGTACTGTGAGAGGTGCATATGTGTGGAATCAAAAATAGTTGTCCATCAGGTACTGGCGGACTATGCGTCTTTCTCTCACCTCCCCACATATGTCCTGAGGTGCAGAATGTGAACTGCTACGTGTTTGTCATCAGAGCCAGGGAGGGGGAACACACCTCATCTGGATGCAGTGGAATGTTCCATTGTATGCATATGTTGCACAGCAGTGCACATATTATGATGATACTCCCAACTTAACAGGGCTATTCATTAGTGCACCACCTGTCTGGTGGAGGCACCTGAATCCTGCCTTTAGTAGTCCAAATGTGTGCTCCATTCATGTCCTGGTCCTCCTGTATACCTCATTATAGGCTGCCTGTTACAGTGTACCAGGGTTCCTCAAAGGTGTCGTCAACAAGGGGAACTGCGGATAGCCTGAGTCACCTACAACCAATTGAAAGTACAGTGTCGGCCATGACAGTTTGCTCACATTCGTTCGCAATCCATTCTCCTTGTGTGCCTCTGTGCCATTTCATTGTCAGATTGTCTACTTACCCAGAAGCCAGGTAGGTTGTACTCTGTGTTCGTTTATGTAAGCTGGTAGGGTGCTCTTCCTGACATCAATGGTGGCACCAGTCAATTGGGAGCAGCAGTGGCTGATGGTGAGAGATCTGCATCACGTCATCCGAATGTTCGTGGAACTATACTGTTTCCGGTTCCGATATTCCTGCTCCACTGCCTGGAGGGGCACTAATTCCAAATGTGTGCAATCCAGTGCCACACTGATATTGTGGAAATGGGCAGTGGTTTAGGAAGGTGCTTTAGCAGTGTGCACCTGGGCCTGGGTGATGTGAAAGGAGATGTGCTGATGGGCATTCTAATGATCGCATTCAGGATTTGCTCCAGCACTTTGGAAAATGTTGGCTGGGACAACCAATGCAGCGTCCCAACAGTGTGCTGGAATCCGCCCATTGAACAGAAGTGTAGGATGGACATCAGCTTTACCAGGGGTGGGATGGTAGTTCTAATGTTGATGGTGCTCTGGGGGTCAGCCTCCATCAGGGTCAGCAGGTCTGATGTGGTGTGCCGGGCCAAGCAATAGAATGTGACTAATTGTTCGTCAGTCAGTGACCAGGGTGATGGGTGGACACGTGGTGTGGGTGGCCTACGCAGCACACATCTCCTCCACCTTTGTGGTGCCTGTCTCCTCGCCTTGCATGCCTTGCATGCTGTTGTAGCTTAATGTATCGTAGCAGGTTGTGGGTCC